>NC_060254.1:110093416-111353541 GCF_921293095.1 Ischnura elegans | reverse complement strand
ACTTGATGGCAGACACCATGGCCAAAAAACACCAAACACGTCTAAGCAATAAAATAAAAATAAAACAGTAATACGATCGTGTCGAATTTATCTTCCTATTCGCTCTTCACGTTAAAAAAAAAAAGAAAAGCGCCCAAGGAATGCAGACCATGAAGAGCTGGAAGGAACTTTGTTCGGGAGATTTTGCCTACTTCAACCTGCGGGAACTTCTGAGAAAGGGGCTACGCATAAGCCTAAAGCGGAGAATTTCAGGGATAGATTGCGAATCGAGAACTTCAAGAGTGCGGAAGGTTGATTATACAAATGCAAAGCACCAAAGCGTTATCTCCCTTCATAATTGCTGGTGATTCTTTGGTGTAAACCCGAAGTCGTGGAAGAAAGGACTCCGTTCCTAAGTATCTTAAGAAGTATTCCCCGCGTGATATAACATTGATGAAACGGAACTTCTTTACATCCTACTCCCCGACAAAACCCTTGCAACACGAGGCATTTCTTGCAATGATGCCTCTAAAGGTAGGTAGTGTGCCTTAGCGATGATGTATGATGTACGATGCAGTGATACTCAGCGTGAATTGTCCGGATGGATGTATTTATTCTCTGTTGCGGATTCACAAGGGCGAACTATTCGCATCAGTGGTCGGAGTCGTACTGGCGCTCTCTTCCGTCACCTGGGTAGCCAAGCATCCCCTGGTGGCCGCTGGAAGAACTCACAGAACAACTGACTCTTGTTTGGCGCCGCCACAGAAGGCATACGTGAAGAGCTGATGCTGCACTTTTAGTTATTTAATTTAAAAAATTCTGTATTTATTTATCATGTTTCTAAGTCATTATTGAGAACGTTAAATCAATAAATTCATACTCATAAGCAGTTTTGGCCTTAGGGTCCATCAGATGCACATGCCTTTCTGTTTCTTTGGCGCAAATATTACCCATGTGAGTTATATTCGTCGCAGTTTCTTGCATCTTGCTTTTGTTTTACTTAAGTGACATCAGCATAGTATCTACATTATATTTTTTCGTGAAATAATATCACGTTAATATCTTTTCTAATGTTACCAATTTTAATTCAACTTGTTTTTATTGCTGTGCCGTGGTAAACTCAGTGTATTATTTCAAGTACGTCGCGAGCGTAACACTCAAAAAGGAACTTTTTTAAACAACGGAAATTTTAATATCATTTTTCAAGCTTAGCAAACTTTTTAGCGATGATAATGAAAATATTACATTATATGATAGAGAAAGTCTTCCTAGGCAGTAACGTTATACAACCTTCCACCGTTTTGGACAGCAGAAACAAATGCAATACGTTATTTCACTTAACTGCCTCTTAATGTACAGGAATAATAAACATACACCGATGAAAACATTTGAGGTATTAAAAACCGCGATATAGTTTTATAAGTTAATTTTTGAATTTTTAGTGGAAAATACCAAATTAATAGAATGATTATGTAAATGCACTAATTAAGTGCATAGAAAAATGGCTTCGTCGGTTGTGCATTGGCATAATGGTTTGCATGATTTTTATTAGAGATGTGCGAATAGTATCCGCGAATACTCGAATACTAGAAAGTATTCGATATTCGAGGTCTCGAATAGTTGTGCGAAAAGTACTGCCTCGAATACTTTGAATTTCGCGTCGTACACTGTCGCACGTACGTCGTAGGTAGTTGACTCGGAAAAATGTTGAGAACTCTAGTCTTTTAGTGCATGCAGCGCCGTTTTAGGCAAGTTGACGAACTACATCAAATGCGCGGGTTAGAGCGGTGAAAAGAGTTCGACGTGGGGAACCTAAATTGATCCGGGTGAAAAAATCCAAAAATCCCCGGTTTCCCCCACCAGGAAAACCTCAGTGCCGTGGGATAGTAACTACGTAGTACAATTCCCAAAATCCGCTTCCCCCTCCATCCATCAGCCTTCGGCCCCTCCTGTGACGCTTTCCTCCTCTTCGAAATCAAACAAAAGCCCCCAGCTCACGCAGGTTTCGTATAAATGAGACGAAGTGTTTATCATGTGTCATTTATGGCTAATAAGCACAGGCACTTAGTTTGAATCTTTTCCAGGAGATGAAACTACCATAGGGAGAAACTCAGAGCCGTGGGATAGTAACATTGGCGCATTTCCCACGATCTACTATACCCCTTCATTCAGCACTCGCCTCACCCTCTCTGACGCTTTCCTCTTCTCCGAAATCAAACAAAAAGGTCCTCGCTCGTGCAGGGATCGTATTACGAAGACCTTAGCTTCGAAAAAAATATCAAGTTAAACGAGAACTATAAAGACGTGTCTCATGCCCCCCTTTTCTAACCCACTGACCTTTTTCTGTGTACCTGCTTCGAAGTTCCCCATTTCTGGAGGTCAAATGCTGCATGAGTACCGTGGGATAGTAATTAGCGCGTTTCCCTCTCCATTCAGCACTAGCCCCCCCTCTGAGACTTTCCTCTTCTTCGAAATAAAAAAAAGGTCCCAGCTCACGCAGGGATTATATTACGAAGACCTTAGCTTCGAAAAAAATATCAAGTTACACGAGAACAAAAGAAATGTGTTTCGCGCCCCCCCCCTTTTATCACCCACTGACCTTTTTCAGCCAACCTGCTTTTAAGTTTCCAGTTTCTGGAGGTCAACTGCTGCATGAATCACCTATTAGCCCAAAAGGTGTCTAACAATGACTTTCGGCAATTGATATTACACCTTTGTTGGATTGAAATATTAGTAACGTGCGCGTAATTTAAAAAAGGACAAGACCAAACACGACGCATTTCTGACTTTATTTAAGCATTTTACGTGAGGAAATAAATGTCAAAATAGGACGGAGACTTGGCATTCTGGCGAGACTCGATATGAGCAGCAGAGCTTCTCGGAAGTTAATGCGGTATTTTTATCCGAAAACATATATCAAGTTACAATTTATGAGTGGTGCTATAAATCTTTATTTTGACAATCCCAGATGAAGGGATATTTTCTCAGGATATTTGGTTTCTCCCTGATAGCAATTCCAATTCATCTTCTTATCTCGTGAGAACTCCCAAAGATGGACTGAAAATAACTGAAGAAAATCCGGTGGAGAAGAGCTTGTATTTTGCAAAATGCCTCAGATTGTCAGCTAGCACTTGGCAGCAGTAGTGGGGGTAAAGCGATGTTAGTTGAATTAATTACAGTGCAACCTCGATATAACGACACCCCACGGTGCACTAATAAACACTCGCTATAGCGAATTGTCGCTTTACCGGAGGTGGAGCAAATAATAGCCAATATACCTGTTGCGAACAGATATACAGGAACAGGAGTGGTGCAGCGACAGATAAACATCTATCCGATAAACGTAAGCATAAATCCAGACGAAAGGCGATGTTTTTTTGCATCACTAAATTTCCTTACTCAAATAACGACTAACTATTCAAACAATTTATAAGCGCCGCACTGAATAAAAATCATGCAAAGCATTGTTTCGTCAATCATTATATTTATCGAACGACAGTTTACCACATAAATTTGAGACTGAGCACTCCATTAACTTCATTTCTAGCAGATCGCTAGCAATTACAGAGGTTAAGGAGTCTTGATGAAAGTCTTCCGGCGGTGAAACCCTCGCTATGGCGAGAGCCAACACCGAAAGGGTCTCGTAAAAACGAATTTTTTAACACGCTTATTATAGGGTCAATTGACGGTGCATCGGCTATCTCTCGTAATAGCGGGGGTGTCGCTATATCCCGTACTCGCTTTAACGAGGTTCTACTGTATATGCCCAATTGTTTCCATAAAATTAAAATATTCCATTAATCAGCTAAATTCCTGTTCGAATATTTTAAAGGAAATCAAAATTACTCCCTAAAATCTTGTGTTCCTGCTGCATATGCAACCGAGTCAAACATTCCAGCATTCATCGTTTAGTATTCGAATATTCGAGCAATGATTTAATATTCGAATTCGATATTCGAATTCGAGAAATCTGCTATTCCACCCATCTCTATTTTTATTAAATGCGGCACTTATAAATTGCTTGAATAGTTAGTCGTTGTTTGAGTTAGGAAATTTAGTGATGCAAAAAACATCGCCTTTTGTCTGGATATATGCTTACGTTTATCGGATATAAATTTATCTGTTGCCGCACCACTCCTGTACCTGTATAACTGTTTGCAACAGGTATATTGGCTATTATTTGCTCCACCTCCTGTAAAGCGACAATTCGCTATAGCGAGTGTTTATTGGAGCACCGTGGGGTTTCGTTTTATCAAGGTTGCACTGTATTTTAGAAAAGTACACTTGAGGTTGACTCAAGAAATAAAAAAGAAAGCAAGTAATTAAAAAATTGAACAATGTTTATATATGATTTTGAAGCAAAACTGCTAATATTTTAACTTTTAAATTGTGGGAAAATTAAACATATAACCACCTAAGGTAACTCAGGCTGCATTTCTTCACTTAATATTGCACGTTTTTACGCACTTGTGCACTTAAACAAGTACATACCATATATATCTGAATATAGTCCCCCCTTTTTTTCCAAAAGTGCCCATGGTAAAAGTAAAGGGGGGGGGGGGACAATATTCAAACGCATTTTCTTAACTTTTTCCGAAACTGAAGCCTCAAAATTAGGGGGGGGGGGACTTTATTAGGAGAAATACGGTATATAGTAAAAGTGTCCTCTCTACTGATGGAAAAAGCCATTTGTAGCAATATGAATTACATGTAGGCGACCGGTATTTATTCATTGAGATTTAGAAATTTTCTCATTAGTTGAACCTTTAGATGTTGTCAAATATGCTGGGCAACAGCCTGAAGGAAAAGAATAATTAAATTCAGATAGCATAATTAATTACATGCCAGTATTTGTGATAGCTGGTCCGCATGATTATTCGTAATCTATTGACAGATTGATGTGATTGCTCCAGGCATGCAAATTCAAGCGGAATCCTCATTAAGTTAAAGATACAATCTTTACAGCAAAAGCTACTAATTTCAATACAACTAATGAAGCATTACACACACAGCCCATTTGGAAAAGTATAAACGTGTTTTAGATATGCTACTATGTCTAATTTTCGTCATTAAAAAACACCTTAAATTTAAAGAGCAAAACATGGTTTGGCGGCATTATTCTGGTCTCTTTACGAAGTGAGGATGTGTGAAGATAACATTGGAACTTTCCTCTAAGCATCCATCAAGTGAACTATTCTCCCTCTCATCTTGGAGGGATCTCCCTCCCAAGAGAGCTGGGCCCAGAGCCAGAGGGCTGTTTCCCAGCAGGAAGCTGAATGGTCAAAGAAGCAGGAATTTTAAAATGAACCATTAAATACATTCCATTGGTACTAGAACACAACATTCATTTACTCTTGCTAAGACCAGAAAACTTCAAACCCAAAGTCAAAGAAGTGACCACTTTCTGAAAGATAAGTAAGGACTTGAAGATAAGTAAGGATAGGAGGGACTATAGTCAAGCACCAACCAGAAAATCCCCACCATTGAAGCGCCGATGGGAAAGTAAACAATAGCTAGCTAATCTGACTCTGTTAAAGCCTTCCTAGGACATTTGTTTTATAAGTGGACACCTGAGTCAAGTTTTGTCATATATATTTAGTTTGAAATCCACCACTTTTAATAATATGATTAGACAAATTACAGAGCATATATTTCACACACAAAAAGATGCTGTAGTTTAAAAAAAAAATAATTAATACTAGGGTTTCATTTTTAAAGTTTCTGTAACTACTTCAAATTACTTAATAAATATGGTTGTTTAGCATTATTAATAAATCATCATTTCTCCAGAAAACTTCTCTTAACTGCAAGATTCATCTCACGCGGTTTCAGAAGGTTTTCAACTTAGTATTTGTGCATATTTTTCAGACAAAGGGGTACTTATATCCTCACGCATCAAAATCATGCCTTCATATGCAACCAAAAATAATTCATGACATAAATTTGAGGAAAGATAACACTTGGGAACAATGATAATTTTAACAGTGCAAGGCACTTACGTCGATGAGCTGAGAAAATATTTGTTCTTACATTGGCAATTTTAGCCCATTATATCTAAAGATCTTTACAGCAAAATGTAATAAAATTCTGCATGGCAGTACATTTCTTTTGTACGTTGTCCAACTGTTGCTGAAATAATTGTGGCAGAGCCCTGAAGAATGTAGGGTTCGTCACGCGTATTGTGGGGAGATTTTCAAATGAGAAAATAAAAGAAAGGCGCCATTTCGTACTCGTCTAGCCACACCTTGAATATGCAGCAAGCATATGGGATCCACCTCACAAGCACTTAATGTGTGAACTTAAAACAATACCAAGGAAAGTCATATGATTCATCAAAAACTGCTTTGCGCATACAGAAAGGATTACACGGATGTTAAATGAATTAGGCTGGAAGCCACAAATGCCAAATGACGTGGCTTGCAAGGTTTTATGTACACATTGATTATGGCAATTTTGAAATATTTCTAATAATGAAGGTTAGAAATGAAACTGCAGGAAACTTTTCATACTTGGAGAAATACAGTATTTGATGAAGAATAAGGAAAAAAAATTTCACCCAATCCATGACAAAAGTCCATAAAGATACATAGTGATTTATTCACATAGACCAAATGGTTAGTCTGTTTTATAAAATGAAAATTCAGGTAGAAAATCATAAAAAATCCTATTCCTTAATGAGCAGAAACCAAAACAAAAAATATCTTCTTTACATACTAATATTTCCAAATTTGGAGATAAGTAAATTTTTAATCTTTCCATTACAAAAAAGTTAAAATTAATTTTCCATGGCCACACCACACATGCATTATGGAGAAGAATCTAATGACTACATTACACCAATGAATCTAACATCAAAGCACCTAACAACATAAAGCCCTCCTATCATGAAGGTTAAACATGCATGCGTTTTGTTTAGAGGTAAGCAACACTGTTCCATGGATGATGCTTGAAGAATACTACGATCATCTGAAAACAACCTAGACAGCAAAATGGTTAAGGTTACTCCACTATCCTCACTGTGCATTGTTTCATAGGAGAAGCTTCATCTCAGTATTTTGAGCGCCAGGCGATGTTTGACGTACTTAGCATAAAATACATACAGGTCTACAAGTGAAAAACACCACGAATTTCATAGAAGATTCAACTCTGAGATATCAAAGCCATCGAATAAATAATCTGACATAAATATGGTTTCTGATTGGTTACAGGTATTTTTGACTTACTGTCCTTAAATTTGTCACCTCCTCCAAGTAGTAGGATGTGAATCGATAATATATACAACCCGATGCATGACATATAACTCATTCACTGACTCACTGGCCACTCACAGATTGACGTATACAAATTCCCGACCACTTCCGGACGTGCTGGGAGTACAAAATTTTTACTGAAGACGGGGAAAAAAACTATCGGAGAGAAAAATCCGAAAACTCAAAAAAGTGGATTAGTTTTCCAGATATATCGATTTGAATTAACATGGGAGCCTTATGGGACTAAAACTTTTTTCCTTTTATTGCATATTAGTAAGTGTTTCAGGAAGATGAAATTCCTCTGATGAAAACTAGATTTTTTGGTGTGGTCTCTTTGCCATATTTTGCTTACAGGTATTTTTTTATGATTTTTTGAAAATTTCCAATGCATTTCTTATGGGTCTAACTTTGGATTTTTTTGACCAACTTGCAATAATCGTAAGACAAATTACTTGAATCTTAAGATACTAGAATTTTGGCTTGATTTCTTGGCTATCTTGGAATTTTCCTGAGTTTTGTGATGCATAACTTCAATAGTTCAATAACTAACTTAGTGGAAACTCAAATTTAACATTAAATAAATAGATTGAAACTTTTTCTTGTAAATCCTGACCAATTTCAACACCCACGAGTAATTCCTAAGGGCTAAGGAAGGGAGATCCCTTGTTAATGACACTGAGAGTGGCAACCAGTCATGGTTTACCAAATAAATATTGGCGTAAAATTTTCAATTTTAATTTACCATAATTGCACTAATGTAAGACGAATTCGATTCTATGACTGAATTCCTATTTTGGAAATCTACCATGGAAAAAAATTAATTCTGGAGAATTAGTATACAGTCGGAAGCAAAACAGTTTAAATAATATGTTGTTAAAGAATGCATGATTGACCTTCGATTGACCTGTCACATTACATCAGGCAGCCAATAGTTCTTTCTCCACTGTTATGATTGGAACACAGTTTACACACTACATAGCATCAGGATCAACAGTGAAACTCCCCCAACTTCTGACGACATCATCCGTAAATTGTTGTAACTTGTGAGTCAGTTTAAAATATATTCTGTATTACACGATGTAGGTTAAATTGTTACTTAAATTGACAATGTAAACGCAGGCTTCACTGTCACAATTATTTTAACCTCAATATTATACTACTCAACACGCTGGTACAGCGACACCATGGATAAACTGAGTGGCTGTGAGTTAACGAAAAATTGCAATGCAAAGTTGCATACTGCAGATAACCACTTTAAGATGCCTTGCATAGGTTTATCAACTTACGTACAAGCTCTCGGAGCGCATCTTGTTCGTATGTCGAAAAATTACTGTATAAGCACATGATTTAATCGTAATACTGCTTTCAGAAGAAACGATTTTCCACCGGCAGCCATTCATGGCACGGGACAAGGCGTTGCAAAGAGTCGTCTTGTTTGAAAGCCACCTGAATTTCATGTGAACAGCAGCCGGCAAAAAGTCTTTTCGTCTAAAAGCAGCCTCAATGTAGCAATGTCTGTATTTCATGCCATAGACGGCGCATCGCCGGGCCGGATTGAAATGGGCACCGTGCCGTCAAAGGCGTGATTTGACTTCATATATACCTATGGTAAGTTGAAAGAACGGTGCCATACCATGGACGGCGGCAGGCAAAAAGTCAGCATGGTTGAAAGGCTAAGGCAATGTTACAATGTTGGTGAGAGCAACAAACTGACTAACCCTTAAATGCGCATGTTAGCAAGCAAATCTCAAAAGGAAAGTAATGTGGTCAGCATGCGATCGGAAAATAATACATGTGCCTTTTAATATTTCTTCACATTTTGGCCTTAAATATGCTGCAGACCATTTCGGCTTCGGGTGACAAATTCAAATCCTCGCCACAGTTCTGAGCCAGTTCCAGAGTATGTACCGACTTTATGTGATCGGTTATCGATACTGGTTCCACAGGCTAAGAACAAGAGAGCTTCAATGAGCAGCAAATGCACCTTAAGAGATAGGAATCCTGAGTTCCCCATTGGAGCCAAAGAGGGAGTCGGTAATATCACATCCATCAACTTATCGTCATTATAATAGTCATAGTGAAATGACTGAAGAAATATCTGAACACATTTACAATTAATAAAATTGGGAAACAGAGCCCAATGGGAAAATTATACTGCGCAGTGCTATCAACATTTTCAAACACAATATATTCCAATATGTGTATGAGTGTGCAAATGAGAACTTGAACACAGAGCATAACCATAAAACAAGTCTTGTTGAGTGACATGAAAAATTTCTGACAATGGAGGATTGGAATCTTACTATTAACATTTAAAACTGGGTTCTTTTATGTCTACAAGGGAAACATAAATAATGCATTCAAATTCAAATCAATACAATTGAACAGAAAAACTAATAAGCTAAAAACAAAGTAATACCTATGTAATAATACCATAGGCAATGTTATTCATTCATGAGATACTCACCACACCCTTGTCGCATAGAAAAAAAAATTACCATGAAAAGCACTGGGAAGAGATCTATTAGCAAATATTTGCAACAAGCAGAAGGGTAGGAAGGTTAGATACTGTACTTGGAAAAAATTCTCTACTAAATTGAAATGAAGTGTGAGAACATGAAATTAAAGGCACACTTAACAACACTTACCAATTGCTTTAAAATTTGAAAGTACAATAACCGTCAGAACCTACATAAGCCAAAACAAAACCAGAAAGCAAGATTGAACACAGGATAACTGTACCTAGATTTTTACAATGAACAGAAAAGAAAAAAAATAGAAAAACAAGGAAAAAAAAAAAATGTATGTGTATATATATCTAGCACGAACAATTTTGATAACCATCTGGAATAACCTTAACATAACCTTAAGTGACCTTTACACAAAAAAACTAGAGTAAAACCATGTATATTTATACAGCCCACATTCAAAGATAAACACAGAAGCTGGTTACCACACTTACCATGCTGAACTGCTCGAAATTCTGAACAAGGTAGTAGTTGCTCTGCTGCTCTTGACTGGCCGAGGAGGAGTTTGTCGTGATGGCAGACGCCGAAGACGATGAGGATGGGGAGGGTGAGGGTGACGAGGGAGACGGCGACGACGTCGAATGGCGATGCTGGTGAGATGACATGTTTGATAATGCTGCAGAGGTCTGGTTGCCAGCCCCGAGTGAAGAAGCAGGGGAGACGGGACTCTGAGGAGCACTGTGTGGACTCGCCCTCCCGACGGGACTCGTACTTCGGTAGCCACCCAGCGGACTACTCTGTTAGGGATTAAAGAGCACGAACTGTAGGGCACTTGACAAGCATTCCTTCAGCCACTCAGAAACAGATACGAACTTCCTTACTTTTCTGTTTTCCCCAAGTACATTTTCTTTTCTTCCCAGTTATTTTGTGAGAAAATTTTAATCATTTTCCTCCCTACGCTACATGGGAAAAATTACTAAGGAATGCAAGAGGGAATTCTATATTTATTTCAGTTAACCTGATAATCAAATCGAATGCACCAATACAATTATTTTAAAATGACGATACATATGGAAAGGATAACTTTAGGGCATCCAACAGTATGCATGGTTAGAGGCTAGCGTAACTTCAGGGTGTGTGTGTGTGTGCACCGAATGAAGAAGGATATACGAAACTGATTCAGCCGATACTTGGTGGAATTCCATGACAAGAAAAGTTGAAATTGGTCCAACTAATAAATTAGCAGTGGAATATCACAAAGTTTTGAATATCAGAGGTTGGTATTAAAATCCGGATGATCAACAGTATGGATGGCAAACATTTAAGTTCAGGGAGCAAATTAATGGAATTATTACTTTTATCAAATTAATGGTTTTAGGGATTACATAATGGAAGATATGCATTATTATGATACTAAATGTTTCCCACTGTCCTTGTGTCTTATCCTAGCATGCCCTATGACGTAACAACTGGGAAAAGCTGAACTGTGGTCTAAACCAAAAATACTTATGGAGACACAAAGTTACCACCGATTGTTTTCAGATTTTTTTACTGGTAATTAGATTGAATTCCAGAGCTTTTCTCAGTTTTCCTTAGATGTCATCACACTTTGGCAGGAGCTGAGACAAGTCAATCAAATGCTACCACGAAGGACAGAATGAGGTCACTCCTAAGATAACAAGTTAAAAAGGCTTTTACAATATTTCAGACTGCTTCATCACAAAATATCCAACAAATTAATATTTTTAAAGCTTGCATAAATATATTTCCGAGAGATTGACCTTTAATAAAATTAGTATTAAAATGAATTTTAATGGTTGTGAAGCATAAGCTGAATGGTATAACAGCGAAATAACATCCAAATATTCAATGGTGTTGGGGCAAGTGCTCAGGACGAAACACTGATTTTATTTGAGTTGAACTTGAGATTAAATTAATGTTAAAGCAGTAAATATGCAGACAAACCTTAAGTGCTTCCAAGCAATTTAAACAAGAAAATGGAAAAACATCGACTAAATGATGGCGATGAAGAGGATACTAGGGAATGGGAAGTCTCTCAGTCAGTTACATAATAACATGTCTCAAATGAAATAAAAAATTCAATTTTGCATGTTTTTATGACATGGAAGTGAAACCTTAAATTAGAAAACTCAAAGAGTCACCGAAATGAAAAATATATGGACTTTAAATTTCAGTGAAAATTCATTATCTGTAAACCACACTTTATAGACTACATGTTGGGATTATTTCAAGGCTGAGCGAAAACGTGATACAGAAACACATCCACGGCAAAAGAAGAAGAGCAAAACTCATTTTCCTTTGAGAGAGTAAATGCAGTATTTTACTGCCGCTTTAAAAAAAGAGGAGGCCACTAAGTTACATACTACCAGAAGCAAAATGCAGGCAACTTACCGGCACAGTTAAGCCAGGAGAACTTTGAGGGCTGGGTCTATTGAGGTGAGGGCTGCGGTATGAACTCAGAGAGCTCAAGTGCTGCTGAAATACACATCCAATCAACATACACAACACTACTCTACCCAATGCTGCAAATCAAATACTTTCAAAACACATTCCCTAAACAAGAAACTCTCAGAGCAAAATTTCGTGCAATATAAAAGTCATGCCTTGATTAGAGCAATGGATGCGCACTCATTTCAACCATTTTGCCAACCAACCAACCAACTTATTTAGCGCATTTTGCTTAATGAAATGAAGGACCTGCTCGCTGCATCACCCGAGTGAAGGCGCAGATATATAAAAGAAAAAAACAAAACCTAACTCATTTTGATGGCTTAAAAAAGATTTCCATAGGCCGACATTGGTAAATACCACCCCCTACAGATGTAGCCTTGATAATGTTCCAAGTGGGCATGGGTTGGTCCACTTCTTTAATTGCACAAGTTCTTCATCTTAGACTATAATTGCAACTAAACCCAGAGTCAATACTGAAATACTTTGTACAAAACTGAATTTTAAAAATCTTGAGCATAATTTAAATAAAAACTTTTGAGTGACTTTACAGATTCCATCTTTTTGAGATGGCTTGATGAGTTACACTAGGAAATTTTCATATAACCTCGTTAAAAATCATTCACCACTTTTGAAAATCAAGCCATGAATAGAAACGATCGATTACATATAGGAACCAAGAACCAAATTGGAATCAGATCCAACAAAAATTTGAACCATTACCAAAAAAATTAATACAATGAAAAATACTGATTATGCACCAAATAAACGAATTTCTTATGATATAAAATTGCAATTGCTGTTCATGGGGTAAGTAGGAATTTTATAAGCCAGATGAATTAACCTGAAAAAAGGAAGCAACCCTAACATGGCCATTTTACCAGTTTCGGGTTGGCACTCCTGACAAGATGGTGCACTTCAATAGTCACATTTGCATTTAATCCACCTTGAAGAGCATGTGGTGCTACGTTAGAATTTTTAACCTTTTGTTAGTTTATATGGGTAATGGCTCACATCTCTTGGGATAGCAGTCAATGTGTGCTACGGCCCAATCACATTAAACAAGGCATGACCATACACGTAACATTAATTAGAAGTGTTATGTAAATTCTAGCTATGTTTAGCAACCAACTCAATGCAAAATTCAACTTGAGGCAGTGATGCACAACTTGAGACAAAGATTAATAGAGAAAAATTAATCGCAGGAAATAAAAAAACAACTTTTATCTAGCAATGCACACCAAAAAAATACAACTGATCTCCAACAAAAATATACTGGGATGGAAATTTTTCTGATACCTTCATGATTTACACAAAATCTACTGCAGCAGGACAACTAAGTACACACAATTTACCTTGATTATTATAATTATATGACTATGAAAAGTAATATGACAAAAATGCTAGTAGCCATAAAGGATTACAGTAAAGTACAACATCTTGGCCAAAACCCAAATAACAACATGGAAGAACAGTACAGGCCTATTACCTATTCCTAAAAAATACCATAGGAGGAAATCTTTCCTACTTCCACACCCTAAAACTCAATTCCAGGACACGAACATTTCTGCAAACTACAGGAGAAGCTCAGAGACGAGTGCTCATAATCCCAAAAAATTGATGGCTATATGGATCGCTTGTTACATCCATATTTTGGCCCCATAATTATATCTTTACATTTCTAATTTATCACAGAGGAATATAATTGTCCTTGACTTGACTAGCATACAGTGCACTCCCGATCATCCCAATGGGCTAATTAACGATGGGGAGGAGAGACGGCACGAATAATCGGAAAACACGGATAACCCAAACTTTTACTTATATGTCTTGCAATGTTATTCATTTACCTAAAACAAACAATATTATGTTATTTATGCAGGTATTCTGTTATTTTAGAGTGCTTCCCGGACTCAATGAGAGCTTTCTTTGCCAGTTCGCGATCTTTTTAGTGGCGATAACATGGCTGTACTCGTATTATTAATGTTCCATGTAAGTCCTGGTTTCAAAAACCATGCATCCGTGGCTGTGTGATCACGGATACAGAAAGATGGTTTGTACGAATGCTTCAAAACCACTGCTCTAAGTCGTAAACTGCAATGTCAGTCACCACGCCTCGTAGTCGCGTCTCGCACAAGTTGCCCGGGTTGCAACTGCTGCGGGACGTGTATCCGTGATCACGGAGCGCGGTCGCGCACTGCGAGGCTTGGAAAACAGGAACGCGGCACTCCCGTGAATGAAGCTAGAGCGCGATTGCTTCCGTTTTACGAAGGGGATTCTGAGTGAAATGATAAGTGCGGTGTATCATAGCATTAATGCAGTCATTCTGATGATTTTGCGTCCGATTTCATATTTTTATAAAGAACGCGGAAAAAATTAAGCGGGAGTGAAAATCATGCACAGATAATCCGCAACTCGGATAAACCGCAGCCGCATAATCGGGAGCCTGCTGTATTTGTGAAAATTTTTGAGAGAGATTAATGTGAGATTGGGATGATCAAGGCCTTCCAAGAGATCTTTTTCAATTCAAGATTTTAGTGCAGTGTTACGAGTGATGACCATCCCTAACTGACCCATATATTCAAACAAAATGCAAAATATACTTGGAAAGAATAAGGATAAGTTCTTTTCACCTTTTGCTTCACTGCCTCCACTTTATGGAACTAATTAAATCATCAACACATTAAAAGTCAAAAGGTTAATTCCTAAATAATCAAACAATAAATGAAAGATACGAGGGCTTAAATAAAACAAAAGAATGTTCATGGAAAATTATGATAGATCAATCCTGTTCAATACCTCACCAGAGTGAAACTGCATGTTAGCAAATACCATAAACTTTTGCGCAACTGTACACAGTTACAAATATGAAAAAAACACAGCTACCATTTATAATGATAAAAATATGATCTAAAACAAACTAATTTCAACAAACTGATTAGTTTTTCAATGCAAATATTAAGAATAAACTCTACAAATTCACATCATAATTCATGGCATGATGCATCAAATATTAAATAAAATTGAATGGGTAGACTGTCATGAAATGACTACCTGTCTTGAAAGATTAACACGAAGTACTATAAGATGTGACAAATAATATGAATTTATCCATAATTGGTCAGTAAAAAGTTTGCATGCATTCAAATACACATCGCGGATGGTTCCCGTGTACCTTCTATAAGAGTAAAACTAAATATTTTCCCTTACAACCTTCATTATCTGTTCAACCCAACTTTTAAATTATTTATAAACAATTCAAATTACTTTTTCCATATTTTTAAGTCTGGATATAATGGCATTTTAACGTTATAACTCTAGAAAATGTATCCATAAACAGAGAAAATATTTTAATAGCCTCTTATGCAACTATCAAACTTCTTTACAAAAATAAATGAAATCGTCTACAAAACAGTGTTTATATGTTTTTAGTGCTTTGTTTCATTATATCAAGAACTCTTGAAAAATAATTAACCCCATTAATATCAATTGAAAAAAGGAATTAGAAGTAGTATACACCCATGTCTCGTATAGCGCAATTTCGATATAGCACAAATTCGTTCCTCGGGGAAACATTGCAACGCAGTGTAGCCTAATCAAAAATCTTAAACGCTCTCGTGATAAAACGTGAACTTGCGCTAAGTACACACGAAATTTCTATCAATTTACGCATATTAATATTATTTCTTGCCTCAAATCTTCTTTTTTGTTTATATATTAATCGAAATTCATTGCTGCGCAATTTCCAAAAGTATTACTCGTCATTGGGTCTATATAGCCGGCCTACCGAAGATTTATCTCGTCTCCTTAACAGAATGATAATAAATAATTTAGATCGTTAATTAAGCGTGGGGCTAGTGGAAATGAGTTTTTTTTTTCAGCAATACGGTTTGAGACGTATTTTTGCCGTCGTAGGTTACCGGGCGATTGACTTCCAGGTAGAGAGTCTACGCTAAAGCCTTCAAGGTCATCGGTATTCACGGGGGAGAAATGGAGCGGTGAGCGAGTTGCGCATGAAAGCATCAACACATAAAAGGGTCCGCTATAGAGTCTCAAACACAATGGCTTCGTTCCCTCCCCGCAGTCTTAGGCCTTCTGCGTCTCAGGAATACAGTTCAGCAGAAGAAGGTGATTTAGATAGAGCCATACAGAGTAAAAACCAAGAGAATATGGCAAAAAATAGGAATGCGTGTAGAAAAATCAGGAATTTATCAAAAAAACTATAAACCTAGAAGAGGAATTGAAAGAGGTCAATTGCTTTGAAAATGGAGAGCGTCAAAGCGATATAGCGCGGAAGTTTAAACTCACGATGCCTTATTCTGAATAAAGACGAAGCTAAAATATCAGTGACCTCAGCCGCACCAACTTCAACCAAGCGGTCTACACATACGGAAAGTTCATGGTGAATCAGTACAAAAAGACGAGTGGTAATCGCTCCGAGACATTAAGTGAAAGCTCCGGTTCGTTCCAGAATTTAAACGGCAAGCAGGTATTTTCAGTGCGGCGATATCAGGTGAATCTGCAAGTGTTGATAGCGCAGCCACCACAACATTTTCTGATGAACTCCAAGCTGTTATTGAAAGTGGCTCCTTTCCCCCTCAACTAGTTTTTAGTGTTGATGAGACGATATTATTTTGGAAAAGAATGCATTCTCGTTCATTCATTTTCAGGGAAGGAAAACCTGGGTCAGGTTTCAAGGCATTTAAAGACTGTTTCACGTAGCTGCTAATGACTCTGAGGACTTCAAATTAAAATGATTTATCATTCATAAACTCCGCTAGCTATGAAATGGCATTTAAAGTAGCATTTTCCTGTCATTTCGATGAGAGACAAAAGGGCCTGGGTGACACAATAGTTGTTTTTAGACTAGTTTGAAAAATCATCAACTGCCGGCAACGCATTACGATCCCCTGAGATAGCAGATGTTAGCCCACCCGCACGACAGGATGGAATTTCGAAAGCACGTAAGAATTTTTTTTAACGTGAATAAAAGTCTTTGAATGCGCGAATACTAACTTTAAAGATGTTTTAAACTATAAATATTTATAGAAATAATGTTTTCTAAGGCTTTTTATGGGAATATAGATGTTTTAGAGGAAATTCAATACCCAAGACCTATGCTACCAGGAACGCATCCCTATCTTCCCTATGTTAAAACGCTCTCGTATAACGTAAATTCGTATAGCGCAAAGACCCCAAGGAACGCATCCCTTGCGCTATACGAGACATGGGTGTAATGGTAGAAGCAATGTTTCCTATAACTTGGGAGGAAAATGTGCCTGAAGACAGTCGTTATTTCTAGTGAATGCCAAAACTAAACACAACCAAAGTCTTTACTTACAGTTCGCTTCTTTCAGACAATAATGAAAGTGAAAAAAAAAGATGACAACCCTGGGAGGAATGCATATCATTAATTCTTTCTTCTTTTCTAATAATTTATCCATATAATATTAATGCCTGAAAGTTCCACATGAATGACTTGCTCTTTCCGGTGAAAAAAAGGACTGGATAAAATCATTCCCATCAGTTTTGAAGTTGAAAGGGGTGAAAGACAAAATCCAAGGTGCATCGATAACCATTCAACATGGAATTTTCTAAAATGCCAAGTAAATGCTGAAGCTCAACACAGGGAATTGCATTACCTTCAGCACAGCATTCTGCAGGGAGCCTGGCGAGTTGGGCTGCTCTGACCATTGGAAAAGTCCTGAATTCAAATCTTGGGTGAGGCCTTTTGACCACCCCAATTGGCTCAGTCTGGACTGAGTTTTCCCTCAAATAACCACCCAAACTATTGAGTCGAACTGCGGGGTGAGCGATTAGGCACAATATTGTGCAGGGAAAATTGGAACAGGATTAATTAAGGAGAGGGTGGATTAACTGTAGCTCCGTATGCGACTCAATTGCTTGACTGAAAAGCACTTTTTCCACTGATTTGCACATTACACTATCATAAATTGGTCAATATGTTTGGCTGACAAAATGAATTTTTGTTCCAACACCAAAGAACTTACACTTGAAGAATATTGGTCACATGGAATATGAGAAGTTAAAAGAGGTAATTTAGATATTTATCAAAAATAAGTTAGGACGCCATGAGGAACATTATTTAGTTTCAGAGGTCCTTTCCCTCTCAAACCACCTCCAGAGCATGGAAAATGAGAGTCGAAGCAGGATTACAAAATTGTCACTCAAATTTATTCCAAGAACAGCGGCAAAGCTAGCATGCCATTCTACTAAATTCTTTCGAATAAGTATGCTGCCTACATGCATGTGTAGAACCGTGTTTCTGGTGAATGTCATCCGGCATGGGTGAGTGTCAAAAACATACCGTCGGGATGCTTTGTGAGTTTGACAAAAGAGGTGGGCTGCGCTGGGACTGCTGCTGTCGATGGTGGAGTTGGTGCTGTGGCTGATTGGAAGGCTGATGAGGTTGTTGGTACATATAGCGATTTTGTTGGAAAGAATCCATCTGCATATTACTACTGTTATCAAAGGTGAGACCCTGCAAGGTAAAAATGGGACCCCCAAAATGAATAGATGTCACAAGGGCCTGGGGTCTTAACACAAAATAAAATGATAAAAACAAAAGGAAATTAAAACCAATATAGCTACAAAGGAACAAGGAGCCAATATTACTACAAAATGATTAAGGAAATGACATTAATTGAAGAGAATTCGATAAAATACTAAAACTTAAAGCTACAGATAAACAAGATTAAATCAAGAAGTAAAGCAATCATATTAAAAATGACTGAAAAGAAATGAGTAGAACTGAACAAAGTTCTCAAAACATATCTTGCTCAACTACATAAAACTTCTGAGTTTGCTCATTAATATTTATAAGAATCACATTATAACAAAAGAGAATTGCAAGAATTGTAACACATATACAACCATGAAATAATATTTTTACGGCAACAGTCAGGTGAAATAAAAGGAATAAAATTAATTAAAAACATCCTAATAGCTGGGGAAAAACAACTATGAATCAGTGAAATCCTGTAGTGGGCAAATATTGAGGTTTTTTCTTCCCATTAAGCCATGCAAAAAAGATGAAGGGTGCAAGGTTGGAAGAGAAACTGCAATTCCATTCATTTGATAAGATACCAGACTCAGCAAATCGTCCTTGAGCTTCATCCGGTAGGTTAATGCCCTGTTTTGCAAAAATTATTAATATAAGCAGACTATGTTTACCTAATTCAACAAATTGGCTTTTTGTTTATATTGAGTTAAAATTTAAAAATCATGGATATGCCCAACAGTACATGATTTGTGGGTCACAATGTTAAGAAATACATAATAACTTGTACTGTAAGTATACGCGTTTTGATGCAAACATCCCATGAATGACAGAAAATACTGTTTCCTTACTCTAACTTCAGATGGAAGAGGCTCACTACATCTGCATTGCCGAAAGAGTCATCAAATTACTACTTTCCCATTATGCATCCAAATCAGGAAATACAAAAATAATTGTAACAAATAATTAGAGCACGGTGTTTAAAGGTGGTAGCAATTGGTGAGGTCTAAAGCCATTAATGTTTACAATTATATGAAAATTGTATTGTATTAAAAATAAAATTATAATGATGTGATTTCTCATGAGAGAATGGTCCATGTAAATAGCTTTATAAAGGGATATTTCTGGCATTGTTTGGTCTTGCTCACAACGGAAATACCTTTACAGTCCAAGATTTCTGTGAGCATGGTTGTGGATACTCCTAATAGGATAACAAATATCTCTCCATCATGAAATATTGTGCTGTTCATTAATTTCATAGACCATCAAAAAATAAATTGTATACCAACTCTTTTATCATACTATTAATACTATTCTGAACAGCAACACTATGTTCAGGGTGAAGCAATATAACTTCCTCATTTAAAGTGCATACCATTCAGTCCGTTGATTTTGTAGTGGAGCTCTAGTGGCCTTGTTCAAGAGGCATGACAATAAAGTTTTGGTCCCACATAGTTAAGATGCCAAAATGTGTTGGAACAGCAAGTAGTATGTGTTTCCCATTCAGGTCTATTTCCGAGTGGATATTCTATGATTGCAACCCTGCGTGCCTATCAGAATCACATTAAATTAGCCCCATTGGCTGCTGCCACAGACCATCGTCACTACCTTCCTAACTCGTATGGTTGTTTTCATCCTAGTAATGAAGTACTAGTTAGAAACTAGCTTCGAGTAGAACCTATGTGCAGCCAACCAATCACGTTTACTCTTAGCAGTGTTTGCAATACAATGGTCTCATCCACCAGGTTTTAAAATTACCAACTTTGACACAGTTTGAAAAATAAAGAGACTGATATTTTTCCATTTCTGAATCCTTTGCCTGCTTCAAGAGTTGCTTGCAGCAAAGTGCCTCCATCAATCAATTGCCTCAACTCTCTCGCAGATGAGTTCATGAATTCATGCTGAGCGATTTGCCACTTCTCCACCACTCCTCAGCCTCCTTGTGCACATGGTTCACTGTTGCTTACACTCTGGTGAGCGGTTGTTTCCCACATTAAAAGGTACTACGAAAACAAGTGAACCAAACAGAACTATAATGACATCATTTACTCATGAATAGTGGGAGGCAACTTCTGTGCTTTCTTATTTTGTACTTGGCGAGAGAATAAAATAGCTTTAATTAAGAAATTAACGAGAGAATGGTTGAATGAGAAATATTTTGTTTTCATCGTATCTCTTCTTTTCCTCCTATCTACGATTCTTTGATCGAAGTAAATTCAATGATAACCTAAACTATATAAAATTCACTTTATAGTTAGTTGGAATGAAACAAGATAAAAAATTGACTCAGGTCATCTCACCCTGTTATACCATATCTTGAAACTCCACAAGGATCCGCAACCCAAAGCAAAAAGAATTAAGTGAAAAGGGGGCATGGAAATACTGCAACTGGGTTTGGAGATCTTGGGCAGCCTTTGAAGTTTGCATGCAAACATAACAGTATCTAACAGTTTTAAAACGATTTATTTTAAAATTGAAATGAGAGGGCTTACTCTGTCCAATGAAATTTCAGAGACCAAATAAATACTAAAATAGGCTGCGATTAGCTTCAAAAATAGTTCCCACATGAACTTCTTCTAAAACGGTGAAAAATCATGCAAGCAAACACATCTCACTTTCATCTCTCCCGTTCTCAGAAATCTTCCAGCAATGCCAATATCCCCTGCATGAGTAAAATTGAAGTATTCCTGCTGTAAACATCATTGAAAAATCCTTGAGGGACTTCTATGTTAAAATTTCGATGAGATTTAAGGCAAAATTAAGGACAATTATAGCACGATCTAATCATGATAAGCCTTTGTCGATATTGAACAATTACAGATGCTATGGAAAGAGCATTGGAGAAAGGTTAAAACTACTAAGCAGATAAAATTTTAGAAATACGCTTTCAGATATGTATTTTCATTTACTTCCATTAGACCTTCAAGATATGCCATAAGAATTTTAGGAGTTACTTGTGAAAGAGCCAAATTTAAGCAATAGGGTGGTTTCCTATCATTTTTTATAGCCTAAATTGAAAGATTATTACTAGAGGTGTGCAAAGAGTATCAGCAAATACTCGAATACTAGAAAGTATTCGATATTCAAGATCTCGAATAATTATGCTAAAGGTATGACCTCGAATATTTTGAATTCACAGCCATACACTGTCGCACGCACATCGTTGGTAGTTGACTCGGACAAATGTAGAGAACTATATTAGTTTAGTGCATGCAGCACCGTTTTAGGCAAGTTGACGAACTACATCAAATTCGTGGATTAGAGCGGTGAAAAGAAGAGTTCGACATGGGGAACCAAAAATGATTGAGTGAAATATTCCGAAAACACCCAGTTTCTCCCACCAGGAGAACCTCAGTGCCGTTGAATAGTAACTAAGTAGCACAATTCTGAAAATCCGCAACCCCCTCCATCCATCAGCCCCCGGCCCCTCCTATGACACTTTCCTCTTCTCCGAAATCAAACAAAAGGCCCACTCAGGGTCCCTATTACGAAGACCATAAATAAAAAGCTTCAAAAGAAAATATCAAGTTACAGGTGAATAATAGAACCATGTTTCACCCTTCCCTCTTTCTCCCCCCATTGACCTTTTTCTGCCTACCTGCTTCAAAGTTCCCCATTTCTGGAGGTCAAGAGCAGCATGAGTCATCTATTAGCCCAAAAGATGTCTAACAATGACTTTCGGCAATTTATATTACACCTTTATTGGATTGAAATATTAGTAATGTGCGCATAATTTAAAAAAGAATACGACCAATCACTACGTATTTCTGACTTTATTTAAGCATTTTACGTGAGGAAATAAATGTCAAAATACGACGGAGACTTCGAATTCTGGCAAAACTCGATATCCTCGTAGCTGAGCTTCTCAGAAGTTGATGCGGTATTTTCTCCAAAAATATATATCAAGTTACAATTTATTAGTTATGCTATAAATCTCTATTGTCACATTCACAGACGAAGGGATATTTTCTCAGGATATTTGGTTTCTCCCTGCTAGCAATTCGAATTCATCTGCTTATCTCGTGAGACCTTCCAAAGATGGACTAAAAATAATTGAAGAAGAGAAACCGGTGCAGAAGCTCTTCTATTTTGCAAAAGCCTCAGATTGTCCGCTAGCACTTTACAGTAGGAGTGAGGGTAAAGCGAGCTACCTGTTGAAAATAAGAAGTTGAATGAAGCCGAGTATCAGATCGGCATGCCGCTGAATTGGCGTTTTGTAGATAAG
Organism: Ischnura elegans; assembly: GCF_921293095.1. Lineage (NCBI taxonomy): Eukaryota > Metazoa > Arthropoda > Insecta > Odonata > Coenagrionidae > Ischnura > Ischnura elegans. The sequence goes on along the minus strand of NC_060254.1, from coordinate 111,330,630 downwards.
AATGCATACATCAGATAGAAATCCATCATAGCAGTGTAAATGCCGAGGCGGCATGCAATCATTTTTTCCCGAGGTGGTTAGGATATTTGAAAGAGATGATAGTTGAAACAACTACATGCTCTAATTGTTTCCATAGAATTAAAATATTCCATTAATCAGCTAAATTCCGGTTTGAATCCTTTTAAGGAAATCTCAATTACTCGCCAAAATCCAGGGTTTCCTGCTGCATAGGCAACCTCGTCAAACATTCCCGCATTCATTGTTTTTTTTTGTCCCCCCTGAAAAACAATAGATTGAGGATCCACTGTATACCATTTTATTTATACATTCATCAAGTGAAATAGAAGAAAGGTATGTTAAATATGTTTTGCGCAATTCCAGTATTTGAAATTCGAGGTACAGGCGGTCCTCGACTTTCGTACACTCGACTTTCGTACAATTCGCACTTTCGTATGTTCAAAATTGACACCTTTTACTTGACTTTCGTACGCTAAATTCGGACTTTTGGACGTTGGTCTGAAATTTTTTTTAAATTCCCGCGATGTTTATTGCGCATCCCAACATTCAATTGTTTCAAATGGCAGTATATGCGAACAATACGAACGTATACAATGAAGGGAATTGTTGGTAGTTGACTCTAATCTAGGTGATTGATTTGCGAGAGAGATTGCCTGCTACAGGCTCCTTTATCAAAAGAAGAAGAAAGCCTTCATTGAAGATATTTTTCAAAAGAAGTTGACTAGATGTCATCAAACAGCTTTCAACTAGTAAGATCTTCTTTCTAATTGTGTTTTTTCGTTTGAGTGCTGTTTAATTCATATACACCTTCAGCAACGATATTGCATGAAATATCACACGAATTCAGTTTGTCTTTTGTCTTTTTTCAAAAACATGCGAAATATACGCGATCACGAATGTCACCTGCCAAATGTCGAATCTTGGTGTAAAAATTAAAAGGTATCCAGAGTGCGGGTTCAACAATTACATTTTATTATGCTTCTTGATATGTCTTTTTATTTATAGTGGACGTAATAAGTGGAATGTCAACTTAAACGCCAAGAGGAAGTTTCACTCGATAGCCAACGGAGTTCTTGTTTTTTAAACTTTTATTTGCATTTTCTGCGTATTTTCGAAAGAAATTAGATGATTTGAGGAGTTTTATTAACATATTATTAAAATTAAGTCAATTGAAATGAATTCCGTGAAAAAAAAGGCTTCAGTACGTATATTCCGCTCTTCTGGAACGTAACCCCTAATTAGTATGGAAGTCAATGGTTCGACTTTCGTACATTCGACTTTCGTACAAGTTTTCGGGAACGCATTGTGTACGAAAGTCGGGGACCGCCTGTACTTGAATATTCGAGCAATGATTTAATACTTGAATTCGATATAAGAGTTCGAGAAATCTGCTATTCGACCCATATCTAATTATTACTCCTAGAGTGAACATTTCACGCTTTTAGATTTTTAAATGATGATATCTTTTTTTGCGATTAAATGAAAAGTGAAAATTTTCACGCGCAGCTAAGTATGGATGCTGGGAAAAGCCCGTGTAACGTCATTCTGGTTCCAGCTGTCACCCTGTGAGGTGACCTTGGTGCGAGGATATGTGCGCCGCTGCAATGTAGGTTGCTAGCAGGTAGCAGAGTACCCAGCTAGAAGGTAGCGCTTGGCTTAAATAAGGATTATTAATACCCTATAAAACGAAGGGCACTTTCGGACCTTAGGCAATTTTAATTGGTGATTATTAGAGACGTTTCCCTGAGCTCTGTGCCACATGCATGCTTTGGTAATCTCAAACGATGTTAAACTCCTGACTACTCGTATAGCATCTAGGTCCCTGTGACGTCACGTGGAGTGGCATTGCATTGGCCTTTTTTCAAATGAGGTTAAAAGTGACCATTAAAAGTCGTCTAAACTGGGTTTTCTAAAATCAAATAATTTGATTATGATGAATACACTAATGGTGGGTAACGAATCACAATCAATGCCTTTCGTTTTCTTCGATGAAGGAAACTAGCCTATTGTTTAGAAAACTCAAAGTTCTATGAGAAAACTACCTTCAAAATCTACCAAAATTTAATTTAGTGAAATGATGAAATGCCTTTGCCTACAACAAGGAAGTAGCTTCATTATGAAAGTGAATGAAAATGTAGACACACATCGAGTGTAATTCTTAAACTTTGAGCAATGCCATCATTAAAAACAGATGTATTCCTTTCCCTCCAAAATTTCACAGATGACCTCAAGACATCCTGATTTGACTGCAGCATAGAATCAAAAGCAGAGATTAAAGGGAGCTGTGCAAGCCAGGAGCACATACACTATGGCAATCCACTGACAACAAACACAAAATCACAGCTAGAACCAGTAAGTGCACAAAAAACTTTTTGTAATTTTCACAACTTAGGCTTGTAGACATATAACTGGTTCCCAAGAGAAACAAATCCTTTCCTTTCTAATAAAACAATGGCTAAATATTAACTCAAGCAAAAATTAATATCAGAATGGCAAGAGATAACTAAGGACTTCCTCAGAATGCAGATGAATTACATGCATATGCTAAGCACTAAGCTATGAAACTAACCTTACACGAATGCAGGAAACTGGAGCTGACAAGGGATGGTACTGAAAGGTGATTCTGAAATAATGTTTAAAAATAGGCAAAACAGAAGACTTACTAAAGTAACATAAATGGTGATAATTATTAAAGCCATACACCATATTTTCCAGCTTTCACGATGCTTCCTTAGCCTTGAGGACAGTCAAAGAAGTTAGGCACTTCAATAATGCACACAGTATGCATGGGCGACATTGTGGTCATTTTTAGGGGAGAGGCAACATATTTGCAGACTCAATGAGCCATTTGACTAGCTCACTAGCATTTATCACATTTACCTGCTCATAAAATCATTAAATGAGATTTCCATTATCTCATCCAATACCAATCGACTTCAAGACTTAAAAGGAGTACATAAAGTTCTAAAGATTTAGGCAGAGATTATCTTCCCAAGTCTCTTAGGAGACTAGTTAATTACTTGAGCATAACTACTTTTCATGACCAATGCTTTCCTGCAATTACATGATTTATAACTATGGTGACTCACATAATCACTCAGCCACTCCCATCATGTCACGTTACAGTAGGAAAAGCTCGGTCAACCAAGAGATAGGTACGGCTCCCCATGAAAGAGTCTAAGACAACCCATTTCTTTTGAAAAATTGACACATAATCAACACTTTCCACAGTTAAATAGGTAGGATTAAGAAGTATGTACAAATTTGTGGGACTAAGAAATAGAACAAGCCTCTCATAAAGAGAACCCAAACATGAAATCAACCAGTAATAGTAATTATATAAAAACTAATGATCCCACATTGGGTATCGAATGAGAAATTTTTTAAACAGAGTATTTATCCTAAACGGCTATATCTAAAAGTCAGCCCATTTCATTCATGGGTGCAAACTGTTCATCCACTTCCCAATAAGTCTTCACTGATAAAACTACGTAACAAATTATTTAAAGGGTCATACCATAACAGCCCTCAGATGCCTCCCATAATCAACTAATGGATTTAGAGTTCCAAGATAACATAGCACATTGATGAGTTTGACTTTAACTATAAATGCTCAGCCTTAAATATTCACAGCGAGGTGAGTATTTCATATCCACAGCGAGGTGAGTATTTCAATCAATTACAAAGGCTTTCATTTGTAAGAAAAATATTACTAAAAAGAATATTGGAATGGAAATCAATAATATGGTTTCAACTTAAGTTGCTGATGCATTAGCAATCAGGAGGCAATAGGTAGACCTACAATTTACATCTAATGAAATTGTGCGCAAATGGAGCCGCACTTGTCAACTTCAATAAATAGTAAATAAATAGATAACATTCTAATTCATTGCATACTCTGAAAGCTAGAAAACATGGATGTTAAAACAAAAAAGTTAAAATTTTCCAAATAAAATTAAAGAGGCACATAACCTACAGTTATCCCCAAAAACATAAAAGATGTGAAGTATGCAAATCATCAAATGATATAGAGAAAAAAAGGACATAACTAAGAAAATAAAAGGCAAAAAATATGCATGACTCAGTTAAGTTTTAGTGATTTACTCTTTAGCAAGCAATCTATTTTCAACTAATTTGCTGATATCTCTACTTGACATGCAGCAGCGAGGAGTACTGAGGCACTGTACTCAGCCAGGAGAGAGAAAATTTCAAGCACATGACAAGATTTTTCTCCTGTCAATCTTACCGGAGAATGGGATAAATTGGATCCCATGTTGGGTGGTTGCTGGGGTTGCCTGTGATTGGGCGTGGGAGAGTGTCCCGGGCTAAGGCCGCCTTGCTGAACGGGAATGGGAGAGGGCGGGGAGCTGGAGGGCTGTCCGAAAGAGAACCTTGCTCCCTGGTGCTGGCGGGGCGACGATGACAGGCCCCCCCCACTCGTGGGGGACAGCGTTGTAGGACTTGTGCCTCCCTGAGGACTCTGAAAATATTCATGGAGAAATCGTATCATATTTCTATGGATAATGGTAATTACTGCATTTGTTTTAATGTTTCAATCCTTCAAATTATTCTCAAAGGAACACACATTAAAGAAAAGCATACTTTGACTTATAAGTTATGGCATATTCTTTTGTTTTAGCTGCACCAGCCAGCTGTCAGTTTGTTAATTTAAGAGGTGGCAACCCCAAAACTGGTCCTTACCACAGGGCTATATTCCACCTTGTAAAAACTAAGCTGTTAAAATTTCATGTACCATAATGTGGAATAAAATATATTATTATATTATTATTATCATTCAAGGGGCACATAAGCATCAACATTAAAGCCTAGTTCACATTCACATCAATTTTCAAGAGAAAGAATTTTCCCTGGACTGGGAATCAAACCACAGACCTTTGGCTTCCCAGTCTACTGCACAGACCAATATACTATCCACGTTCCTTGATCCCACAGCAATTTTGGAAGGCATGGTATCAAGGACACGGATAGCATAGTAGTCTGCAGTGTATCCCAGGAATCAAGTTCCGTGGTTCAATTCCCAGTCCAGATCCCAAACTGTAATCAGCAAAGACATCTTCTAGCTCTTTATTTCAGCACATAATGAGGCATCAAAATTTTGCTCGGGGAAAACCATTGGCTAGACAGCAAATACGCCATGCTCAACCACTACCTACACCTTTCACGTTGGAATGTCAGCACGAGGATCAAAACAAACAGCCACACCACTACCCTTACCAAGCAACATGGCCCACACTTCTCACAAATTGTTCGAACACAAACAACAATGCTCCTGCATGGCAGACGACATGAGCTCTGCAATCAGTGAGACAAGGCTCTGTGGAGCATCCAAACTCCTCACATGAGGAAGCTCCATCACCAGCAATCAATCACAATATTAATACTACAAATATTTTGGGCAAGAATTCCCACACGGTAGGGACAGTAAACTACTTTGGTCCCACCAGTTCTTCAGCTTAGAACTGAAATCTGAACTAAAGCCAAAAAGAATCAGTACCAAAATGCATTGTACAAGACTTGCTAAGAAGACTTTTCTCGAGCATAATTTATACCCTATACATACATTAAGTGATGTTATAGAAAAAGACACTTGTGATAAAACATGATACATCTTTTTCAATAGCTTTCATCATAAAAAAGCAAAATCATTATCATTAGCTTTTGAAAATTAGGCAATCAAAATGAAACATTCTATTAGGAAACGGAACCAAGGACCACCGCCAGGAGGGGAACCAGAATGGAACCGACCAATCCATCTTTGGTAATTACAAACATTAATTTAAAGAGTCTGAATTATACATGCCTAAAATGGAGGCCAGCAGAAGGCCAGATAGGGAATTAAAGAATAACGATACATGTGTCATAAGAGCCACACCCATAGGTCTCCATTAATTCAACACAGAACTATCACTTATAGAACCAAAACCCAATGGATCAATCAATCAATATTATTAATGAAAATGACAGCAAACATAATACATTAACTAGAGATACTTACAGTACTGCTATATGGGGAGCTACTGTTGTGATCTTCTACATCGAGAGGTGTTGGAAGAGGAGAAGGAAAGTGGAAATTTGTGAGATCTGGTAAAGAACCAGTGTTATTTCCACTTGGTATTTGTAGGGTGCCTGGCTCCTGCTGCGATGAGGTTGGGTAGATACTGGAATCCAATATCCAACTTTATTGATGAAAATCAATATAAAAAAATATTTCGAATGAAATAACGAGCATTAAAAACCATCACATGATCCCGACAGAAAATATAGTGACTTAAGACCCCATCAAATTCAAGAGAATAAACAGGAATTTTCACATAACGTAAAATTTCAGTCAATTCATCACAAAATAAACTAATTTTAAATGAGAACGATAAAAACAAACTTCTGCATAATACAAAATTAAGCACATTCAATTGTAGAGCATTACAAGGGATTGATGACTATCATCACAATAATATCAAACAATTGAAATAAAATTTCAATAAATAGGATTGTTACCAAAAATCAAATCTATATTGCATGCGCATATGTATTTTCCAATCACCTTTCAAGCTACAAAAAGGGCATGTCACTCATCATGCTTAGTTCAAAATTATGTCAAGAGAGAGTAAAATTAAAAGATTATGCTTTCAAATGTATTTAAAACATACTTCGCTACAAACTTTAAATAGTAACATCATATATAGGTGCAGCATAACAGGTAGAGATGTAGCAAACTCACAATTCAATTTGAAATCCAGCAATTTCTTGTTGACCATTATAATTGGGATTAACATCCAATGTAAAACTGGAAATTTAGCTACTTCGTAATATTTTAGAGACTTAACTTCCATGAGGCAGCAATGTATTATCTTAAAATTGCTTAATAGAGTTTTAATAGAATGAGCATTGCATATGTAGCCACTTGTATTGAAATGATTAGATTATGACCAAAAAGAGTAAGTACAGTGCACTTCCGATTATCCTAATGGGCTAATAATGGTGGGGAGAGACGGCACGAATAATTGGAAAACACGGATAACCCAAACTTACACTTAAATGTCTTGCAATGCTCATTATTTACCTCAAACGTGCAATACATTGTTATTTATGCAGGTATTCTGTTATTTTAGAGTGCTTCCCGGACTCAATGAGAGCTTTCTTTGCCAGTTTGCAATCTTTTTAGCGGCGATAACATGGTTAAACTCATATTATTACTGCTCAATATAAGGCCTGGTTTCCAAAACCACACATCCGTGGCTGTGTGATCACGGATACAGTTAAGTAGTTTGCACGAATGCTTCAGGAACAAGGTGCTCCCGTCAATGCAGCTAGTGTGCGATCACTTCCGTTTTACGTAGGGGATTCTAACGGAAATAATAACCCCAATGTATCCTCACATTATTGCAGTAATTCCGATGATTTTGCGTCCAGTTTTATTTTTTATAAAGATTGCAGAAAAAATCATGCACGGATATTCCCCAACCCGGATAAATCGCAGCTGGATAAACGGGAGTCCGCTGTACTTCAAATGAGAAGAATTTGAAGCTATACTTGATGCAAAGCTGTGCTGCAATGTCATCCAAACAACAAGATAATAATCTACAAGTTTAAATGGTGTAGTAAAAATCTACAACGTCACTTAGCACTCGTGTGGCTCAATGTTTTGGATTGAGTGGAGTTTAAGTCTTACTTGATGCCTGGCACTCTGGGAACATCACAACAGGATCTGGGTCTTCCACCTCCGTCACACAGTTGTGAAGACAAGGCTGAGGAGAGTAACATTCGGCCGCCACCGCCAGGATCACATGGGCCCCCCCCACCTTCCACTCCACCACTACTTCCCCCAAAGCCACCGAGATACTGACCATCCATGGCTGCAACACACCAAACAGACATTGTATTACAACTCAAGCGCAAAGACATACTATCTTTGTAATTAGTTCAGGTTTACCATTAATTTAGAGTCTCAAATTTCCTGAATTTTCCTGGTTTCTACACCAAAATATTCTGTTTCCCTCCCCGGCCATTCCAAAAGATAATTTGCATTATTTTATGGCTAAGGCTTAGGGAGCACAAATGACCCCATGGACTCAAAATTGTCTGACAATAACAAAGTACAGAGTCGCATTACCTCTGTAGAAGATTGCCCCTTTGGATGGATTTTTAAAATAATTGATGCAAAGCAACAAAAAAAAAAAAAAAAAAACCAACTGCCACCATTAGAGGATGGCGCTGGTGGCGATTGGTTTTTTCCCAATTCTCAAAGCAACCTCCACTGGGGGGTTTCAAACCCAACCCTTACCCCCTCCCCTCAACACCCTCAAGGAATATACAGTGTGTCCTCGTTTAACGTCGTCCCATTTAACGTTGTTTCATGATAACGTTGTCCAAAAATTGAAACCCTTGATCATTTAATGTCGTTATTGCTTCGCGATAACGTTGTTCAAATTATGCGCAGCGAAAAAAAAATGAATGGCGAATAGGACGCAAGCGCATCTGATGTACAGTAAATATTACTATTTTAATGCGATTGGTAATTTTCGCTCGACAGAAAAGGTTGGCGTGGGTAGCGTATGTTAAATATGCGTCTGAGCGAATAATTATCGCCTCATTTACCCATTATCCGTTTATTTTTCTGATGCCAACCGAAAAAAATGTCCACGAGGAAGAGTGGCTATCCTGGCGGTTCTTCAGACGTGAAGAAAAAACGGCGATATTAGAACAAAAACTTGGTATTATTAAAAGAATTGAAGAAGGTGCAACTGCTGGAGAGATCGGTTGAGTTTTTACAATTAAAATTTCTTATGTTACTGAAAATATCGATGTTTCGCCATTAAAATACTTTCTTTTTAGTTTTTATATTTCATTTAATAATGCCTTCTTCCCAACCTTTTCGTTATGAAAATTCGTTTCGTTTCGAATGAATCGTTATCATGCTGAAGTGAATAATCGGTAATGAATGTTTCTCGCGATTTCCGCCGGGTTAAAGAATTCATATCATCACGAAAATTGACTCGCCCTTCATCCTCGTGCTTCCGAGTGTCAGATTCAGATTTTTTTCGTTTTGGCCTGATTCAGGTGTCTCCCGATTGGTCACAAAGTCTGCTTAAAGTTACGGCTCCGATAATTGGCCTCCTTGGATTCTCGCCCGGGAAATTCTGGATTCTTCACGAAGAAATGGATTGTTAGGAACATGGCTAAGAACCAATTTAAATTTTTTACATTGTTTCTTATGGGAAACACTGCATCGTTTAACGTTGTTTCGCTTAACGTCGACTTTTTCAGGAACGAATCAACAACGTTAAACGAGGACTCACTGTATATACTTGCTTAAAATTCAAATTTGTTGTACTTGAAAGTGACCTCTATGGATCGAAACATGTAGTATCAAGAAAATAAATCAGTGGAAGTCAACTAAGTCTTCTTTTCGTTTGTGTCTACTCACTAGTGTTCCCGAAACGAAATTGTAATCTGTTATACCAAGTATGCACTGTAAATATCAGGACACTGCAATCACTTCAAATAAAAAGGATTATGTTCTGAATAATAATTAAGAATAAATACATGGAGTAAATAATTTTTTTTTCCAATAACTGAACGTAGTGCAGACAGGGTGTTCTGACAGCCTTTTAGTAACTCATAGGTGGTGCGGCAAGAGCTTAATTCATTTTAAGTTGTAAATATAAATTAAGCATTACAGAGATGTTGAATGAATTAGGCTAGGAGCTGCTAGAGACTCAGAGGCTACGTGCTAGGCTTAGATTGCTTAAGCAATTGAGAATACATGTCTTTCAGAGCTACACGGAGGACATCAAATTAGAACCCCGCTATATTTCCAGGTCTGACAGAAATGATATATTAACACGTTCGCTGCCGGGCCCAAATTCTGCTGTCATTCCGCGTGTGCCAGGTGAATATTTTCGAACCTATTACCAAATGGCAATGATGATATTGAGCCTAACTCTGGGTTTTACTGATATTTATTGGTATATTTACACTCATTATGTGATGCGCTATCGCTTGTAACTTTAGTCACGTGCGACGCCATATGGCGTCTCCCCACTTTTGACAATGCCTAAAATTTGATGAGACACCATTTGGCGGCTCAGGCATTTGGATCTGCGTTCCAATGCTTTAGTGTACACTCAAAACCTATGATTGAAAATAATATTAAAACAAATTTTAATTGTTAATTATCCTTTTATTAATATTTGCTATCGTATCCGGAGATGATTTGTGCAATGATTTAAATTTGGGAGGCATAGGTATGGCTGGTCCAGACAGATCATACATTTGGTAGAAATACGTTTGGCTTTACCGAGGGCAACTTTGCGGCTCATCGTCTTAGTGAATTCTTTGTAACATCCGCGACAGCAAACACGGGCTTTTCTAAAATGAAGAAACAGCGCTAAAAATAGTGCGAAAAATACTAATTCTCAATTTTATGTTTGATAATTTTATCCTCTAAATTACCTGACTTTGATGACTTCGATCAGTGTTATTTGTATTCACCAGGTAGTGTGTTGATTTTTTTAGGCCCTATCAACGGAATCCCAAGGAATATGTAGCCATTCGTCTATAATTTATCGTCTTAACTGCTGGAGGGCTGTGGGCAGCTGGATTCCGTGTTTCATTCTGCAGTATAAAAGCATTTACAATGCAAGTCCCAAAAAGAGCATCATCGGCCACCTTGTAGTACCACCTTACTGTTTTTCGATGGGTGCAGTGATACAAAAAGGTGTCGGCAATGTCAATTCCTCCCTTTATTTTATTGCACTCAATCACCATCTTTGGCTTAGTAACCACTTCCCATTTCCCCTCTTCGATTTATTTCCCCGTTGGGATTATCTCTTATCTGATGGTGGTGGAGATCATCAATACGTCGCGCTTATCTTTCCATTTCTTTACCGTTGCTCCACAAGTTTTTCATAGCACTGAAATGCCTTTCTTTAATTTAGCAATCGTTATTTCTCTTAAAAGCCCTTTCCTATTTTTCCTAATGGTTCCCACAAAATGAGTCCTATCTCCCAAGCTTTCTTTCCATAAGCGTGGGATGAATCACCTCACTAGAAGTATCTAAACATTACCGCAGGAGTTATTAGAAAGTGAACAAAAATCAAATGGGGAATCATACCTGTATTAGAAGAAGAAAGATTACCTGACTGAGGATTCATACAACTCCTCAGACACCATGAATTAGCGGTGTCTCCTTCAGAAAATCCTTTAAGGTCGTTGGTGGAAGCCGAACTGTCAGAATGAAACATACGCTCGATTTCTTCTTCGTTAAAATGTTTCCTTCCCCCAATAATGCGTAGCGGAGTACACATGATATATTCACTAAACTGGTTATCACTTCCGTATCGAAGGCAGAGACACAGCGAATAATTTTGGTATACTGATGTGCTCCTCACTCGGTTAGGTATGAGCGACAACTGACGGAAGGGAAAAAAGCTCTGGAAATGTAATTTGAAACATTGTGTGGTGATATATTACCTCAAGCTTCCACTTGAAACATAGAAGGATATAGGCATTGAAATGTGCCACTCCCGAAAAAAACACGAGAAACCGAAGGTGAAAAAAAAAATGAAATTAGACCTGAAATGTGTTACCAATACCCTCCCTTAACAGAAGATAACATTGTCTCATCAGTGCATAAGGAAATGTAGCTTAAATTTCAAGTTCTATAAATCGCTTGATGATTCAACGAAAATGCTACTTTGATGCCCATTGGCATCTCACTAGTTGCATCCAGTAGCAATGCGAGACGCCATATCGCGGCTCACTAACTCGGATTTGAAGTTATGTGAGAAGCCCTATGGCGGTGCGTGGCACGGAACATGTTGAAGAGGGATATTTTTTTGAATGGTTACAATTGGGAATTCATATTTTCCCCAAATATTATTAGACTTTATTAAATGCTAGGCAGAACTTGGTTTGAACATTTCCGTTTTATTTGTTAACTGCTGGTGTCCTAACACCCGCTGCCACATGCCTTTTTCGGTGACTTGCAGAGTTGTCTGTTGATGTACAACCCCAGGAAGAAGGTGAGCACACAGATTTATTTTAAGTATAACGGGACTGGCCATAGTGATAACTTTACGGAGTCACCTGCAATGCATAAATTGTGTGGAAATTCCCCAGAGAAAAAATTTGAGGGCATGCACAATGCAAAAATTTCCACAGAGGGAAATGACGTCTTGGCAGCTTAACTGACTAAAGCACTTGACCAGGAATCGGGAGATCTGGGTTCAAATCCCTGTCAAGGCAAATTATTTTTTTCTCAGTGGCAGCAGGGTTAAGTCCTCGCCTTAAAAACAAGAGGTCGTGGGTTCAAGACCCGTCTGGGTAGGTTGCCCCAATCAAGGGCAGGGGTTGCTTGTGCATAAGTTATTTTTTCTGGTTGAAAACCACGATGTAAAGGCTAACATGAGCTGTTTTTGGTGGTATGAGAATAAATAAATAAATTCACTGCAGAATTTTCGCACGAGTTAGCACTAAGAGTTTTGAAAGCCCTCCAAGTTGCCACTCTGGATGAGCCACCTTCAGCCAAGTATTCACCTCTCCGCGGAGACCCCTGCCCCAGGTGCAGCGTGTCGAGGCCGGAGTTGCTGCCTCCCTGCCCACCGCCGCCCCCGCCGCTCATGGCGCTGTGGTGCAGCGCCGAGTCGGAGTTGGTGCGTCGCCACGAGGAGGCGTCGGAGGCCGGCGGTGGCGAGAGGTAGGCGGCGCTGCCGTAGGGCGACGTGTCGATGCGGTTGCCGCCCCCGGGGCGAGAGCCCCTCATCGGCCCCACGCCCATGCTCCGCCCCCGCTCCTGCCCCCCCTGCGCCCCCGAAGAGCGGCCCTGCGATCCGTCGCGACCCGACGCCACGTCCCTCCGCGAAGCACCCGGCGACGGGGCGCCCCCCGTCGGAGACGATCCATCTCCGGATGCGATGCCACCGCCCGCAGCACCTTCCGCATTTATCTCCTCCAAGTTTGTGAGGGCACCCTGGAAAAAGCAATCGAAATTAGCGGACAATTAGACGAGTCGAGGATAAGTAGTCGAAGAGAAACATTGCCCTCGATCCAAAGTTATCAAAGTTTCAGTTGGTTCGAAAGGAAAATTTTAGATTAAATCTTTCGCGAAAGTAGGATACATTTTGCCTGAGGTTCAAGATATTTTAAGGCAGCCTAATTATTATGGCAGAATCGATCACATGGTTAATATTAGACTACAGAACTAATAGATATAATATGTCCTTTATTCCGCGTACACTAAGGGACCATAATACTAGCGATAGTTCAGCTCTAAATGTAAGATAACTTGACTCGGACTGCGTAAAAAGGCTCTGCAAGTGTAATAAATAAATTATTATACGTGTAAATAATGCATATCTACATTAAATTTTTGGGAAAATCGTGCACGAATTTTTTTTAACTGCGCTAACTTTTCGTTTTTCCACTACTAACGAGTAGTTTTATTTGCATGGCAGCATGAGTGTTTGGCCTGTGCCCGGCGAACGAGCGCGTTCCTGATTAAGACTACTACTAGTAGGATGGGTGCTGGTGTGGAATCACCCCGTGCCGCACACCCTCGAAGTACACCCACGGTACCAAGTAGATGCAGAAAAAATTCACTGCTTCTCTTATTACTCTCTCGGAGATTGGGACAGGTAATCTCTTTATTGATTAAATATTCATCCTTAAGCCATAGTTTCTGTTTTTATTTTACTTCAGAAGTTTACAACACAATCGGTGAATACCTCAAAGCGCAGTACATGCTGCGCAATCATTCTACAAAATCTACTCTAACGGTCGTTTTTGTCCTCATTTCTTTACGCATTAATTGAATCAAACTCAAACTATAATCTTCTAATTTTGTGTCTGTATACTGTAGACCCTTATCGATTATCACCTGAATTTTAAACATGACAATTTTTAACTCAGTACCTGTGGTTGCTTTTGGCTTAAAAACACACTAAAAGCGTAGTTCTCAGTAATAATTCTGAAGTCGCTTTTAAGAATAATTAGAAGCGATAAATTTAGACCTTAACTCGAACTTTATCAGAGTACCCCGAGGTTCACTTAACATTGTTATAATTTGGTACAATTCGTGAAGTTTCCAGCGCAGACCAGCGAAGTTCGAAGGGGTAGGGCTAAGCAGAGTAGGAAGGGAGTGTTTAAAAAGGACGGAAAGAGAAAGATGAGAGTCCTTTTGAACGTCGGCGAAACAAAGCAACCACCGAACAATAAACGTTTTTCCCCACGCTTTTCAGGGCTTTAAAATTCCTCAACGGTCTCGAATTTTCCGGTTAAAATGAAGAATGAAATACCTTAGAAAAAGACGATTCCCTGAGGTGAGCTGGATGCTCGAAATGAATTATTGAAGGAGCATTATGGTGGGGACAATTTGAAGACTGGGACCTGTGCCAGTGGCGTAGCCGGAGGGGGGGTCTGGACACCCCCCCGAAATATATAAAAAAATTTTTTCCTACATAAAATAAAACAAATATTGAAAAATCATGAATTTACGAAATATTTCTTTAAAAAATGAAGTTTTTTTCGATTATGAAAAGAGTTAAATTCGTTTAAGACCCTCTACTTAGTACCCTGTTTTTAAAAAATTTTCACCCCTGGTAATGGACCCCCCCACCGAACGAAATTCCTGGCTACGCCTCTCACTTATGCCTAGCTGCACCGTCACGATGTGCTAACTTCGCATCAATTTCACAGCAAACCTCTACGCGGTGGCGGAATTCTATTAAGTAAAACATTGATACCTCAACAAACTAAATACATACCAATTACAACGCACCAACGAATACAAAAAATAAAAACATACGCGAATACTATTTGTTTGGAATGGCTCAGCCACAGCGGAACCTCCATATGAAAACAATCCACGATAAAATAGACAGGCTGATAAAAAAGGTCACATCTCTGATACCCTAGATCATGGAGGGGGCGCGAAATACGGTCGACATTCTTCCAGATACGTAGTAGGAGAGGAGAAAATGACAGCAACAGCGTGTAGACAAATGCTTCTTTAGTATCACGGCGGGCTTGAGAGAAGCTCTTCAGAGGATCTAATCAGCGTTTATCTCGTGACACCTAGAGTGGGGATTCACACTCGCATTCAATTTTAACAAATGTATATCAGTGAACTACTGACGGAATAAATCACGACGACGTCGTATCTATCTATCGAGTGTGCAAGGATTAAACATGCACGTATCAATAAATCATCTCCGCCGACCACATCCATCGGTAGAGAAGTGAGAGTTTGGTCACAAAATACAATCCAGTTCCGCCGATGTTTTGAAGCTCTTTTCAGCGAACTTCTTGCTTTGTTATTCCAGCAAAAAAATTTCTCACAGTATAGTCAGAGTGTCTGAAGCGTTTAAAAATCCCATAAATCGTAAAGAGAACACCCCTCGCGAGAATACAATAAATTCACTTATTTATTAAATCGGAACAATGGTAAAATTAGCAAGCAATTCAAAGGATAATTTCTCAAGACATTACTTCAAACAATGTATCAATAAACGCATGGTGCTGCTTCCATCCTAAGAATGATATCGCGTTTACCTCCCACTTATTCATTTCCGCCAGAGACACGTTAAGTATCGAGCGATTCTCCAAATGATCAGGAAGTGAACATTAACCCTGGCTATGCAACATTAAAATAATGAAAACGGAAATCTAGGATATGGTGCGCAACAGGTGCCCGCGAAGAGGTTTTCTTTCACCAGGAAAGTAAAGAGCAATGTCATCATATTCCGCAATTCCGGTCAACGCCCGGAAGTAAGTCGCAGTAAAAAGGCATTTGCTGGTAACATCAGTCCAAGGGGCAGCAAATACTGTGCTTACAAATCAAATTTAGTCCGTCAAGTCTCAACGATGTTTCCTTCCGGAGACAGATCATTCATTCTGGGAAATCGAACCGGTAAGACGTGAGTCAAACTGGAGGTGAAGACTCGTGTCTTCACATGTCCGAGACTCGCGAATCATAGATTAATTAATAATAGAAAAAGGAAATTATAAATTCTGGCGACAGTTCGGCTATTATAAAAGCGTTCTATAAGTGACACAATACCAATAAAATATTTGAAAAACCGAGCAAGAACATAAAAAATGAAGTTACAAGCTCAAAAAATATTTCATGCAACGTAAAAAAATCACAAATTCACTTTAGTTGGCAAAGGAAAAAAAACCATGGGCAAGGAATGGAATCACGGACCTTTGACTTTCCAAAGCGCTGACCACTACGCTATCTATCCACGTTCCTGGATTTCCCTTAACAATTAATACCATCAAAAAGTTATTTGACCTTCAAATTTTTCCACTAACATACTAGAAGAGCCCGCAGGCTATCGCGCACCATGGCCGTGAAACGCGTATTCAGTGAATAATTCAGTGTGGAGCTCAATTTTGCTCGGTACTCTTGGCATCAAATTTGGGGAGAATGTCATAAGTTGAATCGCGACACTTAAATTTAGGCGATAAAAAAAACAGATTTACGAGAATCTGATGAAATAAGTTTAAATACGAACAATATTTTTCAGCAAACTATTTATATTTTTATAGCACTACCTCTAACGTAAACGACTTTTGATTCGCGTCTGTACTTCCGTTAGGGCTTCGAAAAAAGTTCAAAATATATGCCAATTCTCTTTTTCCAATCTAAGTTCCCCAGCCATTTCGCTGCACTCCATTGATTAAGTACAGATCAAGGATTAATTTACTGAATACGAACATTCATAACATAATGACTACTTCTAATGACTTTTGAAAAATCAAAATTGACAATACATAGGTCTTCCAGCATTGCACAGCAGGAATCTGAAAGTAATCGAGAGTGACCGACCAAGAAGATTAAGAAAAATTCAAGGAAATGGAAACTTATGGGCGCGAAGCTGAGAAAGATGTTTACGGGCTTCACAATAATATTTTTTCCGCCGCTACGGCAAGGAATAACAACAGATGGTATCGATAGCAAATTAAAGTTTCTTTCGTATTTTTGAGTCAAGGAGAGAATAAGTGAGTGGGAAAGATTCGAGTGCTTTGCTAGGATTCGCGCTCTTTGCTAGGTTTAGATTGGACCACCCTATTCTCCCGCTTTAAGTATATCCTACACCACCTGCGGTACGTATCTCATCGGTGGCCAGCCTCTGCCGTTCTTCATTTCCTCTCACGACAATTTTCCTCAAGACAATCCATCGTCTCTCATTACGCGACCGATTGAATAGCCCCATTTTCTACCCAAGATTTATAAAAGGCTTCCATATCCCACTATTCTTGGACCTTCTGCATTAATCACACTATCTACCCATTTGTCCAATAACACATCAACAGTAATATCGAAAAAAATTCGTTTGTGGCATTGAGGGGATGAGGATAAGCAGACGAATGCCACAGCGATGATTGAATACACATAAAAGCATGAACGAACAACAGGAAGGTCATGCCGCTCTCTGGAAAAACTGGTTACCGCCCACATAGGAACGGATGCCAGCATGCGAAGCCAACCGCAACCTGTTTCAGTTGCTTCTCAACGCCTTGGAACAACCGCACCGGGCGGAAAAATGATATTGATATATTCAACACCAATCTCTTCATACTACCTTTACCTTCCCACCGAGTGAAACATTTCCTGATAATGATTTCGGCGACGTCTAGTGAAATACAAGAGGACCAACGTGAGCTCTTAAGTGGACGCGGTAGAACAGTGCCAAATGCACCAGAGTGACCATATGCCATCAAAGTAAGCATATTATAAAATTTTCATCTTACGTGGGCACTCAAAGACGTTTACAAGGGTAATTACTCGAGTACGATGACGAATGAATGTATGGAATCCAATGGAATAGACAAATATCTCTCGACTCTATTTGAATGCATTCGCGAGCACTTCGTCATGAATTTAACTCAACTATTTGAATCTTCCAAAGAAAGGCAGAAAGACTTTTTCCACTTTCACATACATCAGCCGTCATTGCAAGTCGCTTCGGCACGTAGATCTAATTAACGTAGAAAATTCTTGGTAAGCTACATTTATGGTGGAAAGTGCAAACGCTAGCAAGGCAATGCGCAACCTGAGCAAAACTACCACACCAAACCGGCTGGAAAAATAACTAACGAATACTTCGCACACAAGATAATCAAAGAAGAGCGACGATAATAATCTTCATGGGCGCATGCGTACAATGCGGCACTTGGCAGTCTTTCGAATTAATTTTCGAGAGTATAACGACACATATGAAACGCACCACCGAGAAATAGTGGTTAAGGAAAATATGGAAAGTACAAATAATTACTTACGAATAAAACGGACGAAATATAACAACTGATACGCAGACACGGCCAATCGTAGGGCTGGTGCGATGGGCAATGGATGAGGGGTCGACGCGATCCTGGCAGCACAGACAAAGGGGTTACTATACATATTTTTAAAAGGGCAACAATGATGCGAGGGCTAATCGCGGGGCTGCATCGAACTACGATAACTGACCTCAGATGATAAAGGGTACAAGATCGAAGGTTGCTTTATAAAGAGCCACCTCGCACGTTTCGTGCTTTTAAGAATACAACGGCAATTTGAACTCAACGAATAAATGGTCCAGGGTTCAAATCGCAAAGGAAATCCAGCAATAAACCTCGCGAGGTGGTCCAGAGAAAGTAAATAGCACACATGCCCTAAAAGTGAGAGAGCCGCCAGAGGCTTAGTTCGAAGTTAGCTGTACCCACAACTATCCAAATTAAAATTAACTTTAACCTAGACATCGAACAATAGTTGAGCGGGCGGTTCCTTTCCTTGGTCAGATTCAGAATGTCTTTTTTTCCACGATCAATAAGAGGTTATAACGGCAGCGATAGGACTCATAAATAGATTAGATGACTTGTAGTATAGCCAACTAACTTATGCAAAACTTAATGCATGTTTCTTAATTTTATTATTATTATCTTTTAAATAATCTTGAGCTCGTCCCCGCGTTCCTTAGCCACTGATTGATTTTTCTTCCGAAAAAATGGTATCGTAGACGTTCGGTAACACTTGGACAGCTGTCCTGGAAATGCTTACGCACTTGCGGTGCCGATAAGCAAACCTTATCCCAGCCCCCCTCTGGTCCCACAAACGTATTGACGTCAATCACCGACAGATAGTTAAAACACGGAAATCTTAATCCACGAAGTTTAAGAAAGATATTTTTCTTCAAAGGAAGAAAAATATGATCTTTAGACCTGACGGGAGTCTCTCTGGAGAGCCCAGTATCGGATCCTACTTTTAAGTTGCCATTACAATCATCCTGGTTATATCATGAATTAAGCTGGCGGTTATATCATGAATTAAGCAATCATCGCCCGTGACTCATTAAAAAAAACTGGATTTGCAAGATAAGCGCTTCCCTCCTCCGACACCCTCTTCATCCAGGGCCACTCGATTCGTGCGTACACGAAGGAGGACCCAAAAATGACCGGATGGAAATCGCTGCGCCTGTAAATCATCTTATATTTGGGGCTTGGCCCTCATCTATATCATCATTTCTGAGTAAGTATGCGAAACGGCGTGGCTGAAGATGGTCGTTGCGAGCCCCTGCGACAGTTTGAATTCGAAGAGTTTTTTTTACCTCTACGATTTTTAAAATGGCTGATATTCGAGAACAGCGAGCAGCGTTGAAGATTCGTTCTCTGCTCGGTAAAACTGAGTGGGAAACGGTTGATATGTTGTCTTTCGCTTATAAAGAAGTGAAAACGTTTTATTTTAAAAATTTCAACGGTTTGTACTCCTCCAAAAGTACTGTGTATATACCGAGTATACTGTGTATATACAGAATATACACAATTACACGTGTATGTAGTAGCGATGATGGTGACGGTGTCGCGAGCCCAATGTCTTATACCCAGGTACAAAAGTGCCTTATGATTTCCTTTTGCTCCTCGATTGAAAATGGTGAGGAAAGGGAAAAGTTATGGTCACATTACGGAGGCGATAAGAGAATCGAAGGCGGCGCTGCAAGGCATTGGAAAAGACGAGTACCACAGGTGTTTTGCGCAGTGGTATAAATGTTTTAACCAATATATCGGAGTAAATCGAGAGTACTTCGAATGTGACTAACGTTAGTAACGAAAAAAAATTAATTCCGATTTTTTCGGTTCCGGTTATTTTTGGGTAACCCCTCGTATTTACAAGTTAGGGAAGTGTGCGAAGACCTCACTCCACTGCCAGCGCCAAAACCGGAAATATAATATAAGAACATTTCTAGCGCGGTCGACTGCTCTCCTTGTGGGAGGGAGACCCACGAATGGACGAGAATTCGCTCCCCAAATTCTGCATTCGTATGTGAGCTTTACGAGCACGAATATTACAAAGGCGGATCTTCAAGTCGGCCTCTAAATGTGTTGTCACCGACCGCGCATTTAAATGGGTTTACAAAAGTCGCCACTCGCGTCGCAGACGGTCAAAATGATCCGAATTTCACGGGGAAATAAGGTGTAATAAGGGGTTTTTACCCAAAATTTATATACATGATGATGTGACCTATAATTTAAGTTCACAACTTTTCAATGATATTCCTCCCAATCAGAAACATAAGTGTGCAAAATAGTGGAAAAAAGTGGCTCGCATTGCACCCGTAACCCATTGCACCTCTCGCTTATCAAGGCGAGTATACCACCCCCTCAGTATAAGTTGCACTTAACCCCCCCTCCCCCCCCCCAGACTTAATTCCTAGCTGCGCCCCTGCTTGTTCACAAGATCGCATTTCAAGGATCGCTAGTAGAAAAACAGCGGAAAATTGAATGAGACTCAACCAAACGAAAAATTAGCTCCATGGCAATATGTTTATAAAAATAACGCAAACAGTACGCCACCTGTCACTGTTCCGAGAACCAACAACCGCACTACCTCTGTTGAAATTAAGTCTTAACTTCGCTTTCTTCCTTCCCCTCCCGGAGCTCATTCCTCCATTCCATATTTACATTCCTGATACTTTTCATTCTTAGATGCCTCATTCCGTGATTCACGGTTTGAGTTAACGAAACACGGAAGTAGAGCGCACGAGACAAATGAATACGACACAGCGCGCTCAAAACATTTCCACGCTCATTCAAAAACGACTAAAACCCACGGGCATTTATTTATTCTCCCATGAACGCCGCCATTAACCTAAGGGGACTGGAATATCACGATAAATCATCCATACAGATATTATTTAAAAAAATTTCCATCAACTTTCTTTCGTGCCTTTTTAACACCACGCAAGGTGTACAGGAGTCAAATAATGATGGGTAAACCGACTAGCAAACAGTGGTTCCAAATCGAAAAAAGCTGGCCAAATGTCATGTTTTCGTATTTATGCAAGGAATTTTAGAATGTTGTATTCAGATTCTACAGGATGTGGTCTACAAAATGTGCTCCTGATTTAGTATTTTCGTTAATCAGAGCCGCCACAGGGACCCGTCAAACTTGGAGCATTCAAGAGTTACAGTTGCGTGAAATGACAAAAATGAGAGTTACGTGAAAGACATCGGTCGATTTCGAAGAAGTTCAGCTTCACGGAGGACTAACTTTACACAACATATTTCGCAAAAAACATTATTGCATACAAATATAAACATTATCCCATAGTGGAAAATAAATTTTGTTCGGGTTCTACTATTTTTACTATTTTATATATATTTTAAAACTTTTGGCCTTTTTTACCCGAATTTTCAAATAAAATATAAATATCGTTTAGAGCGTCACTATCCGTCGCGGAGTATTTTGCATGAATACGAAGGGGATAGTACATGCAACGTAGCAGTAAAGGAAAGTAACAATATTACAAATATAAATTATGGTTAACACCCGTAATTATAGCTTAAATTTCCCGCAAAATTCTAATCGCTAAGTAGATGAATTCTCCTCCAGATTCCCACCAGGTGAGCCGTTCAGTCAGAGCCGACGTTTCAATGGCTAGCTCTGCCTTCTTCTTCAGTTCAGGCGTTGAGCGAGAGAGGGCGATGACAGAGTTAGCGTCATTTAAACGTCGGCTCTGACTGAGGAGCAGCTCACCTGGTGGGAATCTATTGAAGGATTCATCCACATCCACCGCCAGGAGAGCACCATGTCTTACATTCGAATCGCTGTCCAACAGCAGTAAGAGTGACGGCCGTTGTAAAACCATTAAAAATGCGCGGAGGGTGGAGGCCGACTGCAGAATCCGCTAAATACAAGATTCGCGTTTTGCATTTCCACTGGTGCGAATGGGGCAGGTCCTCTGAGCGAATCGCCCACGAGCGAGCCAGTTTCCCGGGCGATGAGCTAACGCGACAGCTAAGTCAATACGACGAGAGACAACTGTTGACCGACAAACTCTCCTGAGGAGCTCCGCGCGGCAAAAAAGAAACGGTATCAATGCGCCACATTGAAAATCCAGTCTCTAAAGGGAGACGGTAAAACAGGGGACGGTGAAATCGACGAGGTCAGGCGTGCGGGCAGCTGTCATGCACCAGCGCCAAGGATCGCAAAAACCCCGATCGCATACCCATGTGAGGGCAACCAAAACAGCTATACGGTTCTTCAACGCATTTACACAAAAAAGAAAGAATTGCGGAAAGAATTTAACAAACATACGTGGGCACTTGATACATGTTGTAAATGTTGTACATGAAGGACGCGTCTCTCGACTAAACGCCTTTTGCCTTTTTTCATGATTTGAATAAAACTTAAGCCATCTTCACAACCACTAGACTAGTTGAAAAATCGCTGCTTAATATAAAAACCTAAATCGTAAAATTGTGCTTAGAGGACTTGGGTAGTTTTCATCTGCTTCGAAACACAAAGCTATCTTAAATTAAATGGAAACTTGAAGATTGTACGAGGTGGTAGGGCTCCATCTTATCAATAAAAGACACTTTGTTACTTCCACAAAAAAAATCTATTTTATGACCGGTTTCGGCTGTTACACCATCATCAAAAAATTGGTAATTGCTAATGGTGTAACAGCCAAAACCGGTCATTATAAAAAGAAATTTTTTTGTGGAAGTAACAAAGTGTCTGTTATTGACAATACAAAACTATCTTCCTAGCTACCAATTAATTCTAAGATAAATATGATCTTTTTTCAACCAATGACTATATTAGGTCGGGTTCGACCATGCTCGGTTGTAGCGAACCAATATGTCTCCTTCGCGAGATGCCAACTAAATGGTTACGCCAAATTAAGTCGCATTAAGCTGCCGTGAACAAAGCTTCATACTATCATGGGGACATTTTCCGGGCATATAATCTTAGGACCCACGTCAACATTGGCTTGCAGGCCAAATTCGAAAATATTTTCCTCTGAGATATTACTGGGATGAAATTTTCAAATTTCAGATACATGCCTAAGTTGTCAAGGGTCTACGCTATATAAGGATTCTCTTTGTCTGTTTTTAATAAAAGATTTTTTCGCTACATAGAAAACCTCGAAAGTCGATAACTTCTGTTGTTAGTTCTCAACTTTTATGTCCTCATGTTATTTTCAACACAATGTATCCGCCTATCCCTATCTTAGGAATTCGGAATGTTGTTATGGAGAAGAATGGAGACGGTGAAATGGACGGAGAGGAAAAGGAACGACGAAGTGCTGGATATGGTTGGCGAGGAGAGGCAGCTTTTAGATGAGATACGGAGGAGACAGAAGGAATGTATGGAGTTAGTGCTTAGCGGGGAGGGGATGTTGAAATTGGTGTTAGAGGGTAGAATGTTAGGGAAACGAGGGAGGGGAAGGAAAGAATAGGATTTTTAGATAGATTGAAAGGGAGTAGTAGGCCTAATAGTGAATTGAATAAGGCAGTGCTGGAAGAAAAGGGAGGCTCCCAGATCACTTTTTAAGTACTCCATGGAAACCTACCTTAATCGGTAAATGCAGTAATAATAATCCCTACATTTTCCCCGAATACATTTTTTTGTCTATTATGAGCTCTACTGTATCGCATAACCCTACTATGTTCTCAACGGACAAGTCCAATAACAATAAACCATATTATTGTAATTATATACCGTAAAATTTCAACACGATAGCACAAGTTTTAAATAGGTTGCAAGCTCTGAAAAGAGGTCGATCGAGAGGGAGAGATCTTTCTTATGGCCGCAATACACGGCGAATGATTTCATGCGCATGATCATTCACCGTGTACGACGGAACAATTCGCGCATGAACCTTCATGCGCATGATCATTCAGTGAAAATCAGAGCATGTTCTATTTTACTCGCATGATCCTGGGTGAATGATCACGTGATCATTCAGCATGATCGTTCACCGTGTATAACGGCCTTTACTTCATCTTTAATTTGCAGAGGAGAATCGAACCTAAAGCCCTATGGCCAGCTGAATGGATCACCTACGAACGCACGTGAAGTGGTTCGTCCACACCTAAGTAAGCCCCAATACATGACACTTAACGGCAAGGCTCGAGCAGAAACAAATCAATTGCATCAAAACATCTGGGGAAGGTCAAGGGCCAAGGACCTTCTCACGGTTTCGCCAGCCCGAGGCCGGAGGGGAAGTGAGCGGGAATCTCCGCGCGACGCGTCGCCGCACGCAATTCGGCCCATCGCACGACGACCTTGGGGGAGGTCTCGATTGGGCAACAGGGGGAAAGGGAGTCTCATGATGCCGGAAGTGCGGCAGAAAATTCCTCAGAGCACCCACGGACAAGAGCGGGTTGCAACCGAAATGATGGCTCAATACAAGACCAGGAACTAGTTTTCAAAGCGAGTGAGAAAATCATATTCACACGATTAAAAGAGGACGCTTTTATTTCTGAGTTCAGTGAATAAATCAAATGAAATAGTGTATGGGACCCGTATGAATAGGGAATTGTTTCTGATAGAGTAAGAATAGGAGGGCGAGGTCCTGGTGGCCGGATAACGAAGGAGGCGATCGAGATTTGAATGGAAACCGTGACAACAGCTACGCCGCACAGTGGTCCCAAATCGAAAAAAGCTGGCCAAAATTAATAACGTCGTAATTTTACCTAAAATAGCAACAAAAGTGGATGTCCTTTACTGATTTTGATCGTCTGAATCTGGTTTTGGCATTATTTTTACGATATCCCTTCACTTTAGCATTTTTTGAGCTGTTATTATTTAAACAATTTTTAGAAAATCTCGATGTAGATGTCATTGCGATTGGCGATAACTTGGTGTTCATGGAGAGCTTAAAATAGCATAATTTTAAGGCAAAAGATGTAAAAATTGTTGTTACAACCCATTATAGAATTTACGACATGAAATTGGTGAGATTCGAACCCGCGACCATCAGCATAGTCGGTGAGATACCAAAATCGGAAAAAAATACTCACACTCACTCATTTTTGGCTTCCATGTATTTGATAAGTCACATTAGATGAAATAAAATGACTGATATTAAGAAAATTGAGGAAAATAATGTTCTAATGGCAATAAAATCGCTTTCATGTATCACAAAAAACGAATTTTAAAAGAATCGTCGTCTGATGTCACCCCATCGGACTCATTGTCGCTCTGCGAATCACTTAAAATTAGCAAATTTTCACCTCACCTGATAGGCTGACCTCGTTTTTTGTAACTCCTGATGTAATTAAAATGTATGATTCAGTTATTTAAAGGAGCCTTCGAAAGATATCTTCATAATTTAACATTATTGAGTATTTTCTTGTATGTTGCACTCGGAATTTCCTCATGTCTATGTTCCTGGCCTCCAATGCTTCCTTCGTTAAAACTTCAATTGTAAGAAAGGATTCTTTGGAAATTGCTGTTCCATGTATCAGCACTTTATGTACCATGAGCAGCATATAATACCAACCATAATCGATGTACAGCTCAGCTATTTCAATGCAATACTGGCTGAAGTCTTCATTATTTATCTCATTGCCGCAGGATAGAGATTTTAATATCACTGTAAGTCTATGGACAAGTATTTCATAGATACCTGTCGTGAAAATTGCAAATCACATTAATAATTACATTTCATACACATAAAGCATTTGTTCGTAGATTTTTCAAAATTATGGAAACGGGTCCAATATTTCTTACTTATTGATTATAATTTTATATTTACACGTAGTTTCATCTTGTCTGAAATGAAATCCTGAATTAAAACTCCACTTTAAAAAATATGATGACTGAGATTAATGAGTGATTATTTTTATACACTGCATATATTCGCCGACTGTGCATACACGGTAATCATTTGCACTCACTAGATGCGAGAGGGAAATATTGAATTACTTGTGGAGGGAATTTTTATTTCCTTCTGCAACCAGCTTTTGAACGTCTCTTTGAAATGCTCATCTGTCCTCGAGCTTTGATTCCACTTTCTCAGGTATTTCGAGAAAACATTCTTCGCGCAAAACGCGTCAGAATATTTTTCGCATGCTTGATTTCATTCAGTGGAAATCTTGTTTTCAAATATTCCACGACATATTCCTCCTTCTTCGCTTATTAATATTCTTTTCTCTCTGTATTTTTATTGTACACCGCAAGGTACGATAAAATTTGCGGCACCCAGGATTCAAATTTAACAGGAGTATTTACGGCTGAAACGATGAATGTGATTTCTAAAAGTTGTCTATTTTTAACCAATAATAAACCGGAAATTATGAGTTGACATTGAATAAAATATATAAAAGCTTATATAGACTTGCCTCTGAGTTTCCAGTGCATACTGAAATTTGAATGCCAAACATTGGCAAACCAAGTGCTTTAATTATCTGGACAGGAGAAGTTTCTCGAGTTAGCCGTGTTAGCACAGTTCGGAGCACAGCACTTGTTCACTAAGAAAATCATTAAATAAAACTGAGTGGGAAATATTCATCACATCCATGCAATGGCTCTGGTGAGGGAGGCCGTCATCCTCATTCCATTATCATTAAAAATGCACTTGCAAGATGCACGCTCCATTGGTGGGTTTAGACGAATTTTTCCCTCCGAATTCAATCCTATCTACGTCTATGGGCTGTTGAAATGATCCTGTGAACAATTCTTGGCATTAGGGAGCATTTATTTCTCTTAGCGCCAAGACCTTATTTCGGAATAACGTGCTGGCAACACTGTACGGCATGTAAGGAATCTCTTCTCTATAAAAATACGAGGAAGGTTTTGCAGAGAAAAGTATCTTGTGGTTAAGGTAATTTTCTCGCATAAGGACTTAAGTAGTCGCTTTTGATCACTCATAATGTTTCTCATTAAGAGCATGAAAACCGGCCCTCATTGGTTTCATGAATATTTGAAGGTGAGTGCACAAACAAGAAGTGCGCATACGATAGGCGAGAAGCACTTGATGTATGTAATCGTACAGGATGTATAATTATGCTATGTATACACCATGCAAGTTTGACCACCGATACAGGAATATTTGAGCGATAATGCCACTGTCTCCCGCCGCGCCGGCCGCCGGCCAGCCGCCCTCAGCGGAGCGGTGCACCGCTCAACTTAAAAGTTTTGCCTATCCGACATCTAGAGGGTTTTAAGTTAAAACCCTCTAGATGTCGGATAGGCAAGTATAGGCAAGATTTCTTTCCTCCATCTTGTTTTATACACTCTTTCTAAGGATTCAGCATAGGAATCTTCGAGGGGCACGGAGGGGCACAAAACTATATCGACACATATGACTAAAAATAGGCTCAAAAATAGCTATCATTATAAATAATTAAATATTGTTATAATAAATTCTGAAACGAACAAAAAATACTATAATATTGTAAAAAAATATGAAAACTTATCGTATAAAAATTGACAAATGAATCCCTTGAAATTAAAATAGTAATTTATTAAGTTGAATTACCCTAAAATCGACTATTTCTACGCCTCGGGCGTTTTAGGCTGAATATGCCCATGTTTGACGGGTTACACAGGTCAACATAATAATCACACAGACCTATCAGGTACGAAATATTATAGGCCACATCCTGTAGAATCCGAATACATAATTCAAAACTTCCTCGTAAAAAGTCGAAAAAATGACTTTTGCCAGCTTTTTTCGATTTGGGACCACTGTGCGCCGCTCGGAACCCAGCAGTACGAAAAATAAAGGAAGGCAGGCAGAAAATTAGCGCGAGCCAATCATAAGAAACCTGACACATTTTGGCGCGAAAAAGACTATTATATCAGAATGGACCAATTTTCTGTTTTTAATGCCCTCAAGACGATGGCAGTGGCAGTCATCGAAACGTCGGCCTACATGCAACTCACCCGGTGGAAAACCCGAGAAGATTTCACCGGTATCACACGCCGGTAAATAAAAAAATCATAAAAAGTAAAATGCTATTTGCCTGATTTTCAGTATATTCTGTCACGGCCTAATTATTAGAATCGGTAGAATCGATCACAAGGATAAGACTAAGGAAATAGACTGCGGATACGATATATTGATGGAGATGTCGATGAATTTCGCTGTATTTGCACCAATCTCCATAAAAGTAGGCATATTTATATACTGCTTCAAAGAGAGGACTATAAAAAATAAAATATGTTACTTGGTCAAAACTTTCGCGGCCCATGGACGTTAGTTATCGCGCCAAGAATAAAAAGGCGATTGTTTCGTTCCCGAAACTGGATCCCTCTGCGGGGCTAATGATATTCCTTTATTGCACATGCGGTTTATGCATGATCATGGGTTTGGGAGGGATTGAGGGCAGGTGAGGGGCTTTCCGAAGTTTCTCTCTTTTTATTTTCGAAAAGAGCATCATCAATCCCATTTCCTAACAAAAAAAGAGAGCAGCAAAGTGTAAAGATTTTAGGATTATGAAAGTTTGATGACAAATGCGTCGAGGATACAAACTAGGAATAATGTACAGTAGAATAAGACGAAGAGCTGAAGAATCCCGGCATGAGGACAAATTCGGATTCAGGAAAATGAAGGGCACATGAGGAGTAATTTTGGCCTCCATGTCGGACATGGAGGACCTGACCCGGTGCATACCCCGAGAAACCTTTACTGCGACGTTCAAGCATTTGTCGACTTGGAGGAGGCCTTTGGCAACGTGGAATGAAATCGCATGTTCATAATTCTGAAAGAAATGGGAGAGCTATACAATGATCGAGGAATCGCATATAGTTTGTACAATAACTAAGTATGTGTGATGAAATCGATATACCATCCAGTTCCCATACAGTATCTTATGATAATAAAGGTCTCACGGAGTTAATAATAAGTGATCAGTTTTGAATAATTCTCTATACAAGCAGTGATTATGATGCTTCACCTGAATTACCGGACGAATATGAATAAAAAATTTGAAAATAATCGTAAACACAGATCGAAATGCATTACTTAAACATTTAATTGATGACAGCTTCCACGTATTGAGGACGACTCATATTCTGTAGTCGGAAATTCCGACCGAGTTCATCCAATACAATAAGCTATGAAATACTAATTAATCTTCAATGTCTTCTCTCGACCAATCCAATGAAGACAGCAGCACCGAGGAAATCTCCACTGAGAGAGAGGATGCCAAACACACCATTTTGACGCACACAACAGTGGGCAATATTTTTTTCCCGATCGATTCCTGTGCTGTGACAATGGAGTTCCCCGTCTCCCCCGAATGTTTTCGACAGCACGTCAAAACTCCAACAAACAGCATCGATATTCTTCGGCTTGGCCTCGAAACTGAGGCGCAATGTAGGGAGGGATGCGAAGTCAAAGCGATTGAAGTGGACCCTTCGCACACTTTCCACCGGTCGTCTTTCTTCGCGTCGAATAACTCGTTCACAAACCACGTTAACGTTACCTTAGAAGTTTAAATGAAAATAGAGCATGATTTTGCCAACCTATATCTTAAATATATTAGTTTTCTACATGGGAAAGTACCGAGGCGAAATTTGAGATAAAGGAAAATACTTACAAAGGACTGCTCTCCATAGACAGAAGATTTCAAGAAAATATTGCAAGTGCTTAACAGGAAGTAAGTCCCAATTAAAAAAGAAAAACTGGTCGAGAAGATACGATGTGCCCCCTTCGGAATACCTGGACAATAATGATCAGTGGCGAACAATTAATTCCATGATACATTGAACGACCGTAAATGGTTTTTTTATGTATTAGTTTACAGCTTCTTCGAAAATATTCAACAGAAATACAAAAAGGCTCCACAATATGTCGTTATTTTCCCTTAAAGACAAAATGACTCATATCTTTAATAAGTTTATTGACAACCAGAGAAAGGAAACATCTTAACGGATAACCAGGAAAAAGAAGGAAGCAGTGGGAAAAAATGAAGCCACAAAAGACTTCCTTCAAAATTAGATTCATCGTTAAGTCATATTTTCGGATAGAACTCGATTCAATTTGAAAAACTAATTTGTCCATGCGAGTTTATCTTTTCACTAAACATATCTACATTGTATAATTTCGATGCGTAAACATGGAGAGACATTCGTTTTCACTGTCATGCACCTGGCGACTGCAGGCCAGTCAAGATAATTCACAGGAGTAAGCTTTTCGTGAACAAAGGATATCTACAAGCGGACACACGTCCTTCCGTACTTCCTGTGCCAAAACACCTCGTCAGGTGGCTTCACACCACAAGCCACGCGGCGATTCACGTGACGTAAGCTAAAACGCTAGAAGTTCGTGTTCCAAACCTTACGAACTCTACTAAGGCAGCCAAAATGAACTCTATGGACTTCGTAAGTGCCACGATGCTCACCATTGGGGTCCGGCATTAAAAAGCAATGGGAAGATATAAAGAGAGCAAATCGGAATACATAACCAAACTGTCATGGATTTATTTGTATTAGGGCGAATGGTATTAATGTTCAAATCCCGGGTGAAGTCTTCGGACACCGCAAATCATCACACCCCGAAGTGCGAGGTGGCCCAAATGAAGGAAACTACTCTGAATGTGTGAAAGTCACACGCCGGTGGCTTAGTCTGGGATGAGCTCTACCCTCAACCAACAAAACCAACTTTCGGGTTAAACCACTGAGAATGAGTGAATCAATATGCACTTATTAAAATAAATAGGGTGGCATTATATCTTCTCCCTTATAATACAACCAGCTTACGACGAAAAAAATATTTATACCACAAATTATATTAATTAAAACACTATTCGATTTTTATTAGGTAAATTAATGTTCAGCAAAAGAGGTTACGCCAACAAGGAAGTTCACACGCTGGTGAAACTATTTCAATATATTTTTGTGGCATTTTCCTTCGTTATGAAGCTCCTACGACAAGGAAATCTCAGACGTTTTAGTTGAACTAAGCAATCCACTCGAGTGCACCTCGACGAGGTGAATTCCGAAACTATTTAACGCCTTATTTAGTGGAAATGAGCGTGGCTCAGCCTCGTAGCCAACAAGTGGGCAAAACAGAGCCCTCCCTCGCTGACACAACTCTTTTCGACATTTAATCGGAAGAATAACACACGCGCATCCGATGCCCGATTGTTTTTAAGTCGCCTGTCTCCGGCATGGACTCGCCGACTGGAGGGAGGGACATAATAGCGGGGGAGGGTGAGGGGAGGGAGTGCGGAGGGAGGGAGGGGTTGCGCAGGAGGAGATCGATGGGCAATATGCGCTACGGAAGGGGAGGGTGGGGGATGGAGGGGGTGGTTTGGCGGAAGCGGAAGCGTTGGGCAAAACCGTGAGCAGACGCCGCGGCTGCGGCTCGCGGGGGCGCGAAAATGAGTCGCGATTAAGACGACCGATTTTGGGCATCGATCTACGAAAGAAGAGTTGCATCAAAATGCTTCGATGACGATGTTCAATGCAAGTCGATGATCGATGAAACACGATTATCGTTGATCGATGTCTCTCGCTGATCGGTGCAGGTGTAGCGATTCATAGGATTCTCACAATACTCTCGAATTCTAATTCGCAGCTTTTTTCCCTGATCACAATATTCATTTTCCCACACTTTTTCACACTATCGATCATCACTAGAAATACGTTAAAATCGCACTTTTATATTTTCGCACTTTCAATAACAGTTTATCGCATTTTGTAGCGTCTATTTTTTTATTTTCATAATGAGGTAGATGATAATAAAATGTAGTGAAACACAGTTACGTGACAAAACACAGAATATTTTAAATAATTATGTTGTAGAACAATAATAAATTAAGGAATAAGATATATAGTGGCGGAGGTGTAGCTTGCCCGCGCCCACTTGTAGTTCGCGGCCACGTATTGTCCCAGCCAACTAGCAGCTGGCCAGTCGCTCACATGCTTTGAGCGGCGAGTGTCGGCGGAGCATTTAAACTGTGCTCTGCACAAAATGTACGAATTTTGCAGTCGAAAAGGCAAATTTGCGTATAAATATCATAAAGTCCAGTCATCGCATCTATACGTCGCATTTATTTGCGCACATCGCATCTATATCGCATTTGCGATTTTCACTCATCTCTAATTATCACTTAACATTTTTGGTTAGGAAATAGTCAATAAAATAAAACCAAAATATAATTAACACCTTTTTAAAACTTCTCTGCATTGAATTGAGCGAAAAGCAATATATCGTGAGCAACCGACAGATTTGAAATAATCGCTGTGACAAAGATTATCCCGGACTCCATTGACGAGATTCCATGACATTTCCCATACATCTATTTTAAATCCCCTGACGTGAGCCAGAAGGTCGAACAATTCGATTTCAGAGCTTATGACGATGATGATTAAAATGTATAAATTCAGGATCATGTTACTCCTGATTGGCTGATTCCCACGGTGGAGTGTGATGCACATATTCTTAATTTCCATTGAAAATGTCATTTCCATTACGTTCAATGCTCACGGAAAATGATCAAGATTTTGATTAAATAAATCCGAGTTGAGGGGATTCGAAGCGGGGCTCAACTTGAGGTTAATGCGGAGCCATCGTTATGCCACACTGATTTTATTACACGAGGTGATATTTATTTCTTGGTCAATCATGGTCTGTTTTGCTTACATATGGCTCAGGACCCAAGAGTTGTAATTGAGACGAATCATTGACACCGCCTGAACTGTCGTATTATGCCTAGATTTCCTGACATATTACTTGTTCAAAAATTAATCTATGACTTAGACATTTTCAGGACACGTGGAGCGTATACACTTCAAGAATTACTTGTATTACAAAAGGGTATTCTAAGCTAGTTTAGCATGCCACTTAACCTTGCCCGACACTCAAGATTTCTTTCTAATTTAATTTTTCTTCATTAAAAAATATCAATATAAAGGGAAGAAACAATACAACATATTTCGAGAAAACTTAAAAGTCGAGCAAGCTAGTTACTTTTATGGAGTAACTAGCAAGATCAAAACAATCCACTAAAACGGCACATGAAATATGATTCGCCGATTTGGTGTCAAGCATAGCAATCAAATCAGCGCTATAGCTCTATAGGGACACTCTTTCTTCAAAATACTGATTCACGACATTCTAAAACATTTACCTTCGACTTATGAGGTAGTATGACAAAATATGCACCTAATAAATGCTAACAGATTAGCTCGATTTTAGAAATATTGACATCATAATTAATAATTTGATATTATCGGTTCATGTTAGGATTTGGGAATGAAATTCGAATTTGAGAAATCGAATATTGCTGGGTTTAAATATAGATGCTCGTTCTGTATATGATGCCGCGCAAAGCAAGAAAGCAACTGGTTAGATATTTTAAAAATGGAAATGAGCCCGCGACGTGGTATCGATAAACGATGAGTGCTGTTTTGCAACCTCCCGAGCGGGTTTTCCCCGTTTGCGCTGTAATGCGATAGCCGAGAACATTTTTAAGCGGTTTTAATAGGCTGAGTAATGCTTCAAATGGCACATACACATATGTATAATTATCAAACCATTACTCCTTCTCTAAGTCAAGCACTCACGTCTTCTTTCTGTAATTAGGGTTGGAAGATACTCTTATAAAATTGAGCCCAGTGTTCCAAATTAGAGGGTTGAAACCGGTGGCGTAAATAATGGGGATGATCATGGGGATCAATCATCCCCTAAAGGATAACTATAAAATTCAAGAATATAGTGAATTTTGTTATAACCTTTTGAAACGCCACTTTTTTCTTAGTAGCATAATAATGAATTTAAAACATACAAATTTCATATAAAAAACTGGTAGCAATAGAAATTCGAACCACAAGACTTGTAAAAAAATGAAAACAAAACGGACGCTAAAATCAAGTTGTTTTTTTTTTTTAAATCTGGTTGAAAGACATTTGGTGGGGGGGGGGGGGAGGGTGTTGGTTGGCTGGGGGACCGCTATAGTGCCCCCTTCAAAGATCATCACCCCCTCAAATTAAAATCCTATTCACACCAGTGATTGAAACGGAACACAATCTATAAACAGATCGCATGACACGTCAGCAAAGTACCCCTAATCTAAGGCCAACACTGGAACTGCATGACTTCGAAATAATGCCGACGTAGTCGTGGAAAATGAAAAATATGTAAACTAAAGCCTTGAAACATATTCTTTTCTTAAGCACAGAATTTCCCATC
This sequence comes from Ischnura elegans, assembly GCF_921293095.1. Classification (NCBI taxonomy): domain Eukaryota; kingdom Metazoa; phylum Arthropoda; class Insecta; order Odonata; family Coenagrionidae; genus Ischnura; species Ischnura elegans. The sequence goes on along the minus strand of NC_060254.1, from coordinate 111,296,176 downwards.
AAAGAAATCAAGCACGATCATTGATTAAGAATTGATTTTAACAGCAATGGAGCACCACCTGAATGAGACACGAATGACGGAATGTTCAAACATCGAGGAAAATATGCTCTGAAGTTCAAACTTAAGATGACGATAGTCGAAGATAATACGAAATGTACTGAAACCAGTCGGGCGAATAAAAATGTTTGTGGAGAATTGACTTTGAGAAGTTTTAATTTAAAATATGCAGGAATTACACGAGCTCAAGCCTGAAACATTACTCTACAATCGATTACCTTGTGCATCACTTGATTTTAAACGTTCTATAATTTCGAAAATGTCAGCATATACACAGTAGACCCTTTTCAATATTTAACTATATATTACCTCGGAGAAAATAATGATGAATAATTTTCTTAGAGGAAAATACTTTTATATAAGAAAAAAATGCTACGTACTATGATTACGTTTTTACTACACGGAAAAAAAAAGTTTAGTTAGAACTATCGAATTCTGATGAAATTTATCAAACTTTTGGGTTCATATGGCACATTGAAAAATTCAGTAATTATTACCAAACCAGTTTGATAAATTCTATCAAACTGATTTGGTAATTGTTACCGAAATGGCTACAGCAGTTCGATAAAAACTATCAAAATCGAAAGGGTAATAAAATCGACGTAGCGTGCACATGTGAAAGATTTTCAACCCAGAAAACACTATTATGATTGAAAATAATATAATTAGGAGTTTGGCGTAAAAAAAAATACAAAAAAAAGTGGAAAAATAACAAGCCTGCATGAAGCATTGAACGTGGGCCCTCCGCGTGGTAACAACGAACTCTAACAACTAGTCTAAATCGGTTGTCATAATAATTGCTAACTTAAACGCTGTAATATATTATTATTGTAAGTATTTAACCTTTGTTTTGAAATGTGGATAAGGTGTGACTACAGTTTCCCTTTGTATGCTTAAGAGGAATACTTGATGCACACAATTGCATTACATAGTAACTCCATATGAATATCTAGTGCAGATGCGCAATAAAACTTTATTTGCAGGCTTATTACATCGATATAGAGATGGCTTGAACGTGCTGGGTTATATGCTTAGCATGGATTGGGTCTAGTATCACGGCTTTTATCACATGTTATTAAACATGATCGCGAATGATTATACCTCAGGAATACCTCTAATTAAAGTTTTAATGTGTCTAAATACACAAACATCTCCTAACAGCTTTAATATCTATGATAATATGTGATTCAATCAATGTCTTTGATGCACCAGCTAACGGGTAGTATTGCAATTTAAAGCAGGAAAAAAACAGAAAAATGAACGTAAACAAAATTAAAACGTTATCGCCATCACAAATAATTAAAACAAAATAATTTCTACCAACTTATCTTTTATGTAAGGCCTGTTTAAGAATCTTTCAACTGCAAATGTGTATTGGTATAAACATAAGAGGAACGATAGACCGTTCGATAGATTACGAAACACTTGGTAAATTCTATCAAACCAAATTTGCATAGCAATGTAGAGTTTGATAATTTTTACCAAACAAGCAATCACCTTCGTAAAATTAATCATAACTTCGATAAAAGTTATCAAACTCAGAATCGTATTGAATTAATTCGGTTATTTTTACGAAACTCTTCCGTACAATTGGCCAAATTATGCAATACCAAAATGTTTGATGAAATATATCAAGAGCTCACGCTAGCGTTTGGTAAAATAAATCAAGTGCTTAATAATTTGCATCAAAGTTTAAGTATATTTAACAAAAATACTCTCTATCACACCAGTTCGATAGTTTTAATCAAATCTTTTTTTTCCGTGTATGATCAGATACTCGTATTATGTAGCGATTTGTTCAAAATTAGAGGATTGAAACGGAATAGAATCTCAAAGTAAGTCTAAAAAGATCTCTGGACAAGGCAGGAAGTCATGCTGGAGTAATCCGAGTAGGATTTTTGTAAATTTTTGTTCATACGGAAAGAAGCCATTTAAAGATCGACTTTTCAAAAATTACTAAGTAAATATCCTACCTTATCTTTATCATCCTTTCGTTTTAATTCCTATATCTTCTTTCCCAATTTAGCTCCTCTTGTTTGGATAAACAAATATGTTGATAATACATAGGAAAGAAGATGGGAGCCTAGGTCATTCCGTTTATAGGAAGCCAACGCATACTTACCTGTATCTCAACGGACAGAGCCACCACCATCCATCGCAGAAGGCCGCTATATTATCTACCTTGGTCCATAGAGCCAAGTTAATATCAGATAATACAAGCATCTCAGCTGAGTTAGACCACCTTAAGACAACATTTTTACGGAATGGCTATGGAAAACAAGAGATTTTTAAGGCCCTAAGCAGATTCAACATAAAACAAAAGAGTTGCCCGGATGAGCCGCCTGAAAAACCGCTATCAAAAGCCTTAATCCCATATGTGTCAACCATATCAGGTAAGATCCACCGCATTCTACGACGGTATAATATCAAAACTGTCCATCTGCCACCACCTAAATTAATGCACCGCTTGGTGAGGGTGAAAGATCCGATTGGGTTGAAGACACCAGGGGTTTATGGAATACCTTGTGAATGTGGTAAAATGTATGTGGGGGAGACAGGCCGAACGATTGAGACGAGGCTGAAAGAACACCGGAGATTTTTCAGATTAGCGCAACCAGAAAAGTCGGCCGTGGCCGAACACAACATTAATGAAGACCATGCTATTAAATGGGAAGACACCAAAATCCTTTGCCAAGCTCAACGTTACTGGGACCGCGTAGTTAAGGAAGCAATAGAGATCCGCCTCAATCCCAAAAAATTCAATCGGGACACCGGCTTTCATGTAAGCACTACATGGAGACCTGTAATCAGCTGTATGAAAAACATAAGGGTTAAACGTGAAGAATTTCAAAAGACCTACAGCCAATCGGACGACACCTGAGCCGTATTGTTGTCCTCGGTAAACGGTCGATCCAGTTCAGTGTAAAATTGAACTTCATTCAAGTAACACAGCCTTGAGGATGGAAGACAAGTCGTCTTCCGAAACGTCGGCTTGCATAAAAGCTTTAACCTGGATGCAAACCCGAGAAATATTTGTCAGAATTATTCACCAGGGGCGGAATTCTGTACACGGATACCGACGATCGTCGGTCGCACCGATAGAAATGTGATTCACAAAACCCCGCTACCGACAGATTGTCGGTGCAACCGACAAATTCGTGACGTAATGCTTTTGTCGGTACGAAAGTGGTATCCGCACGCGAGGCTAGGTGCCTCGACCAATCATATTTCTCCTTTGTTTGCATTAAACAAATGAGGCTCCGAAAACGCCATCTGTTATTCGTCAGCCCGCGAAGAAGTTAAAAAGAGTTGATCACTGCTTTGTGAAATATTTACGATGTTTAATCACTCTGCGAACACAATTTCTTACTCCCGTTGGTGCGATGTGGCTTGTATTCCGAGATTTTGCTGTATTTACCATCGGAATTTTTCTAGCCCAAGTAAAAAAGCCTTTATATTCAAGGATTCAACGGTCGTTGATAGAACAACATTAGGTGCTCAATGTATTGGAATTTTCAAGTATAATTGTCTTGAAGAGGACTTTGTCTGCTACATAATTGTTCACCTACGCTTATTATTATTGTATTCTTGGGATTAGCAGTGACGAAATTATTTTTATTAGTATTGTAACAATGTACCTTCATCTTGAGCCACGGCTTGTTTACATAGTTTGCCTCATTGTTCGCCGTAAGTCCGATACTTCCACAAGGGTAATTATTTAATTAGAAAACATTTTTGTCGCTTGAATTCACATTTTGGGCTATTTAAAATACATTCGTTGAGAAAAACACCGAGATTCCGCGGATGTCACGGAAGGTATCATCGCGTCAAGTGTTGTGATTGTGAACTTGAGTGACATACTTTACGCTATCTATTTGGAAGTGTTAACTTTTGCATTTTGATACCATTTGTGTGTTATTTCAAACTTTGCGTTGATATGACCTTGACTAAATATGCTTGATCAGTGTTAATTTGTGATATACCGTTGGAAGTATGAAGGTTTTCTCGTGTTGAAATTAAATTTTTGTAGTTTTATGATGAATAATTCATTAAATGTTTCCTTGTTTCGTGCAATCATTCTTTTTATTTGCCCCTTTCAACCGATGGAATACACGGTACGTACCTACTCAGTGCTCTTATAGTAATAATGAAAATCTATCTTAAAGTCCCGTACGGTGTTTGGTTAGTATGGTGAAGTAAATTCAGCATTAATTTTGCGGGAAGTTTTGTGCACCGGTAACGACTTCAAAGAGTGAGAGGAGTTAAGTGATGCCATTTATATTCTTCTAAAATATAGTAGCAATATGCTTTTTCTATTTCGTCGTTGCTGTCTGATGCTCTCAAGAGTACTTACGTATGTAGGAGAGTTATTTTCATTATAAACCCCATTCTCAGACGCTCACATAGGGTATTGAAGTTAATATAAAAGTGAACGAAATGTCCACGTATATATTTCATTGAAAGTGCATCAATAGGCATTCGTTTTTATTGAAAACTAGCTGACCCGGCGAACTTCGTACCGCCTAACAATCAATGAACTTACAGTTTACTTACACCATTTATAAATCAAGAGCGGCTGCATCGTTTTTAATCATGTTTAATTTATTATAATAAAATAAGGATACAAATTCAATAAAACTACGTAAATGAGAACCAAAATTGCTTGTCAGAAAGACATTTTCTTTATCGAATCTACATAGGGTGAATCGGAGCACGTTTACGCGGATTTTTTTTCAACAAATTTTCTTACGTTTTAGCTTAAGAAATTTTGGGCATTGTGGTTTAATAAAGCAGTTCATGGAATAAAAATTATACGCATTCAGTTGTTGGCTATTTGCGTTATTAGCTGTAAAAAAATGTTTTTAGGTCCAAGTCTGTTGCATACACTTGGCCCATTCAGGGAGCAGGTTGACACGACCCCAGACCGACGCTTGACTGATGCTCAAAATCGTGCAAGAAAAGCCCCAATGAAGCAGCATTCGCATTAAATGACTTAAGGCGCGCCAGTTTTAGTATCTCTGTTTGGAAAAAATGCACTGCGTAAACGTACTGCATGCGTAAACGCACCACGGTGAGCCCTACACATTCGGGTTTAATGTCTTGCGTCAAGCACCTTCTGAGAAACAACAGTTTTTGTTTTGTTATCAGGTGCAAGATGAAGCGGATGAAGCTAAATAAATATAGCGAAGCAAAGCAGTGACGCAGCGAGGGGAGGTTTTGGGGGATAAACCCCCCCCCCCCAAGAGCTTAGAGAATTTTTTTATGAAAGATGATGTTATTAATATTAGGGGGACGGATGACTAACAAACAAAACATATTTAACTATTCACACAGCCACAAAACCCACTATTTTGAACCATTTATCTTAAAAAATGTCTGGGGGAAGTGCCCCCACACTTCCCGCTTACCTTAGCGAGTTTTCTATACCCTACAGACCCGTGGTATTAGCTGCACCAAAAAACCCCCTATCGAAGGAAGAAATACAGAGGATGGTTTATCGACTCGTGAACATAGCACGCTAAATTGACCATGAGAAAATCATGGGTTTTCATTAGCACATGAGCACAAACAACCCAAAAACTGAAAAAAATGACCATGCGATTTTTTAATCGTTATCACGAATGCAACACGAATTGTAAATTGAATACGTTTAAGCTCAAAAGGGCATATGAGTTGAGATCATGGAATCTACGGAATGAGGACTTCCTAACCTTTGAATTTTCCTTTGAGTAAAGTTGCGTGAATCACATTCATCGCCAATTTTTTTAATGACCAAACACGTTCCGTTGGATAGTTATGGTTGGTTTAGGCTTCGAAAGATCATGAGCACAGAAACTACATTTTTCTGTAAATCGTGCCTTGGTAAGCCAGGTACGTCCAAGGACTTAAAATATTCAGATAGATAGTTGGTGATTTCGTCTTCGTTTGTTACACATTTAAAAGATTCGAATCCATGCAGAGTACGAACTATTTGAATTTACCTCGTTTTAGTCATCCACATCTTCGTTCTTGCTCGCTAAATCAACCATCTTTGATTCTTTTGGTGATCAATCATATTCTGGAACTCTTTGTTGATGAGCTCACTGAAACTAATTTGCAATCATTCCAAGGAAATGAGTTAAAACTACTCGATTCCTCGACAGGAACACGGACATTACCGTTTGTCAACAATTGCTTGGAGATTTGTTTACAAACACGGTAGTGAAGTGTCAACTCGATCTGGGCCACGGCTGGGCTTACAATCAGCTCGAATTTAATTTTTAAAATGTAATTTCAATTTAATTAATATTTTGAATATATTTAGTAATTAAAATGTTATATTACACACCTACATTTCTTAGATAACAGTGAGTGCTTGTAATTTAATATGAACTTTATATAATAGCAATAAAGCTCAAATTGATTCTACGTTTTAGTTAGAAAACGTTTGTATGTGAAAAAGAAAAGGGCTGTTTTTAGGGTTTTCTGGCAATTATTCGATTTTTTCTCGCCGTAAGAACCATCCTTGGACTTCAACGAACATTAAAAAAAAAGAATTGGCCAAATTGGTCCAGGCGTTGTTGAGTTATGCGCTTACCAACACATTTTGCGATTCATTTTTATATATAAGATATAAATTAATTTCGGATCCAAACTTTACGAATCAACAATAGATACCTATCGTGTCTTGTTGTGAGTAATTTAAAAGCAAAGCAATACGTTACATACTTAAAATTACGGAATATTTATAATGTAAAATACCTTACGCTATTGGAACGCATAATGTAATATACGTTTAACATTGGCAAAGTTAAATACTGCTCCCACTATGTAAATTTTACGTTTCAAGTGTTTAATCAATCATTTTTATTATAAATAACATACAATTAGAGCACTTCCACGGATCTAGCGTCGTAGATTATGATTTAAAATCGTCAGCTTAGGCCGAAAAGTGTAAACAAAAGTCCGCCATGTTGCTAAAAATTGTTTGTTTGTATGACTGCCGCGCTGCCATTGGAATTTGGTGGCCATTTTTTGAACTAATCTCCATACCCAATTTTAATTAGACAGTTAAATAATTGGAAATTTATCGTTTTCATAATTTTTCCTGGGGTTTCAGACAATTTTAGAAGGGTCTTCATAAGACTTTTTGTCGTATCTCGTCTCGTTCACCCCAACCATTAGTATGAGTGAGTGGTCGCGTTAAGGGACTTAATGATATATAGATAGATATTCAGTCACCTATTTGAGTCGACCACCATTTTTCTTCCACTAAATTGATTCAACAACAATTAGATCACTCATGTTATAATAACTAAACATATGGTACAATGACATGGCTACAGTTTATTTTCATCATGATTCTGATTATATAACTAAGATTATATCGTTTGTTTTAGCCAAAATGACGTGTATGACGATAATATGTTAGTATTCAACATTTACCAATGCTTAGACTATTAATGACATAATAACCTGTATTAACGGCAGGTTTTAAAATACAATTTCCAAAATTAGTACGGAAAGCCTATTTTTTTTGCACCATTAAGTCTATGAAATACAAAAACAATCATGAAAACGATATCCAATTTGTTTCTCGCATCAATCATCACGAGATCATTTCCTCTCGAGGCTCGCCACCTCAGCCGGCAGGCAGCCTTTCCCACCGGATGGGACGCAGGATTCAGGAGCAGGTGGGGCGAGGGTCGGCCGTTCCCTTATCGAGAGGGCGGGGAGGATTTCCGCCAACGCCTCTCCCAAGAAAATGCACAATGCAACTCAAGGAGACACTCGCCTGGGCTCGCGATAACACGCCGATGAATAAGTTGACGACATCGAGGCCGGAAACGATCACATAAACGGTGCGCCAGGAAATCAAATAACACGAATATTTAAGCGACAGCGCCAAGGCTCCATTAACCGTAGGTCCGTTACTCTGCGATTCGAAACAAGTGCTTGCTGAGTATGTGGTAGATATTTAGCCAACATAGAAAACATCCATAGAGAATAGAAGGCAAAACGAGACCAGAGAGTGTGTGGATAAATCTATTCTTAGGACTTGTATTCAACGGTGTTCAGCGAGATGTTGTGGAACATATTGCAATTATAAATGAAAATGAAAAACTTTGTGTATGTCCACAGTATTTATTATGGATGGAATTATTTATTTATTAATATATTATTTATTATTATATTTTATATTTATTATAATTACTTATTATGGAATCACCTTCGCCATCATCAGGATTTGTACCTGATGATAGCGAAGGTGATTCGCTGAATTGCGTCGTGCGATAATAAATACTGTTGACATACACAAAGTTTTTCATTTTCATATGTCTTAGGACTTAATCCAAGAACAAAAAAGAAAACAAAGGAAAGCTGCGCGATTTATAAAACAATCCACCGAACTAGGCTGGGGGCCGCTAGAGACTCGGAGGCTTAGCGCTAAGCATAAACTGCTTGAGCAATCAAGAATTGATATCTTTCAGATCGATACGGAGAACACCATATTAGAACGCCATTATATTTTAGGTCCAACATAAACTATTAATTGGGAGAGGTATTTTGCCCAACAGATAGGTAGAGGAATTCGTTTTTCCTACGAAAAATAAGGGGCTTTCATGAAAGCTAAGCGGAGCATCGCCCTAACATTTGTAAACGGCTAGTGTTCTAACACCCTCCGCTACACGCCTACTGAGGCGTCTTCAGGGGTGGTGTGTAAATGTAAATGCAAAAGGCGGTGCAGAAGGAGATGGTATATATCTGGAAATAATTTTCATGAATTGCCACGAGAAAAATTCAATTGGGCCTGGAATCGAATTACAGACCTTAGGCTTTCTCCCTCGCGCTGATATCCTTGATAGATAGCGAGGGACTAACACCACGGGCCTCGCTATAAAAATGCCATGAGAACTAAGGAACCTTGATAGCGGAGTGGTTTGCGCAGTGGCCCGGAAAGGCAAAGGTCTGTGATTCGACTCCCGGTTCAGGGGAATTTTTTTCTCATGGCAATTCTAGTATATTTCACCGCCGTTAGATTTATTACACATCTGGAATTGATGATAACGGCCCGTGGTTGTTTATCTCATGAATGAGAATATCGTCGGTTTCCTGTTCCTGGTTCCAAATAACCAAATTTACTAACAAGCGGATGAGGTTGGCCGAGACTTCCCTGAAAGCCTACATCTATTATTGTGCTACCGAACGAAATGATGATGAACGAAATGATGAAACGGAACGAAATGATGAAACGGAACGAAATGACGAATTTTAAGGAACATGAAAAGATACTAATTAAATGGTATACACTAAGATTGGAATAGGTAATTATAATAAATAATAGGACTTACTAATGTTGTTTATACGAGACGTGAGGATATTTTTCACGTGGTAAGAAAATTGTGTGGAGTTCTGCCGCGTTAGGAGCGGATAATAAAGAAAATATTTCTTCAAACTTTTAATTAAAAACTTCACGGACAGAGTATTTCGTACGGTAATATAGAACCCTTTGTTGCATCGTAAGTAATCACAACACATTTGATGGCGAGATAATATTTTGCTAAAATTTTTTAGTCAACAACAAATCGGGCGTCTAGCGAAGATGGACGTGAGAGACGAATCTTCATGAGAGCCCTAAGAACTGTCAACCAAATGAGAAATACACTCTTGGATCGATGGCCGCTGGGATGATGAAGTTGACAATCAACTTATGGAACCACAGTGAAAAGAACGTGAGCCAAGGACTGTGAAGTCATCAGCCATGAAAAGGAAAGAATAGCACGATCAAGGAAAAGGAGTGAATGATTTTTCTTGATATTTCCTCGCCAGACCTTTCCAGAATCAACCGGATTCGTGCTACGCCTACCTTCAATCGCGAGTCCTACACCGCGCGCGGAAGAATTTTTGGGATGCTAATAGGCGAGCATTTGTGTTTCGACACGTAGCCAACCAGGTGCTACGGTGTTTTTGCCGCGACCGCTATCGGAGCGCGGAAAAGAGGAATTACATTGCCAATTTGTTCAATAGCGAATATCTCTTACACCGCACGTTTTATCAATTTTATGATAATTGCGCTGGAGTAACATAATACCCAACACGTATTAACCAACAAACAGCGAGTCGTACCTACAATTCTCGGTGACCTTGACCTAGAGATGACCTCCAATCTCTCCATGAGCTTCATTACTACTCATTGCAGACGGAGAAACTTGTCAATTATACGTAGTTTATTTCACTAATTACACTTAATTAGAAAATTAGTCAAATTAGCATACATTCGTTTACCAGTAATTAATATTTTCACATAATTTCAAACACTTACGGCCCTTCCGACAAAAAATATTTAGCCCATCAACCATAGAAATTGATATGAGAAAAGTGAAAGGAGATTACACTGCTCCCCAAATACCAGTGCGGATAACAATAAAAACTGGCATTGCTGTATCCACCTGGATCTTACATTTATCTCCGACAATTGTCCTGATAAACGGCAATGACTTATCTCAAATGAAAATTAAGGTAATTTATACGTCCCGAGCCTTTCATACATCCCTATTACATTCACACAAACCACAAAAAACTAAGAGTATCGCGGGGATACATAGTTTTCCCTCACTTCACACCAAGTTCACAGTCGGACGCGACGATAAGGCTCCGGATAGCCTTCGGTAATCCAATCGGACTAGAACGGTACAAATGGAGAAGCGGTATCGATTCAAATCGCTATCTGCTGCCTCCACCATGTGCCTAATCATCCTGCCTGCACCCGTACGGTGGAGGCGATATATGCACCAGGATACCATACTCACGAAATAAAAAAAGCAAAATCTAGGAGTCACAGCGAAAAAAATCATGAATGATAAAACGGGATCAAGAGCACAGTCTATAGCGGATGCATGAAAGACCACCCACGATCTGACGTGCCATCGTAAAGGCAATATACACAACGTGTTCGGCTCAAAACAAAACAATGATTCGAAATCAATGCCTTAACAATTGTCAACACGATAAAAATATTATTGAGATACTAAAATATACAGTTCGAATGAGGTGCAATTTTGCAAAAGCAAAAGTAATTTTGAATTATACCTGGGTTCAAATAATACTATGTCATCATCAGTGTAAACTCGGTCGAATTAAAAGCAATTTTTTTAGGTAGAAAATTGCACCTGATTATTACACAATGGACAAATTTCACTCCATCTCTAAAATTATAAAAATTGGAAAAAATACATATATATTACATTCCGTTTCATCATGATTCCAAAATATAGTAACTTACGCCGAATAAAAAAACTCGGAGCAAAGATATAAATAAATAAAATAGTAGGATAACGCCATAGAATTAAAAACTGCTCTAAAGTATGCTGTAAAGATTGAAAACGGGCATGAACTAGCACAATCTGACGTACGTGCAAGAGCACATTTCAAATTGCGTCGTGTTAAGCGATGAATGCTAGAACGTATGCGAGGATTAATAAACGCGAGACAGCAAAATAGCCCCAGCGCTGATTTCGTTCATGCATTCGCGCAATCCACGCCAGATGAGGAAAAAAATCAGTCCTGAATTATTGAATTGCATGCCCCGTGTAGATTGCTGAATATCAATGGCGTAGCGAGTGGGGGGAGGGTCCTGGGAGTCCGGATCCACCCCTCCCCCCCGAAATATAAAAACACAATTACTTTTTTCATCATATAATCATTGAAACATCACGAATTTACAAAAGATTTATTTGAAAATGAAGTTTTTTCTATTATTAAAAAAGTTAAAATTAGATTAAAACCCTCTACTTAGTACTCTGTTTTACAAAAATTTTCCTCCGAACCCCTGGTTATGGATTTGGATCCCCCATTGCTCCCCGAACGAAATTCCTGGTAACGTCACTGCTGAATACAGCTTGCAGTACTAATACTTCGGTTAGCAAAGTTCACACGTAAGTGGAGAATTTACTGCCCTCAGTACTGGTTTCACAGCTACTGCGTCACAAATCCGGTTTACAGCGATCCATCATCTAAGCGAGATATGTGGATGCTTCCAGCTACCGTGAGCGCAATACCGATTTCTTGAACAACTTATTGTTACTCTCTGGCCTCAATGTTTACAAATAAATGCTTTACCAACTTAAACATAGAGTTTCCCGAGTCAAATGGATGAATGAAAAAACGACAGCAAAAAGAAAAAGCATGATTATTCTCGAGGCCATGCTAACAATCAGGAAAAACGGGTTATGAAAAGCTGTACAAAGGGAAAACCAGGCTGGCTACGTCAACGCTGCTGCATAGCCTTTCCCTATTATATCTAACGTTAATACATACCTGGCTATTTGAAATATGAACAGTAAAATACCATTTTTCCAGAAAACTACGAAAATAATTAATTGATACAAAAAGGGCGAGTTCTTAAGTTTGTTTCTCCACGATAGAGGAATTAATGGAATGTGTAGGACCTTAAATTCTGACAATGAAAGCCAACAACACAGGAATTAGAGAAATTCAGAATAAGAAACGCCAGAAGATGATTATTCCGTACTACTATTTCTATATCGCGTTATCGAAAAACCTTAGAACTGACATATGAGCAAATATTAATTAAATCCATGCCATTTCAAATTAACATTCTTCACATGCTCAGCTGATAGTGGTATTCATTCCTTGTTCTTCCTATTTTTCATGAGTATTTTTTTTTCTTACGATTCTAACGATTATAAGCTCAAAGTTTCCACTATTTACAACGGGTAATGCTTTTATAACTCAACTATTGACAATGAAATCAGTGTACCAGGTAAATATCGTTTCATACGAGAGGCTCTTAATTTGGAAAAAGGGGCCACGCATTCCGTCGAATGTTTGACAATAAGATATGCATTTGCCACGTGTTTAAGGATCGGGAACTAAGCTAGACTTGAGACAGTGGGATTCAAATTTAGGGAGTAAAGCCACCACACAGCCAATATAAAAACTGCGACATGGATAAAAAGACACGGACATCATGAGGTAAGCACATACGAAGAGCAGGGAATATGAAACAACATACCAATGAATATTATTTGATACTTTCCCGGCGAATAAATCCTGAGGGCTGAATGAATCCTGAGGATGAGCCCCGAGCCGTAGCTTGTAACGTTGCCCGTTATGGATACATTAACCTGGTGGGCATCCCGACAAGAATTTACCCAAAATGCCACGAAGTTTACAAGTTTACCAGTATTGGGCTAAATTAAACTATTTTACGCGTCTTTCGCGATTGAAATCATGAAAAGAAAAACTTATAAAATATACTTAAGCTTACAAAGTTTTCTTTCCATAGATGACATCCTTGGACGTAAAAACCAAAATAGTAGTACGCAGAGAAGGGAGAATTCAACGGTAACTTTTTCCGAAATATTTTTCGATATCATTCTTGCATCGAAAGAGAAGAATTTCTACGTAGTTCCTCTCCTCAGGTAAATAATAAACAGATAATTCCAGAAATATTACAATTATCACATCTGATTTCAAATTACGGTGACATCATTTGGTCCTCATTATTCAATATAAACTGATAATTATCGCCTCAGAGGAATGGAATAAAAGTGATTGAGATTTGATTTACGCTCGTATAAGGTCGGGAGCGTGTAGGAGGATTTAACTCGGCTCAATTAAAAATTCCCGCCACAGAGGCTCTTCAGACAAACGGATAAGGTGTTACCTTTGTGACGGTGCGATAATAATTATTTTCCAAAACGTTCTCTCATATTGTTTTGATTGCTCTCCATCGACTGTGGATAAAAAATGACTTCATATTGAGTGCATTTTCCGAATTTTTTAACAACCGGTAAAAATTGGAAAGTTTTTCACAGTGACGACCGTACGAAACATGTAAGTGACAACGATACCATTATTTTTTCCGTCCGTCCATCTTTTTTTAACAAAAAGCTGATATACGGTGCGCCATAAAATATTTTAGATAAAGAGAAAACTTAGGAACTTTAATTAACAACTTATTGAGTCATTGGGAACTAATAATGTCATTAGAGTGAAAAATGTCAGTTGACTGTAATTAATACCTAGGACCGTTCGAAGAGCTACGAAAATATCGATTTAAAAGAAAACGCATTAATTTCTTCACAAAATGTACAACCTTATTTGATAAGTACTACTTTCTCAAGTAAAAGGATATCCCCTATAAACCTAACTTCTTTTAATGACAGACTCCACGAGTCTTTTTAAGAATTTTGCAGTCATAGCAGAACCTCATATTATAACTATTAACACACAGAGGCAAATGCAGAGATGGGGTAAAAGTGGTACATTTCAAACTATCAACTCATTAATTTATTTCATTGATAATCACACAATGTTTAAACGATGAATTTAGGGTAAATTGAAGAATACAAATACATGTAAAATATAATAACCATTGTAATTTTATACGCATTAGTGCCGTGATAATAAGGTGCCCATCTATATTAACACAATTGATCTTCGTTTGAAATACAAATACAATGCAATTCGTTTCGGCGTATCGGCAATCATGAAGTGAGGTTTAGTCAATAAAAAATTACGAATTAAATTATGGTTTCACACTTTTCTGGTGGATCGTATTTTTGAAGTTTTCTCGGGCTTCCCAGCACAAGAGCTGCCCGCGAATACTAAAATTTTACTAAGCACATAATTTATATTACGCCACTTTCAAATACAACAAATACACAGAGTAGTGTTTATTATTAAGACTCATAAGTAGGTTCTTCGTCTCCCGGGTATTTTGCAAGATGTTTCATTAGGGAAACGCCGATAGAAGTCCTATACATATAGAACCCAAAAGGCACCGCGAAAAAGCACTATTTCATATATTTGACATTAATCAGGCAGTTGGACATATAGCATGCAACTGATACGCCGGGAAAACCTAAGATCATACATGACATATAGCATGTTTGCACCACCGATTCGATTGCTGGGAGAAAGCGGACCTCGGGGTGTGTGACATATCACTGCTACAGTGTACAGCTCAGACACCGGCTGCATACGGAGTGCAAGAAGAGACCGTTAGTGACACAGCTCCAAGCCCCAATTATTCATATTAAACGTACGCAAATGTGACCCCAGATAAGAAGGCGGTAATCTTTTGCCGATACATGTATTCCTGGTCTATGAGGATGACATTAAAAAGAGGCATAGCAACGCGCAGACTAATGTCACGAGTGTCAACACACAGGTCGGGAGAAGACACTTGATGGGTGGGTGGAAATATTGAACTTGGATCTAATCGAGGTCTCGCCCCGTGAAACGGACGCTGCCGTATTATCTAAATATGCGAGTATTTATCAATGCATCGGACTGAGTCAAACACCTGCGCATCGCCATAACATCAAACAAGGTTACGGAACACTTCCGCCACCACTTTTCATCAGACTGCGATGCATCAAACAAATGCAAAACGAGTGCGCATCAGTAAACGACATTAACTCATCTGTGTGTCACGTGCTTAGTATGCCGCTGTCGTTGGCAACTCTGTATTGCACAGTTACGCCATTTTAAACCCTTGAGTAACAAAATTTACTGATAAAAGTTAACCACCTACTTAGTTATACTTCTCCTGTTATTATTTGTTTTCATATCGGTTTCCATTAAATAGATAAGTATTTCCATTCTGTTTAATTCAATTTTAGATTGTAATTTATACATTTGATTTTTTGTACGAGTCCCCGTCGATAAAAATACAGTTGATTGATGGCTTAGTGATCTTTTGAATGATTTTACAATTCTTTTATCCAAATTTCCGAAGAGGAAAATAGTGACGAAGTAATACTAAGAGCAGGATGATTCCCTTTTTAACGTTCTTCTAAGATAAGGAATAAATACTACCGTGAAAAAATGAACAACATAGATTAGAATAATAAACACACTATGTCTTGCAAATTCCGCATACAAATTTCATCACTCATTGATAGCATCCATTGATATAAATAAGGAAAGACTGCACAAAATGTAGAAAATTCAACGCTGCTACTTTTAAAGATTTAAGAGGTGATTGTAGCGCCATTTATTACGTTGAGGAGGTAGATCTCAGATACCTGGGCAGGGAAATACCATCTTCCCCGTGGAAGTTGCTTTCTTTCTTTGTGATCTGTGCGGACTGGCGTGTCATCTTCGGAGAATAACTCCGTCATTCGGATATTACATTGGCCTCTTCGAATTCACAATTCACATCTACATTTACATCAATCCACGGAAGACTTCATTAGGATTCCATTTCAATGAAATTAACATGACTCGGTGTAATTATATAGGACGTAAAGCAATTTCTCGGATGACTTATGACGAAAGTTAACGAAATTGCTTCAGAAAATAGTCGAGAATTTTCAAGAGCGCGATAGATGAATGCACCACACCATCAAACGTGTACTCAGCATTTTAAATTAGTGGGTACACAAATAGAGCCAATATAGACAGTGACGTTCTCATAACGTTAAGCGGAAACCATCATCGTCATTACTGATCAATAATCCTAAGATTGATTAACTTAACTCAACACTCAATTCTCGTGTCATAAAATCTTTTTACATTAGGTACATCGTATTTTTTTTCTTTCACATCCCCCGATACCTATTCCATACATTTTTTACCAGAGGACTACGTACCACATTTATCAAAAATTCTCCAAACATTTCACACATATAGCGGATATACGATATTCATAGCATAGATTTATTTGTACGCGTTCACAAAAAAGGTAGGATAGAGGCTCAATTTATGACGAATAAAAAGAGGATCACAAAAGCTCCTGCCATCAAATATAAAGGTATGATTAATACTGAAGATGAATACTAAGATAGTTATTTAAGCGTGGCAAAATAATAAATATTAGTTTAAGCTTCAAAAATGAGCATTTAATTAACCACACAGAAAATGCACATTAGGGTGCAAAATAAATAACTTTTCCAAACAGATGCCATTAAGTTTGTCTTGCCGGTCCATACGAAACGCATTTGTGCAACCTTATCGATGATGGTAAAATAACATGTCTAAATATATCTATTCACCTCATCAACGAATGCTGTGCGATCCCCATTAAAATAAGGGCATCCCAATGCCTAAAAAAAATCGTAAGGCTATCGCTTTTCCCCGCGTCATTCTAAGAGAATATCCATCCACCACAGCGGATACAAACAGAAAAAGGAGCACATCAGATAATGAGTTACGTCAGCGGACTACGTCACCAAACTGATTCTGATCCCCGTCATCAACGAAAAAAAAACATGGTCCATCACGAAATATTACAGACCGAATGTAGCTTATCAAGAATATCCAGAGTACCACAAGTACAACGATGAAAATCAGCGGTAAATGAGTAAAATTCGCATTAAACGAATGCAGAAGAGTATCGTCTACAGACGGAGAGGACAGATGACCGCAGGAAAACGGTAATATAGTGCGCAAGTCTCCCATCGGAACTGAAGGAGCTGAATGTGCCAAGTCGGTCGCATGAAAGACATTTCAATTGCTCTTTTTGGAGAGACTCGCGCTGTGGAGGGTTGCCGCAGCAACCAAAGAATCTCGACAACCATAGAAATGAAACCTATCAAGTAAATGAAAGGACATTTTGAGGGATTATTTTCAAAGCAGCTGCTGTAGGGAGACGTTGCAATTTGTTTATACATAGTGGGGAGTGAGAGCTAGGCTCAAATGCTATTTCTTTATCCCAACTTAGGTTCACGATCGAATGGGCGCGAATAAAAAAAATAGATTTCTGATAAGCCGGTTTGTTTTGAATTCAATGTTTGCAAGAGACCTGCCTTAACAGAAGGAAGGAAAGAGTATCTTTCCAGGATTCGCCTCATTATCCTGTGATGTTCCACATTTAGATTTTCGTGAGACCGTCAGAGTACGAAGCATTTTGCGAAAATAGATAAAAAACAAACTTTCTCCCATAAAACAGCAGTACGGAGGAGTAAGGGATGGAGAATGGAAACGATCAAGTAATTGCAAAACCTTTATTGGAGCTCCTCACTGCCTCAATGGAAAGCGTAGCGCTAGAAAAGCAATAGCAACGATTGCTATTCACCGTTGGTATGACACTACAAAATAATAAATTTCTTATATAGACATACAATGTACGAACATATTTAATCGCTATTCCTTGTGATAGCTGGAAACAAACGTTTGCTTACTCCACAATGTAGCTTCGCACTCATGAAGACAGCATTTGGTATTTTTTCTACAGCGATAAATGACCACTCTTTGCCGCAATTACATTGTCTATATCACTGGGATCTAAAATTTAAATCAACATCGTCGAATAACGATCAAAAACGTTAGTTTTAAGCCAGTTTATCCGCAAAATCTGTACCAAAATGAAATAGATACTCAATTTTTGCAGAGATCCACCGATTAGCGTGAACTTTTGATTGATCTAGCGCCACCGTTGTACCACGAAAAGGGAAATGCTGATGGTGTCCGACGACATCTTTCGGGCTGGGTTGCGTGGCCGCCGATTACCCTGTGGCGCGCACAGTATACCCGAGTCAAGCCTTAACTACATCTTGTATAATGTTAGGCGCGATGTGGTGGAAGTTCGTAATATTGTTGAAATGACACATTGCAATATTTCCACTTATAGATTTATTTTACACTACGCGTTTCGTCGTTACAACGACATTTTCAAGTGTGACAAAAGTCTTGAAGATTTTCCTTATATATCTTGGTGCTTGAAAGGGGGGGGAGTAAGATGGAGATTGGAGTTTGGGCGACGAGAAGTGAGGATATTGAGGGCTGTGGGGAGGGGGGGGGGTAAAGGGTCGTTTTTAGGGTCTCGAACTGAAGCAGGGTGACGGGGAAGGAAAGAAAGGTTCTAGGATGGGTGAGGGTACCCCGCACTCATTCACTGTCTTCTTTCGGGTTGTGGTTGTCCGGATGGAGTCCTCGCACAGATGATCTTCTCCTCCTGGGTAGTTGACCCCGTGTCCTTCTTCTACTGTTCTTCTGCGGTGTGAAAGTGGGGGTGTAGTGTGGAAAGGGTTTGTACAAAAAAAAAATTTTTTTTTAAACCTTTGGATATAGTAACGTATTTTTTCGGGGTTAGCTGTGACGGTTGGGAATCTAGGGTCCAACCTTAGATGTGTCAAGAAAACTTTTGGATTTCTAAGATTAAGTTAAAGTTAAAACAGAGGAACATTCCATTGATGAACGAAAATCTTTTTCATTACTCCTCGCCATTACTGGCGATACAATATCAAAAACACAGACACATACAGAATACAGATCTCCCATGAAATGCCAAAATTCATTCCCAGCCGCCCCCCCTTTTCTTGACACATCTGAGGTTGGACCCTAGATTCCCAACCGTCACAGTTGACCCCGAAAAAATACGTTACTATATCCAAAGGTTTAAAAAAAAAAAATTTTTTTTGTACAAACCCTTTCCAGTTCCACACTACACCCCCACTTTCACACCGCAGAAGAACAGTAGAAGAAGGACACGGGGTCAACTACCCAGGAGGAGAAGATCATCTGTGCGAGGACTCCATCCGGACAACCACAACCCGAAAGAAGACAGTGAATGAGTGCGGGGTACCCTCACCCATCCTAGAACCTTTCTTTCCTTCCCCGTCACCCTGCTTCAGTTCGAGACCCTAAAAACGACCCTTTACCCCCCCCCCCCCCTCCCCACAGCCCTCAATATCCTCACTTCTCGTCGCCCAAACTCCATTCTCCATCTTACTCCCCCCCCTTTCAAGCACCAAGATATATAAGGAAAATCTTCAAGACTTTTGTCACACTTGAAAATGTCGTTGTAACGACGAAACGCGTAGTGTAAAATAAATCTATAAGTGGAAATATTGCAATGTGTCATTTCAACAACCTTAACTAACAGCTTAACTAACTTGGCATAACTTAAGAAGAGTCCAAAGAACTCGAGAAGAGGTTCTACGGTCACCAAAAAAACTTAACAAATTTCAATTAGCGTTCGTGACCAGCAGCTGAGAAAATCTCAAGTTCCTCTAAATTGTAGTTAATAATGCAATTAAAGATATTCCACCTGTTGAGGTAAGTTAACACGGAGAAATTTGCGAAACATTACGATTTTCCTCGACGTTTAATGGGACTTCCCTTCTCAATTCCCGGTGGGGCCTATTCCTTCTATCTATAACCCCAACCCACTTCATCCCTATTGCCCAACTTCTTTCCCTAGAACTCGGCTTTTAACATGCCACCTTAGTAATCCACCCCGCTCCATCGAAGCCCTGTGTCTCGGCGGGATCACCTCAAGAAGTGTCCTCTCCTCGCCCACCATGTCAAGCACTTCTTTGTTCCTCTTCCTCTCCAAACCCACCACCCCATCCATTCTCTTCTACACCCACATCTCGAACACCTACGGGTTTCCGCACCGTTAAGCAATTAACTAACATCAATCTCAAAACTAGCTATTTCTTCACTCCCTCATGACGATCATTTCACCAGCTCTTTCCTATTCATAAACGCGCGGCAAATTCATAATGCAAATGCAATTCTCTCCGTTATATCCTTAATGGTGCTCAATGCTCTGCCGAAATAATTAAAACGTAAAAATACTCCGATACCATTTTTTGCCATTTGATTTCATGTTAATCCCGTAATTCCTTGCTCGCGATGCTCCACAAAACCGCATATTTAATACCAAAGAAATGATTCATAAATCGTCGATTAAAAAAAATACTGAGACATATCCTCTGACGACTCACCTGCGATTAGCGTAATATTTCGCTTATTGAACTGGTTAAATACAAGTGGCGCCAAGGAAAATCGTAGTGAACGCAACATTAGTAATTATTACACGCATTAGCGAGCGATGGAAGGATAAGGGAAATATATGAGTGACGGGAGCAAAAACGGAGGGAGGATGAAAACATAAAAAAAACCACGAAGGAGGAAAGGGGAGGGGGAGGAGATATTGGCGCAAAGTGGGGAGGGGGGGGGGGGTGACTCGTGGACAGTGTTTACTGTTTCACTCCGATAACAAATGCTCGACGACATGTATGACGAGGAGTTTCGATCGGGCGAGAAAAGTCCGCGGCCACATTCACCGAAGAGAGCACACCGCTCGCTGGGCGCGAATGCATGCAGTGCAGGCGAACCGATCAACGTTCTCACGACCCAAACAACAGCGCATCGAAATCGGGAAGACGAGAGAGAGAGAACACTACCACAGACGACGGATGGCCACAGTCATTTGGACTTTACCCCCAACCCACACTTGATGGAAATCACATTTTATCCAATTCGTACTACTTTTCTGCCTCATGACGTGTTAAATCGTGAATTGTAAGAAGATATTGCTTGATGATTGCTTGATTAATTAAATGGATTGTTTTCTTTCCTTATATACGTTTAACTTATAACGAGTCTGTAATTTAGATACAGTCCCTTCATAATACGAGAAAATATCAGAGGTAGCTGATCAAATGATGCGTTTTCCTCTCCCCAACTATTTTTGCCTATGCAAGCACTTCTTGACGAGCACTTCTTGGCTCCGGAGGACATACGTTGCAAACATTTATGACATTGCTATGCAACAGAATTACACACTTAACCTTTTTATACTGTAAATTTGATATTATATTGTTATTTGATTCATTAATACTTACCGAGTGACAAGATTTTACAACTATAATGCAATTTTATAGGCTACAAGTTAGGTTATTAAAATTGATGCATCATATATCTTGTACATATAATGTAAAATGATCTTGGTAACCATAATTAACTAAAAACAATTCACCGGAAAAATATTTCCAATCGAAACATACACACGCACATAGAATGAAAAGAAACGCCGCCCTCGTGGTCAGTAAATCAGATTCCTTACAGAACCTCGGGTTTTGCCATTTTAACAACCTGAATTGTTCACAAAACAACCACCGATTTTGATGTGTTTTTTTTTTCGAAAAAATATAACTAGTTTAAAACTTACGCAATCATCTACTAATTTTCAGGGAGCGTCTAAACTCGTTTCCACATATTCCTGGAATAAAAAAGGAAAACTTTGCCGCTGAGAAAACAGTGAGGAAAAATTATCATTTTTTCGCGAGTAATATGCAACGATAAAAATCGGTCGAGGACGAGAGATGTATCCTCAAAAGCCGAAACTTTCTCATGCGAAGATGAAATATTGATTTAAAACAGGGCATAGATGTTGCTTTGGTAAAACCTTGATGAAGATGCGCCACATTATGAGGCAGAATTAAAAATAAAATACCTATAAACGCCTCGCTGCACAACTTATTCAAATTAATCAATTTCTCTAAAAAAACTCCAATAAGTCAGTCGAGCCAAAAATTAGCAATCGGTACGCTGCTCCGCGGAATGAAGAGGGATTAAGGACCTACATTATGATATCGTATTGTCGAAAACATAGCCGCAATTTAAGGATGGAATTGAAATAAAAGGGATTTTTCAGTCCCTATTTCGTGATTCTTCTAAGTAAAGCCGAAAACGTTAAAGAGGAGAGGAACAACTTTGTGGCAGGACTGCTTTTCCAATCCCATCACAAGATAGTCATTCAAAAATGTTTAAAACCTTGACTCCTTCTTACTCCGTAGTACGAAGCACAGACGACAATGCGAAGACGTAAAATGCGGAAATTTGAAATCACGCGCGATGGGCTTTCCAACGGCCCTCCGATCGTTCATATTTAATATTTATGGGTGAATTAGACTAAAAGTGAACGGCATCGATGGATTCCATGGATGGAATGGGAAAATCAAGGACGCCGAAACTAAGACAAGTACGTAAGAATTGCTCAAAAGGAGAACGGGTAGGGAGGCTGCGGCCAAACTATCTTCGGATTAATGACCGCCAATGAGAATGACTGAATACGATGCCGATGACGGTAAATGACGACATTTGAGCCTCAAGCAGCACAATTTCAATCGAAGAAGTAAATTGCAGCAAAGGAAAAACAGCTCTATATCAAACAACTGATTGGCAAGCATCAAGAATCGATACTCAATTATTGATAATGATCTAGAGACGTCACGTTAACGTCAAAGGAAAATAGGCAAATTTTCCTCACACCATTTTTTTCAAAGGGAAAATATTTATAAGGATCGATATGTTTCAATTTCCATTTACTTTTGTGGTTGTGCGTGTGACTATAAATGTATGGTCTCAAGTATTTTTTCAACAACTTACTTATGGATAGCAACATTGCCAGCACGCCACAGCGTAAAATGTCTTTCCATGTAAACACAAGTTCGTAAATCACAACGAGATATAAATCGCATATAGGGTATAATTTCTACTCGGATAGTAAATACTTTGAAAAAGTCTCCAAGCGAAAAATGAGGCGCGAATAATGTGGTGATATCGACAAGAGAGCCTTAATTTCATTTTAAGTAAACATGACGGGAATGACATCAGCCCTCTGAAAAATCAGCAATTAAGCAACTCGTAATACACCGGGATGCCTCATTTAAAGGGTATCTCCGTTAGGGGCTATGATTATCATAGGAGTCATTTTACGTCATAAATTCAATCGTAATCAGATAGGTGCCCATGAAATTCGAGTACGTACAACACGGGTTTACATCCTGCATAGTAAATACACCGTTCTTTCACATCGGTCCGATGCAATTTCGCACGACAGGGAAAGAAGAATTCGATGCCAATATCCGCGGTGGGCGTCAGAGATCATGTTTCCCGTTCCGAGTGATGGCGCACCGCAGTGGGGAAAAACGCAAAAGCGCCGTCCAAATGATTAATGGACAAAAACGATGAAATGAACACAGTGGCGTGCACGGCAGAGCATGTTTCCTTCGGGCGCAAGATAAACGGGCGTCGTGCTCCATATGGGCCACGGACGCCTCCTTTCTCTCTAAGCATGGAAACGAGAGCATTTGCTCCTAAGCCGGAGAGCAAATGTAACGACTCTCTTTCCGGGAGAATGCCAAGCACAGTCATGCCAGCAGTGACTCCGTCGTCGGATCTCATAAGCACTCGACATTGGTGAGAATGGAAACAAATGAGAAGCTATGACCCCCATTGCGGGCTTACTTCGAAAAGAGGAAATATTACGCAACAATTTGTTATTTGTTCAACACATCTTACTACAAGTAGGCTATCGTCTGGTGGCAACTTGAGTATTATAATAATTGAATGGATAGCCTAACTACGTAAGAGCAAAGTATCGAAACATGAAATAAACCTATAGGTAATAAAATATGCACTTATGCGAATACCATAACACTTACAAATGAAATTTGAGAGAAAATGAAATCCCCCACATGGAGATATTCACAATCCGAGGCTCAATCCGGGTTGATCTTTACTTGCACCTATCTAAACAAACCTTCGGGTAAAATCACTGAGTGAGTGACGATTACCCCTACGGAGGGGAAAACAGAGCTTACAAATAGAGAACAGAAAAATTCGGCCTCGCGGTATTCCATCACGTGCAGTAATCCGGCCTTCCAGGCTCACTACTACTCATCGTCCAAAATAATTTCATAATTATTAATAAAATACTTCTAACGAATAGTAAGCTTTTTGTCGTTATTTGGTACGTACCAAGTTGTGTATCTGTTCCATTAATATCATATCTAAAAGCAGTTTTGGTGACGCGACCCACTGTATCGGGAAAGGAAAACGAAGTAATGCAATGAAATATGAAGGGCAGGCGCGCAACGAACGTGCCACGTTGGAGTAACGGCTAGTCAGCTAGAAAGTCGACATTTAATCGTAAAGTAATATTAAGCAAAGCATATTATCGGATTGAATATTTTTCCAGTACAACTTCCAGTAATCCGGCGTTTCCGATGATACGCTACAGCTACATATGTGTCGGAGTGCTGAGATCGAACAGCAAACACTATTTCATTTCCTATTCTGCGCAGTAGACTCGGAACCGTTCTTTGATACCAATACACACCCACACATATGCACAAACACACACAGCGATCACACACAACATGATCACGGATAAGCGATCGAAGAACTAGAATTCTTCGCGAACAAATTGGTTCATTACAGTCTTTCGCTTTCCCCTTCAAAGAGATCAGCGAGGGAGAGGCGGGAGATAATCCGTCACATGAATGCAGCAAAACGTCACAGTAAAAAATATTCTCAATTGTCGCCTTATCTCCACAATATTTTCAATACGTAAATATTTATACGCAGACAATCCACAGAAATGTAATTGTGAAAACGACCGCAAAGAGAGCGCTGGTGTTATTCACCCGACACGCGCTTATCATAACATTGCGCGCAGATGACGGTCGCAACGCGGAATTCATTGGGCACCGGAACTCGGCAAAGGAAAGACAAGAAGAAACTCCATCACGAGCGAGGAATTATCTCACAAACAACCGATCACTTCTCGTCAAGATTTTGATCTGAAGTTCCCCCACGAAGAGTCATCAACATGATCACATTGAAATTTATGTAGAAAACGTAAAAAAAACATTTCCATGGCCGGTGAAATGAAATAAGAGAATTTTTTGCATAAGACAACAGCGGCTGAATATCAAAATTCAGCGAGATAAATTAGTCTAGGACTGAATTCAAACAGAAGTGAATTCAAAAAGTTTTCCGGAACGAAGCGTATAAGCGGTGTGACTTCACGATAGTTGCACTTAGCATTAAAATCTAACGTAAAATAAAAATGTACAAGCAACTATACTAAAGATGCAAACAACAACGAAAATGGGTCTTTAATTCTAATTATTTCTGAAAAATTAGTTCGAATTGTCCACTCGATCAAAAGCCCAGCGATGTACCTAATGAACTACCACGATGCCCCCTATAGAAAACTACAAAGCAAAACTTTGATGATTACTGCCAAATCGAATGTAATTTTAAATACTGAAATAATAATGAGCGACTTCCCAAAAATTATAATTTACCTAAGTATTAAGGAAAATTATAAGGCGTTATTTTAGAAAAATACATCAAGTAATACCTATGCCACGGTCATAAAGGTTCCTTCAAATGATGAGCCATTAAAACGCGGAACATTCTTCGATCAATCATTTTTTCCACACACACTAATACTCTATTCACTTACTGGTAGCGAGATAATCGGCGAAAGTCGAGATTTGTTTTTAAAGGGTAGAACTCGTGAGATGGATGAAAATGTTTCCACGAACGCCGCAGCGACAGCACAAAAATGGCACTTGACAGTGAGAAGGACATGTAAACATCACCGAGGGGATACCATACACATTCCCACGACACTTCCACTCGTGACGCATTCGTTTCCATGAATGAAATTCTCGATGAAAGGCACCGGTTGAGTCACGAGGGACGAGCGAAGCCAAACACATGCAAATTGTGCTCGGTGACTCGTCATGAGGAATGACGAGGAATACCAACTTGCGACTAATCCGTGCCATATGACACTCATTACACATCAAGTTATCCACATTCTACGAGGAATAAATGAAAAGACTTTGTTGTCCAGAAGGAGAAAAACATCAACCATATTTGAGCAGCTACTATTTGGTTAGTACCATACATTTCCATATAATAATTGCTGATACGTATTCCATGACATACTCGAAAATATTAAGCACATCGTTCTGAGAGACGTGTAAATAGGAATGTTTTTTATTTACCATTTATCCGGTTATTTTTTTCTCCATACTACATTATGTCTGAATTGAAAGAGCAGTGGCCGATAAAATAAGCCATGTAATAAATATAAATAATAGTTTACGTTTCTCCAAATCTGCTATAAGAATACTAAGTGCGAAGCGACGAAGCTTTTTAATGTTTTCCGGTAATACTTGCGTAAAACTTCGTCTTGAATAATAATAATAATGATTCCATCCATCCCACGAGTAATATATATAAAAAAAAAACGGATTTCGCCGCTAAAGTTCTCGTTACGAGAAGGTTAAAAGAGGATTAGAGCCTTAATATTTTAAATGAAATTGAATTGGCGCTAAAAGCGAGCAGTACGGCGAGATTACACGGCAGTCTAATTTATCTCTGAAAGTTTTGTCTCCGATTAGTTTTGAATCGACCCCTTGATCAGCAGTCCAGGGATCTAGCCTATGGGAGTGTTTCTTCCGCCCTGTACTCTAGGAGGGAATTCAGCGGATCCTGTACGTTCCTCACAATCGACCATACAGAGACAATAACGAGCGAACGAAAACCAAAATTGAAACAACTTCACAAAAGCTTTAGGAAGAGCTACTGAATATGTGTCTTATGAATATACCAGGGATTGCAACAGTAATCCAATATTGAGTGATGACATTAGCAATGAGCCTTGAACGATGATTTGGAATCAATGTGATTCAGTGAATCGAAGGTAGGTTGACGATCAGTTACGTGCACATTTCTAGGTTTCAATGAACTATTATTACAAATTCTTTCCCTAATATCGTAGATTTATATTAATTACATCCAATTGTATTTTCACGTTATAGAGCTACGGAAGTAAAAACTAATACTACTAAAAAGTCCCAAGTAGGCCATATTCACTGTCATTAAGACATTACCCCCTTAAATTCCCAACGAAGAGATTTTTGCTTTCACTCAAACATGACAGAAATATTGAATCACAAGTTTCCAAATACGATTTCAAAAGCCCTCTGATTAGGCAAATCGCCGAAAGATATTAAATTTTAAAATGGCCGTTAGAGCCGTTTTATCTACAACTTCTTGATTGATCGGTGCAACCCTACACGCGGGCCACGAAGACGATTGTGGCGTGGGTGCAGAGGCTTCTTCGGCCTTGCAGTTCGGAGCTTACTAGCGAACTTACTTAACAGACTTGCAGACGCAAGGAGCCGCTTTCCCACGGAGTGAGCCTCCGCAAACCCCAATTGCGTGCCGACAAGACATCACGCCACGCCGAGAGCACTCCACACGTCGCAAAGGAGAGCACACTCCCCCTCACCCCCCAACCCTATCAACCCGCCGCTAATGGCAGTTTAATGTTTCTTTCCGAGAATAATAAGATTTTGCTCTCCTCCCTAGGCCAGCACCGAAGTAAGGAACCTTTTAGACGCTGTTCGCCCATCTCCGCGGAGCAATCAAAGGGAGCATAAAAACGATCCTTGAGCGATGTGGGGTCAGCTGGCCCTCTGGACACTAATCCGCGGAGAATATCTCGCCGTCAACGGTTCAAAAAGGATATTGCAAGGGACGGAGAGAAGTCAATGAGAATTGAGCGCAAAGCGATCACCAAACAACCGATATTATGCTGTGACCATCCAGCTGCAGTAAAATTTTTAACTAAGTCAAACATGACAAAACTTGTATTGCAATATATTATAATTCAAGTAGGGGGACAAAATATTGAATGGAAAACCATTCATGGCGGCGTTTCTCAATTCAGACCCAGAAATTCGCTTAGTAACTGTTTCCACTGATTTCATTATCGCTACGGTAAAATGTGATGGCAATATAAAATAAATATTCACCATCACAGAATGGTAATTGTCTCCATCAAGGATGATATTAAGTTTCGTTACATACTTATCTTATTTCACTTTTTGCAAGAACGTCAAGGAATACTCTAAGGGTGACTCTTGGATAGTACTACGCACAAACAACGGCTTCGACCATAAACTGCGGAGGAATATGACCACGTTCAACAAAGTAGACACGAGAGAAGAAAATACGGTTCACGCGAGAAATTTATGCTGTTTCTCAAAACGACTGTGGCACCATTGTACGACTTGGCAATTTAGACCACGCTAGCTTCCGTGACTTTAACCTTTTAGTCACAGCAAGACATAGCCATGAATCCACCACACAACATAAAACTCCGGGGAGTCAGCAAGCTAGAGGATTTCATAAAAAAATACAATTAAATTAAATTAGCGAAGACGACGACACTTTAGATGACATTACAACAGGCGAATCACAGCGGGATTACGAAGAAGTGATAACAGGATGATACTTATCCGTAGAAAGGCAAGAACTGGGTGTGTTCGGAAGACTTATCTCACGCACGGAACTCTATACTAAACTCCTCTGAAGATTACACGGCGGATTAATCGACATAAAAAAGATTTTGGGTCACACTGTTAATTTTAAGGAAAGCTCATATTTCCATATGCCTCTTCATTACCAACGTACCTCCTAATTGCACGAAAAAACAATGACTTGAGTCAGTTAAAATAAAGCTTTTTTTTTATAAGCATGATTTGGAATAATTTACATTTCGTTCCCCGGTAGTCCAACAACGATCTTCACTTTTTAGGCGTTGAAACCTGCGACCAATTGATAATTGCGATTTCCAATGAGAAAGTAAATCGCAAAAGTGGTTCATGTCAATTCAATGTCAAAATTTAATAAAAACTAATTCATTCATACGCCTAGCGTAAACATGAGACGTGTGTTCTCCGGATGGGAAACGTTTCCTAAAAAATAGTCTACTGAGGTGCGGGTGCCAGCACAACAGACAGCACGTTATCTTCTGCCAAAAGCGACTAGAATTGGTGATAATATTTTAAACAATAAAAAATTGCTCAACCACATGGGGAGAGAATTTTTTTAGCGAGGAATGAAGGAAAGGTTAAGGGCCTTTCGGTAAGAGTAAAACAAATAGGAAACTACTATCCTATGAACGCAAGTAGTATTTGTCGGCACCATACTCACCTGGGTGGCGAGCTGCCCATCTTTAAATTTAGGTTGACGTGTTGTCATTTCGTTTAATAAATAACTTTAGGATAAAATTGATTTAATCTTAGCACTGCCCACCAGTGATGACGATGAGCTCAAAATTTAAACAGGCTATCATTTCACATAAAAAGACGAAACACTGATGCGTTCTCTTTCAGTGAAACTGAGCGAGGGTGCAAGCAAGCACCTCGCGGGGCCAAATGAAAGCTGGAAATCTACATCGACCGCGGAGTCATGATTATGGGAGATGAAATATTCAGGAGAAAATAACCTTGACCACGACGGGGTGAAGGAGGGTGGTGAATCATCGCAGTCCAAGCGACGGACGCGTAGAGGCACATTACTCCCGCGTAAATTTACAAGTAAGAACCACGGAAAAAATCTGACTTTCACTTAGGTTGGCTTTACAAGGCGACACGTCCAGTCGGGAATACGATCGAACGAGATCAACATTCAGCCTAAGACACGACGAAACGGAAAGTTTTCGTGCGACGAAAACGACAGACAAACCGAGATGGAAAAAAATGAACCTGTCTCACATTCAACTCGCGACACATGATACACTCGAGAAATCGGGTTTTTCATCACTGAAGAAATATCGTACGAATATTTTAACAGAAGATACAGCAGTCGACCACTACACCTACCGTCAACCTCGGCGCATTTGAAGGGATTTACTAAAATCTCCACTCGCCACGCTGACAGCTGAACTATAAATTCCACGGGGACATAAACTAGGATTAGGGCTGCGATAATACTTAAACGCGGCTTTAGCTGCAGTAAATTGGTGACTCGTAACTAAAATAGCCATAGGAAATTCTCTACATAAAATATCAATCAATAAGCACAAAAAAGTCTTCTAAAAATTTAAGAAGACGACGGGACAACTTAATTGGCCACTTATGAGGCATGATATGATGAAAACAATAGGGTGGTTTCCAATTATTTTTGTATTGCCTAAATCGAAAGATTACTACTCCTGGAGTACGTATTTCACGCTTTTAGATTTTCAAATGACGATATCTATTTTTCGCGATTAAATGAAAAATGAAAATTTTCAAGCGCGCGAAAACGGATAAGTATGAATGCTGGGAAAAGCCCGTGTGACGTCATTCTGGTTCCGGCTGCCGCCGTGTGAGGCCACCTCTGTGCGAGGCTATGGGCGCCACTATGATGCAGGCAGCTAGCAGGTAGCGCTTGGCTTAAATAAGGATTATTAATACCCTATCAAGCGAAGGAAACTTTCCGACCATAGGCAATTTTAATGTGTGATTGTTAAGAGATGTTTCCCTGAGCTCTGTTCCTCATGCATACATTGGTAACTCAGACGATGTAAAACTCCTGACTACTCGTATAGCATCTAGGTCCCTGTGACGTCACGAGGAGTGGCATCGCATGGGCGCCAATCTGGCCTATTTCTCGAGGATAAAATTGACCATTGCCATTCGTCTAAATTTCTAAATCCAAATAATTAGTATATTATGAACACGCTAATGGTGGGTAACGAACCGCAATCAATATCTTTCGTTCTCTTTGATGAAGGAAACTACCCTACTGTAGGACAAATTGTACGAAAATTATATAGAGCAAAAAATCATTCGCTATTACCGGGATATCCTTGACCCGGTAAAGGCGAATGATTTTTTTCTCTGTGAAATTTTCGCACATTGTGCATTGTGGGTGACACCGTAAAAGGTATCACCGTGGCTACTGCCGATATACTTAAAATAAATTGTCGGACAGGTGGAAGGGAAGAAGGGCAGGGGACGTCCCCGAACGAGTTACAAAGGAGAAGTTATAAAGGATGTAAAAGAGAAGAAATAGGTACGTGGCTATGAAGAGGCTCGCAGGTTGGTGGGAGGAATGGAGAGCTGCGATAAACCAAGCTTAGGATTGCTGACTTATAATGGCGATGTGAGAAGGCAAATTAATGCAAATGCAAATAAATATCACGTAAACAAACGGTATCCTTTGAATCAGTCAAACCCAGAGAAGGCACACTGGGATTTTAGCAGTTCAAAACCCCGGTCGTATGCGCGTCAGCCGAAAATCACTCGCTCTTGAGGCACGTCAACTACCCTCTCGCTATAAGCAAGCTCGCTTATAGCAAGCTCAACCGGAGCGACGCCAACGTGTCTCCCACTCTACACAATGACTCCCCCGTCTCTCCACGTGGTCTCCCCTTTTCACGAGAAGCAAGCCGGTTGAGAGGGAGGGAACGCGCGAATAGCGATCGCAGTCTCCTCGGCGGGAAAGACAATTCCCCTCCGCCGTTCAGAGGAGGAACAGGCATGGCGAGGTAAGGGAGGGGTTTTTGGAGGGGTCGCATCCTTATACCGCACTTTTTTTATCACCGTCAGAAAGGATCGAAAAAAAGGTCCACTTATCGATGCCTCTGCATACCCCAAATGACCAGCAGGTAATTGTTCCGAACAGGTGTGGGGCTGTGCGTGCGTGGGGGTATTTAACATATTTCCTCAAATTGGCTTTCCATTTGTGGTACATTCTTGAGTATGTTATTGGAGTGTATGACATAGTGCGAAGTCGCGATTTTACAGCATTGCTGTTCTGCGGATTCAGCCTTCACTGAAACTTGAAAGTGAAAGTCTTTGGGTTGCTCAGTCACGGCAATTATATGCCTCGAACAGCAAACAATTTTTTTAAAGTACCAAACATATATAAATTCATACCTACTTAATATCCCAGAGATAGCAGCAATATGCGAAGTTTGTTGACTCGCTGTCAAGGCAGCTTTGGTTACTGAGCGGAAAACGAACTTCCATCTCTACCGGGGACATAATATGTGCGGAGCAGGGACGAGCCGAAAAAAAACAACTCTTCCACAACCTTCAATATTCCCACTTCCTGACATCCAAACCCCATTAACCCCCTCTCTCCTTTGACAGTAGGCCATATTTTGCGGTGGAAATTGGCTGCACATGATGCACTTGAAAATGCTGCCGTAACAACGAAACGCCACGAGTGAAAATAAATTCCGTGGAAATTTTACAATATCTTGTTTCACTATAATTGATAACATCCCTCACATCGTGACAGGTATCATACGACATACAAGATTAAAGCGGAAAAATGGAGAGTTGATGGGATGCCCGATGGGCCACGTTTTGTTTATATCGCTTGGAGCGTTTACTTACATTCAATTTGTACTTTACCTTCTCGCTGACCTTCGCAAATGCACAGCTCGTTTCTTAACTGGGTAAATCGAAATAGGAGAGGATTTTAGCTTTGTGCACGAGACCACAAGACAGAACGGCGAAATCACCTAACGGGTCTCATTGGCTGACTAAAACGATAGCGTTTGTTTTAATATAGCTTATTTCGTATTACAACATGGGGAAGGAGCTTTATTCGAATTCCAATAAAATCTATTAATCATGTAACATTTGCTAACTTTTTCCATTGCCCTTAGTAACATTGAAGTTGGTGGTTTCAATCATGGTCTCAGATTTTGGCTTCACGCAGCAACTCCGAGCTTTTTTGTTTTCATTGACTCCTCGTTCAAGAAAAATAGGAAATCACAACAGCACGATCAAGCCAAGAACCGATTAGAAAGGGTGACGCGAGAAACGTGGGCCTCTACGAATTTAAACTACAATTTATAACGCAATCGCCTCGTGTTATTTAGACACAACTTCGATGAAGCCCTCTTCCCTTGCAGTAATGGACACAATAGAGCCACGTTTCACCTTTCAGTCCGAATTAAATGAAGGAATGACACCGAAAAAGATCCCCAACATATTAAAACATGTAGTGGAATAGGTTTGTTCTATAAAACTTGATTTCAAAGCATTAAGACGCTTGAACCAATAAAACGTAATGACGATGCAACAGATAATAATAATTCAACATAGAAATTTAATACATGCAATTCCAAATGCTGACGACTAGCATTTCTCCGTGAAAATCAGATCGGATCAGCGACATTATGTAAACCCACTTGAATGCGCGGTGAGCAACGAGGCATTTGGAGGCCGATTTAAGAATCCTCCATTGTTTTATTCGTATGATCAACAAAGAGAATCCCAGCAGGAAACGCGCAATTAAACTCAAGGAAAAAGCTACGAAAGGATCTCTACAACCTGGCTTCACTAGCCCCACGACTTTCAGCCGAATCTCCTAGTACTAAATAAAACCCTCCGATATCGATAGGCCTGGTATGCGTAACGCGATTTTGGATCTATGTCCCAAAGCGGGAACAATATGTAAATTATAATTAAGGCAATAAAAAAGACTCATAAAGAGTTATGTCATACATAGACTATTTCTTTACTTTCAGATATACCATTTTTTCGGTATAAACCGCCTATTTCTACGACCAGAGAGGCAAGCTCATTTGAAAACGTAAAGAAAATTTGTTCGCCAATACAATATTAAGCAACTAAGAGCCTGGGTCGACTAAGTCAAATAATTAAAACGTGGGCTCTTCTGACTTTTCGCCAGAGTAAAAAAATTCAAATTATGGGCAATTCACAAAAAAATTAAACCCTGGAACGAACATCTACTTAAGTGGCCATCAAAAGTTCCAGAGACTAAGATTATTAATGCAATTACTTCAAATGAGGCGATTAATCGTTAATAACGCAGAATATACCAGGTGATAAAGATACTTGAAGTTGAAAATTAACGAACAAAAGTGAAGGAAGCACTTTATTTGGAAAACCTCAGACGAGAACGTTGAGTATTCGTCACTTACATAAAAGAGAAATATCGCAAAAATCGTCATCCCTTACACCGTGAAAGCCAAGTGAATGATGGACGAAGTTCACCAGTAATTGAGAATTTCTACGCTGGCTATGACATCAACGGCATTACCAATCAACGTATACAAATTTCCAGAGGTTCAGTCATTTGAGGATATTTCACATCTTCCAGGTACTCGAAGAGAACACGTTATATAATTACTCTTACGCAATGCAAGCGAGACAGCAGCGCACTGGCATCTAGTAGATGAGGCGGTATCAACAAAAAGCAGCTATAAATGAGTCACTGGGAGATCTAGCTTCAAACCGTGCATCGCTAATTATGGAGCGTCGAGGGCCCAATAACCTCAAGCATGGGGATTATATCACGCAACTGCGGGGGCGACATACGAGGATAGTCTGAGAGCACAAATCACAAAGAGTTGTGAAATGCAACTCTCACGGGCTTCCAGCCGGGTTAGAATAGGCTTCGCGCCGACGTTTTGGTAGGTTTCATCCATATAATTCACCGGGAAAACTTAAATTCATTTATAGTTGAGAAATAATGATCATGAACAAATAACAATAATTTCTACCGAGAAATTGAGTCCATAATATTGATTTTCGAGGCATGGAAAAGAGTTTATAATAAGTAATGCTTCCCATGAATGATTCTAATTTGCCGAAGTCCTTGCTGGTTAATGTTCCTCCTGCGAGTACTCGCTGAAGGAAATGAGTGTGTGATAGATAGGGGGATATCGCGGTTTGCCACTGATACGAGAAATGGAAATTACAGTGCACGGAGGAACTTCATAGTGAAGGATAACAACGATATTCACGAGTTCATGAGCAGAGCCAGTACACTAATCTACTTTCGATCACAAGGAAACATAAAGACTTCTTTGGAATTAAGAAGTACGCTGATGCTTGAAAGCCAAAAGAGTCCAGATGAAGCTGCAGTTCAGAGGAACATGTTCACTCGCTAAATAACTTTTGAGCGGAACAATGCAAATTCTAAACATAAGGGTCTCATTTCGATTTCAAGAGCAGTGACTACATTAAATGCAAATGCATTTGCATGTAATTCACGGGGATTGAAATAAAAACTTGAAGTAAAGGTATAACTTTGACAACTACTCAAAAAATCTTTTGGAATAATTTTTGCTCGTGACAAATTAAGTCATCCCAAGTACAAGGTCTTAAGGAATGTACAGGATTAACGACACTCTCTAAACCGGAGGTGAGAATTATCTTTAGAATACCTGCCTCTTCCACCAGAATATCCTTTGAATGTATCTTTACATCCTCTGTATGCATAGATGCAGTAACGTGGGGATAGCGGGGCTCAATTCTGAAAACATTAACAAGGATAACACACATTACATCCTGTATACTGAAGTCCCTTTTTCTCATGCGCAAATAATGGCTACACAGACTACGGGCAGATAATAACAAATATCCACCATCACAATTATAAAAAACTTTACTTTCTCCAACTTAATTATCCCCCCCGACTCGACGATGGCACGCCGTAGACGCTCCATCATCTCATTCATCTCTGCATGTCATCGCATTTCCGCAGTCATGTTTCGCGGTGTTCCCATTCAGTAACCCCCAAAAAGAGCAATCGAAAACCTAGTCTCTTTAGCAATATTAATATGAAAATATAGTGGGTCGTAAAATTCATAGGATAACACGAAAAAAGTAGTAAGACATCAATGAGGACAGGGGCGGATTTAAGATCGAATATGAGGGGGAGGTTAATAACCAGGGTCTGGGGAGTATGGAATACCCCCCGGGAGAGAGGGACGTTACCCCGTGTAAAATTTTTTGTAGGGAGCGCTATACGCTCTACGATAAATACGTACAACTCAAAACTTCTCTCGCGTTTGGGACTTGTAGGGACTATGCATTTGCATATACACCTCCTTTACTCGTTTACAATGATGCAAAAACTACTAACCTAATAAATATTTAAAATATTTCATGAAATTCGGGGGGGAGGGTGGATCATGACCCCCTGACCACTCTGAATAAGGATGGGATTTAAAATTTAGTAATGTGTGTTACTTCGAACAACGGTTTCACTGCGATGATAAGGGCAAAAGAAAACCTACATCAAATGTAACACGTAAGGTTTTATAATGCCATCCTAAAAGAAATCATTCGCCCATGGAAACATTAATTTTTTTCAGGCAAGCATTACCTAATATTAGTCCTCCAAGGACAACTACAAGAGCCACAGAGTCTGTGACCTTTGACTCTGAAAAAAATAAACAAGACAGAATGCGTGTAAGAAACTCCATTTTCGAAGACAATGGGAAGGCTTCCTAAAACAATCGCACGGCGAAGATTAAGAGGGAAGAAATACGACGGTGATGCCCTTCAGGAATACTTCAAAGTAAATTACTTATTATATTCGTCAGCTCTAAATAGTATGTACTTCCATCGAGGTATGACTAATGACTTGAAAAGTTTTTGAGTGGAGCAAGTCTTTAGGTTAATTGATATACCATCGTCTGAGCTAAAAAGTATTTTATTTGGAATTAATTTTGGACTAAAAACAAAAGAAAACACCAACATGATATTTTTGAATCACTAACATATTAACGATATAGTCAGCAAAATAACGTAATTTGAAAGGAAATAAGGGCATGGATTAACATTAATAACAGATGGAAAAGTATTCATTAAAAAACTTGCATTGTACATTAGGGCGGATCGGAAAAATCGATTTTTTTCAAATCCATCTGGCCCAATGAAAAAAAGTTGTGGGACCGATCAAAAATAAGGCCTGAAAATTTTCAGACCTGTACGTGAACCCCTGACCCTCGCTCAAATGCAATTTAGGGGAGGAAGGTCAAAATTCGAAAAATATAATATTTTATGGTCATTCCCTATAGATTTTGCCGAGTTACTGCCCTTTTAGGACGAAAATTTCGTGCATTTTGACGTATCTGCCACCGTTTAGCCACAAAATGCCTAATTTGAGTCCGCGTCCGCGAAGAAAATATTCCAACGCCCACGCAGCGTCGCGGATACCAGAGCCGCAGGCCGATCCCTTCCCCTCCACGCTCGCTTCTCCCCCTCCCACGCCTCTAATACAGCAAAATTCAATCCGCGCATGCTGCTAGGAGGTCGTTTATCTTTGATAATATAAATCAGAAGATGGTAGAAGGTAAAAAACGATGCGTAGTGAGACGACTTGTCCCTTATTTGGCGCCTCGTCGGCGTTAAACAAATCGATGTTACCAACTTTTAGAGAAGTGATGAAATATTTTTAGATCTGCGCACGCAGGAAAGGAGACTACGATCTATGAAGACGCCTCTCGAGTGGCTATGAAGGTGTGCGAACTATGGTGACGCGCTTCTCTTCCATTATGAATGTGACTAAATGGATTTAGCGGTACCTCAGGAAGTACTAAAACTTACGAAAATCGTCATTTGCCAAAAGTAGGGTTTTATTGAAGTAAAGACTCAAACAATTTTAAAGGAACATTTTAAATTGTGCGATATTTTTGCGTGCAAGTGCATTGAGGAGCGTAAGGTTCCCCCAATGAAGAAGTATTTTGAGAGACAATCTGACGAAAAGATAAATGATGGCTGCTGGATTGAACCCTAAAGAAACTCAGAAGGGGGAGAAGCGAGCGTGGAGGGGAAGGGATCGGCCTGCGGCTCTGGTATCCGCGACGCTGCGTGGGCGTTGGAATATTTTCTTCGCGGACGCGGACTCAAATTAGGCATTTTGTGGCTAAACGGTGGCAGATACGTCAAAATGCACGAAATTTTCGCCCTAAAAGGGCAGTAACTCGGCAAAATCTATAGGGAATGACCATAAAATATTATATTTTTCGAATTTTGACCTTCCTCCCCTAAATTGCATTTGAGCGAGGGTCAGGGGTTCACGTACAGGTCTGAAAATTTTCAGGCCTTATTTTTGATCGGTCCCACAACTTTTTTTCATTGGGCCAGATGGATTTGAAAAAAATCGATTTTTCCGATCCGCCCTATTGTACATCCCAAATACTATACTACATCTATCTAATGGGCCACCGCATCGAAAAACAAAACGATGAAAATGAGTTATCTAAATCATCTTTTGGAGTTCATGTTAAGGTTTTTTTTATTAATTTGAATTTCTTTGCTCGGTTTTCCAACGATTTCATTGCTTTGGCCAAGGTTTAGGTTATTTTATTTAACCATCTCCCCAGGTCACAAGAAATGATTGCCAATGAAGCATCTATGAATGAATAAAAGACGAAAATGGAAAAGAGTCTGTAAAACGGCCTTTAGACTGCACGACCCCCAATATCATTCATTTGCGGAGGACACTTCAACTCTAGCATTCCGTCTGTCGGACGGGGCGTTAAGCCGAGGTTCCCTTGGCGCCTATCGCTAGGATCAGGCCGATTCCGACGCCGGGTTTATCTCCAGCCTTCCTTTCCCACCACTCCCTCACAGCGAATAAGATCTCAACTATCGGTCCTCTCCTCTACATACCATACCAAGTGTTTTAACGATACTTTTGAGAATAGTTTTTATTTTGAATACGGACTCCTACGTGTAAAGTACCTTCCAGAAGTTAGCATATGTTCTGAGGTGATGTCTAAAAGGAGAGTATATGAGCACACGAGGAAGGGAAACATGGATTGGATAGTGAGAGGACCGTCGCCCGGGATGAATAAGGGGAATATGTCGAGAGTAAAAAAAAGTCACAGGCGCCCTAGTCGCAGCCGCATCTGGCCAGCATGGAATGCTCCGCAGCACCCGTGCACCCGGACACAGAGTGAATGCCAAGCACGACCATTTTTTCATTTGCTTCCTGTATCGAGACGACACACACGAGACCCTCCCTAAACTCTCTCTCACCATCTCAATCTGGCCTCGTAAGCTCATTTTCAATTAATTCACATCTCTCGTCCAGTCGAGAAGGGAATCGAGTAACACCATCCATCAATCTACACAAACGTGAATACAAATAGAAGATGAAACAAAGAATCAGGAAAAAAAACACATGACAACTTGGCCGGCGCGATAATCAGAAGAATAAGATTTTAGACATATTCGTGGTCTGGACATAGGTTATACAATTCTATACGATGGAAGTTTATGCCAAGCGTCCCACCCTAAATCCAATAAACACGTGATAAATAAAACTTCTACTTAAGTGGAGAGCAAAATCAAGCTGGATCTAAGTCAATCTAAATTGAAGACTAAACTTTGAAGATAATTTAAGGACAGAATTAATGTCAATAAAAGTTCAGGATTCTCAGTGCTGAGTTCACAAAGAAATCGATCCCCGATAAAATAAATTAAACCGTCGCTTCAAACTATACCAAAAATAACTATTTTCCCACCATCAGAGATTGGAATCAAGATGTTGAGAGCGACTGACTTCCCCAATGCCACAGCGGCCAAAAATGAGGCAATCCGGGGAAAAAATCATACTGGAGCATTCTCTGAATTGCAAAGCCGGGATGCATAAGATGAGTTGGTACTTTGCCTATCACCGATTACTGACGGACTCACCTGAAACTGAAATAAAATCCCGCAAAGAAACGAAAATAAAATGAAGAAGATGCAAAAGGAGAGTGAGTGTTTCTTCTAGATAAAGAAAAACGTAATCATTTGAGACGGTCGTTCTCAAAATCCTGTGTAAAGGTTAATCAACTCAAGAGAAAAATGAGAAAAAACGAAAAACTGGCGCATCCCCAGGATTTACGCAATGAGTTCCGTTGGCAACGTTTTAAGAACGCCATGGAATGAATAATGTAAATGAAGCAAATATCGCACTTATCACTTAAAATAACACACTAAGTAACGAAAAAAAACCTTCCTTTTTACAATGGGTACAATTGAATACGGAATGTAGCAGCACTCAACTCAGACATAAAGGAGGAAGGAAGTAGCTCACTTCGTACGGGGCCAAAAATTAACAGAGAAAATAATTAGCGACAAAAAAACATTACGCCTATCAAATAATTTCATATTTAGTCCCACCAGCATAATTAACTCGAAGTGTACACATTCATTAAAATAATCTTCAATTTTCACTCTCGAGCTTTCTTCTTAATCAGAATTAGCGCTTGGCTCATGATCAAGTAAATGAAAATAGGAAACAGTACCGACGACCACAACTATTATCACATACTAATTATAGAAAATGTTACAACATTACCTAATGACCGTTATATATTTACAATATGAATTTTAGTGCAGAGAAGGGATTCATAATTGGTGGGGCTTGAATTCTACAGCACAAAACCCATTTTATGAGGGACAAGCATAGGAGAAATGAAAACGAAACCGAAGTTCAATTGAATTACTAATTTTTCCTCTCAAGCTAGCATACTAGATGATATACTTAATTTTAAAAAATGCACATTCCATCATCATGACGCTTGAATCCATTTTAAATCATCAGAATATTAGCTCGAATGATAAATAATAGGGACGGTGTTTGGCGTGGATCCATAACCATTAGAGTACTTGGGTTATACTATATGGGGTACCCATCGGGGCATGGGGTTGCATCTGGAGCGACGGCCACCATTGGTACGCACCCTGGAGAGGGGATGTCATTTCGGATGTGATGGGCGAAGCGGAGGGAAGAAGAAATCGGAAATTAGGGCGATGAGGAGGAAATGGGAGTGAGGGGAGAGAGCGACGAGAGCAAAACGGAAGGGGGCGCAAGAGAGGGAGAGCCGAAGATGGGGAAGAAAAAGGGGACGAAGGAAGTGCGATTACTAAAAACAAATAATTTGTATACATATTATAAATAAAGTAATGGTGGGTAAGGAATCGCAATCAACGCCTTTCGTTTTCTTTGATGAAGGAAACCAGCCTATTTGGAGTCAGTATAGACCAGACAAAGTTTGTCAATCAACACTCCTCAAAAAACCGGCTTTTATCCCATGACTATCTCATAATACCATAATTTTATCTATACATCGTCACTCATCATAGTACGTAGGGATAGAAAATCAGAATTCTTCAACATGCATTAATTCGTCGCAGTTAATGATTTAAATTTAATGAAAACTAAGGAATAACACACAGGGTACAAGGGAGCATTACATGATTGACGTCACATTGAAACTTCAAAGCAAACAGACGAAGAATTTAGAGACTAGCACACATCCTTAGGAATACCACTTTAATTTTGGCAATATAAACCATTAAGGAACTAAAGATAACTATTAATGAAATATTATCAGAATAACTAAGAGCGACAAGTGATGACAGGCAGAGGAGGCACGAGTGAGCGAAGAAGGTGTCGCTGTTTATTCCAAGCCCTCGGTCTTCAAACCCCGCATCGCACGGTACCAGTTCCACACCTTTCCAGTGCCTCCAAGAAGTACTCACACAAACCTTTAACAAGGCAGTTATTATTAGTAAATCTTCGCGGAGCAGGGCCCAATTCAAGGGGACAATAATCACGATGTAGCCATATAAAACGAATAGATTCAAGGGATGGGACGTGATACTGTGCATACAAATATGATGAGGTATTCCAGTTCAACAGACTGTTTCCTTTCAAGAGAACGGGTGCTCTAGTACAGATTGCATGGTAAAGCATTTATCGACTAGAGAAAACACTGCAACAGCGATCATGCGACAGTCCCCCCAAGAACAACATTTGACGCTACGAAAGGAAGGCAAAAATAAATGTCACGGCTCAACGTCCCCGCTCGGAGATCAAGGGGAAGAAGATTGCGAGACAAGACGACTCAGAGGATCCGAAGATACGAAGCATTGCGCACGAAATAATTTAAAACACTTTCCTGATAATTTTACAAACTCAATTTCCTCAGAAAACATTATTAGGGGTAAATTAAAGATTCCAACGCGAAAATAAGACCATTCATCGCAATAATAGGCTACAATTCCCAAACCTTGTTAGCTTGATAGTTGAGCAGAGGCGAGGGGGTGGGAGTTTGGGGGTGGGGGGTGGGATAGCCTGGGGTAGCGAAACCCCACCCACATTGGGGAAATGTTTTGAAAAATAACATGCCTGGAAATACATTTCTAAAAATTAACTTTAAGCAGACGCAGTTATAATACGTCAAAAGTAGACATTAGTTTTATTTTTTTTCTCAAAGGCTTTGTGGAGGGGGGGAAACTATCCCCCTCATCCCTCCAGTTACGCCACTGTAGTTGAGGGTACGTGCAGTAAGGGCTGAAATCAAATGGGTTTCTGAAATGCAAGGAACGTTATTAGGTTTATATTTTATAATATTTCTTGGAGTTTTCATAGCCCTGAGGATGATTTAAAATAAATTGAAACGTTGGCTTTAACTTGCTTTACATTGACCTAAACTCCAAAAAATACTATAAAATGTATTAAACAAGGTCAAGAATAGAAGATGAAAAAAATAATAATAATAGTTATCAGGTTTTACAAATCGGAACGAAAATGAGAGCGTAAAGACTAGGAAGACACGAGTGCAGCGAATTCTTTAAAGAAATTTCCTTCAACGAGTAAAATAATAGGAAATTAAAAGAGCAAAAGAGAAAACAAATACCATGCCTAAAAAAGAACGCATTGGTTCTCTATATAATTTGAAGAATTTCGCGTGCATCACCGGTCATTATCACCTCATGGGGAGCTAAAAATTAAAAACATTGGCACAAGGAAACAGGAAAATAAAAATTGGAGGCAAAAAATTAAAACTCCTCCGATTGATTACAAACCGGGAAAACAATGACAATTGCAATTACTGAGCAATCAAAACGTACGATTCCACACTTTTTCATTTTCAATCACGCAGTCCGTTTTATCTCTAATATACAGTAAACAATTTCCTTTCAAGGGCATTCAGTCGAATTCCTTAGCGGCGACTTCAGGGAAAAACTGTTCAAGGCTCGCAGGTTTAGGTTGCTGGCAAAACTGCAACTACTAACGAGTGGAGATTTGACGAATTTTCGAAACGAAAGTAAACAGGATTATTTGAAAAGGATGAGTTCAACAAATCATCAGAGTTTTAAACTGTTGTGAATTAAAAAGATTCTTTCAAGTGCGGGATTCATGACACTCATGCATGACGTCACAGCAGATGGTTCTTCATCGCATGATTGACGTGAACCCAAATCAATACTAAAACCATACCTCGGACTTTCCGCAACAGATTATCTATCACAAGAGAGGTTTTCTCGGATTACGCAGATATACGAAAAAAGGGAGCATGGTGGCTTA
The DNA here is from genome assembly GCF_921293095.1 of Ischnura elegans. Lineage (NCBI taxonomy): Eukaryota > Metazoa > Arthropoda > Insecta > Odonata > Coenagrionidae > Ischnura > Ischnura elegans. The sequence continues at coordinate 111,252,646 of NC_060254.1, read as the reverse complement.
GTGCATAATCGTTGGACCTCCAAGCGTAGGGTCACCGATTAAAATCCCGGTAGAAGCATTCCGACTCCCTCAAGAATAATTCTCGAAGTGCGAGGAACTCACCCCCTACCAAGAATGAGTGACTTTCACACGCTTATGGCTTAAGTCTGGGGCGATCTGAGTACTACCCTTACCTCTCAATCTTTGCTTGAATCACTGAGGGAGTGAAAAAAAAGTTACAGAGAATGTATTTTTACGAAAATGATAATATGCCACCAGAACTAGAAAAAAACATATCTCCTAAACAGGATTTTCGACTGACTTGTAAATCATATATGGAGAGGAGAATTGATGCTGACCCGCCGTCGGCAGAGCTAATTGGGATAAATACAGTGAGACTAATCTATCGTCGATTATGAATGCAAAGGAAGAGCATATAGATAATGAGCGTCGTCATACAAGTTAGGCATAACATGTAAACGGATGGCTCGTAGATTTTGCACGTCCGGTTACAAGACCCTCTTCTCTCCCATTCACCTGCGTGCGGGATCGGCAAAGATTAGCAGACGCACCGTTTGCTCAAGGCGAGCAGTGTGCGCAGGGAAATAAGATTTCCGCAGCCAGGAGAACAGATTGCTTTTCATCGCTGGCGTGTGTGTGCAGAAGAGAAACGGCTGTCTGGTTGCAGGGCTCCCCTGGTAACCCCTGCCGGAGAACACCCTCTCTCCTCCTCAGGTGGTGGGATTAAACAAATGAAGAGGAAACACAATGCCGAGATAACGGCTAAAGCCTCCTCCTCACTATTTAACATTCCATTCCCGCGAAGGCGTGCGGATTATCAAAAACTCGACACACACACCCACATGGTAGGGATGAGTCCGCTCTTCATTAATGCAATATCTCCATGCCAAGCGCCGGCGCTACGCCACGGGTACACACACACAATAGGCAAGACAATAATTTGTGATGAATTAAATACCAAACGAAAAATTAGCTTCACAGCTCTAAGAGGGGAGTTACAATATAAATAACGCGTGCTAGATACCATCCATCACTCTTTAGTGAACGAAAACATTTCCCTCAAATTTCATTTCGACTTACATTGAGTTCATTTATTCGTTAATATACCCATGCTCCACGGTAATTTCCTCTGTTTGACAATGTCATACTTGCACTATTCTGTTGATCGTACATCTCACTTCCTTTGAACCATTTTCTTGCGCTTCTCTATTGCTGATTGAGATGATGACGGTATTAAAGTGATGATTAATTTTCCTCTTTGGTTGATTACGAGATAAAATGAATTTTTTCTTTTAACATTATTATAAATACTTATTAATATTAATAAAAATGTATCAACCAAGGGGGAAAATTAATCATTACTTTAATATCGTCATCATCTCATTCAACAATAAAGATGCACAAGAAAATGGATCAGAGGAAGTAAGCTGTAAAACAATGTTAAACTAAGGCTCATCTTTTAGAGCATCAGAAATAGAAAATTCAAACTGTAATTAAATTTAACGTAAAACCTTGCGACAATTTTTCCATTGTCTCCCGCTCAATGTAAAACCTCACCTTTATACGGATGATTTATTATTTTGTACACGGCGTTGAGGATGACAATTAATTCTAAAATTAATCTCACATTCCCTGGCTTTTACGTACAGGCTACTTCCCCGGTTTTACGTAGTGTTTCACAATTTGTATTATTCGGAAAAATAACGTCTTTACAAGCGATTAAAAATTCAGGTTATCATTAAGATTAAACAAAAAGGAAATTAAAGCAACATAACGATGCATGTATGGAGAAGGTGAAGTGGACGGAGAGGAGAGAGAGCTTCTAGATGAGATAGGCAGGAGGCAGAAGGTTTGAATGGAGCGAATAATGAGTGGGAAGGGGATGTTGAAAACGGTTTTAGAGGGTAGAATGGCAAAAGAGGGAGGGGAATGAAGAAAATAGGGTTTTGAGATAGAATGATAGGGGGTAGAGGCCTTGTTGTGAATTGAAGAGGGAATTTAATATGGTCATCATCTCATTCAACAATAAAGATGGACCAGGAGAAGCAAGCTGTAAAACAATTAAAACATGTCCATGAAAGAAGGGGAGAATATTTATTTCATCCTCGATGGAAAACTTGCCTTAAATGATAGAATGCATCAATAAAAATAATAACGATATCCCAACCAAGGTTAGGGTTGCATCAATAAGTAAGTGAACGATATCAAACTTTAACACAATATTATCGCCTTTACGGCCACGTATCCGAAAAAAACGAGTGACGTCGCAGTAATGTCGCGAAGTGAAAATGATACTTCAGATACAAGCCGCATTCACTCATGGCTTTTTACACACTCATCTGCAGCCCGTTGTGGGCCTTTCCTTCCTCCATTACATAGATGCCTCCATTCAGATCTTCGTCTCGCTTTCTTGCTCTACCTTGTAACTCCCATTGCCTTCAAATCATCCTGTACATCGTATAGCCCTCTCTTCCGTGAGCCACCTCTTCTTCTGACCCATCCATCTCGCTATTAAGGATTATCTTGGACATTCTATACTTTTCTCGCCTGTCTACAATGCCCGACAATGCCAGACAAAGTAACTTGGCAAATCTACCTATATCCTTCCCTTCTACTATTTAATAGGGTGGTTTCCTATTATTTTTTCATTGCCCAAATCGAAAGATTATTACTCCTGGAGTACGAATTACACACTTTCAGATTTATAAATGACGCTATCTATTTTTTGCGATTAAATGGAAAGTGAAAATTTTCAAGCGCGCGAGAAGTATAAATGCTGGGAAAAGCCTGCGTGACGTCATTCTGGTTCCCACTGCCGCAAAGTGAGGTGACCTTGGGGCGAGGATCTTGTGCGCCGCTGCGATGCAGGATGCTAGCAGCTAGCAGAGAACCACGCTAGCAGGTAGCGCTTGGCTTAAATGAGGATTATTATTACCCTATCAAACGAAGGAAACTTTCCGACCATAGGCAGTTATAATAGGTGATTATTAAGAGATGTTTCCCTGAGCTCTGTGCCTCATGCATGCATTGGTAATCCCAGACGATGTAAAACTCGCATCTACTTGTATGGAAACTAGGTCCCTGTGACGTCACGTTGAGTGGCATCGCATGGGCGCCAATCTGGCCTTTTTCAAATGGTGTTAAAATTGACCATTAACATTCGTCCAATTGGGATTTCTGAAACCAAATCATTTGCATATTATGGATGCACTAATGGTGGGTAACGAATTACAATCAATGCCTTTCGTTTTCTTTGATGAAGGAAACTACCCTATTCATATCCATGTTCATTCAGGTTCTTCATCTCTCTCCTTCTCTAATAGGGTAGTTTCCTTCCTCAAAGAAAACGAAAAGCATTGATTGCGATTCGTTACCCACCATTAGTGTATTCAAAATATACAAATTATTTCGTTTTAGAAATAGCGGTTTAGACGAATGGCAATGGTCCATTTTTATCCTCATTTGAAAAGGGCCAGATTGGCGCCCATGCGATGCCACTCCACGTGACGTCACAGGGACCTAGTTTCTATACGAGAAGATAGGAGTGATACATCGTCTGAGGTTACCAATGCATGCATGAGGCGTAGAGCTCAGTGAAACATGTCTTAATAATCACTTATTAAAACTGGCTAAGGTCGGAAAGTTTTCTTCATTTGATAAGGTATTAATAATCCTTATTTAAGACAAGCGCTACCAGCCAGCAGGGTACTCAGCTACCCGCTAGCAGCCTGCGTCGTAGGGTAGAATGCCCTATTGTTGGCACCCCCCCAGTTGTTGGCACTCTGTAATTAACTGTGTGATATTAAGAGATAGAGATGCATTGCATTTTTGATGCTTCTGTATTTAGAAGCAAAGAAGTTTACTGAATATGTATCAGCGGTTCCGTCCACCTTACACCATTTGAGAAGTGACTGCGGACCATATAACCAAGTGCTGCATTTTCTTTGGAGAAATTGGAGGTTTTCTTAGAGGAAAATTATGAATGTTACTTCATTTGGATGCGTTTTTTGTCAATATCAACCCATTAAATAGTATGAAACTTAGATATTTGTAATGATAGTAATACCTCAATGAGGATGTTTTTTATTTAGAGCCTGTTATCGTAATTAAAATTGATTTTTATGGGGTGCCAATCACTGGTATGTAAATATTGTTAATTTCCAGTGGTTGGCACTGGGTGCCAAGTAAATTGGAAATTTCAGCAACTTCAGTTATATATTTATTTTGTTCGCCAAATGCATTGTACTGCTAGTATAAATGCGCATTTTATATTTTGGCTCATAGAAATGAGTGCAACCAGTACTTGGCATGGGTGCCAATAACTAGAAAAATGGGTGCCAATAATGGATATAGTCAAATTAATAACTTCAAAGAATTCCAAGCAAAACGATTGATAATTGATGATGTCAAGAATTCGAGCAAAATAATCGCGGAAATCCTTTTAAGGGCAATACTCCTGGAAATAAGTGGTATCATGGCTTCCTACACCCTCAAATTTCTTACCGTTCATTTGAAGGAGTAACTGATGCAAGTGCATGCGTGAGCGATATCCTATATATATTAGAGGCTGGTTTAAACCTATGGAGGACATTCTTAAAGAACAAAACAAGTTTGATATCCTCTCTGATCTGAATAGCGTGTCAGTTGGCGACTAAACTAATTTCATGTCATGCCCTGAAAAGAACTTAGTGCTTGCCCCTCTGGATCAAAAAATGTATATGAAGTTACCCCCACCGTCACGTGAAGGCAACGCTAACCGTCATAATTACCTTTTCATCCTCAGGAAATACGTGTCCTCCGATGATCATCTACCTTCTACCGAGGATCCCTAATAAAATAGTCCAAAAGGTTCCTAAAAAATGGGGGATAGGGCGCAGTGGCAATGGGTGGATGAGGTCTGAAGTGTTTTTTAAATTTATTGGGAATGTTTTTCATCTTTATCTTTTGGAAAATAAAATCCCATTACCAGTAGTGTTGTTTGTAGATGGCCACAAAACCCATCTGCTATACCACCGCAGTTCGCTATGCAAAGAATTTCAAATTATTCTAATTGCTCTGTACGAAAATGCCACAAAAATATTGCAACCCGCTGATGTGGCTGCCTTTAGGCATATAAAGACTAAGTGGAAGGATGCCGTACTCGAACCCTAACGCCGATAAAAAAAGAGGATTTTGTTCCCATTCTTTCAGCCATATTGAACAACATTGACTTATCTAGAGTAGTTAAGAATGGTTTCAGGGAATTAGGTCTATATCCATGGAATGCCAACGCAATAGACTATTCTAAGTGCCTAGGAAAGCGTTCATCCAAAGTCAGTGTGAATATCTCAGTTTGTAAGATGAATCCACTTCCATAAGATGATTTTTCTTTGATGGTTGGGGAAGAGCAAAGTGAAAATTTTTACAGTATTCAACAAAATTTGGGAAAAGGAGAGGAATTCAGAGTTCTATATAGATTGTGGGAGCGCTATCAAATTACAATGCAAATTGGTGGAGAATGAGGAAGAAGGAACGGGTAAGAAAGTAATTGTATAACTTGTACATAACCAGCATAACACAGAAGATACGACTACCGATAGATTTCTGTAGAGACTGAGGCAGCATTGTCTGAAATTCCTGCTGCGCCACACATACACAGGTCAGACCTAACCGTGGGTCCATGCCACGATGAAGGACCATATAGTGTAACCTCAACGAAAATCATTCTTTTTTGGCCTCAAACACGAAAAAGAAAGGAAAAAAGAAGTACCGAAAGGGTACTATTTGTACAAGACGTAAATTGACCCAAGAAAAATGGAAATAATGCCATGACAAGAAAAAAAGAATAAAATAAGAAACTCAAACAGAGAAGGAACTAAGAAAGTAGGAAAGGGAGGAGTAAAAACTGCAGAAGCAAGCAACAAAAAAGACTTTTAAAGAAAAGGCAATGAAGTGACCATTCAAAATAGAGCCAAAGAGAATGTTAAAGGCAGCTAAACCATTGATATTAGGAAATGTGCAGGAATAGCTACCATCCCAAAGTATTTTTCGTACATCTTTACCACAAAAACAATAGGTGATTCAAAAGGAGTAAAAGAGTCCATCCAGCTGTGCGAAGGGTCCCAGGTTACCTTAGCGAGGTCCGAAGCCTTGCGAAGGTGTCAATTCGGGGGTGTGTGCTTGTGTCTGTGGTAGTCGCGTGGAAGTAATTCCCGTAAACTGCAACAGGAGGGCATTCTGGTGATGTGCTTTTTGCTTATTCCTCTGACGAGTGGTGTCAAATTTTACGGTCATTTGAGAACCCCCTTTTGAATCCTCTATTATAGAGACCGTAGATCTCATTTCCCCCGTTAGCCAACTATTATCTATCACAAAAACAAGGTCATAAATCTTTCGCCATTGAATCTCATCGTTCACTAGCATTGGAAGAAAAGTCGTACTCACACCTGTCAGTGGAAGGAATTTACCAATGGTATGTGTAACTCCACTGTGGGGCAAAATAAGGTAGGAATTGAATACAGCAATTGCAAGAAGTTGTATCACCTAAATTGTGTCCCAAAAACGCACCAAATGCATCTTCCAGATGATACTAACTTTAATCTATTTGTTAGTCATGAATGCTATGCGTTTCCAGAGGACAGCATTTCCCAAAGTGATCTATAGATATTTTGAAGAGATAAAACAAATATTAATCTAAATACATAATAAACATGTAAAGTTTTACTTTTTGAGTCCAAAAATAATTTGTTTTGAGCGTAAAATCATTAAAACATAAAAATTTTAAGTTACAGCATTGGATTTTCACTTAAAGATATTTTACCACCTCTCACTGTTTTAATATACTTACAGGTAAGATAATGATCGATTCAGTAGCTGAAAAAGGCTATATTTCTTTAATATATTATAACTTAAAAGAAAATGTGCTAAGCAGTGCGTGAAAATCTGGTGTGCCAATAACTGGAAACAGTGTGCCAATAACTGGAATAAGGGTGCCAATAACTGGGATTATTGGACTTTTTAAACAATTACTTTTAGTAAATAGTTGTATGTAAAATATAATTCGCTCACATGCGGAAACTAAAGCAACATGTCTCTCAGATCTAAGGCAAGTTATAAATAAACTGAAGTTGTGATACAACGGTCACAAGAGTTAATTTTCTTCGTCAAGGTCCTTAAAGTGCCAATAACTGGGTAGTTTACCCGATCAGCGCTAAGCCTCGCCTCAAGGTCACCTCACAGGGAGGCAGCGGGAATCAGAAATAAGTCTCACGGAGTGATTTCCCGGCATTCATACTTACGCGTCGCGTTTTCGCGCGCTTGAAAATTTTCACTTTTCATTTAATCGCGAAAAATAGATACCGTCATTTAAAAATCTAAATGCGTGAAATGCGTACTCCAGGTGTAATAATCTTTCGATTTAGGCAATAAAAAATAATAGGAAACCACCCTATTGAGCCGTAGACCCTTCCTATGATATTTCTATCCAGTTTTCTAAGGGGTTCTTGCATAAGTTAAGCGTGCCTTACTTCCAATATTAATTCTGTTACCTTTTCGAATACTCGAAGTTTTCATTTTAGCATCAACCGTCTCAGGCAGATAAGACATACTGATTTGGTCAAACGGCGGTGGACCAATGTCACTCCGACGGCAGAAAAGGATGTTTTCGCTCATAAATTTCTTCACTAACTGGAAACCATCGAACCAACTTCGCCATACGATCGCACCGCCGAACCACTCATCAAAAATTAAGTACAACAGGGATTAATACAATCATGACTTGAGAGTGTCAGAGCTTCGTGGCTTTTAATGGCATTTGATCTCATTTCTCAAAGGTTAAATGAAGCTAACACGCGAATGATGCAAAAGGACCACAAAACCTCTTAGTCATACATCTCCAAGCAGAAAAAATGACGCTACCTCAGAAGACAGAGAAATCATTCTCGACAACACGTCCATTTTGCAATTAAAATGTTTCAAGTTTTAATGCTAATTAGAAATGACATAACAGAAAGCATATTAGTCGCATTCTTACAAAACCATCCGTTAACAATAATGTTACTACATTATCTCAGTTGAAAACTGGAGTCGAATTTGAAGATCGAGATAATTTCTTTCTGAATTGAAAAGCAAAAAAATGTAAATTCATAAAAACGGTAATTGAAAGCGTTGAGGCGGTTGATACGAAGTACATAGCTAACGATCACGTTTCGTCGCTTAAGTTTCCACAAACACACACGCACAAGAAAAAGAGAGCTTTTTCCTGGTGTAGCAAGCAGTTCTAGGGAGATCCGGGAATATTTATGACACAACATAGACCTTGAAAAATATTAGAAGATGCTGACAATTGACATCGACGGAATTTATCCCGGAATAGAATTCCGCCGATAACGACTGCAGCGCTGAGACTAGGTGCTGACGTAGTCGCGTTTTTTAAATTCCATACTGGTAAATTTCGCTTTGGCGAACGAAATACAAGCAACGACTTCATGAGGACGGACACGGTGGATTTACAGCAATCGCCATAGAAGTTATCTAGTAGAATAAATTTTAAGCAGAATGAGAAACCCGCTGGTAGCAATGGTGCCTGAATGTATGTTCACGTTTGGCATGAGGTGTGCAAAATGGAATTGCGGAAGACATAACGGAATTAGCCATATTAATTTCAATTATAATTTCGAATTATGACGAAATCACACTCGGTATTCGGACAAATTTCTTCGATGCGAAGTTCTTATGTTCACACAACGAAAACTTTCTGTTTTGAAAAGGCTCATGGATTAGTACGGGTGCTCGTAAACTACACAGCCCTATAGACAGCGGTCATCGAGTAATAAAATTGACAGTGGGGGAATTTAATTTGTGGAAGTTCTGCATAACAATAATAGAGGCGCTTCATACTTTCCACACTTATTATTACGTTATCAAGTAAACTTCAAAGTAAACAGCAGGGACGCAAATTCTCCGCACGCAGAAAAAATATAAACTGTTTTCTACTGATTGAATGAACTGGAATAAAATCATCGGCGAAAAATTATACAGGGGTGCCTTCTAACTTTCTACAATAAATACGGAAGAATTGTAATAACAGGAACTTCAAACACAGTTGATCTGCTGTAGTATATCAATCTTAGGATCTGACATCCGTTAAAGAGCCAGAAAACAAAATAGTGACAGTTCCAGGAATACCCCATTCCAAAATCCATTGCTTATGATTATCATTGATTGGTTTAACGACCGTAACGGCATTTTCAAGAACTTTAGATACAAATACCTAGATGGTGACATTACCGCAAAATTATCTCAATTATATTTTTTGCTTGTTTTGGCAAGTTTTGTCTTCACATGAATATACACGTATATTTTGCTGATATGCATTATATTTACATGACCGTGCGGTGAGCATGCGGCGGTCCTCTTGCAAGCTGTATGTTGGTGATAGGTCACCCCCTGCCAAACACCCTAGAGGTGGCTCGCAGATTATTATGTAGACGTAGATTTTATACACACTGGTGGTCGGAAAGCCTAGGCGAGGCTGATAATGATGAATGCGATTCGAAAAAAATACCAAGGTTCTGTTGGATTCAACAGAGACATAATTTCATAATTAAAGAGGACACGTTGGACAAAGGAAGATAGATACCCTTTTAACGATAATGTTCCGTCGTAAGATGTAACTATCAAAGGTCAAAAAGCAATCGGAGAGCAACGAGAACGCATCGCCCCAACTGCTAGCGCCTTCAGCCATTCATATAGAACAAAAATCCCTCTCGCTTTCAACGAGAAATCCTTCACGGCGCGCCTCGAGAATTCCTTTCCTTCCCGCGCTAAAAAACACTCACAGAAACACAACAATCGCGGAGAGGGACAAGGGTAGGGGGCGGGGGGAGGGGTTTGAGGAGGAGGTGGGAGCGGGGGGGGGGGGGGAAGGGAAACGAGGGGGATTATTTCTCCTCATAACCACAACGCCTCTCGACGAGGGAAGACCTTGCACTTGCCACTATGTGTCGCGTGCGACGCCTGCGCAGTCGCCACTCAACTGTTCCCGAGAGAATCGAGCCCGCATACGAGGAATAAAAACGAATACTAAAACACCCAATCAATGCATCGTAATAGATCGTCACAGCTCATACAATCGACGTAAAACTGTAATGCAGCCAAAACCGGAAACACTCGGCCATCGTTTACGTCAAAATATCGCATGAATAGAACGATTAAAGTGCTGGAAATGGTACCATTTCAATCGGGCGTACCAATGTGAAAATTTATCGGGTGCCACATAACGATATTTAATCGGTGAAAATATAAAAACAAAAAGGTGTTTTGATCTGCCGAAATTGCATGGCTTTTAATCGGACGTGATACCGCGTGATAACACGATATTTGCCGATATTTAAGGAAAGAGTAGAAAATTATGGGCTTAAGAACACAAAAAAATGCTTTAAAACGCAAAGAAAATGGAAAGGTGGAGGAATCGTTCCATCGATTAGACAAAAAGTATAATTAATATTAGTAAAACCTACATATGGCAAACTAAATTAAATAAAAGACCTTCAATAAGAGATATTTCCTTTCGAAAGCATTGACCAATATATTAATCGACATTCAACCAGAAATCAGACCGCAAAAGTGAAATAGTTGAGCTAGCATAGTACTACGTAAGCAAAAAGATGAGAATCTTACAATCTTTGCTATTAAACACACTTCCTCCGCTGTTTTCTAAGCTCTTCATTTCCGTTTGTGTTCCGGCAACTTAAGGGAGACCAAGTTCTACGATTCAGGCGTGGGACGTAGGATGAACTGAATGCAAACGATTCACCATCACAATGATAACAAAAAAAGAATAACGTAATGCGGTGCGATTTGTCAAAAACTGACACGAGCGAACCGAGAGCGCGACGCAGCTTTTACAAGAAATAGGCTGGAAGGCGCTGGAGGCTCGAGAGACTACGTGCTAGGCTTTGACTGCTTGGGCAATCAACAAGACAAATCTTAGACGACGACAAATTCAACATCAACTAATTGGAACCACACTATATTTCCACGCCCGATATAAAATACTAATCAGAGTGAAGTTTGCCCATGGGTACGGGCACAGGAACTCGATTTTCCCCTGAAGCATGAAGGGCTCCAACAAATGCCCGGTAGAACTCGGACAATCAAATCTCTAACCAACGCACCAAAGTTTTTTTTACGCCTGACGTCTTAACACCTAGTACCACACGCCGATTACGGCTGGATGATGGGTAGTGTATTGATGTAAATGATTACCACACTAAACTACTCTTCAGTACGGAATAGGTACTCGGAAATGTGAAGAATAAGATAATAATAGTTTCAACACTAAGAAGCCAAAAAATATTCCTCATTTCCTCCGAAAGTCGACAAGAAGTTAGGCCCGAAAACAGTTATGCAATGGTGGAATCGCGAACTACTGAGAAAAACTGGATAAAAATGTGTGGAGGAGTGAAAGGAGGATAGGAATCGGGCAGCTAAGTTTGTTTGACCGGACCGGAAATTAAGAACACTGTCCGCCGTCGTCACCTTCCGGATTCTACAAGGTACCTAGCTGAACGATTAGTCTCTCCCGCAGGCAGAAATCAAGATAAAAATTCACACACCCAATCCACAACGTTCCTTCACTAGACAATAACATATTTACATCCGCCGCTCTTAGGAAACTGGTTTGGCATATAATAATATCCGCCGCAATTTCATTTCCCTTAATGTCCCATGAAGACTTAGGCGCAGAATGAAATTTCATCACTAATGCCATCTCGTCATTAAAACGATGTCAGGCACCGAGAATATTTCTGTCCACCATGGTTAACTTCTACAACATTTTTTTTTAACTTTCATCACGAAGGTGCACCTGCCTTCCGCACGCTACACTATGCTATCACACTTCTAGCGTTCTATTAAGCATTTTTGCCTTAACCCCAAATTATTAGAGCATAGAAACATACACATTCTTTATACGGCCTATTACCGAATAAAATGTGTCGCATTTTTCCCAAAGCATTCTTTAACGATATTATCAATAAAAGACACATTGTTACTTACACAATATATTTGATAAATTCCGACCGGATTCGGCTGTATTGCCATTATCAATTACATAAAACACCCTTTAACGAGATTTAACCATTTTTCCCGCAACTTTACAACCATCAACGTCTATCGGGTACAATCCTAAAGTAAGATAAATTTAATTTCATATGTAATTCACCTGGAGTAGACACGCGTGAACTCTACTTCGAAATTAAACGGAAAATTCAACTTTCTAAAGCATCAAGCTTTATGTCCGTACCGTCAGAACAAAAAAAAATTAAAGAAGAACGCGAGCAGGCATAGAAATCTACAGAAGTTGAAAACAATTTATATTTAAGTTCTATATTGGTATGTTTAGCCGCTCAAGTATTTATATTTTATATTCTCTTCCATTCAGAGCATATTTTTATACAATTATAACTTCTCTTAAAGTCACTAATTTTTGTTTACTGTGGTTTTTTTTCCATACATCACTTTCAACGCCATGACGTGAAACCTTCCCCCAGAAGGATGGAAGTTCCAAAGACAATAAAATTTGACCCACTCTATCCTCATAGTAAGGACACAATTAATGAAGGTATGAGGACAAAAATCATCGTTTCATTGTTGATAGATAAATACAAAAAATATTGGGGATTTCGGCTGCCATAAATTGATATATGACCTGTGGTCACTCTAAACTCAAACATGAATAACTGAACATGCAACAGTTTCAAACAATAAGTGCGAAACAGAATCAAGATCGCCGCACCCTCACAACAAATCCAGATACATTTAAAGTTAAACCATGCATCAACCACCACACGACAACCCACGCTTCGCATCCGGCAGTTCAATGAGCGAAGCTAGGAGGAAAAGACTCTGAAAAATAGCAGCTACGTCTAAGTTTACATTAGCTTACTTAGCGTTAATGTACTCCGTAAAACTTTCCTTATCTCTTTGAAGCTCCAAGGGACCGGGACGTGGCCAATTACAGTACCTCGAACGAAAGCAGCCAATGGCGACGGAGAATTTTAAACTCCAAAATAGTTTCACATAAACCATGACTAGCGGCGGCTAAGACCTCTACACATTCCGACCTGGGGTCGCGGTATGCGACTTGTTTCACAGGAATTGTCGTTTTCCATGGGTCAAATGAGAAAACGTGTCACCTGGGTAAGTATTGCAAGAATAAGCAAAGTCATAGACAGTTACGATGACAAATCCAAGTCATTTGTTAAGAAAATCATGGACGAAGGCACTATAATGGAATTTGAGCAAAAAAAATCACGCGGAAATTCAAATTAAACTTCGCTTACGCTCAATTACTCGTAAGTTGTAGCACGTAGTTGTAAAAGATAGTAAAATCTTCGAATTTATATGCAGAAGACAAGAACTCTAAAAGAACAGCCGGTAAGACGGTTACTGCGCGCTGTCTTCAACCACTCTGCCTTGATTTGCGACAAAGCTGTAGAATATCACTAAAGAAAAACATCAGGAGATAAAATGCGATAGATAAATGTGCCTGAAGTACAATTTCAATGACATGGATACAAAATAGCACACGCATACCCTAGACTTTTCAATATTTACGGCCCAGATTTCAACCTTGATTATGGGCAATGACTGTCAGTCGAAGCCCAGTTCAGTAACGCATTTTGCCATTGATGAATGCAATACTCAACACATTCACGGTGGGAAAAACAAAGTGTCGACGAACTTTTGCTATGCTTCTTTCGAAAACGAAACCCTACCGTCTCCCCACAAATTATCGACTTACATTCCGAGATATTTCTAATTATATGCTCAATGGATAGGTATTGTGAGTATTATTAGATAATGGCAATTAACTCCTACGGGCCGGTTTCATAATGTGAGGTTAACGCTAACTACAGGATGATACAACCTTCAACTTAATCAGGCGGTGACTTACACCTATAGTTAAGTTTCTGTATAAGATCAAATTTCAAGCTCACCAGAATTAGCCGTCACCGACAGGTAGTGTTGAAGGCCATTTTACACGGGACACGGAACTGCGCAGGTTATAACAGCATTAATTTTTGAAATACCGTGGAATTGCGCGAATGCATGAACGAGATTAGAACGGGCTATTTTGCCATCTCACGTCCGCGCATTCTCGCATGTCTTCTAGCAATTCACCGCTTTACACGACGCAATTTTGACTGCGCCTTCGTACACACGTCAGATTGTGCAAGTACGTGCCCCGTGTAAAACGGCCTTCATGGCTGCCGCTAACCAGACGTTAATAAAATTGGTTCTAAAGCTCGACCCACTGGATCATTTTCGCATCCCTTCCGAATTCGCTTCAAATCTAGCGCCCGCTTCAATTATGGCGAACAAATTACCCTTTCACGCAATCATTTTCCGTGATGACTTCGGGGATAAAAATTACTTTTCCCTTCACACGACATTTTCTGTTGCTGAAACCATCTCCATCATCACCGTATTTCCGCCAATCAGCAAGAGATAAATACGAAAGTGTCGGAATAAGCGATGCAAAAAATGGACGGTGGGAATGACCGTGAGATTCACAAAATGATCGGTCGAGCGATCACTCATTTGTCCCTATTTGAGCAATCAGTCTGAGGGAAGGAAGATACGATCGTGTGATTGAGAGCGGCTTAAGAGAAATGACAAAGAGTGGAATGTTGAGACAAACCAACATTAGGATCGATAATGATGAAATCAGAGGGGCGGTTCAATCAAACACCCCCACCCCGCTGGGAGTAAACGACAAGAAGGCCCTCACACATAAAAAGGAAACCCCGAATGCGAAGCGAGCGAATTCGGGACACTCAATTCAAAGTCGACCATTCGCACCTGTTCCCGCGAGGGAACGTCCAATCGGGTTAAGAAAACAAGTTTCCACGGGGAGGCCCAGCACGCAACGCAGGGGAGGACGACAATGCACGGCAATTCGCGTGCTGCACTTGACTCCCATTGCCTCACGAGAAAATAAAGCTCAAGAGAAGAAAGGAAAAAAAACGACCTGCCCGCACGTACCCAGGAATCCAATTCGAGGAGGAGACGGAGGACCGCAATGATTACATCTTGCGAGGCCAGCGGCTGACCTCGCCGTGAAAAACGATTACAAAAATTGGTGGTTACAAGAACCATCACTCTCTTATTTTTCTAGTTTCCTCAGGAAAAATCTGCTCTTTCACTATTCTGTTACAAGCCTCATTATCAGCTCTTACTTATCAGTTACACATCTGTAACTGTCAGCCATAATAGCAGCTAAGCCATTAGTATAGTTAATCGCTCCACTCGCAAAGTCGGCAAAATGCATGTAGTTCGTTTTCTTTCTTTTTCTCCCGTTTACTGTTAAGGGTTCACGAGTCCTTGTTTTACGAAGGCGTAGCGTATTGCGCGCTGCATGTTGAACACCTTTCACCTCCTGCCAAACACCTAGTGTTTACGCCAAGAAGCATCGCGGGATCACTTGCGGAAGAGGAAAAACAAGAGCATGAGTACACGAGTGGATAAAGAGGCACTCGCGAGGAACTGAGAGGGACAAGGCGACACGGAAGAGGAGCCAAGGACGAAGGCGAGACCTTGAACATTCGATTAATACGCGCCGGTTCCTAACCCTTCCTCTCCCACACCCATCCGCGGAATACTAGCGAGCGCTTGCGGGCTTGCCGACTACACTACACCAAAGGGTTAAGAAAGACACAAATAAAATATTAATTACGATAAAATGCTTAAGTTACGAGACTAGTACCGGCAAAAAACTCTAGTAACAAATTATTGCGGTTTTTGGAAAAAGCTTTTCTCAAGAACGGTTGTCGTGAGTGGGTGGATGGCTAATGATTACGATTTTCGCGGCCACTTATCAATTTGTCTTCTGCCTTCAGCGAAGTTGTCCCTTCCGAGTTGGGGAAGGGATGGCGGGAATTCTCGGCTGTGCACATAGGTACCGACAATTCACAGCGAGGTGAACTGCCAAATAAGAGCAGAGGCGACGCAAGATTTTTAAGTTTTTGAAAACACGCGTGAATTTAAATACAGAGGGCACTCATTTACAAAAGGGAAATACAACAAAGAAATATCCACCGAGGGGGTAATTCGTTATAAAATAATATTTTGACTCTGAAGGGAATTAAATAAATTAACAAGTTACAGCATCCGTAATTTTACCGTCCCTTCCGGTCGATAGCTCCAGGCTGGAAACCCCATCTTGAATTGCAATCGAATGACAGTCGTTAATACGATAAGCGATGAAAAAATGGACGGTGGGAGTGACCAGAAAATGATATGTCGAGCGATCATTCGTTCCGTCTCCAAAAACCTATCGCCGGAGCTATAACTCTGAGGAACGGAAAAAAAACGATCGTATTATTCAAAGCTTCAGAATCTGCGTACAGACCATTGAACCACACTCGACAGGGAACGGTCAGCGCACGCCTTTGAACAGTCTACATCACGGAGGAATCCCACAACAACACGTAAGGGGACAGGGAACAACTCCGCAATAAGAAAATAGGAGCACTTAGGAGTGAGGGGGAAATACAGATGAAGGGAAGGGAACAACACGAAGAGAAACGTGTGCGAAGGAAACCACGAGCAAACAAAACGAGGACACTTTGAACCAAGGGGACCACTACATAATAGAGGAAGCACCAATCAGTCCCGTTTAAGATTGGTTTCTGTAGTCACTTTCGTCGAAATATATATTAATACCTTTCAAATATGTCCAAAGCGCGACGATGACTGCAAAGCGGTCCATTTATTCTTAATGTTTTCTATGTAATCGCGAGCACTATGATACGAAATTTTAACGACATTTGATAGATTACACGACGATGAATATAAATTATGGTTGAAATCCCTAATCACAACTATTTTTCCGTGAAACTCGGATCGCTTTATCAGCCAGCGACGGGAGTCACGAATTTACTCCAGATTAAGTCGCAAATATTGTAGCAGCCAATATTCAAGTATTTTCCCGTGAAATTCGGATCGTTCCGCCATCAGCGTCGCGATTGGCGATTTTGTCAAATACATTCATATGCGAAGCGGTTGACGACACATTTAGAGTCTGAATGGAGAATCCTCGATTATAACATCCGTGCCTTGAACATTCGATTAATTCCTCCGTGGATCCTTTTACACCTTTTCCTCCCCCACCCCTGCGAACACCATCTCCCCCCATACACCAAGGGGAAGGGACTCCCCACGTGGATCGAAGTCCCCTCATTTCCCCACCCCCAGACCTTCCGCCTCCTCCCCCTCGCGACCCTACAACTACCAGCAATGTAGCGGCCTCAGTCTGTCGTTTCAGTACATATTGTAGATCACCGCTCACTTGATAGAATCAAAGG
Organism: Ischnura elegans; assembly: GCF_921293095.1. NCBI lineage: Eukaryota > Metazoa > Arthropoda > Insecta > Odonata > Coenagrionidae > Ischnura > Ischnura elegans. The sequence goes on along the minus strand of NC_060254.1, from coordinate 111,235,295 downwards.
CGAATGAAGTGTCGGTCACCACCTAAATCATTCACGACCGACGTCGGACACAACCTTTGCCTGCACATTCATTTAATCCGTTTTTAACTGAAATTGATCTAATATGTGAGTACGCCAGGGTGCCCACAAATATCAAAGCACACAATTCGAACAATTCCTCGTTTTATAGGATATATTATAAAAATTATCAACATTACATTGAGTTTGGATTTTTATTTTAACCATGATGATTTTAGACAAGTATTACTTATGCAAGGATTGCCTAACATAATAAAGATTCAGTAAAATGATAATTAGTAATGATATTAAAAGAAATAAGTGCCAAAATAAATCTGTAGAACAAGTAATGTTTTAATGCCACAGGGATACATATATTGGAGTTTTAAGAAGAATACTGGAAGACAATACTTCCGTAATCGCAAAAACCCGAATTATAAGTAATTTATTACATCTTGATTCCTTTGTTAATAGCATCATCATCGGCTGAACGCAAAGTGTGAAATACGAATCGGGAGCAATTTCTATTTTTCAGAAAATAGTGACAGATTTCTTCTTCCTTTCAATTTTGGTGCATCACATTCACCTGAAAATGGTGAGCTTAATTCCAAAACTATAATAGACTCAAACAAACATGCAGAGAAAGTCCACGTTATTCCTTAATTACGAACGCATTCTACGCAATTTTGTAATGTATTAGTAATCGACCACTTCCCTCAATAGTGCCATATGAATTGGCAAAAAACATTCCTTTATCCAATACGCACTTGAACGTTGTTGGGGGAAACGACCGACAGCCGAGGTCACTTGGAGAAAACTCTCGGTATCATTTATTGTCGACGTGAACTTACATAATAATCCAAGGCAATATGTATTATAACCACTTTATTAATAAAACATAATAGTAATTTAACATTATAGTCAAACTGCTGTTTTCATTTCACAAGCACCCGTTTCTTGATCATATACAAAATTTACAGGGTCACTCAAATGGTAACTCAGGGAAACGACCGGCAGCAAAAGGTGAATGGCGCCATTAACTCGAATCCTATACCATCTATTTTCATCCGGCCCTTAATTTATTGCACATAGCTCACGATAAAGCTCACGAGAAAATGGGAATTGAAGGCAAAAAATATGCATTAGGGAAATCTTGCAACACTAATATGAAGAATTTATTAATACTAGAGACATCCTTCTAATTAAAAATGTAATAATATGAACTGATTATCATGACGTGAATAACAACGGTAGAAACAAGACCCGGTAGATCGACAATTTCGGTCGATCGGAATATTAGGAGGGGTGGAGAAAAACCAGGGTTCAACCAGCTCTTCAAATAAGGGCTGACGAAGGGTCAACGGCATAACACCCCATTCCAAGGAGGGAAAGCTTCTCCCGCATGCAATGCAGCCCCGATGAAGGATCTTCAATGACAACGAAAAGTCTCACTTCACAACGGCAATTTCAACCGGAGCCTGCGAGAGCGGAATTCAGGACTCGTACCCCTGATACCTACTACGCATTAACCTGGCGTATTTTCGAGGGAGCCCACGAGCAAAGTCAAGAAAAAAGACAATTAAAAATACACCCGCATTGGATTTTGAATAATTCTTCCCTCCACACACAGCCGTAAGGAGAAAATATTTTATTAAATAAGCTACTGCGTCCCGACGATACGAAGCGGGTGATAAATATACTTTCCCATACCATCTTCAGTACTTCCCTCGGAAAACAATAGAAATTATCTCTGCAATGAAAGGCTTATTATTAAAAAATTGCGAATACTTTTACTTTAAGAAGGCACTTTCGGTTAATCCATCTTAGTTGCATAAGGTGCACTACTCCACGAAAGAATTCTTAATTTCCACAATTTTTAATTTTTGTGATCAAGTTAACTAAAATTGCGACGTCTATACGCCGTTCTCCAACGGAGGCAGTGATCACAAAGAGACGGTGTGAAAGCTGGAAGGAAGCCACGCTGCGTTTACTTTAAAACGTCCCTGAGGAAGATTCCAGGCATTTTAATGCCTTGTCATCCGTTGTTACCGCCCCAAGCGGATTTTAGAAAAATGTCAATAACCACGGAAATTAATAACGACGTAGTACAGCTTATTTCGTAATTGAAAACTCTTGGAAGTGTATATCCACACTGTTGGCTCATCCTATGGTTCAGATGAACACTAAAGATATGGTACGGCGGATCTTGAATGGGAAGAGTCAACTAGTATAAAAATCGTGAATAAAATAATGACGTAGAAACGGAGTGGGCTTCATGGAGGACGTAATGTACATTTCAAGAGCGAACGTATTGAAATAACCAGGCGGAGGAAATCAATGAAAAGACCGGTAAGAGGAACGACGAAGATGGTACAAATTAGAAAAATGCATTCCGATAATAACAATAATAGAAATCAAATCGAAAGTCTATCATTTTTCCAACTTCCTTGTGATTCCTTGTCGTATCACATTCTAAAGTTTTCGTTCTCATTGTAAGCCTTACTTCAACTTTTGAGTTCTAAATGTCCAACAGCACATTATCTCATGTATATCTTCAGATACCTAAACACGCTATTACTCACCCTGACCTTTCTCATGCAACGCGTTTTTAAATCAACCCCATGAAATCAACTGCGCAAATATACCCCTCAACATACCTCTGATTCCTATTTTTTCTAAGAGTGTATTTTTCTTGCTGACGACCAAAGTTTTATAGTTCCTATAAATTTTTTGTGGGTCAAGCACAAGTATTATTTTTGTACTGCCTCTGAATGTTTTTGGGACTGTCAAATGATTTAAATTAATAAATAATAATAATACGATATTAATAATTACTATATATACGAATGCGAACACCAATGATTAAAACAATTACCTACGTATGATCTTAGGTTTTCCCGGCGTATCAGTTGAAGAAAAGTTTCTCGGGTTTTCCACCGGTTGATATCGTCCATGTCTCCCACTGACGTTTCGATCCGCGACTTGCTGATCATCTTGTCAACCATGACATCAACCTCGACAACATCAACAGGTGGAAAACCCGAGAAACTTTTCTGCAAATTAACTACGTATACGACCTCCACTCAAATCTGCCATGTATAAACGAACGGTTCGAGGCCGTAGAGTCTCCGCTACTGGATGAAACCACTCGACCGATAAAATTACCGTGGTTTACCAGTTTAGTGAAAATTGTGAACAAAATCAGCCGTGAATTTTCACGAGGTTGAGTCCGAGCATTCAATTCTGAGTGTCAGTGTTCCTCCAGGGTGAGCGGAGTAAATCCTCGATGTAACATAGATACGAATACGGGGGTGTGAGTGAAAGGGGGGGGGGAGGGTTGTTGGAAACACAACAGAGCGGCGAGGTGGGACACGGAATGAGGAGGAGCACCCAGCGACCCCTGCATTGTGTGTGTGTGTGTGTTGTTGACGGTGTCCAAGCCTTACAAGGGAGAGAGAGCCCCGCCTCCCTTGACGAAAGTGGGTTTGGCCGGGAGCGTGGGGACAGAAGCCTAAATATATGGAACACGCACTGCACGAAAGGGAAGGATGAGGCGATGTGCTTTAAGAGACGGGTTTATACGATAACAAATTGCCATAAATCCTCCGTACGGACCACTTAGCGTGATATTCCAGTACCCGTACATCAATGAATTACGTACGTTCATAGAAAAAAACTAGCGCGAAAATGAAAGTGCAGGGGTTGGGACGATTATTTGTGAAAATTATCGTGTACCTTTGGAGCGCTATATGTCGCATTAAGTTTTTCTTGGGCTAATCAACCGTGTTTTGTTAGTAATAACTGTGAATCGTAGATGAAGAAAACTCGGAATTAATAATGTGTTTATAGTACGGAATTGAAAAGTAAACTCCGGAGAATAAATCGATGCGTCCAAGAAACAGCTCAACTTAATTTCATTACCTAGTGGCGGTTTCCTCTTATAGTTCTGCAGAATAGTGATAGATGGCGTCTGGTTCACGCTAATTTTAGTTGTAAGAACACGCCTACGATATTTTTTCCCCTAATACTAATTTATTAATATTGGTTGTTGTTTGTATAAACTGGCCTCAAGGAGGTTGGTTCACAACGGCACAAACCCAAACAATTACCTTTCCGAATGTCACAAAGAATGTTGTTATTATGAATTAATAGTACTTTCAGGTTTTGTCCACTTGTACGACCTTAGCTCCATTTTAATGTAATTTGACTTCATTCATTTGCATATCACAAGAGATACAAAAAAGAAGTGGATCTGGAGCGAAGCGTGTTCTTGAGGAGGTTGACCCCATGTACGAAGTACGAAAATTTAAAGCTGTACTCTTCTAATTGCATGTACTTAATCGATGGATAACCACACAAATAAGACTTTTCGGGCGATATTTGCCGGATGAGAGGGAAAAAAATTGATTGATGCCAGAATACGTACGTAGTGGACAGATGCCATGTGCAACGCACTTAACAGAACCTGGGTAAGAGAATAGGCACATCAGGGAAATAATTTTTGAGTTTTTAGCACGTTACTGCTTTAATTGAAGCCAAATCGCGTCTTTTACAAGAAAGGCACCACCTATTTCATATATATTCCACAGGACTTCATAAAGTCGGAACATTTTTATTTCAAAATATGGAATGATTTACATTATTTACCCCACTTATTTCGCTGTTTAACCTCCATGGATGTCGCCTATGATGAATATTATTTTTTCACGGCGTAAAGGAAAAACAAGCATTTGTTCTGTATCGCGGTATCACGAACCAACCTCTTTGAGGTAGAGAAAGTAAAACAAAAGAAGGTGACCGAGCGGGCTTCCTTCGCAAAGAGAAGGCTGGCAGACGAGGAACATATTACGTAGAATGTGAGTGAGGATGGAGAAAGAGGATAACACCCGCCACAACATCGCCCGGTGGTGACCTTCACAAAAATTTTTCGTCATCTTCCCTTTCCCCAGGGCCACGGCTGCAAAGGCCCACCACCTCCCCTCTTGGCCGATCGGATCTCTCGCGCGGGAAACTACGATGATGAAGTTAAATGGAGCACGAGGAGGGAATCGGGTGGAATGAACTGCACACTCGGCTCACCTCCGACACGCGAAAAGCTTGACACAAACACCGACGTCCCCAGAATCGGATGCGAGGAAATTTCAGCTAGGCGATGACCAAATTCCTCGACTAATCGAATCCTACGAGAGAGGGGCGGAAAAGGAGACCACGAGGGTTGCATTATATCCTCGAAAATGGGATTATACCGCACGCCGGCCGCAAGTGAAACGTAAAGAACGGCGTGAGGCGAAGATGAGATGATATCACCTTTAGTTTTGTTTTCAACCACACCATAAGGACTGCGGCACTCGTCTTTGACCACTTTTCTCCATGCCAGAACAAGGCCTAACTATTTTGTACAGTAGGCGTTACACAGGTATTGAACGAATTGGGCTGGGTGCCGCTAGTGACTCGGAGGCTACGCTCTAGGCTTAGGTTGCTCGAGCAATTGAGAATTCATACCTTCAAGGACGACACGGAGATCATATGAGAACCCCACAAAATTTCCAGGTTCGAGAGAAACGATAAATTAAAAGGGATATTTTGCCGAACGAATAACTATAGGCATTCATTTTTCCCCGAACAATGTAGGACAGTAATAAATGCTGGACGAAACTTCTTTGGATGATTTCCTTATTATTTGTTAGCGGCTGAATCCCTAACAACCCCCGCCACACGCCTACTGAGGCGGTTTGCATCGTAGTATGTACGCGTAGAAGCACAAGGAGGACGCTTCGCTACCTCTCGACCAGTCGCTCGTTTTTTTACATGGCGAGCCCCTGGTTCATAACTTGAGATATCTACTTGAAATATACAGGGAGCAGAACTTTGCCAACATAGCCAGAATCCCAAATATATAATCTTTACATCTGAGAGAGTTTGGAGGAGTAATTTTTAATTTTAGATACAATCAATAATTTTTGACACTCACATATTGTATATATCCTCAAAATTTAAAGACCACAGCTTTAGTTTTAAATATTTATTTCGTCACCAAAAACGACCAGTTGAGCTGTAATAATGAATCCTTTCAATCCTAACTGACGACAAAAAAAAGAATACAATAATACGGGAAACACTGAACCATGGTCACTATCAAAATATAATTTTTTGACACCACTAACCACCAGAGTTGCACAAGATTATTGCACAAAAATTTCAAAAATCTATCCTTTCATAAATTTTAGGATTGACTTTGAGAAAGTGAATCCCACCATAAATGTGTTTGGTGGGAATGCAACCAAATCAAAAGTATTGGGCTACACAGATAGCAAGCAAGCCAAACATTCAAAGATACAAAATAAAATGTGTCCCAGAGCACAAAAAAATCAGCAAGGGTGAAATTGCGTTAGTTAGGTCCCCAAGCCCCAGATCAACTTCAAGAGTCAAGAATGGAACAACGACATCAACACACAGCCTTCTTGGCCTAGTTAGTGATAAAACACAGGACTACTGATAGATGTTTTGTAAAAAAAGCAAGTAAGGAATTACACACTTATGTTAAGAGAGAGAGTCTTGCCCTCCGATTGTAGGAACATAGAAAATAATGCTAGTGAGGAGGGTAACTTTATATCAAATCCGCCACTCTTATCAGAAGGGCAATTGGACACCACCTCTATGGTCAACCATCCAAGGTGAAATCCTAACGTATAATATTTATACAGTGGCGGATACAGATGGGGGGCGCAGGGGGCGTGCGCCCCCCCCTTGCGGGTCCGCATGTATTGCCGAACATTGCAAAACCACAATTGTAACTTTATTATATCATAAGATGGCATTGTCTTTTCCATGTTTATAATCACTTTAAATAAAATTTTCATATGCTCTGCCTGTGACTTGATCATCTTTTATTACGATAAAATTAAAGACAATTCAAGATATGTTGCGCCCCCCCTTGAGTTTTTTCTGTATCCGCCACTGTATTTATATGAAAGAAAGGCACAACTAAAAAAATGGACCAAAATGAATGGAAGAAAAATATTTCAGACTTAATACCTGACCTGGATACAAAATGCTACTGAAATTTACTCCCTATTTCTAGGTTTAATACTAAATTTTCAAAACAGAAATATTTAAGCTTCCTACAACACTGCATTCAAAATCAACTAGTATACTTGAGGAAAATGAAAACAGTCACACATAAAGAAAAGTACTGGAAAACAAAGAAAGTGACCCCTTCAAAGTGAAAAACTAATTCACTGTAGACAAATTGATTTGAGAACAAGCCCGATCAAAAAAACTACCAAAAATTTTCCTCTTAGGGGAGTGAAACAAAATGTAAAGCCAATAAGAATAATACGTTAAGTAAAAACAGTTGTACGCAATTTTACATTCCATATTGGTTTTTAATCATGAGTACATTATACCTTTTCAAAAATGTCTTGTTCCAATGAAATAGTATGCCAGGAAATGAAACGCCATTTATGGAAAATTTTATGTAAGTACTGGTTTAACATAGCTTTCAGCCATGTTTGTTCCAGCAAGTATGCAAGTAATGTGCCTATAAATTGAACTAATAGACCGTGATCTTCTTCTAATTCTCATATTTGAGAAATAATGACAACTTTCTAGCAGATGCAACATTCAAGGATAGAACCGACAAACCATGAAGAATTGGAATATTTGTAGGTGGAACTTAGTATTGATACTTGACTAATTGTGAGACTTAACTTGTTAAAGAAGATCTCAGGTAAATGTGGAAAATGTTCCTCTGACAACCAAAGACATTTTTAATAAAGGCTTCATTACTACATTAATTTTGGAAATGGTAGGAGAAACATTGATTCAAAACAAAATATTCCTTCTCCATATCATAAAAGACAACAGTAATTAATTACCACAAATTTTTAAGTCAGGCTGAATAATGTGATATGCCATTTTAACAGACATCCATAGAAGAAAACGCTTCAAAGCATGCTCAATCTCACTACTCACTGATCCATCACAGACATAAAATTGGAAAGAGCATCAAGAAATAAAAGAAAAAAATAGCATAGAAAATACTCATGAAATATCACTCGCCAATATTAAGTCATACACAAAAACTAATCAATGTGCCAGCCTGCCACACCACTAAAAAATTCACTAATTGTCAGCAAGAAAAGAAACTGGAACAACTATCAGACTGCATGTTCATGTAATTAATTCTAAATCCCTTCGTAAAAGGTTTTAACGTTACATGGATCGCGAGACTAGACCTCGGTATGAAAACTAACTTATCAATTATGGAGTGGGCAAAGAGAGAGAAACGACAATCCACAAGGTGGTTTTTCTACAAGTAAAATTTTCATACAGGATCCATGCAGCAATTGTTTCAGGCATAAGAAATAATAATAAGGCGAAAGTAAAGAAAGAAGATTCTACATATTACAAAATAAACAGGAAATTTCGTAGGTTAAGCATACTCAAAACAAGTGATGTGTAACAAAATATTAAAAACCAAAGGCAAGCAAGAACACTCATTAGCACATTGAGTTTCATGCCTACCTTTAGGTCTATAGAATTACTTCCTATGTGGTTGACGTTTGGCAGCGAACCACCCCGGTAAGTGCCAAGTGATTGATTTACATGAAGATGCTGCTTAGGAAGGGGAGGATTCACCTAGAAACGACAAGAGTAACTGAAGCATGGACTATAACACGCATAGGCAATTTAAAAAATCGTCGACGGATGACTACAGCTGAAATTAGTACATAGGTGTCTTGATAATGGCAATGCTCAAGGAATTAAAATAAGCTCTAGCTTAAGGAGAAAGATCAAATTGCAATACTGCTACCTTTAGAATAATACATCATATAAAATATACGAGCTTCAGAGAACAACTACTACCGTGTAATAATACAACATACATCGACTTAAAATGTCAATCACAGGGTAGACGTGCACTTAAATAATTATGTACTTAGACAAAAACAACCACCAAGGCCTTGATGGGATAGCATTCCTAGAAACAAGTACTACAGGAGAATATAAAAGATATTCCAATATTAAAGGCTATACTTCCACTCCCCAATTGATATTAAATATGAAAGGAATACTCAGGGCCATTAAGATTGCAAACCAATGGAAAACAATTACGGTGCTGGCGTCTAGGGCGTCATCGGTTACAGCTGCTGCATCATAAATATAAATATGTAATGCTGAAATCCTTATGAACATGTGTCTAAAATACCAAGCTACATTTATATCACCACCAAAGGCAGCACACCAAAACACTTTCTTGTTCCTTCAACATAGCAGGAGCAGAGCCACTGTTTATGTTACGACCCGACTTCCAATTTTCATTACAGCAATAAAGAAATATAATTGACAACTTTACTCACTCGGGCGATAACATGGGACACTTCCTGCAAGATCTGATTGAAGGCAGCAGTTTCTTCGGCCTGCTTTTGATTGTGCAAGGCAATCTTTTCACTAAATTTCCGTGGGTTCGCCATGATGGCTGCTTCTGTAGTTTTTGACTTGCAAGGTAACGCAAATGGCCAATGAAATCGCTAGGTAGTGAATGCCATCTGTTGGAAAACATACAAAATTCCAGATTGGAAATGGCCGCGTCCATATCTAGATGGAAGTTCTCACCGGTATTATGGAAAAATATCGGATCATGGCTCAACCTATCCAATTTTATTCCTTGTAATTCAGTTTTCTTTGAGTTAATGTCAGCGCGCTTAATTTTTCGCAAGCATGGGTTCCGAAAAGTGCTGTTTCCCCTGGGAAATATTAATTTTTATAGTGCCGCAAATCCTTACAGTGGCAATGGATTGAATACCCCTGGTGAAGTGGATACAAGTAACGAACCGTATTCAGCGGCAAGACAAGGTAATTTGTCCCGTTGTCAGAAAATATATGTGAATCCAATTACTTCTCTCGAAAGCAAGAATCGAGGCCCGAACTTCAGGCAACCATTTCGTATTTTCTCTAGTGGAGATGGGCCTAATCCCAAAGGCCTCCCCCCACTCATGAACTTTCCTCAGATTATTTGGCCCAGCTTTTTTAAATCAATGAAGAATTGGATTTTGTGTACAACCATAGTTACGCCTTATTTTGACCGGGAATTCAACCTGCCAGACTTCATTGGTGGATCAAAACAGGTATTTTCATATGTCTTTTTGAAGTTTTTGTTTGTTATATATATATTTCTTCATACATCGGATAGCCTCTATTCCCCATTACAGAGAACAACAATGGTTGTTGTTTTTGTAATCATCAATTATAATAGTTATTTCCTACAGTATGTTCATGAGATTGTTTCATTCAATATAGGCGGTGGAAGTGGTGTCACAAGCTATCTCGAAGGGAGATTGGGATGCGCTGCAAGAATTGGTTGTGGAAGGAACTATTGCTGAAATAAGAAATTCTGTTTCCAGATTTTCAGTCCAACAGAGGCAAGACCTTGCAGTGAGCAAAGAAGATATCTATTTTTCGTTTCCCTACCAAGTTGGAGTTATGTTTGATGATGAGAAGGAAGGTAAATTAATTTAATGTTTACTTATGTACTTTTTCCTATAATAACTGATGAAAACCCCAATTATGAAGTAAAAATAACAGAAATTTACTGAATGTCCATAAGTATTTTAAGTACACGTACATTCAAAATATACTGTCAGTAATGCCCATACTTGGGACAGGGACTTAACTTGGGACAAAAGGGGCCTTTTTACCTTTTCAGGTTGGCTACCCTGATGAAAACAATTTTTCTTAATGTCAGATCAATTTTGTATCACAGTTTACATGTGATACAATACATAATTACAGTAACCAAAATATAAATTATCATATTAAAATTTACATTATTCCTTGAATTATTATTGTTGACATATTTATTTTCAGGGGAGTTTAGTGGGTACACTCAGTGTTAGCCTGAATAAATCTGACTTCTCCATTGTATGAAGCAATATTTAAGTAGATTTTTAATGCTTGCTTCTTACTCCCACTTTGTCATTTGCCCTCTCTTCTCAGCAAAATTCTTCTTCCATAAAATTAGTTCTAACGCAAGTTAATGTGTGTGAATGAGGGTCTTTTTGAAAATGCCAACAGTCAAGTTTACATGATTTCTAATTGACTTGATGGAGAAGGAAAATCATCTCATATTCTGGGTTCATATGATCTAGGCAAGTCACTAGGAGTGATGTATTGTATTGTGTAATATTGAATTTTCTAGTTGCTATTCATTGTGAAACATAAAGAAAGAAAATAATCATTGAAAGCAAAACCAAGCTTTAAAAATGTGTCATCAATCTTTTCATGTAAATTATATTAGTTTTTCTGTATATTTTATCTGAGATCAAATAATATTCACCATTTATTGCAGGAGAATAATTATTGTATATGGGATTGTTGATGGTAGCTAATTGGTAGCATGGTTTTATTCACTATCATTTGGACATTTATTTTTAGGTGATAAGCCGCAGCGTCGCTTTGTTGAAATCACCATGTGCTATCATGTGCTCTTAGGCCTCAAGGAAATGAAGGCTCAGAACGTTACTCCGCCCTTAAATGTTGGTATGTCTCCTGAGTATCAGCATCGCATATGTATCTGCAACTACAGGTTTATTCGTGAGTTTACTAAGGGGAAGGAAGAACAATCTAGCTGGAAGATCAATGTTGTGAATCATTTCAAGCCAGCTGACTTCATCAATTCATGACGACAAAGAGTACTCTATGATTGGAGGACTTACTCAGATGATAAAGGTTTTACCAGTTTCAGAGTAGGGTTGCAGTGTTAATGAAAAAGAAATATCGTTCTCTGTAAGATACTGTTTTCATGTTTTGCTTTAGCTAGACTGTGATGATTATTTAACTGAATGAGTTATTCTGACTTACATTGGATTGTAAAGGAGATAGTTATTGTTTTTTATGCAGAAAATACACATTTTCACTCTGTTTTGTTTACTTTTAATGCATTTTTTTAGCATGAAAAACTTGGGTTAATTTTGTCTTGGACATTTATTAGGGTAAAATGGTGTTTCAGAAAAATTAAGAATTAATTTGATGCTATCTTTAAGACAGAAAACCTTAGGTCTTTGGTTTTCACTTGTTTTATGAATGACTTCCTAGTATTCTGCCCTTTGGAAAAAAAGAAGGTTCCAAATAGTATCAAAGTTAAGGATTGAGTGGATCTTCTTCATTTCATGGTAGCAGATGGGTATTTAATGAAAATTGGATTGCATAAGCTTATGGACGTATCCAGAGTTATTGAAAGGGGATGTAAAATTTGTCATAAATCCTCTTCCATGCTGTGTTGTCGTGTACTTGGTTTGTATTGAGGAAAAGGTAAGTCTTACCTTTTGAGATATGTCATACTTTGAATCTGAGATAAATTCTTTCAGAGGAATAGATTTAGCTCTGGATGATGATAGATTTCTCACTGGAATAACAGTTTCTCTTGAAATGATCTTAAGAGATTATGCGAAGGATTATGATAGAAAACAGTAGTGAAATGGCTTCTACTGTCATTTAAGTTGTCATCGTAAGTTCCTTGTCGTATTTTTAAGCCTTTCACTTGACAGCATCATGGAAGATGCTATCCGATTAGGTATCCCATCTTGAACAGGCACTCACTACTGTTGAAATGTCTTGAATGCATATCTTACCCTTAGACTGAACTTACACGATGAGTTCTGCTGGGATTAAATAGCACGCATCATTAAAAATGTAGAGGTCAAACCAAATCAAGTGTTGGAATGGAGAACCGTGGTTGGGCTCTTGGGGTGACATTCCTGAGGGCTGGGAACCAAGTCGGAGACTTACGTAGGTACTCCTCTGGAGGGATAGGGGTGGAAAGGAAAGAAAAAGGATGGAGCCTGACAAAGCCTCCTGGGTAGGGATGAGGAAGGATTGGGATGAAAGAAACTACCGATGTCAATAAGGCGGTGCTGTCTAACATTAGCGAAATCAAGTTTTGCTGTCCTTACAGAAATGGAAGAACATTCTATGATGAAGAATGTTCCACAGATTTTTCCGTAGATAACCAAATCAAGGATGCATGAATTCTCTAACGAGGAGCAAAATTTATGTTACCCTTCCAAATACTGCACTACCTTGCTTCAAATGACTCCAAAAAAATTTTCAGGACATGCCTGACAAGAATTTTCAAGTCACAAGTTAATGGGATTCTTCAATGACTTGCTTTGATGGAACCTAGGGCTGAAGGTAAATTGCCACTTAATATTCACTAATCTTGAGAATTTCAGCAAGCATTTTTCTCGCTTAACTCGTAACAGTTATAAATATTGGTGTAATGAATTATATGTAGAAGCAAAGTTATTATCAAAATATGGAAACATTTATAAGAACTGTACAGACAAAATTAAAAACATACATAATGCATTCTCAAAAAATACAAGATGAACATTCCTCTGATGAAAATGATGCATAAATGCAATTGTCAACCGTCAGATGTTGAGGAAATTTCATTGCCTCCTTCTTCTGTGTGCCACAGTTGCCATGCACAAACTAACTGGATATTTCGGAGATCAAGTAGTGCATAGTCCACAGTCTTCGTGTTGGTCTCATCTCTGAGTATAATTGACAGAGACAGTTCTCCCTAGAATTAAATTTTGAGAAAATAACAATGCACACTCTTGATAGAAAGTCAATTCAATGCAATGAAAGTATTTTTATTCACCTTCAATTTCTGAAGATTGTCAATTGTGACTTGCCATCCTTCTTCCGTTCTTTGACCATGATAAGCAAGTTCCTAGCAATAAACATAAGTTGTAAACACAAAAAATAAAACAAAATGACAGCAAACATAGATTTAAAAAACACCAAATCACTGCTGCTATTACACATAACATTTTTTTTCAAGATGTCCCGAGATATAATAGAAATATTGGTAAATATTGTGCATTTTCATGAGTAGGAAACTGTATAAATGTTAATTATTTAAGTATTTGGTCCAGAATTATTACTGTAAGAATCAAGTACATATGTATATCAACATCAGAATCTTATTCGTTATTGCAAAACTTGAAATTTAGAAGTCTATCTAGCATAGCCACCTAAATTAGGAATTAATGTCTACCAAATTGGTTTTTCTTGTCACATTCTCAAAAATGTTAAGACATATTCTCCTCCCAAATGGTGAAGGCCAACAAAAAAAAATGATTTTGGAGATACTTATTCCTATTTCAATTGGCTTTAGAGGATGCACTTCAACATTTAATTTCAGCCAATTAAAAGCCACTCAATTTAGTTAAGTTTCAAAAGTTAAATGAAACAAATTCTGCCTCTTATAAACACAAAAACAATGATATACAGCAGACTCCCGATTTTCCGGCTGCGGTTTATTCGGGTTGCAGATCTTCCGTGCATGATTTTCACTCTCGCTCAATTTTTTCAGCGATCTTTATAAAAAAATAAAATTGGACGCAAAATCATCGGAATCACTGCATTAATACTAGGATAAACAGGGCTTATTATTTCCATTAGAATCCTTCGTAAAATGGAAGCGATCGTGCGCTAGCTGCATTTATGGGAGCACCGTGTTCCTGTTTTCCAAGCCTCACAAAGTGCGACGGCGCTCCGCTAAAAAGATCGCTAACTGGCGAAGGAAGCTCTCATTGAGTCCGGGAAGCACTGTGGCATTTTTTAGTGAACCCCCCAAAATTTCTGGTACCCCCCCCCCACCCCCCCAGAAATTCCTCTGAACTTATCCACAGAACTTCTCCCGCTAAGGTTTTTCGTGCAAAGGATTTTCCCGCAAAGGCCCTTCGACTCAAAGGCTCAGAAACTCTTGTCTCCGAAACCAGCCTCCGAACCAGCCATACCTGGAGAGCAAGTCTTATATAGGTAGTGCAGCGGAGGAATACCTACTCCTTGGCAATCAAGGGGAAATGGGTGCTGAGGCCCAAGTATGCAGTTTGGAGTGAGAAGTATTACCATAGTCCTATCACAACTCTCTCTCCCTCCAACACCTCACCCCACTATGTTTCTCCCCTCCATGAATTCCAATGAATCTCCCAGTGATGTCTCCAACCCAGAAGATTGAGGGGAAAATTCCAGCCTGCACACTGTTCCCCCCTCCTTCCCCGGCCGGATGAGTGATGCTTGGTGGAGCTGCGAGTCAACAGGGGCGATTTTAGGGGGCAGATTCGCAGCTGATTGAACATCGCCCTTTTTACCCCTCCACTCCTTGGCAAAATCCCTCCCCTCCACCCTGACTCGTTTCGGAGTACGCTAGGCCTCTTTTGCTCGGGCGCTCGTGGTAGACGGATGCCGTGACTGACATGGGTGATTTTAGCAAAATTATACAGCTTGTACTAAGTTTGGTAATGTTTCCTATGGGATCTTTAGTTATCATCGTTGTTTTCTGTAATACTTCTGATTTTGAATACTTCTACTTCAAATAGATATTGATTGAAAATAACTCGTAATTTTTGACAATTGTTTCTTGTGTGCTGATTTTCTTGTTTGTGGAGTCTTTCCCTGAACCAGCCTGTGACCGACGATTGGAGTTCCTTATGTCTGGGGCTTACGTGCACAATCTTCGAGATTTAATGATGTAACGCACACTAAAATAACAGAATAACTGTATTAATAATAATGTATTGTATGTTTTAGGTAAATTATGAGCATTGCAAGACATATAAGTGAAAGTTTGGGTTATCCGTGTTTTCCGATTATTCGTGCCGTCTCTCCTCCCCATCGTTAATTAGCCCATTGGCATGATCGGGAGTGCACTGTATACGTACAATAACACCAATATTTACCATGGGGATCGTTTTTGCATTTGACAGACGAAGGGAAAGGTAAATTTCTATTGAAATAATCTAGGTACACAAAAAAATATCTCATTCCACTTACTAGGTTTTGGACCAAAAAGCTAACATTCCAATGCTTAGCTCCTTTAATGTGCACTTCCAGGGAATTTAAAAAGGTTTCTTTCTGTAGCTTCAAGAAGACAATAGCACTCAAGTCCACTTTCTTGAAATTGAGTAAAATTGGAGAAGGAAGTTGGGTCAAATGATGATATATTGCAGCCGCATCATCATCCCCTGAAATGTACACACAAACAACAAATAATGGTACATAATAAAGTCAGAATCCAAATAGAACTGATAACCACATCTGAACACAATATGCAGTCATGTTGTAAAAAAAAATTCCTGGGTGGTAATATCAAAACTTTTTGTGATATTGAGTGAAAGGGGAAATTTAGTTTAGCTGTATTCTATGCTTTCCTGATATCCAATAGCTTCAGATATTGGAGATAGTTTAACAGAAAAACCAGCCTAGAAATACTGTTCCCGCACTGTCTCATCTATTAAACCCCTGATACATAATATGTATCATTCACTGTTAAAATATAAGCCAATTTACAACCCCAAAATTCAGTATGACTATGTATATTACAAATGATTTAAGTGTTACAAAAATGCCATACCTTAAATAGCAAATACATATAAACATACCAATAGGAATGTGTCAGAAATGAGAGTTATCAAGTTAGTGTAAGAGCCAAGAAATACACTGCCAGAGCTTTCTTGATTTTCTTCACAGGCTTTTTTGTCAGTTGTTTTAATTATCTGAAATCTCACAACCAGTTATCCAGCTCCCAGCATGGATCCATGTCCACTACCTTTGCTACCTACCATAGTACATATCTACAAAATATTGTCTGACCTAGACAGTAAATAGGAATCTCTTGTAATGCTATTTGATTTCTCCAAGGCCTTTGATTGTGCCAAACACCATGTACCATACTACTGTTTAAACTTCACCAACTTGGCATTATGTACTCCATGTACATAATTGGATAAAATCATTTCTAAACAACAGACAAAAAGAGTGTAAGTGTTACTAAAGAGGGAATAACTAATATATTGCCCGCAAAAACAATTTCCTGTGGGATTCCTTTGAGATTATGACAGAAGAAAACGATCTTTCTCCTGAAATTGATATTTTTGCCATGAAGAATATGCAGTTTAAACAGTGTTTGCAGATCAACCTTAAATTGACATGAGATTTTTTTCCTTTATTAAAAAAATTTATTTCTTGAATAGAACTTGGTTCTCTTGATGTTTTATGCATAAATTTTCTTGATATTTGATGGGTAGTTGCTCATCTGTGTAATAAGTAGGGACATGCAAAAGTCGCAAATGCGATAACGCGAATTTTAACGCGAATTCCGGGATTTTCCCGCGAAATACGCGATTTCCGGCGTTTTCCTGCGAATACGCGAATTTCGTATTAATTGCGATTTTCTCCAATTCATGGGCGATTTTCACTAACTCAGACGCGATTTTCACAATTTTTTTCTTCTGCTCATGCTCCTCCCACGAAATTGTTTTTCGAGGCGCACATTTAAGCCGTAATATTTTCCCTGCATTGGCCGCTTTTCGACGCGACGAATTTCCATGGGCCGCCGTTCACGGCTCAGCGCCGTGAGATGTCTCGTTTGAAAGTGGCCTGAATTTCACGGAACCGTGCCGTGAACGGCGGCCGGCGAAAAGTCGTCGCGTTTGAAAGCAGCCTCAAGATAGCACGATGTGTATTTCACGCCATAACGGCGCACCGCCGGGCCGGATTGAACCTTGCCTTGCTGACCGTCAACAACGCCGTGCCGTCAACTGCGCGATTCGACTCGCTTGAAGACATGCATTGAGACCAATGGTTATTTGAAAGCACAGTGCCGTGCCGTTGACGACGGCCGGAGCAAAGCAAAAGCCTGAAAGCGGCCAAAAGTGGCTGTGCGCCGTCTATTCCGTGAAATACTCACGGAGCTACATTGTAGCAGCTTTAAGCCAAAACGACTTATCGCCGGCCGCCGTTCCCGGCACAGCGCCGTAAAATTCAGGCCACTTTCCGACAAGACGACTCTCTGGATTTCACGGCGCTGTGGCGGGAACGGCGGCCGGCGGCCGCGGAAATTAGTCGCGTCGGTGAGCGGCCAATGCCGTGAAAAAATTACGGCTTAAATATACGCCTCGAAAAACAATTTCATGTAGAGCAGAAGGAAAAAAATTATGAAATTTGCGTCTGAGTTGGTGAAAATCGCCCATGAATTGGAGAAAATTCATGATTTCCACAAAGAAACACACTCGAGGAAATAAGGCGACTTGTTTGTCCGGAGGATGTCTAAACCGCATTCACGATGTCCACAAAGTAGCCAAAATGCCATGGGAATCAGATGGTTGACTTAATAAAATTACTGGAGGGTTCAAACTATCCAAATACTCACATTCTATAAAGAGATAACCCTTTCGCTGCTAATGACGAAAATATGTGGCAGGACGTTTCTTGACCCGGGAGACGAAAGGCGAAAATTTTTGTCTGAGATTTTCCTACGCAGGCCTAATGCCGAAAATACATTTTCTTGCTCTCCTCCTTTTATGACATTCGTGGGTTCGCAAAGTCTTAGTTTCGGGACCCAACACAGGCCAACACCATGGACTGGCAAAATCTGTAACTGCCGAAATCCGGAAGCATGAACCTAGACCCTCGTCTCTTATTACCCCTCTTTTTGGCAAGGGACCGCAATAATACAATTGTTCATTCAGTTAGTTTGCAAAATAAATATATGGTTCTTTCTTAAAAAAAATATAAACGAAGAATTGAATTCTTTGTCTTTTGGCAGAGTTTACAATTTTTAAATGAAATTCTACCATAAATATTAACTTATATCTCGATTTCACTATAAAATCAACATGGAAATTGTTAAGGCATTAAATTCGTTAATGCTGACGGTAGAGCTTCATTCAAAATTTTAAAATTCTCAGAATAAATCGAGGAATTCAATTGGAAGTCTGCAATTTACGTGCAAGCAACAATCATCCATATAGCTAATTCACATAAACAAAGCATGAGTTGACAGCGAACCAATGATGCTGGTAGGGTGGTAAACCACGAAAGGAGGGAGACCAACTACCCTCAGAGTCCAAGATAATGCAAAATGCCCACTAGGAAGGATCAGAAAAGGTTGGTGTTGAGAGTGTTTGATTATCT
The DNA here is from genome assembly GCF_921293095.1 of Ischnura elegans. Classification (NCBI taxonomy): domain Eukaryota; kingdom Metazoa; phylum Arthropoda; class Insecta; order Odonata; family Coenagrionidae; genus Ischnura; species Ischnura elegans. Next base: position 111,216,311 of record NC_060254.1, on the reverse strand, counting down.
GCAAGACCTTTCTTAACAGATGTCCAACATAAATGCTCCATACTGAGGGGACCAAGGAGTCTCATGGAGCGCAGTCCCGCATTCATGTTAAGGAGAGAACTCCACCATTTTGAAAGAGTTAAAGAAGTTAAAAATGAGCCTCAAGAAAATTCATAAGAGTACTTTTTTAGATAAAACCACTTATTAAATCTGCAAAACATGAAAACCTCTAAAGCAGCTGCTGTAAAGTCAATACCTATGCAGATGGCTGAAAAAGCGTCAACCAAACTTAGTTCTCTTATGGTAGAAGACCTAAGCAGAAAAATAGGTACATATTTGAAAAGATCTCAGTTTTTGATCCCCAAGAAGTTCCGTCTACAGACATGAACCCTGACTTAAAAACAAAAAATTCATGGCCTGGAATCAATGGAGACAGAGAAGTTGATGTTGGGGTTGGGAGGATTACAGAAATTACTACAAAAGCAAAATTCCCGGGGTTCAGTGGATGTAATTAAAGCAATCCAGGAGCTCAAATGTCTGAGACATCCTTTGCATCTAAGTGCCTTTAAGCAATTTGGATCACTTCTGCAAACATGGACTGAGAAAGATTTATTTCCTGCTATAATGCTGTGTTAACAGATAAGAGAACAAATGTAAAAGATGACAACTTGATCACAATAGCAATATTTCATTTGAAATTACAGACATTTAAAAGTAATTTCTCTCTAAGTAAGCTAGATATATGTATACGCGAAGGATAAATATGTAAAATAGGTTAATTCAGTCAATACTCCATGTATATTATTGCTTTAATTATTCCCAATCAATAATATCCTAAATTTAAGGCAATGGGTGGGCCACTGCCCTCAATCAACATAAATTACTTTGCCGTTAAAATAACACCGATTTCAGGGCAAAATAACATCGCTTTTGTAGAAAAATAACACCACTTTTGGCTATAAAATAACCCCACCTTTTGCATGTCCCTAGTAATAAGTAATACAGAATAATAATAATATTCACAAAAAATTGTTTTCCTCAATCCTTTTCTTCCTACACACTTCCTCAGCTATTACGGCCGCACATCATTCATCACTCCTCTCTCAGGGCCAGTGAAAAAATATTTAGGACAGATGACCATTCTCCACATGGGATAGTGAATTTAAAAATATACATGCATATAACTCTGTTTGAATTACCCCTCTCATAAATTGCGCCATCAGACACACAAGCATCAAATTTCAGAGCGGAGGACAAAACCCGCTATATCCAACAAAAGAACTCTCTGAGGAAGCGAAAATCAGCAAAGAGTGTAAGATAAGAGTGTATAACAAGCAATAGCTGACAAGAGCCTCGAACTTGAGCCATGAGAATTTCACAGCCGCACCACGAACATTTGACTTTCGGGTATGCACACAAATGATCACTCGTAGGTGAATCTCTCAGAGTTTGAGCATTCAAATGGTAATGACACATTATTTACTTCAACCGTGAGGAGGCAGAGAAGCAACATGATTTCTTTTTGCAGGAAAATATGGCACATTTCCTCCATACTCTTCCCATCAGAGGCACAGCGAGGGACGCAATTTTTAAATTTAATCCATTTTACTTTATGGATTAGTATTACTTATAGAATAGTATTAGGATTAATCAAATATCCCTCAGAAAACCATAAAACTCGCCATTTGGAACCATTAATCTTAAAATTTTTCTGGAGGACCCCCCCCCCCCCGGGAACTCCCGCTTACCCTGGTGGGTATGCAATCCCCCCACACCCCAAATATAATATGTAGTTGCGCCTGAAACCCACCCTAGCCTTAATTCTTAGCTGCGCCCCTGCTTCCCATCAATGATACTTACCACCCATGTCCTCTACGAGACTGAGGTCACTAGCACGACTGAAATTGTGTGATACGCTCGGCATCTGCTTCTGAGCCGCATCCGGATGCTCTCCACCGACAGCTGAAAGGATTGCCAATGCCATCTATGAGACCGAGCTAAAAAAATCCATCGATTCATCACAAACCCACTTCCAAAACATATTTATGTGGTACAATTAGCAAATTAAAACACAACAGGATGACAGCACCGAGGCCATCTACTTCAAGGAAAAATAAGAGAATCCAGAATAATAGGGTAGTTTCCTTCATCAAAGAAAACGATAGGCATTGATTGCGATTCGTTACCCACCATTAGTGTATTCATAATACACAAATTATTTGGTTTTAGAAATACCGGTTTAGACGAATGGCAAGGGTCAAATTTTATCCTCATTTGAAAAAGGCCAGATTGGCACCCATGCGATTCCACTCCGCGTGACGTCACAGGGACCTAGTTTCTACACGAGAGGATAGGAGTTATACCTCGTCTGAGGTTACCAATGCATGCATGAGGCACAGAGCTCAGGGAAACATGTCTTAATAATCACCTATTAAAACTGGCTAAGGTCGGAAAGTTTTCTTCGTTTGATAAGGTATTAATAAACCTTTTTTAAGCCAAGCGCTACCATTCAGCAAGGTACTCAGCTATCCGCTAGCATCCTGCGTCCTATCAGCGCTCAGAGCCTCGATCAAGGTCACTTCACAAGGAGAGAGGGGGAACCAGAAATGCGTCGCACGGACTTTCCTACTTACGCGTCCCGTTTTTGCGCGCTTGAAAATTTTCACTTTTCATTTAATCGCGAAAAATAGATATCGTCATTTAAAAATCTAAAAGCGCGAAATACGTACTCCAGGAGTAATAATCTTTCAATTTAGGCAATAAAAAAATAATAGGAAACCACCCTATTGTGGATTTTACTTCTGTAACTGAGTTCTGTGTCTACTCTCAAAAGATATCAAATCCTTGTTCACAATTAGCTTATACCAGCAAGAAAATCTATAAATACCTTCACTGACTTTCTCCAGAACCGTGACGATACCACAATCACTATATGATAAAAGAGCTTGGGCCAGGTGCTTTGCATAGATTCCATTGGTTTCAGAAGACCGCTCGTATGCACCAAGGTTACTGGTGGTGGCATATCCCTTCACTAGATTTCTTCCAGGAGTATATTCATGTGTTGTGGGCACTTCCTTGTAAATATCTGGGTTTTCATTTCTATTTGAGAAAAATGAAAAGTTACTTTCATAAACGGGGTATCCAGAAAGTAACAAAAAATAAACAAAGTGAAAATAACAATTTTATTCATATAAACTTTGAAGTTTAACTCATTGGATATTTTTATCCATAATTGCCATTTAAATTAAGGCATTTATCGTGACATGGTGCAAGCTTTTCAATACCCTATCTGTAGAAATCTGCCGCCGGCAAGTTCAATCGCTGGTTTAGGCACACCAGCATGCAGTTCATCGTCAGTGTCAAATCGTTGCTTAGCAAGTTACATCTTCATCGATGGGTATAGGTGGTACGTGGTCCTTTTTTATTCATTAGGACAAATCAATTTCTTAATATGATTTTTATAGATATTTCTGTCATTTTCCCCCACATTCCATGGCCTTCCTAACAGTGAATTTTATGACTTAGTCAGACTTTTCATGCTTTTGAGAAAGTGACCACTGTGACAAGCCTTCATTCAACAGAAAAAATCAGTAACTTAAAAAATGAATCATGATGCTGATTTGTCTTCAATGCACATTTTCTAAAGATCCTCTTATCCCTCAATTACTTCTGATGTATACATATTTTTAACTATCAAGTATGTATCACAATTGCTGATACATCACGTCCAAGACAAATGCTTCCACGTCATCATATAAAGTGGGCAAGTATATTTGGCAGTAATAACAATTTGGATATCAGGAGTTACATTTCCCCAAATAATCAGAGCCCACTCAGCTCCGTCTCACAGTAAGCAAGTGGAGATCAGACCAGCTCAAGCTCCAAAACCCAGATGTCACATTTTACAAAGGCAAGCCAATGTCATAAGCCCATTTAATTACATCTTGTGCCACCCTTAGAAGGCATTGGATACTGTTCAAATTCAGAAAAAGGTGCTTACTCTTAATCCATGATTAAATATATACTTCAAATCAATAATGTTTACTTCATATACGAGTGTTAGGATGTCCTTATTTTTTTATTTTAAAAATTTTAACCTCCCACTACCAATTAAGTTACAAAGCCTCAAAAGTATGCTTACATATGCAAAATTTCAATGAGATCAAAGTGGGTCTGCCAAAGTAGGATGTCTACACCCACATCAGTCGATTAAAAGCTCTGAATTTTTTTCGAATGTATATTCAGGTGGCTATTCCGGTATATTAACCAGAAATCTTCCCAAGCAGGCACATAGCCAGAATGTTTCCTTGGTTGACATGTGGGTTGCCTATATCAACATTTTGTTGTCAATTCACATGAACCAGTAAACTGTTATTTTAATGAATCAGCTGTATATTTCTGTTGGAAAATGCTGAAAGTTAAATTCATCAATGCTTTTGGCAGGCATAATGAAATGTAACTACATATATGGAAAAAAAGGGTGTAAAAGATAGATGCCTCCTCAGCAAATATGTATGCACACACTGAGGGTGGTCTCCACAAGGGAAAACAAAGTGGGGGTAAGGTCTGACGCCTTCAAAGCTCCAAAGGAATATTCATTTAATAAAGAAGAGAGGAAAAAAGGACAGAAAACAAATAAAACACCATAAAATGCTAAAATGATGGCATATTTATTTTAACGTGAGGGAGGAAATAATTTACTGTCAATAAATATTTGTACTGTAATCGCCTGGCTTGCCCCCCCTAGGTATTATCCTGGGTATGCCCTTGTTACTGCACTTATTATTTTTGGAAATTATGATTATAAATAAACAAAACTTACATAATTGCAGGGTGACCAATTTATAGAAAAATACTCACACATCTGGAGCTTTGAGGCACATGTCCAGGATTATCACTAAAAGTCGAGGATTGGTTGCATACAACTCTTTGATTACCTCAGCTTCACAAAGACATTGGGAACGTAGATAGTTTGAGGGAGCATCGATGGGAAGCATGTATTTTTCCTGCTGGAGTTGAAATCCATGACCCACAAAGTAGAAAATAACTGTAAAAGAGATTACGGAAAGCAGCAGTCAGTCGTGATAGAAATTAACCCACCAGGCAAGAAGAATGGCACATATACAGAAAAGGCATTTGGGTTATTTTCCACTGCATCAACATTTTTGGGAGCCAGAGCAATTAGTCAATAAAAATTTAATATCAAACACTTTAAAAATGCGGGTAAAACACAGTCTGAATTTGAAATAGGCCCTGAACTCTGCAGGTGCATGAGCACTTCAATATCCACCTCTAAATTCGCTCTCTATGTGATCTTACAACTACATATGTACTTACAACTGTGGCAATGAAAATCTACACTATGCAGCCATGATTATAGCATTGATACTAATTAGGTACTCAATTGCTTTCTCACCAGACATGTGCAGTGACGGAACTATTGGGGGGTTTGAGGGGGACAGATCCCTCCCCCCAAAGCTTCAGAGAAAATAATATTTAAAACTGTCTAGTTTTAACATATACCGTATAAGCTTGTGTAAGAGGCGCACCCCTATTTTGAGGATCGAAGCTATAAAGAAAAAAAATTTTGCGACATTTTTTTTATCCTATCGTGCGGTGTTGCAGACATATGCCTGGAATTTTGACAATTATCGAAATGTCCTCTTTCAGTACTATTTGAAAGAGGAAATTTTGATAACTGCGGCGGCATAAGAGGGAGTAGAAAGAGTTCCGATCCTCTCTTTGCATACGCCATCGCTCTACGTTGCTTGTCCTACTCACGAACAATTTTGTTTAAAAGCTCTCGCAGGAGTATTGCAATAGAATTGCAGCCGTGGAAAATTTTAAGGCAAAACACGACAGGCAAATGGCATGAGCTTTCCCAAGAGATTGAACAACAATCGGGGCAATCTCAGCGCCGTAGGATAATAACCACGTAGATTTAAGGCCCCTTGCACACGCACCGATTTTGGACGGCCGGTAAAATATCGGCCGTCCACATTCCAATAGTGAACAATGGGAGAGCATTGGAGCTTGCACACGTACCGACCACACGCCGGCACCGGCAAAATGCCGGTTAGCTGCAGGCTATTGTCACTGTGGATCGCCGACGCCGGCTCAAAAACTTAGCAACGTATCGTTTGACCGGTAAAAATCCGGCGTGTGTGCAAGCATCGCTTCGCCGGTAAAATATCGGCCAATATTTTACCGGCCGTCCAAAATCGGTGTGTGTGCAAGGGGCCTAACGGAACTACACTCGGCTCTCCATCAGCTAATGCCTCTGCCGTTTTTTTCCTTTCCGAGACTCCACAGGAAAATATCAAGTTACAGGGGAACAATGGAAACGTGTTTCATCCCTACCCCATTCCACCAACTGACCTTTTTCGGTCTACCAGGTTCAATTCTCCGAGTTTCTGGAGGTCAAATGCTACGTGAGTCACCTTCTGAGCTCGAAGATATCTCGATATCTTTCAGCAATTGTATGACACGCACGAGGTTCTAAAAAGAATTAGACCTAACGCGACGTATATCTTTCAGCATTTAAGTTTTTTGAGCTCTAATTGATTGACACAAAGATTTATAGCTGAAATAAGGCTACTAATATTCAACATAGTCCAAACAGCACAATTTCGGAAGAAACAAGCGTAGCATAAGCGCATTCAAACAAGACGAGACGGACTGGAAACTCAGGCAACGCAAACTGCGTATATAACATTGCTGCGCCTTCGCCCCTTCGCTTTAAAGGCAACGACGTCACATGCAAGATCGGACGTGTTCTTCCCTTGCTCCTTCGCTCGTAGCTTTAAATACGGAGGGGAGGGAGCCCTCTTCCCCTAGACCTCTCCTTCAGCGCTCTTCACTTATAAGCATTTCCGATTTCTTCTATCCACCATTAAGTCCAACAATGAGCACACTCATTCGAATTTTTTCAACCGCAGGTTGTGACACCAATATTACTATATGCAGTATAAATGCCGCGGGATGCCCACTCGTGGCAATAAATTTAGCGCGCGCTCCGGAGCGAATCACCCCGCGCGATCTTTTTAATGTTCACCTCTGGGGTACCGACGTGACGGCGCGATGCTTGCAAGAAATTCAAACAGGAGCATTTTAAAAATACGTCACTAAGGGAGAAACTCCCCTGCCTGCTGCTTGATTTTGACCCAGGGTTTCAGATGACTTACTCAGGCTGAAAACCAAGGCCACTCAGTTCCCCTTGAACTTGCAACCGGTGAAGGGGAGGGGGGGAAGGTAAGAAGTTTGTGTAAGAGGCGCACCCCCATTTTCGGCTGCAATATCTGGGAAAAAAGGTGCGCCTCTTACACGCACTTATACGGTAATAACTGCATCTGCTTAAAGTTTAAGATCATTTATTAATATCATGGCAGTGAGTTGTGTCACCTCAAGTAAAAATTTCTCCCTTGAAACAGCTGATTCTGGGCTGAAACTCCACTGAATGCGCTCAAACTGCCTTGAAACAACCTTGTCACTGCACTGCACTGCCTTGTCCTCAACAAGAAAAAGAGCACTCAACTGAAACTCTGATGCCATTCTCCCTTGCAAGTCCATTGAATTTGAACTGCTTCTCCCTTGCTGCATATGTGCCCCACTGATACTGAACTGGACAATAGGCTCAGGCCAGGCCGGATTTATGACACCACTGCGTCTCTCTTGCCGCATGTCTTTACTGCCTTGCCACAGAGCTGCGGCAGCATTGGGTATCCCCTCTCCCTCATGGATTTGAACTGCTTCTCCCTTGCTGCACATGAGCTCTACTGGCACTGAGCTGGACTGTAGGCTCAAAGGCCAGGCCAACTTAATAACTCCACTGAATCTCTCTTGCTGAATGTCTTAACTGCCCTGCCACAGAGCTGCTGCAGCATTTGGGTATTCCCTCTCCCTCATGAATTTGAACTGCTTCTCCCTTGCTGCGCGTGTGCTACCCATTGTAAGATTTGCCAACATACGGAACCCTTCTACCGGACATATACGCAACCCATGTTTTCAGTGGCAATGTATTTTTTTAATTTAGCTTTTGGCAACACGTATACCTTTTCCCGCGCGTCAAGCTGTCGGTTGCCGTTATTTCTCTCAACTTGCTAGGAGCGAAAGACGAGTGGTGAGCGTGGGTTTTGGCATGAAAAGATTGATGGCATAAATATTTTCCCGGTACTTCGACGTTTGTTAACGGCAAGAATTAATCGAAATTAAGGTGAAGGGGAGAACGAGGTCGGTGGTGGTGACTGCAGTCATAATTGGAGGTAAGCGTTTTAACTTCTCTGATGGCATGTTTATTCCTTCCATGTTTAGCCATGGGAACGTTGACATTGATTTCGTGTTTTAATCCAGGCACGTTTAAGGATTTCAAGCTCCTTTTTCGGGGGTCATGCAGCCAATAACGAATTCTTCTTTCAACGCGTTGGCGGCTGCCGTCCACTTTTCCTGCCTCATGGATACCCCGGACGAGGAGGATAATACACCGACCGGTCATCAATGCCGCGGATGCCGCGCCGACCGTTAGTCATCCTGCGGAGGACCGGACTCCGTGAGCTCGAGCGGGCTTTCGAAGAAATAAGGAATGCGGGTATGTTTCGCTATAGTGCAATGTATATTTACTGCTTATACTTATTAGTTACTGCTGAATGTTTTGGAATCTTATGTGGTTTTCGTTTGGAGTTCACACATAGCCTAAGTAACGAGTCATCGCTTCGTTTTTCATTTAACTATGATGCAAAGCGCATGCTTCCTCAGTGATAATTTAAGTTTTGCTTTCGATAATTTGAATGGTTCACATTAATGCACCATAGAACTAATAAGCCAAGTAAAGGAGAGTTTTTCATGTGCAATTTTGCTAATTTGATTTTGAGTTAAGTCGTTTGTGACTTTCATCAGTCATGTTTCTTCTCTTTTTCAGGAGCATCTAACTTCCATGACTTCTTTCATTTGGAATATTTTTGTAAGTGCTTTTAACAGTTATTAATTTATTGATGTATTTTCATGTTCTAATAAATTGTGTCTTGAAAAATGTTGTGGTCATTGCAGTTACAATAACTATTGTTGATCGCAATCACCTTGTGTTATATGCTGATGATACTTCATGTCTGTCACATTCTAGAAATATTTCTGATCTGGTAAATTCTGTCAATACTTCAATTTCCAGGATGGCTGAGTGGTGCAATACCAACCATTTATCAATTAACATTAACAAAACTGTTTTCTTGGATTTCCACCCTAAGAGTGTCACACCTATAATTAATCACCAACTTAATCTGATGAATGAGCCCATTACCCAAAGTAACTGTGTTAAATTTTTAGGTCTTCTGGTTTCAGACGACCTTAAATGGACACCACACATTGAAGCCATCATGAATCGAGTTAGCACTGGTATTTTTATGCTTAGAAGGCTGGCCCCATTTCTATCTCTTTCTACCCTCAAACTTATCTACCATGCTAATGTTCATGCTCACATATCTTATGGTATTATGTTCTGGGGAATTTCACACCATGCAAAAAAATTATTTTCTCTACAGAAGCAAGCATTGAAAGCTATGGTTCAAGTGCCTAAGAGGACTCCTGGTAAACCGATCTTTTTGGACCTAAAAATATTAACACTTCCCTCCATTTTTATCTTGAATTGTGCCACTTTTGTTAAAATGCATCCTGAGCATTTTCCAAGGAATCATGAATGGCATGACTACCACACTCGCTCAAAATGTGACGTTCACCTCAAAAGTCACCATCTATCTCTAGCTCTCAAGGGACCTCATCACACTCCATCCATCATTTTTAATAAACTTCCATCTGAATTGAAAAACTGTCACCCTTCCCTATTCAAAGTTAAATTATGTAATTTTTTAGCAGGTAAAGCCTATTATGATATTAGCGATTATTTAAATGATTCTATGTAATTTGTATTATTGTATTTATGTAATTTGTATCATAGTGATTTTTGTGACGAAACCATGCAATGTATATTGCCAGTTCGGTGAATAAAAAATTATTATTATTATTATTACCTATCCACCCTTTATCTCTTATCATGCATGCAAAATTGTGGGAGAAATCTGTTATGTGATCATCCACTGTTGGCTGGGTTGCGCAAGTTGTTAATTGACTTTGTTTCATATGATTTGACAAGGGAATTTTAATGGATTGGGCAGGGGAAATGTATTCAGCCAAACAAGGGAGTTTCAGCCTGGCATACAAGGGAGTTTCAGCCTAGCTATCCAATGGAATTTCAGTCTAGCTGGCCAAGGGAGTTTCAGTCTAGCTGGTAGCCAAGGGAGTTTCAGTCTAGTTAGTGGCCAAGGGAGTTTCAGTGTAGCTAGCCAAGGGAGTTTCAGTTTAGTCAGCCAAGGGAGTTTCATTGGAGAAGCTGGAGTTCTTAATTGCACTGCTACTGCACTGCCATCCCTCTTCCAAACTCCACTGGTTTGTTTCAATTTCAATGCAGTTTCAGCATAGAAGCAAGGCAGTCAGTTTCAAGGTAGTTTCAGCCCAGTTTCAGTCAAGTTGCAAGGGAGAAATTTTTACTTGAGACTGCATACCAACCTGGATCCAGTGGCGTAGCCAGGAATTTTGTTTGGGAGAAGGTCCAAAACCAGGGGGAATTTTTCTTTAAAAACAGGGGACTAAGTAGAGGGTTTTAAACTAATTTTAACACTTTTCATAATCGAAAAAACTTAATATGTTAAAGAAATATTTTGTAAATCCATGATATTTCAATATTTTGTATTGTTTTATGAAGAAAAATAATTGTTTTTATATTTCGGGGGGGATCTGGACCCCCTGGCTACGCCACTGCCTGGATCCTCTGTTGCCTTGGGGTGGGGGGAGTCATCCCCCCAGGTCCCCAAAAGCATATTCCCAGTTATGGTACTGGACAGGAGCAATATCAACTTGAAAATTTTAAAATACCAGCATGTTTATGATTTCATTAAATTTACGCCAATGATAATAGTAATATAGATATATGTAGTACATAGAATTTAATATGCTACCTAAGGTAGCCAACATTGTAGAGGTATATTTTTTGATAAAGTGAGTCAATGTATGTCAATATCACAATAGTACAGCATATTTATTTTGATAATGCATAAATTTGGGTGCTTTCATTGGCATTAATTATAAAGAGAAGGTTACTGATAAAAACCATGAGCCTGTTAAGGGCTTTCAACGCATTAAAAAAAAATTACTTACCATATGCACCACGAGGTAACAGTTTACAAAAATTCTTCAATGCATTCTTCATTTCTATTACCGATAAATCCTTCAATGCTATAACTTTGAACTGGAGCTTTTTGAAAATTTTTGCTAAGGTGGCAACATCATTACTTGGAGACTTCAAAGGACTACGATTGGTGTACTCAGCATTTCCAATTAATAATGCAAATTTTCCCTTGGCTAAAGATAGAAAAAGAGACACATTAAATCACATGACAGAAGATATAAGAGTTTCAATTTCCAAGAAATATTTTCAGCTTTCCAAAATACATATTAAGGGCAGGCTCATGATGGGGGCTATCCCTGAAAATTTTAGGAATTGGATGTCCACAAATGGATTTTGAAACTACCTATTCTGGCTCTTAAAAGTGAAAAGAAATAGCAATTTCGTCAGAAAAATATACTGTACAATGGGTGAATTTCACAGAGCATAAAATTTCATGACACAAATCTAAAAAAAAACTAAAATAAGCTTTTGCAAAAACCCTTTCACAAAATCATAAGGTTCTCTTTATTCATCTGAATCCCTTATTTTATTTATATTATATCACCTTTTCACAATGAGTATGTTGTAAATAAAGCAAATTGATGAAAACTTAGAATTTTATAATGGCAAAAAAAAAGTTTGGTTCAAACAATCTGAGTATTTCTTTATTACAACTTCACATACCCCTCATGATGGGTACCAAAATTGTGGGGCCCCCCTAGACCAGCCAACATGGCCAGACCGCCCTTGACATGTAAGTATACAGCTAAAATTTATTGTACAAAGAGAATACAACATTTTCCCTTAAATGATAATCATCCAAATTGAAATGAGTTTAATTAATTAAATCATATTATGGCAATGATGGCAACCCACATGATTAATTTGTATTGATATCCATTAAGGGGTAGATCCAGGATTTTTTTCTGGTGGGCACAAAGGTCTGATAGGTCTTCTCATCTTTGAAATTTATAACAAAATACAACAATTGCCGTAGAAAATATTCTCATTATTTTGATATGAAAGTTGTAAATATTAAATTAAATGATTGAGGCTCCGCAATACACAAAACGAAGCAAACGAAATGATAACCGTATTAAAAATCTTGTCAATATTTTTAGCGCCCTGTGGTAGGCACCCTCCCCCCCTCCCCAAGATCCACTTCTGTATCTATTGTATCAAAAAGGAAAGGCTGATCTTTGGCAAAATATACTGCACTCAGCTTCCTAACAACAAACCTTTACCTATCATCGAATTTTCTCCCTTTTACAATCTTCGTCATTTATTTTTTCCATCATAATCCATAATATCAAGTTACATGCAAAATTTAAGATTTAAGTTTATTTTAACTGATTATAAGCATATTCAAGACAGTGCTATCTAATGATATAAAAAAGTTACAATTGTGGTTCTGCAATGTTTGGCAATGCAGGCAGCAGCCCTGCGAGAGGGGTGCGTGCCCCCCATTCGTATCCGCCTCTGGAGTCACGGAGGGAGTTGTCAATTATTTATCACAATCAATGTGAGGCCTTTCTTTCTGCTTCTTCCTGTTAACTAGTCATTCACTGATTGCCGACATCAAGCCGTCTTATCTCTGGACAAAGAAAATAAAGTTTTCCCATCTTTGTCGCTCGTTTGTGCAGAGCTAACATAATGAAAGTCTACAATGGGTATTAACCCTTTCGTGCCAGAGCCTTGTGGAGGGAAACTCTTCCATGCTATGAGTCCCTGGATAGTTTTTTGCACTCCCCTGAACAAAGCTCTCTCGCCTCAACAGAAGGCATATGTTCGCACCCATCGCAAAGTTGAGACCCAGCTCAGTGGGACGCCGATCCTTTTCCTCAGCCGCTGTGCCAGACCACGGTCAACTGAGTGAAATAGCCGTGTTTTATATAAAGAAATATTTGTTGTTCCCATTGATTTTTTAGTACATAAAATGAATTCCTTGTGTTCTTCTAAGCATGAAGAAAATGTAACCCACCTTCTAACGCTCATATTGACCGATTTATTATATTTCTATTTCATATTGACTAATTTGGAACTCTGTTGATATTAATGCTAGAACTTATTTGAAATTTCCATGTTATAAGCAAAAAGAAAGAAGAACAAATTTCTAGCTTTAGACTTACACGATAAGCAACAAATAAATTTTTGGAAAAAACACTGCAAATAGCATTGGGCGACCTCGCACAGGGGATGGGGAAGGGATGATCTTAGCGGCCAAGGAAGAGCTTGGGCTCACACTAAGCTGGGTCTCAAGTGGCAACCAAGTAGCTAGGCATATTGTGTCCACGGCAGTCACTTTCCTCCACCCCATGCCTCACATATGCAGCTTTCATTCGCTTGCGTCGGAAAATTGACAACTTTTCTGGCAAATTAAGGATTTTTCTTTCGATTCTATAATCATCACATTGAGATTTGCCCCTGAAGAATTAATTTTGGGTGATTGCTATCATTGCTATGATGCAGTATGGTAAAAACACATTTGCCTTGAGGCTTCATTTAGTAAACTATAATAGTTAAGTAATTAACTTATATTTTGAACACCAAAATAGAGTCACTGCTTTGAACCCAGCCACTGGATTTATATTTAATACATTCTTCCTATTTAGCAGCAGCATATTATATATATATATATATATTAGAGATGGGTCGAATAGCAGATTTCTCGAATTCGAATATTAAATCATTGCTCGAATATTCGAATACCTCGAATTTCGAATAGGTACCTCGAATACTAAATGATGAATGCTGGAATGTCTGACTCGGTTGCCTATGCAGCAGGCAACACAAGATTTTGGGGAGTAATTTTGATTTCCTTTAAATGATTCGAACAGGAATTTAGCTGATTAATGAATATTTTTATTTTATGGAAAAAATTGGGCATATGATTAATTCAACTAACATCGCTTTACCCCCACTCCTGCTGCCAAGTGCTAGCTGACAATCTGAGGCATTTTGCAACATACAAGCTCTTTTCCACCGGATTTTCTTCAATTATTTTCAGTCCATCTTTGGGAGTTCTCAAGAGATAAGAAGATGAATTGGAATTGCTATCAGGGAGAAACCAAATATTCTGAGAAAATATCCCTTTGTCTGGGACTGTAACAATAAAGATTTATAGCACCACTCATAAATTGTAACTTGATATATGTTTTCGGAAAAAAATACCGCATCAACTTCCGAGAAGCTCTGCTGCTCATATCGAGTTTTGCCAGAATGCTAAGTCTCCGTCGTATTTTGACATTTATTTCTTTGCGTAAAATGCTTAAATAAACTCAGAAATGCGTCGTGTTTGGTCTTATTCTTTTTGAAATCACGCGCACATTACTAATATTTCAATTCAATAAAGGTGTAACATCAATTGACGAAAGTCATTCTTAGACACCTTTTGTGCTAATAGATGACTCATGCAGCGGTTGACCTCCACAGAAATGGGGAACTTCGAAGCTGGTAGGAAAAAAAAGGTCAGTGGGGGAGAAAAGGGAGGGCCCGAAACACGTTTCTATTTTTCTCTTGTAACTTGGTATTTTTTCGAAGCTAAGGTCTTCGTAATATGATCCCTGCGCGAGCTGTGACCTTCTTTTTTATTTCGAAGAAGAGGAAAGCCTCAGAGGGGGGGGGGGGGGGGGCTAGTGCTGAATGGAGAGGGATACCGGATCTTGGGAAATGCGCTAATGTAAGTATCCCACGGTACTCTCACAGCAGTTGACCTCCAGAAATGGAGAACTTCGAAGCAGGTAGCAAGAAAAAGGTCAGTGGGTGAGAAAAGGGGGGAGGGCGTGAAACACGTTTTTATTGTTCTCGTAACTCTATATTTTTTTCGAAGCAGGGGTCTTCGTAATGCGATCCCTGCGCGAGCTGGGACCTTTTGTTTGATTTCGGAGAAGAGGAAAGCATCAGAGTGGGTGAGGCGAGTGCTGAATGGAGGGGGATAGCGGATCGTGGGAAATGCCCTAAGCCCCTAAGGTTGCTATCCCGCGGCACTGAGGTTCTCATGGTGGGGGGAATCGGGGATTTTCGGATTTTTTCACCCGACCATTTTCGGTTCCCCTCGTCGAACTCTTTTCACCGCTAAAATCCACGAATTTGATGTAATTCGTCAACTTGCGTAAAACGGCACTGCGAGCACTAAATGACTACAGTTCTCTACATTTTTCCGAGTCAACTACCAACGACGTGCGTGCGACAGTGTATGACGCGAAATTCAAATTATTCGAGGCGGTACTTTTCGCATAACTATTCGAAACCTCGAATATCGAATACTTTCTAGTATTCGAGGTATTCGAGTATTCGCGGATACTATTCGCACATCTCTAATATATATTAATTGTACCTTTGATGATAACCTACAATAGGGTAGTTTCCTTCATCAAAGAAAACGAAAGGCATTGATTGCGATTCGTTACCCACCATTAGTGTATTCATAATACACAAATTATTTGGTTTTAGAAATACCGGTTTAGACGAATGGCAAGGGCCAAATTTTATCCTCATTTGAAAAAGGCCAGATTGGCGCCCATGCGATGCCACTCCACGTGACGTCACAGGGACCTAGTTTCTACACGAGAGGATAGGAGTTATACATCGTCTGAGGATACCAATGCATGCAAGAGGCACAGAGCTCAGGGAAACACGTCTTAATAATAACCAATTAAAACTGGCTAAGGTCGGAAAGTTTTCTTCGTTTGATAAGGTATTAATAAACCTTTTTTAAGCCAAGCGCTACCAGATAGCATGGTACTCAGCTACCCGCTAGCATCCTGCGTCGTATCAGCGCTCAGAGCCTCTCCCAAGGCCACCTCACAAGGCGGGAGGGGGAGCCAGAAATGCGTCACACGGACTTTTTCCCATAATTCCTACTTACGCGTCGCGTTTTCGCGCGCTTGAAATTTTTCACTTTTCATTTAATCGCGAAAAATAGATATCGTCATTTAAAAATCTAAAAGCGTGAAATACGTACTCCAGGAGTAATAATCTTTCGATTTAGGCAATAAAAAAATAATTGGAAACCACCCTATTATTCAGAACCTTACCCATGTCTGGAGGCCGGTATACCTGGAATATAAAGAAATTGCACAGTTATTATGAGATGAAATTGATATGAACAGCATCAAGGAAATTATATAACTATTTAATTTCTAGCCTTTCGTCACAAAAAAGATATCTCACAATTCGTAATTACCTTAATAGTGGCAGTTTCAGTCCAGAGTTCCGCACACTTACAAGTGATGTAGCATCTATATTCTCCTTCATCTGCTTCAGATAGGTCACTGATCTGTCGACATGCAATTAAATAGATATAGGGCATTATAATTCATGTACTACTTCATACTTCAAAAATTTCAATGTCTCTACATAGATCAACTTATTATAATCGACCTTATATGAAAAAGAGATTAATTTATAGAATTAAAATCAGTTGTCGCATGGAAATAAAGTTTACATAATCCAAAATTGCTTACATCACATTTTTCATTAATTATTATATTTATCCGAACGTATTCTCCACTAATTTTTGTGGATTGGTAAGTTGCCTTTACTTGCTCACTTAATGTGCAGAGTAGCCACAAAAATTTTTCTCCACAGGGTTTAAGGAAAAAAAAGGAGGGAAAATATTCAGAGCATTGCATTGCTTGACCATTTGCATCCACTTCACGAGGTATGTGGGACAAATACTAGGACAGTTTGAATAGCAAATTTTTCCCTACTTAGGGTATTGGTCACCACAAATACTTCCTCAAAGGGTCCATGGCAAACTGGAATTACTACACTGAAGTTCTGAAATGTAACGTTAGGGATGCAATCCTTTGCATAATCCCAGAAATATAGAGGATTTATGAATGGTTTTTCCAGACTGACAACTATATTACCCATTTAGCCATCAGAATTCGTGGGTTTTTGACAAAAAGCTCGATCATTGCTCTTGACCACCCCTTGTGCTTATCTGACCTAGTCACTTGCAACTTTTTCTTTTTAATCAATTTGAAAAGACCCTTTGAAATTTTGAATATTTGAGACAACAGCCAAGACTATACCTTCTCTGCTGGCACCAACGAATGCAAAATGTTTTCCATGCTGCAAGTACCATGAGAATACATTACACTTCTCTCTGAGGAGCTCTTTTTTTGTTGTTGTCCCTCCGATTTAGGACTCAACTCAACGGAGCACACTCAGCCATTAGACTCAACCCTCCAACCCTTCACCCCACAAATCCACTTCCCATTAAAAAAAAAAAAATTTTGTCTATGATTTTCAATAATTCACAATTATATATGCAAGAATAACAAACATTTTATAAGCATGGTAGGATTTAAAATGGATTCCTAGCGTTGATAAAGACAAAAGTAGTGAACAAAAGGTACTAAGTGTCAACGGCTTTTGGGAGCAGCAGCGTATTCTACATTGTCATGCGCGCTTTCGCGGCCATTGCAGGTTGCGTCATCAGGCGAATGGAAAAAGGAGCAGTGTCAATTAATATACTCATCAACCCTCCTCAATCCACCGGAGTGATTACTCGGGGAGAAGGAAGGGTGACGCTGACGACAGAAGAACGGAGACGATGTTTCCAGTATGGTGTTGGCTATGATTATTCACCTGCCCGCTGCACCACAACAAGGGAGAGTTTGCTCACTGCTTAAGGATGGGGCTGAGAGTTCCTCTGTCGTCGGCATCACCCTTCCCCCTCGACTACTCCAGTGAGGAGGATTGACAAATATATTAATTGACAGCCTTTTCCAAACTTCTCATTCATCGCCTGATGATGAGACCTGCAATGGCCGAGAAATCTCACGTGACAAAGCGCAATACGCAGCTGCCTCTGAAAGACGTTGACACCAATGAATTTCGCTGCAAAAGCCTACATTTCAAATCGTACTAAGACCTAAAAGAGAAGAGACTCTTCGTAACATAGCCCCATGTCACTGGATGCAAGGCGACCAATCAGCACCAACACACACCACCGGGCTGCCTATATAACAACGACCAAAACACCGCATCAAGCACTTCGACCTGAAGATGCCTGCAGGAATTTAGGAGAAACTGTTGTCTCCATGAAAACGACGACATGGTGAAATTCAGAAAAATGCAGCCTTCATTACCATCACACCACAGAAGCCTTTGCAGCAACTAAGACCTAAAAACCTAAGCAGATTTTTGGCTTCTCCGATAACTCTTCGGCCCCTCTCATGGTCCTATAATTGCCCTGGTGTGAAATTTCATCATTTGACCCTTTAGCACTGGGTATCCCCAGCATAGCCTTGGTCTTCAGGCTTGTAGAAAAATTTCTGCCACCATTCTAAGTAGAGAGTTCCTGAGAGAAGATGGCTCTAGCCTGCTGATGCCTCCTGCCAAACAAAGCCTTCTGCTTTTGATTTAGGTAATGGTATCAGGATCTCAGTACAGCACCTTAAGTTCTATATTACTCTTCTCTAGAATTACCTTTCGTCTGTTGTTCACCTTATACGGAAAAACATTGCATATGACAGAGTTTGTTTTTAAAGATCGGGAGTCGAGTATCTCTTTTCGGATATTTTCTATGTATCTAAACTACCTAATAATCCACACGAGACAACAGGTAATATTATCCTCTTGTAGAGCTGTGATTTGGTTTAGTTTGATGGGGTTTTTCTTTTCAAGAGTTTCTGCAGGGCCCACCAATAATCATTTTCCCACAGAACTCTCTCTCCTTTTTATCATTTCTGCCCCATCAAAATTATTCCCATCTATAATGACCACTAGATACATATGTATTACATATTACAAATGTTGACACCTTTGAAAGCTATGATTGTCTCTTTTCAAGAGCTCTGAAACTATACCTGGATTCTTAACAACTAGTACTAGGTAGTCTTACTTTTTTAGACATGTAACTTATACATAAAATAAATTGTGTTTTAAGAAGCTTGCCTGCATGTGTTTTTAACATAGCATTCTGCATGGTGAATGACAACTTCACAGTCATGATTTAATATAGAATTAGGGCAGTTTGTATTTTCACATGGAATTTTCCTCTTTGTGTGTACATGCAGATGACCCCATACTGTTTTACGCTTGGCTACACAGGGCCATTTTTGTAAAAGAAATTATGTCGAAGTAAAAATCAATTCCGAGAGTGGTGGCCCACAATCTACGCTGGAATTATGTCCACTTGAGTTTGTTACAAATAACAAGATAGTGAAAAAAGATAGAGAAAAAATAATTACACCATAATTTTTCTTGTTCACTTGCTACTCTTATAATGAAATTTTACTTTGGATACACAGTTACATACTACTACATGCTACAATACATAAAAAGTACCAATTTTCTAGGAATTTCAAGTGAAGCACTAACTAAATACGGTACTCATAACTTGGAAAAAGGATTCCTTAATTGCAATTAAAATTGAGTATTATGTAGATACACATCTTTGATAGATATGCCGTGCGTGTCATCAAAACTCCACAGGGAAAGACTGTAAAATCTGCTGTAACTGCTTATTCATGTGCCATTATCTTACATCTCTCTCTTTAAGAAATACATACTTCTTTCTTTAGTGACAAATGTTTCATCAACCACAATTTACAATTAATTGAGAAGCTAAACGTACACTTTCAACACTTATATGTACATATGTATTTGATTTTGCTCTCATTGAAAATAAACTGAGCAACAGGTGAAAAAGCTTCAAGTCACCTACCTCCAACTCTCTATCATTGCAGCCCTCTAGAACTTCATTGTCCCTGAACCACTGAAGATGGACATCTCCTGCAGCCGGTGACTTTGCCAGTGAGAATGAAATGACGGCAGTAGATCCTTCCAGACAGGCTACCAACTGCTCTGGCTGTTCCGTGATTATAGGAGGCTCGGGCACAAAATCGACCTCAACAGGATCTGACGTAACTTCGTTAATGCTTCCCTCCAGCAAGAACTTCTGCTTGACCCGACAGCAGTATTCACCAACATCTTCCGGCCTTTTTTTGGAAAGGGTAAAGTAGATGAAATTAGAAAGGATGCCCACCAGGAATAATACCAATGAAACTAATTCATGCATATAGTGGATGAACAAGCATTAGGAGCATATATGCATGCTGTAAGTGAGAAAACCCAGAATATCTCGTTGGGCCCTTGTGTTTGCTGTGTCATAACATATCTGGCATTAGGCTAGGGCCAACCGGTGCGCGTGTTTACAGTTTTGTCTCGTGGAGAGGTGAGCATGGAAGATGCAGCTGTGGCCAGGGGCTGGGGGTCACCTCCCTGAGCATTGCTAGTATTCCAGAGGGGAGAACGGGTTGCGACAAGGGCGTGTTGACAAGGAGTCAGGGGAGTAAAGTCCACTTGCTGTCGCTGCGTGGATGCACTAAAGACAGAGGGAGTCTGGCATGGGATATTCTGTAGTGCGGTTGCATTCCATGATTTTAGTGTCTTCCAAAACGAAACAGAAAAAAAGAAATTGTTGGAGGATGGCCACTTTGTAAGAAAATATTTAGTTACATTTTCTAGTAAATTTACCAACTTAAACGAAATGAAATACAAATTAGCTCTAAACTTATGGCCTATTTTACTTTACACCCACTTTACAATCCAGTGGCAGACCTAGAGAGGAGCTGGGGGGATATCCAATTTTTACCCCTCACCCCCCCCCTTGTCCCTATCCTGGATCCGCCACGGGGTAGTTGGTGTCTCATCAGACTTATCTGAGGGCCTGTGCCAATCACACATTCAGAGAAGAGGGTGTGGTTCCATTCAGTGGGCCACCTTGAACACTAAGGATTTCTACTACAGAGATTTTCAAAGGATTTACCTGAGATTTGAACCCAAGACACCTCCATTGGGCTATCACTATCCATAAGGCTAATTAGCCTTATGGATAGTGTTAACACTCCCTCTTAATTTATAGTCAATAGTAAATAATAGGGTGGTTTCCTATTATTTTTTTTATTGCCTAAATCGAAAGATTATTACTCCTGGAGTACGTATTTCACGCTTTTAGATTTTTAAATGACGATATCTATTTTTCGCGATTAAATGAAAAGTGAAAATTTTCAAGCGCGCGAAAACGCGACGCTTAAGTATGAATGTCGGGAAGTCTCTCCGCGTGACGTATTTCTGGTTCTCGTTGCCGCCCTGCGAGGTGACCTTGAGGCGAGACTTAGCGCTGATACGACGCAGGCTGCTAGCGGGTAGCCTAGTACCCTGCTGGCTGGTAGCGCTTGGCTTAAATAAGGATTATTAATAACTTATCAAACGAGGAAAACTTTCCGACCTTAGCCAGTTTTAATAAGTGATTGTTAAGACATGTTTCCCTGAGCTTTGCACCTCATGCATGCAATGGTAACCTCAGACGATGTATAACTCCTATCTTCTCCTATAGAAACTAGGTCCCTGTGACGTCACGTGGAGTGGCATCACATGGGCGCCAATCTGGCCCTTTTCAAATGAGGATAAAAATGGACCATTGCCATTCGTCTAACCCGGTATTTCTAAAACAAAATAATTTGTATATTATGAATACCCTAATGGTGGGTAACGAATCGCAATCAATGCCTTTCGTTTTCTTTGATGAAGGAAACCACCCTATTCCTGCTTCCAAAAAAAGTGATGACCCAATTCAATTAGTTTGATTATAAATTCAAATTTTAAACACATGCAAACCTTTCCAAAAATTAAGATCTTTCAATTCAACAACACCTTGTTAACTTAAATTGAATTCCATTAGGACAATGCTAGAAATTCTCAAATATTTTACTCAAAGAAGCCAATAAAGAATTATTTTTTTTTCAATTCATCTACTCTAAATACCTCTTATGCAGGGCCATAGATAAAATTTTATGAGGCCATAAGGTTTAGTAGCTCAAGCTAAAAATTGTAATGCAAGTGGTAAGGAAAACGAGTTTGACAAAGATCTTTACCTCCATATCTTAAAATCCAAATCAGCCTAAAGCATGACATCCATTCCATTTATAGGCACTATAGAATTCAAACAGAGCATGAGTTGTAAGCTAAGAAATGACAGGCACAGTTCAAATATCAGTAAGATATCTTAGGAGATAAAAGAGAAGTATGGATACACTTTTTATTGGGGTTCCAGAATCAAATCACACAATTTTATTTATGAGGAGATAACATTGCAGCCCTCTTTCAAATGAATTACGCCATGAAATAATGCACACCCATGCCTGTGGTAACTCCAATGCCACACAAAGCCACCCACTCATCGGCTACGGGCAAATGAGTGCCAAATGTTTGAATACAGTACTATTCAATTGATTTATTATCATTCAATGAAAGTACTTGAATTAACGACTAGGTACAGGCATGGATTCATGAGTACTACAGTGAACATGAGTGATTTGATGAATATAAATACAAAGACAAATACCACACCAACCACTCACATACCATAGCAAATACCACTGAATAAAAAGACCATACAATATATGTACATACACACTATGGAGTCCCCATGAAGTGTTTGTTATAGTGTTCAAAAGGCCATGCGGATTCATACCTGCACTCTCATGTATATTGAAAAAAGTTAAAAACATGTTACAGTTAAGAAAATAACGAGAACAATATTTTCCTGTTTTTTTTTTTTTGACCAGCCGCCTACTTTTCACAGTGAGAAAGCAATGACCTTTACTCCTCTGAAGGTAAGTTGATGATGTAATTCATTCCAATCAAGAGGGTCACAGCTACTCAGATGTTCCTATGTTCCATGTGAGGGCATTGTGTGGTTCTTGTTGTCCACATTCTGGAGAGCATTTCTTTCCCTATACAAGTGGTTCCCATACGTCAATGAATCAAAACTAAAGACATCACCCACTCTTGAAAAGTGAGCGGGAACTTGGACATTGTTTTCTACTTTACACTCAAAACAGAGGATGATGGAACGAGGAAGATTCTCTTTTCATTGTCACATATCTTTCCCTTTCTCATCTGCCCATTTCTATTATTGAATTGTGATTCTGTGTCTGAGTGAATGACCCTATAATAGTATTTGAGGCACACTTTTAAAACATCAAATGCATATGCCAAACGACCAAATGCACATTATTATGCAAATTATCGACAGGGAAGAATGATGCCTTGGTAGCTTAACTGGCTAAAGCAATCGACCAGAAATCGGGGGATCCGGGTTCGAATCCCGGTCAAGGCGGATGATTTTTTCCTCAGTGGATCTTTTGCACGACCAAATGCACAGCAAAAGAGTGCAAATTGATTCAAATGGAGAACAAAGTTTAAAAAAAGAAGTGACATGGAAACACACTTTCAAATGTAATTAATTTAGCAGAAATGAGACACATTCATACAAAACCATTTAACATGCATATTCGGTAAGAAAAATTTGCAAAAAAGGAGGCATGAGAAATATTGATTCCAACTCTGGAAGGAGCAGAAAAAGGTGGACATGTTGAGATTCAACCCATTGCACACATTCCAAAATTGTTGGAGCTGATGGTTGTATGAAGTGTGGACACGATGTCTGATGAAAATAGTGAGATGCGACAACCAAATTATTGGTCCTACTACACTAACCACTACCGTCAACAATTTCATTATTTGATGCCCTGACATCTGCAGCATTATCAGCCAACTTCTGAACTTACTCGTTCACCTACAGTGGCAACCATGGAATCTTGGCAGTCGCACTACTAGTTTCGCATCACAGAATGGCACTGTTAGCCAAAATTTATTTTCGAGCTGCCAGTCTGGATGATTACTCTGATTGATCAAGATATTTTTTAGAATTTCCTCCAACAGATACTTTGATCCCTTTTGGGCTGCATAGTTGTATTGTGCACCAGTAATATTTTAATTTGTTTCTCTGATCACCTTCTAAAAGCCGCCCAATTGGCTCACCCATCTACATATCCTCATTAAACAAGACGCAGGGCATCCATGGATACAAAGTGACATAATCCCAACACCTCTCCTACTCTGGGTGTGCCATCACCCCTGGAATCAGCCACGCAGCCAGACATTTGCCTCAAGGGGGGGGGGGGGGGGGGAGAGGTTGTTTGGGTGGTACGTGGGTTGCCTATGCTGATGTTTTGTTGTTAATTCGCACGCATTGGAAGAGCATAGATTTCATCAATTAAAACTACTATATATTTCATAGTTACCATTTACTGTGTCCTTCACTTCTACCATGAGTGCTAAGATATTCTTTATCCCTGATCCATAAATGTGCTCCATGTACCAATTCTAAAGCTTTACTACTCTTTCAGTGTTGATATGAAACATGACTCTTGTGACATTTTCCGAAGACAGTGCTTGGAAGGAATACTTAGCATCAATTAATAGCATCCTCATGAACAATGAAAGGTATTTGAAATATTTAGGTATTTTGTATTTTAACTCTCATTTTATTATTATTAATTTTGTAATCCTTATGGTCATTGGAATAAAAGTTTTTAAAATTGCTAAACTTCCATTTAATCATGCATGTTAGTGGAGTGTTAAAGGGTAGTTCCCTCTGGGCAAGTGGTCTCGTCAACAGACACGCTGCAGGACAAGAGAAACAATTTTGGTGGGACGAAGAAGGGGGGGCAGAAGGCCACACATCCACCCCTTGCCTCTGTGCCTGCTTGGAAGTCAGCATCAAGCATCCGATTTGGGGCAATTCACTAAATGTTCATTAATGGGTGTCTTGATAAGCTACAAGGACCGGGTCACAGCAGACAAGGTACGCAGAATTCAGCCTCCTGACAGAAACATATATAAATTTTATCTTTATAAGGCCCATATATTCTAAGCTTAAATTTACGAAATTGATAAAAGGATTCCCAGTGAATTTTAATGCCTAGTGTGAAAGTGAAATTTAAAAAAATAAGGAAGGTACTAATATAAGGTGAAACCACATATAATATAAAGATTTCCTAAAGTATTTGAATATATAAGTACCTTTAATTGTTTTTGAGACCTAATTTTTTTCCTAACCTACAACAATAGCATAGCATAGTACCTAGAAAATTTGTTGGCACCCATAGTAACGGTTAAACAATGGTCTGGTGGCAGATGCTGGCGAGTTTCGAAGAAAGTGGAGAGCAAAAATCACGGATGAGAAGAAGCAGAATAAAATTGTACACTATTTGTAATGTACAGTAATTATAACATTAGAGTAATATAATGAGTAAAATGTTATGAATAGAGTGAGGACATGAGATCCCCCTTCCTCTCCTTCCAATGGTGTAACAATTGTCTCATGGGTGAAATCATTGCCCCCAAAAGCCTCAGAAATTCAGCCAATGCACAAAATCTAAAGATGAAATTGAAACTTTGAAAGTGAAAAAAATTGAAAGTTTCATTTAAGAATTTTTTTATCATAGGCTTAAGTTTAGGTAGCTGCATAAAATTATAATGTTAATATGAAATTATCATTCTTTCCTTGATTTGTGGACGCATATGTCCTTCACGCATCGACTTACTGAAGATTGCCTGTCCGCTAAAAAAAGGTTTTGCCCTACATTTCTTAAACGTCCTCCCTCGTGAACTGTAATGCAATGAGAACCTAAAAACATAAAACATTTCAGAGTGGATATTTCAAGTTACCTACAGCTTGTCGAAACAAATAAGTAAGAAATCTGTTAGCAAATGTAGCATAGAAAGCAAATAAAAGCCTGTTCCCCCGTACACTTCAATAGAGCACACACTTAAAGAGTATTTATAACTTTTTAACACATTGCGCACGGGGGTATTTAAATTCTCAGGAATTCTGGGTGGAGGTGCTGAGATTGAAAAAATTTGTGCCTATTACTTAGGGTGTAATGCCTTTGGTTTAAACATGGTTAAAAAGCTAATGTTCAGAATATAACTTTACCCAATCAACGTTATGATGTATCAATTCATTATGAATGACGAACAACAACTGAAAACGTACTAATGAATACGTATTCTACGCTTTAAAATTGTTTAGGTTGACGCACCTAAATGACGAGAATCTTTGTTACCCGTCCAGAACTTTCGGGAAAAAAATGACAAGAATTCTCACCATCCATACGCAACGTGTTAACTATAAGTGAGCGCTACGTCCATCCACTATCTCTACTTGCATGGTAAGTAACAACTTCTTTTGACGCAAGGAAATATCTAATGAAAATATCATCATCATATACGAATGGATTACACGTATCCGTTATCCTCCTCCTTTTCAGATGAAATTGATGTCTTTCTTTTATAAATCTAGCCAATGTTCATTGAATCCACTTATGCTCCCGTGCAATATTCATATATGTATTTCTTCAAACAATCATTATATATTCGATGACCTTTCGTAAATTTCTTTGCTAACTCCCTAGCCGTGCAATGTTAATTTGTATGGCCAGTGTTATGACGGCCTCCAAGGCAGGTCATAATATTACGTACAGCCCTTAGGCCTTCGCTACTGCCCGACTTATAGCCTTTCGCTTAGAGTAGAATCGCTCTAAGCCATAGGTATGTCTTGAAGCCATAGGTATGTCTTGAAGCCATAGTTATGGTCGATTTTGACTTATGGACCGGCCATACTATTTGTGGAATAACCGTGCTGGATGTGTCATTCAATGGTGATTGGAAATGCTACATATGAACATGATCACTGGGAAATACAACATAGCAGGAAAGTATACTTGGTCAGCATGCTTTTAAGGTTCAGGGAACAAAAACTTTCCTCGTACTGATAATCTGGGAGGAAATTAAGTTGGAATTTCTAAAGGAGAATCTTACTTGAGCAGCGAGCATAATGCTAACCTTCCTTGAAAAATTGGCAGAAGAACCTCAATAATTGCATACAATGAGATAGTTAGCTTACAATTCCAACAAATGGTATAAAATCATTATGGAAAATTCAGGGTTAGCAATGACTATTAGCAAGGATTTTAAGCTAAGCAGCACCCTGAATCCAAGAAAAGTATTTGAAGTTCACCTTCATAAGCAAATTCTTTTCTTAACCGAGAGTAAAACTGACCCAAAATCATGTATTTCAAGTATCTCTCCAGTTTCGTTCGCCAACTCCTCATTGTCCTTGAACCAGGCGTAGACAGGAGGAGGGAGACCTTCGGCCCTGCATTCCAGCGTCAACGTGCTTCTATAGTGCACTGACTTAACTCTTTCCTTCGCATCGGCCGCGTTGTAATCACTTGCTTCCCACGGCTGCTTCATGATCACCAACGGCTCTGCAACGTGAGATAAACTATGAAATTGAACCCTATCACGACCATTGCACAGTATGCAATTCACAAGCAATTTATACAGAACGCAAAATAGGCTAGGTACTCACTAGGCTCACAAAGGGCATAGAGTGGCATGAACAGTTTGCAAATTCGAAGCATCTCTGCCAGAACACCCACCGTACACAGACGAGTGGATAATTCGTACAGCAACCGACTGGCAGGCGAGGCATTCCTAGACAGCTGCTCCACATCGGCTTTGCTGAGAGAAAATGAGGATTTACATAAATGCCACTTAGATGATTAGAGAATTACGTCAAAGGGGGTGAAGTATGAGAAAAAAAACAGTTTCTCGACCCGTACTGGAGCACTCAGTTCCCAAAATTTACAAGGTGAGCTCACTAACAGCATTCAACACAATGGCATGGGTAATAACAACTGAAAACTTATTAAATTACCTGAAGATCGTAGGAAAGGACTCTGCCAAAACTTTCCAGCTTTCACACTCCATAAGGCATTTTTCGATGAAATTCACCACGTTGTGGCTGAGTGAATCGATTGGAGCATTGAAATCGTATCTCAATCTTTCCACGCTCATTGCCTCACATTCCCACAGCAGCGATATTCGGCAAGACGAACTTAGACGGTGTCGGTAAGTTTATTACCATTTCCTGGCTGTTGATCGCATTGTGTTCCACCAAGAAACCGCCTTTTTAAGTCTGTTTATAGTGCAGCATCAATAAACTACATTCAACACATACTTGAGACGACAACCTCTCCCGATACCACAAGCTACGTTCATTGGAAATTGAAGAACCCGGAAAACGGACCAGATATTTACCAAACTAGTCATTGCAACAGCTGTACCTGCTGAGCCTGCCCGTCTGCTGCTCCACTAGTGTCTTATTTGACTAGCAGATGACTCTGCTAGTCCCGACCGAAACGGGAAGTGAAAAGAGCGCTAATTCAAATTCTTTTAAGACACTGTCACAACTTTCATGATCGTTTTTTAATTTTTTTCCATTCTGTAAGTATGCAGTTCAATAAATTTCATTCAAAATGCATTATTTATTATAAAAAATACGCATTAGTAGATAAAAAATTCTTTAAGTACAGATCTCCACAACTGCATGGCAACGTACAAGAACCCTGCAACGTATTTCTATGGCAGAGTGGAATCGTTTTGGCATTGAAAATTGTTTGTAAATCAATGGACAAAATCAAAACAGAAAATCAATCATTTTAGTATATGTTAAAATTAACTGCTTATAAATAGCTTTTTGAAGTTTCCCGAGGAAAGTCGATAGAAACATTAACAGTCCTATTCTAACTTTTGCTAACAATCTGGGTTATGTTTTCCTCAGCTAATTTACTAAAATACATTTATATTATTGTTGCAAATAATTTCAGTTGGTATTCGACACCACTTTCCAAATGACCAAACAGCCACCTCCAGCCATAGACATAGCGCTCGCTTTTCATGCCGCATTTATACTTGATTGGTAAATTGTGCAATTATCGAAAGTTATCTAAATGAAAAATGCAACAAAAAGAATACTAAGGTATTCATATACAACCAAAGAGAGGAGTCTAAGACAAACATTGAACAAGAAAGAAGTTTGAAAAGGTGAAAGAGTTTTGTTATCAAGGAAGCCGAGTTATCAGCAACTGAGGAAGCAAAAAAGAAATATTCAGAAGAATGGCACAGGCAAGGAGGGCTTTCTGCAAAAATGAGAATTTACTTACAGCTGGGAGTACAAGCATAGAAGTAAGGAAACAATTCATCAGATTCAACATATGGAGCATTTTTCTCCATGGGAGCGAAGCTTGGACATCATTAGGAGAAGCAGAGAAGTTAAGAGTGGAGATGATCGCCATGGTGGAAGAAGGTGGTGTTTTCAGCGGAATCAGGCTCTGGCGGAGGGGCGTCATTATCCGGCTCTGGCGGAGGGCTTGGTAGTATCTTTTCGAAGCGAATGATGTCCATGCGTCGAGAAGGTGGACCATGGACCACCAACAAATTCCACGGCTCAGAGTATGTGGAAGAACTGTTCGACGAGACGGGTTCGCTGTCTGAGTCTGAATCGAAAATTTCTATGGGTATAATTGGTCATCTTACCCTATATTTGTTTTTCTGGCTCCTCCTTCTACGGCACCTAAACAGTGCCTGGCAGGAGTCTGGGAAAGACAAAGAAAGATAATTAGCGTGGGAATGTGGACTTACGGACTCATTTCCCACAACATGAATAGTATTTCATTTAATAGTATTCGTAATATTAAAGTCAAATTCATGAAGTGATATGAATTTGTATTTTTGGGGTACATCATGCGAAGATGATTTATTTTCCCTACCATTTCTTTAAATTTTTTCTTATGTTTTATTTTTATTTGTTTTTTAAAAATTCACAGTCAACTTTGTAAAACAAAACTCATTAACTCACCTTTCCTTCCTTAAGTTTATATTCAGTTAGGTGAGTAGCCCTAAACGAGATAAAAAATACTCGCGCCCTGTATCGATGCGGTTTTAACCTAATTAAAATAACCACTCTTAAAGGAGATTACTTTAGCAACCACTGAAAATGTATGAGTAGTCTCATAATGGTTCGTGAACTTTTCCTACTTTCTATCGTAAAGTCTATCGTAGTCATCGGTATTATCGAATTAGTACTCACAGCAGCACCCCATTTTTTTGGGCGGGAACCTTGTCTATTGCTTTCCGTCACTTTTAGTCCTCCTGGTTTTTTTTATAAACGCGCTTGATTATTTTCCGTCTACTCTGCTTCAATTACTTTTTGAAAGTATTGTTGCCTTAGTGACGGTAGCCAAGAGTCGCCAATTGCTTATGCATTGTTGGAAAAAATATCGATTAGATCGATTTTATCAGCATTTTCGATTGTTATTCATCCTTTATAATGGAAGGAAATTGAATATGACTTGTTTGAAAGATATTTGTTTTGTTTAATTTCTTTTATAATTAGATTTATGAGCTTATCTGGATGTAACTCGGGAAAACTCAGGTAATAAATGTGCCAGTTTTATTCTCGCCACATTTTCTAAATCTTCTTCTTTTTTGGCATATGCCTGCATTAAAAACCAATTTCTCTATGCAATCGTAAAATTTTTATAGCTAACCCTGTGAAATGAATCATTTTCACCACGTCTTCTGAAGAATTTAATTCTTTCCTCCTCAAGTATTGACAATGAATGAAAGGAATAAATCAGCCTTTTCGGTAGATTTTGAAGAAAGTCAACCTATTTAAGTGGTGACCAGTCGCTTTGAAGTCATTGTATACTGTACTCTCTATCACTTTTTGCCGTCAAATTCATTACCTGAATCTTCCCTCTTGACATCCCAACTTTCGCATGACAAACCAAGTTTCTTAACGTCGTTCAAGTTCGTTATCAGATGAAGTCAATTGCAGTAATCGGTAAAAAAATTTAGGAATTGGGGTTTAAATATCTCCTTTTTTTATAACTTAATGTTTTTTTTATGGGTAAACTACTTTTATAAGGTTTACATTTAGCTTTTACAAATGTATTTGATGAAAATCTTCCTGCTCTAATCAGTAATAGCTATCGGTAAAACGTACAGGTGATGCGGGCATAAATGTCTTCCGTAGATTATCACGCGTAATGTTTTTGTTATGAAAAAATAAAATTTATTAGCGTTTGCAAATATATGTGGCTTGAAATCTCCCTATTCCTCTAGGCTAGGACGAAATGGAATTTTCGCACCTCCATTTTCAAGAGTGTTAATCACTTACTGCTAGGCTATAACACGTACTAGTAGGTGTATACAAAAGCGTCGCAATACGCGTCTGTGATTAAGATAACAC
Source organism: Ischnura elegans (assembly GCF_921293095.1). Taxonomy (NCBI): domain Eukaryota; kingdom Metazoa; phylum Arthropoda; class Insecta; order Odonata; family Coenagrionidae; genus Ischnura; species Ischnura elegans. Next base: position 111,185,157 of record NC_060254.1, on the reverse strand, counting down.
TCGTTAGCATTACATGCGATGTACTGCGAACGAGTGGTAAAGGTTAGTTATTGGTGTCAAAATCAGAAAACCAGGCGCCTTCAATAAAATAACTGTTGATTCAAAATTGCTGTTATAAATTAGGTATTAAGAGATATTAATCCTTAATGTATTTCTCCATAAATGGTGAGCAGACTTGAAGATCTTAAAAATTCAAACCATTTGAGAATGAATGCGCGAGGAAATATTACATTTACATCATGTTCATTGCAATTAATTCTTTGGACTTATAGAAAATTCCACCGTAACTGCAATCTATCGCGTATGGATATAGCAATGTAGGCCATGAACAACTGAAATAGGACACACCTTAGATCGACACATTTCATCCTTTGTTTCATTGATTGCCATGAGCTCCTCATACTTACTTCTACACTATTTCATCCAGCAGCTGAGATTCTATTCCTTTTGTTATCATCAGTTAATTACTGAGTAAATGCTGGGGTCAGGGCTTGTTTATATCGAAATTCAGAAACGTTTAATAATTAAATGATTTTTTACTTTGATTTATTTATATAGCCACGTAATCACGTTATAAGATTCAGTTGCATAGGTGTATTTACTATAAATTTGACAAAATATTAATTTTATGTTTCACCTGTGAAGCGACTGGGGACAACCACTTACAAATCCTTATCATAAATCGAAAAAGTAAATTAAGAGTGAACATTAAATGTTCATTACATACCTCAGGCCCATATTCCATCTCTAACTTAAGGAACTTCTCTGCTTTTGAAAGCATCGACTCTCTCATTTTCCTTTAATGAGGTGTGTCGCAAAATTGATTTCTGAAAATTAACAGACCTTCTTTACAAATTCTGATAAACCTCTTTTATGAACATCAGCAGACCCTCAACATCCTTAGTTATTCCTGGGAATGTTCTTTCCATACTTAATATTTGACTCCTGTCCTCAATTGTTTTCTTCCCAGAAAAGTTTTTCTTGCACTTAATGCATCCACTTTTAGCCAAGAGTCTCTTAAGGAGATATCCAGCGAAGTAAACGATTGAGCAATGTTCCAAAGTTAAAACATCTTCGTTAACCCTCGAGCGGGCGCGCCTGATGTTTTTACACGACTGGGCGCGTGGCGTACTTTGCTCACGATATATGCATAATGTAAATGCATGAAGTATTTATATGATAACACTCGATTTTTGCTAAAATGTATCTTTATTTGTAGAACTTAGTTCAAGCTTGTACATTTATAGGTGATACAGATAAAAAGGTACACAGGCGGTACACGGCCGGTCGCAAGGCGTAATTTACACGCCACGGGTGTCGGGTCTCTCTTGCCAGTCTAAAACATTTATAAAATACTTAATGCTTTAAAAACTAACATTTTAGGAATTAAGAAGGGTTTGTTTTTTTATCTCCCACAACCTTCAATATCCCCACTTCTCGTCACCCAAACCCCATCCTCCACCTTGCCCCCTCCCTTCAAGACATGTCATAAGGGCTATGTTACACTTGATAATGCTGTTTGTAACGACGAAACGCGTAGCGTCATAATAAAAATCAGTGGAAATATTGCAATGACCAATTTGACTAATATTAAGAACTTCCACGATATCGTGCCTAACATCATACAAGATATAAAGGTGATGATTATATGTAAGACAGAGTCTTGTACCAGATGATGGCTCTGTGAGCCGAAACGCGTCGAACGTATTAAAATGTTGTGCAAAATTGGAACCAGCTTTTATTGAAATAAATGTGAATTCTATTATATATTTTTTTCGCATGTTATTGTTCGCAAACCATTACGTTTTATATGTCCTTTATTCCTGAAATAAGAAACTCCAAACCAAAAACTCCAACTATCATAAATGTGTCACCGCTTTCGCATCTAATTTTCAGCGTGGAACTATTTCCCGGGTAATATTCCGTTGCCTTATTAAATGGAGTGCATGAAAATTGCACAAAGTGGCTCAGTGTCATGTCTTCCGACAAAATACTATCAGAGATATTATCTCTCAAATTTACCAATATTCCAGTACCGCATTGCGGAAGGCTGTAGTAATTCGTCAATGGAATCATTCTGTCTCGCATACTATTACACTGCTACATGTAAAACCCCTCCAACGCCCATTCGATATTCGAGCACATCTCCTCTCACAATGTCATCAAAATCTGTGGTGGTCGTGAATACTTCCGTGACCGAATTTAACTGATAGCCTATTCGTTTAGTTTGCGAATATATATTTGAAGGGGCCGGGCCCTATGAAAATTCCCTCTCTCTCCGCTTGACTTTCGGACTGCAATGTTTGAAGTGCATGAGACAGTTTCAACACTTGTTCACAGCTGTATGTTGTAAAAATGTTTTCAGTAGTAATGGGGAAAGCCAAGCAGAGAGAAGAGGGAAGGATTCGTGGAAGACGCAGCTCGCCAGGCGAGAAAGACATCCGTATAGGACCCTGCCTCTTTTCTCTCACAATCAGCCCGTGGCAAACATCGTCTTCACTTCCTTCGATGCTTGGGAGACTGACGGAGAGTTAGTAGGAGGGGACGGCGGGAAGGAAAGGGGAGAGGCGAGGAACAGGAAACGACCTTGAAAGCTGACTCTCTCGCCTATTGCTCGCCACTCCAGGGCCATCTATCAGTTCTTTGAGAATTAAAACGGTCGATACGATTTCCGCTGTGCCGTGAGCCCTCTAGAATATACTTACTCTATGATACTAATCATACCCCCTTCAAAAATTTTTTAACTTCATCAAATTTAAAACGTCGTCATGGTAACGTAGACAAGTAAATGTATATTTATGTAGACATTACATGTAATATATCCATCGGAGATTGTATGGCTTTCAGTCTTCCCACCACATGCATGCACACAGGTCACATGCGAGCGGGAGCACACATACTCACATATGTGTATGTATACATATATCTTATGGGTATGTGTGTTTATTTTGTAGCAATTTTGAGTGTATCGTTAGCTTCGAACGTAAAGCACTCAAATTATATACTTGTTATGAGGAATGTTATGCTCTGAATTGTGGATTTCGAAATTTTCGAAAATAAATTTGTTTGGTATTTCAAACATATCTCCTTTACTTTTTAATGATATAAAGTTTATATACGTAGTATTTTGTAGGACTTTTATTTTAAGGACTACGAGGTTATATTAATTAAATTTCTTTCAAATCATTAATTTTGAAAGGGGAGGGGTTTAAAGGTTTTAAATAAGGTGGTGCTCCCTTGTAAATAGAGGTTTTATACATCAATGTCTCACCAAATATTTATTGTACAGAAAATTTAAACAAACCAAAGTATTTGAAAATGAAGAAGCTAAAATTCATTACGCTAGCATTTGTTTCATATCCCCAGTTTTTTTTTTAAGTTATTTTGGAAAAAAGAGCATTTTTAACGAACTTGTAGAAAAGGGATTTTCTTTTTCACCTCCATTTTTAAAAAATTAATAATTAAAAATTAACCAAACTTCTAGGATCAATTAACAATACTAAAATAAAGTGAACTTCTGAAGGGTATTGATCAATTTTAACTGATGTGGTAATAAGGAGTTGTTTTCACTGATTTTTTCGTAGAAAAAAGTGTGGACTGATTTTTAATCACAATTCGCTAAAATTTCATGATAAAATTTTTTTATCTCATTATAAGAAATTTTTTTAAATAATTTTAAACAGATTGCAGAATTTTTCCTCGAAAAGTACATTTTTCGCGCTATTTAGTATTGAATCTTTCAAATTTAGCGTTTGACAAACAAAAGATAACCATCAACAAGTTGTATCTCGGTCCGAATTGGTCATATAGGAAATATAAATAAGATTTTTACTTTTATTTTTACAAGCTACAGTTTTTTAATTGACAATTTCGTAATAAAATTATTAATTTTCAAGTTATTTGCCAATAACCGATTAAAATCGTTGATTTTTTTCGTAAAAAAAACTGGTGGGTACCTTCAATCGCAAATAACTCGAAAAATATCTATTTGACGCAAAAAATGGATAGAAAATGTTATTCTTTGAATTTATTTTTCTATCGATTCATACGGACAAAATATAATTAAAAATTTTCAACCCCGAGATGGGGTGGAAACCACCCCCAGGATAAAAGCGCCCGTCGCGTCGGCATGATGTAGATTTTGATCCTTGGTATATTGCCTAATCATTGTGAACTTTTCAAGAAAATTGACTCAGTTTGAAAAAATTGCAAACCAAAATGCTTCATTTCCTGGACTAATTGGGGTTTTAGTGGCACCATAGATAGATAGGATAATTAAAAAAATGGAAACTTAAGCAAAGGATAAGAGTGGCTCTTGAGCTAAACACGGAAATCCATAAAACATTATAATTATCCATTGGCAAGACCTTAAGACTGACTCTGAAGGTAACCTTGGCAGCGAAACTTTTTATTGATGTTACTTATAAATATTTCTCGGGTTTCTAGCCGAGAGAGAATTTTTTGGCCTAACGTTTCGACGGAACACTCTTCCATCGTACTCAGAGAATTAATGTGCTGCAGGCCTGCCTTCCTGCGCTCATATAGCCATTCAAACCGGGGGGCATTGTTGTCGCCATCTGTCCGTTATCTTTTTGATTAACGGTTTCCATTCCGTGCTTATCGTGTGCCCAGAATCGCGATTTACTTTATTCTTCTCCAGCCGGATCTCAATTGCTTCTTTAAGGAGACGATCCCAAAACAAAGGTGCCTTAGAGATCACTCGAGCCTCATCGAAAGATATTATATGATCTTCCGTTAGGCTGTGTTCAGCGAGGGCCGATTTCTCCGGATGGAACAGTCTTATACACCTCTTGTGCTCTTTAATTCGTGTCTCTATCGTGCACCCAGTCTCTCCGATGTACACTTTCCCACACTGATATGGGATACGGTAAACTCCAGGTGTTCTGAGTCCCAAGTTGTCCTTCACACGCACTAAATCCCCACGCAGTTTTTGCGGTGGTTTGTGTATAGTTTCAATATTCCGTTTTGCTAGAATCCTCGATATTTTCCCGGCCACAGTTGAGACATAAGGCAGACAAGCTCTTGCTATGGGTTTCTTATCTCTGGAAGACATATCTGGAACGAGGAAGCTTTCAACGCGGTTATTCTTGTGCTCTGTGTTAGCTCTTAACAGGGCGAGCGAAATCTCTTTCTTCGTATACCCATTTAGGAGGAATGTTTCCCGTAGGTGATCTAATTCTTGTGGGAGGCTTTCTTTGTCTGCTATAATATTTGCACGATGCAGGAGGGTAGAGAGAACAGCTCTTTTTTGAGATGGATGGTGGTGACTTAAGCCATTTAGGCAGTGGCGGCTCGTGAGTCAAATGCCTGGGGGGGCGCACTCCACCGGGCACCACTCCACTTTTTTAATATTTCGTGTATTTTATTAAGTTTTTACGGCAATTTAGGAATAAAATTTAGTAATGCCATATGTTCCGTTTTTTTCAACAAAAATACCTAGTTTTCCTAATAAAGCTTGATTAATAAATACTAAATGCGGTAGACTCTCGTTCATGCGGATCCGCTTAGTCCGGACTCTAGATTATTCTGATCAATGATCTTGAAGAATAAAAATATAATTGCTACGATATTTTGCAAATACAAACGAAAATACGTAACTTTAGGTTTTAGCGCCTACATTCTTCGTGCGGATATGCCCGCAATACACTTATGTTGTTCGTTTTGCAATCATAATGCGTTATTTGTCAAATCTATTCAACATTTGCAAAGATTTAGGTAGAAATGACACTTGTAACACCTGAGGAGGGAGGGGAGTGTCACTGACTTCCACTAGGCAACAAACACTACTAGAATGCGCGCGCTTTGCTATTGTAGATGTAAACTTTGATTGCGGTGTTCGCGTTGCTTCTTGAATACAGTATGATTTAAAATCAATAATTAAATATTTCTCACACATTTTTAACAAAATCTGAAATACTCACATGCCTTTAGTTATATTGCACAAGTCCATCCTTCTTTCCTTTTGTCCAGCGAAGTGATCAATTACACGTTTGTTGAAATCAGCGCCGGACAACAATTTCTTTCCGATTGAACGCATAGCAAGGGCACTAGTCTATAAATAAACAAGGGACGACACAAAATGAGCCGACAAAAAATACGACCAAAAAGAACAAGGTGCCAGGACACAGATTTGGGGACAATTTTTCCCTATATTTCCCTAAAACAAAAACGAGCACTGTTGATTAATTCAAAATTGTCTTCTTGAATGTACACTTAGCACTAAGAAACTTCTTAATCGGCAATTAAGCACAGTTAACTCCTCAAAAATGATGTCTGAACTCATTTCACTCCGTTCTTAAGGAGAGTCTTGCGTTACTATGAGGAAGACTCAAGGGAGATAGAAGTCGTGGTCCAAAAATGATGATTCAGCTGAGGGACGAATTAAAGGTCAGCAAAGGCACTCAAGCAAACAAAAGACGTCACGCACCATCTCCTTGAGTCTAAGATTCATATGTGGCAAACACACGGAACGCCAACGGGTCGCACTTGGAATAACCATGTCTTCGAAATCATTGCCATGATATAATAGAAAATAAATTCTAGATCGTAAAAGAAGACGGCTCTGAACCACAAATAGGAGCTGTAAGGATCTCCGCACTGATATGAACTCTTCGAAGCCACTTAAATCAGACCCAAGTGGACATTTTCCGTCAGACAGCTACCGCTCTGCCACTGAGGAATTAGATGAACATGAACTAATAGAACAAGGACGGCTAGAAAAATGATGAATCTACACACAAAAGGTGCATTGTACGCGGTACTTCTTGGCATTCATTGAATGGCTCTATTTAAAGTCACGTTTTACGGGTTAAATCATGTTCAATCCTTCACCCTATCACGCACGCACCTACTTCTTAAATTATAAATCAGTGGGGAATGTTAACTGATTTTTCCCAATACTGCAGGCCTTTTGATAAATTCATCTGAAAAATAGGTTCCGCATTTCTAATCATCGGGAAGTAATGAATAAATTGTTAAGGCCTAAATATTATAATATTAGTTTCCCCAAGGTTCTTGAAATTCGTAATCATAACAGAACTGTGGCAAATACTCGAGAATAGTTTTCCTACGTCAATACGGCCTTTAACTGGTTGGAGTTTATGAACACCCAAAAACGCAAGCATAATGAGATAATTTATTTTCTGTAGCAATATCTACCAGTAATTAAAAATTAAAATCGTATAACTACACCCAGTACAGTGATCATTCTGATTCCGTACGTCCCTTTTCTGTGGCAGCACCAAGTAGACGCCAGTTTATACGCCCGCCGGCCTGCGCAGCGATGTCAACTCACACGTCGCTCTGCGCATTCTCGGACGACGTCCCAAGACCTCCATAAGACACAACGTTAGACGCGTCATAGCACCAGCGGCCCCCACCACTACCACTCTCCATATAACTGCATGGGGATGGATTGGGACGTTCTGGCCAGCGCCCCACGGCTACAAATACGAACTTCTCGCGCCATTTCTTTTCGTGTTTTTCCAATACTTTCGATGTATGGGACTGAAAAATCACTTTCATTAATTAGATGTTTAATTATAAATTAATGGATATTTATTTTTTTTACTTTTTCAAATATTTGGGAGGGGCGGCGTCCGAGAGTCCTTATGGGCAAACCGCCACTGCATTTAGGTACAGGTCAGTGTGTGTTGGCTTCCGATAAACTCGGTGACCTAAAGTTCCGTCCTCCTTTCTTTGGATTAAAATATCGAGGAAGGGTAAACTGTTGTTTTTCTCTATCTCCATCGTGAATTGAATATTTTGATGTTGTTCATTCATGTGTTTCAGGAAATTATGCAGAGCCTTAGATCCATGTGACCAAACAATAAATTTATCATCCACATATCGGAAATAGTGTGTTGGTTTATGCGTCGCTGAGGCAAGGGCTTTTTCTTCGAAGGCTTCCATATAGAAATTCGCTATTGCAGGAGAGAGTGGTGATCCCATTGGTACACCATCCACTTGCTCGTAATATTTTCGATTATGGAGAAAATATGTGGACGTTAGTACATGATGAAAAAGGCTCACTGTCTTACGGTCAAAACGATCTTCTAGAAAAAATAATAATTTTTTTTCTCCATAATCGAAAATATTACGTTGAAATTTGCTTTGGGTAGATTAAGGGTATTCAAAGGTTGATATAACTCCAATTCAATAACATCTTTACCGCGACCTTTAATCAATCGAGAAACAAATTCCTCTTGAAATAATCCACTTGTAATACAAATGAAACAAGGGGATTGTATTTATGATTAAGACTGTGAGAATATTTCTGGGAACATGTACCCCAGGCCCTTTATTAATTGAAGATTGAGAAAAATTCCATCCATGTTTACCCCGTTTGGAATACAATATTTGCAACGATATGCTATTTAAACCGCAAAAGGAAGCTCAATTTTATTGTGATTGGATTTGTATGCATTATAATTCTGAGAGAATACTTGTGAGAAAATTGTATGCTAATAAGACGTAAAATACGGTTCTCCGCTTGATTCACCATTTTCCGCATCAGCTGAGAATAGTTGGTCGATCCCATTGGTCGTTAAAGAAAGCGAAAGTTAGGCCCCTTGCACACGCACTGATTTTGGACGGCCGGTGAAATATCGGCCGTCCACGTTCTAATAGTGAACGATGGGAGAGAGGGTGAGAACGAATGATAGGGGCTCGGAAGTCGCCACACGCGGGAACTACATCAAGTCCGAGGCTTTTATGTCAATCAAGTGAAAAAATCATAAATAAATCACATTATAAAATGATCTCAACGAGAAATTTGGATAACTTTCTGTACAAATCGAATACATTTAGATAAAATTGTCCTCACTAACTTTAAAAAACTTAATAAAAATAAAAATTTATATAATATTCCTCAGTGGCGTAGCCAGGAATTTCGTTTGGGGGGGGGTCCATAAACAGGGGGAAATTTTTTGAAAAACAGGGTACTAATTAATGGGTTTTAAACTAATCTTAACATTTTTCATTATAGAAAAAACTTCATTTGTTAAAGAAAATTTTTTAAAATTCATGATTTTTCAACATTTTGTTTTCTTTTATGAAAGAAAATAATTGTGTTTTTATATTTCGGGGAGGTGGGGGGTAGTCCGGACCCCTTTGAACCCCCCTGGCTACGCCAATGATATTCCTCCAATTAATAGAAATGCATGGGCATATGAAGAGGCTAGCGGATAGAAGAGAGGAATGGAGAGCTGCGTCAAACCAATCTTAGGATTATTGACTAATGATGATGATGACATGGTTCGTCGGAAAAACTTTTTATCAAGGAAATATATAAACGGGAAATTATTGTCTAGGACCAATAGTCATACTAATTGGTCTAGTGTTGAGGTTTAATGAAGAGGCAGTAGAACTTTTGAAAAGGATGTATAATGGATCCATGGCTTTATTTAAAATTAAACTAGAAATTGATCGTAGAATCTTGTAGCAATTCAAAGGCGTTGCTATAGGATAGTAGCTATATTAGCCTGCCTTTCAGCATGGAGACCATCTATAAAGCATTTGGTATCAGCTACAGCGGCTATGAAAGTAATTCCAAGTCCGGGATAAAGCTGCAATTAGTTTATGGGCTTTAATTTGGGACTTGGAAAGCAAACTTGTTAGAGGGGATAATTTAATATCTGGGAACTTCTTATCTGGGTTCTATATCGTGTGTCTATAAGAATACTTCAAGCCATAAAAAGCGAAGTGATAGGAATAATGAAACCCATTAACTTCTGACCGATAGTTCCAGATACCTGGAAGTAGGAAATTAAATGTAGGCATAGCGTTTATTTTACGATGAGTGTCAGTCCATATATAAACTTAATTATAACCCTCCCCGGAAAGTCAACATGTTCCGTCTAATGTGAAGAAATACGAGACATAAAATTATGGGTGTATCGTACAGCCAATTAATCATACTAAATAAATTGTGTCAATAAACTTATGCAAATTGGGTATAGCAGTTAAATGAAGAGCCTTTCCATGAAATACACTCATTTCATCCAATTAATATATACATATTAAAAATAAGTCATTGAAAATTTTACCAGAAGCAGCATTGATTTTATTATTCAGTTGTTCACGCACTGATTCTTGACAGTAAGAAATCGGAATGAAATGGCTCGCTCAGAAAACGAAAAGTACTGTTATTCTCATCACTTCACGAATTCCCGCCATTAAAGCTAGAGGTGATTCGATTCCAATTTTTCCGATTCCAATCTCGATTTTTTTCAAATCGATTTTCGATTCTGATTCCATCGATTCATACTAATAGGTGGGATATTGATTTTTCAGTAGCATTGCTGTCATTAAAATTTAAGAAATGAATAGAATGAAATAACAAAGTCAATTAAGTTTTCCAAAAAGTATATTTATTAAAAATATGGAATTATCATTATAGGTATAGACCCTCCGCTTTAATAAAATAATAAACACTTTGACTGTTTCAAACTTAAACCGTTAACTTGAAATTGTACAGTAAACAATTTTTAAGGTGTGTGGCGGTCTTTATGCCCCAAGCTTATAGTCTACGTTCAAAATATTTATCTTCCTGGAATCGATGAAATCAAAATCGAATTTGGGCGATCGATTCTCTGCTCCGATTCCATGCCCGAGCTTAAAACCATAAAATTCCGAACTCTCAAGGGGGAAAGCAGCAGAGGGTTGTGGAATTCCTCTAATCGTCGAAGAAATCGAAAGTTATCACATCGAGAAGGAAGGAAGAAAGATTTGGGAATTTGGGAAGTCAATCCACGCCGGAACCACAACAAGTCCGACGTTAGATGGAGCTTCAGCAGGGTTGTTATAATACTGCACCCGCTTCCAATTAAGGATCGTTCTAGATACAAGGAGAGAATCAAGTGGAGACCATTTAACCCTCTCCGTGACAATGGTCGTTAATGGAGGCGTTGATGGGAGCCATTTGGGGTTGTTTGATGGAGAAGGGAGGGCTGCAATTAGTTCCCTTGCGGCGGGCGGTCCTTCCTTGGCGAGACATATATTCAGGCAATTGCCCTCAATGAGTAGACTAATTCGCTATGAGAAATGCTTTTGGTAAGCTACGCCGATTAGAGGTTAGGACGGAAGGCAGGAATAATGGGTCGGAGAGCCGGGACTTTACTTTCCTCATTAAGGACGGATCTCCTCAATACTTCTCCCGGTGTCCACCTGAAGTCGCAAAGATATAAAATAATTCTTTGCCAGAGACCTATCCAACCAAAGAAATCAAAGAGAAAATAACACGAATACAAGTATTAGATTGCCGAAAGGATAGAGATTGGATTATTTTTTAAATTTAATTTACTTCATTAAATAAAATGATAATTTAATGGGTTCTTTTGGAGGGAGTAGAATTGAGACCGTGTCTCGACAACACATCGGGCTACCTTCGGCTGAAATCGCCGCGTACTTTCTGTAGCAATGTTTATGCAGAAGCATTATGGAAAAAATGGGAACAAGTTGTCTTCTCACGCATGGATACACTGCACGAAGTTCTTCTTGTGGTCTTGCATGTTTTTACGCGACTTCACGTTTAATTTGGCGTGGGTAGGAATTCCTCCCTTGATAATCAATAAAATTTCTATTAGAATTCATAAGATTTACTACATTAAAATTGGAATGGTAAGGGGAAAACGCTCAAAAAGTTTTCAGCCGAAAAATTAAAGAAAAACTGGCGGATATAGAAGCGAGAGCTTTTGGTTGAAAGAATAAATGGAGAGAAAAGCTCTCCCTCTTCCCACCACAGGATATCTTGAACCATGTCATATCCACCGGTTTTATCATTGAAATACTTATCGTCGACAATTCACGACAGATACATTTAATTGTTTGCTTTATCAAAAAATAATGCGCTGTCCAAAACTATGGTGTTTGGGTGCGTCACTAGCGGTTAGGGTAAATTACGGCCCCTTTGGTAATAATCCCAGCGCAATTCTGTTTCATTAGATAATTTAAACAGTGGCGTGCAATTACTACCTCTTACTAAAACCACTCTTCTTGGTAAAGTGATTAATGCTTAAATATGTCGCAAGTAGTAACCGAAATAAAAATAATTAAGTAAAGGATAACCTCCGAAAAACGAACTCCTAAGACCCTGTTTTATAATGTCTGCTTAACGCCGACCATGATATGATACAGCCTTTCACTTTACCTGGAGGTGGCTGATAGATCTGGTTAGCTTCTGTGCAGGATTTGACAAAAGCTTACGCGGACTTTCAGCCTTCGCCAGGTAAAGTGGAAGGCTGTATGGTTAGCGCCCACCAGACATTATGAGATTGGCTCTTAAGGCCTGGTCACACGATATATTCGTAAGAGTTAATGTCTAAATGTATGAACGCGTGAATGAACACGAAAATGCACCGTGTACATACCCAACTTGTGCGAACGCATGCACTGAATATAGAACCTGCTTCTTATTTGGTTCCCGCATTCGTACATGCATACATGCTACGTTCCGGTCCACCAAAATCGTTCATGCATGCACACAAATTCACTTGCACGCATTGATATTCCGTGTAACCAGGCCTTAAGTTCTCTAGTGTCTTGACAGTAGGTCCAAGGAGATATCTTTTTCATATTTTCTCGTTTAATCAGGCATTGGGTTGACTTATTTGAAATAAAAAAATCTCGTATAAGAATGTTTTGGATGTATTCTAGTATTTGGGGCGAGAGATAAGAAAATTTTAAGCCGAGAAATAAAGGAAACACATGCAGGTAGGTATATATTCATATATAAGGGGATGAGAAAGTTTTAGGTACCGAGAACAAAAGGAGAAAAAATGGACTTGCTTTCCAGACCATAGGTATCATGCACGGAGAGTTCTCCTTACAGATTTCTGGCGCGAGTTTCTCGTGACACGGAAAAGTTTAAGACGGGAGAGGAGTTCCCGTGGGGCACGTCACGTCAACCGATCTCATTCGAAGAGGGGGAGGAATGTTCCGGCGGAGAGGTGCGATGGCCGAAGTCTCTCTCGGGAAAAGAAAGAGAGCGGCGCGAGGGAAAATATCTCTCGGAAGAGAAGGCTGGAGGAGAAGAATGGAATGACGCGGGCGAGATACGGCGATCAACTTTTTATTTTTCCAGCACTGACGTGACAACGAAAACAATTGGGAATTTGCATGGGTCGTCGACTGTTATAAAAGACTATTTTGAACAGGCAAAATGGATATATTAGCTCGCAAAAATACCAAAAGTTTCTCCATTCATCATCGAAAGAAATAAAAAATTGACTTTGAAATCGAGAAAAATTTCTCTGAGTGACCACTGCGCGAAGACACCCGAGCTCTGCCGAAGCAAAGCGTGACGTCATAGGTGCCCAAACTGCCGTCGGTAGTCGGGAAATACACTGAGCGCATGCTGTAAACATTGTTTGAGGGAGGATTTGGTTTAACTGCTCCAGTTTTATATTTTATGCTCTTTCTCAGATATTAATATTATAAATAATACAAAATATGACGGCTTCCGAGGCTCTATCTTCGTATGTTTTGCTTTAAATTGAAAATAATCAACACGTCTCACAAACGAAGCTCTTACAACTGCTGCCAACAATTACAAACAATCGCAACAATTGCTTCGTGTGATATTTGGGTACCTATGACGTCATCGAGGCTTCGTCGGCAGTGGCTTGGTGGGTGAGGGAGTTTTTGGCGCGCTTTAAAATACGTTATATTTATCATTGAATATCTCGCGAAGGAAAGCTCAGATATACATGCGTTTTTATTAGTTTAAGTCAGAAAATAATTTTATGTCCGCCTGTGAAATAAGAAACATTTATGCAAGTTCCCCATTGTCGGAGGACTCAAGAAAAGGCTGACTATTACCTTATAAAGGCTAGGTTACGCGATCAGTGGCGAATACATCGTAGCCACCGAGAGACAAGGCCGACGCAAGCGAGCAGAGAACGTCGGTGACGTCAGGACGAGTGGGGTTACAAATGTTGTTAGGGAGTTGTTGATGGAAGGATAGTGGGATTGTTGAAGAGAAAAACAGAAGTCGCTTGAATGAGTGAGACGTGAAAATACAACTATAATTTTAAGAAAATAAAGAGGTTTTTAGCAGTGGTTCGTTCTACGGTAGTAGTAGATGTTACTGAAGTTCTACTAAAGTGTAAAAAGTAGTGCAATTAGCCTAACTACTGCAGTGTTTCTAACTGCCGAGGAAATTATAAGATGGGGCCCAAGGTGTCTGTTTTCAATTTCCCGAGCGATCCAGAAGTTTGAGAAAAATCTATTCGTGCCATTATTAGAGAAGAATTTGAGCCAACAAAGAACAACAAGGTACGTATCGTATAATTATAGAGGTATTGATGAAAGTGTGTTCATAAGAATTTTCGGTTTTGTTAAAGTTGCCTACTAATTATCTCGATGAAATTGCCGATTTTAAATTTGATGGGCATGAATCGATGGATACTTTTAAAGTCTCCTGAGTGATAAAACATTTATTAAACGTTCCTGCCTTAGTTATTGGAAGTCTTCCCTGGCGAAAATATAGCGTAAGGGGAGCGTCAACGAAGAGTCGATCGAAGCGTGAATGAAGCGTTCTTCAAGCTCCAACGGAGAGCAAAGGAAGAGTCAGGGAAGCGTAAAGTGGAACATCGAAGAGTAAGCGAAGCGTCCGTCTGGAAGGTTAGCGGAGCGTAGATGGAGCGTTAGCGGAGCGTCGATGGAACGTTAGTTTGACTCCCGCGCGGGAGTAGAAGGAAAGTAAAGCCAGCGTAAATGGGAAGTGAGCGGGGAGTGCTAGGGGAGTAGAGGGAGCGATTGAAGAGTGAATGAAGCCCAGGGAGCGTAGGCGGAGGTTTTGTCATGTACTCGCATGTGTAGCATTTTTTATCAAAAACAAATCGAAACACAATGAAACAAATATTCAAGTTTAATTGGATCTAAAATGAATAAAGGCAAAACAAACACATAAATGCTTAAAGAGAAGGCATAGTATCCAAATATAAAGGAAGTATAAAGGAAAATCGTTGGTTCATCAATAATATACACTTTTCTGTCAAACTGAAACGTTAACATGAAATATTGGCCATTAATATAAAGAAAATTACTAGCACGTGATATAATGATCAACCTTTTATCCCTTACTGCTCTATCTTCCCTTACAGGTAGGGTACTAAGGAAATAGATAATTTTAAGGCAAATATGAGTTTAATTCAATTCTATTTTAATGAAATATTTTTAAAATACCCTTGGGTCATAGCGAATGAAAATTACTTAAAAATAAAACTGAATTACCAGTGAAAGCAAGCTTTTTGCAGTTCAAATCTTCCATAAACTCAAGACAATGATTATAATATCAAAAAAGTCCAATAAAGGAAATGGTGGTGCCCCAGCACAACACAAATATAACTTCATACCTGGACAACTCTATTGGGGAAAATAAGGAGAGGGAATGGATGAAATGTATACTCCAAATACCTAATCCAAATAAAAAGGCCTTTACCTGGATTATGCAATGAATAACCTACCTATATCACATCTGCAGATGGCAGGATTCAATGGAAAAATACTGACCTGATTACATGAGCTTTTCTCTTCATATTGAAGTAAAATATTAAAAATTGAATGCAAATCTGGAGCGTAAGTTTTGTAAGTTTGGTCTTAAATTAAATGCATATGCCTATGTAATAGGAGCATTAAATTATTTCCATTTCAAGGATATCCATAAAGTTCATCAAAACAGAAGAAATATATTTATTACAACATTACATAATACACACATTATTACAATACATTACATGTTTTCTATATACACCAGACTATATTTACAACATTTAAATTCACATGGAAACAAACTGTACATACGGTTCCGTCAAACCTGCATTTTCAGAAATTTCTGTTATATTCTCAAATGTATCTATTCCCTCCTCAATAACTACATGGAACTCCTTGCCTCTATTAGGATCACTGCTAATTTAAAAAAAGAACAAGGTATTTAGAAGATTGAAATAAGATACAGGGCTATACTCCCATTATGCGACGGAAAATGGTAAGAAGTAACAATTTACCTCTGCTTAGACCTATTGCCAAATCCTTGGTCCTGCTGTCTAATAGCTGAAGTCATTGCCATACCTCTTGGACCGCTGAGGTCAAGTGAGCGATAGGAAAAATAACTGGGCAACTTCTTCACCTTCTGCTCCAGAGCTATATCATTCTCTGCATGTTTGCCCATCTTAATCAGTCTCTCTCTGTACACAGCTGGTAATTTAAATTTCATCATATGTATCACATTAGCAGTTTCATATGATAGAAGAATATTGAGAACTAAGTGAACACAATATCATATGTTGAAGTTGAGGTTTATTTCACGGATATTTAAATACCTTTGGCAATTGTCAAGAAGGTCAAAGAGAATGGAATCAATTCTTTTTTCCTTGGGTACACCTCATCTTTTTTGCGTCATCCTCCCCAAAGACACCAACTAAGAGTCCTGTCCTGTCCTCTTCTGCAGTTTGCATACTATTTTATGCAGGTTCAGTGCAGTATACCACTGCCAAGGTGTACCTCCAATCAAGCGGTAAATGAATACGGCGAATTTCGGCAAAGGAAAGATTAGATCGAAAGCTATGATGTACATTGTACAAGGAAAGATATGAATGCAAATATGTGCTGTTAAGAATACATTATTCTAATATATACTTACGGGTTTTAAGGGGAGTCGTAATAACTTAATCAAAATAAAAGAGTTAAATAACACACTGAATTCAATGCAATATGCTCTCTTTTGTCGTTCCAGCCCAAATCACTGTTTATTTATTTTAAGCATAACTTCATAGCAATAATGCAAAACGACCAATATAGTTGACAGAGGAAGCGTCAACTGAGCTGAGAGGCACTCTCCGTACACTCCCACGGAGGAGTTAGGGAAGCGTGTTTGGGGTTCAGGAAACTCGGAGAGTAAACCGGGAGTCAATGAAGCCACACGGAACGTGTGGAACTCTCCGTTGACGCTACCTCTACGCTCAGGCAAGCGTTCGATTTTTACCAGGGTTTCCGTAATGATCGCAGTGATGGAAAAGTTATTCATTGTTAAATAGGTAATTCGGCATATTTAATTTAGTCATGAATCCCATTCGGTGGATCGAAGCATATTATTTAATTCAGATTGATATTGCTTTAAGCTATTACTGAAAGGTTGTTAATATGGTAATAAGTTAAGGTAGCACAGTGAAATTACTCCAG
Source organism: Ischnura elegans (assembly GCF_921293095.1). Lineage (NCBI taxonomy): Eukaryota > Metazoa > Arthropoda > Insecta > Odonata > Coenagrionidae > Ischnura > Ischnura elegans. The sequence goes on along the minus strand of NC_060254.1, from coordinate 111,167,955 downwards.
TGCATAAAATATCTTTGTTTTTATGTCATAGTTTGATGTGAATGAAATAATTTCATGATTTAATATAAATATTTACTTTTATCGTTTTATCGTTTAACTGCCTGAAATCGTTATTGTAGACGCCTCAGAACATAGATTTTCTCAGAGGTCCATGGAGTTTTTTTACGGCTCTGTACAATGAATCTTGTGGGTTATAAATAATGAAATGAGGAGTAGAATAGCATCATTCACTTTCTACAAAAAAATTAGAATTTCTTTTAATTTAATTGACAGCAGTCCAAGATTTCCTGTACTTGGAAGTGTGTAAATTATTTTCATTTCATTGTTTGGTGGAGTCAAAGAGTGTCAATTTAGTCTTGCTTGCCACTTGTTACTTATTTAATTAACCATAAATAAAAGAAGCACGGCCGTGGTATCATTTAAACAAATATAAAATAATTCCAATTGGTAGGAGTAGCATTTATTAATCGTTCTTTTTTTGTATTGATCGCAGCGAGAGAAAAGTTATTGCTTTCTAGTTAAAAATTTGGGCAATTCGTCAAATTTTATTTATTCATGACTCCTATTTGGTGAATTAATTCTTATTAATTCCTGTAAGCCACAATTCTCGATTATTCATAGTTAAACAAATATTGTTGTCGGTGATTGTTTTTCGGGTTCATTCCGCGTTGACTCATATTTTGCGGATAATCAACGCGGAACGCGTTGCTGGAACGCGCCCGAAACTGTCGTCCGCAAAATATGAGTCAATGCTGAATCAACACGAAAAACAATCACCAATTAACTCACCGATTGCATTACTTTTACAGGTGTGTGTGAAGAGAATTTTGCTCCTCATGGCATAATTCGTGAATTAGAGATGTATGATGAGAGGACAGCGAGATTACTTTCCGCACCATTGAAATGGTCACGACTGAGACGCTGTGCCATCCTTACTTCCCTATCGCCCCATCTACCTGTATGTCTTCTCAGGCAAGCATACGGGAGAGCCCAGGCAAACGAGGAAAGGTGAAGGAATTTTCTGCATTGGAAGAGACGGTTAGGGTGAAGGAGACATACGACCGACAGAATATTATGTCAAGCTTAGTGAATCTTGGAGAAAAGCTTCAGTTTCTTGATTTGTGAAATGTTTGGACAGTGGTTCATAAGCATGACTGCATACTTGTTTCGAACACATCATCCTCAACCCCATACCTTGAATTTAGCTCTCTGTTGTGGTAAACGAGACACGCAATGTTAGTGTTAATTTTGAAAAAGTTCCAATTTTAAAACTAGGGAAGTTTAGCCATGGGTTTAGCTTGCCCAAGAATGTTGATAATGTTGGAATCTTAGGTGAGATTCTCTCCCAAATGTTTTGATCTGCATCTTCTGGTAGATATAGCAGTGACACCTTAGTCATTGCCTCTGATTACTGAAAATCTGTCATGCCAGACAGTGATCCCTGTTATTACTTTATGAGCGAACACCTGTCCTTGAAATCTGTTAACAAGCCTGACTATTCCACAGATATGTCGATATTTAGTGCAATTCTTCTCTCTCCATCTCTCAGCTTCTGCTTAAAAGTAAAACTACCAGGGAAATGTGTCCAGCCGCATTCGAGAATATCCCCTGCGATGTGTACAATTACACTCGTGTTTTGATGATAGTAATAAACATCTTCATACTCAACTGTTGACATCCTTATTTATGCATCACCTCCACTCTCCTATGATCTTTATTTTTAAACAGGTCCATGGTATCCAGATAATCAATTTCGGAGAGGAGCTCGTCAAGTAAGTGAGCTGTCTAAAGTTACCGGAGTGATTTACTGAGAATTTTGGTTAAAGCCTTTGCCAGCTACTTCATTCCGTTTAGATTTCAAAACGTATTAATTAACGTCTCGTGGAATAATTTATTTGTTTTTATTAATTAATTTGGAGGAAACTAATGTGCTGTTGCTTTTCAAAGAATTCCCCGCAGCAAAAATGTGTTATTGAACAAGAAGTTCGAGCATTGCGTTTGCTTACTTTCGGTGGTTTAGTTTGCATTCGTAAATATATAAGGACGTAAAGAGCTGAATAAAGTAGACCTGAATTATTTGTGGTAAAGATTTTAACGTAGCAAAGTAAATGCGAAGGAATTCGAATATCTAATTAGGGAGAATCACGCTCAGTCCAGTTGCGATCGTTCAAGCGAACGACGAGTGGCAATAATCTAACCCTTCTTGTCGTGACGTCACGGCTGGTTGCTCAGGCCTTGTCTCTCGGTGGCTACGGATGCATACGGGGGCGCCCCATCCCCTGGTGCGCGGCCGCCCGCATTGCCGAACATTTCAAAACCACAATTGTAACTTTTGGTTCATGCATTCGTACATGCGTTTATGCGCATAGTAATTTATATCATAAGGGGACATTGTCCTGTGTATGTGTATAATCAGTTTAAAAAGAACTTTCTTAAACTTTGCACATGGCTTGATCAGTTTTTTTATTACGATAAAAGTAAAGGTAGCTCAAGATATGTTTCGTGCTCCCCCGTTGAGGTTTTTCTGTAACCGCCATTGTATATACGCTATGCATCAAAAAGTACGAATTAATGTCTAAATGCATGGACACGTGAATGAACACGAAAATGCACCGTGTTTTAGCCACCCAACTTGTGCGAACGCATGCACTGAATATAGAACCTGCTTCTTATTTGGTTCCCGCATTCGTACATGTTCCGTCCACCAAAATCATTCATAAAATCACGTATTTACTCGTGCGTGTTAATGTATAGCGCAACCAGGCCTTTAAGCTGGATTTACACAGTATATTTTCTCGAATTCGGTGGTTCACACTCAGTTTGATCGTTCTAAATTTTTAGTTAGTAGAGGCATATACTAACTGTAGTGATTTGAACTTAAGGAGGTGCATAATTAAAAATACATCTACATATTAACTTGCGAGTCCCCTCTGGGGTATTTGGCAGGGGGTGACCAATCACGAGCATGCAAGAGGATCCTCACATCCTTCTCACTACACGGCCATGACAATATTACGCGTACTAGCAAAAAATACGAGCACATTCATGCTAAGGCAGCGCTTGCCAACGCAACGGTTAGATATTCCTATAGTAAATTCATATATAAATTCAAATACTATACTCTATTGTTTCCGGCGAGATTACATTAAAATTTAATGTCATTGATAAAAAAGGAAATGAGGTATAGGTATCTTACCGATTTTAAATTCAACTAGTTTCGATGCAAAGACGACATCATGGAGTACACACGTGACAGTTATCAGGCGAAGTAACTTAACTGGATTATTAAATATATCAGGCGAATCAGACTTAATCAGGCGAAGTAAGTAACTGGCTTATTAAATAACTACGTCTCCAGGACCACAACATGCATAAAATGGCAAGTTGAGCAGCTTGCTAATTAAATCCCAATAAAATTCCCTTAGAGTACAATTTTCTCGGTGGGAGTGAATAGCCGCGTGCCTAGTACTTACTGGGGTTGAGTTCCGGCCAATTGACATGATTCTTTCTATGCAGCAGCCTCATTAAAACTCCACCTTTCGTCGGTCCCCTTCCCCCAGGCTAGTTTTCGTGCCATCTCCCGGATGAAAGTGATGATTAAAACTTAAGTTTATGGGTGGAGAGGGGGAAATATTTTAATGCCTATGAGATTCTCTGCCACGAGGCCAGGTCGCGATGCACCAGTGAGTGCAACAATGACCGGGAGAGCTTGCCTTTGCTTTGTTGAGAGTGGCTGTCGCTATGAGGCTAGGATACACGCGAGACCAGTCGGGAGTCGCGGAAGGTCTCCGGAGTCCTAAAGTGAGCGCGAGAGAAAAAAATGAAGGATCCGTGGCGCAGGAGGAGGAAAATTCATAGTTCCTCCCGACTCCAAAGGTATTATTTATTTTTCATGTTTGTTCCCCGTCTCCGCAGTAAAATGAATGAATTCTGTGTTTGGAACCCTCTTCTCTCTGCTCTACCCTCCGTGAATGAGAGAGAGAGAGAAGCTCTTTTCATGTCTGAACAACACAATGCGCACTCGAAAAGCTTTCCAGCACGATGAGCTCTAACATTGAGATGAGGTTTTAGGTGACGTTCCACTGCGGTGCTGTAATGAAACACTTTTACCACAGTAACGTAGTCCACTGCGGATCACATCATTCTGGAGCAGTTTTACTTTAAATATTTTTTATGTACTGTAAAATATCATTTTACACATTCATAAATTTATTTTGGTAGAGCTTACCTAGCCGTAATTAATGAATCAGATTCGTAGAGCCAGTGGCGCAGTGAGGGGGGGGGATAAAACCCCCCTACCCGCCCCTGAGCTCAGAGAAATTTTTAAGTTTAATCCATTTTACTTAATTGAATTGATATTTATAATAGAATAGTGCAAAGATTAATAAAATATCCCTCAGAAAGCCGTAAAACTCACAATTTTGAACCGTTTATCTAAAAATTTCGCTATTTATTAATCTCTCACCTACCGCTTATCCTGATGGGTAATCCATACCCCCACACACCGCGGTATTAGTTGAACTTTAAACCCCCCCCCCTCCCCAAGCCTTAATTCCTAGCTGCACCCCTGCGTGGAGTGTAATGCGCAATATCATCATCAAACCATTCACGGAATGCGAAGACTGATGAATAATATCTACTCATAATACGCATAAATATAACCATACTATCTTTGATCATAGACAATTTTTCCCAATAGTTTCTGCATAATAGTGCAATAAAAATTTCTCTAAATAGATAGAAGCCTGGAGAGTGCAGTTTAGCAGTGGCGGATTGAAGAAGTTATTTTAAGTGGTGGGGGAGATTTTTTAAATTTTCCTTTGCAATCATTATCAGTACGCCTTGCACATTACTCTCTGTTATTATTGCCTCTGACCTCTCTATTTCATTTTAAAATGTTCTCAGAGTTATGGCCCAATTAATATTTTCTTCAAATCTCAACTGGATAAAAATATTCTGAATTTCTATAAGTTTTACTCTCCAATCGTTGGCGATTTTTGCTTTTAGGTATTCGTCACACTTAGCCTGCGCTGCCATTTCTTCATTTTTATGAATAATAATAACCCATCTGAAGAAAATTTTCAGGATATTCTCCGCAATTTTGAAATTTTTAGAGTAAAGTTTCCTCAATTCTTGGTTGATTTTCTTGTGGAACGCTGGAAATTGGATTGGACGTGGAGGACTTCAATTGTGGCCGGTCCGATCTCCAGATTCACTCAATTACTTTCTCCGATGCAACATGAAGGATTTAGTGTATGAATGCAACTTTAGCAGTGTGAATGAACCTATAATGAGAATAAAAAATGTTGCAAAGTCAATTCGGAAGGACCGACACTTTGTACTACATGCTAAAAATTCTGTGATGAGACGTGCTCGGATGTGTGTCACAGCCCTTATTAGGTCGTTTTGAAGAACATATTTATTGCGTAAGAAATTTTATTCATATTTAAGGGGTACTTAAGGATATTAACCAAATTATCAGTTGAATGTTATCTACCATATGTTTAATTAAAGTAATCATCGTCAGGAACAATTGAGTGGGTGGTAAACCAAGGGGTACAAGTGATTTCTCTTTCCTATTCAGAGTTAGGTACAGAAACTAGGTATAGAAAACAAGCGGGGTCAATTAGATGCTTGGCAGTGCATTTGATTTTCCACTCGATGTCAGCACAGAACAGAGACTCACTCGTTTCCCTTGGCAACCTGTTTTTTGTGTATTTATTCTAACAACTAACTTTCCTTAACTCTGTTGAAACAAAGTCAAAGCTCTCCTTTCCAAACTGCGGTTGACGCCTTTATAAAAATGAAACCCGAAAATACCGGTGGATTCATTCGTATCCAGTTTCTCATCTCTGTGTCAAGCTTTCATTGTTGTTGTGAATCGCCTCAGTAACTGGGTACAATTTCAACTCTCTCCCCATCCGAGGAATGCTGCAGAAAGGTCACGAGGTCACTTAGGTTTCCACATCATCCGTGCAGAGAATGATGGAGAAATGATGCTTACGGAAATAAATAAAATAAATTTTTCTAAAAATTATTTATGGAAATTTTTACGTTAGCTCTGAAAATAAAGCTTTTTTCGTAAAAAAATGCGACTTTGAAAGTTGACAAGTATATGGTTATTCGGAGTCGATTGTAAAAATAAGCTACCATTCTATTTGTGAAGAGCATAAAATGAACGAAACATGTCGCAAGCACAAATAGTAAAAGTTTCAGGTCCCTTCCATCACTGCACATTACGTTATTCAGCTCTTTCATGTTAACTGCAAAATTAATCCAAAAAGATGCTTGCATTGCCATAGCTGAGAATCTAAGGACCCCATGTTTGTAGGACAAAAAAAACTTAAAATCGTCTCCCCCACCACCTCCTCAAGTATAGAAGATTCCTTCTGAAAGACCCTGTATAGATAAAGCACATTTAATTAATAGTATTAAAATTATTACATTATTATTTGTCTTGTTCTGTCATCAAATTACGGTTTGAACATATTTTAATAAATGAAAAGACACATCGTCACATAAAAATTTCTCAATTGGAAAAATAAAAATATTTATAATACTATGGAATATAAAAAGTAAAAGCAAATAAAATAAAATGATAACACTTGAGAAATCAGGCATCAAGGCGTTTTCATGGTGTAGCATGTATTAACCCCCATTTATTATATTACTAAAAAAATCACAATCATATTTCTAATTAATGTTTCCTTAGATGCATATTGACCTCATCAAATATATATAAGCCATTCAATGCCTTCGGTAATTGATTGAATATTTTGGAAATAGTCACTTTGATTCGATTTTCCGCCACTTTCATCAAAATTACTTGGAACATCATAGTGGTGTACTTTTCTTTTTTGCATAATATGTACGTATCCTCTTTCAATTTTTATTTTTATGTACGAAATAATTGTCGAAAGCTGAACTATTAGCTAGTAGTTTATGGTAGTGGTAATATTTTAAAAAATTGTTCATATTTTTTGCATGATTAGTGATAAATTTTCCCAGCATATCTTTATCGACATTTATTGTAAATTGATTATTTTTACAATCCTATTCTGCATACTATAAATTTTCCTTTTATTTGACTGACTATTGTTGACGAAGCCAATTCAAAGCAAAAATATGATTGTAGGTTTTTATACAATAAAAATACAGTTCATCATCATCATCATCACTGGTCAACAATCCTAGGATTGGTTTGACGCAGCTCTCCACTCAGTTCTCCTATCAGATAATCTTTTCACACCTACGTATTTCTTCTTAGTACTTACTTATATTAAAAACATATAAATCCTCCGCCGTATTAATTAAGAGATTGAGCAGATTTTATAGTGATAACATTTATTGCTCCCCCTTGATAACGGCACTTCGCTCCTCAGATCGTGCTAATTATTCAAGTGAGGAAGTGCTCCGCTACGAAATGTGCCTGAATCGACACTTAACGCCGAGGGTCTCCTGAACCCAATCCATGGACACAAGTGTCGAATGTTTATCAAAATATTTCTCGTCCTTGAATTCATTTTCGCTGAGCAATAGAGTCATCCGGTGCACTTTGAGCGCCATTTCATGTCGTCAAGTGCTCTCACGCATCTCAATCTCCGACGAAAGAACGTAACGACGCAGTTGATGTGGGATAGAGACCAACAGATGCGTGACCCAGTTCAGAGTCAAGCATAAGAGGAAAGGAAGTATTATTTTTTCAATCCGCGCGAACGCTAAGCTCCGTGAAAATAAGGGCGAATAAGCTTTCCATCTCCATCAGATTCCTACAGATGCATACACACTCGTCAGACACACAAGTGACTCACGAAAGCTTCGTGCGAGGAGAGATACTTTTCAGACCTGCCATCATTACTGCACCGATTAGTGATTAGTCATTCAGGTTATCCTATCCTCTCTCTCTCTCTCTCGAAAAGAAAACACTTGGGTTAGCATGCTACGCGAGCGAAGGCTTACTCGATGAAAATTGACTTAAGGTGGCCAAAGTGGTAATCACTGCTCTCTCCCTGAGAGCCCGTATTAATAACTTACATATTTACTCCTGAGTCCACGTAACAGGAGAAGAAAGGTATTTATTTGTTCTCGTGGCAATGAAAATTACTAAGTAACCTCATCTTGCATTTATGTCTCCTTTAAAATACTATTCGATTAACAACTAACGATTAACTAACTAACAATTCGATTAACACATTTTATCGGTTAAGTTACTTTATTTTTCTCGGTATCCAGAGTAATCTTGTTTTAGATTATTCATAAAGTATTCTAGCTTATCCTATCAGTGAAGTGGCTAACATCATTCTCCAGAAGACTGCCCCTCAAAATTCACTGAAAATCAATAAAACCAACTCTTTGAAGCATACATTTAGAATTTTTTTCCGTGATATTACAAGATAAACAAGTGTGCGCAGTTTCACACAAAACTGTGTGTTATTAAGCAAAGGCAACAGCCACCTTAAGAACATGTGTCATTCAAGCTCAGCCAGTATTCCTTCGAGGCCTATTACTTATTTAAACTCAAAATTCTCAGGATGATTGTCCTGGTATATGATCTAGCGATTCGATCGATGGATTTTTCTTCCTCATAGGAAAATCCACTAGGATCGCTAGAACACTAATTGCTTACGCTTGGTTTCGCTAATAGTAGTAGGGCCCCCTTCGCTTCTATAGCGTTGGGATGTTTTTCCCTCGTCCCCTCCCTTCCGCTCCTATCCTTTCCCAGAGGCGTCGGCGGGCTCCCATCGCGGCGGCGCCTCTATCCTTTTCCCTTCCTCTCCTCCCCCTCCCCGGGTGTCTGGGCGTATAAGCCACGGGCTTGGTTCCCGGCCCCGGTGCGTTGTATCCTTCGATGGGTTCACCTAGAACCCTCAAACTCTTTGTCCTGGTATATGCTGGGTCATTCTCCCACAATCGTACAAAATTATGTCCATGGACTGCCATAAAAAAAACCAAAACTGGCAAATCAAAAATAGAGTGGCATATTATTTTATGCACTCTTTTACTAATTTTAGTAACGAATTAGCAAAGAAAAAAATTAAATTCCTCAATTTTAATGTCCACAGACTAATGATTCGTCGTGTCCGTGGACAGTCTCACATATATGTTTGTGAAGAGGTGTTTATTATAATAACAACCTTTACTAAATAATTTATTATAAAATCTATCATTAAATAAGTTACAAAGATATGGAAATTCCGAAATAGTCTTTTTGGTTTGCTTTTATTTCATAAAATTCATTTAAAAATTAAAAAAAAAAACATTTGTCATATCGAAAAAAGCAATCTCCGTGGACACACAGGAAAATGGGGGAATTATAAATAGGATACGATAGCAGCCCTGAGCAACCAGTATGTAAAGAAAGATATTGTAAGCTGTATTGGGTTATTTGAGTTATTTCTTCCTTTAGTGAATGTTTTAACGCTGGAAGAAAAATTTTGGTTCAGTTTTTTGAAGGAGCCAAGATCATCAGTCATGTCCGTGGACAGGTAAAAATTATTAAAAGTAAAATCTTTTACAAATTACAATTGATACGTCATTTTCAGCTATAAAATACAAGTTCAATGTAGAAAGAACAGTGCCTTAACTTTGTGTAAGTCCCAACCATAACTTAATTTAGAGGAAATCGTCATGTCCGTGGACATCATGTTCGTGAAATCTGCAGTCCATGGACGTGACAGATGCTAACGGGTGTGGCGATTCCTACACTATGACTAGTTGCAGAATGTCCAATGACAAATAAAAAATAATTCTCGTGAGTTAACACAATATTCCTCTTCTGCTATGTCCGAGGACATGTATATCATGTTCGTAGACAGCAAAAAAGTAAAAATAAAAAAGTGTAAATATTACTAACTATCTCAGCCAATTACGTCAATAGATTGTATGATTGACAAAATGTAATTACGCAATTTTGGTTTTAAAAATATTATAAATTAAAAATGAAACTACATGAATAAACTGTGCTATGTATGTCTCGATGTAGCTTTAAATTTCCCTCTTTCTCATTTAAAAATAATTTGTCTGATTTGTAGAACCTGACGCAATTTTTCTATTGCGAATGTGCTTCTTACATTGTACATAATATCAAAGAACTTATTTATTAATTAAAAATTGTAAATGCTAGAAATATCTGAATGCAATTTACAGCTACGTAAGTAAAATTAACTTATACTAGAATGTAACGATTTAAAGACTTACTGTATGCAGCAGATAACTGGGGAGATAAGGGATATCACATATATTTTACGCTACGAATAAAATATCTCTGCTACACACGTGTACAGTAATTTCCATCATTTGAATTCTAAAATACCCAAAAATACTATTTGGAAAACAATAACTGACCTTTATCGGAATTAGAAGCACGATACTTGGCGGCGACACCGAAGACCAGTTCGCGAGCGTCTTCAAGAATCCGAATTAGTTAAAATCTTTTGATACGCATCATAATACTAATCGATAAATACTTCCAAACCTTTAATAACCTGACCAATGGAAAACGATTATTCTTTCATGAAATTCTGACAGAAATGGAGACGAAAAATCTCGATTTTAAAAATGCTTAAGATTTATCCTTCGACGCAGGCAACACACACGACCAGCACCCTTTGCACAAGTCTTCCCCAAAGCCACCACTGCTGATGCTATGAATTTCTTTCCCCGGACGTCCTCATGACTGGCAATCAAATAATGCCGTCTACCAATGGAGAGGAACGGATTCCTTAAAGGGTAAAAATATCATTGAAATCGACATTTCCTTCGTATATATACACCCATCGATTGTGCCTACAATGCCTGTACTGAATATACAACAAACAGTAGTGCTCTAATTAAGCTTTTTCCAGTGAACACGTATTCCAGAGTTGATAAAATATTAAACTTTAATCAAATATGTATAACTTTCAATCAACATGTTATCGTATCAACGATGCATATTCACAGGGGTATTTCAAAATAATGAATGTCTATGTAAACATAGACATATCTGTCCAGGATCCATTTATGTTCCGGCCGGGCTGTTCCTGGAACACTTGGAAAAATTAATGGTAGAATTTCACTCAAAAGATTCACTACTCTCCATTGAATAACTTTATACTTTTCATTTCCATAATGGCCTCTCCAAAATCTAAAACTATGTAATAATCTATACACAATAAACTGTATATAAATCCACATTTTGAAATTGAGCTCCCCGCACTTGTCTGAATGCTGACATAGATAGCGGGGAGAATACTCAACCCGACGATGGAAAACATTCCATTCGCTTCTTTAAACGAACTTCCATGATTGTTTCTTCTTTTTGCTTATTTTTCTTTCCATAAAAAAATTAATGCCTGAATTGAATCATCCCAGCAAATTATTCACATATCATAAAGCAGAGTGAATGCTTTCCGGGAATAACGACCTAGTTTGCATGAAATGGTGAAAGGTGAGCTTAGAATATGACCTTAAATAGTATGATATTCTCATGCTTCTCTTAAATAAACTCTGAAATGTGCGTCCACGTATCATTTGTTGCTATATATAGAGGATATTCTTCTGCACAGCAATCGAGAACGCAGGTCATTAAAGGTCAGGTCTTTAAAGCTGCTGAGGGAGCGAGCAAAATCATGAGTTCGTGGGTAAAGGAATGTGACGGAGGGTTTTTTTTATGGGCTAGGTGGGAGGTCGGGGAGAGGTGGTAACAAAACGACGACACAGAGAAAAAGAAGAAGAAGAGATGGTCGCATTGGAGGGGATGAAAGAGTGTGGGAATTTGGGCGAACGGACGAGAGGAGACAATAAATAGAAACTGCAACCGACTGCGTTTTGGCCAAATCGATAAAAAAAACAAAATTATGACAAAAGAGGGAAGAAGAGAGCGAAAGGGAGACTAAGTAGAGGCACAGCAGACACCCAAGGAGCGAGTGCGGGGAGTTAGCTTTATTTGTTTATTTAAAAACCATTCCCTTGAAGAAGAGACCAGCAGTCAGTCACGAAGCATGGGGTCAGAATCCCATATTCCACGCATACATCCGTATTTAACTTTTAACCAGGATATCACTTTATCAATAGGGTGGTTACCTAATTTTTATTAGCCTCAATCGAAATATTTTTACTCCTGGAGTACATATTCCACGCTTTTAGATTTTTAAATGACGTTATCTATTTTCCGCGATTAAATGAAAAGTGAAAAATTTCAAGCGCGCGAAAACTCGACGGCTAAGTATGAATGCTGGGAAAAGCCCGGGTGACGTCTGGCTTCTGCTGTGTGATGCCACCTGGGTGCGATGCGAACAATACGAGCTGCTTGCTGCCGAGCATGGCGGTAGCGTAGAGTATCCTGCTAGCAGGTAGCGCTTGGCTTAAATAAGGATTATTAATACCTTATCAAACGAAGAAAACTTTCCGACCTTATGTAGTTTTAATGGGTGATTATTAAGAGATGTTTCCCTGAGCTCTGTGCCTCATGCGTGCATTGGTAATCTCAGACGATGTAAAACTCCTATCTACTCGTATTGGCAACAGGAATCAAAGTAGCTGACATCTGGTGGCCAATTTCAGAAATGAGACGTGGAGGATCGGCCGGTTTGTTTACTAATGCTACAGCCTAGCGGTGTGCGAAACGGATGCGTTTTCGGCAATTTTGTAAAGCGAATACTGATGTATATGGTAAATCTCAGTTGTGAATAATGGATGACGTAATTTTCTCCACATCTGACGTTTTGAAGTTCAATAGAGACATCAAGAGGCCCCTCGTTGAGGGCTATGAGGTGGAATGCTGTAACCTGTCATGGTTGAAGCACTGTTGGAGTATTTGATTCTTGCAATGGGCTTTAGCATACAAACAAGCGTTATTAATGGCATGTCACACGAGATACAAGCTTTTCAGAAGAAAATTGGCGCTTCTTTTTCCGATTTCGTGTGTATTGTTTGACGATTTTATCAACCATCTATTACAGGAGATATATCATTATTAAAATCATCAAGCAATGTGATAGGCATCTACTCACATAAGCCATCCGTCCTCAATAATCTATTCTTCTTAAGGGAATTCGACGTCGGTGTGGTCGTGAGTGGAATTCCCCTTGCATTGGCGTTTTGACTGCTATGTGGAGTCACTCGACTCTCACCGGCTAGCGAAGATCGATGGGGAAGTGGCGAGACGGGTCGCGCGAGGGTCTCCGTGCCTCGGCCCCGGAATTTTGGCCATTTGGGCAAAGCGACTCGAGAAATCCTTTAACCCAACGAAGCACGCAGGCCTTAGAAACGTCGGGGTTTCGCACCGCATCGTATTCGGAAGAGCAAGGCCTAGTTATTGAATGAGAAAGAGACAGATGTTTTAAGGGCCGACCCGGTTTTGACGGGCCCCCGGGCGGAAGATGTCCCGGCGATCGTGGGGGGGATCGCCTGGGAAAAGTCTGTGCGACTTTGGGAGAAATTACTTGTCTCAAGCAGACTTAGTCCCGGCAATTGGTGGGTAGTCGGCCGGGAATATTCATATAATTCTCAGCTGTCGCAATTCGAATCATTTCTCCAACCTTAACTTTCCTGGCTTATTGGATATCTGAAAATTCATTGATAGTTATTGCAAGTTTGTTCAACCTTCTATTTCCGTCTGCATCTCATCCTCTGACACCTCCATACTTACGCGAAAAATTTTTAAGTAGGCATTAAATGATACAATGAAGGTGTCATGCCTTCATATGTTTCTCTATGACCCATTCTTGTTTTTTTCTTAAATAAAACTAGCATGCTAGCTCACTCTTGCCCATTCTCATGACGTGCTCCCACTTCTTTCCCAAATTAGGGATGTTGCGGAATCTATGTAGAGAGATAGCTTTTGTCTCACACTGGTCGGTGCAATCATAAACACCGCACATTTTGTTGCTCATGAACTTCTCCTTCTAAGTTTTTCATCATGATGCCATTGATATTCGGCTAAACGGTATAGTGCTGGCCGGCTAACGTTTCACACGAACAAGCGTACTATAATGCATCCGATCCTCCATATTCGGCCATGACACCTAATTTAATGCTGTCACCTGGATTCCCTTCCAGATGCAATTGTCAATAAGAACAATGACGCTTTCAATAAGAACATAAAACTCAGGTATTCGCAGGTTATCGTTCCACACAAACAAACGTACTAAAGTGGGCGATCCTCCCTATTCGGCCATGACACCTAACTTAGTGCTGCCACCTGGATTTCCTTCCAGTTGCCAATAGAAACTAGGTCCCTGTGACGTCACGTGGAGTGAAATCGCATGGGCGCCAATCTGTCCTTTTTCAAATGAGGTTAAAATTGACTATTAACATTCGTCTAAACTGGGATTTCTAAAACCAAATAATTTGTATATTATGAATACACTAATGGTGGGTACGAATCGCAATCAATGCCTTTGGTTTTCTTTGATGAAGGAAACTACCCTATTATACATTTGCGAGGCATTGAAAACAGGACGGAAAAATACGCAGGAAAAGAAACAATAATAACGGATATATTTATTTTACCCAACCCTTATATAATTATCGTTTGCTCATTGAACAGTTGGAAGTTGTTTTTAGATTTTCATGTCACTTTATTCAACTTTCTGTGGTGAAATGGAACTCTTTCAACTTAGAATGGATTTAAAAATACACCTAAGTATATTTTAATCGAAAAACACATAAAATTAATTTAAAAAGGTTCTTGATGCTACCAGTAGGTAAAATTAGGATTTTTGGTAATGATTCCCTCCAACATGCACATCTCAAATGGACGAATATGAACTCACGTTCATGTTTCCTCGATAAAAAGGACGGAATGATTGATTATCGCCAACTTCCGAAATGATACATCCATAAAAAAACAACCCTTTATTAAAAGGTAGCAAGCCATAGTACCTATAGCTGAAATTCATTAGTTAAATTTAGAAAGTCAAAAGTTTTAACCCTTGGCACCAATGCCAGCAAGCCATGAGCCTTGCGTAATTAATTACTCCTCAGTGACGGTGAGGGCTCAAAACTCACGAAAAAGACGTCGAGTCCGTGATTAAATTAAAAAATTTCACACCATTATCTCATATCGCTGGGAAGTAATTAATTTAAGCCATAAAATTTTCATTTGAATTACTCATAACGTCAGACTCACCTTGATAATCAAGCGTTTGTTTCACCTCCGACATTAATGAAATTGCAGCAAATAGTAAAACTGTTGAAACGGACACGAAAGTATGTCCAGTGTGAACTTTGGATGTGTAGCTCAATTGTTCATACAATGCTGTGGCAGAGAATAAAAATGTAAGAAGATACTCATCACCAAATATTATTTCTCCTTTGGCCATATCACCAATGTCACCGCTCTAAGCTAATTTCCTGTGTCATCACTCCGATTATTCAAATATATTTCCGGTAAGAATAATGTATATGGGAAAAAATATTATCCTATAGTTGGAAGCGTAAAAATGAGAATATTTATTGAAAAACAATTCTTTCGAATTCATTCTTTATTCCGATGTAACCCCGAAGGCATGAGCATAAATAATGCAAGAGAGTTAATTAAACGAAATAATTTATAAGCACTGACGTATGCATCAGGAATCCAGAATTCAGAGAGTGGATGATAAAAGTTATTTTAACTTTTAGTATTTTTGGAGAAACATAACAACAGCTTTTACTGCTTAAAATAAATAACTTATCCTCATTTAATAGCGTACGACTCATATTTATGACAAACTTCCGAGATATGTTATTAAACAAAAATTTTCTCTTCTCATCATAGCATTTTAGGAATTCAAGTATATAAATTAGACTTATTCCTGAAAATGAGAGATGTTTACGTAAACTCAACACTTAGTAGCACGAGTGGGTACCTACCACGAATGGTATAGACCACCAGTCGGGCTAAGTTCCCAACTGGTGTTCCATCATAAAAACATCATAAAACCAACAATATATTTGCAACCCAACAGAGGAAAACTACGTATATCAATATCGTAAGTCTGACGCTGGGATACAATATTGGAATTGTGGGACACGGAATTAGTTTTACTGAAATGCATAATGGAAGGAGAAACACAAGAACTAGCAAGCATGTAAAAGCAAAAAATAGCATTTGCGATTTATTTCATGACGATGCACTTAGAGAATCATCAGAGTCCCAAAAGAAGCTAAAAAATTTTTACTGAAAATCATCAACTACTCGTGCAAGCAATTCACCAGAAGAAAATGTCTATTATTTCGAATATAAGGTGATTAATATTAGAAAAAACGATTCTATACATAACATTGAAAATGTGCTGAAAATTGACATAAACATGTCGTAAGTTCATCTCACATATACTTGCATATTAGCTAACGTCATTCAATCGATAGTAATAACAAGATGGCACAGAAAATGTATTGCTTGTAGTAAAAAAATAGTTTCATTTATTTCGTGTGGGGGTGGATTGCTTTTTTTGGGTTCCCCTTACGATTCTCAATGTTAGCCTATCAGGAGCATAAGCTTGAAAACCTTTATGTACACATTAGAGGGATAAAAACCAAACCTTATCTTTAAAATTGCGTTGCATAGATCCTTTGAAAAATTAAGTAAATATCACTTCCGACAAAATCTCCTAACTAAGTAATATAAGTGCGATTAATTGCCTTTTTAAGATATCGATCTTTCCCGTTACATTTTTTTGGAGTTCAATTCAATATACGTGATTCGCTACAGACATTATGAAGCCAAAACAAAAAAAAATAGTTTTTCTAAGAATCTCAGGGTCACTATGGCAGAACTATTTTGAATAATGTTTTAAGAAGCACTTGAGAAGAGGGAGAATGGCACAGATTTTTCATAGACAAAGATAGAGCCTGATTCAGAGGATGCACCATTCCTGCCCTACATTTCTTTAACGCGAAGTACTTATCGCTTAGATACTTATGATTATCATCTGGAAATATTTTGTGTTGTTATAAAAAGAGGGATGCGTAGTTTTCCTGCATTGTCTCTGAAAAATATTTCATAAGAGATATGAGCATATACGTACTAATGTCAGCTCTAAAAACCCTGTCAAGTTGATGACGCCACTTTTAAACGAGTAATACGTTGCGAGTAAATATCAATATATTGCCAGTCGAAAGAGACCGATACTTCGAAGAGGAGAAAGTGTGCAAAGAGGCAAGGTTAATTCCGGAGGATCAAACGACTCAGAGACATTTGACCTTCGAAACAGAATAAAAGAGCTCTCTCCGGAAAATCTTTTTTTTTTTCCTGAAACAGAACCGTTGAACGAATCCGAGATAAAGATTTCGGCCTCATTTTTCCCGTTTCGCGCGCTGCCGACCGACAAAGCGAAAAATCGAGCGTCCGAAGAAAGAGGGCAATCCACTCCTTTCCTTTCGGCTTCTTCTTTTTTTATTATCAAGAGAGTGGTGGAAGACGCTCCAGAGGAAAGTGGAGGTGACGAATGAATTGAATCGAAGTTAGTAATGGGGAGGTCGACATCACACGGAATTCGAACGGGAAGGAGGTGATGGAAGAGTCCGTAGAACTAAATACTATAGCGATTAATGGCAGATTATTGACACAAGCATGTCGTAAGTTCATCTCACTTGTACGTGCATATTAGCTATTAGCTAACGTCATTCAATCGATAGTAATTTCAAGATCGCACTGGAAACGTATTGTTTGCAGTAAAATAATAGTTTTATTTATTTCGTATGGGGGTGAATTGCTTCTCTTGGGTTCCCCTTACGATGTGTCTCATGTTTTTCATGCTAGTCTACCAGGAGCATTAGCATAAAAACCTTTATTTACACATAAGAGGGATAACAACCAAACCTAATATTTAACAAAACGTTGCATATATCCTCTAAAAAATGAAGTAAATGCCACCTACGGCAAAATCTCCTGTCTTAGTAATTTAATTTCGATGTGATGTTCTGATGTGATGTGCAGGTCTATTAAAAATACTTGAATTCGCTAACGTTTCAAACCTGTTGGTTAATGTTTTTCCTTGAAGCTTCAATTCATCATTATGAAATTATAGAAGATGTAGGAATTTATGAGGACCCAACAGGAGTGCTTTAAGCGTTACCGGGGCCGGGACCTCGTAGTTCAACTGTTACGCCCGATCAGCCGGGGAGGGGAACGGAAAAAGGGGAGGAGACGACGCTGTGATAGGAGTCCGTTGACGCCTCGGATGAGGGAGGGGATAGGGCTGGAGGGGAGGAGATAGGGACAAACCTGCATCGCCATGGAGACGATGGGCCCACCACTAGCGAAACTATTACTTTTATTGCCAACGAAATTGGAAGATTTTTCTTTAAGTAGAAAAATTCAAAGATCATTCCGTTAGAAAAGAGATGCAGGCTGCCAATATGAGAGACATTGCAAAAATAGAATTAAGATGATATATCATGGAGCTTTTTATTTTTTACACCATGTTACGTATTAATAATGAAACACTTTGTTACTTCCACAAAATGTTGTGGAAGTAACAAAGTTTTCATTATTAATATGGAGCCCTTCCACCACGTAAAAGCTTCAAGTGTCGATTTAACCATGCTACATTTTTGCAATTTATTTTGATGCATCAGTCTTTAATAAATTTTATTTCAAGTCATAGGGTCTGTTCTTTTATTTCAGATGTTTAAGTTTGTAAAGAATAATTAAGGAAATAGCGTTAAGAAAAGAACTTACATAATGAATTTTAGAAAAATTTATTTTAATCTAAACTGAAGTATTTTACTTATGGACTTGCACATCAAAAAATATATCTTCTAATCAATTATACAGAGGTTAAAACACATAACCATTTATTAAAGGCCTCCTCAACAAAAGAAAGTAAATTTTGCTGCATACATCCTCGAGCTAACTATTTGGAAATTAACTAATGCAACACGGGTATGAATTAGTAGGAGTATACATGTTGGAGCAGAATTATATCACGAAATTTTAACCCTGAGTAGCTTATGCCAGTAGGAACCAAAATTAATCATGAAGTTCCGGTCGAAAATGCACAATTTTTGAACTAAAGAAACTTTGATACACTCAGACAGACAATAAAATAAGCATAGCAAATATGTTTAGGGGAACGCTGATTCCAACAGGAAGAAGTTAACTATTGAGGTTAAAAACATATCAAATTTACTAAAGTGGAGGTGATTTATGGTGGGGAGCAGGGGGGGGGGCTAGGGGGGTCTTATTATCCATTCCCTGTTGATCTCCAATCCAAACCTTGAATATGCAGATGCATACATCAAAATTAATTCACATTGCAAGTCCTTTTATTAATAAAAACCCTACAGAAGAACAGGATATATTCGAAACGATGGCGAACCATTTGCATTTTATATAATAACATAAAAAAAAATTGCGAATACTAAAATAGAGAAAAAAATTCTCGTGCTCACTGCTAATTCAAAGGGGTGTAATATTGTAAGCCTGAAAGGTGATGAAAATGGGATTAAAACAGTTTTTTTTAGGACTTCTGGGAATCATAGCGAGGGATCGGTTGATGGGAAACGTTTGTAAGGGTCCGCATATTCAGGGTCTGGATTGGAGATCAGGCGGGAATGGATATTGAGGCCCAGGCCCTCTGCTTCCCTCTTCCCAACATTACTCACCCCATCCATCTATGAAAAAAATACACGCCTCATTTGGTTTTTCTTTTTCTCCTTCATACCCCCATTCATATCGATCACCCGCAGCGATGCGTCGCAAACTTTCATCCCTTTCCCCGCCCCCATGATCCCTTTCTTTTTAAGTTTTTCTTTTGAAGAGGATTTTACCCTCGTATCACCCGATGGATCGCTTAAGCCGGGCAAATATTCGAAAATAGTTCTTTCAACTTCAACTGGCTGTTAACGGGCTTATTATATCACTATCGGTCCTAGCGTTTAACAAGCTTACATGCATTGATTGTGCTGAATGTAATTAAATAAGTGATAAATCTCATAAAAGCATGTAAATGAACCTTAAACTTGGCATGGTTCTTTCCCAAAATAAATATTGACCAATGAAAAGACAAGAGAAAAAATATAATAGAACAGAAATTAGAACGATGGCCTTTGATCATGATGATAATAATGTAACTTGATCATGGCAGTGAGGGTCATATGAAATTTAATTAAAATTGAATTAAATCTCTTTCATGAGGTATGTAACATGATATCTGACTTATATATATGGACCTCGAGTTTTTTCAACACGCTTGAATTATTATAAGGCCTCCGCTCTCAGTTTTCAACCGAAACAAAGGCCTTAATTATTTCTTTTCCGCCGCATTTGAATGATATGATGCCCCTAATTAAGACTTCGTTTCCTTTTGTCCGGGCGATTTCAACTCATGAATTGTGAGTGTCGTGCCTGTTGACACAGTCGCTACAGCTCCCAGGGAAAGGTGCTTTGTCAAGAGTACAGTGGTCAAGAACGGCCTTAGTGGAGAAAGAGAAAAGAAAGCTAAGCAGTGGACCATCACAAAACAAAGGAACACAGCAATGCGCTGTGAATGAGCTGCCCAGAGCCTGAGAGAGAAATGAAAAGGAAAACTCTTTATTCACTTATGAAATAACTCGTTGTCCACCAATTTCATATTGCCAAACTAGAGAATACACTTTTAGCGGTGAAATGTATATACAGATTAAATAAAAAAATTAGGACCTTTCGTTGGAGAAACTTTTTTCTTCACAATTATATTCGCGCCCTCTGCAAATACGTGATTAGTATTCTTTCAAGGTGCTGCTATGACAAGGAGGAAATAAAGAACATGAATTTCACGGCACATTCCATAATTTGTGAGACTTCCAAGTGGTTCAAACTTACTCGTGAAAGAGTGGTTTCTGAGTTATATTTTTCCAAACGTTGGCATTTCGTTTTTGTTTTTTTTTCAGGAAAAATAAATCGCTTCAAATTGACGCTGTCGTCTTGAAATTTTCAAGGTATAAAGAGAAAGTCTTTGCTAGCACGTGACTACATTTCATGTATCAAAAAATTTCATCTAAATACGCTTGTGTAGAATTTTCGACTTTAATGTACAGGAAAATTTTGACAGAGGTCTGACCATACTCTGAACATTCTAAGATGACAGCGAGTAAAAGTTCGTCGTGAACAAATAAGTCGAATAAGAGTAGTGCGACTAGTTATTGCAGTAAAACCAATCTTTCCATTTTATTTTGATCGATTAATTATCAATAAATGCTCCATGCTACAACACATATTCTTGATTTTGCTGCTAAAAGAGTAATCACAAAAGTAAATTAAATTAATGGCTACAGGGAGGTATCTCTTTCACCTGAGCTCCTTTTGGTTTTTACCCAGTGAAAAACCCTTGAGATAAATAGGTTAATTCAACGTGATGAATCTACCTCAGCTCTAAAACGGTGTTCCAATGGAATTCAATTGTAATATAGGAACTCAAAAATTACACGCTAGCTCACTAAACTGATTAAATATTTACTTTTCCCGTCTTTCACGATATAGACAACTTAAAAATCACATTATAGGATTAAAACAGGCTCGTAGCAAATGAATAAATTTAGTGGACCATTACCTTTCCCACATTTTAATCTCCAATAAGGAAATAAAAGAAAATATGTGCGCTTTGAAGCCTAGAAGCATTTAGTGAAGAGTTCTCGGTATCGCCACCGGGTCAAGAACTGCAAAACTAACTGGCAGTTATGCAGTTCCTGACCCGGTGGCGATCCCAAGAACTCTTCACTCATTATAAGTCTATTTGCCGGGAAAACACGACATCTTTCCTAGAAGCATTGTTAGTATTCAATACGATATATTTGATTCATGCGTGGTTTGTTGAATAGGGTAGTTTCCTTGAACAAAGAAAACGAAAGGCATTGATCGCGATTCGTTACCCACCAGTAGTGTATTCATAATATACAAATTATTTGGCATTAGAATTCCCAGTTTAGACGAATGGCAATGGTCAATTTTAACCTCATTTGAAAAAGGCCAGATTGGCGCCCATACGAAGCCACTCCACGTGACGTCACAGGGACCTAGTTTCTATAGATTCTAGATTCTATAGATTCTAGGAGTAGATAGGAGTTTTATATCGTCTGAGATTACCAATGCATGCATGAGGCACAGAGCTCAGGGAAACATCTCTTCATAATCACCTATTAAAATTGCCTAAGGTCGGAAAGTTTCTTCCTTCGGTTTTTTCGGTTTCGTTTGATAAGGTATCAATAATCCTTATTTAAGCCAAGCTCTACCTGCTAGCAGGGTACTTTACTACCTGCTAGCATCCTGTGTCGTATCAGCGCTCAAAGCCTCGCCCCAAGGTCACCTCACTTGCGGCAGCGGGAACAAGAATGACATCACACGGCGTTTTCCCAGCATTCATACTTATCCGTCGCGTTTTCTCGCGCTTGAAAATTTTCACTTTTAATTTAATCGCTAAAAATAGATATCGTCATTTTAAAATCTATAAGCGTGAAATACGTACTCCAGGAGTAATAATCTTTCGATTTAGGCAAAAAAAAGTAATAGAAAACCACCCTACAAATTTCTTTTGGAATATCATGAGCTCACCTCAAACTGAACGAGATCAATTGAACAATTGTGGGCCTTTAGGGAACCTGGCAGTCTGGCCACTTCCGACGATCCAGCCCGCGACTTATCTTGTGTTCGTCCATGACGAGTTTGCTTCGGGCATCTATTTTATGTTGGCGTGACCAGTTGGCAAGATAATCGGAGAGCATGAGAAGGAAAATGTGGCCATCGAAAAGGGAGATGATAGAAACAACAGATATACACGCCCAGCGATTGTTAGTTTTTTTTAAGGCTGTCAACAATTGAGTAAATTCCATCTTTCCCTTGACCCCCTATATATTGACTTTTCCCAGGCAACCATGCTTCCCGCATTACTTTCCCTTATTTTTAATTGTTAATTCCTAAACGATTGTGTGGACTACATCATTCCAAATAGATTTCATTGAAACTAAAATACACAACTCGCAAAAGTTTCATTAAC
The DNA here is from genome assembly GCF_921293095.1 of Ischnura elegans. Lineage (NCBI taxonomy): Eukaryota > Metazoa > Arthropoda > Insecta > Odonata > Coenagrionidae > Ischnura > Ischnura elegans. Next base: position 111,145,015 of record NC_060254.1, on the reverse strand, counting down.
TTAGCATTAACTAAGGCGATTTTTGGCTAGCGTTTTTCGAATTCAGCCCACTGCGTACCCCTTTGCATACTTAGTTTAAGTATGTGTTTACCGTGAAAATTTTGAGGCAAAAGGTTTGAGCAATTAATGTATAAAAAAGTAAATGGGTCCAATGAGGGTGATACGTTCTGCGGTGCTGACAAATCGTTTCTGAGGATTCCCGGGGGCTGAAAACTCACCCACCTTTTATTTTAAGAATTAATTCAACTTCACAGCTACGACAACAGTGCATTGAAAGCCTTTAAAATGGGAAAATCTAGCGATCAACAACATAGGGTGTTCACAAATATCCTTAATGAAATGTAAAAAAACATTATGATTCCACATAAATTTTAATATTGTATGACCTAGATTTCGACGCGGCACGTAATCATCTTTAATTTATGTGGAATTGTGAAGTTTTCTTCGTTCCATTATGTTACGTCGATTTCATGAAGTCACGCCAGAGACAACGAATTGTAAACATTAATGCCCTGGATAGCGGCAGCTTACTCTTCAGGGACTCGAATCTGCAACCTTCGGTTTACCAGGCGAGGACATAAGTTCACCCCGCCACGACCGTGACCAAAAAATAATTTGTGTAAGATAATCATCAAGGATATTTGGAGAGAATATAAATCTGACTGGCTGCCGCTTAAGCTGCCGTTTAATTCCCACGCGGCGGAGACAATTCCGCATACCCTCACAAACCTCTTTCTCTGTCGCCTCCGCGGCATCGCGTGCCGACTTGTATAGCTCTTGAGCCCGTCTCCGGATTTAATTGCCTCTCTCGACGCTCAAAACGAGAAAATAGGAAGCATGAGGGGAGCGGAATAGGGACAGACAGAAAATGAGGGTAAGGGCGAACATTTAAAAGAAATATAAATCGATGAATGGGTGGCGCGCACTCCTCGTACGGAACGACCCTTTTATTCCGATCGAGTGGACGACGAGAAAGAACTTCAAATTCTTCCCCTCCGCCACCCATCCCAAGATTAAAGGATTTCACGATGGAATGCGCGTACCGCTCTCGTAAAGTGGAAAGTAGCGATATTGTGTTTTGCCTTCGCGTGGAACTAGTATGCAATATCATATCTAGTCTAAACATCGCTTTTATTCATTGTAGGTGTAATGTCCACTCATGGCATTATTGCCGATTTACGGTGGCCCAGTAACAAAACAAATAGATGAAATGTAACCAAGAGAACCTGAATTAACCTGATGTAAGAAGTGCTGATTATCAGATAAATGAGGTAAAGCCAAATTTGTGAAGACTCTCGTGATAGAGAAAAGGGATCGACTTTCGTAGAAATAACCTCTTCTTACTTAATCATGTCCCCTTGGATTTTTTCTGTTATCTTAATTTTTTCTGCATTTTAGGTATTTTTTATGGTACGTATTTTGCTAAAATATAATTTGATTCTTTCTCATATTAATTGAGTTATACCACCTGTATGCCTTCAAAAATTAAAATGACAGGTTAAGCGCTTCAATTTGGTTTCTTTACAGTCTTTATTACATTTTGAATGGAAATTAGGAGCATTTAAGTATGATCTTAGGTTTTCCCGGCGTATCAGTTGCAGAAAAGTTTCTCGGGTTTTCCACCGGTTGATGTCGTCCATGTCTCCCGACGTTTCGATCCGCGACTTGCTGATCATCCTCAGGGGATCTTCCGAATGATCATTCGGAATCATTCGGAAGATCCCCTGAGGATGATCAGCAAGTCGCGGATCGAAACGTCGGGAGACATGGACGACATCAACCGGTGGAAAACCCGAGAAACTTTCTGCAGGAGCATTTAATGTTACGCCGAGTGGCTTGTAGTTGGCCAGGGCAGGGGAAGCAGGAGAAATGTGACCGCTGACCATTTTAAAATTTATGTTGCGAAATAATTTTTAAATCATCACTCAGTTGCATTGATAAATAAAGAAAAAGGTCATATTTAATGAAGTTGTTAATTAATTTTAACACACACTAAGAAATGTTCAAAATAACTAACACCCGTAGGTACGTCTCGATGGATATACAACACCAATCTAATTGAAAGGGGAGGTGGATAAAGGTGAGCGATGAATGAGTGATCATGAATTGTGGACTAGGGATGAGCAATAGAGAATGGGTGCAAGTATGGAGGGAGGTATATTTAGAAATGGAGTTCAGGACAGTCTTTGAAAGAGTCGAGGATGTTGCAGATTAATTTAAGGCCACTTTTAAGGCGTAGGAAAGGAAATTGTGGATGGAGAGAGAAGTGGCAATGGTGGTTGTGGGTAGAGTGGATTCGGGGAACCCAGGGCGGGCCCCGCAAAGGATACGCCCTCGAGGGCCGGGAACCAAGTCCGAGACATATACGCCCGTGCCACCTCGAGAGGGGGAGGACAGAGGAAGGATAAAGATGGGAGGCGACGAGGAATCCCGCACCGTCACAAAGGCGGGCGGGCCCCACTAACAGCGAAACCAAGCGAACGCAATTAATGTGCCAGCGATTTTAGTGGGTTTTCCTATGAGGAAGAAAAATCCATCGATCAAATCGCTAGATAGGTTGTGGGTACAAAGGGCATATGAGGGACTCAACATATACCTAACTACACTTGCTAAGAAGTTGATTATAGATTTAAAGGTAGCGAAAGTTGACGAAGCCGATATCAAGAGTTTCTTTGGTTGGTTAACTATTACTAAATCATTTTTAACTGAGTTGTATTCCATTTTAAGATTTCGTGGTTTAATATCTCATACTTTTACCTCTTTTTTTTCCAATGTAAAGGGACCCGGGTTCCGATGAATAATCATCGTCAGCCCGCGTAAATTATTAGCTGTTTATCTTTTTACTGTATCCTTAGTTACGTAACGGAAGACGAGATGAAATTTGAAACGGGCGACAGCAAAGAGGGAAAGGTTAGGTAAATATATTCGTATATGAGTGTTGTTCTGGTTAATAAAATGTTTTAAAATTTATAACTACTCTCTGGAATCTAATTCGCGGTGGTCGTTGCAAAATTTTAAAATCACTCCTAAAGCAGTTACATATGAATAGTTTAGCAAAATTACTTTTATCATCTTTGTTATTTTTGTAAGCACTTAAATGATCTTTATTTCTGACAACGAAGCTTCTTTCTGTCTGCCCCACTCAGACAGGAAGCTGACATCACCCAAATGGGAGAGCAATGCACTTTCAGAGGAAGGACAAGTGTTGAAAAAATAACAATGAAGAGCTTGTGGATCTTTAATGTCTCAGTATCGTTACAGAGGGCCTAAGAGGGACATGGGTATAGATTTGACACGATGTAGTGGAGATCATTTATGCTGTTTAAATATTACTATGAAAAAATTTTGCCCACAGCAAAATACATTGGCTACTCACGACGCCTTTTGTCGAGTTCACAGATTTGAAAGTGCATTCAATACAAGGAAATTATTGGCGAGCAGTTCAAAAACTTTGTGGAATCTTCAACGCCTTATTTAGTACTAGAAACGACGCGGTTCCTGTTTACAGTTTTTGATCGATAGTGATAATTTTCCAAAATTCCCGAAATTATACTACTTATAGAAACCTCTCCCAGCGAATTCAATTGGGAGAACGAGGCGATAATTTTGCCGTTTGAAAACAGTATTTTAGCGATCCTCTGGTCCTCCGAAGAAAGTGCCGAATTGAAATGAATGGGGATCCCACCAAATCAAAGGAATGACACGACTCTTATTTTTCATTCCTCCAGAATTTGACTCGGAACGCAAAAGTCGTTTAACTTCCGATTCCCTGCGAATGAATTGTGCTGCAATCAATGGCTTCGCGAGATTAATGGGTTTTCCCAACCAGTCAACGCCAACAAAAGTGAAAGAGCCCAGGAAAGCGTGTCTCGCGAACGTCTGGCGATGGTCTCTGTCCCTGCCATCGATTTGATAGCCATCGACTCACGCAATCACCCAAGTTACACTAATAGAACAGCGAACCGTAAAAAGTGACAAGCTGACGGTGTACATGCGTTCTAGTGAAGTGGTCGTGAAAACCTTTGTGTTAAAATAATTTAATGTGAGTTAAGCCCAGATCGAGTTGAGTCGTCAATAAACACGTCATTACCGTGTGTGTAAACTAATCTCCACGCAATTTTGCCTATCGCTAACGATCGTGCTCCTGTCGACTTATGGAGCAGATTGATTTGATTTCCTCGAAATTTTTGCAAATTCGTATCATCAGCGAAGTGTTCCCGAAAATTATTGACTGCCATAAAAATAACAAATTGTGGAGAGAGCGAGAAATGTTGGTGGCTAAGAATGAATATCTCTTCGTAATTCAAAATAAAATCAATAGAAATAAACACAAAAGGAAAATTTGAAGGTCAGCAAAGATTCCTAAGCGATATGTCCTTAAAATTGAAACTAATTCGATTCGATCCCAATTCGTGGTGCATTCGTGATGACGATTATCAAATCACAAGGAAATCCGTCTTTTAGACAATATCACAAAGGCTAAATTTAAGTTATAATAAATCTATCCGATGTTGGATCATGAAATTTGCACAAAAATATCAAGTCATCATTGTGAAATCGTACGCGAAATTTCATTAATGTGCTCTGCGCATTCTTTTACCTTAAAAATCCGTATTTATCCGTTTTAGACATTATCCTTCACATAATTTTAGTTATGACAGATCTATCCCGTGAAGGATCATGGAATTAGGACCGAAATTGCAAGTGGCTACTGTAAAATCATGCGCGAAATTATAGTGATGTGAACGAAATAACGCAGAATATATTCGCCCCCTTTTCCTTGGAAATCCGTTAATAATACAGGCCAATTTTAGTTATTATGGAATAATACCAACTGGGATCATGAAATAAGGAGAGTAGTACAAGCCGTTACTGTGAAATCATGCACGAAATTTAGGTGATGTGTACGAATTGATTCAGAAGTTTTTCGCGATTTTTTACCTTAAAAATCCGTTATTTATACAAAATCATACCAACTATGATGGAATCATCTCACGTGGGATGCTGAAATTTGGACACATACAGCAAGCCGTCATTTTAAAATCAAATGCGACAAATTAGTGATGTGCACGAAATAACTCGAAAGTTATTTGCGCTCTTTTCCACTGGAAGTCCGTTATTTAGATATGATAATAAGTGTAAATTTTAGTTATGATAGAATTATTCCAAGTAGTATCTCGAAATTTGGTCTCTTTACTTAAGCAAGTCGTTACTTTAAATCAGGGGTCTCCAAAATACGGCCCGCGGAGGGCTTTCATCCGGCCTGCGCACTCGTTTCAAGTGGCGCGCGATTCTCGCTCGTTTAACTGAGTGAGACGCCGCTAGGAGCATTGCTGCGCTGTACTACACGTCAAAGTCGCCTTCAACTGTTCGTAAATAAGAAATACGCCACCGCATGCTTCAGTAGGCGTTGGTATCGAATACTTCAGTCATCGGCAAATTTGATATCCGGCCCGCGGGTCGATTCGGAACTTGGAATGTGGCCCTCGTGGCCTAGTAAATTGGAGACCCCTGCTTTAAATCATAAGGAAAATTTCTTTGATGTGTACGAAATGACTCGGAAGTTATTCACGCCCTTTTACCTTGCAGATCTATTAATGCGACGATATCGTACAGGCTAATTTTAGTTATGTTAGATTTTCCCACGCACAATAATAATAATGTAACATAAATAAAAATATAAATTAATTATAATAATTATATTTAATTATTAATTAAATATTTATAATAATTAAATTTGTACACAAATTGAAATTCTTTAGAAATATCACACACGATATTTCAGTGATATGCACGAATTAACTCCGAAGTTATTCACGCAAGTTATTTCCCTGTGAAATCCGTTATTTAGAATATATCCCACTGGCTAAATTTTAGTTATGATAGAATTATCCCACATAAGATCATGAAATTTTTACATGAGTTCCAAAACGTTGCCGTTAAATAATGCACGAAATTACTCAGACGTTTCACGCGCTGGGAAATCCTTAATTTGGACAATATTGTACAGGCTTAATTTTAGTAATGATAGAATTATCCTACGTAGGATCATGAAATTTCGACAGTGGTCACAGGTTTTTACTGTTAAATCATGTACTAAATTTCAGTGATATAATCGAAATATGTCAGAAGTTATTCGCGCACATTTCCCTTCGGAATCCGTTATTTATAAATTATACTATCGGCTAAATTTTAGTTTTAATGGAATCATCGTTAGATCATAAAATGTTTATAGTAGTTGCAAGATTTCACTTAAAAATCATACGCGAAATTACAGTGATGTGCACGAATTAATTTCCAAGTTATTCACGCTCATTTCTCTGTGAAATCCTTTATTTAGACAATATCATGCAGGGTAAATTTTGGTTCTGATAGAATTATCGTATGTAGAGTCATGAAATTTGGAGACAAATTACAAGTCCTTACTGATAAATCATGCGCGAAAATTCAGTGAAATTCACGAAATATCTCAGAACATATTCGTGCTCATATTATTTTGAAATTCTTTATTTAGACAATATCATGGAGGTTTATTTTAGTTATGATAGAATAATATCACGCAGGATCATGAAGATTTTACAGTAGTTGCGACAAATTTCAGCGAACTGCACGAAACAATTCAAAAGTTATTCGTCATGGTAAAATTATGCTCGAAATTTCAGTGATATATATACTGTAATAAATACCTCAGAAGTAATTGGCACTCAATTCCCTTGGAAACCGTAATGAATACAATATCATACAGAGGTAAATTTTAGTTATGATAGGTAAATTTTAGTTTTCATCCCACGTATGATGATAAAATGTTAGCATTAGTGGTATGTTTAAGTCACGCGAAATATCTCAGAAAGTTTTCGCATTCATTGCTTTTGTTATTCCTTTTTTGAGTGCATATCTTACAGGCTAAATTTTAGTTATAAATGGATTATCCTACGCAGGATCCAGAAATTTAGAAATAAGTTGAAAGTCTAGCGACATGCGCCTGGTCTACAGTCAATATGTACAATCATTCGCCAAATTTTAGTGATCTGCACGAAACAATTCAAAATTTATTCGCGCTCATTTCCTTTGGAAATTCGTTATTTAGACAATATACTACGGGCTAGATTTTTTTGTTAATAGAATCATCCCGTGTAGGATCGTGAAATGTTAATAGTAGTTGCAAGTTGTTACTATAATTGTTACTAAAATACTGACTTTAAGCGTTGTGATGATAGAAATATACTACGAAGGATAGTGAGATTTGGACACGTATTGTAAATCGTTACTGCAAAATTATGCGCGAAATTTCAGTGATTTGCTCAAAATAATTCGTAAGTTATTTGACCACATTTTCTTTGGAAGTGCATCATTTAGCCAATTTCATACAGGCTAATTTTAGTTATGATAGAATTATGTCACATAGTATTATGGAATTTGACAGTAGTTGCCAGCCGATAGCGTTAAATAGTACACGAAATTTCAGTGATGTTCACGATATAACTTAGAAATTATTTGCGCTATTTTCATCGGAAATCCTTTATTGCGACAATATCGTACAAGCTAATTTTAGTTATGATAGAATAATTCCTCGGATGACCATGAAATTTGGACAGTAGTTGAAAATCGTTACTTTAAAATCATGTGTGAAATTTTAGTGATGTGCACGAAATAACTCAAAACCTATCCGCGCTCTTTTCCCAATTAATTCCGTTATTTAGATAATATCATATTGGCTAAATTCTAGGACCACATACTCTTTCTGTTTTTTAAGTGGACTTTTACGTGCATCGTCATGAATATTCTATCCGAAAATATATTTCACAGAAAAAATGAATTTTTTGCACGTCATCAGTCTCACGAGAAAGGCTTTTATCTAAGGCTGGTAAATTCTCAAGCGCATCATCCATCATCAAGAAAACATCTCAATCAGATGGTCTATTTAAAAATATTTAGTGAAGCCGAAGTTCTATGCGGTGATCACAAAAATTTAGCTTGCGTGATTTTGTAAACTTTTACCGCTAATAAATCACCTTAGTAGATATTTTGGAATTTTTTTCCTAATGTTTAATAAAATTTTTGTAAAAAACTGCGTTTTTTTGAAGATCCTTCTCTATTTTTCGATCTTTCTCTTCATATGTCAATTTGGAAGAAAGTCAAAGAAAAGTCGAACTTTTTGTTTCAATTAAAAATAGATTTCTCGATTAATCGAATTTTTACGGACATTTTTCCGTCACTATTTGCGACTAGATTTAATAGTTTGGGCGGGAAGAGAAAGAGGATTTTGTTCCGGTCATGCCCCGTTTACACAACGATCATAGTGACGTTGATCGGGAAAACGGCGCGTTTACACGTCTAAAAGTTACCATCGTAAATCAGTGCTGGAATTGTGTCATTTAACAACTGACGACGAGACTGCGTGAGGAAATTGAAATCTTCGAAATTAAGAAGGAAAATAATATTAATGTTTTCATGTGCTAAAACTAAAGGTAGACCGAAATGTCGGTAAAACTTTAAAGAGTGTAGGATTCATTATGGGAATCTGTCCAAAGTTTAAAAATATTCATACGGTAAAGACAGTAGATATGTCGCTTTGCTACGTTCCAAATTGGAATATAATGTTAACTGGTCATCTTATTACAATATCGACTCAATCCGGCTTAAACGTGTCCAAAATAAATTTCTCAAATTAAATAATTACGATTTAGGAATCTCACTGTATGATTACAACACTTCATATCTTCAATCCCAGGTTAATTTGAAAACTCTTGCACGACATACGATCCTTCAACAATGTCTTATTCCTCTACAAAATTATCAATTCCTATTTAGATTGTTCCTATCTCCTTTATTAGTAAATTTTAATGGATCCCGTCATAACTATACAAATCCTCACCTGCCTGTTTTTAATTACCATGGAGAAAATTATGTCTTCAACTCCAAGCGGAATGATGAGGTATAACTAAAACTAGTCATAACAGTCCGTGAAGCCTATAAGAATCTAGATTCTTCGAAAGAATATGTAAAAAAATTTAAGAATATTCACGCATTAAAGACAGTACACATTGCTCTTATTATTTAACTAGAAAAGGCTAAGATTTCGGCTTAATTCTGCACAAGTATTGATTTCTCCATTTCTTCGTCTAAATGTTATAGATATTTTTGGCGAATTTTATCATGCAACCCTGTATACAACGATTTTAATTGGTTATAATATTTTGCGTATGTTTGTTATTTTCCATCATCTGTGAAGTGTAATGTAAGGATAAATGGTTATGGGTTAACCTGTAAATAAAGAAATACATAAAACTGGTATAGTATAGAATATCCGATATCATTTGCTAAATAGAACAGCAGAAAAAACTTTCCCCTAACGTCCTTCGATTACCTGCTCAATAATGTCTTCAATCGTTGCCATATATCTTAGATATATTAGAGTTATTTATGAAATATCAATTATTGTATCAAGATTGCAACGGCGCGAAAGAATCGTATATGCATCGATCTTCATTTCCTAATTCTTTTTTCTAGGCACACTAGCGCTAACCATTGTAAGTTCGGCAGTGTTAGGTACTAAGGCCTACGATGGTAAATCTGCGCGTTTACACGACGTTTTGAGGTTACACGCGTACGGATCAACCATCGCGACGATCGTTGTGTAAACGGGGCATCAGTGACTTCACACGTCAGAAAAGCAGAGAGCCCTCCAGGCGAGCCACCACAAGACGTCCTGGAACAATGTGCTGAGGGGATGAATGCTGGGAGCCCTCGAGACGCTCACACAAAAGAATAAAATTTCGTCCGTCGGCATTGGTCAGAAATGGGAGCTCCACTCACGAGCCATCTCCGGCCAAGAACGGAAGGAATGAGGGATGAATTGCAATCTAGTGAGAGAGAAAAGAGTGCCTGGCAGCAGGCGAAACGTTGCTGAAAGCAAAAACGTCGACAAGGTGCAGGTATACAGGAGTGCACAAAGCGTGCGTAAATTGTTTTGTCCGAAACTGTTTGCTCTCACAGACTGCGAGAATGGAAAGTCATTCTTGAAAAGAAGCTTCCAAAAAAAGATATTAGGTCCAAGGAATGCATGCAAAAATTTCAGAAAAAACAATCCAGCTGGAGACAAAAACATAGCGAAAAGATGTAGTGTTTCAGTATTTTCAAGGAGAAAATTACAGCTAGCATGAAGTCCTCGATTAAAAGCCATGTCTTTCAAACAGGCGTAAGTCCACTATCAGGAATTTGCAGTGATAAATTTTAATTTAATTTTTGGGGTAACTAGAGCCGCTTTTTAGGTATTTTTCTGTGAGGGGATGCTACTTATATTACCACATTTATTCATGGGGAATAGTCTAAGTGATAGCTTTCAAGGCGTGCGGTGAAAGTGACTGGTCACTACCTTTGATTTGTGGTGTTTAGTAATCCATCGCATTGATTCATTCAGAACAGTCTGTGCGTGCTCTCGTCTGGAAGTTTCGATATAACCTGTATCAATAGCATTCGTCTGTGTAGGAGCGGGGCTTACACCCGGGAATTCGTTTGGGATTTCGATGTTCCCCCGAGCAACAAAGGACTTTAATAAATGCTTGGTGAAACTTCGCCAGAGCATATGCTTTTTATGTGTAAGCGGCTAATGCCCTTACAATGCACGCCACACACCTATTGAGGTAGCTAGCGGGGTAGTACGCAGAAGTAGATGAACCTTCAATATTCCCAAAACTTACCGACACTCAAACCCCATCCTCCCTTTTGCAGTAGGACGTATTTAAGGAGGAACTTGGTTGCACATGATACACTCTAAAAATGATATGCGTCATTCGAAAGTAAATTCTGTGGAGTTATAGGTGCCTTATTTAAGTGATTATTTAAATAATTTAAGTAATAAGTTAAGAATTCCCATCCGATTCCTCTCATTCCTACCGAACACTCCTCGACTCTCCCTATCTGACCCTACGATGCATGCGCATATAGTATTTCCTACCTTTCACCGCATAGAAACCTCACCAATACATCGACGGCTAAGTTGCTGTATCAATTTTATTAAAACTTAAGGTGAAATAATAATCAATAATCTATCCAGACAATCGTCTGAGTGCTATTTATCAAGAAAATAAACGCCGGCGAACAAACGTCGAAACTTAGACGAGACATCTTCGGCACTCATTTGTGTGACTCGCGTTCGAATTGCGGTCATGACTAATTATTTATCCTCAACGATTATTCCAAAATCTTTTTTATATTATGAAAACGAAGTACTAAGGAAAAGATTTCGACATATTTATTAAGCAGGAGTTTGGAAAATCATAAAAAATAGAGAACAAAGAGAAATTTATAATGAGCTGGATATAATTGCAGCAAAAAAAAACAAACGTTTAATAAGGGTGTGTCACATATGGAGAAGGGACAACACTAGTGTGATAAAACTTGTTGTTAATGGTAGACCCAATGGCAAAAAACCTCTATGAAAACGAAAGACTGCATTGGAAAGATCAAGTGCTGAAGGATGAAGGGTAGAAATAGACATGACGGAAGTAAGTGAGGAGTGGAGGCCAGTTGTTGAAGCATGTTTTACAAGAAATGAAGACTATTAATGGGAGAGTAGCGTAGAGCAAGACTAGCAAATTTATAGAGCGCGCAAGATGCGTATTTCCATATTCTGTACGGATTGTGAATTCTTAAATACACCAACGGATGAAGTTCGCCATGAAAAAATATTTGACTTAGCCGGGATTCGAACCCAGATCTCCCGTTTAAAAATTAATTAATAATCGGGAGATCCGGGTTCGAATCCCGGATAAGTCAAATATTTTTTCATGGCGAACTTCATCCGTTGGTGTATTTAACTTTGCACCCTAGCGCGTGACTGCGTGCAAAGTCACTTGTTCCTGCAGTGCTTTGTGAATTCATATCATTCATCACGAAGAAGATGCTATTGATGGTGCCTAGGTATAGATGGATGTGTACGTAGTAATGCACTAATGCAGGTGGAGAGGAACGCCTCGCGGACGAGTGTCTTTTTGAGAAAAGAAGGCCGCCTTTAAAGCCGGGACTCACAAAGAGTGAGCAACCATCCCCTTTCACTGCACTTAGGGAATAAAAAAATCACTTTGAAACTTCCTCACAGAGAGAGATACTCCGGTTGTCATGGAGAGAGGAAGTGGCATTCCCAACAAAAGAATCACGTGGAAATAGAACGCGGGGAAAAATTTCAACGCCCGCGTCGACTGAAACGGATATTTTTAAATGGCCGTAAAGAAAGAGAGAGAGAAATCTCAGCCGTCGGCCTCGCGATAAGCAAGTGAAGAAAGCTTTAAGTGTAGTACAGAGTCAGGGACGACAGAAATGATACATTTTTTCGTACCTTACGAGCGATAGCTCCAATGATGGCCGATGAGAAATGACCGCTTCACACGATCATTTCCCACGATGGATCCAGGGATGGGAATCCCATCCCTTTTTCTATCATTCGGCCCGTCTTCATTTTGAACCCATCGCTGGGATCCTCTTTCAGCCAATCGGAATTCACGGCCGCTTTCAGCGAGCGATTGTGACGCCACGCTACTATTTTAATTGAACGACGGTTGTAAATACGGAAAGTGACGGAATGACCGATGAAAAAGGGAACGGTGGGAATGATGGTGTGATTCAGGAAATGATGGGTGAGTGAACGATCCCTCTATTTAATCCTGAAAACCTATCGCTGGAGCGATCAATCAATGAGGGATGGAAAGAATGACCGTGTGATTGAGGCTTAAGAGATCTGCCATGGGGGATATTTTGGCTTGATTTGGTTTGATTTATTTCTTTTACCTGGCCCAGATGAGGCCACAATCAGGCCTCTCTTCCTCTGGACCAGGGCTCTCTTTACAAGGTTATAAATACGGAAATGAAGGAATACAGTCACCAGTAAAAGAAATTAATATGATGATAGATAATTTATATTATTATGAGGCTAGGCCACATTGTATTTTTTGCCAGCTGTCGGATCACCTTCGTCCTTGACCAGTCGCGTCTCTGATCATCCTAGAGGGCGTTAAAGGAGCGGGCAAAGGTGCATATAACAAATGATCCCGCCATGCGTGAGGACCCGACTATGGATTGGGACCAGACATTTGTTTCCCCCACGTCGCGTGCTCCACGTGTGTGGACATCGCTGAGCAGAGCCATGCTGTTGTGGTTGTAATAGGATGGAACACGGTGCTTCCTCATTTTCCACCCGGTTTGCAGCACTGCGAGTGTTCGACGCTCCTTGATTTTCAGCCACGAGCATAAAGGGGGTCAGATGGTCCCATTGGCTGAGAATGTATCCCGGTACAAAAATACGGCGAGAAAAGCCATTTAAACGTTTCCACATTTTTATTACATACTTCAACACATTCAGCGCGGAGCACGTCAATTGACGTGCTCGGCCAGTGTGACAGGGGAGCCTTTCTCCCCCCTCTACGTGACTAATATCCACTTTCGAGTCTTGCAATCGTGTGCATGGCCTTCAGCAGGCTTCCTTCTTTCGACCCGTGTGCGCCTTTTGTGAATACAGCAGTATTTGCCGGAGCAGACCACTTTTGAGACGGCTTTCGGGGTAGCATGTAGGTATAAAAGCATTGAATTTTAAGCATGAATCCAGGTCAATCCGATATCCACGATACGGGTGTAAGCAACATCTTCACTCAAGCGTCATTACGGCATGATAAGAGGGTGGCCGCTAAATTATCGCAATTACATGACAGCACCGTTCGGCGACTAAACAGCAGAGGCCTCTATTAATTAATACCATCCCATGCCCTACATTAAGCAATGAAGCGGAAGTTAGTGCAATAGTATTATTTCTTCATTATTTCCATCAACGTAATGGGTGTAAAAGCAGCTTACGAAGGACGAAGCCACGCGTCAATTGGCTTCTAACTACCTACGTGGGGCTTATACATGAACGATATCGGAGTTAAATATAGGAACATTATTAGGGAAATTAATTTGCCGCAGTTCACGTCGCCATTCTGTACGGTCCACGGAGAAGAAAATTAAATCTCAGTCAACATTTTTGGTGAAGATTTCAATCTATATACCTTTCGTATATAGCTCGAAGAATGATGAAGATAAAGCGGATCGACCGTGTAAGTAACGAGGAAGTGCTGAGAAGATTGGGAGAGAAGAGAAGCCTACTAAAAACCTTAAGCAGAAGACGGGACAACTTAGTTGGCCACTCTATGAGACATGATGGCCTGATGAAGACAATCGTAGAAGTATAGGTGGAAGGGAAGAAGGGCAAGGGACGGCCCCGAATGAGTTACATAGGACAAAGGGTTATAAAGGATTCAAAAGAGAAGAAATATGTCGCTTTGGAGAGGCCAATGTTAGGATTGTTGACAAATGATGATGATATCTTCAACGGCTGAATTTATAGTGATCGCCCCTGTTTTAAGATGATTGAATTCAAAATTAGAACTTACACAGGGTAAACCGCCCAGTTATTGGCAATTTAATGTGCTTGATGGAGAAAATTAACTCTTGTGACCGTTATATAAGCATTTCAGTTTGATTATAACTTGTTTTACATCTAAGAGACTTACTGCTTCAGTAATTCCGCAAGTGAATTGTGTTTTACATGTAATCGTAGCTATTTGCTAATAGTAATTTTTCAAAGTCCAATAATCCCTCTTATTGACCTTTCTCCATTTATTGGCACACAATTTTCAATAACTTGCTCACCAGATTTTCATGCACTACTTTGTAGGTTCTTTTAAATTTATGGTACATTTAAGAAAAACTGTTTTTACATTCACTGAATTTATCATTTTCTTGCTAGTAATTATATTAATGCTAAAAGAAGTGGTTAACTAGCCTGGCATTAAAATGTGAAGAGGTAACTTTAAGTAACTACTGTCACCATCATCCACAGTCTGATTGGCTTCATCTCTCACGTTCACTTCTTCAGAAATAAAATTAAATACCAACGACCCATCAAATTTTAGGAGAGGAGCATGCTAAGGTCATGCAAATGTTATTTCAAAGTGTTCTGCGATCAGTGACCTTGATAAGCCTTACTTGCCTCGACCAAATTGAGCTTACGATCACCAGATAACAAAACCAATTAAAAAGATTAATGGAGCATGAAAAAATGCTAATTTTAGTTACAAAGACTTCGATGACCTGAATCTATTTTATATAAGACATTTTCTCATCTCCAAAATGATAAATGCACTACGGGGAAATAATTGGAATGAAGTATCAGTCGTAAGAATTGATTCAGAGAAGTTATACAAATTTACATTCACATATTTTTACAACGCCTTTCTAGTATTTGGGAAAAAATTACCTGCCTATTATTTATGAGAATCAATTTAAAAATTTGAATTCATTTGCAGGATGAAAAAATAATTCAAATAAATACGAACAGAAGTTAATGACAGATTATCAAGGGTTCAAAATTTGAAATTCCAAGAAGAGCTCTTATCCCCAGCGCCATATCTTGCTGTGGAATCTAAGTCAATTTATTTTGCTTAAATGGCCTCAATATCTTGTGCATGAATCACCGATTGTAAGTGATTAATGAAATTCGCAAAGTGGACCTTAACGAAATGTTAAGGTCCACTTTGCGAATATTGCGCAATGAACAACTTCACGGATCATGGCGTAAAAAGCGAACTTTTTTCTTCTTTTTTAAGAATGAAATATTTAAATTTTGATTCCAGTCAATATTTAAAAATATCGACTCTTTGCGTTGTAGATTTAAGAATGCTATAGCAACAAATGCCTTAAAATGAAACATTTACTCGTGACGTAAGGGGATTTGGCGGAAGGCAGATTATGCAATTGAAGCACATGATGAAATTGATCGTTAATAACTTCAAAATACACTGGAAGATGATAGGGAACAGTGGAACATTGTTTTTTGGGAATTTGTTAGACTAATGAGCATAGTTGTTCCAGATAGAACTTTTGACAACTGAATGACTCCCTGACTTCCTAAATTCATAAAGCTAGTAAAACATATGATGGCATTGATGAAAAATTTCTCGGGATTCCCACCGGGTGTGGTATTGGGTTAATTCTCCCAACGTTTCAATGGCTGAGTCTGCCATCGTCTTCAGGGATTTACTCTTAATGGTAATTTTTACGGTACTCATTTATGTATTTATTTATTCATTCATATCCTTGGTTGCCGTTATTGTTGTGTGCGGATGTAGTGATTAATTATGGCAATCCAGGCACTGCTCAGTTGGAAGCCTTTATCTTTGTTTAAGCTCTTCTCCTCAAGGCTAATAGCAATTGCCTCCTTTACAATTCTATCCCAATAGTTATTAGTGCGGCATCCAATACCACACCCGGTGGAAATCCCGAGAAATTTTTCATCAATTTATACGCCGGGAATACCTAAAATTTTACATATGATGGCATAATTAATACAGGGGCATCCTGGCGTAACCACGAGCGACACACAAATTCCTGCGCCCAAAAACACTGCGTATCACTATTGGAGTCAAGTCAAGTCAAAGCGCTCATTTTCCGTGTTTTACGACAGTAAAAAGTTACAAATACATGCAGCATGCTACGCTGTGTTTTTTTTGTAAATGAGTACCATTTATGATTCAGAAGCGCTCTTCGGAGGACTGTTTTATTCACCAACAGGGAATATTAATCCTACGTTGCCGAAGTGAACAGTATCCACTGCGTACGTAGGTGAGCGTGTAGGAGAAGAGAGAATGGCAGCTTCCAAAGTCAACCCTGGCGTGACGTGTGGTGGCGAAGAGAGAAAAAATAGAGCGAGTGAAATGCCAGGATGCACGGGGATGGTTATTCTTTTTTTTTAATTTCCGAGGACAATAGCGAGCGACGCGATAGAATTCGTTGAGCGAATGGCGTGCATCCAGCGTGCGGGAATTCTCATACCGAAGCAGGCAGGTAGGTACGTCCGCACGGCCGGGATGCGGTCGCGTGCACGCGCCTAGATGAACACGCGCACCCTTTAACACATCCCTACATCTGAATCTCGTGACCAGTGTCCGTTAGGAATTTGAATGGAGGCAAATTGTCGTTACATTTACATGAAAATAATACCTTGACAATATGAATAATGTTTTGGGGAAGCGTGGTGTCATTGTAGATGGAGCACAGAAAGGAAAGGCGACAGCAGATTACACAATTATTTTTTCATACGACCCGTTTCGATGCAAAGTAAGTCAACTAGTATGTATAAGATATAGGAGTGTTTTAATGGCAAGGTGCTCTAGATAATACTTAATGACTAGGTGTCAGAAGAGTAGATAGACCACGGAAAAGAGGGCTTTAGGGTGTGGAAATAAAGGGAGTTACAAAGTGTAGGGAGAAAGCAAGGAGAAGTCTCAGGCACAGAATTTCCACCATAGAAACAGTGTATTTGTGCCATAATTTCAATTTTTTGTCGATGGTGTTGCGGTTGAAACAAAACATCGTAGGACCTTTTAGGTTGTCGACATTTAATAGCTTAGCGAATTATTTCTAATAAAAATTATCAGGAGTTCGGGGAAGGGATTGAAGGCAGAAAAATAGTGAACACAAGTCGTAGTGAGTGGGTGGTGGTGGACGGAGAAAACGCCATTTAGTTTGGAGGCGGCAAAAGAGTGGGAGATGAATTTGACCATTTGTTGGGGGATCTAGAGGAGAGGAGAGTTGGTGACAAACACTGGTTCATTCATGAGTATATTCGTATCACTTGTGCGAATTCTATCATTTCTCAGTTACCCTTTCGGGGACTTCTCTCCTCCTTGCTTCTCTCCTGACTCTCACCTCTCCATTCCTAAATAGGTATATACACTCCTTCGCCTCTCTTTCACCCGACCCTCTCTATTCTTCTCTATCCCCTTGGCGTTCCCGTTTCCATGGTTATTTCCCATTGCCATTCTTCTACACCTATTACTAGAGTATTATTATTAATATTAGATCCTCTCTTGGCATTGCGACTTCAGCTGATCGCCGTATTCTCAATGACCGGAGACTCTTCTTAAATGTTATTAACGGCAAGCATAGATCATTTGTCCTTCTTTCTCTTTCCCGCTTCGTGTTCCTTCGCGAACGACGAGGTCGAGTGACCTATTTCATTGTTTCACCCCCCGCCTTTCTGTCTCTAAACGTTCTTTGCTATTCAGACTTCCTTCTTCCATTAACTCCCATGCCAAATGTGTTCCAAATTTTGATCCTTTTTCTCATCCCTCATCCATCTTGCACCATCACAATCGTAATTTTCCCCCTACTCCTCGCACCACCCAATGAATAACACCATTTCCATACTTGTTATTTTTAAATACTGTTGAATATTATTTTGTTCGTTGCTGGTTACATTTTGTCTAGCATAAGTAAATTGTTCTCTTGTTATTGTGAGTCCTCTTTTATTGGTCTCACGCTGTTTTTGGACTGAATTAAATAAATAAATAGTCCTACTATTACCTCGTTTTTTTCCGTTTCTCTCGACGCCTTGTTTGTGCCCTGATTGAAGGAATACGTCATTTGTTGATCTAGTTCATAATAATTCAAGCTATGATAAGTTAATTTCTTGCGAAGATTTGTCAAATCATTTATTTTGGCATGGTTGGGCCACATGTGCATTGGAACATGGTATAATAACCAAGTTAATGCTTAGGTAATAGGAAATTGATGGGTTCAGAAGAAGAGGCAGAACGCTGAAATGATGGCTACAGAATAATGACGATGATTGAAAGGCAATGGGAGTTACAAGGTGGAGGAAGAACTGAATGGAAGCATATAATAATAGAGGAAGCCAAGGCCCTCACCCTTTGAACTGTAGAAATACAGATGATGATGGTGTAGTTGTTGCGAACATTGCTTTATATCTCTCCGTGTCACGTGATCTCAGTGTTTATCCCTATCAGATGCTTTAGCTTGGCATTCCATTTTCCTAGCACTCACCGCGGTGATCCAGTCGTTATCTCATTCACCACATCGAAACGCTAGCAAAATGAAAAAAAGAAGAAGAATTAGAGTCTCGGTATCGTCTCTCTCCGCTGTCCTATGATTTATGGATCCTTGGCATTAAGTAGAGGGGATAAATAAGTAGGCCACCCTCGATCGCAATTAGTGGAGCGATGACGAAGTCGCTGGCGACGTGTAACAAGGGCAGGATTATCAGCCAACCCGCATGTCGCTAGCTCGTCGTTCGTTCGCCATCGCGCGACCTCCACACAACAAAGCGGGTAGGTCTCTATCCATCCGATCCATCCAGCGGGAGACGCCCACAGCCGGGATTCCACCTGGATTGTTGTTTATCTTTGGGAAAATAGGTGGTGTGTGCTCGCATCGGAGGCAGTTGAAGGGGATTGGGAAAAACAACAACACGAGTGCCTTGTGCAGACCTTGGCGGACAACACGCCGCTTTATACACACTGACCTCATGAGAGAACAACTCTCGCTGTGTCATATCGATTGCTGACGAGTTCACTTCGCGGAAAATAATTGCAATGAGATACACACAGCTGTAGTAATTTTCCACATTATTTAATTCGATCAACCGGTGCCAATATTTAAACATATTTATCAAGAGCTGCCTCTTCTTAAGAAACGCTGGCAAATTATTGGTCGATAGCAAGTAATTGGTTTTATTATCTGGAAATCGCAAGCTCAATCTGGTGGAGGCAAATTAGACTTATCGAGGTTACTGATCATCATAATGTCTATCATGCAGCTCTTGATAATGGCTTGTTTAAACGTCGAAACTGGTTGAGTGAATATAATAGTGTGGAATTTTACCACAGATGTTCAAATATTATTTCGTTGCGTGTTGAAATTACAAGTTCGTTTTACACGAGGGACGTGTGCTGCGCGACTTAATTCGCATAAGATTGTGCCAGTTGTTTCTTCTTGGTGCCGGAACGCCGTTCATAAGGCATACGTAATAGTGAAATAACACTTTTATAAATTTTGTTGCCTCCAAATTTCTAATACATATATTCGATACCAAAACAAAAAAATGAAATAAAATGTAAATTATATCTTATATTGAAAAAGAGAGAGAGTAATATTTCACTTCTAAATATAGTTGAGTAAAGTGCGTTCCGGCACTGCTTGTTTTGCCATGACGTCACTGGATTGTGCGCATTAGAATGAATCGTGTTAATCGCAGGAACGCTTGATCCGATTAATGAAAACAAGATGGAAAAATAGTCCCTGCAGCAGAGCTAAACTTTTTTAGCGCAACGGTATGAGAAAAAGGTGAAGCTGGAAGATGATCAATTTCGAGCCGAGTTCAAAATAGGCTTCAATATTGGCAAAGACAAGTAGTCCAGTGAAATTGTTTTGATTGACATTTTGTATGGGTGGGTGTACAACTTACTCACTTCATCCATAAATTAGTGCAAACAAGATAGTTGGAGGAAAGAAACCGATTAAATAAAATGACGTAGTCGGAAATTTTTATGAACTATAATTTTGAACCGAAAATTTAGTTACATGGATGTATCTCAGGAGATATATTGCACTATTTAATAATCGATCAATAATTTTGAAAATTCACCAATATGTGCTATCCTTTATGTTATAATTACTATGACAAGATGGAAAAGAATACTTTCTCCTCATATTTTGAACTATTGACCGTTAAAGGGATAAAGCCCTTTCCGAAAGTGCAAAACAACAAGTTTACTTGTTTTCTTGTTCACTCGAAATTCACTCGAGAACCTCACAATACACTTCCGGTTGGGAATCTCCAACGCAAGAGGACCAACTAGAGAAAACCGTCACGGTAACAAAAATGAGCGTCAAAATGCCAACAGTGATGTTACATTCATTTTTTTCTTCAACTCTTGTAATTTAATAGTTAATTTTTAAACTTAATTTTATAAATATGAAATCTTGATTTTGTTGACCAGCATCTGTATTCATTGTACCTCTCATATTTTTATAAAAAGCCATGAAAATGGAAAATACATTTCCGAAACGTGGAAAAATATGTTTTTTTTTAATGAGAAAGGATCTAAACCTCAATATTTAATATTCATAAATACTAGGGCCGTTTTTTTTCAACCTCCGATGGGCCATGAACAGAAGACGAAATGATTGATTAAAAATTACATTAAATCTTGAGCACACTCGTGGCGTCCTTTCGACATAATCACCTCGGCGATTGAGGAATTGGTGGTGCCTGTGGTCAAGCTTTCCTATTCCCTCTTCGTAGGATGTTGCCGCCAATGCCGCCAAAATATTGCCTTTGTTCTGAAGCTCATCGCCCGTTTGAAAACGCTTCCCTCCTAGCCACATCTTCATTTCAGCGTAAAGATGGAAGCCACACGGCCCTAGATCTGCATTGCACGGCGGGTGATCGAAAATGTCAATCGAAATTGCTCAAGGAGCAGTTGGGCTGCATCAGCGCTGAGATGGCGGGCGTTGTCATGGATCAGAGCACTTCCAGAAGGCAGTGTGTCTCTTTATTTGTTTTCAATGGGAACAGGCGTATTGATTAACTGTGTGCAGCTGCATTAACGTTTGCAACGGCTGCATGAAATCCACGAACAACACCCCTTTTCGAACCAAAACACGGCAGCATGAACTGTTCGATTGCCGGAAGGATCGCCTGAATTTTGTTTGTTTGCCTGGTGATTTTTGGTGCATCCAAATCAAGCAATTTCTGCTTTGATTCGTGAGTGCCGTATTTAACCCGTCTCATCCGTAGCCATGAAGCATTAAAAAACTCTTTATCGACATAAAGGTCAAGACATGTCAGTGCTGAAGCCATTTGGCTGTTGCTCCCCAGTGCACACGTGGCGGGAGAATCCATTGAGGCAGTGTTGTTCATGAGATTGCTGCTAACCTTAAAATAAAAACTCACGGTCAGAAATGACTTGAGCGTCTGGTGCGGAGGAGACAACATTGCCCTAACTGCGCAGTTCCCGCCTTTCGCTTGTATAGTGTTTTTGTCTAAGCTATAGGAGGTTGAAAAAATGGCTCTCGTATTATGGAAAAAATATTTTAGCATAGAAAATGAAGTTTTAATAAAAACCGCTTCATTAAAAAGAAGAAAACAATGGCTTACAGTTCCTTAAAATAAATGAAAACTTCAAATATGATTGATGAGAAAGATGTTTTTAAATCCACAGATACTCTACGCTTTACAAACAGATACTTTATCACAACTATAATGATTGCATCGTCGCCATTGAATTTAGGTGGCCATGTTTGGAACTCCATTATTATTGCTGAATATTACTCGAGATACTGTTCCGATTGTGATGAAAGTGTAAGGGCATTGTATTGTCATCCAGTTCTAAGCTATCCTGAAAATTTCAGTGCTCTAGATAATCAGGAAGTGGTCGTAATTTGAGGTCCAATATTTTTCGGAACAAACAAGAAAGCAATTACATTAAAATGTGATAATAAAATAAAATAGTACAATTGTCTATTGACTCATTTATACATTCGAATCCGCTTTTCAAACCTCGGCGCAATGTATCGATGGTTGATGAGGACCGAGGAGTTATTGTTTCGGGCATAACGCTTGACTGAAAATGACAGAAACCACGGGATTCCTATTCTAATATTTAATGCAGCAATGAACGCTTAGTTTTTATTCCATTGGATGCACTTGTTCGAAAGTGTCATACGATTTTTCTGGTCTCCAGTTTCAACTGCACTCAAAACGAAGGTTACTTGATGTTCAGCGCTCATGGAAAGTCACTTGACCCTTTCACCCTAATTATCTGGACAAATGGACATTCTGTTAGCCTCATTCACGCAACTCTTACTTTACTTTATTCGTTAATAACCCTGATAATACGGGTCATTCGTTATCATTTGCACACCTCATTAATACTTACAAATCCAAATTTCGATGACGTGCGCAGTGAGTAATTCAACTCCGTGCTCACATCGGCTAAATGGTTTTTTAAGGTCAGAGACCTGAACGGGCACCTGAATAAAAAATTAAGTACCTAAAATGTTTAGGAGTAAGTGTTCCTAGGTTATTATGATTCATTTGGGCGCGTTGGGAATTGGGATATTTGATTCAAATTTCATTTTTTAGTAGTATGGTATTCTTAGTAGTGTTTTTTTATCCTATAGGTGTATTTTATGGTCCTTTACTTTGCTTATAGGTGGGTAGGCTTACGTTTAATTTATTTTATTCACATATTACCACCAGGCAATCGCCTACTGCTAGCAATATGTATTGAATAAATACGCTTATTTGTAAAAAAAGGGGCTCATCTACGACGTAATATTTGAATCAGATATCTGGGAACACGACAGGAACACATAGGTGAGGACCTCGACTCTTTGATGTGACGCTCACGTAAATACACCATCCATTCTCCACAGGGAGGCTTGGGAATTAATTTCCGCAGGGCAGATTTGTTATCCATAGGTAAGTATACCATAATCCAACTCGCGGCTGTATTTCACTGAAGATAATTACGGTCGTCGCAGCGAGAATTAGGGGGAAATTGGTGACTCGGTCTCCGGCAATAACCTCCCGGTCATTAATATAATGGAGTCGCAAAGGGCCCGCGTAATGAGATCCATATCACATAGGACTCATCGGAAAAGGCAATTTGACCGTGCTCTGTCTCCGCTTTCTTTAAAAAGTCTTCCACTTACGTCGCAAGTAACAAAATCAGAAGCAGAAATAGGTCACGACCATGGTCACGACTTACTACCAATAAGAAAATCCTTTGGATTTCATTTGTTTCGATTTCAATTCTTCGATTTTATAAACGGCTGACGGATGGGCAGGAAAACGTATTGGTGCCTACACCATGGCTTTTTCTTTGGGGGTCCCTTCAAGTGCCTCAAGCCGGTCCGTTTCACGCTTTGTAGGGTTCTGAAGTTCAGAAGATGGAGGCAGTGGCGTAGCCAGGGGTGGGGTTCGGACCTCCCTCCCGAAATATGAAAACACAATGATTTTCCTTCATAAAATAACACAAAATATCGATAAATCATGAATTTACATAATATTTCTTTAAAAAATGAAGTTTTTTCGATTATGAAAAGTGTTAAAATTAGTTTAAACCCATTACTTAGTACCCTGTGTTTCAAATATTTTTCCCCCTGGTTTTGGACCCCACCGAAAGAAATTCCTGGCCACTGCGTTGTAACGTTCACCCTGAAAACTCCACTGGGCTTGCCTTAACCGGCCGGTTCCACGGTGACTCACTCTCCCATTTCCCCGTTTCCCCTTCGCTGGGCGTGCGGAGTCATGGTTCAGGCAACCACCCCTCCCCTTCCCAAATAATCCTTCCCCTACCCACACACCCACCTCCCACCAAACCCCCCTCCCCTCCTGGATAGGTCGGTGGGCTGGCCGGGAGAGCCCAGGTAACGATGCGTCAGCCAGGAGGCGAGTCTAGGTGAGAGAGGCGAGCGAATATGCGTATGTGAGGACGGGGAGAAGGACAGAGAGAGAGAGAGAGAGAGTAGACAGGAGACCGGTCGACAGTGGTCGACTCAGAGAGTGTCCAGCCTACGCATAGAGAAAGCGCCCGAAGGATATTAAGCCGTATCTCCCGACGCTCTTCGGTAAGTGGATCAGCCTCATTTCTGCATGTGCACAGCATTGGGTGCAATTAACTGGTTTCTGGCCGGTTGCTGAGACATGGGTCGATCCTATCTCTTGTTCTCTCCAGGGCAAGTACTCTGGGGCTGTGGACACCACTCAGGTGATTTCCTGGATATACGTAGCTGAGATTCGGCTGCCTTTTGGCAGATATGAGCCGAGATCCAGCATTCTCCTGTCTCAGAGATCCGGCTGCCTTTTGGCAGATATGAGCCGAGATCCAGCATTCTCCTGTCTCGAATCTTCAAATTTGGTACCAGAAGAAAAGACAATATTCTCATGGTATCTTGTATGTATGTCGCACTGTAATTTATTGGTATTTGTTTAAAAGGAAATCTTTATGTTTGTTAAATTCTGCAATAAATTAATTGCCATGTTAAGTGTGACAATTGTGTGAAGCCTCCCTTCAGTGCTGTCCATAGGAAGGCAACTCTGGTTGCCTGGCGCCCATAAAATTGAAATTCCTATGAGGTCAGCCCACGACTCAAGAGATCGGAGCCTGCCGGGAGCTGCCGGGTATTAGCTATGGTAGGCGGTCCCATCGGATCATAGGCCGAGGGAAGGCGTGACAGCGTGATGGAATCATAAATTAACAAGTTTGATAGCTACGAACCAGCGTATGTATCGTTTGCATTCGCGTACCGTCACCTAGGCACTTATTAGGAGACTGACTGGGTCCTTCAGGAAATTCATTTATGAAAATGTGTTTTGAAAGGATATTAATGCGTTTCAGAAGAGATTAAATGATTTTTATGGGATATTTTTAAGTTTAGAACCTAATATATCGGAATCTAATATAACTTTTTTAATATATCGGAACTGAATGATTAGATCATCTCGTTTTTTTCAATGATTCAATTCTTTGCATCGTTCCGTCGGCGATATTGAAGAATTCCTCGTGAAGCTCCTAATGTCAGTTTCTAGATGGAATTATAAAACTTCAATCATTCAATACTTTTGTTTTTTCGTCGAAAATATCGTTTCATCATCACTCAAAAATTCATCATTGCATAAACGGGACCTTATGGTCAAAGCTAAAAGGAAAACAAATGCTACCCCAAAGTATATTCCATAAGTTAAATACACCAACAAATGAAGTTTGCCATGAAAAAACATTCAACTTAGCAGGGATTCGAACCCGAATCTCCCGATTACCGGTCAGGTGTGTTAGTAACACTACCAAGCCATTTTCTCAGAGCGAACTTCGGGATGGGTTTTACCGAACAAGATGCTGATGTTACAAGTGTACAGTGAGGCACATGTGGCACAGGGTCGTGCTTACTCAGCCACTGTCGGGATAAAAAAAACCCTTATTTTGTCGCTGGTCTGCGACGAATTTCAAAGCACTGCACATATTCCATAAGAATCATATTAATTTCATTTAGTTCCCGAAGTAAGAAGAAGAATGAATACGAGGTTTTACATTAAATCATATTCAAAATTCAACCGTATTATCAGTCTTTACAAGAAATAGTTCAACTCAAACTGCAACGATGTCATTCGATGGAATATTTAAGTCAGATAATCACCGCTATTGAAACATTTATTCACATTGTTGATAACTTTCTCCGCACGCGATAAGATTTATTCAAGGCGATCGAATTCATGAGGGCATTAAGGACAAATCAACTGAGCAGTTATATGATTGAATACGGGTCGGATTAGAAACATCGTCGCTTCAATCCCAACCCAACCCAACACACCCGCAGAAAATTCGAGAAAATCGTTGAGGGGCACTACAATTGATAAGCTTGAGAGATATTATATTTGTTGACCCATTATAGTAGAATAGCGTTATTTCTAAAGCGGACGCATGGAATCGCCGAAATCCCTATGACTTTTTTTTAAGAGTTCTGGTGACGTAAGAGGTTGTTATTGGTCTCCTAGAGCCTTCATCAGTCCTTTTTATAAGGTGATACCCCAAACTGATATCCTATAAAGTGCGAGGGGGGAAAGTAACTACCTCTCCTGAACGTATGAAATTTACACCCCTGTGGCTTCATCTGGGCTGAGCTCTACCCTCACCCAGCGAAACCTACCTTTACGTTGAATCGATGAGTAAATGATCATCTTTTGGGCAGAAGCTCATATCGGTAAAGAAATTAATTTTCTGAGTTAATCTTAGGGAACTGAGGAACCATCTCCTGACCACTTTGAGTGTAATTTCACATTGTTTTTTTCTATTTCCTTTTATCTCGCGCAGGTATCGTTAGAAATGAATGAGCTGAGAAGGCGAACAAAAAGCCGAGCGAGCCTTTGCGAAGGAGACAGACGCCTTCGCTGAGTAATCGTCGCTCGCTGAGGGCAAGGGATCGGCCCCGAACATCAGAACGGATGGAACGTGCTCGGAATCATTTCCGAAAAGTAAGGGTTTAGGAATTTCGATATATCAATGAATGGCTTCATCCTTCCCTGTGGATCTCAGGTGTAGCGTGGAGGGAATCGGCCGAACGCGTTCCGCCGTTCAAATATGGATTGCCCCGGGATGGAACATCGAGTCGAGAAGAGCATTTATAGGCTTCGTTTCGCGTCCAAGGCACGTGCTTTCTTAAGGGAATGATGCCATTGGGGCCGACCAGCAATTATTTCATGGCTTTGTTTAAGGAGAAGTCATCTCATAAGATATCCAGAAAAAGGGCGTGCAGATGCTCTGAACAGAATATGGGACTTAAAACAAAAGCATACAAGGGGCAGGACAAGGAAATAAAAGTGTGAAAGCACAAAGCGGCAATGAAAAAGGTACTTGTGCTCAATTTTCTTTGTCTTGAGGCATCAAAATAATTGAAAATTTCATTCTTCCTCTCATAATTGGTCACGCCGTAGGAGCGTTCAGAAGCTGTGCTTATAGAACGTACTCACCTCAACTAGCCAGTGGACAAGGATAACAATTGTTGATGCGAATTTGTCCGTCAGAGCATATCAAATGATTAAACTAATTCATTTAGAGAGATGAATTTTATTAATAAAAATTATGGTGAGGTTAGAAGGACGTTGGCAGCAGCAGAGAAGTCAATAGTGGAAGCATTCGAAATTCGGTGAAGAAGGCGGAAGGGCAAGGGACGGCTCCGAATGTAAGTTACATGGGACAAAGGGTTATGAAGGATGTGAAAGAGAAGAAATACGTGACATTGAAAAGACCAGCGGGTAAGAGAGAGAATGGAGAGATGGGTGAAATCAATCTTAGCGTTGTTGACTAAAGATGGTGATGATCGTCTGAATTTTGTGTAGTGTAGTTTGTCAGCAGAAGAAAAATGAAACATTGTAAACATGAATTGGAGCATTTTTTTTAGAAATTGTACGCAGAATGTTCTCTCAAGATGGATCGTTCGGTGTTAATTTCTATTATCTTTATTTTACCTTCTTGATCACTACTCGCTGTTTATTTCCTTTTTCTGTCGCAAGTGACGATTT
Source organism: Ischnura elegans (assembly GCF_921293095.1). Taxonomy (NCBI): domain Eukaryota; kingdom Metazoa; phylum Arthropoda; class Insecta; order Odonata; family Coenagrionidae; genus Ischnura; species Ischnura elegans. The sequence goes on along the minus strand of NC_060254.1, from coordinate 111,117,099 downwards.
TTATCATTTTGGAATATAAAAAAATTAATGAAAAGATTATCGAAGTGCAATGCAGCCCATGGAGAGGAATTGGAAAAGGAACTGCCCTACCTTGAGATGGGGAAATCCACACCCTATAGTTATATCTAAGGTGACCTCTACCTCTATCTATACTAAATTGTATTATGCGCGGAAATTCTTTCAATAAGGATAATATTTCAGAATTAGAGATCGAATTTTATATTTCATACATGTTTTTTGAAACGACTTATGACAATGAAAATTGATCATTTTTATATGGCAATTTTTAATGTCTCATGAACACACATTAAAAATGATTAAACTTATTCAGTCAGAGATATTTATTTTATCAATAAAAATTATCATGAGGTTATAATCGCTAAATTTTTATTGCCGAAAGCTAGTTTCTAGAAAAATCGACAATTGGTTATGACACGCCGAAGCAATGAGCCGCGATTTGAATTCGCGTCACTTATGCTGCGGACGAAAATGAGCTTGGGCGATCTACGACCGACTCGTCATATCCTATTCCGTCACCAAATGAAATCCCTTCTTCCACCCATAATGTGGAGGGAGGCTCTCAAGAACAGTCGCAATGAACTCGAAAAGCAATTAAAATTCAGTTCATGAATGAAGAACGGCGGGGGATCACTTGACATTATCCTCGAATGCAGCATCTATCTCTTTCAGCGGAGAACAATCCTCTCCTCATTGCTCCACTTGAAATTCATTCCATCCATCCGTTCCATTCTCTCGCCATCCAACAGATGTTGTCGGTATCGACTCTCAATCTCTCTCCGCATAAAACCTCATTCACCTTCGCCACCTCGCGGTTGATCTCGATTTCGTTTCAATCCGACTCATGATGCACTCTTTAATTGACTGCAACAGACAGAGACCCATCGCCGCCAATCATCGCCGAGTTTAGCTAATCCGCGAAACATCCGCGGCGCGCCGTTGGCTGGCTTTGTCCCGTCCAATCAGTCGCAATCTCTATTATTTGGTTCCACCGAGAATGAGAGAGGAAGCCAAAGTTAAATGGCAATGTTGATAGGGTCGCCTTCCGGCCAAATCTCATTTCGGGAATCGGCGCGAAGGAATTAAAAGATGAAGGGCGAAAATAAGAAAAAAATAGAAGAGCGTTCCGCGGAGGGAATCGTTAAAAAAAAAAAAAACTTTAGCTCCTTCCTCTATTTCCACGCCGAGATCATCCCGTGACACAAAAGGCGGGAAATTGAATTTGAGGCGGGTGGGGAATCAATGCGCGCCCTTAATATTCTCCGATAAAAGCGATTTGGAGATGAAAGGGGAAAGAGAAAGGCAAAGACAAGAGAGTCGAGTGCTCCGAAGCGCTGGAGAGTAAAAGGGATGAATCGGACCCCACGAAAGGGAAATTTTAGATTTCCAGTTCCGTGTGGGTGCTAATACTCATAAGCAATTTTCAACAAAATGATATTTTAAGAAATTCTTTCCCGGCGAATGCTTGCGTTAAGCATTCACAAGATATACACTTTCACAGGTTTAGTTCATTATATATTACATCATGTAACTTCTGGAACAGGCTTGCATAGGAGGCCATCGAGATCAACCGTAGTAAAAATACTTTGAATCGAGACACGGCGACATTTAAACTTGGCAATAAGTGGAATCCCATTTTCAATTAAATAAAAAGATCAGGAATGGTTCTCAGGCTCAGCAATCTGTAATAAAAATGTTTGAACTCCTTCTCATTACATGTAATTACCTTGATATATCCGGCTGATCAGGAATAATCTGATTTTTGTCCAATAATGTTCGGAGAGCGCGACAATATAGTCATGCATATTACGGAGAATACAGCTCCACCTAACTTTCGAATGGTTTTTATTAGAAACGGTAAATCTTGGAGAAAAAAATATAATAACAATTTTGTAGATAATTTTCTGATCTACAATTTTGGTCGAGGAATTTTTATCACAAAACTTAAAGTTTGGCCAAAAAATGCAAAAAACCCATTTTTGTGACCTTTGACCTTGAATAAATTTTTTTGAATTTTATGTCATTTTAAAATGTTGAAGGAGTATTAATATTAATTAATATTAATATTGTATATAAAAATATGATTATTATTATTATGATATACAAAATTTTAAACGAGTGGGAGAGAAAGTCGTGTGTTGTTCCGCATGCAAGGTTCATCGCAGGAATAAATGCCTTCGTATGCCCGTGCTTATCGACATGATGCCTATTTTCATTTGTCATGATGTTTGGCACACTGATACTCATTTGAGGCTCATCAAAGTATCACAATATAGCAGCTATCGCATTCATTTTACTTTCAGATAAGAAAAGGATTGAATCACATCTATCAATCATATCAATAGTTAGCACCTTAAAACCGAGATAACTTCGGACATTCAAAGAAATTACTTTTTGAATGAAGGGCAGATGTTCATTTGGAAAAGTACATCTCCGAAGGTATTCTCAAAACCTGCACCAATGCTATAACTGGCCAACGTATAATGTTATTCAAACTTTCATTGATAAGTAATCAGTACTCACACAATGTGCATGAAATTAGCAGCAATGCTAGGACTTGTTATGGCCAATTTTATTTTATATGAATGCAATAATATTTAAGTTATCCAAAATTTATCCCATGAAAACATCGGCATTTCATTAATATCAAACCTTTAGATATTATTTGCACTCTCTTCCCGTGGAAATTTAGAATCCGAATCATATCAACATTGCCACCAACGTTGTAACGAACAAAATTATTAATATAGACCCAATAACCCTTGAGACCCATAAGTGCTAGCATAGAAGTGCAACGCGGAACACATTCAGACTGGAATGACACAGTTTACGTTCCGGGCGAGGTCTTTTAAAAGCGTTCCGATTCCCCATCAACTGGTCCTTTTCACCAAAATCTATCCAATGTATTCATTTAGGACTTAATTCAGAGCTTTCAATTCGGCGGAAAAACGTCCTCTCTCGCGGAGGCAATGGGTTTTTTTTCCTAGAACCTCACCTGATTTGTTTTTCAAAGGCTTTCCGGATCGAAAGCAAAACCAACAAATTTGGAAGCGACCCTCAGCGGCACAAGAGAAGGGAGGCCCGATGAATAATGGAGGGAGCGGTTGAGGCAATGGAATGCCGCATTGGAGGACGCCCTCTGCGAACGAATGCGGCAATACGCCCCTCTCAATATTCCTCAGCCGAGAATTCGCTCTCGCTCCAACATGACAGATTTCCGAGATTATCTCACCCGGGAATCCATGGTTGCAAGGATTCTGATCGGACCACTAGGAGAAGAACGAGCAAAATTGTGATTTTGGGTCCTGAATTTTTGTCGTCGATCCAAGTGTCTTCGAGTGTGGGTCTTGAGGAATTTCAATGAAACGTTTCGACATATTTATAAAACTTCAATAGGAATTTTTTGTGCAATGAATTGGATTTGTTGACAAAATTATTCAAGACCTATACTCAAAAACAATAATCAAGGTCTAATTTGGGGCCAAGAGAAATTTAAAAATTCAATTCAACCATATTGAAATCGAGGATTCTCCGATTGGCCTACAGATACGCATTCTCATACACCGCGCATTTTAAAAAAGATGAAACAAATTCAAAAGTTTACAACAGTCGCAACTTGCAGCACTGACGGTAGAGTGAGCCGAATATCACAAGCAGATAAACCAGCAAGTAAGGCTGTGAATGGAGATTCATAATCAAGATGACGTCATTCATCGAATTTGTAACTTTTCAATGCTATTTCACGCGAGAGCAAATACTCTATTTTAAAAACTGGGAATAAACGGATTGATCAGCTATTGCTGCCTCACTGCGGAAATTTTTGATCACCTATTGGTTCACGGATCGAAGTGGCAGTCTATGGCCTCGCAGACACTTGGCTATTGGCTATCATCACAATAAGTCAGCAATCGTAAGATTGGTTTGACACGCAGCTCTCCATTCCTCTCTCCCCTCCGCTGACCTTTTCATAGCGACGCATTTCTTCTCTTTGACATCCTTCATATCCTGCCCTATGCAACTCATTCTGTCCTTTACCACCGAAAACCTAATTACTTTCCTGTTTGTAATTGTTTCCTGTTTTCGACTTTTTTTTCTTCAATTTTTTTTTCATTCTACTTCCTCCAGCTATAAGTAATATGTTTTACATAATGTGACTGTGAATGTGACAATTTAATACCATTATATCAAAAGTTTGTTCTCTTTATAGCGATTTATTTATCTTTTTAAGTCGAAATTAATGATAATATTATCAAATTAAACTGTATTATATTTACCATTGTGTGGTCACCGTAATGTAAACAAATGTTATGCCTTTTTCTAATATTATTTTGTATACTGGGAAAGAGTGAAATCCCCTTGGAATAAATATTATTATTATATTTTAGCGGGTAAGTCGTATTTTTTCTACAATAAATTTTCCTCTAAGCAATAATGAAAGGGTTTTGCAAGATCGATTGGAATTATTTTTTTATGAAAAACAAGTTTCAATTTTGTTCTTTAAATAAAAACTAAGAACATTATGGAGATAGAGGGTATTGTCAAAATGATAAAGAGGGTACTTCACCCACTCCCTTCCAAATTCGCGGCTGAAGTTCAAGTATTGATGAGGCGCTATGGAGGGTGCCGCGGGAGATGAATTCTTCCGCCCTGGGATGAAATTCCGCTTCGAGAACAATGGCATTCCGTGGAAACACTGACGCCTGCGACGGAACAGCTTCGGCGACGGAGATCCATCGACAGCGATAACAATAAACGGTGATGCTGCGCCCAGATGGTCCATGAAGATGCCAAAGACACTAAGATCGATAACCACAGTCAAGACACAGCCCCGGCAATATTTCCATTAATGGTGGTATTTCTCAAGAAAAAATAGAGGAGAGTACATTTTTGTATGAAAATTGAGAATCCAACGCTGAAATTAAAGGCTGCTATGGACAAGGGCAATCTGTGGCCATTTTATTGTCAGGTTTACATTTGTAAAAGACATTGGCATGAAATATTTCTCTTCGATAATGCGTCTTCTTTGACAAGTGGCTTTAAGGTATTCTCCTTTTATCTTTAATTTACATTCGTTAAGATAATGAGTTAAGAAAAATATTTTGTTTTACAAAGAGCAACGTATTTACCGCGAACTAAAAAGAACAGAAGTAAATTTCTTATTCAAATTTTTTCTTTAATCGATTTTTCAATGAACTTTGATGCAAACAAATTTTTTGTAACAAATCTATCAATCTCGTTCCTTTAAATAATCATTCATCGGCTTTTGGTGGCCTTTTTGAACTAATATCCATATTTAATGTTAAATTCTGAGCAAAAAACGAGATACAGTTAAAATCACAATAAAAGTGTTAGAATATTATATTTTCATCTGGCTCTGAGTTATCCTGAAACTTTCAGCATGATAGCTAATCTGAAAGTGGGTTAAAATTGAGTTGCAAGATTTGTACTGGGCAAGATGACAAACGACAAAGCGAGTTAAAAAAAACTTTATTAAAACTAGGATTGGAAGTCGCCTTAATGATGACCGTCTTTCCTATTTATCTAGGAATTGCGGGGTTTGCGACCACAGAGACATCTTAATCAGCCCCTGCCAATAGGAACAGTTCAGTTAATAGTTAAACAATAAGTAAACTATGATGCTACTTGGCTGCAAAAGACTCCATTTCAAGCTGCTTGCGTGCTTGAATCATAGGATCATTTGCCTAGCCCAAACATACAAGAAAACATGGTGGCATACTCGACCAGCGAGCGTTCAAACACGCGATTTCCATGATCATGTGATCCAGTGCTAGCATAGCAGAAATCCGACATCATTGCCAACACTACAGCCATAATTATGGGATACCATTTTCATATGGCTTCACGACTCGATAAACATTGGAAGGTGGCTCAATTCCATTGATTCCATAAATGAAGCCGTTATTAATTAATTCGGGTGATCTTCATAATAGCGAAGTTAACACAAACATGTAAAGAGTAAAGAATCGCCCGTCGTAAAGCAGCGCCCGTCAACAGATGAGGAAATACATATTGTTCATTAATGTTTTGTGGAGTTTCTAATAATAAAATCAAAATTGTGGATCGCGTCATAAAGTTACATAATTGTGCATTCTAAAATAACGGAAAATATATAATACGAAGAAGAGAAAAGAAGACGATTAAATAGATGGCAAATTTTAATTTAAGACTCCACTTTCATAAGTATCTAATCAATATCGATTATTCGGAAAACTATTATTATACAGAGGAATATGTTATGTGGCATAGAAAAACACACTGTATAAAGAATATTTAGCGCATTTAAGGCGTAATAAAATGAAGGAATTTCGCCTTCGGACACGGTAGTAATAGAGCATACTTTATTAATGATTCTTCGAAGCGGGGAGATCACATGCGTAGGAGATAATATAAAATAAATTCTGTGCATACAAAAACCGTTTTAAAAATACCGTCATAAAAATACCGTTTCACTGAATCAATTTAAAAAAGCACATCTCAAAAATGCTTATAAAAGCCTGACGCAGAGAACTGAAGAGTTTTCATCCAGCTATTTAATAAAAAGGTTTACGCAAATTTAAGATATTTTTGCCATTCGGAGTTCTTATGATTCGATAACTATGGCAAATGTTTTTACTTTTGTCACTGAGGCATCGGGTTGAAACTTATCACTGCAATTATTGGTATGTACTTCTATTCTGCAGAACATGTTGAAATCAATAAATACCAGGTATTATGTTTTCAAAATGCCTTTTAAATATAAATGGAAAGTTTTTATACTTTATTCAATCTCATTCATAGACAGTAGGTGTAATAGTTGAATCATGATTCATATTTCACATTTCCCTACTCTTATTCGCAATTCTAATAGACAGATTAATGTTAAATTTTCGGTGAACATCAATTAAGTAAATCATTGAAACATTTGGTTACTCTTTTGTTTCATTTTGTAAATTCTAAGATGCTCATTTAACGAGGCTGACAGAGGCATTATTTATGATTAAAATATGATCATTATGCCACTTAGACGCATGCATCTGCTGTAAATAAGCAAATAAAAACATAACAATTCCCATTATAGATAGAGGAAAATAGTATTCAAATGAAACCGTTATGAACACTTCATCAAATGACGGCGAACAATAGCCATTCTATGAATAAGACTCATGCTAGAGTTTTTGTCTCAACTCACTTCATGTCCCGTTTTCATAATATCAAATTTAAATAATGAAATCGCAAAATGCTATTCACGGTACCTTTATTTACCTTCGTTTATTCACGGTACTTCAAAAGTGAAGCCGCAAAAGGTAATCAGTATTTCTTCAGCAAGAAGCGAAGCTGTGTTTCAACACATTATAAAAACAATGGCTGCAAATACACGTGTAGGAAGGGTCAAGAGTGTGTCAGATAGTAACGCGCTCAATTCGAATTTGTGGGCATTCTGAACGTAATAAACGTCATTCCACATCTGCATCGCACTCCCGTTCCGAATGCCTGCTACCTAGCAACAATGCGATAGGAACACAATGGCATAATATGGTGTCAGTGCGTAACCGAAAGCTATTGCATTTCCGCCATCAGAAAATTAAAACCGATTCACCTACCCATTCGCTGCGCACGGAATGAAAAAAATTCGGCTCCCTCGCGGAAAAAAATATATCCCGAGCATTTGCGGGCACGGGTTCTCTGAACAATCAAGCAACACCAAATTCGAATATTTTCACGAGTAGACTGAATAAATATGATTTTTTCCCACTTCCCTTGCGTTGCTCACACGCCTCAAATTCCTCCACGCGTGATGTTTGTTTTGCCATCAAAAAGGAAAACACTCCAAAACTGTCATTTTCGTTGCATGAGTGTTCCCGCAGCTTCTTGTGTTAAAAATCCATTCGTGGTCAAACTCAGGTGACAAATATACAATTTTTGGCGATTAAGCTGGGCTCTTCTCCCAAAACGAATTATATTTACAGGGAAATGAGGAGTAAATAAAAATACAAATACATCACAAAAATAGGGTTTCTGTACTTCGCGATCGACGATTTAAAAAGGTGGAATGTCGAATAAAATATGGCTGTGAACTAGAAACAGGATGAAAATCCAAGCACTAAGAGCTAAAATATAGGTCAGCACAGTAAATACGAAAGATTATCAATATTATGGTGATTATCAAGAGCAATTCAGAACAATTTATTAGCACTGTAAAATACAATCAATCTATAACCCTCGCGTTATGACGTAATTTATGTTAGTGGTAAAATGGAAAGACGCAATACCGGACTCAGAATGTAACGGATCAATGAATTTAGAGGGCACTGATAGAGGTGTGCAGGCAATTTATAGCTGTCTCTTAGATGAAAAAATACTGCAGGATAGTTAAATTAGGAAAGATATTACACCGTAAGTGTTAAACATGGCAGCGATTGCTTAAGTAGCTGTGAAATGGTACCGCGAAAGGGCTTAATCCTAGGAGGACCACAAATATCTGATAGACAATATTTTGGCGTCAAAAGTAAAGAGGTGCTGAATTTTGCTATCATTCATTCGTCATATTTGATCCGAATTAATTGCGATGATTCACGAAGAAGCAAAGGATCGAAGGTGGAAATATTGACAATTACTTCGAATATGAAGCGAGCATATAGGATCCGACGCAGAAAGACTTATTCCGTGAAATTAATGGAATGAAAAGGAAAGCTGCGCGATTTGTCAAAAACTGCAACGTCCTCACAGAAAGTGTTGCGGTTAAAGAAATGAGTCTGGGAGACGTTAGACACCTGGAGGCTGCGCGCGAGGCTCGGATTGCTTGGGCAAGTTAAGATAGATATTTTTCAGAACGACTCGTAGAACATCATATTAGAACCTCACTAAATTTCCACGTTTTACCAAAACGATAAATTTAGAGAGATGTGCCCGACGGATTGGTTTCAGAATTCGTTTTTCCCCCGAACAACAAAGGACTTTAATAAATGCCAGGCTGAACTTCGTTATTTCCTCATATTTGTAAACAGCTGGTGTCATGACAACCCTCACCACGCGCCTATTTAGATGGCTTGCGGAGTGGATGTGAGTGGATGCAGATGGATTATTGGAATCTGCCCATGATTTTTCATCTATTTTCGCTCAAAAGCATTTGGAGATGATGGGTTTATTTAGTGGAAAAGGGAGAGAGAGAATGAATGACACGCATTATTCTGGGAATTCTCGGCGTTTGAAAAAGCGCCTAGAATTGACCCGATTCCAATGCCATTTTAATCAAGCGGAATACATTCCAAATCGCTCGAACAGGATAGTTTGCAAGAAGGAATCCGACCACTGAGCACGTGAGCCATTACGGCGTGCATTCTGAACTTCATGGCCCAGTTTCCAAGCCATTCCCCGCACCAACCCACGGGACGAACCTCCGACGAACAAATGAGCATCTACTATGATGTTAATAAAGGTTCAATTGGGCAAGAGATTCTTATTAAGGAATATATTGGAGATGACCGGTACCATATACCAAGAGATTATAATTTTATCACTCGCTTGTGAAGAAGACCTATCCTCACAAAATAAATAAGAAAAAAATATCATTCCACTTATATGGAAATACTATGACCAAAGCAAAATTATATTATAAAAAATACTAGTGAAAAAAATTGGTTATCAGCAATTCGTGATCCTCACCGCTGTGCTATTTTTTTATACTTATAATGGTTTATTATGGTATTTAAATGATATTATGTATTATAATTTTTTTCGGTAACATCAATACATTTTTTTATTGAATCCGCAACGCAATGAGTGTAAATGTACTGGTATCATTTATAGTTAAACATTAGCACCAGATCTGCCAATAAAATTACTGCATCTATACTTTTTTTTACTATTTTTGTTTACGGAATAAACAACGCCGTTATCACTTTTACATTGGTCATCGAGCAGCCTCATTTCATTTCTCCCTTGTGATAAACAAAGAGTCCAAAAATACGAAGAAACTCTCCTGCTTCACTGATACAAGCGTACCAACACAGTAGAGGAGCACTTCTTTTATATTAGCTTAGAATCCACCAAAATTAAGACACCAAAATTATTTGGAGGAGGGGACTTACAGTTTAGGTCCTGTGGGCTGTAGGAAATGGTAGGGAGGGTAGACTGGAGAGAAACACCCGACGAACGGAATATTTTACTTCAAGTTCCCTTCACAAGGTGGCTCTAGTAAGTCTCTGAAAACTCTCCGCACCAGCCGAGATTTGAACCCGGGAATGCAAGGTGTGAAGCCCGACAACATGGGCTCACTGCCAAATTTCACCGCACATTCTCCGCAGAGTGGGAGTTTTTATTTGAAAAGTACAATTTAATTTGGCCATGACATATTATTTCGCGGTAAAAAGGTGCGCGAAAAAATAAAGACATAAAAACCCACAAGGACACCAAGGCAAGTGCAACTGAAGTATAAACTAAACGTCTGACTTATTTAACAAAAGTATAATCACTTTACACCTCCGAGACTATTCTCGGAATATTATTAACTATCATAAGTAACAGAGGTTTAATGAAAATAAATGAACTTAAAGCTTGACATCTTTCCTTCTATCCAAATGCCTACACATGCACAGTTCTGAGATTTATAAAACATCCCGAGAGCGCTACAGCACTTGTACATGAAACGATCTGCAAATATGGCCGAGAGCAAAATGTTACGCGAATTAATTCTCAGTTCAGATGACCATTTGAGGGAAATTAAATTTGTCTGACAAAGAGCGCTCATTTGAGATAAACTTACTATTTTCATACTTTTGAATGCTACGTTCTGAAACTGGGGTTTGAAATACAATCCGAGAAATATAACGTTGACTTGAAAAAAAAATTGTGCACACCTAGAAGATAATCAGATGCTCTCAGATGATTATGCACTACGAAAGACATGTATGTATATTTGAATTGCATAACTTACAGGGAAGGAAAGAAAACTATAGCGCATGCCGCCGTGCCAGAATTGGGTATACCCCCGCTCACATAGGGTACCACTTACATTCGATGAACACACATTTTTTTAGAATCCTGAGACTTTGAAATATGTTGAGTTGCGCACCTACCAATAGTTTACGACGCCGCGTCTTATTTGAGCGAAGTCCTATCGTCGGCGCACCGCCCGCGCCGTTGTCACACCTCTACTAAGAATAAGGACATGGGCAAGTCGAACATGATTTTATCCTCAAACACTAACATTTACATGAAAATTGCAATGACTGCATACCTTTTCTTGTTATATAAATCCATAAAAGCGTTTGACGACAGTCGACTAAACAAACTGAATATTAACATTTAGTACAATTTACACTAATAGGTCGAAGGACATTCTCCCAATATTCACCCTCTCGCAAAACACAGAACTCAACCTCACCACCGCTTATCTGTGACTCATATATCCCTTACCATCCGACGGCCTTGTTATCTAAAATTCCCTCAAAACTCCTTCTTTGATATAACATCATCAACTTCACACATACACGGTCGCCATCAGACGAATTGATCTCTAAATCCCTCTTCCTTTTCGTCTCCCTCTCAAAATTACTTAAACAGCGGATAAGACGGTCATGTTGGTAACATAATACACATGATATATGAGTAAATTTAATGAGTGTTTTTGTTGTTTTTCCTTTGCTGCACTTTATTATATACTTATTTTATAAATCCAATGTATTCTTAGATTCTGTTTTTGGATTTGATGAAATAAATAAATGTATTTAATGACGCTTGAGTATTTAAGATGAATTGCTTTACAGCAGCCTGTTAAACTGTTTTTCTGTTTTATTTTGAATAAGATGCTTTGATCACGTGATGAGGAAAGATGACGGAGGTAAGACGATTCTAAAAGCAAACACAGATGAACGGAAACCGTGAGGAAGAATAAGAGACGGTGGTACCAACTAAAATATGATTTGGAGAAAGTTGGAGCTTCAATACAGGAAGCAAAGGTGGATAAAAAGAGATGAATGGAAATTGTTGGTGCGACTGTGCGTCAACTATGACATAAGCGGCGCTGGGGGGGGGGGGGCTGAGGGAGTAAACGTATGTTTCACAATAGTGAACGGCGAAATGGCGTAAAGATGAAGCAGAATCGCTCCCCTGAAAATGTGATGAACAATTTGCTTCTCGAAACGTCGGCGCTACTAATAAGCATCATCAGCGGCAAAGCCCGAGAAATATTAATATATTCAATAAACCGTGAAAATTTACAATTATCAAGTTTCCTCCAAATATCTCCATATTGCGTTCCTTTCGGAGTGAAAGGGGTGAGGTTTGGCGAGGGCCACGAAATGTTTATCTGGGTAATAATCGGAGCCATCGCGGTGGACTAAGTGGACAGAGAGAGAGAGAGAGAGTTTGAAAGGGTGCCGTTCCATTATGTTTTTATTCTGGAGTTGGAAAGGGAAAAGTTAAAGGGACGGTACGACCTTTTGAACAGAGTAGCCGTATATTATTATACCTGAGACAATGTCTCAGTGAGACATAGTACGAGAAATATAACAGTGGATCACCGCTTAACACTTCTTGGTCCGGCGCCCTAGCCTTTTGATGCTGGCAATTTATAGGATATTTGCGGGGAAGGTACACGTAAATAATTAAACTCACACAACGTGAGAACTAATCCTGGTTTTAAATACACATCTTTATTATGAGCATATATTTTTTTGTTTATTTTTATTTATTTATTGCAAGAGAAATAGCTTTGTGCAATTAGTCCAAAATAATTTCGTGGAGTGTAGTCACTAATTACAAATAAAAAACGTAAAAATACGTGACCGGACGACGACCGCTGGATGTGGAAACACGTATTCTTACGTGAGCAGACCATAATAACATGGATCCTGCCATGCGACTGAATCGAAGCACCAACTGAGCTAATGCTCTGGATGATTTTTTTTAAATAAAAATTTCGCATATTCCTCGTGCACCAAACGTCATCAATGATGTCATTCCATGAACCTTATTTGATTACAAAATTCTAGCATTTTTTAACGGAAAAAAATTTGTCTGCGCTGATATCCTACAACGGGGATGATTTACTTTAGGAAATTGTGGAGCCCTTTTCAATTAAGACTCGGATTTTATGACGAGGCGGAATAATTGAAATGTGTGGGCCTATATTTGTAATTTGTGCATTTAGCATATTATATTTTGCACATATAAAATCGTTTCTGGCTTGATTTTGTGGAAGTTTGATATATCCATGATGAAAGAACACAAATTGCAATTTCTAAACTTTTTTATTCCAAAACTCAACAACCGACCATGGGTTTAACACATTCTCATTCATGTCATTTTCAAGGATGATTAAAATGATACAATGCTTTGAAATCTGGTTCGATTAGAACTTAAAAAAAGGCGGAAATTACGATTTGTGTTTTTTCATCATAATCATATTTTGTACTTTGGAAAAATGGATATTTTTACACCATTTTTCTTGACTTGCTCGTTTCTTAGTCTGTTTCATTGATTGGAATCTTATAATTGGTTTTTAACTCACTATTTATCATCAGAGCGGATTGATATTTTCCACACTTGCTCGATCCTGATGAAATACAATATCAATAATCAGACATTTGAAATTTTGTTACATTATGCTCTAATCAATAAACTAAACTTCCTCGTGAAAACTGTTATAAATTGAATCAATAGATAGCGTTGGTTATAAATATTTTGGCAGAAATTTCATTAACAGCTCTGTTTTAGTCGATAACATTATTCACCATTGAAAAGTGGAAAATAAAAATAAAATGAAAATGACTAAAAAACGCGGTTTTTCCAAAAACTCCGAAATGCTCTGAAAAGTAAAAGGTAATCATTACGTCACACGGAGAATGAACAGTATGTGCTGATTAGGTTTCATTATTATTAATATTTACTCACCTCTCATCTTTCTCTCCCACACTCATTTCTAAATATGTAAATTCAATCAACACCCTAGCTTTTTTCTCGAAGTGATGAAAATCTTATTTTCCACTTTTTAATGCTTTTACCGTCTTTTTGGGAAAATGTGTTTTTTAACCTTTTCGTTTTATTTTTTGTGTGCTTACCACAAAACCATTTGGTCAAATTATAACAATTTATTTAATCAAATAATAATCAAAATAATATGACAAAAAATGATTCCTCGTATGGAAATAATACCCATTCAATATACGGTGGAATTCGTTTTACGATCGATTCTCCGAAACTGATTTATATCGAAAAGCTAATTATCCTGTTATATTACTATACCTTCCTTAGAGGTCCAAGTAGAAAGTCACAGAACAAAGATTGCCTTAGCCACACTCACAAATGCAAAGAATTTACTTGCTAGTGCTGATGAGAAAATTGATATGGACCCCATCTTGAAGTGATAGAGCTTACGGAGAGGAAAATTAGCAAGTATTTATAAGAATTTAAATATAAATAGAATATAAATCGAATTAATGTATGTGTATCGGTTGATTCCATTAAAAATCTATAATTATGACTCAAATGAGAATGTTTTTGGAAACTTTTGTGGAAAATTATTCCACAATATGAGGAAAATCAAATCCTATAAGTACAATTCAATTCACTCTGAATCCAAGTTGTCAGCTTATTTTCCCCATAAAACTAAATAGAAATGAATTCAGTTTTTTTTATATTACTTCAATCCTGAAAATACCGTTATCATATCGGCAAGTTATAAATCGTTGCTGGATTGCAGCAAACAAAATTATACGCAGAATCAAACGTAAAGAAAAAGAAAAATTTTCGACCGTATAATGTTTTCTGTAAAAGGGAGAAAACGGCGGCTTCGCTGAGGAAATATCAGTAAAATGCATCCTTTATGAAAGGCAGAAAATAAAAGCCTCAGGAAACAAAGGCAAACTGCTCGATCCGGCAGAGAGAAAATTCGATTACGTTATAATGCACGCTCCAAAGTCCAGTGAATCCACGGAGCGATTCAATCACGCAGCGAATGAATGAATCTCGCGAATGGTGCTCCGAATCTACATTTTCCGCAAAAGAGGCCAGCAATAAACAAGCACACAATATGGCGAAGGCATTGCAGTAGTTGCCCAAATGCTCTCACTTCTGTACAGGTTTGTCTAAGGAAAAAAATCACGGTTATGGAGGAAAAAACCCACACCACGCTCATCTAAATAGGAAAACTCAGATGTGCTTCTCGTTTGCTTCAAAGTTTTCGTCGAATATCGAAGCTCTCAAATTAAACACCAACTGTGTATCTTTTAAAACATTAAGTTATTTCAAAAGGATATTTTAAATCAATAAATATGTATAAACAAATGTTTTTACTCACATACACTCGATAAAAACCGCTGCACAGTGGTGCCAAATCGAAAAAAGCTGGCCAAAATTAATTACGCCGTTGTTATTATGTATATATTTGACCTAAAGGTCTATTATTATTGTTTTTGACCCGCATATTCTGAATTTATAACTATTTTTTATGTATTTGCAATAATTTTATTGTCATTTCACATTTTGTTTAAATAATTAATTTTTTTAACATTGGAATTTGAGATTATACTGGTGATAGTAAATTTAAATTATACATATCATAAAACTGAATTAGTTATTTAAAACATACATAAATGCATTTAAAATGCATTGTTTATTTTTGGACAAATTTTGAACAACTGATTTTGAATGAACCAAGAGAACATTTTCTGCTTTCTCATATGTTTGATCGTATTTGATACGAAAAATAAGTTAATATTAATTGGAAATTTATATTATAAGTATGTTATTAATATTATTGTACTGCATTAATTGTTTAAAAATTATAATATCTAATTCTAATTTAGTAGACAATTTTATAGTTCCTTGTAACGTGCCAATGGATTTGGAAGCAATTTTAAACGAGGTTTCGTATTTCACAAGTTTCAACGGAGGCATTATTACAATCATTGAAATGTTATAAACAATATTTCATAACTCCTTTAACTCAAGTTAAAAGCCAAATTTATTGATACGCTTGCAATAAGCTCTTTACGAAGTGAGGCATCAATTTAACGAGCACATGATTTGGTACGAAAAATTAAATGAGATTTTCCATTAATTTGGGCTTTTTTAATTATCAAAAATAAGTTAACATTTCTCCTTATCTTTCTCAGTCATTGTTACGAAAAAAATTTAAATACATTCATGATCACTATCCGACAAATCCTCATTACAGTCGTCATCCACTCTATTCTTCCAGGATTAATAAACTCTTTACCTCGACTGATAATTGAAGTAATTTCCTTCCTTGAGCCTTAGAAATACTTAATATCATTGCATCTGAAGTTAAGAGTAATCTTTTAAACAGGTCTTCATTCGTTGCTATCCAGGAAAATTTCCTTGCATGGCGCTCCCTGAATCTTCTTATGTCCTTATTCCTCGCCTCCATTGTCTCCTCGGACAAGTGGACAATAGGAAGGGCAGCTTCTTTAGATGTCCGTCGGAGGAGCAAGTACTGATGTTTCGTGAAATTACCAGAAACGATCATGGAAAGGGCTTCTTCGTGGGAGATTTTACTTTGCCTCACATCCTTGGCTCTCCATTTTGATAACACTCGCCGCGCTCTTGAGAGAGTGGTTGCTGCCACCTCATTTATTATTTTCGCCACGAACTCATCACCTATGCTTCGATAACTCATGGATGCTCTACTGGCGATGTGCTAGCTCTAAGATCCTCCGTTTTCCTTCTCTAGGCCCTTTCACTGGACTTCTCAAATTGTTTTTTTTTGGTCGACCAATTTCAATAAACCTGATGAACCTTCAAAAGTAGCAATTTTGACTAACATATTGAATTAAGTAGAATGAATATCACTCTAAATTCATCACAAATTCTACATTAAATACTTACTGGATGTAATGGGCTGACGTTTAAATAAAGGCGGAGGAAATTTCAACTTCTCATTTAGGCAGTCAGCGAACTTACTTCTAAAAAAACCTGTCATTTCTTTTTCTTTCCTTCCACCGGCGAAGATAATTTGAGAGAAAAAACACTTCTCCGCAATTTTTTAAGGATAACTTTTGAATTAACGTCCTCATCTAACTCTAACTTGTTGCTGCAGCAATCCAATAAGTATTGGTTTTTAAACGATACGGACCCTTTTCCACTTTCAAGAAATTTTTCATGCATCTCAAGACGCGTGAAAATGTTCAGAGTTATCGAACTAAAACACTATGGGCACTCTTCTTCAACCCCACAAGTCTTCTTTAAAAAGTTCGAGGATACTCGACTTTTTCAAGACTCGATCTTCACGCTTGAGGAAACTAACTTTCACGTCTTTCGTTTGGCAAAATCTGAGTAAAACTGAGTTTTGGCGAGAAAATTTCGGGCAAGCAATGTCTAGAAGTAATTTGGGGGTTCCACAGTGTGAGGTTCGCGATGCTATTATCTCCATTTTCTAGGAAAAATCACATTTGAAAGGTGGAAAGGCTTACTCCGTTCATCCCCGGTGGCCAAAGTGCAATTCATAACAAGTGTACAGAGAGCGGTGGTTGTGTTTTCCCGATGGGCGCAATCAATAGCCTAGGCCTTTTCGGCCGTCGTTTGCCCTGCATGTGGTTGAGGAGGCCGCTAAGGAGGCGACAGAGGGACAATGTGCCGCGTGAGGGCGAAAACTAACCCGTCTAACGGAAGGAAAGGGTGGAGTAGCATTTGGGGGATTCTTTTTTGTTTTGAATGCATTCAAGTTTTTGAGGATTACTATAAGCACAGCTGCGAACTTGCGTTCCATAAATATATCCTTCCGCTCGAGTCCTTAAGCAATTTTTATGAGAGCATGGGCACGCGTAAATAAAAGGTAAGGTCAAGTGGAAACTATTAATGATAAAACGTTCCACGTATGACAAGAGATGTTTATTCATAGGGTAAATATTTTTTGTAGAAATAAAATATCCAACAATGTTGAATAACACCCATAAATACTGGATTTCCTCGAGCCCTACCACGCGCCAGCCAGGCCGCCGCCCGCGTCAGCGCATTGCATCATTATAGTTAAATCAATGCTGAGGTCGGAGTAGCAACTAGTAGCAAAAATTTTCTTCACTACTGCGTTGCATATACTTTTCCCTTTGTATTGGTGCAAAAGACACCGTGCATTCACGTGCCTCTCTAAACGATATTGTACATTTTATTTGAAAATTCGGGTAAAAAACACTAAAAGTTACAAAATATATATAAAATAATAAACATAGTAAAATCCGAATAAAAGTTATGTCCCACTATGTAATAATGTTTATATTTGTAGTTACAAATGTTTTTGGCCAAATATATCGCGTAAAGGTTGTCCTGCATGACGCTGAACTTCATCAAAATCGACCGATTTCACGCAACTGTGATTTTTACGGTGAATGCTCCATGTTTGACGCATCACTGCAGCCGCTCTGATGAACAAAAACACTAACTTAGTAGTGTACTTTGTAGACCATATCCTGTAGAATCCGAATATAAGGTCCAAAAATTCCTTGAAAAAATTCGAAAAAACGACTTTTGGCCAGCTTTTTTCGATTTGGGACCACCGTGCGCTGTCAATTATGTCTATCATTTGTCACTGCGTATATTTTTTCTTGACTAATTCTTCCTTTTGCACCACTCATGAGAACAGTTGTCACCAAATGTCACCAAAAATTGAAACGACATTGGAAGATTCGATGGTTGCAACGCAGCGAAGAATTCTTTGCGGCAAAGAATTATTCGTTGCGTCGATTAAAATTTTAAAATTACCCTCATTCACAAAATAAGAAATAATCAATGAATTTGGAAAGCATTACAGATTTAACGCAATATTTTCTCTGCAATTAGGCACCAGCGCTCCATAGGACAAATGCAATAAGTTGTACAAAATCATATGGAAATGATTTCATATACTAAGAATAACATTATTTGCAGCCTTGTATACAATTTGTTTTCATAGGTAACGAAAAATGACTTAAGCTGCTTTCCCACCGAAACCCTCGAACTCTCGGTGATATCATAAGTGAACAGAAGTAACCGATCGAAGCGAAAAAATTATAGTCAATTTTTTGCAGACTTTTCAAGTGGATTGGTTTTTGCCTGATGTTGAAGATATTTTGAGAGAGCCTAATTATTAGAGTAGAAACGATCACTCGGTAAGATTAGGGAACTAGTCTGCAGAACTGGTTTATTTAAGATGTCATTTTTACTACACATTGGTAATAAAGGACCATTATTCAAGCGATAGTTAAGCTCTAGGATAGCTCGGCTCTGACTAGGTAAAATTTGCTCTGTATATGTAGTTAATAAGTCATTATATTTTTAAATATTATCTGTATGAATGTTTTGGTGAATTATGACTCATGGATGAATCACTTTATACGCTGAAGTTTCGTTTTTCTATGACTAACTAGTGTTTTTATGTGCATGGTAGCATTCCAGTGTACCCCTCTCTCCTAGTTTCTGGTCTGACCGCGTGTCGTTGTCATATGTGCTTGGCCTGTTTCCGGGAAGCGAGCGCTTTTCTGATTAAGGCTAGGATAAGCGATGAATGCCTACTGTGGAATCATCCCGTGCCACACACCCTGGTGGTGGCTTGCACGGTACCTCGTAGATGAAGATGTTTACACCTATATTGTATGCAATATAATGATAACAATACATCAATCATAATTATTTGGTTGAGTATTCACACACCACTGTCGTTTCCAAAGTGAAGCCGGAATTTATTCAAAGCTTTCAATCCAGTTGACTATAAGCTGACTAATGTCCTGTGCCAATGAATTTGTGACGCATAAAATAAACTAAATTCACGCCGCATTAATCTAGAGATGGATTAAACATTGTAAATTTAAGAATGCGATGGTGGTTGTCTATTCAGTAGAGCGCTAGACCAATGATAAAAGGCTCTTGACTTCTAAACAGGGGTGAAGCTTTCAAAGCCTTGAAGGTTAAAAGTTGTTTTGTGAAGTGAATGACGAATATCAGTCAAATATTTTTCATCTTTCGGATTTTTTAAAGACATTTCCCATTCTAACGTTAAATCTTGGAAAGTTATTTGTAAATCTAAGTTGTTATTCCATATATGCTTAGAAAATTAGTCATTAATTAATTGCGACTTAAAAGAGAAAACAAGCAAGTTAATATGTAAAACATATAAAGGTTGACTTAACAACACTGATGGAAAATCGATGTATCAATTGTTAAAGAAAAATAAGTTTCCTCTGATATCGTAAGTTCATAAAATAATAATCCCAATGCTATTATAGTAGCCACTATGCAGCAGCAATATTACAGTACAGAAATTCTCTATCATTTGAGGAATTAACTGCAGTATCAGATTATCTTTCATTAAACTAAGCAACAGCGTAATCAAACCAGAGCAACAAAAGGCCATTCAGAAGGGGAATAACGCATTCCAAGGATATGTAGTTGGACTGTGCATAACGGCAAATGGGAAGCACACAATACAAAGGCATCAATCCCCATTCATTGCAGGAACGTAAAGCCAGCGCTTGCCATAACAGTGCAGATGGCGTTGAGGCAATTGCTTGGATAAATAGGTTGGCACCTGAGAATATCGAGGTTCTTGAATGACAAAGTGCATCTAGGTTGTGAAGAGTTAAGAGTAAAGTTTAGAGGAGAATAGTATTCTCGGGATTTCCGACGGTTTAATTCGTAGTAAAACACCAGCGTTTCAACGCACATCTCCTGCACCTTCATGAGGGCGAATGATTAAATGGTCAGACCAGAAACTAGGAGAGAGGGGTACACGGGAATGCTACCATGCAAATAAAACCACTATTTAGTCATAGAAAAACGAAACTTTAGTGTATTAAGTGATTCATGCTGGAGTCATAATTCGCCAAACCATTCATACAAGTAACATTTAAAAATATAATGGCGAATGATTATATAACAGAACAAAAAACGTTAGCATATAAATATAAATAGTTACAAAAATCTGATTACTCCTCATCGGCCGGATATTCCTCGTCAATTTGGATTAAAATGAGGCGATATATATTTTTTATTATTTTATTTAACATGGGACTCCTATCGTTGATAAATTTATATCCCGTGTCTCGATTAAGAGTAATTATATTAAGCCTGTTATCAATGGACTCCTTAGAAATACTGTCCCATAAATCGTTTTAAGAACATATTAAATTGGCACCTTCCAAGTTTATCTTGTTTGGCATTGTTATGTTCATTTATATTGAAAAAATGATGATAAAACGATGGTGATATGCAACGAAACAGACCGGTGAAAATCCCAAGAAAACTTAACGAAAATAAATCGCATGTAAAGAATGAATTAAAGGAGGAGAGCCTGTAAATACTGGCTTGCAGCTTAAGTACAATTAAATTTTACACACAAGACAGGTAAAATTTTAAAAATAATTTTAAAAGTGGTAATTTTTTTATTTACGAAGCACGAAAAGTTGACGACAGGGTTCACTCTAAATGACCTGAAATTTTAGGGGAGGGTAGCGTTTTAAATGCGTAATAACTTTTTAAGTTTTAAATGATTAATTCGTTCCGAAACAAAGACCGATTGAGCGGAAATGATGCGCTGTATCATATAATAAGGAATTAATTATTCACATTCTGAGCGCCCTTGTTTTCGTTTTAGACTTCGAATAATCATAGAAAAACATCATATATCTACTTAAGTACGCAAAAAGTATTTCTTATGAGTCATTCAGTCAATGTGGAACATCTTTAAGAGGTCACATCACTTCCTTCAGACGGGAGTTCCCTTTCATCTTTTTTAAATCGCGTTTTCCTCATTTAATGCTTACATTTAAAAATTTTACATTTACGTTACTTTACAAGAATTTTCATGGCATGAATGTTGAAGTATTTTTGAAGTCACTATGCAGCTGCAATATTATGGTAAAGTACTCATATATCTTAAAAAAATTGCACAGCAATAAAAGTTACCTTAATCTGATAACCTTTACCAAGATTTTCCTGCACATAAAATATATTTGATAAAATACCTCTGAGAGGTAAAACTCAAATATAATCAAACAATTAAGGCACAGGCCCATACGGAAGCCCATATAGTTTTACGTTTATTATTGAGTCTCTTTTGAATTTATTTTTCGCCAACGAAAATTGATCATTTCGCCAAAATGGGCAATATATGCATTGCATTATTTCATAATTAATTGAAATTTTTGAAAATCAACCCATATGTACTGCCCTTAATGTCATACTTACTATGCTTAAAAGTAAAAGAATATTTTCACCACAAAATTTGAATTGTTAACGTATTAATTCCGAAACCAACAGAGTATATTTATTATTGTTATTCCTATCTAGTTAGGTTTCCAAGGAGTAATTACGAGGCATGGTGTCAGCCAACCAATCCTTCATGTACTTCCCTCTTCAATTCAAAGTAAGGACAACTTCTTTTCATTCTGTCTAAAAATCTTATTGTCTTCCTTCCCCTCCCTCGTTTACCTAACATTCTACCCTTCAAAACTGTTTTAAACATTCCCTTCCCTCTAACTACCCAGGGTCCATGTATAGTGTATACCTTCTATCTCCTACGTGTCTCAACAAAAAGATATCTCTCCTCACCCACCATATCCAGCATTTCGTCGTCAGAGTCTTGTACATCAACCCCAAAAACATCAAGATGATAACATTAGTTTTGAGAGAGTCGGGATGGGTCACCAACAAAGACGGGAAAAAGCGGAGGGAATGCGTCTTACTCCAAAGATATATTTTTGTTAAGACGCACGCTGGAATTTGGGTCGAGTTGAGTATTTCACACGGTTTTTGCTGCCATTTTCCGCCTCTGAGGAAGAGGGTCCCACACCACCCTAAGGAGAAATACCGCCCGCCCGCCCTTTTGTAAGTCCGTTGGCCTCGTCGTCCCTTCCCTTATCTTATCTTCCTTACGTTCGACTGGAGTTGACTGAAGATGTTCCACCGGAGCGGAGCCGAGATTATTCCGGGCCGGAACTCGTGATCAACCGGATATAATTGATCCTGGAAAGCGGGCTCGTAATGACGAGGGACGGCTGATTCAACTAGTTGCGGGGGAGATCTGAGACCTTAATTAAAACGTTGACTTTTAGCATTACTTAAAGAGAAATTGGACTCGCCTCTCTTTGTTCCTCTGCCTTTCATTCCCTTTGTAAAAAGAATGAAGACTTTTAACGGTGAACCATGGCTTCAAACGTTTCAACCTGCTTTTCAGTGAGCCGTCGGAAGAGGGGACATCTCACGATCTAGGGCATGATATTCCGCAAAGTTTTCGCTGCGGCCCCTGCGTAACCAAACTTTCATTTTTGACTTAGTACGTGGAGATAAACATTTATCCAGATTTTTACATTAATTTGAATTGGTTACCTTTCCATTGCCGGAGGAAATACTTCCTGGGATGATTTCTTTTCTTCATATTCAAAATCCAGACTCCTTCATCCCTGTGCGAACTATTCATCTCCTGCAAGAGAATTACTGCGAAGTCCACCCGATGAAATTATGACCTCCTTCAAATTCCTCACGCCCGCACCCGAAATATATTTTTATCTTTTCAACTTACCGCTTGCAGACTCTGGAATCCCCTACCAATAGATATCAAATCGTCACAATTCCTTCCATCCTCTTAAGAAAGATCATCCTGTTAATTAAAGACTGAAATTTAGTTATGTTTACCATTTTCCTTTTTCGGTGTTGACGAAAAGTTATTCTGGTAGTTCAATAAACTCGATTGTTTCTGACTTTGTGAAAATCCATTCTGAACAATAAAAAGGTATGGTGCTCTTTCACACAGTTTATTTAAGAAGACCGTTTTCGTCGCAGAGGCGACATCTTCAGGCACAGATTAACGATTATATAACGATTTCTGTATTACCTGATGATGTCGCCTCTGCGACGAAAACGGTCGTAATGAATATATCGTGTGAAAAAGTTCCATACCTTTTTGTGTTCCTTCTGGTAGTTGTTCGTTACGATTTCTGTAAAACTTAAAACTTATGTTTTTTGTTTGAGTGATATTGTATATTTTTTTGTGTTACTGTCAAAAGATTTTATGCGCGTGATTGTTTGCCTTGATTTCTTTGAAACCTAAAAAAAATATTATTAATATGAATATTTTGTTACAGTGAAATGTAATTGTTTCTAATCATAGTACGATTTATAATTTCTTTTATTTTCTCTTACATGTTTCCCTAGTGCATTGATAAACGTTCATTCATTAAAGCATTCAAGGCTCTCCATACTGTATTGTTCAAAATCTGACACCAGCGGAACCATAGAAGGTGAATGGCACTGGATGAACTTTATTTATTCTATTGACTGTTTTGCTACGAAAAATAGTCTCCGAGGGCCGTTCACATCTGGAACAATAACATGCCTTGCCTATGAAGTCTCCCTTGCTCTGGATATGAAAATGTTATGTTTCGAACTTGCGACATTCAGTTTGAAAGATGAACCACAAGATTTGAGGCCGATACAACTGTCGTAAGATGGGAAGGATGTTATTTATCTGGCTTATATTGCCAGCGCAATCGTAGATTAGCACCTCCTAGTTTGCTAAATTAAGGGTAAAGGAGACAAAATTCCCATTCAATGGTTGCCTTTAGAGTAAATAGACATGCATATAAATAACACATTCTATTACATTTACGAGGAATCACACCTGTATGCGTATTAAGCTGGCAACTTTACCGCGGAACGTGAGGATGCGAATTAATCCTGCAGTAGGAGTGGGGAGTGCCTGCAGTTACGCATCAGCAAAGTTAGACGGGGAGGAAACGATAGCCAATGAAACTTTTTTCGCATCAGCCAAGCATCATTATCAAGAAATGTGGTGTGAAAGTATGGAGGCTGATGGATCTCCACCACGATGCAACAGACATGTAAAAGGCATCACTAGAGAATTCCGTTAAGAGGCAATCAAATCACAGAATCCAAAAGCCTTTCACAGCAACACTGTAAAAATACGTATTGAAGATGATCTTAAGCTTGGGAAAACATGCTGGACACAAAAAGAGGATGTATTTTATATCACTCATTCAACTCATAATACAATCCAAAAGTTAGTTTTGATAGGTGAAGGTAGAGCTCACCTCGAAGTAAGCTACAGGCGCGCGAGAATCATCACACATTCAGAGATGGAGTGCCAGTTCCTTCCCTTGAGCCACCTCGCACTTCGAGATTTTGTTTGGGGATGTCCGAGTATTCATCTTGGATATGAACCCGGGACCCTTCGATCAACAGCTAATGGCAATACACTCTAGGATACCATACTCCCCCTGGAACAAAAGGACAAAGAAATTTGATTTTAATTTTGGCAAAAATAAGACTATGAATTTGGGAAAAATTACATTTTGAAGCTCTATTCTTTCGAGTTTTATTTCGATTACATTTCTCAGCGTATTCTTAAACGGTTAGAACGTTTAAAGCTAAAAAAATAAACGTGGATTGAATTTTGAAAGAAGAGACATACACTAGGGCGGTCCTTATTTTTAAAGTTTTCTAATTTATTTTTGGACGCCCCCCTAGTTTTGTTCCATTTGGCACCCTCGCCAATCCCTCCTTTCTCCTCCTGCACTCCTACACTCATTAGCCCCTCGGTTCCTCACCTACTTCTCCCTCTGCTGGTCGAAGATCCATCAAAACTAGGAAATCCACCCAACCTAAGGCCGCTCCTCCCCCACCTATCTATCAACTCTCAACTAACCCCGCCTTTTCCCGATACAAAGAAATAAAAACTCCTAATTTGGAACCCAGAGCCGGTATAATGACAAAGAAATCTATGCAAGAAAAAGCACCTTCACATACCATTCAGGGGATTAGCTCTCAGAAATGATTCACTAAATTTAGATAGAAGCACTTAGATATAAGATTTACATAAGGAGAATAAACAACTGCTACTAAGCCCGTTTTGGTAACAAACAGTGATAAATATATAATTCAAGGTTATATTGACGAAGTTTAAAGTTTATCTAAAGCATTCTATGCTTTTACGATGAATGAGAAAGATCAACAAATATTGAGAGTATGCCACCCAAATTGTCTGACTGGGGTGGCGCGCGCTCACTCTCGGTGCGATATCTCGGGAACCAAAGAGTAGAAATGAAACAAATTTGAGGTGATACTGTGAAAATGTATAAAGAGTAATAGTAGAAGGCAAAAAAGTCATTGAGTAATCCGAGAGTGACATCATCTTCAATTATGTCCGAAAAACACCCAAAAATACCAAAATTTCAAAACTTAAAGTGCGATGCGGCAAGTTGTCCCGGTATCCGATTGCAAAAATAATTTACACGATTTATATTCTCACCAAATGGGTCAAAACTGGGGGTCGTCCCAAAAGATATTTGAAAACTTGAAAAATATAGACAACCCTAATATACACGATTGTATTTGTGCAGAGATGCGACTAGAAATAATGTCTCTAAATTTACCGGGCGATAACAGATACATTTATCCCTCTCTAAGAAGGAAATTCACTGAATTTCGGTCCGTCATGGCTATCAAATGATTCAAAACACCAGCTATGAAAACTAGATAACAATTTTTTGCCTTGGCATGGAATTTTCTGCGCTTCTGTAATTCATACGCTGAAGACAAGGGTATTCTATTCCCAAGTCCTCCGCTCCTTCCGCTTGCGATGCGAAGTTCCGTCTAGAAATTCCTTCTCTCAGCGTTTATCTGAAATACTGCGTGAGCGCAACTTGGCTCGCCGATTCGGAATGCTACCGTGTCGACGACATTCTCCACCCGAACAAACGTTGCCTCACGTCTCGATTGCAGTCATGTCTAAAACATATGGTCTGCAAAGTGGGTCATCTGTTCCAAACTATAAATTTCCGCATACCTGTGAATCCAACTGTGCAAAAATGCGACCGATTGGAGGCATTCTGAGGTGCCATGGGCACGGTCCCGGGATTAAGGGCAAATATATACGATTTGCACATCAAGCGAATCGCATTTTTATTGCGGCCTTTCTCGGACAAGATTGAAGCGGGGATATTTTTCATATATTCCACGAGCGGAATGTTTTTTATAGCAAAATCTTATCTATGAACACCGGAAGGCGTTCCAGCAACCTCATAGTTGCATAAAACAAAGTCGGGAATACCAGGCAGGGTATACGAGAGAGGATTGTATATGTGGATGATAAACATCAGGATAGGCCGAAATGATAGATACTAACCTGAGCAATAAGTTTTAAAAGAAGTCGCAACGCATTCATTTGAATAGCGAGAGGTTTAGGGTTTTCAGTCGCAGAAAAGATATTCCTTCTATCTTCTAGAATCTAAATGGAACCAAAATAATTGTTTCAATCAAAGCGGGAAGAATTTATCTCATTATTGTTTTCTTGCCGGGAGTGCTGAAAATTTTTCATAGTAAATGAAATGAATGGGAGCACCATTTAAAGAGTATTCTTTTTACTATTATGGACACCAAGGTATTTTTCATAACTATAAGTATATGACCTAAGTACAGTGATGCCGACTCCATGGGGCCTGAGGGGGCCCGAGCCCCCTCAAAAATTCGTTATGGGTGTGAGGAATGTGTCAGGCTTGTCGATTTTCCCCGGAGTATCCAGATATCGAGATTCGAGTTATCAGGGTTCTAATTTTGATCGTATGACTCTTCTAAAATGCTTAAAAAAACTTAAAACTCACTACTTAAAAAATTTCCCGGGGAAAGATCCCCGGTTTGGGCCCCCCAATATTTTTTGTAAGTCAGCATCCCTGCCTAAGGAGCTAGCTTTTGCTGGTTAACGCAACTCATTCAGATAGCTAGCAAGTGTCCAGGCGTAGAAAAGTTCGTCTACCCTTACCGATAAATGAACAGCATTAATTTTTTGGATGAAAGCAACAATTTAAGGCCTAATTTCATTCATTTTCATGATTTATCGCATTGAAATAGCATCTGCTATAATAGAATGAAATGAGGAAACCCAGAAGAGCTCTATTTTGGTGCGGTTGCCATGCGATACATACGGCAGCAAAGGCAAACATAAATATATGAGCATCAAGGCGACTTTATGCACAGAAAAGCTTTCATTATTACAAAAATATCAATGTCAGTGCACAGTAACAGCAAAATTATGACAAAAAATTAAATGGTTACTTAAATTGCTTATCAAATTAATCCCTAGCCAAGAGGTTTTTAAACTATCTATTAAATATTTTACCTCTAAAAGAGCCTGGCGTTCAATTCACCGATAAACCTGGATTCATACCCAATCACTGTTATTTCCTTCGTTAATATAGGATAAATTTAAGCGGAATTATATGATGGTACGAGAGTTTAAAGATTAGGTTTCGTAACAACAATAACGTGATTTGTTCATAACCTTCTTCCTCATGGGTATGGTTTATTTTTTATGACCTCCCACATGATGAAATATTCTTAACACTTTGATAACATGTATTATGCACATGTAATTGCTTACATTCAACAAAACTCAGGACCTTTCCCCATAAGTATGCCAATTTTCAAGAATGTTGTTCGAGGCGAAGTTACTAAAATTTGAGGTCAAAAATGACACACGACCCTTGTGACACTCTTGGGAGAGAATATATTACATTATTATTTTTTTAGGAGAGATGTACCTCAGCTGTTACGCCATAAACGAATGGGGAGGGAGGGAAATCCAAAATTAAAGAGCCTGGTCAGAATCACGCATCCCAATGCTTACACGAGTGAAGGGCAACGGTATGGAGGATTGAAACATAGGGCAGACGGTCTTTGGCATGGAATCTGTGGCCGTGAACTGGGCATAGTTTAACTCACGAACGTATTTTGAATTGCGTCCTCGTTAACGACTGATCGTTCAGAAGAATGACCGGATTTTGAAAAATTTTGAAAAATCCGGTCATTCTTTTGAACGAAGTTTTGATCGAAAAGTTTGACCAGTAGGGATTTCAACCGTAAATAATTTGCTCCATTTACAATGTACGTAAGGCCGATCATTGCCTCGTAAAATAGGAAGTTAGAATACAGTTCGAGAACGTCTGCTATAGAACAACAACTGTGCAGCAGGGCGGGTTACAGACTGAATAGAACATAGCAGGTCACACGAGAACATACAAAAGCAGTGCTTGGAAGTGTTTTGGTTACGACATCTTTGCATGTTTACAACACAACATCACCCCCTAACCAAAACACACTTCTCAGCCAAGAGAAGAAAAGAAACAATATTTATGTGATAATATTTTGTGCTACATTCAACCCTTTCCTAAATTTTGCAACCTTAAATGCACTCAAAGGTTTCGTGGAAATATCAGCTATCATTTCTTCAGTTTGGATGTACCTAAGTTCAACCTTTTGGCCAAGTTTTTTTTTTAAGATTTTCACAAATATTAGGATTCTTCTCTTATTTAGCATTAAAAACTATCCCAAATATTGACGAAAGCGGTGCAATAACAATTAAATCAATTGCCTGTGCGATATTTATCTCATGAGAGTCCATAGTAACAAATGACAACAGACGTTCGAATCAACAAGCATCTGAGTGATATGGCATTATTTTATACAATAATTTGTTCTTCTAAATTATATGAAATTCGAGCGAATGGATATCGAAATTATGATGTGGGCTGGTCGGATTATGCTGGGGTGGGCTGGGGTGGTTTGGGAAGGGGTTGGGGCAGGGTGTTTGTATAAGGGCCACTATTTCCTCGTCGTTCCAAATTTTATACTGTAATAACAATTTTCTCAGCCCCAGATAGTTAATTTTCCTCTGAGCTGAAAGTACACCTTTACTCTTATTTTCTCTCATGTCGCGGAGCCGTTTGTTGATTTGATCGTCCGTTGCCGACTATAATGGAAGCCGATGTAAATGATGTACAGTCACTTCCAAAAGTTTTTGGAAAAAGTTGGTGGCGCCACTCTTGCTTCTCGAGAAGTGTTAGTTTCCCTTACTCTTTCTCTTTTCCTTGGTTACTCACCGAATGTATCTCGTCCGTGGGTGAAGATATATGCACTCAGGGCGAGATGTTACTTGCAAATTGGTCATTCTGTTTCGATTTATGACGGATGTAATGATTATTTCGTGTGCATTTACTGCGTACTTACCCGGTTTTCACTGTTTGTTTCTACTGCACGTATTATAAAACTTTAGCGTCAAGCAGTTGCGGCGGCCTAGTGGATTTATGACGGACGGACGGATCTTGCTGCCAATCACGTGGCTGTGATGGCTTTTGTTGTTAGTCCAAGTCTCCGAAGCGGGAACTTTGCTGACAATATTTTTCTAAGCATTCACTTGTTTCGCATTTCTTTATAGAATTCAAATAATTTTAAGTTTGCTGAAACAGCATCATTTTACTTTGCCATTAAAATTTTGAAAGTGGCTGTACCATTACCCTATTAAGACAAGTGCACCATTAATTTAACGGTGGTCGCAACGCTTTCGTCCACATCTCGTGTTGTGAAGAAAGTTAAATCGTGAAAAATCCAAAAATTTAGTGAAAATCCGACAAAAATTGGCCATTCGATAAAATTCTAGTGTCACCCAATAATTTACAGTTTGAAAAAAGAAATATTCGAGTCTTTAGCATTAATTTTCTTGCATCCTTAAAAACAACGAAACCGCGTACAGAAGGTGGAAATCGTGGATACGCTTGCAAAACATTGTGGTGGATTTGACAATGGACTCGCTAAATAGCAAGCACCATATAAGGGATCACATTGAAAAGCGATAACTAGGAGTACATACAGAAGCAGTGTACACATTACCAATTTACGTAATATTTATTGTGTGTACACACTGCCAATTTACGTAATATTTATTTAAATATGAATTATTGAAATTTAGGTAATTTCTATTTGCCCACGAATGGCAAATTTAATTTCCATTTTCAAGGCTCATTATATGAAGAGATGACAGGCACAATTAATATTAAAGCGGTCAATTATAACAAATTAATTTGATAGCACTAAAATATCCAATAAAACAGTTTCACAAATAGGATTATAATAATAAAATCAAATAAACTAATTAACTTCATAAAACGTATATCACATTGATTTTCTATTTTGCTTTAATTTTAAATGTTTTTGTTGAAATGTTTAGTTTTTTTAAATTCATAATAAATTTTTAATTTGTGACCACCTTTTATTTATTTTATCTATCATAATTTCATTTAATAAACCTTCACAATGGAATTAAATGTCTTAAATTAAGGCAAATATTTTTTTAATGACATAAATCTGAAATAGTTCATATTTTAACATAATGAAGAGAAGAAATAAAATGAAAAACATATTTTTTTTAAAGTAAAACATTATGAAGAGAAATAAAAGAAATAAATTGATAGCATATTACACCAACGATAACATTTAAAAAGGGAAAAGCGAGGCTTACATTTTCCTAACAAACTTAATTCCAAACGCACATTACTTCATAATGTAGTGAGTCCGTCGTTCATTCCACGGCTGTTGATTCGTTACCTTAACCTCAGGAGTTCATATTTAAATATAAACAAGAGGTCAAGAGCGGAAGAACTGTGTAAGAACTTCCGTAATAAAATTGGCGATACATGAGTAATAATTGAAATACATCGATCATACCATTAATGAAGTAATGCCCCGTTTACACTACGAACGTATCGACGTTGATTGGGACTACGGCGCGTTTACACGTCTAAAAGTTACCATCGTAACTCAGTGATGCCCTCGTTGTGGAATTGTGTCAGATAACAACTGACGACATGATCGCGTGAGAAAATTGAAATCCTGGACATGAAGAAATAAAAGAATTTTAATGTTTTCATGAGTTAAAACCATAGCTAGACCGAACTGTTGGTAAAAAATTAAAGAATGTAGGATTCATTGTGAGAATCTGTTCAAAATGTAACAAAATTCATGCGATAAGGATAGTAGATATATGGCTTTGCTACTTTCCAAAAGAATATATTGTTAACTGGTCACCTTATTATAATATCGAGTCAATTCGGCTTGAACGTGTCCAAAATAAATTTCTCAAATTAAATAAATACGATTTACGAATGTCTCTGTCTGACTATAACACTTCATATCTTCAATCCCTTGTCAATTTGAAAACCCTTGCCGCGGTCCTCCAACAATGCCCTATTCCTCTAAAAATTATCAATTCCTATTTAGGTTGTTCCTATCTCCTTTATAAGTAAATTTTGATGGATCCCGTCATAACTATGCAAATCCTAATGTGCTTGTTTTTAATTATCTTAGAGAAAATTATGCCTTCAACTCCCAGCTATCCAGAATGATGAGGTAGAACTACAACTAGTCATAACAGCCCGTTAAGCCCTTAAGAATCTAGGATTTATCGAGAGAATATGTCAACAAATTTAAGAATATTCACGCATCAAGGACAGTACCTACATATTACTCTTATTATTAACCTAGAAAAGTCTTAGATTTCCTTAACTCAGCACAAGTATTGATTTCTTCATGTCTTCATCTAAATGTTTTAGTTATTCGTGGCGAATTTTATCGTGAAATCCGGTATACAACGATTTAAATTGGTTAATATTTTGTGAATATTCGTTATTTTCCATAATCTGTGAAGTATAATGTAAGGATACATAGTTATCTACATCTACATCTACATAATACCCCGCAAGCCGCCTAAAAGGCGTGTGGCAGGGGGTGCTAGGACACCAGCCGTTTATAGAAAAAAAAAAAAAAAATTAAGTGCTCGAACGAAGTTGGGACTAGCGTTTATTAAAGTCCTTTATGGTTC
Source organism: Ischnura elegans (assembly GCF_921293095.1). Taxonomy (NCBI): domain Eukaryota; kingdom Metazoa; phylum Arthropoda; class Insecta; order Odonata; family Coenagrionidae; genus Ischnura; species Ischnura elegans. The sequence continues at coordinate 111,084,428 of NC_060254.1, read as the reverse complement.
GGGGGAAAAACGAATAAAGGGATACATAAAACTGGTATGGTATAAAATATCCAATATCATTTGCTACATAGAACACCAGAAAAAACTTTCCCCTTACGTCCTTCCATTACCTGCTCAATAATGTCTTTAATCGTCGCCATATTTGATATATTAGAGTTATTTATGAAATATCAGTTATCGTATCAAGATTGCAACGGCGCGAAAGAATCGTATATGCATCGATCTTCATTGCCTAACTCTTTTTTCTTGGCGCACTAGCGCTAACCATCGTAAGTTTGGCAGTGCTAGGTACTTAGGCCTACGATGGTAACTCTGCGCGTTTACACGACGTTTTGAGGTTACGCGCGTACGGATCAACGTCGGTACGATCGTTGTGTAAATGAGGCATAAGCCAATCTCAAAACAAGGTAGATTTTCCATTTTCCGGTATTTTCGAAACCAAAAAGTTGCTATCGCAATCTCATACAGGGTTAAAATTGAGATACCGTTTCGAAAGCGAGGAATAATAGATGGATGCCGAATTAAAACCTCAAAGTCTTCTCCTATGAATAAAAAACACACATGCACTTAATAGACAATTTTTGGATGATTCGGAATCAGAGACGAAACATTTTTTAAGGCCAAAACACCCGCCTCATTGACGAAACTTTCAATCAGAAAATGATTTCAACGTCCGTAATGAACTTTTCCATCCAAAGGTACTCAATGAAAGCAATTACATGCGGTACGTTATTTTTATGGCTGGGATTAGTTTTAAAATTTCATCATGAGGTTAAAAGGGAGATTCAAAAAATCAAGAGCACATTAAAAGCGACAGAAAAAATTATATCTAATAAAAAACAAATTGCAGCAAAGAACCGTGAATAAACTTGATTTAACTAAATACATAAATTGGAGAACACAAGAGGATATCCATTATTATCCAGGCGAAAATTCACCGATACAGCGCCGCATTGAGAAAAAATCGAAAAGCCAAGAGGTCAGTTGCAAATTTGAATATTTTAAATTGCATTTTAGAGGAATCGATAATTGCTCTTCGTCATTACATTTGAATATTTGATGAAATGAATAAAGACAAACCACCAACGCTAACCTACGCGCGAACGAAAAATTAAAGCCGGAATTATTAACTAAATTCTCAATTGATATGATTACCTCCTACGTACAACACTACAATACAATTAGCCGCTTTTTCATGCATAAAATGTATATGTTTGTGCCCCTGTAAACTGAAAAAAATGCTGTATGTGGACAGCTTAATAAATAAATAAGTATATTGCTATGTAATTTCCCCCTGTTGGGGAAGTGACAGAGCAGCAGGAGTAAGTACACATTATCACGGTGGAACAGCTGACCTCAAAAAGGTATGGAATTTCCTTCGATATAGTAAATTTGCCAAGGGTTGGAAGCATTCGAAATGCGGTTCATTCACCATTCAGGTAATATTTTTATTCTCTTACCACCGAAAACAGCACATTGGCCTTTTACGTCGGGGTTTTCAATAATGTCAACAATTACGTGTACACGAAGAACTCTTCCCTTGATAGCGGAGTCTACTCAGGGGCCGTATTCTGTAACTCCAAACCGATCGGTGCGGCACCGATTCGTCGGGTGCGACGTCACACCGACTCCCGGTAAGAAGTCGTGCGATTCTGTACGAACCCGATCGGTGCGGCACCGACGAGAGGACGGGAGATCGTCGGTAGCCGTACCGACAGCAAAAAGGTGTCGATACGGCCACCGACTAGTGGGTTTCATGAACTCCCCATGTACATTTTACGCATTGTACGTTTTATTTTGTTTTTACCTCATCACCGAGTAAATAATTAGGTTTTCTGCAATGTTATATTTTTCTGCCCCTTCGAATACGCCTCTATAATTCACTGTGTCATCATATATATTAATTACCTTGAAAGAAATATAAGACAATAGTTTATAGACATGAGGTTTGCTAACATATTACCACTTAAGTGAAATTTCACTCGCTTGTAATAGGCTTTATTTCTCTCTATCATCATTTATTTGCTCATTTGACATAAAAAAGATATTTTTGATTAAATATGAGTTTTGCCGCAATGTTATCACTTTATCTCATTCTGAATAGGCGACTGTTATTTCACTCAATCATCGATTTGGCGTTTCTCTCGGCATAGAAATAAGATCTTTTTATTTAAGTATGAAGTTTGCCACAACGGTATCAGTTTCTTTCATTTGTAACAGGCAACTATATTTCATTTAATCGTCAGCCATTGATTCCCTTGACGATAAAAGAAGATAATTGTTAATAAGTATGAGGTTTACCGCAATATTATCATTTTCTCTCACTTTGAATGCGCAACTTATACATATGTATTTCACCCAATCACAATTTATTTACTTCCTCGTCATTACACTTCTTTTAATTACACCCAGCTCCATATTTTTATAACAATTTCCTAACTTGTTCCTCTAATATGACATTTACATTTGAGTCCTACGTTCACGTTCCATGGTATGTTATTTTCGTCTACTACGGTGCCAATAGCTAACCTTCCGTTGATAACATTTAGACGGAACTTACTTAATGACAACTATATTACTAAATCATGATTAAATAGCATTATACGGAACCAATATTTAAAAAAAGAAACTACGATCTCAAGGATAGTTTCAATAATTCATTCCAGCAACAACAATCTCCATCACATACAAACTTTATTGTGATGTTGTAATATTGTTTCCTTCGATTCTGTAGGTACAGCATTACTACCACACATTATATAAGCATTGTTAACAACTTATCCAATATCGTTTATCTTAATCTAGCTATAAGTCGTAATTTCTGCAAATAAAAAGATTGAGAATGACGACAACAAACTGTGCCAATGAGTCTTCACTTGTTTTTACCCTTCTCATTGGTGGAGACACGTTAGATAACTTCCAACTTCGGATATATTCGGATTTTCCCTGTTTGGGAAGGAGAGGGAACCGTACCGACTGGTTTGATACCGACGACCATACAGAATCGCTGAATTTTCCGTCGTCGGTATGGTCACCGTCGTCGGTACGGAATGATGTGCTGTCGGTGGGCTGGGAAGGGAAACCGACCGGTGCGGTACCGACGAAATACAGAATACGGCCCCAGGCGGGACTCAAACCCGTGACCTCTCGTTTGACAGGCGATTACAGTAAAAAATATGGATTGTATAAGTAAATTGGAAGTATCAAAAGGAGTATAGGAGAAGTCTATTGAAAAAATTGAGAAGAGAAGGGACAACTGAATCGGCTACGTCATGAGACACGACGCTCTGATTAACGCAAACGTTGAAAGACAAGTGGAAGGGAAAAATGGCAAAGGAAGGCTTCAGATGAGAAGTAAGGATCAGGTAATCAAGGATAAAAAACAGAATAATAATGTACATGTTAAATGGTTGGAATTATATAGAAATGAGCTGAGAGCTTCGTCGGACCAATCTTTGGATTGCAGACTGTTGATGATGGAAAAGCAAAGTATTTTGCTGAGGAACCAGAATAATTCCAGTAGCCCTTTTCCTGAATACTTACCGCTGCCAAACTAGACACCATAACTGCTTGATATACACTTTCCTGGATATGTATTGCTGATCAAGCTATTCACACTTTAGGGCACCCCGAATCGCAAGTTCTCCACATTCTGAAATAATTGCATTGCAGTTTTTCAACATATTGAATTTCGCCTTAACATTCAAATGGATTAATATCGTAACTGAGAGAGACGGTGAAACCCTATGGTGGAAATTGTGCTACGAATTTAGAATAGTTATGTTTTTCGTGAAAATAAAATGACGAAAATATTTAATTTATTTTTAAAAGTGAGCTGCTCCTGAAAAACATATTAGCCGGCCTTTCTCAATAGTTTTTAAAATTTAAAATATATTCGTTAAAATATTTATTGGATATATTTTTGCACTATTTTTTTAATTTTTTAATACTTGACCACCTTTTGCATTCATTTTACCTCTTATATTTTCATACAATGAAAAGTCTCGGTAATGGAAATTCTAAAACATCGGAATAAGTATACATTTTTTTCGTAACTGACAAAAACCTGAAGTGTTCATATACAAATGTAAACAAGAGGTCAAAAACAAAATAAATAACTGGAAAAAAATGAATGCCATCGGAAACATTTAAAGGGGAACAAGCGAGGTTTTCTTGTACATTTTCCTTACAAAGTAATCAGGATACACATAATTTCAAAATCGTGAGCCCTCGGTATACTCCACTCATTAACATAAGAACGATGATATCCCCCACTCGACTAAGTAGAGCTACATTTAAATGTATCATGTGAAATCATAAAAAATTTAAATATTTTAATCTCATATCACATAAATCGGATGAGAATTGTGAAGCTTGTGTGTGGGAAGATAATCACTGGGATCTCATTGCATCTGAAACTGCACTATGTTTCATACATTCTCCTCCTTAAAATACATAGGTATTTATTGACCGGACCAGTGGCGGATACATATGGGGGGAAAGAGGGTGCGCACTTACCCCCCCCCCCTTGCGGGACCGCCCGCATTTCCGAGCATTGCAAAACCACCATTGTAACTTATTTATATCATAAGATGGCATTGTCATGCGTATAATCAGTTTAAGCAAAACGTTCTAAAACGTTGCATGTGACTTGATTATTTTTTGACTACGATAAAAATATAGGTAACTCAAACATATCTTTTGCAACCACCCTTGAGTTTTATCTGTTTTCGCTTCTGGACCGGCTTGGCTTCAACTGACCACATGCCCAGTCTAGAGCATTCAATTGTTTTACAGTGCCTTGGTTACGAAAAGAGTCTTTGCATACGCCCATTGGTGTCATGGACACGAGACGATAATCGATCTTGTTTGTATTTACTCCGCCGGTATAAATTGCTGCTAGGATTATAATGGCCGATAGTTAAAAGTTAGTGGTACACATTATGTTCATAAAAGGTTAGCACTATATTATGTATCACAATTCTGTGTGCCTAAAAACTTAGGAGACCTTAAGTGCGTGATTAAAGAAAGGCAAAGAGATACACGGTTACTCGAGAATGTTGTATAAATTGATTGTCTTCTATACACACGACATGTGTAATATGAAACCCATGTATGCAATGATGTGCGATGTCTAAGCATTGTTCTCTGGTATTGAGGTATTGGTGTCTGGTATTGGCTCTGGTTTTCTCAAGCAGTGATGTCGTAATATGTTGTTACTTATTAGATACATTTTCTGCGTACGCTGTTTTGTTATAAGCCGCTACGCAAGCTGCATATATGCAACCTTATGAAAAAGCCATGTGACTTAACTAAGGACCACGTCTGTAAAATGGATAACGTCAAGAAAATGCATAATTGTTTGAGGCCTGAAAACGCAACGCATTCTTATCACATCACCTCCTCTTGATTTTCCAAAAAAAAAACACTCCTTTCCAGATAACTCGCCAAAAATGAGGAAAATTCTGCACCGCCCACCCATGACCGTAGTCACGGCAAAAATCGATGGGGCGCGCCCTTAATTCTTTCCCGAGCTTTATACGTCCAGGCAGACCGCGTATTACGTCATCTAAAGAGAGGGTTTATTGAGTGAGGAGAGGAATGAGAGAACGAACGGGAACGAGCAGACGAAGAAGGAAGGCACACAACTGACGACTAATACCCCCTTTAATCAAGTCCCAAAATTGAAGAGAGGTTTCGGCAAGTGAGAATGTGGGAGGACAACGGAATGGAAAGCAATTTAAGAATCAAGTTTTAATTAGAATTTTTTAGAATTCATTCAAAAGTTTTTTTTGTAATAATGACTTCTATTTTGTTGATAATGTGCACTAATATTGATATTTTTGTAAAAATTGAAAACTATTTTGCGCATAAACTTGCGTTGATGCTAATATATATTGTTTTGTCTCTGCTGCCATATGTATCGCATGGAAACCCCACGAAAACATTTCTCTTCTGGGGTGTCTTATTTCATTCTATTTTAGCTGATGCTTATTTTATGCAATGAATTATGTAAGGGAATGAAATAAAGTGATACATAAATTCAGGGGCGGATCCTGGATTTTTTTCAGGGGGGGGCACAAGGGCCTGACCGGCAAACGATCTTCTCATAATTGAGATTAAAAATAAGATACAACAATTACTGTACGAAATATTCTTTTTATTTTCATATGGAAGTTACTAACAGAAATTTAAATGATTGATACTCCGCAATACACAAAACAAAGTGTCGTAATGTTAACAGTATTAAAAATTTTGTCCATTATTTAAGCATCTGGGGGGAACGTGCGCCTATACATAAATTATTATTATCATATTCCTTTCGGATTAAAAACATAAGTTTCGAGTCATGAATATATTTTATTTCACGTCTATTTGTTCTCCTCATTCGGGTAAGAATCCAATATTTCACCTCACGCTCTCCTGGATGAAGAAATGGAAACAGATCACGACATCAACAAAATAAAAAAAAGGCTCCAAAGGCGAGACTTCCCTTCGCCAACTTTTTCGGTTGAGGCTTCAACCGGCTTCGGGGATTTTCCTGCGATATCTCCTTCCCCTCTTCCCGCCAGATGTCTCTTTCCACTTGTGAACGCGATCTCACAACCGCAGGTCATCAACCGTGGAGTACCATTTGTTCTAGATTCTTCTGCAGGATAACCTCTATGAAACCCAACACATTTTTTCTTATTCAAATCGCGCTAGTTTCAAACAAAAGATTAATGCGACAAGTGATGGTGGAGCTCGCCTCGAATTAATCCATTGGAAAATGGCATCCACACTTTTACAGTGCCACTTAGCAAAAAAAATGATAGAACACGTGGCCTGCTGTGGTAAGAAAGCGATTGTATCGTCCACGTTCCGCAAGTTTTGATCAGGTTGAGTACCTTCAAATAACTTGTTCGTAAATTCACTTAAAATACATAACAAGAATAATGTATAAAAGGAATAATGCATACAATGGTTTCCGGCTCAACTTTGAGGAAGTTGAAGTTCTCAAATGACCAAACGACTTCGTTTTCTTTCAGGAATTTCTTTTTTGGTACAACATGTTTCAACCCCAAGTACAAAAAAATTGCAAGTACAAAAGAATTGGGTTTGCAAGTGCAAGTACAAAAAAATTGGGTTTGAAAAAATGTTGTACCAAAAAATAAATCCGTGGAAGGAAAAGAAGTCGATTTGTCATTTGTGAGGATAATAAATTTCTCCTTTCGCACTTCTGCTAGCTAAGTGCTTCGAAACAAAAGATTTATTCCATGGGTGGTGGTAGAGCTCGCCCTAGTAAATATCCATTAGCGCATGGATTTCTCAAATTTAGGGTCCCCCACTTCACTGAACCAATTTTAATACGCTGCCTTCAAGATCAAGATAAGTTTTCCGAACCCTGTTCTGCAATTTTAGTGCACTTAACTCGATGGTAAACTCATTAATCGCATTTGAGAGATTTAATATTTTGGTATTTGAGAACTGAAATAAAAAGCACCACATTTCATTTTTAATATTTATCATTACTCAGTAAATGATTCAGCCACAGGTTAGGCTTTGATTGGTGAGGGTAGGGCTCACACCAGGCAAGCGACAGGCGTATGAACTTCACACATTGAAGGGTGAGTCCCTTTCACTGTGTTAATTCGCACCGATTGGCAGTATATTTGGTTGAAGTTTTCGAAGGCTTAGTGAACCCGGGACCCTTGGATGAGCAGCCCACTGGACATGTCTCGCTCCACCCAATCTTAATTACACCGCGTTAATGTGAAAACAAGCTACATACTTATTGCTATTTTACAGTGATATAAAATAGCCAGTCAATGATATTTTAATGCGTTTGTTAAATCATTGATGATTGAAAACCAGCCGAATAGAGGTATTTTAAATAAATAGTCAAGTGTTTCCCACCTCAAAATTATTAATGGCATGCATATTTCTTTAGGTTTAGGTTTATTAATAGATATTCGCCAATTCGTTCACCTATGTTTCGAACATTAAATGTTCTCCCTCAAGGACTTAATGAATAATTATGAAAATGAAGAAGATGCCTACAGTAAGAATGAGCAATATTACAAATAATATAGTGAATTTCATGGACATTGATAAATAGTATTAAAAGCTTTTTGAGCAGTGAAAAAATGCCCCAACCTCAATTGAAATATGGTACTGTTTTTTGTATTTTGTTGCTATGTGACATTGTTATAATTCATTTTGGTGTTTAAAATAATCCAAATTAATTAACTTTGGATAGTTAAACATAACATGCTTTCAAACTGATGGCGAACTAAAGTATTTTTTATTAAAACGTTTTTGAAAACTCGCTTTACTGTTTGTCATCTATTACGGGTCGAATCTTGCAACTCAATTGTAACCCACTTTCCGATAAGCTATCAACCTGAAAATTTCAGGATAACTCAGAATAGGATGGCAATACAATATTCTAACTCTGTTATCATGATTTTAACTGTATCAATATTATTTTTAGAAATTTAAAAGTTAAATATGGATACACGTTTAAAATGATTGCCACCAATATCAGATTTTGGTGATTACTATAAAGAAAGTAAAGAAAAGATTAAAGAAAACCATAGCAGCAAATTTGTTTACGTTAAATTTTCTCGAAAAATTGTCGTGAGAAAAACGCCGTTTTTTTTAAATTTCTTTTTATATTGCAATGTTATATGCCTACCATTATTGGAGATTTATTTTCCTAATTAATGCTCCGATCCTTTTAATTTCGCACGTGGATACATCGAAGCAACAGTGGCGCTGAATTCTGAACGCGAAGCTGCGTCGTCGGGATCGCGAGACTAAAGTAATTCTTTGGTTAAGATGAAGGGCGAACGAACACTAACGAACACCGGATTTTTTTAAGTTTCAGAGGATGAAACCTGATCATAAGAGAAAATTTCACTTACTGGTATTTGCAATCAAAATATTGTAATGCAAAACACAAGATTATTTTCATGAATTGGAAACACGTATTCCAAACACGTACTCCAAAATGCGGACGTATCAATTGATAGTCGTAAATTCTAAAATGACGGTTTTACGGTGGAAAACGACGCCACAATCCCCTCTTATTGGGTGACTTAAGACTATTAAATCACTATTTCCTGCATCACATGATGATTACAAATCACAATGGGGAATCCCACAGGGATAACTCGTGCATAGTAAAATCACTGTTTTTCGGCGTATTTTTCGCCAGCGAACACCGATAAATATAATATTCAATGCTCAGGACACTTATTCTAGGTTATTGGAAGAACATTTTCAAAAAGATAGAGCGGGTCATACTGATCAAAATTTCCAAATATTTCAATAGAAGTACTGACGTATAAAATCTTATCCGGCTCGATTTTGTGGAAGTTCTTTATATCCATGATAAGAAGAAGCACACAATGGTAATTTCCACACGTTTAATGTCACAACTCAGCAACCGACCATGGTTTCAACAAGTAGAAGTACTGAGTAGAATATGTAAAAAAGCGGTGAAGGACAAGATAAAATATAGCCGATTCAGAGGAGAGAATAGCGCGACTAGATAGTCACTTGATTAAACTTTGACCTACAACCTATCGTCGATTTCACAGACCCCTGAGAATATTTGCCGGGATGGGTTATGTGATAGACATGCCCTGAAGCAATGGCTATCTATGGTTTGAAGTGAGTGCCCGGAGCGACGGATAGAACACAGGCGGCGTCTAGTCCACTAAATTGCCATGAATACACCACAAAGGGGATTCTATTCGATGCTATGATGGGGTAACGTTTGGCTGACCATCCAGAGAGGAGGCTGACCTCAATCGCTCACAGGCACACGATGACGAATTGGGAGGCCAAAGAAAATGGCCATACTCTACAGCGATGTCAGAGAAACTGGATATATGTATGCAGTGTTGTAGGGGAGAAAAAAAATTGTCGAGACTTGGAGGCTCCCTTGTTCACTCTATCCATCGCTGAGAAGCACACGACTAACCAAAAATGGAACAAATTTAAACACTTTTTATGCGATGAATAATGCGCGATATATAAAATAATAGACCGAGCGCTTAAAAGTTTATCGCAATGGTTTCACAATAAAAATGAACTCGGCCTTACGTGTCTAGTTATTACCTTGATAGATAAGCGTAATATTCCAACAACACAACACATCAATAGTGGTGTAGATTCTAGAGGGCTGTTGACAGTTGATTTGGGTGCCGATACACACGGCTATCTGTCTTGCTACTCTCTCTCTCCATCGAGTATTTCTCAAGTACGGGGCAAGGCCACGTTGAGTTACGGCGCTTTTAATTGTTGGAAACTAGCTACTGCTCACCTTCAAGTTTTAAACACAATCGCTGCGCCAAGATTTTGTGAACAAGTGTAAAGTATCAATATAAAAACACGAAAAAAATCTTTAACCGTGACAAAAACTAAGATAATAGTGCATATAGTTTAAACGAATTGACACCCAAAATATTCCGAAACAGTCGATTGTAAACTGACTCCTTATTCAGTTGAATGCTCGAGTTATTCATTTATTCAATTACATTTCGAAGACTATACTCACACTCAAAAAAAGGATTGGATGAGACATCCAGTTTTAATTGGATAAGTGAAAGTTGGATGCAGTATCCACTGTAACAGACACGGCAACCAACGCGATTAGGTGGTATATCTAATTAAATTGGACAATTATAACTTGGTTGTAGTGTCCAAGTGTTGGTCCCCACACCAATCTCGAACATATCCCTCATCCAATAGTTGGATCCCACAGCCAACTCGATGGATAAGGCGACTATTATCGCTTCTGCGTCAGTCATCACTATAGCGACGGACTCCCAAACAGTTCTTATAATAAACAACTCGTAAGTGAGCATGTTTGGCGTGCTTTGTGGTAAGTAATTAGCTTTTAAGTTTGCTCTCGCAAGTCATTCAATGCCAATTTTAATACTTTTTTTATATCTTAGAGCACTTTAATACGAGAAGATGACCGAGCTAAGGATTTTCTTGATGCTTTGGGCCTGAACCTTCTCGAGGAAAAATTTACCGGTAAGCTTGCCTATTGTGTATCGTTATAATGCATAACTCTTATTTTATTTCACCGTTCAAGATTTTATCTTGTGGGTTGATATTATCCTTAGGTTGGATATTGTATTTTTCAATCCATACGTTTTCTCGAAAGTACTTCCGGTGAATTTTGATGACTACCATATTAATTATACATTTCGTTACTAATAAAACGAATGCATTTTAACTTAATACATGTGTACCACAGTATCATTAGTTCTGAATGAAATGTATGTATTCTCATATAATCCATTGATGAAAAGTTTCAAGTACTTTTCCATTAGATTTCAATTTCAATTGGATTGGATTGCAATTTCATGCACACCGCATAACCTGAGTTCCACTGTACAAGTAAAAATACAGACACTGATGCACTAATTATGCGAAGGACTCTACCCTAAAATTATATAATATAAAAGTGTAAGATCAGACACTAGCTTCTTCCAAAAACCTCCTTATTCATTTCATATCACAATTACTTTTTCTCCTCTCCTTCCTTCCAGCTCCTATTTAATTGGCTTCCCTCTCAACAATTCCCTCTCTCTTTTCAAAAACTCATTGGCAACAATCCAAACATAAACATCAAATAAATAATTGAAATCAAAACATAAACATAATACCAAACGTTACAATGCGTATGAACTGTAATATAGAGCTATGTATCACGAAATTTAGAACTCAAATCGAGGATATACAGACCTATATACTATCGTATCCATATTGCAAGGTGTAACAAACCACAGAATTTTTAAAATCATTTTTCTCCTGATCTAGCTATTCTTGATGCTTACATGTCAAGAAGTTACGGCTGATTTATGTACTGTATAAATAGCATTAGTTATGAGTAGGAAGTAGCTTCCTTTTCATTTAAAACGTTGGTAACTAATTGCAAAAGAGTATAACCAATAATCATAAAGGCTAGTTTAATTATGTAAATATTTTATATATTTATTTCAGTTCCTTAGTGGAAGATTGTGAGGTGTTGATGGACACTGTGAACTTATAGGAAAATTCTCCGTGAGTTTGTGTCAGCTTGCCTTGAGGTGCCTTGGGTGAAAAGGAAGTTCACTCGTTACCGAAGTGGAAAATGTCTTGCATTTGGTTTCGACGATTTCAGCCTTCCTGAATTTGGAAAAGTGGACAGAATAATTTCCAACGAAAATGATTGAGTGTTTCGTCTACAAAGCTCTGTACACCTTGGATTTCGACAAATGTTTTATGTTTACGAAGTTCTTGAAACCAGCATAGTAAACTCCATCAATGTTGAAAACTTAATATCTTTTCAGCCTGTAATTTATGTGAGAATGCCGGACTATAGCAGCAAAATTGTATGCAGCCTTCAGATATTGTGTAACAAAATTTTTCACCTGCAAGTTTGTTTCTCTTTAAAAAGTTGCTTCATTTTTTATTAAATACGTTTTATAAAAGACCACTGCTTTCTTACATCATTTAACCTATTTGCATTATTTATGGCATTCAATTCCACATGATAGTGATCCGAGGTGAGTAAGTCTTCAAGGTAACAAGTTGCAGTGAAAATTATGAACCCCGAAATTTTCTGTAAATAAACATTTTATTTAAATAAATGCATTTTCTGACTCTAATGTTCGTAGGAAGTGTCGGAAATAGTGCCACGAAAGGATATTATAATGTTACTTTCAAATGGTGTCACTATTAATAATAATATCCGTTGAAATATTACCCATTCATTGAACGCTACGGCAACAATTTCGCAAGGTTGCGGCATCCAATATAGATGGACGTAAGACCCAACGACGCTGACTGTGGTATCCAACGAGTTGGTTGTCACAGCCATTTCTCACCCAGCCATTTAAAATGGCTCCCTCATCCAACCTCAGAGTAAGGATGGGGGAGAGTGCGCTTTGGCTACTGCGCATGTAGTCAAGATCCCGCATATACAGCATATACATCCCACACTTCCCACAATTCTTCCCACAAGGGATTCCCGCACTACTTCCCACGATCACGTGGTAACCATGTTGACTACAAGAATCTGCTACTGCGCAGCCTGAAAGCGCCCTCTACCCCAATCCTTACTCTGAGCATCCAACTAACTGGAAGGGGCCATAGTAACCATTTAAATTGGATGTGGGATCCAACTATTGGATACAACAGCCAATTTTTTCTTTCAGTGCATTCATAATCATTTAAGGTAGGGTTTCCCAAGTGGAGGGCGCCCCCTACAGGGAACGGGAGGAAGTTAAGACATTTCAGGGGAATTGGTAGCGCGATAGCGGTTAAAAATATCTCTGAGTAAATAAAATCCATACTCTTCTTTAACTAATTTGATGTGGTAGTTTTTTAACATTAACCTTAATATAAAAAAAACTAAACAATTCACTCGCCAAATATGACTTAAACAATATGGACAGGTCATCCTTGTGGATCAAATATTTTAAAATGTACCCTACAGTATTACAGGCAGTTTCTCGACTATATTTTTCTCTTTTGAGTGCGTAGTTTTGTGAAAAGGCATTTTCAACCCTTTTAAAAATAGGCTAAACACCGCAATAAACTTGATATTGCCACTCACTCACGCTGTGTCCATACTGAAACACAATCAAGAACAGGTTAACTAGGACAGAAAGTGCTATCCCACCCATCTCACTAGAGTAGCTCTTCTTGCCGATGTTTTTCTTTTGTCGGTATTTCTTTACATTGAAACATACAATATTTTGTGATGGTAAAAATACATGTTTTGTTTTCAATGTAGTATTAATCTTTTCACATGCACACAAACTTTACCGCGAAGAGGCTCTAGGAAGGTTTTCGAATTGAATGGGATGGGATGTAGTAATAGTTTTGAGAACCTTTGTGCTAGTGAAAGCTGTAATTCATCAATTGATTTTTTGTAAGCATATATATTTAGTAAAAATAGTTTTCAAAGTATTATTTTCCCTAGAATTCTCAGATTTGAAATAAATATTCTGTCAAGCACGATCCAATCAATAGATGATAATAGATGAGAGTCCATTCTAAGCTTATTAAGGGGTGTCCAATTTCCATGTCTATTTTAAATCTATTTAGAAATAATGTATTCATTCCAATATTACAACAAACTTAGGAATATCGAGTATAATACAGAGGGATAAATATGAATACATACTATTTCATTGTATTCCTGAAAGTGAACACCTCACCTCAAGATGTATAGAATCATCCCTGAAACGGGCAACGTATTTTATTGGCTCAGGAGTAAACAGCATGCAGGCACACACAGAGACGAGGCAACTGAACCCATAATGCACGCACAAAGACAATGTTTTCTCCCAAGTTTAGAGAGTTGCGACACGAGAAAATATTGATTCTCGCCCTCCGCTTCCTCTTTCGAAGTTACGTTCCGACACCTCATAAAAAATAACCCTCGTAAACCCCTCGATAATGATGCTCTTTCATCTCCTTCCCAAGCCCTAACGATACCCGACGAAAACTTTAAAGCAAGGCCAAAGATCGCGCGAAAGGTTTCGGCAAAAAACAAAGCAAGCGAAATGAGAGCAAAGGATGGTGGGGAGAATAGATGGAGACGGAAGAATGGGGTGGAGAGCAGCGTTGAATTAACCAAGGGACTATCTAGATTACAATCATTTTCGTACCTTCTCCATAAAGTACATCTACTTAATACCCTGCGAGTCATCTCTAGGGTGTTTGGCAGGGGGTGACCAATCACCAACATGCAAGAGGATGTATGATATTAGGTTTTCCCGGGGTATCACGTGCAGAAAAGTTTCTCGGGTTTTCCTCCGGTTGATGTCGTCCAAGTCATCCGACCTTTCGATCCGCGACTAATAAAATATCCCTCAGAACGCCGTAAAACTCGCCATTTTGAACCATTTATCTTAAAATTCCACAATTTACTAATCTCGCACCTACCGCTTATCATGGTGGGTATCCCATACCCCCTCACACCCCGGTATTAGTTGCACCTAAACCCTCCCCCCAGCCTTTATTCCTGGCAGCGCCCCTGTCCATCCATGGTCAGGTGTAACCTGATTGGTTCACGCTTATTGTGCTTTTCCCGCCATTTTTGTTGTATATAATAGCTTCATTATTGGATTGCAGAAATAAGACGCGTTCATAAAATACCCAAAATACACGAGTCACAAGCTGTGAGAATTCAAAACTCCCTTTCACGTAACCCGCTAACAAAGACACTATGGGATTACCCTGTACAATTTAAACGCTTCAAAAGCTACATTCTTCCAAAAGAAATTTTAATTCGCTAATACCGAATTCTTTCCTATGTCTTTCCTTTCAAAATCATCCATACGCCAAGAATAGGCAGTTTTCGACTCATCAGATACCCTGGTGCTAAATATTAAAAAATACTCATAAAACTAAAAAAACAGCGTATAAATCGAAGTATTCTGTGAAGAGTACAACATTAGGACCTCATTCATCTAATACTCATCAGATTTTTAAGCAATATTCTTTAATTAATTGTTTATTTCTTTAATTATAATTCTTATCCATATCCAAGGTACCATTGCATGCGGAATAGCCTTTCTGTCATATGCTGCAAGAAGTGTAGCATATGGTCAGAAAAATATCCTGATCTCGATGTTCATCTTTAGAATGGGTCTAATGTTGCCGAAAGGGAAAGGTGGAATATGTCGTGCCGAGCGCAATCAAAACATAAACACCAAACCCGATTTCAATACAGATATTTTCAAGAGAACCTTCAAATTATATTCGCTAGCGTTCAGCAATATCTGTTTAGTTGGTGGCTTAGTTGACATAGCAACGTCAAAAATACACTCGAGTGAAAATAATCGAACGAAACGAGTGATATCTGCCTCGGAATGTGAGCCAAATGGGTCTAAACAAAGTGAACAGATTTCACTTAAAATGCTAAATAACAACGCTTTATGGGCTAAAAAAGCGTGAAGTACATAATTTTTCCGATTTTCACCGTTTTGACGATACGCAGTTAGTCGAGATACATTTCCCGGGGAACAAATGCTGTGACAAAATGGTCCGATCAAACAATGGCAGAAATTAATCCCGAACAATGCCAGATAAAAATTGAATGGAATAAATGAATTTAAATTGAGAAAAAGAAAGAATAGATTCAAATGCGCCCCAGGATCACATTTTATGACATAATTATTCCATATCGCCTTCGGACTTGTTGAAATATTAAAAAAACAATCACAAAAGCCATCAACGAGATGACAGCACGCCGTCACAATGCGATACTGATCTGCGAAAACAAATTTCCTCTTTTGCAGGGGCTTTCGAAATTGCCAGTACAGATCTGAAGTGAAACGACGGTCAAAGCGTACGTAAATAAAATAAATCTTCATAGAAAATACTGTGGTATTAGTATTCAATGTAAAATAAGCATAATGGGGACAACCGTTAGGATATTTCGTCATTCGATATGATTATTACGTCATTTTTTTATTAAAAATTTTATCATCTCATTTATTTAGCCCGCATTTTAAGTGTTAATAGTAGAAATAAAGTTCTATGCATCGATTTTTATCTCATTTTTGAGCAGAAAATATCTTTAAATTTCCAAACTTACATATTATATATTCAATTCTTCATTTATATATTTAAAGTCTGTAATTTCTCCTGCAATTACGATATGATAGCAATGTTAGTTTTAATAATATAATTGGCGGTTTGACACTACATCAAATTGTCCGCCCAAAACTCCGGGATATTTGTGATGAAAGATAAATTAAGGGGGCAAGTAGTATCACGTTGATTATACGTTCCCGTTAACTTAGTTGGCAGAAAATGGATCAATTCAACAATCAAACATAATGAACCTAAATAGCTTGGACATCTCTTGACACTAAATGTGTTTGACAGGACCATTTTACCCAAGAACTGAAGTGGTCAATTAAGCCACGCTGAAATAATCCACATCTGAATTAAATGCAAATTTCCATTAAAAAATACTTCAAAGAGGTTCACTGCGTCTTGGTCGACCGGTCGATTTTCGAATACATTTCAGGCTAGATAAGGGAAAAACACCAATTGTAACTCAGTGTTGCAATGCGTGGTGAGACAGAAAGATTTCTATTCATGTTCTGGGTTTTTTCTACCAATCTGCTGATGTACTCCCGTCTAACTATCTGATGGTCGTCATGTCTAAATATGGATGTTTGAAATATATTTCTTATTCAATCTTAAATCGTTATTTTGGATTAAAATCGCTAAAGAAATTTAAATCGTGATTTCAGGTATATCGAGCCGACACATGCGAGTCATGACAGCCACCGGCGACGACGACGCAATGCCTCACGGGAAGGAAGGAAAGGGCTTTAATTAGCCCTTATGAGAGGAACTGTCAGGGAGCAGTGTTCACATGTCAGTGGACGGGATTTCATCTGGACCACCCACCCAATAATCCATCTCCTCCGTTTCAGGAGGAATGTCAGATCACCGGCTGGAAGTATTGAGTCGTCCGCCTTTTCCTTCCTCGAGAAGGGATACAAAAAAATAAATGAAAAGAGAAAGATCTGCCCCGTACGGAACACCCCCGATTAGCTGGATATTAAGGTCAGCGAGGTCAACAAGGAAACCTTCATTACTAATCTCGCCCTCCACGTTTTCTTCAGAAAAAAGGGAGGAAATAGCAATAAGCTTATAAAACTAACCTTGATAAAAACAGAGAAATAATAAAATTCCTTCGAAGGAGCACGGGGAAAATGTATGATTACAGTTAGAGTAGTACAATATTTATCTAATTCCGCCCAGAAAACTTTCTATTTGCGATTGCGACTTTCTATGATGTTTATGCATGTTGCTCATATGTCCATCTTTAGTAATCCAGTGATATATTTTGGACATACATTGTACATACAATTCGTCTCTTCAGAATGACCTGTATCCAGTGGGTGTTCACGCAGTCAGAATGTAATATTTTTCAATTTCTACGAGCGATCTAGATAAAATGGATGTATCTTCAGGACAAGCATATTTTAGGATGAAGGAACGTTAAAATAATCTATACGATGCCATTTTCTGCTCACTTTTTATAATGCTTACATGTAACTAACAGACATTAAGCGTCCATATCGAATTGACACCCATCAGATTACGTCAGTGGGCTTATTTCGAACGACTAAAAAAAAAAAATAATAATTAGTGGATTAAGCTATCGCGATCTTCAAAAACATATTTTTGTCAATTCGACGGGGAACAGTTTTTCTTGAAGAGCCTCAAATGCTCAGAATGATAGGAAATAGCCGGATTGCCTCGCAGGCGGCGGGGTGAAGTCCAAGCCGGCCAAAGAAGAGGTCGCGGTTTCGAGTCCCGGCTGGGTAGGTTGCCCAAGTTGTATCGTAGCCGTATGCGTGCGTTTGATGGTTAATTTAAAAACCCCAACGTAAAATGCCAACGGTGCTGTTTTTGGTGGTACAGGAATAAATTAAATTAAATATACCAACGGTAGGTGGAAATCGAACATGGGGTGGCAGGCCCTACTTGGGATAACACCGGAATGAATACCCTCTCCGGTCCAGATAATGATTTTTTGCTCATGTTACGAGTTTAGAGTGCATCCGACCTACATCTCGTATCATTTCATGAAGCAATAAAATTAAACAAAGCACTATAAATTTAAAACATTTAATTTATTCCTAGGGAAAAAACGAACCACATGATTGAAGCGTATATTATGCTAATATTGACAGCATTTTAGAGGGTTTTTCGGTTCTTCCCTGGAAAATATAGGGGGATCATTTCAACACAATCAATCTGAAGTAACGTATCAGTTTTGAGTGGATCCGACATCTAGAATTATTTCATGAACCACAAAAATTTTACCACGCATCAAACGCTTGCATAATTAACATAAAAATACACTTTAAACATAAAATTTTATCCAACGGAAAGAAGACCCACACGGCTGAAGCGTTGAAAACTCGTCGAGGAGTTATGAAAACAGCAGCTTTGTCAACAAAAGACGTCAAAAATATATGATTCCTAAAGCTGGAAGAATTTAAAAAAGAACGAAAGTAATTGTATAGGTGGTTAAAGAGCTCAAAATGGCTCCTCGGCGGTCACTCCGATGAATGACCTTGGATGCCTTTTCTCTCACCTTCACCATTTCCAAGAATGTCAAAAGTAAATGGATGGAATGAGGGGATAACGGATTTTACCCTGGGGAGAGACATTATGAGAAAGGAATAAAAAGTAAATATTGCGGCCAATATCGGAAGTTTCCTGGAAATTGGTATGAAAAGGTCAGCACCTCAACACTCAAGGATAACAACATTTGAGATTGGCGGAAGGAAGGACAACAGATCAACAAGAATGTGTATTGTAAAACATTTATATATTTCTCATACAGAAACATACAAAACATCCAGCATATGATGAGTTTTTTTTTTACTTTTATCCATGCATTCTCAGCTGCAATATAAGATGCTTCTTATCCTAGGAAGCCCTCTTAGCGCGCGCTATTCTAGTCACGATTTCTTTCTTGTTTCATCCATCGTTCATAATTCGGGTGCCTACCTAATAAAGCTCTTTCACATCTTCAAAGTTTTGTTTTGATTTTTTAATGTTTACCATGGTCTCCTTCCATCTCTGCATTCTAATATCTTTAATCATATCTTTTCGTTTCTTCTCAGCTGATATCTGCTTCCACTTCCCTTCCAAATTTAACAGGTTTTCCTTATAATCATTATCATCAGCAAATCGGTGTATACTAATATCTTCTCCGCGGATATTGATACCTAAAGCTTTGCTTAGTATTCCATTAATGGTTTTCTCGTTGTAAACATAAAAAAATACGATAGACGTCGCACACTCTTGTCTCACTACTTTTCAAGTTCTTATTTCTTTACAGTTGGATACAAATTTTACCACAGCTACTTGGTTTTTATATATACTGTGTACAATGTACAATTCTAGGGTAAATTTTAGAGTACTCTAATTTCTTTCAGAGTTCTAACTACAGAACTCCATTCTGCGCATTCAAAGGCCTTCTCCAAGTCTTAAAAGTGAGTCATGAGAGTCACTTTCTTCTTCTTCTTCATTCTCTTCATTACGAGCAGTCTGGGAGTGTAAATTGCTTCTTTTCTTCCCTTAGTTTTACGTAAATGCTAACGGTCATACAACCAGGAATACTTCTGTTCTTCATTCTATTCTCATGTCGATGACTCTGCCTGTGTCTCCGCTGCATTGTGATTCGCACAAAACGATTAAAAATGAAACAATAATTTATAGCCGACGCTTCGACCGGCGACTCGTTGGTCGTCACCAGGGATTATGCTAATTGGTCATTCGACCAACCAATCAACTTGAGGACTGATTTATAATTCGAAGGCTTATCTCAAGATGACAGAAATAGAAAGGATAAGATAGTCGTCTGACCAATCAGGAAGCACCTGAGCCCAGATGGACAGTAAAGGTATAAGGCACGGAGGTACCACGCATAAAAAACATTCATGCATTGAGAGACATGCCATGACGATCGTTTGAAAAACTTAATTTCTTGAATGAAACTCCATAAAAATACACCATAATTATTTTTTTAAATACGCCACAAAAAATAATATCTTGTACTTTGCCGTCTCATGCAATTTCGTCAGTTTGAAAATATAGCCTCTGACACCTTGAGAAACATTAATAAATTAGAAACAATAAGAAACTATGTTTGCGTCGGAAATAAGTGCAGTCTGTCTGAAGACCAAAATAGATTTGAATGGATAACCACGTAAAAACCAAACAAATGGCTTGAGAATAAAAATAAGGTAACTACCTCATACTCATTTGAGGACTTGATTTTAGAGGACTTTTTTCAATTTATTTCCTAGGTAGCTACAACTGTCTTGCTACTAACTAATTTCAAGAGAAATTTTACCTAATACCAACTTATGAAAATTCTAAGCAGAGTTATACCTTTAAGTCAATGTAAACCAAAATACCCTTTTAAAAACTTTAATCCGCAGCTAATTCAATGAGGGAAGTATTATATGCTGGGATGATAAGTAAAATAGTCCGTTCAAATCTATTTCAACCGGAAAACCTTTACAAACAACGTTGTACAGAGGAAAAGTCTCTTTTATTTTGTGAACGTCAACTAAACATTTTGCAGGTTAGGATGCATAAGGAGATGTATTCTATAAAAAATTACTATGCACATGATCGAAGCTAAGCTTACAGAATGGATTGATGGAGGTTGGGTGAGGTCACTACTTTGGTCCCAACATGCCTCGATCGTCAATAGTAACATGGCTTGCAACACGTAACTTAAATATGATTAGCGTAATATTGGATAATTGCTGCACAATTTGGTGCCAAGGAAAATTATTTAAGGGAATTTTAGTGGCCATCTGTTAAAGTGATAAGTTATAAATATCATTATATGTTGCATTTCATTTTTTGTGCGCTTAGTTTTTACTCCGGCGCCCGCTGATGTTGTTATTTCCCACGTCACGTGATACATGTGATGTGCAAGGGTGTTTAGTGCATAGGGCGCTATCTACTCGCCCTGGCTAATCCTCACTCCAACAAGGGCGGAAGGCAGGGCACTTCGAATCGACTCTCCACCAATAACAAACGATGAACAGAAAATAAGTAATTGGGTTCGTATGTAGCGCAAAGTGCAATAATATATGGGAAATAAAACCTACATTTGTGTCACTCAGAAAAATACGTTATTTTCGGATTCATACCTTTGTATATGCGAATGCTGCACAGTGAAATGAAATCATTCTAATTGTAAGTACACTCATTGTGATTTCTTAAGTAAATTGTAGTGACGGTATAGTTTTATCGAATCGCCAATTTTCGTCGGATGTTCACCAAAATTACTGTACATAACTCATTTCACATTCTAAGCAATCCTAGGGGTGGGCGAAAGCGCTTCGAGCACAAATAAAAATTTACTAATTCATTACTTATCTTGGTGTCGGATGGGTAACTTATACGTTGCAGGAGCCATCATAGATGAGAAAAAACGATCGAAAACAAACTGTTGCTAAGGTTTGGGTATGGACGGGGCATGATGTGCCTTGTAAAGGATGCAAATTTTCCTCCCTACATTTTGTAAAATCCATGCGAATGAATGCCTTACTCCTAGTGTACGGTCGTAGGACCGGAGGGGTGGGTTGGGTAGTGCACGACTTCTTTCTTATTTATGTGTCGACTGACTACGACAGTCGGGCTTACGACAGCATTAGCGAAATTATGTGGGCGGGTCGGATTATGTCAGGGTGGGTCGAGGCATGGTTTTTGTATTAAAAGCGTTAATTCGTCCCTCGAAGTTATATCAAAATCCTCTGATACGATCTAATTTCTTCACCTGAGCAACAGTTTAGTTTTCGATCGTTTTTGCTCATCTATGATGGCTCCTGCAAAATTTAAGTTACTCATCTGACTCCAAGATGAGTAATGAACTAGTAAATTTTTATTGGTACTCGAAGCGCTTTCGCCCACCCTCGGATTGTTTACAATGTGAAATAAGTTATGTCTACTAATTTTGGTGAACATCCAACGAAAATTGGCGATTCGATATAACTATACGGTTGCTTAAAATGTTTTTCTCACAAGCAACTGCACAGATAAATTAAGTAAGAAGATTTAAAAGGTAAAAACTATCGTTACTTGGTTGTTTCTTTGGATTTGGAGCAACTTACTTTTTTCTACGATATGAATGAACCCAAATACTACAACCTGAGTATCGCTTGATGTATTATTCCTCTTCTGTAACTCTCACGGTAACACAACAAACTTCACAATGCAACACAATCACCACAAGATGCTTTCACACATACACCATCGAACAAACTTTTCTTTATGGCACGTGCTGACATAGTGATTTCCAAACTGAGATTTTTTCTTACTCCACATAGAGCACTGCAGTTATTCATCATGCGCAACGAAAATTTTACGAGATTAGAATGCATAATTCACCTCCTTCATGCTGTTGGAAATCGAGAATAATTACTTCACAAGGCGAGAAAGGCACACTTCTTCAGGAAATTAATTAAACACTCTCGTCACATGGCTTTTCAGCAACTGAACCATATTCTGAGTGGCTTCGCTCTGATTCGAAATTTTCTCCGCCCTCATCTCTGAATTGCGTCACGCCGAAGGCCCAAAGACACGGGCTCTTCCTACGGTTAGTGCATGACCACGGTTCACAACTATTTTCGATCCTTAGCAACGAAGCAAACACGTCCGGTTGAGTGGGAATGATGCTTCGTGTTATCTGCACGTGTAAATACTAGCGATTATTCATGACGGCTTTGTAGGGAATCCACAGTGATTCTTCCCTTCGAGAGCATTGCCAAATATAATGTGAACCGAGGGATAAAAGACCGGCCCTCACCGCGCCATACAACAGAGCACACCCCATTGATAGACCACATAAAGTCACTTGTTCCCTGCAGTGATAAGAGTTGACTCCAAATCAAAAGTATGTATAACGTGATGCCAGGAATCATGAATCTAAACAATAGAAAAACGATCCCCATCAATTGAAGCATAGTCGCCCACGAGACGTACGATATAAATTCACTAACTCATTATTAACATTGTGGTATTCCATTATAAGTTTTCTTGGATATCATACAATTACTTATACCACATATATTTTAAAGAGCGCGACCCGGGTTTCGATGAATTATCATCATCTTCAGCCGCAAATTAAATTTGTTTACCTTATTATTGTTACCTAGGTACTTCACGAATTTTAAAACGGACGCCAGAATAGGGGAAAAGGATGGGTAAAGTCATACATTTGCATGAGTACTGTCATGAATTTTAATAAATGCCAGTCGTGATTTCGTTGGAGCGTTTCTTTTTTTATGTGAAAATGGCTGGTGTCCTAACACCCCCTGCCGCACGCCTATTAGGCGGCTTACGACTTAGTATATAGATGTAGATCATCCCTCGAACTTTGCCAGACATCTCATAGAATGTGCTCATGAGAGTAATTTTGAACAAAAATTTCTTCACATGGACTCGACGCCTTGGAGCGGTTGGAAATTCTTTAGGGCCAAACTTCAAAGTCAGTGACATTATAGTCAATTATGAAAAATTACACTCCTGGAATTCCGTTATTCTTAATTTGCTTTCCAAACCCTCTCTCACGGCCACCCCCTCACCGAGCATACCCACCACCACCGTGATCCAAACATCCCAACCCCTCTCACCTCCAAGTGTACCGCATTGCCCCAATCACTCCACTCCTCCCCTCCCCTCCCCATCCACCCCCATTGAAACCTTTTACTTGGCGCTGCTAACCAATCCTCCTTAATCTCCCCCTCCGCCCCTTCCAGAACACACTCCACCACTTCCAGAACACCCCTTCCCAATCATACTTGATGTTCAGGGTGGAATTTAACCCTGGATAGCTGATACCAATTGGATCCAAAATAGGGTAGTTGCCTTCATCAAAGAAAACGAAAGCAATTGCAATTCGTTACCCACCATTAGTGTATTCATAATATACAAATTATTTCCTTTTAGAAATCCCAGTTCAGACGAATGACAATCGTCAATTTTAACCTCATTTGAAAAAGGCAAGATTGGTGCCCATTCGATGCCAATCCACGTGACGTCACAGGGACCTAGTTTCTATACGACTAGATAAGAGTTTTACATCGTCTGAGATTACCAATGCATGCATGAGACACAGAGCTCATGGAAATATCTCTTAATAATCACCTATTATAACTGGCTAAGGTCGGAAAGTTTCCTTCGTTTGATAAGGTATTAATAATCCTTATTTAAGCCAAGCGCTACCAGCTAGCAGGGTACTCTGCTACCTGCTAGGATCCTGCGTCCTGTCAGCGCTCAAGCCTCGCCCCAAGGTCACCTCACTTGTAGCGACGGGAACTAGTACAACGTCACACGGGCTTTTCCAAGCATTGGTACTTTGCCGTCGCGTTTTTGCGCACTGGAAAATTTTCACTTTTCATGTAAACGCAAAAAATATATATCGTCATTTAAAAATCTAAAAGTTTGAAATTCGTACTTCAGGAGTCTTTCAATTTAGGCAATAAAAAATAATAGGAAACCACCCTATTACTAATGGTATTCATATAAAAAAAGCACATTTTGTTAACTATACAGAAATTTCGAGACAAATTGATTGGTTGCAAGTCTTCCTTGTGGCCGGTTGCCTTGGTTATGACGCGATCTACCACAGGCAAAGCATTCGAATTCATGAATTTTTTTCATCTATATGTATATAATTCCCTGGGAGCCACCTCTAGGGTGTTTGGCAGGGTGTGATCAAACACCAACCACCATGCAGCATGCAATTGGACTCCCACATGCACACCACACGGTCCAAATACGGCACGCATACAAACGAAGTATACTACCACATGCTGTTAGAAATAATAATTAAATTAGAAACATATATTAACGTATAAGGTAAGTTAGTAGGCTACACTACAGAGTCATGAAATCTATTTGTGAGTTCTTCTAACGCTACCGTTATAATCTCCTATTCATCGTGGAAATCAAGAAATTCTGAATCTTTCTGTTCTACAGTCTATCTCTCTTCTTTTATTTTAATACAGTCTATTCTCTCTTATTTTATGTTCGATCTAAACCTCATCAGTAGTTTTGGTCACTACTGTCATCAGCTATCCAGGTTTACCATTTCTTCACATGATTTCTCTCCACCCTGTTTACGTGGTTATGGGTCAGCCACGCCTAAGGCGTGGCCACGTGGCGCCTACGGCCACGGCTACGCCTGACCATATTGAATTTACCGAAGAAAATGCGGTCATTAAATAACCGCGGAAGCCTCTCCATCAATTCCATTCTACTTTAACGGTTGTGTGGCCAAGGATTCAAAATTTTGGATATTATGGGCTTTTGGCTTTTATTCGGCATCTCGAAAGAAAAAACCCTTACAATATTTTTTAACATAAAAAAAAATATTTTAAGGGTTCGAAGAGTCAATATTTTTGGGAACATTCAGGTAAACGCACTCAAAGTTTCATTATTTGCATAAAATCTAATTCGAAGTGCAGAAGGATGATTGAGACGTGAAGTAGTACACCACTAAATATTCAATAAGTGGCTAAAATTAGAAGTGCACTTGACTGGGAAACAAATAACAAACCGTCGAACCAAAAAAATGCCTTAAATATTTGACCGCTTTTCAGGAGCAGCAAAAGAAATAAAAAAATAAAAATTGAAGAAAAAGATGTTTAAAACATCAGCCTAATACAAAAGGCTTCTAAAATGTCAATATTACGATCATAAGACTACCCACACGGTGTCTTGGTGATCCGTTGGTGAACTGTACCAATTGGGAGTCTTGGATGTAATCAGTTAAGAATGTTAATGGAGGGGAGATATAGTGCGACAGATTAATGGTGAAAACAATTCGAATGGACAGAAAGACTGATGGGATGCCCGACACATATTGCACGTGCCATATTTATCTTCTTTCTTCTTCCATATCCAACTCCTACTTTTATGAATTTTCCAGCGACGTCAGGTGAGCGATTCATACCCAATTTACAAACATCAGATTTATATCTCTCGTAGTGTTTGTCTACCAAAGTCTGAATTAAATTTTTTAAATCATTAAATAGAACTCATTGAAGAATTACTTAGTTACTTGGATGTTAAACGAATTAGGCGGGGTGCCGCTAGAGACTCGGATGCTGCGCACTAGGCTTAGATTACTTAATCAACTGATAATAGATACATTTCAGAGGGACACGGAGAATATCATTTCAGAACTACAGTGATTATTACAAGTCCTACATAATTAATAAATTAGGGGAAATATTTTGCCGAATGGATAGGTATGGGAATCCATATTTAAACCCGAACATTAAAGAACATTGATAAATTCTGGGCGTAACTTCGTATGAGTGATTCATTTTTATATGTATGCGGCTGGTGTCTTAACACCCCCGCCTATTGAGGTGGCCTGCAGGGTGGTATGTATGTGTAGGATCACTAAATATTCCTTGTAAATTTACCTTAACCAACAGAATTATTTAAAAAGTGTTTAATGTGCCGAGAGAGTGCAAATTCACTAGAGTTCCCATTTGTTTGTACCGACTGGAGTCCTAACACCCGCCTCCATACGCCTATTGAGGCTGCTTGCATTAGGGTAGTATTTAGATGAAGATAATGAGGTAATCGGTAGCAGCCACCAGAGCGATTTCTAGTCCTTGCGATCACAATCGAGTTAGCTTTGCCTCGTCGACGAAACCGAGGTGATTAGCAGCCGCATGACTTTGATGGGACAAGAAGTCGAGTGTAAAGTTCGTGGCGGAATGATACAGTGGTACAGAGGATACAATGATGTGTGAATGAGGGGCGGAGATCTGTAGATGTCGCAGGGGAAGGTTACACAGAGAGGACTCGCAGTGAGTGAGAATAGGATTGTAGGATTGAGCACCGAATGGGATGAGCCAAAATTGAAGGCATTCACGGCGCGCTAAGCGCTCCGACGACAACCATGGAAAAGAAGATCTGGTGCTTTCCCAGCGAATAGACTGAATAAAAACTTTAGGGCTATGTCGCCGCGTCAATTCTGTAGTGGCCCCAACGTTTCCCGACCGATGCTGGTCGCTTTCTCAAGGGATTCTGAAGAGTTGGGAATTCAAACTCATATATACATAGGTATCTGTGTCTGGTGGATGGGGGAGGGGAGCGGGAGGTTGGAGGAGTGGGTTGTTGATTGTTTTTTCTGATTACGGGTTGCCAAATACGGCTAATTTTAATGCCGGTGTCCCTGTTGATATTGTTCCTTTCTACTTTGGATATTTCAATGGCTTCTCTGACGAAAGCGACCAGCGTCGGTCGGGAAACGTTGGGGCCACCCAAGAATTGACGCGGCGACACAGCCCAAAAAATTTTATTCATAATGACGAGCACCCGCGAAATTTTAACGAAGAATTAAGACTCAATAAGGTTTACTTGGGTTTCCAGCCGGGAGAGAGCATCCATTTTATCCAAAGTTTCGAGGTCCGACATGTTCAACGCCATCAAGGAATGATGCGGAAGCCGTGATCACGGCCTGTATTCATACAAGTATCGCAATTGTGGTCCCATTGGTTGGCGTCGATTCTCATCCCCCAATGAATTTAATAGTTTTCATCCCCAAGTGTTGCTCAGCGCAAATCCGGTGTCTCTACTGAGATACCGATATCGCAATCGGAATCCAATCGCCTCTTTATGTATTCTGTCCCAATAATTGGATTTTCGGCAATATTTGTTTCAGTTTTGCCGTTTTTTCAAGTACTAATATTAAGAAAGGCCACGGTCATGCCATCAATATCATTTCCTTTATGTTGGCACCATCCACACCTTATACATTTTACAAAATTTTAAATATAATATTTAATGTATTTCACATCCATGTTACCTATTTGAAAGTGCAAAATGATTAACGAATGATATCAGCCCATATGAAAATCATAAGCCAGTCACATTTATTGTGAAAAGGTATCTATAATGCTAGATTCAGCTCCTTTGACCAGCATGAAGTAAAAACATGTCATGTTTTTACTTCATGCTTCTCAAAAACTACCGATTCGTGTACGTAGATTTTATTTGTTTACCCAGGTGTATACCTAGGACTTATCTTGTGGCATTTTTGAAACATTTTGCGGCATTATTGAATAAAAATGAACTATTTCGGATGCATATTAGACATTTCGAAATGTTATATTATAAAATAAAAATTGCATTTCATACAAGACCGATGAAAGGGATAAAATCAGAGATGTTAAAACAAGCAACGAGACTGCGAAAGAATAAAAACATGCAAATTTAATGCCGAATGGGGATTAATTTGATGGAAAAGGTTCCGTGTAATGCTCTTTCGATTACTTGATGAATGCAAAATTTTCTATCTAAGTAAGCACTGTAATTCTTTGCAATTGGAATTTCGTAAACGTCAACAAAAACGAGTAGGATGCAGTAGACACATAGTGCTCTCAGCGATCCATATTTAATGAATTCGCGTAACATTTTCAAAAACGTTGTCAACTGAGCGAACGCGGTTCGAAAGTAAACTATAGAACTATTTGGAGGGCCTGCAGATTTTCTGTGAAAAATAGAGGTGGTAGAGAACGACGAAACTAGCACAACGCATAAAACCCGAGGTTCCAGGTGACACGAAGTCCCTTTGCACGCTATCCTATTCAGTCATCTGGATTTTTTCTCCCGTCCACCCGGAATTTTATTCATTTAAAAATTCATTGCGCAAACTGATAGAGCGTCCATGAATTATAAGTTCATCTGAATGCACTCACTGGAGTGGCTAGAGCGTGTAATCATTTAGATTCAAATTAAGAGCTATTTAAAAATTCATTTCGTCGACTAAATATTTCACTAAAATTTTTCCGCGCGTGAGTGAGATCGATTCGAAAGCGAACGATAGCTCTGATTTCTTACTCAGTTATCCAAAGAAATTCCAATTGGACTCCAAGTGGGATAACCATAATATCCTGAAATCTCTGTCACCTACCCAGGGTATAGGATGTTACATTCAAACCCTCCTTTCCCAACCCTGATATTCCGTGACTTTCCAGGCAATGAAATCAAATGATATTCCAGGATACTGATAAGTGAGCTCCCTGATTCATGCATTTGTATAACCTTTAAATCCTTAAATTCAATTAAGACGCGTAAATTCACGTGCACTAATATAAGACACGGTCTCAGGCGTTTCTTTGTGGAACTGCTTCATCATATAATAAATTAAAATTACTTTGTTCTATTCCACACTTTATTTTAAATAGCACGACACGGGTTTCTGCATCTCATGCTATCATCAGGTGTATATAAAGTGAAAATAATGCGTTGAATAGAACAAAGTAATTTTATTTTATTCTATCACGTGCACTACTTTAATTATTATAAGATAAGATTTACGACCTAATTGGAGCTTGCTATTATAATGGCACTCATTTTGATCAGCAAGCTCGAAGTATTTTGGGTTGGGGTTAAGCATCGGGGGGTCGGGAAGAGAAATAGGGTACGCCAGAGGGTACGCCATTTATTACGGCGAAGCAGCGCGCCGCGCCTAGGGAGCCATTATAAAAATTATAATAAAGAGGCACTACTTGAATTACGTCCAAAGTTCCGATGGAAACTCCAGATCGCGATTCCTCCGAATGCATGCACCGATGCAAATTTCATGATTTCGTGCCTCATGAAAGGAGGACAGCGCCTAGCGGCGTTCCAGCCAATGTGTCACGCCGCCGACGAGCAAAAACAAAAGAAGACAGATATCCGCAAATCTCCGGAAATTCTCTCGCATGAGAAAAGCTGATTGTCTGGACGCTACCGCGCTAATAATTATTTAGAGTACCCCATCGACCAAGCGGGCCATGAACTCAAATGATTTTTATTTTTAGGCAGAAGCAATTGCCTGGAGATTACTTCCCAACTATGCGTTCGGAGCTTGAAGTTTCGGCGTTGAATATTTTTGGCGTATTTTTTAAATTTTGTCTCCTAGCCACGGCGAAAAAAAAGCTCGGGCGCCTTGGGAGCCAGGAAATTTTGAATGTGAGCAACTGTCAGCATGTACGTCTAATTCAGAAGCCATCCACCAAAAATTTTAAAAGGCAGCTTGGCACAGGTATGAAAGATTCAAAGGAATCGATGATTATGATAATGATAATTGAAGTAATTTAAAATTGAAAAAAAATTAATGCAATCATTTTTACTTGGTGCTTGAAAATGAGTTTTGGGATAACCTACTCCTTTTGCCTTCGATACGAACCAATTTACGTCCATCGATAATAAAAAGCATTGAAGCGTGCCATTTTGAGCTGCATATTAGCATTCCAGGAGATATTTATTCACATATATGATATGTAGAATATCTACGATCAACCACAAAATGAGGTTGTAGCACCGTATGGCATCCAACATGAAAATGGCCGGGCCGATGGGGTCATTCCTTTTGGCAAACGGCTAGAGAGATTCCACACGAAAACAATCGAGGTCCAGAGTTATTAGAGTATTTGGAAATACTTGAAATAATTTTGATTTTTCAGCTTTAAAGACTTCGGATTTATTCCGTTAAGTGATAAAGTTTTGGATGTATATTTTTCTTCATTGCAAAATTTCCTTATAAAGGCACAAAAGATCTAATGTACCCTCTAAACCTCATAAAACACAAATAAATGAATCGTGAGTATGATTATTTTTTATCAGATAAACAGAACGTAAAATAAAAATTATATCGATAACATTAAAATAATAAGAAACTAATCTCCCCTTTAACGGAAAAAATAGCAATTTTATGATACATTAACAACATCTCAAGCCACCTCAGGGGTGTTTGGCAGTGGGTGAAACTCATATACTCATATAGTTAGTCCGAAAGTTAGAGTTGGGTGAGTACTAACTGTTAAGGAAACAGAACTATAGTACTAAATTTATCTACGTTTATGTAATACCCTGAGAGCGTGTACCCTAAGACCTCAAGTGTGTGTGGCAGGGATTGCGTTTACACCAACATGCAGCATGCTATACCCTTCGTCTTCGTAGTAATCGGAAAAAAGGCCATAACACATGCATATGGCAGCAGGTGGTGTGGGTTCTCACAGATCGCGCATTGCTCCCTGCCAGTTAACAACAAACACGCAAAATACACTAAATTTTGTAGTGCATAAATATCCAAGCAGCCTAATAAAACTAGCTAGATGCCGAAAAGGAAAACAAGGACCAACAAAGCCATGATAAAGCCAGAAAAGGGAGTAAAAGGAAAATAGATGCATTTGGTCGACCTAACGAGTGTAGCGATTTGGAATGAATTCCTTAAACTTAGTTTTTCCACAGAAATTTTATTAAATCACGACCACGGTTTCGATCATCACCAGAATTGATTACGGGGAAAATAAAGTGCTGACCAACTGCAAATGAGAGAACTCGAGGAAAAATCACTAATCTTACGATCTCTGAACTAATAAGATTAGTTCATGAGACCTATATGCCTGCCAAAACTAAAAATGTTTATTTTTATCGCATTAAAAGGCTATTAGCTATTCTGCAGAAGTGTGATAACGGCCATAAGAGTCGGCTACACCACAAAGTTTTTTGCAGAAATGGGATTCCTCCTGCGCACATCAAAGCTCTATTATACATAATTCGGAAGTAGGCATTTGGGTATTATAAGGCATTTTTTTATTAACCTACGGTGCGTTATGCTACTTTGCGGTTTTCAAGAACTTCAAAATCGTTACTTTGGTGTATAGTGGGAGGAAAGAAGGAAACTTTTGTAATCAATCACTGTCTATTATGCGAAAACTTTGAGCGCCGCGCAAATGAACCTACTAAGCACATGCAGAGAGGACGTTTTCGCAGATGGCGTGAAACTATAGTTCACTTACCGTCGCATTATAGCACAAGAAATCACAAGAGGAAGATAAAAATAAAAAGACTGCGGAACAGATGGATTTAAGATGTCGTTTTTCCCCAGGATTATCATGGATAGTAACAGATGTGCCATCAATGGATTCTGATATAATTTCGAGTTTAAAGAAAATGTGTTTTTCCGTGGAATTCTTTCATTCGACATTCAATTTGCTGTTGACATTTAAATTCGCTACACTCAATGAAGTTGATGGTTTCCGTCGCTTATTTGAGGAATTTGTTGAACACTTTGAATGAATGACTAAATTAAACTCAGTTTTTCAGCAGAATGTTTTATTAAATCATTACCATGGTTTTGACGGCTAACGGTTCGTTTCGACGGTTCCAATTCAAGAGATTTTCCACAAGCAGGTGAAGAATAAATTAAGGAGTAAGAGAAAAACGCTGGCCAACCAAGACTTACAATATGTAAATTATATTCCGAGGAAAAAATCTGATTCCTCAAATGAAATGTTTAGGTACAATATTTCGGTCGTTCACTGATATAACAATTTTATTTTCATGATAATCATGACAACCGCCAAGAATCAGATCTGTAGCGCAGTTACATGGGCTCTCAGGAAGGAGGACGAGTGGATTTCCTTCATGGCATAAAAGGTAATTTAACATCCGTGCCGTTCGCCTGTGATGCTGTAATGTCTCAACATCATACCAAATTGTAATTTACCTTTATATTTTTCGAGTTAACACTCGTATAGTTTGTAAAATCATATGAATAATAAGTTCATTCTTCTTGGCACTTTCTCATTACTTACTCGGTCGATCCATTTAATCTTCATCATTCTTAGGTATTATTATATTCAAATGATCCTACTCTTGACTTCCCTGCATATATCAACGTCCAAGCCTCGCTCTCCTGCATAAACATGCTCCAAATGTAGTATCAAATAAATTATTCCCTTACTTCTATACTTGTATTCTCCGCTGTAAGTAGTTTTTTCTTTTTGTAGAAATGCTTTACGTCTGTGCTATTTTAATATTTCTTTCTTGTTTCGTCTATCGTTGGTAATTTGGATTCCTAAGTAACAAAACAAACTCTCTCAGGAAACAAAATGCTTTCACCTTTTCTAAGTCGCGGAGCTATAATAGCTCAATACTCAAGCATGGTAAATTTTTCGATAAATGGCAATAACAGCGAAATAATAATGATACAGCCGTTTAGTTTCCCAGTTACAAATCCTATTCAGTTATTTTCTTGTTTTAGTGAAGGTTCTGAAATTCAGGGGAATAAAAAGCAGGAAAATATGACACTATATTCGGCCAACAGTGATTAATTAGTGCCTAATGATGGAAACAAGATCATTTCCAGGTACATTAGGGCGACTACGGTCGAATAGAGTGGCGAGGCGGGAAAAATAAAGAGGGGGATAATGCTACATCGACTTTTAATGTTATTTTTGAACTTCATCTCAAAGTTTCCAAGTTAAGAAATTGCACGCATATTAAAATCAGAAATTTCAACTAAAATTTGCCTCAAAATGTGGTTGGTGGACGAGGGCAGAATTTTTCAAAGCAACCGCGTGGCTAAGGAACGACCAAATAAGAAGGAAACGAAACTTAATTCGTTTCACGGTTAAACACCTTCAAGGCGCTCCGAAAAATTCTTTCCAGAAATTCGCCATGATTACGAAGTAGGCCATCGCCATACACAAGAGAGATGAAATCTAGAGAAACGAATTTTACCACTTTACGGCTTGGTCACCTGTAAGTTTTCCAAGGTGGCGAAATGCACCAAAAATTTATGCTTTCTCTGAGGGCTGCGAGCTTCATTCCTGTGAGTTTGTTTCCCTAATGCATGTTCCCCTTTAAATAGCTCCGCAACTGTCACCGTTGGCGGTATCCCCTGTTAAATTAAATGAATCTCTTTGCAGAGATTCCGAAAGAGACATTCTCATGAAGATTTCAAAATAAGTTCTCAAATTGATTTTATTGGCCGAAACTTAGTGGAGCATACTTAATATTTAACATTGGTGAAATAGAAAACATTGCTACTCTTTCATTTTCCAAAATAGAAAAGTTTCACACATTTAAGCCTGAAATCATTAGTTTTATTGTTATTAACCTTTATGTGAAATTACAAATTTTCGGTTTCATTCATTCAAAATATGCTCTTCTACTTTAAATCCACCAACTTATGCTAAGAGGCTACACCTCCCCGCTCCATTCTTCGAGTCGTGTTGTTGGTTTGAGTGTTTTTTTTTTTAAGCTTAAGCTATTAGAAAATCGTCTGGGCAAATCGGTTAGATCCTAGCTGATATTTGATTTTTTCTAAAAATATTTTTTCCCAGGCATTTCCTCAGAAGAAAAAGTTCTGTGCTTGAGACACAGGAAAATATTAGCAATGGTGTCCTCCGTACAACCTGAAAATTTCTTTGGCTGGTTGAATGAAAATATCGGCTCAAATAGGTAGTCTACAAGCAATTGATTTGGAATGATGGAATCAATGCATTCTGGAATTGTTACACTAATTGTAAGTCGACCAAAATGCATTTTTCTCCAAAATATACTAACTCCATGTAACTCCATGGCGAATAAGTTCTCTTGATATAACCACAAAGAGTTCGAAACTGATAGTGAAATATTTAATAATAATAAGTTAGAAATAGCAAAGTTGTTGATCCTTCTATTCCTGCGTTAATTAATTAATAATTTTAGTTGATATATAGCAATGCGTAAGCTTCAACAAGAAATGAGTTTCCTCATGTGCGACAAGGAAGAGCACCTTCTTATCATTCGAAGCAAAAGGAGGACAGTATAGATTCTATAAAATCATATAGATTAATTATTTGAATTGGAAAATATATCACTCATGCAATTTCAAAAATTTATTCGTCAATATCAAAAATTTCTTTTGGTGATATGAAATTTCGTCATTTTCACAAACGAGCCAGAAGATGAAGGCGAATTTTTCCAAGAAATACAATCAAGAGAGATAGCAACTTCCAAATGTTTTTCTTATCCCCCTGAAAACACCCCATTACTAAATCCAGGGGGAGGAACACTCTAGGAAGGATTAGCGTTGAGTTATTCAGGAGGTTTTGGAGGATCAAGAGCGACCAATAGCATTAGACCGAGCAGCACTTTCGAATCGAGGTCCATTTGCACTTCACGTCACTAGTGTGGGCTGAACCCTCTTCAGGCGATCTTCTGCTAATTGACGTGCATGATTAATTAATGCAAGCTTATGTTTAGGTAGTCCCCTTACAGGTTTGTGGGACATCCTATAGAAATGATCAGAACAAGAAGAAAATCCTTTTGGGTCACCACATAACAACATTAACTGACGTGAATGGACATGAACACGAAAAAGTAATGCGGATTGGATCTCTCAACCAGCAATATCTGTCGATTCTGATTCCGCGTGTTTCAATGTTAGTTGGTTTTACTGCGTTTCACACTATGAACTAATGCCATATTTTTAAGCAATAATCACTTATATTTAAATATGAACGCTATAACGGTTTAGGACATTTATTTAAAAAACGTATTAGTCGACGTTTTGGAAATTTATTTTCCATTTTCAAGGATTATTTTGTGAAATAATGAGAGGTACAAAAAATAAAAAAAATAAATAATACAAAATAATTGTTTCCGGGTAAAAAATATCCAATAAAATATTTAGGCAAATACCGCCGAGATAAAAAAATCAATAAAATGGATGTGACATACTACCTTTTATGAAGTTGTTTAGTTGTTTGTAAAGTGTTTTTTTGGTTGCTACGCTACAATTTTCTGCTTAAATTATTCTATATTTGCATCAATTTAGATAAATATCATTATAATGCATTTCCGCTAAAATTTCAATGCTAAGTTACTTTATCGCAATTTTTTGTTCCTTTGCAAATTTTAAACAGTTATTTCTATAATCTTTGCTGATGAAAGACATTATGTAGGTCGGAAATATGTTTTTAAGGCCTCAATCTAAATACTTCATATTTAAACATAAACAAGAGGTCATAAGCAAAATATAAAAGTATTTAACGATCTTTTCCATGCGATGACCTCTCTTAACTTGGAGTGGACAAGGAAAATACTTAAAAAAATATACCAATTATCTCTTCCTCCACTCTGACTTTGCATTTGTGTACCTAGATGAGCTTTGTACGCATAAAAAACTAGTTTATGACTCAGGTGTATTATGTTTCAGGGCAAAGAATAATTTTAGGGAACCACAGTACATTAATCAATAGAAAATTCGTAATTAATGCCAAGTATTTTCCCACCATTGTATTTCCAACGAGTGCAACAATAAACATGCATATTAAATAAATTTCAATTACTCTCAGAATTTATTTGGCTCAGATTTGTTGGGTATTTAAAAAAATCGCAAACATTAGGGGTTGACGTGATAAGTAATTTAAGTATTAATAAACTTTTTAGTTATTATAATTTACATGTTGTTGTAGGTGCGCACTGATATTGATGTATATGTATTAATATACACTTTTCTATGCACGAACTTGCCTTGATGTTAAGATATTTTCGTTTGCCTGTGGTGTCATATTTGTCGGATGGCAACCCCTTCAAATTGTGCTCTCTACACCCCCATTTGCGGGGTCAATAGAAACACCATGTTTTAATTTTTTTTCTTTAAAATCAAATAAAATTTAAAAAATTACATACTATAAACAAATAGGTCTAACAGAGACCTGTGTTTGGGCAAAAAATTGTTTATATGGAACAACTACAAATATGTAAAATTTCAAACCAAAGTTGAAAATTCTTTCTAGTCACCCCGTTTTACCGGTACACGTTCGAAGGTGTCTGATTGTGTATCAGATAAAATAATTTAAGATCGCAAAAGAATCAATTTTATTTTAGACGAACCTTGCTCCTCGCTGTCATTTTTCGTGCCTTCGCAATTAGTGAATACATTCCCGGCGAAAGTACTCACCGCTGCTTTAGTATTCGACGCATCACAAGACCTACTGTTGAAACATTACGCAGCGGATAAAAACGACGCGAAGAACACATTCGGACAGAGAAAACCTTTTTGCCCGACCCAACGAAGGTACAACCGAACGCCCGGGAGCTGAGTAATGCATGCCGCCCACAAACATATCTCTAAACCGCGCAGATGTGCGGTAACGGACGTATGAAGGGAGGGTTTTAAACAAGCTGGAATCCATCAACAGTTAATGAGTGCCCGCCTATTCCACCTCGCAGCGCTGCTGTCTACCGTCCGAAAAAGGAAGAGCTCTCAAAAAGCCACTCTGGAATTGAAGTGCACCGCTCTACAAGTAGGTATATGTATACACGAATGCTGTACGCACGGATGACCACGTGAGAGTGAAAAAAATGCATAAAAAAGTTCATGTATACATGTATATACCTGTTTTTTATTTATGAAAAATCGTCAGATTTTAAATCATTACTGATGAGATTAGTATCCGAATATATGATGAGATTGGTATCATAATCCGAATCGTTGTTGAGGAGCTCATTTGGAAAAATAGATAGATCCATTTGAGCTAATAATATAGCAGTTATTTGAAAATTTTCAGCCACTAAGATACATTTTTTATCAAACTGTTTCGCAAAGAAATCTTTCAAGTTCAACATTATTGAATATGCATAAAAATGAATGAAACGATTAAATGATATTTATAAAGCTAAAGGTGGACCTGTAAAAAATATTAAACTTAGTAATAACCTTTGAAAGTTTCCTTCCGAGGATTTTGATTTTTAAACTTTTTCTCGGGCAGATCGTTTCGTACGCAGACAAGAATGTCATATTATACCGCTATCTTAAATGTTTAAACCAATCTCCGTCCAATTCCAAATCAGAAACTAATTTTACAGAAGGCTATATATTATAAGGAAATATATTATACTTAAGCAACAGAAAAAGCTACGATAAAGGAACTGACAATATACTTTTTAGTAAATTTATTATAGTGTGGTATGTCATATTAATTTTAACAATATGACTTAGCAACCAAAAATAAACAAATAAAACGACATTTAGAAGCTCTGCGGATGAGCCGCGAGTCGTAGCTCGAAGCATCGGCAGAAATGGAGAATTTAGCCCAATGGGAGAAATGTTTAATCACATTTGAGGAACTTGTCGGGGGGACAATGTTCAAGTTACGCAGAGAGTTCCACCGTAAACGAATTCCTCGATGACTAAAGCTATCGTGATTCTTTAGCTAGCAGGCACTAGCTTTAGGATAAGTGAGGCTGTGGAATTTTTAGTCATAAAAAAGCCGCTGAAACGTCACTATATTCGTTTCGTCGTCCAGATGTTTTTTGGGCTTCTTTTTTCATAAGGGGCGGGTAAGGTGCATTTTCGTTTTGCCGCCCTATTTAATTCAGGGTCAGAGCTAGATAACTGCGATGCAATGAGGCGCAAAACTGCTGTACCGCACATGCTATGACGATTGCGCGCCCGCTGATTCGTTAGTTAAACAGCGAAAAGTCGTTAAAATGGGAAGAGTCGCAGAATTTCAATCCAGTCACAAACAACCAGCGGGAAAAATCCTTTCGCATTTTTTGCGAAATTATTTGACTTTCTTTAACAACGTTAGTCCCATTGGAATCAGAAAATATTCATTACCTAGCGACTATAAATGTTGGTAACAACTATTTCCATGCTTACAATATTTCCAGATTCGAAAAATCACGAATGTTTGATTTTCCCATAATTTAAGCATAACGATGGCTAAGTTCTAACAACACGGACTTATCTAGCCGGTCTGAGTTAATACTGCTAATACTGTTTATAAAAAATAAAATTCAAGCAAAAAACAACTCTTTGTTTGCAAATGTATGCTTCTTTTGCAGTTTTATGTATTTTTGGTTTTTAATTTCAATTCAAATTATATACAATGAAATAAAAAATAGTTTTTTTTGTTATCCTGAGAAGTTGCTTTTTTTGAGATACGTGTTGTTAGAACTTTGGCATTGACAGAGGTGGATCTATGAGAGGGGCTAAGGAGGCTATTGGATATCCAAATAACACTAGATAGAATGGTAATTTTGTTCGGACCCCACTACTTCTGGGAGGTTAACCCCGACTTAGCCCCCCCTTGTCCCAATCCTGGATCCGCCACTGGCCATCGATATACGTTAACCGGCCTTGGTGGTGGTAGGTTAAAGTCAGCTAAACCGAAGGCTGCAGGTTCGAATCCCACCTGGGTACGTAGCCCCTATCCAGAGTATGGCTGTTTGTAATCTTTCAACGTTATAATTAGTTAGATTCCCCCGATTTAAAGGCCTGAAATGCGCTAACGTCGGGGCATTAAAGATTTTTAAAAACCTGAAGGATTTTTTTATCTTATTGAATACATCTAAGTCGAATAATTATTAAGACATCAGGAAGGTTATGTATTACTGTAGTCTTAAAAGTCAAGGAAAAATAGACAGTGGCAAAAATTGAGAAGTAATCTTGGGTATCCTCTCGGACAAACCTTAACTAATTATGACGGGATCTCCATGGCGCCGGCTGGAAAATATCTTCATTGAGTCATTTGCGAACGAGATAGAAGTAAAAGGTGATAAAGCTTTGTAAGTTCCCTCATTTTCGTTTGAAAGTGATCCTGGGCAGAAACTTAAGGTCATCTGAACAAATAGAAATTTTACTATGTAACATATTGAGTAGTTCTAACATCGATTTAAAATAAAATTGCCCCGCTTTGCTAGAAACTGCCCTGTACTGCGTTCTCTCCACAACTTAAAGGTAACAACTTAATCAACCCCCACGCCTTCCTCCTATTACCACCTTTACCGTGTCTCTGTTCTATTTTAAATTAATTCCTTCACATTATCAATCCATTTTATACACCATAAAATAATTCTACTACCAAAGCTACTCTCCACCTACCAACAAATTACATACCTTCTCTTTCCACGCTGGCGTTTTCGTTGTAGCTTCAATATTTTTTCCGATTTTTGTACTCTTCCGCTTCACTTGTCAATAATGCTGTACGTGAAATATGTTTGGAATAAATCAATGAAATTTGATCGCTTCGATCTAAAAATACATTGAAATATTTTTGCTCAAGAGGGACAACAATGTTGATAGAAAAGATTAGCCGATTTAATATAATAAACTGAAACTTTACGAAAATAATTTAAGAAATAAGCTATAGGAGTGAGGAAATTTCGATTGCTATTAGAATTCGTCCATTGAAAAAAGTGGCCGAACATGGTATCCTAGTCACATGGTCGAACAACCGCTTCATAGAGAAGTAGGTCTCCAGCTCAATTTTCTTGCTCAATCTCAGCTTCAAAGTCACGGAGAGAGGCCGAACGACGGATCGCAAATGTGGAGAAGCGACCAAGTGGAGGAGAGAGATTCCTTGGAAGAAAGGGGCGATAGGACAGCGTTCACCTTTGGCGCTCGCGTACATCGGTCGAAGGAATACTACTCCAACCCGTTACTCCCATCTGAATCCTCATTTTTTACTCCAGTTGACCCAAATTCGTTCCTTCCGCTTCGAGATAAATGGAGAATTGCGGTGAGAATGCGGCCTTGGGGTGAGAATTGAATGCTTGCAATTCCGAAAATTGTCCCTACCACATGTTGAGAGTCTTTAACAATTA
Source organism: Ischnura elegans (assembly GCF_921293095.1). Classification (NCBI taxonomy): domain Eukaryota; kingdom Metazoa; phylum Arthropoda; class Insecta; order Odonata; family Coenagrionidae; genus Ischnura; species Ischnura elegans. The sequence goes on along the minus strand of NC_060254.1, from coordinate 111,043,472 downwards.
AATATGCATCCAAACTATTAGCATTTCCAGAAAAATGATAATAATAATAATGATAAATGACCCTCGACCAGCTACCAAAATCGGGCCTTAATCAAAGTCAGTCTAATCCCTGATGACGTTTTACTCGTCGAAAAATCGTCATTTAAACCTTCGCTAAACTCCAGAAAATCTAAAATATTATAGAAAAGTAGCAAATCTCCTCAAAATGACCACTTATATTGACATTTTATTGGAGTAAGCTTCGTCCGCCCCCTCCAAATATCAAACGGCCTCAATCTAACCCTCCTAAAAGGTAAGCAAAACTCGCAGTTCGCTCGCAACATTGCAGTTTCAACAAATTGCCGAGTATACCTTTCCACATTATGCATTTCAGTTCAACGTTTTCCGAATAGAGGCCCGCCGCCATTTTATTCATTCAGCCACTTCCGCTAATAAACCGAACAGCACACAATTAGCCTCCAACGTCCCTTTTCAATGTATGGATCTTAAATAGTCGCTTTTCAAAACACGAATCTATTCCAGCCTCGGCGTACGCTCGCAAAGACCATTAAAGTGATTAGAACGCGGAAATATAAACGAAATACTAGCAGCCTCTCTTCTCGTTCTTATCTGCCGCCATAATTAAATCAGCCCACTTATTCAGATGAACTCGCATGTTAAATCAAATTGGCCTTTCGAGTGCCTCTTCACTCCATGTGCTACCGGAACTTCCTAAAATTGGACAGCGGTACACTCCTATTAAAAAAAAATAATCGTATCATTTAAAGAATTATGAAACTTCGTTTCAAGAATAATTTAAGGGCTTTTAAAACTGTTGGTTAAGGGTTGATGTGAAAAAACAATTTAAGAATTCATAAAATTTTTTGTTATAATGATTTATATTTTGTTATTATTTTGCATCGATTTTGATATTTTCTTTCTGATTAACACTTTTCTGCGCATAAACTTGTCTTGATGCTTAGATATTTCTATTTTTCTGAGCTCTTGTATTTATCGGATGGCAACCCCACCAAAATACCTGAGGTGCATAAAATCTTTCTACTATAGCTGAAGCTTATCGTACGTTACGAATAATGCAAGTTGAATGGAATAAAGTAATATCATATTATTATTTTATCTCAGTTAATTTTTTTTCGCTATCAATAACAGGACTTGCCAAAACAATGAAAATCGTAACTTAAGAAAACATTGCTTCACGTGTTAAACATGAAAGGATGCTGAAATTAATTCTAAGGAGGAATGTGAATGCAAGTAAAGAATGCCACATCTACAGTATCAGGAACAGACATCAAAGGATGCAGATGCCGACTGATAATGAGGATGAGGTTTCCATGTAGGCTTTCGCGGGGATTTTGAGCGTAGGCAGTGACACTTCGGGTCTTTCTTCCGCGTTAAGCCATTTTTCTGGACAATATTTCACCAACGTGACCATTTGAAGTGACCATTCCTTTCATTTAAACGTTTTATTTCATTTAAGATTTTCATTTTTTGCAAGTCCTATTATGGCTAGCGAAATGTTAACTAAGAGGGAATAATAATATGATATTGCTTAAATCCATTCATTCGCATAATTCATAGCATACAATAGCATACAATAGCCTTCAATGGACTAGATGAAGCCAACTGTAATTTTGGCGAAATATCATCCAGAAAAATGAATAAACGCGGAAGGAAACCCGAAAGAATCACTGCGGACAAATAAAGAGGATGGTTAGGATTGAAACGAGATGAAATGAAATTCGAGGCAGTATATCATTCGTCAGATTGAGCACTGAATCAAACTCAAGCTTTATGGCGAAAAAAAGGAGTTATTAAACGATATTTTTAGATAAATCATACAAAGATAGATTTGTGGATAATGAAGAATACTACGCCATAAACTATAATTTAAAAGCAAAATAACAAAAGGGTTCACAATTTTAAAATTACAGATTGTACTTTGCGGAATTGATGGATTGGCATAGAAGTGTATACTTTGCATGAATATTGTCACTTTTTTCTTTTTTTTACCACCTTTGTTTCAAACATCATGTGCCTTTCGTTACAAAGGTGACCAAAAATCGGTTGCTCATTTCCAAACTACTACGCCACAGAGGGTGAGCTAAGAATAGCTGAATACTCACTGACCCTCTGCCCTTCCCTAACTCTTTTCCTTAGTAATTATGGCTTAAAGGTTTTATGTCAATTTCAATTTGAAAATTATGCATTGTATTGAAACCATGAACGAAAATTATAAAAGGTATGGAATGTACTTCGAAGTATAATTTCTATCCCAATTGATTGGGAGTTTCTTTGGACTAGTTATTTTTCAATCTATAAGCGATTAAACTCGTCAAACAGAATACTAAATCTTATTAACGTGCATGAACTAAACATATATATCCTACATAATCATCGCAAGTTACTGCATTTTATACTTCGGAATTCATCATGGTTTTAGGCCTGCTCTGTAGGTGAAAAGTGAGGTTTTTATAGTGGTGGTAAGATTTCACAGTCATCTTATCCTCCAAACGCAATTATCTTTTGTGTGCTTTTCATTTTGATAAATCTGAAAAACTCTACATTGTTATTTTCAATTAAAATATATGCACTTAAAGGAAGGAAGTAAAATAAAACTAACGTATTTACCTGTGTTCCTATCAGAAAACTAAAAAACAACACAATTGTAAACAGTTATGCATTACTTTGCTATTTTTTCCTCTAAAAAGTAGATAATACGCTTTAAATATGCATATGTTTAAATGATGCTTTATAATGCGAAACTATTATTTCTGCTGGGTTTCCTTGTCATCCGAAAATACATTATCCTTCAAACTCTTTTCTTCCAAGCCATCCCTCGAAAAGGAAAGGCAGAAATCAAATTGGGGATATTCAACATGCTGGTGACAGAGAACCACGAATGAAATATACAAAGCGAAATTTATAATTTCAATTGCTATCAGTGTTTTTGAAAAATGGCATGGGACCGAGTTCAGCTCTTACTTTGGATTGGATTAGCGGGAAATTTCCTAGCTAAAATTCACGCAGAAAGAAGAGACATTGGAGGGAATATTTAAGCGCATCACGACATGGCGGTCCGTCTTCAGAGGACGCCACATCTTGGTCGAAAGAGGGGAAAGAATGAGTTATCCCAAAGCGATAAGCCGAGTTGGGCAAAAGAAGTGGGATGCGCTGTGAAATCGAAATTTCTTCCCTTCGACAAAAGGAGAAAGTAGAGACCTTAAAAAAGGACCAACCTTGGGTCATTTACATTGAATTATAGGTAGGTTCTGTATTGGGAAGATACGTCGTTAGAGAGAATGTGACGCTTTATTTTACGAAATACCTTCTCGCCTTGTACCTACAGTGGGAATTCAAAGTTTATGAAAGGCTCACACTTGGTAATGGGGCTTACTACGCCGGTGGAAAGCGTCAATTTAAGTCCATAAAAGTAATATCACCTATTAATAATGATTTTTTCACTAAATCCGTACCCACGCATCGTGAAAACGCAGGAAAAGAAAAGTAAAAGTTAGTTGTGGTGAGATTATCGGCTGGGGGAGTGCATTTTCAGGGTTAAACTAGAGAGGCCTTCTTAATGTGCGCAAAGACTCGAACCAATAATAAAATATGCGAAAGAATATCCTACGTAGTTACAATATTATACTTATTCATACACCTCGAAGGAAGAGTAGCAATTGGTCCCCTATCGTTACATAAAAACAATTATCAGCATTGAATTCACAAATAAAATTTATGGTACATGCATGAAGATTTAAGTTGCGAGATTTATGTGACTAATGCTACACACACTGTAGATGAAACATTGTTTTTTGAGGGTTCATTTGCATAGGGAAGAAATTTTGGTACTTTTATGCTGTACTCTTCGGAGAGTTTGGACCCACTTGAGCATTTATTCAAGTCAAAGCCTTGGTTGAGTGTCTGAAAAGTAGGCTGCTACTGGCAACTGACGACCCCTTTTAAAATCAAATTCTTGTCATATATTCTACATAGAAGCACTCATTTCAGTTTGTGGAGATTTAATATTATTTACAATCAGTAGCTTACCGTTTAAAAACACACGAACACCATTTTGGAAATAATTGTACGATTATACAAGCACTTATTCAAATGAGTGCTCCCGTATAGTCGCTAAAATTTGAACCTTTCAAAAGATCCGAAAGTTCAAAGACATAATTTTTCACAAATGAATAAATAAGTCCAAGAAACGAATTTTTGTCCCCGAAAGCAAAAAAAAGGATTTTAATTCGGTGTTCATTAAATATAAATGAAAAAACAAACTATGGGAAATAAAGAGCAGTGTTCTGGAAACCGTAAGAAGAATACTTAGAGTGGCGTCTCGTACATACTAAAAAGTGGCGTGCCATTAGTATCCATCCTATATCACCTAGATTTTACGGCAGTCATACCTTGAGAATGGCATCATGTACCTAAAACTTGGCCAATTGAGTATTTAAAATATCTTTTTTTTAATTGCATAAGCTATATTAAAATAAAGACGTTTAATATTTCTAGAAAATAAAGCCTGATATGATGTTTAAGTTTCAACTCTTGAGAAAACGACATGGGATATTAGATTCGACATGAAAGACAGCTTAAAAACACAACTAAAAATGGTAAAGCCAGAAAATGTATCTCTCTCTACGACATAATATACTGGCACACATATATCTACATGATCTGAGAATTTATCAGAGTTTTACAGCAGTTTTTCATTCCTTAGATGTAAAAACCTAAGTTTACCAATTAAGCTGGCAGAAAAATACGCCTGCAATGGCATCCAACAATAAATCCTAAACACCGACAGCCATGCATATATCGTTTCTTCTTGCTCGCCATAGTCAATTCGCTCAAGTCAGACCTTGCCTTATAAAAATAACCTACGCAAACAAAAATATTATCTCTCGTGGAATACCGTTTAAGACAGTTTTCAGGGAATTTGTCAACAGTGAAGAAATTGAGTACCCGCAGGTATATCCGAAAAATATTTTGTGCTACGCTGGATGAGGACACGAGTCACATCACGGCAGCATGGCGCGGCGCCACTAAATATACAGGGGATACCGAAGGTAGGTGGCACGTTGGGTCTAGAACACGCAAGGGGTCAAAGTTCATCCGAAGAAAGGATGTGGCAAGGGCAGGGACAAAATATAACTGTAACACGAGGGAGAGGAGAAGAAGAAGAAGAAGGAGATGTTTATGGAGGAATGGCTTTCCCTACGTACGACCACGAAGGCAAATGTCCCGGGGAAAAATGTCACCTCGCCTTGTGGCCCTCGGAGGGGTTAGCGCCCCCCGGGGGAGGGAGGGGGGCCCGAGCATAAACTGCGGAATATCCTCCCGGGTTGTCACAAACAGAAAAAGAAGAATATCTGCGGGCGAAAAAGAAATGCATAAATGTGAAAGGGGAGGACACGACACGGAAACATACTTAGGGTCCCAATGCACAGAGAGAGAGAGAGGGGGGGGGGGGGGGAAAGAAAGTTGCAGCAGTGAACAAAAGGACATTTCATGTACACCTACACCTTCTCTCTTTCTCTCGCACACTTAAACTAGAAAAGGAGCTGCAAATTTCGCGAGTTAATGTGAAATAATGGAAAATAGCAGAAAGGGGAGAAAGAAAGTATCCTTTGTCATCACACCAACTTTTTCTTTTCGCGCTTCATTATTTTTTTTAAGTTGAGAGACGCCGAGAGAATGTCATGGAAAAACACAGAGCACTGGCAATACCCGAAGGGTGACAAGTCGATATCTCCAGGACTTAATAATGAAGGGATGTGAACCAATTTTATTCACCACTCTGTGGAAAAGAGGAAGCGTTAATCCCTACACGGTTTCTCTAATTTAATGCGATTGAAAGTATTCGAGCAATCATGAAGATTCTTGAAGTTTTCATCTAAATACTCCTGAGTAAATGTGAACATGACGTCAATAAGCCATAGAATAGAATAGAATAATAGAATAAGCCATAGAAAATAATTATTATTATAGTAATAACAACAATAATGATAATAATAATAATTATACTAATGATAATTAATATTGTTGAAGTAATAACTATAGCTTATTCGTAAAAAAACAATGGCTCCATGCAGAATTTATGAACATATTTGGAAGTTAGGTGGCCTACTAGAAAAAAGGCCTTTTTTATTGGATACCAACAGGTTTTCACATGCATTGCTCGAATGATGTAAGAATATCTTAATATATATTTACAGTCCCTGTATTGACTCTGGATACTAACTCCGAGGAAGGTGGTATTGCCACCGAAAATCAGTCGTGTGAGTGTTTTTTGTATCTTTCATTGTCTTCTATACTGTGTGTACCCAACCTAGGTTACATTCAATAGGCATGAGGTCATTTTAGCAGAAAAATTACAAAAACTTTATTTAACGTACAGCTTGACTTTGGCAGCAATCAGAGACATTGAGTAAAAATTGGCGATTTAACAGCATTCATTATCTTAGTTGGATGAACTGTAAGAACTATAATATGGCTTGTTGGTTCAGTTTGGTTTTTGAAGGAACCGACCCACAGCGAAGGAAATTTGTGCCATAGGATAGAGTGGATGAGGAAGCCTGGAGAGAAACCAGGCGACGGCATTAGCCTGCTGTTAACAAAAGGCGCCAAAGGGACCACGACTTAACGTCCCATCCGACGGACGGAGTGCTTAACTCGGAGTGCCCTCAGTTAAGCGAAGGGATCTGGGACAATCTCTGAATAATCCCCGCTACCGCCAGGAATCGAACCCGAAGTCAGAGAGTAGAAAGCCAGCAATTTAGCCGCGACAGCAATACGATCACCAATAGCACAGGTTTCGCGATTAGAGCTGCAGCGATAGTGGCCGAAAGAGCATTTTCAAGCATTCCCTTAATGAGGTAGAGCAAGAGTTTGGTCTTTATTGGAACAGAGCTCAAAGTATTTTATAGTGAGTTCCAAAGTTTCCGTGAAGTTTTTCAATTGAAATCTCCACTATTATTATCGGGTTCTAATCCCCTAAGATTTCTTAAGGGACCGCATTTTCGCCGATATCTTATATCGGCCTGAAGACACAAATGAGTGCGCCGAGGAACCTACGTCCATATCTCAGGGAAAATGAACGCAGCAAATATATGATGCGGTGGAAAGTTCTACGAAGGTCATTTTGTACAAAATGAAAAAAAAACTTTTCCGAACGTAAGGAATTTGGCGGTATATGACAGTATTAGTGCTTGCCGCTTCACAAAGTTAAAGTTATTTAAAAGTACATAGTTTAAAGTGGAACATTTCCAAATCCAAATATATATTTAAAATATATATTTAAAAAATATATATTTCCAAATATATATTTAAGTTGTATTCATCCTCATAGGAAGAAAAAAATGAGAGAATATTTAAACATCATGACTTATTAAAATATTTATTTTTTAACGTGAGAAAATAAGCAAAAATTTGAGTGCGACAAGATCTTCAATTAAAGTCCGTAAAGGACAGAATATCACAGAGAAATTAAATTGATTTTGGAGTTCAAAAGAAAAACAATTAAATCCTCGAACTGAGCCTGAAAATAAATTACTCATACATCAAAATACTTACTTAATTACCCTATAAAATACGTACAGCTTCTGTCCAACCCTTGGCTTTCTAAGGCATTAAAAGTAAAATTGTGGTAAGGTCTATCGCAGTAAAGATATATCAACGCAATGACCATATTCGATGATTCAAATATTCTTCGTTAAAACTTTCGCGGGTGCTCGTCATGTTGAATTAAAACTTTTGGGCTATGTCGCCGCGTCAGATTTTGGGTGGCCCCGACGTTTCCCGACCGATGCTGGTCGCTTTCTCAAGGGAATCTGAAGAGGTGGGATTTAAAATTGATATATATAGGTATACGTGTCAGGTGGTGGGGGGAGGGGAGTGAGAGGTTGGAGGAGAAGGTTGTCGATTATTTTTGCCGATTACGGTTTGCCAAGTACAGCTGATTTTAAGGCCTTATGGATATATACAATATTCAAGGTATCGAGATCAAATATTGCAAGTATCGAGGAAACTGAGAATTGAACCTTTGAAATGCATGCCAAAACACCTAGGTGATCTTACACGGATGGCAAAAGTTTAGAAAGAGGAACATGTACGGTAACTGGAGGAAATAAAAAATTGTTAATTGGGCATTCTCGATTAATTATGGCATGGGTAACGATGATACGGAATGTCTAAATCCATTTACTACATTGACTTTTATTAAGATGTTACTGTACAAAAAGCAATGCCTTATTTACCACGCGTTTTTAATGTACCTAATTTGTTTATATTAAATTTCATGAGCCACTTTGCATACTATATGCCACTGCTAACTACTAACAAGCCATGTGAATCAGCGGAACCGCGTTTGTAAACAAATAAAAGAGAATGAAAGAAAAATGAAGGCTAAAACCCATATTCATCGTTGACTTCGTTACCCTAAGAATGTTTTCGCTCAAAATAGTACACACGCCATCCCTGAGATATTTCAGAAGGGCAAGGGACAGAGTATTTCACAACATTGAGGCTAACACTAGACACTTGGAGTCAAGCAGTGGGAGCAAATGTACGCGGAAACGACTTCCCTTATCTAACATACCGTCATAAATACAGCCAGAGGGAGAAACACACAACACAAGAAGCCGAAATGATGTCATTGAAGATCCAACATTTTCTCTATTGAGAAAATAACATTAAATGTTCATATGCAAGGCAGATAGGCATTCGATTCGCGGTCAAATCAATCCATAAGGCTGGAAATGTTTCTCGAGGATTAAAGCTGTCTAGTGATAAATTTATCATGGTTTATTCGTAATTAATAGCGCTTCTTAACTCTCATTTCGCTTTGACGCAACACAGATTAAGACCTCCACGACGCTTCTCTGTATTGTCTATAATGCCGAAATACGGTCTAAGAGTGAATGAATGACTGAAAAAGCTACGAAGCAGGCGGTGCGGAGAAAACAAATGATAAAAGGATGCTGCGAATCATCAATTTACCTTGTTTCCATTCTGATTTATATCTGGAGCGACTGGAGCGAGAAGTAACAAAAAATTATAAAATTTACACAAGGATTAAATAGAAAAAATTGGAATCATCTTGAACTGGTGCATCTTACTGCTTGACTTCAGCGCAAATAAATGAATTGGGATTTAATTACACATTTTACACATAGAAACGCGCTCTTCAAAAGGTCAAATAAAGTACTGTTATAACGCTTTCATGTATCTAACTTTTTTAATTATATTCAAAGAAAATATAAAATTCTGGTTAAGATGATGCGACACAAGTTCTAGAATATATTGCAATAGAATATTTTAAAGAGCAAATGTATTCCAAGTTTTTAGAACACAAGAGGGACTACTGCCCGGTCAGGGAAACACCGCACATTCACTTGGTTTATCCTGGTCTGAAATAAACTTCTCAACGAGTTTTTTCTTACAAAATAGAGCTTTGGTATTCACTGCTATTGCATATGATATTAGGTAGACATTAGAATTACATAAAAGATCGCACCAGAAATGATAGATTCTGTTCATTTTCATTCCCCGGTCGTAAAAAACAGAGCAAAAATATTGCACTTAAGGATCAGAGTAATTAGCTTTTTCTTTTGTGCTCGATAAATGAACCAAAGGGAGCCGGGCTACCAAGCGGGAAGGGCAACTTCTCGGCTTTTATTTATTTTCAACTTCCCCGTGAACAGCACATAGAGGCCATTAAAACGGAGGAATTAGCAAAGCACGACACAAAAATCCATGCCCTGGATAGGGACCACCCACCCAGGCGGGATTCGACCCCGCGACCTATCGTATAGCAGGCGAGGACTTTATCCCACCGCCACCGAGGCCGACGATTCAAATTCCGACTGAAGCCTGCAGATACACCCCTAACATGAGAGTGCGATATTACACGCCTTCGGCTTGGACTGGACTGAGCTCAGTCGAAGCCAGAGTCAACAGTGAATACATATTGACCTTATGTTGCTGCCAAATGCTACGACGGCGAGGTATACAATGAGGCGTATGTGTTTACGTACAAGAATAAAGTTCCAGAAAGTGAAAAAAAGTGCTAAGGATATCCGTCAGTTAAAAGGCGCGCGAAGATGGCCTTTCCTCTGCGTCCACACTCATTCATTCCACAATGCGGCGGCGCGCTATTTTTTCCCCGAGGAAGAATGTGTTTGTTGTTTTGGGATGGCGTCGGGGCATTTGGCCAGAACGGTGGCGGATGAGTTGTGACCTCACAAGTGTGTGTGTGTGGGAGGAGGTAGGGAGGGGTGTGAACCAGCCACCGCAGTGGGTGTGTGGATGTGTGGGTGGCTTTTGAGAAGGGGAATAAACAGTGGTCGCGGTGTGTCCTAGCAGAAATTTGGCATAACACCACAAGTACCTTAACCACATATCGATGGCTAAGTTCGAACAACACGTATCTCGAAAATAGCAACTTTTCAGGAGAGCAAAAAAAACGATTATTTTTTTACTGGTACACTGAAATTGAAAACCAAAAGTTCATAATTATGATTAAAAACTTTTGGACTATGTCGCCGCGTCAATTCTTGGGTGGTCCCAACGTTTCCCGACCGATGCTGGTCGCTTTTTCAAGGGATTCTGAAGAGTTGGGAATTTAAATTCTTCTCTGTAGGTGTCTGTGTCTGGTGGATGGGGGAGGGGAGCGGGAGGTTGGAGGAGTGGGTAGCTGCTTGTTTTTTCATACTATGGGTTGCCAAGTACGGCTAATTTTAATGCCGGTGTCCCTGTTGAAATTATTCTTTCAACAAACACACCGGCGAATTTTAACGAAGAATTACAGAAGTTCATAACATTGAAAAATGAGAATTCATTTGCAAACAAAGATTTGTTTTTTACTTCTATTTTACCTTTTTCATTTCATTACACTTTGTTTAAGATACCTGTCTCAAAGCGGCCGAATTTGAGACGTGTTGTGAGAACTTAGCCATCGATGTACACCGTCAAAACAAATCAATTTCCTATGAGTATATACTCATCCTGCTTTAAATATTAGGTATTTGAATAATTTTAAACCTAGGAAATGCGGAAAAATATTTATAAATATCACGTATTCAGCATTTTTGAATTCGACTAAAACAAAAAGTAATAATAATAATAAAAATATGAATAGAAAAAACGATTCGGTACTCAAAATTTATATAAATATATCGAAAAGATAAAATTCAAATAGTAATTATAAAATGCCATTCTTAAAAATTTATTGCACCGAAATAAATTAATGTCTAAATTTAATGCAAATGTACAGGTGTTATTGTTCAATTTTAAAGTTTTAGAGTTTGAGTTTTCCTTTTTTACAAAAAACACACTTAACACCGACAACGCCAATAAATGCGCAGTAAATGATTGTTTATTTGTAAGGGGGAGGGGGGCTGGTTGAGGCGAGTCTTTGGACTCACCGGGAATGGCCATTTCAAACGCGCCTATAGAACCGTGAGTGGTCGCTGTGAAGATGTTAATGAATGCGGCGAGGGCGAAACGAACGCACGCGACGCGTCAAATGAACTATCCTCCTTCCTCCTGCGGTGTGGCCTCCTGGGAAGAGACAGAAAAGCAAAAGAAAAGTTGGAGCTGCGTCCGCCTTATTTCGAGAGCGCGATCAGACCTCAGGGATTTCCCTTCTCTCTCGTGGGGCGCCGTAGGGTTTCTGTTCATGCTTTGCGGAGTCAACCTGAATGCAAATAGAGCTCATTGATTGTCGCAAATGTGAATTTTAGCGATCTCAAAATTGCTTCCGATTTTTTGAATGTGGTAATGGGTTGCCTGGCACCATTCAAAATTGTGGAAAACATCGATAATGGTGAGTTTTCCTGGATATCACACAATTACTTGTACCGCTAATGTTTTACAATAAACTTCATAAAAAATAAATAAAAATATTCATTATTCCACATTCCTACTATTTCCTTTTTAGGACATTTCCGCAATTTTACACTTAGATACTATTTGAATTTTTTATTTTCGATATCTTTATATGAATTCGAGAACCGAAACGTTGTTCATATTATTATTATTACTATTTGTGTTTAGTCGAATTCAAAATTGCGAAACACATGATATTTTTATGTATTTTTTCCTCATTTCGAAGGTTTAAAATTATTCAAATAATTTTTTTAAATTTTTTATTTTTACCACTTTTTTATATTCAGGAAAACTTGTAATGGAATACCACAAAGTAAATGAAGAGTTAGTGAATTTTTTATCGATAATGGTGCCAAGAAAGTCGAAGGGGTGTACCGAATTCCTTGGCAGACCTGTGGGAAGAATTACACCGGCGAAACAGGCAGATCGGTCTAAAAACGCCCAGAGGAGCACGAGAGAGCGATTCGACCGGGGCAGTCAACAAAGTCCGCGGGAGCCAAACACGCAGCGCTGGGCCACACAATATACATAAAGGAACAAAAATCGTTGCCGAAGTAAAAGGTTATAAACATAAACTCGTCAGAGAAGCCATAGAAATATCTAAAGAGGAGAAGAAAAATTACAACAGGGACGCCGGACTTAAAATTAGCCGTACTTGGCAACCCGTAATCAGTAAAAACAATCAACATCCTACCCCTCCAACCCACGTCCACTGAGAGAGAAGGTCTGAGCGCTCCATCGTGACGTCACGAGCCGTAGGCGGACGGAGACGGAGGGAGTAGCGAATGTTGCCGTTGATAGCGCCAATTTGCGGGGAATGCGTTAGAAAACCAAACGGTATGTACACAGACATTTCTCTGGCTACGATTTCTCTTATAAAACAACATATGTACTTACATTTAAATGATGTTAACAGTATACCGCTACCTTGGGGAAGCATAATTGTTTTGAATGGACAAGCACCTTCGTCGAAAAATGTTCTTTGAACGGAAACAACTTGCTTCCAAATGCACTCGAAACCTCGATAATATCATCATAAGCCTTATATTCAGGAGAAAATTGTTTACGCATTAGTGGTAGTTAGGGTATAGAAGTAGGAGGACTTTTCATCCTTCACGAAGCTTCTTCTTTTTCAGCATCCCTGAACTAAACGATGATATAATACTAAAGTAATGTTTTTACACATGCGCAAGATTAGGATAAAACTTGATTTTGCTTCTGTCAAGTGCCATAGAGATTATTTTGAATAGACCTATATGCAAACAAGAATTTCATGGCAAATTATGCACTCACCATGGCGAATTTTAACCTCTTAAGAAATGGTGAACTAGGATTAGCTGATATCGAGCTCCTGGGGAGATTGTTTTCAAGGGAAAAAATTCAATTTCCTACCTTAGAAAACAAAAAATATAGCATATTAAGCCTTCAGTTGGGAAACTCATAATTTTTTCTGATCAATTCAGATATTTCGAATACATTTAAAAGTATTGATAGATTCAAGGATTTTAGAAATAATGGTCGACAATGATGAGAAGGATGTGGATAAACTATACTCAGCGTGGTTGGATTGGTGAAGAGAGATACTACCTTCCTGTTGGAATGGAATTGTTGTCGCTTGTAACACAAACCACATTCATACCAACCCTTCAAGACCAATGATGACTTTCTTCAGAATATCATTTAGATTACAGGCTGACAGAATACTCACTGGCAAAATATGGACAACATCTTACGCCAATTCTAATGCCCACTTACTCTCCTCATACACAAGTTTCCACCCAATCTAAGTTCTCTCCAGTTAGTTCACACCTTTCTCCAGCGAAAGTTAGCCCCGTTTTACGCAATCAAAAGACTTAAAAATGAGAGACTTGCAATAGTTTTTAGGTTTATTCGATTACTAACTACCTAAGCTCTCAAGAGACAGGCGGAGGGCCGATGATAAGAGCTTCGCTTCACGGCCCTAGTTCAATTAGCATGTAATTAAAGTGGAGTTGAACTGAATTGCATTCGCAACTCCAATGATTCTTTCCTTATCTTAGTTTGAGTGCGCCGAGCGTTCTCGCCGTGGGCTTTTCATAAGAAGCTTTTCCGGTTTTCAAACTTCCGACTGCTTGACCTCTCCTCGAGCTTTTGAACGGCTCCTTCTCCTCAAAACTTCCACTCACGGAAGTGGTCGGCCTTTATGAAGAAATTAACAATCTTCGCAGAAATTTTCTACAAAGCCCAGAGTCGCTGGTCACGTAAGAATGTAGGTAAGGGCCTGGAATTACTAAAATAGAATACTGAAAGATTCTTAGTATTTCCTCGCGAACAGTATAGGAAGAAACCATACTTTTGAAATCTCTTTATTCGGTGAATTAATTTAACAATTATGCGCCATCTATTCTCTTCTCCGCAATTTTATACATGATTATTTGCCATAAAATATGTTGATTGTAACACATAAATGTGCTTTCTAAAACGTCCGCATTTTTTATTATAAACTTTTTCCTACAATACTCATTAGTTCACCCTGAATTTGCCGTTCATCATGTCGCTAACTTCATGAGAAGACCATTCATATTTATTGCGCTCATGCCATCGCAGTTATTATTATATTCGAACAACATAGAATTAATGAACCCATTCTAGTTAATGATGAACAAGATTTAATATGTAACTGCAGACAATTTTCTGATGCGGGCACAGCATTGGGCACCTCAAATTTGGAAAATACTAAATAAACGAGAATCCTATTTTCAATCTTTATTTTCGTTTGTCATTTCTGTCCTTTTCACTCCTCAATCGTATAAAAAAAATTCTCTTGATTTATGCACGTAAATAATAACTCAAAATAACATGACGTTTTTGTTGCATTTTAATTTCCATCCTTATAAAATATGGATACTATTCTACAACAGTACTGTCAGTATGTCTAATAGTTAAAGAAGGGTGGCATCGTAACACCTTGGCAGCATAGCCCTCACAAATGTCAATTTAATCGATCAATTTACCTTACAGAAAGAAATAATGTCCTTGGGGGTTGGTTTTGAGTGCCATCAATACTGAAGCAGAAAAAATACACGCTCAGAGGCTATGCAAATCATTTGACCCGAATAGCAGGCCCGCGTTCTTCCAACTGCGCGTTAAAAAAATTCTAGGGTCACGGGAAGCGTTTCTCACCCTGGATTCTGGCGCTGAAAGTATGCGGGCTAGTTAGTAGCTCTGCTAAACGGCCCTTGAAAGGGTACAAAAACATCCGAGTGTCTTTTTATCAGGGCTCATTTAAAATGAAAAACTTTGAACATACATGCCAAAACTACGACCACTTATAATCGAAATGGATTAAAACATATCTATGATTCTGAAATTAATCCCTTCAACTTCAAATCAACGCACTTAGTCCATCAGATACATTTCTCAGTTTAGTTCCAGTTTAAGTGACATATTTGAAACCATATATTATCACATACATATATATATACTATTATGCAATCAAGGTGGCAAAACTGCTGGCTCACTGATAATGCTGGAACGAGTTAATCTTGGTGATTATGAGCAAACGATGGGTAAGATTAAGGTTCAACGCCGTAATGTGCCTTAGAAACTACAGAGATATTATTACTGTACGCGACGAACAGTGTTAAGGCAATTACCATGACGACCATGAGATTATACAATGGCAAGACTTATCTGTGGGATCTACAAATCATTTGCAAACTAAGAGGGCTTCTTCAGATTACAGATCATCTGCAATGCAGTGGAAACGCTAATGGTATTGATCTTTAAAAGTAAGGATACGTTATTGAGGGATATACTACCCAGAGGTGTTGGAAATTAAACCCGAAAAATAAATATTTGTGGATTCGAAGCGAATGAAATACGATATGCGATCCAAATTTATCTTTTATCATAAATGAAGACAAAAATCCATCTGCTCCAACGAATAGTAAGTAGTGATGTTTTTGATGGTTGTGCAAAAATGATACACGAACTTTACCGAGGTATGTCTATATTTGTAAAGCTGAAAAACGAAAAAAATTAACAAATTATAATCACGAATTTTTGAAATGAAACATGAAATGAAAAGTTATTTGTTAAACCAAATAAAAAATAAGCCTAGCATTGTCAGACAAACTATTTCCGCGATTGGTGGGCACGAATTCTCATTTCAAATTTTCCTGAGAAACTTTAACGCAAGAGTACATTGATTAAATATGTTATCATGATTTCTTTAAATGCAAATATTATTTTGATTTGCGTTGTTAGTATTTTTATGGGTCAGGTTATAGAATGTGCACAGTGCTGATTTTTTTCCTTTTCGATGAAAATGAAGGAATTTATGCAATTTAAACGTATCGTGTGAACGACTGAATTTGAGTGCTCGTAATATTTTTAAATGCAATTCCCCGAAAAAAATTTGCCAAAAAACGCTTCAATGTTTCTGATTTCATGTTAAATTGCTGTAAAAGAATATAATCTCCAACACCAGTAACTTTTCTAAACGTATTACCTTCCTCGCAAGCGATCTCCGGATTTCAATTTTCAGACTAAAATACAATCGAGCATTAGCTAATATTTTAGAAAAGCAATGGTAATCGTCCAAACTGCTCATCGCAATCAGGAAAACTCCCGTGCAGCGGATAAGAAACCTTAAATAATAATCACAGAGCTTCTGAGTCACGGCGCTCGAACTCATAATCCAATAGATATCCAGCTTAATACACTATTAGATGGAGGACATGGATCTTGAGAGGGGAGAATATATATTTCCTTAGATAACATACATTCCTAAATTAATCGTTTTCAATCCCATGATATCCACAACTATTTCATTTAGGTTACCCAATTACAGATTGTAGAATACGCAAAATATATAGGAGTTAGATTCAATAAAGATTCAATCGATTCTAAGAAAAACAGGAATGTGCGACGACAAAGTGAGATAAATTAGCTAAGCACTTCTCCCTCGTTAGACCCCATTTGGAATACGCTGCCAGTGTTTGGGACTCACGATATAGGCTTAAAACAGATTTAGAACGTGTGCAGAGAAGAGCTATCATGTACGTGAAAAGTAATTACGATAGTCTTGTTAGTTTTACTGACCTCTTAGATCAACTCGGATGGGAATCTCTGTCAGAATGTAGATTGAAAAATTGACTAAACCTTTCATGTAAATCTAAGGGCAGTTTATTTTCGGACGAAATTAGCTGTATCTTACGGACGCCAAAATACCACAGTAAATCAGATCATTAAATAAAATAAGAGAGATATATTAAATAAAACTAAAAGAAATTTTTTTAAACTGTAAATAGAAAATGCCTAGAAAAAAGACTGTAAATTAATAGATTTAGAATGCCGTTTTTTCCACGATCAATAAGTGACGAAAAAAATAACGTTAGTACTTACAAATAGGTTGACGTGTAGTTTAGCCTCATTACTATTGTACTCTAATTAATGCATGCTTCTGAATTTTCCTAGTATTTTTAACGGCATGTTTTGATGCGTAAGCTTCATAGGCAGATTACCTTCTTGAGTGGTTGGCAAGTTTAGCATTTACATAAATGAGAAAGAATAATTAGCTAGTATGCGTAACACTTCTATTGACGTTTGTTGGGCATGTGAGAATCCTATTACATGTTGCATGCTGATGATTGATCACCTGCTACCAAACGCCCTTGAGGCGACTCGCATGGTATTACGCAGATGTAATTCGAACCTATCATGAGTAACACCGACATGAAAAATTTGCGAAGGAGCCCCGAATTAAGTGAGGTTGATGGAACGTGTGAGAAATGGTCCTGCGAGGAAACATGAGTGGAGTGTAAGAGACAAAAAGACGCCCAGGTGCGTGACATAACCCGAATCTTTTATTTTATTTATTTATTTAAGGAGTTGCTCACATACAGCATTTCTGCCAATTTATAGTGACGCAGTAACAAACATAAAATTTTAACATAAAAAAATTTGAATAGAGAGCAGTGGCATAAGATAGTAAAGAGCAAAATAGAAGGCACGAGGAAAGGGAGGTGGAGAGGGAGGTTTATTTATTAGCCGAGGAATGGGACATGGCGAGTTTGACAAATGAGTTTAAGGGCAGAAAAAACGGATCAATATTGTCTGGTAATGAATTGAGCAAGGAGTAAAGACGGTGTTGGAGTGAGCGCTTAACGAGGGATAGTCTAGGAATAGGCGTATGGAGTAAGGAATGTGTACGAGTGGGTCGGCAAGGCACTCTGAAATTAATGGATGAAAGCAAATCAGGACAATCAATGTGTGAATTTAGAATATTGTGAATAAGTTTTAAGTCTGTTTTAATCCTTTGATGGGGGAGATCAGTCATTAATAGGGAAGAAAAGAGTGAGCTGGTGGACATGTCATGTAAGTAGGGAACTCTGCGTCTAAGGATTCTGGCGAAGAAGCTGGTTATACTGTCAAGAGAAGTGAGGTTAGAGGGGGCTGCGATGGACCATATGGGAGAGCAATATCCGGTGACTGGAAGGATAAATGCCGAGAAATATGATTTTAAAGCTGTGGGATCGGCTATTTCTGTGTAGCGGTAGAGGAGACCTAAAAGTGACATGGCTTTGCTCTTGATTAAATGAATGTGTTCCGAGAAGTTAAATTTGGTGTCAGTAATGACGCCTAAATCCTTCACAGCCGAAACACGTTGAAGAGGCTCGGAATTAATTGAATTTTGAAAAATAATAGGGGATTTTTTAAGAGAAATCGAAAGGGAGTTGCATTTACTGAAATTTAAATTTAGGTTCCAAGAATTGCACCATTTTGCAGTCAAGTTTAAAGAATCTTGAAGGACTTTGCAGTCCGAGGGAGTTTGAATTTGCTTAAATAGCTTACAATCATCCGCGTAAAAAAGAGTATGTGTCTGGGATGGAGGCAAAAGTGTGGCTAGGTCATCAATGAATAGGGTAAATAAATATGGCCCAAGGACACTACCTTGAGGAACACCTGATGTTACCGGGGACCAGTAGGACGAGTTGCCAGAAAATATAACTCTTTGGAATCTATTTGTAAGGAAGGATTTGACGAGATTGAGAAAGGTTCCATGCACGTTGAATCGTTGACTAAGTTTGTGAAAGAGGAGGGTATGGTCAAGTGAATCGAAGGCTCTGGAGAAATCAAGGAATATGGCGTCGAGTTGAGAATTTTTTGCTATTGAGTTGACGGCATGGTGATGGAATACAGATAGGTTAGTAAGACAGGAACGATTAGGAAGGAAACCATGCTGATTTTTCGAGAGGTTAGGGGATGTAAAGTAATGTAATCTGTTGAGTATAATCCTCTCAGCGACAGAGGATAGGATAGGAAGTAAGGAAATCGGGTGGTAATTAGCGACTTCACATTTAGGACCAGTTTTATGGATTGGTTTAATGTTCGCCATTTTCCACTGATACGGAAAGACACCGAGCGTGAAGCAGCGATTTAACAGAATACTCATAGGAATCGCGAGGGAGGAGGCGCAGTTACGTATAAAGATAGGACTGAGGCCATCAGGGCCTGGTGAACGATGGGGGGGCACTTTGGAGAGAAAGTGAAAGACTTCCTGTGGATCGGTCTCAATGCGGGAAAGACAGTGCGTACAGCAAGTTGTGAGGGAGTAGTCAGGGCAAGAAGGGACATTGGATGCAGGCATTAGACGATCTGAAAAGAATTCAGCAAACAAGTTTGGTCTATTAGGGCCCTCAGCGTTACTATTTTCATAACAAACATTGTCCGGAATTCGAGAATGATTGCGGCGGCGATTCACAAAAGACCAGAATTTTTTAGGGGTGGTGGTGATAGATGAGCAGACGCTATGCGCATATTCCTTGTGGTCACGACGGATGAGAGCTTTAGAAAATCGACGAAGCCCTGTGTAAGAGCGACTAGTATGTTCGTCTTATGTAATCTCACTAATCTTATGTAAACATCCGGTATTTAGAGCAGAAAGATTTGATTCGCGGATTAAATACCAAACAGAGGCAGGAGGAGAAGAATTAACTTTCATTTCTTCGAAGGAGCGGATTTTAACAAAAAAACTTACGATACGATTTAGGTAGAGACTCTCCAGATACTGGGAGGTTATGCACCAGACCTGAGAACGAATTAATGAACGGATGTTTACTTATTATCTGGGGAAACCCATACGAGTATACAAGATAAGAAGAGAAATTAAATATCGCATTCTGCAGAGAAAAAATTTGATATCATTTCATCAAAACATTCAATATCATTGTCATAATCAGCAATCGTAAGATTGGTTTGACGCAGGAATCCATCCCTCGCTCCTATCCGCTAGCCATTTCATAGCGAACATTTTTTTCTCTTAAAATAATCATAACAAGCATTCACAAGTGCTGATGGAGGCTTCCACGGAGTGGTTCTGCAAGCGCAGCTTGGCTTCCGGGTTGTCCTCCGCGTCATATTATTATCGCACGGCAGTTTCACCAGCGTTTCAGCATGTGTCTTCAAATCGGAAGACGCCTGAACACCGACGAAACTGTCGTGTGAAGATGAATCAACGCGGAGGAGAACCCGGAAGCCAAGCTGCAAACATTCACAAGGACAGAATGTATTGGCAGCTACAAAGCAAAATAATTAATATCAGTGATACAAAAGTAACTACTTACTTTAAAGGTTTTCAAGGAATCATAACGAGCCTTCTCAAGGATAGAACGTTTTGAGAACAAGAAAAAGAAAAATGGAAAAGAAACTTGAATGTGGATTTTCAGAGAACAGTACAATGTTTATGTAAAGGATTGAAGGGATTGTCATGAATTGATGTAAATCGGTGGGAAAGTCCAGATTGTAGACGCGGTAAGTTGAAAAAAGCTGAAATATATGCATATTAGTGCGAGTTTGAGGAATTTAAATTGATTACATGAGCCACTCACAACAGCCATTATTCAGTGTAATTGGTAATTTCAAGCGGCGAAAGAAAAACGCTCAAGAGTGTATGAGGTACGCATCACAACCTATAACCAAATTACCTATCATTAGCCCTAAGTTTGGTATATCTGTTCGTTAAATAGATTTATTTGGATACGTTACTTATTTCTAAGACCTTAAATGTATTATTCGTCTCCTGAATTCATGGCAAATTTCAAAAATGAAATTTTTTTTGAAACGTGTAAAAATTTCTATTTTCTTTTGATGATACACATCAACAGGTATACATCAATAGGTATAAATCACATCCGCATCCAATTTTTTCAGATGACATACTCTTATTACTGGATGGAATAAAAATTTATATTAAGTACAAATTTCTACGATTCTTTGTTTACCGGTAGATTCGAAACTATTAAAAAAATAATGAAACGCTATCTTATCATAATTTACACACTCTCAATACACTTTTAGTAATAAAAAAACGAGTCGAAACCCGAAATCGGAGATTTTTTCAAAGGGGAACATTCGTAAAATATAATTTAAATAGTATATAATGTGTGGAAGAATGAACTCTATACATTTTTATTATTTAACAAGAAATTACTTTTTGAAGACCAAGAGAAACGCTGAATTAAGAGAGTTACATTGGTCAAAGGAGATAAGAAGGAATTCGTTACTTTCCTGGAAATTTATTAGCCATAAATATACCCAAATATAATATCTTTGATAAAATACCCAACGCGCATGATTTTAACAGTATGACAATATATCAAATTTACAGAAGTGTCCTAGGTCAGTTTTGGGATAGTATGTTGATGTAAGATACAGACAAGCCCGTAGATAAGGAAACAGTTTTTGATTCAATTTTTATGGGATAAGAACTTGAGTAAGGATTGGTAGAGGGTGGGTGACATCACTACTTTGATCCCAACATACCTCGAGTGGCGAAATGGTGATGTGGTCACGTGACTTGAATGCAATCAGTGAATGGTAAACTGTTGCTATGCAATGGGGTTCCAAGAAAAAAATCCTAGGGAAGTTCAGAGACCTTTCATTGGGGAGTAAAAAAATATATCTTTATGTATATATATACCGAATTTAATTCTGAAGCGTTCCTTTTTGACTTGGCTATTTATGCTTGCTCCATCTTCTGAGCCTCAGAGGCCTCCAAAGCGTGAAAAGGACCAGCCTGAGGCGCTTGAAATGTTAAACGGACCGTAGCCCTGAATTCGGTTATGTCATATGTGAACTCATGGCGTCATTAATGGAAAACGAGTCTAGCAAGATATCGCCCCCACACGCTCTCCAATGGCAACCGCTTCTTAGATCACGTGTGGCGTAGACTTGGTGTGCTCATCAATTTCCCATCCCCGAGTCACGACCAGGCGGGAGAAGCAGCCATCAGCCATCTCTTACACACATATATATAAATTGACTCTCGACTTGGCTGCTGCCGTGTCGATCACGCGGAGTACGTAAACTTTGAAGAAAGTTGGGTCGATTGAAGGCCGCGGGCAATCTCGCGAAGCGTTCGAGACTCGCCTCGAACGAGATGAATAATCGAAACGAGATAAAGCCGGAGGAAGTCGGTCTAGTCTCGCCAAGAGAGTTCGGCCGACTTCCCAACTCGGGTGCATTCATAATTGAGCCTTCAAAGTACGCAGCAGAAACCACTTCAAGGGGTCGCGGCTTCAAGAAGTGTTTGTTTTCAGCGAAGATGCACCGCGCAGCAGCACCCCATGAAAGTTTAAGGGTCCCACTCACATGGAGGTTATAGCTCATTAATTGCTACCACCGTGCAAAAGGACTTAAAAACATAAAATGTTGATGGAATGATATTTAATATTCAATAGGCACAGTTCGACGGGGTGATGGATTGCCACCGATTTTTAAATACTAGATGATACCTTTAAAAAACTTGAAAAAACACCGCAAAAAGGTGGAGAGTTGGTGGAATTATTATGTGACAAGAAAAACGACGATTTCAAATCTATTGTAGTACATTTGTGCAATTTATAAGACTATTATCGCCAAGCATTGCTATTGTATATTTTTTTATAAGTATTTAGGGGTTTTCAAGAGCGAATTATCAGCTAACATCGTCATCAAACATCCTTTTTCTTTCTCCTGTTGTGAACTTAATTCTTTCATCATAATTAAGCACGAGGAAAACGGTATTGACGACTTTTCCTCATTTGATAAAATAGCGGCGAAATATTATTTTACCGTGTGTATCGGCAGGTACACGCATTTTCCGAGAAATTGATATTACCAAACGTTCACGACATTACCAACGTCTCATTCACCGTTGAATCCCACAGAAGTATTTCAAGGCATAGTTGAAGCATTAAACGTTCTGCCTAGAATCGTACCAAATTTCCTCAACTCGCCAAAGTATTTCTCGTAAA
The DNA here is from genome assembly GCF_921293095.1 of Ischnura elegans. Taxonomy (NCBI): domain Eukaryota; kingdom Metazoa; phylum Arthropoda; class Insecta; order Odonata; family Coenagrionidae; genus Ischnura; species Ischnura elegans. Next base: position 111,020,304 of record NC_060254.1, on the reverse strand, counting down.
TAGTACGCAGTGCTTCTTATGCAAATTTCACGCGATGCATCCGAAAGGTTGGTTGGGAAAGGCGAGGGTAGAGATCGCCGCTGAGTAAGCCACAGGTACGTCCAATTACTCCTGGCATTCAATAGCAGTGCCTTTTCCTAAGTTTCCCCGCACTTGAATTTTGATCAGGGCTGTCCGAAGGCCTCTCCCGATGTCTGAACCCGGGACCATTCCAGCAACAGCCGCACGCTCCACCCCTTCAGACATCACGCCCCAACTTAAGAAATTTAAGAGCCAATACGTCGTGAGAAACACTTAAAGGTAATATGCATTAAGAATGGCAATAAGGAGTCGCAGTTTTACGAGGGGGAGCAGACCTCCATGCCTAGAAGAAATTCCTGAGATGGCCGAAAAGGTGGAAAAAATGGTTTTTATGCTGAAAAGAATACGAGTTACAATTTTTTTCTTTTGTGGCTGAGACGACTTTTAAGAAAAAGAAATGAATGTTGGCAGGCAGGAGAAGAGATTGCATCGCGTAACACTTTCATTCACTTGGGTCATATCGATGATCGCCGAATCCAATTAGTTGAGCACTCGTTCAATGCCAGAACCTCCCAGTGATAAGACGAAAAAAACTGGTGCGAGGAATCTCTCGTAGAGAGCCTCAAATTTTAGCGTATCTGGCGTTGAGAAAAACATTGATTGATTGCAGAAAATTAGCCAGGTGAAGAATCATACCATGACCGTATTTTGATCGATTTTCTGGCAAGGGCAGTGCAGCCAAAATTATCACCAATAATTTTCTTTTCCTTAACACGCCTTCAATCATTTGATTTTTCCGATTCTTGATTTAGTAATAAGCCATTTTCTTTAATCATAACCTTTGCTAAAAACGTATTGAACACGAAATGAAATATTAGCAAAAAATATTTATAACTCTTCCCAAATGATTCTGTCGCTTTACCCCTAGGTAAAGTACAGCGTCGTTACTCATACTAATGCCCAATGACACAGGATTTATGATTTATTGAGATTGGGTGCTAAGCAACATTTATCGTCATGGAGATACATTGTTCTAAACGAACTTGCATGATTGGTTGTATTGTCAATTAAACGTATATTGAACATAAATTGAACGTATGCATGTCCGAGAATGATTTATTTTCCAATTGTGGGAATAAAAATAGTGTAATAATAAATTTTCGCACAATTTGTGTATTGCGGGTGACTCCCGTAAAAGTTATCACCATAGCTACTCCCGGTATACTTATATCAGTAAAAATAATTATCCATGGAGAGTGTTCGCTATTCTGAACATTTCCTAAAACTATAAGACTAGAGCCGCTAGAGACTCGGAAGCTGCGGGCTACACTTAGAATGCTTGAGGAACTGAGAATAGAAATATTTCAGAGCGACACGAATGACATCATATCAGAACCCCACCACAGTTACAGCTCCGACATTGACGATAAATTAAGAGAGATATTTTGCTGAACGGATTAGTCGAGGACTTTAATTTTTCCCCGAGCAATAAAGGACTTTAATAAATGCTGAGCGTAACTTCGTTGCAGCATTTCCTTTTTATTTGCCAACGGCTGGTGTCTACTTTCTCAATATAATATTGTAAGAGTCTCGCGGGGAAGTATCCAGATGTAGAATGCTACAAATATTTTTCCTTCGAAAGCCAAATACCGCTAAGCATAAAATCACGTGGATAGAATTCTGGAATCAGAGTTTTTCTCCACGGTGTCCCTGCTTCCATTCTGAACGCATTTCCTTTTTATAGTGTCCTAGACGGCTAGTGTCCTAACACTCCACGCTACACGCCTGTTGAGGTTTCTTTCGGGGGAGTAGATAGATACATGTGTATCCTGAAATTTTCAAGATGATGTATTAAGTTTTAAATGAATAAGACGTCATCAAACAAGACAAAAGACTATCGCACGAGAGGACGATATGCAATGCTCTCTTAAATTCTAACTGAAGCTCCTTATGAACTCCTTGGTCCCCCCCGGCTGATTAGAATGTTTTCGTAATAATTTACTATCCCCTTAGTCTTAGTGCAGCGCTTGAGTTTTCCGTCTTCTTCGTGTGTTGGGATTTCGTCGCTTTAACCTCACACGGCCTCACCGCACCACTCAGACCCTTACCCCCATATCTCCAACCCCTCTCCACGCCTCACCGTCCACCGCTTGCATTTTAAAAGGTCCGGTGCGCTTTGGAGAGGAGCCAAAGAGAATAATGAACTCGCGCATTCCGGCTCCTGAGTGGAGGCCATTTGCAAACCGAGAGAGGGTAGCGCTATCGCCCTTTCCGACCCAGACTTTCTCCGTCATATGGTTTTTTTCAACGGCAGTTTATTCTCCTCCTTTTTTTTCATAAATTTTGCAGAGAATATTTTAGGGTACTTACGGAGTACTACCTTTCCCTTGGACTACAACCTTGTCGCGGTGGAAAGGCTTGCGCGTTCCTATGACCCCTCATGAACAGGAAGTAGCTTCTGAGAGGATCGTTATGCAAGAGTTTAAAGAAAAGGTTAGTGAAGAGTTTGATTTGGAGTGTAGCGCTCTACGGTGCGGAAACGTGGACATTGAGGAAAGAAGGCGAAAGAAGATTGGAGGCATTCTAGATGTGGGTATGGAGAAGAATGGAGAAGGTGAAATGGACGGAGAGGAAAAGGAACGACGAATATGGTTGGCGAAGAGAGGCAGCTTTTAGATGAGGTACGGAGGAGACAGAATATATGGATGGAGCGGGGAGGGGATGTTAAAAATGGTGTTGGAGGGTGGAATGTTAGGTAAACGAGGGATAGGAAGGAAGAGAATAGGATTTTTAGTTAGAATGAAAGGGAGTAGGCCTTACAATGAATTGAAGAGGGAAGTGGTGGATGGGGAGGGAAGATCCTAGAATTCTTCTCAAGTACTACCTACATGGAAAACTACCTTAATCGGTAGAATACTGTAATAATAAGGAGTACTAATGATGGTTTTAAGACGGTTGCAAAGGCGTTGCATCAAACTGAATTTCACGTTAAATGAAATATGCGAAGGATGTCATACATTTCCATTTAATTTTGACACGTACAACTACTTTCGACGTGTTACTGCATCATCTTAGGCTGCTCCTCATGGTTTCAGGTTGTGGTAGGTAGTTTATACCCGGTTAGAGTATAAATAGGGGGAACGGCGGGGAGGGGGGGAATGAAGGAAAATAGGGACAGTATCGGGGAATAGGTTTGATATTCAAAATCATTAGGTTCAGTCTCATTCCTCTTTTCCTCCTTTTTGTTATTTTCCGCTGTTAAAAGGCATCCAACAGTCGTCACTTGCGTACGAAGTGAATAACCTTCGCGTTAAAGCAGTAGAGGTTTTTTATGCCTACACGTCTTTATATGCTTAAACCAGACAAGAACTCCCACAATGGGGACACATCTAACTTACGACTAGGTGAGGTCAACCCATCTCTCCATTGTCAAGTTTTCTTTCAGCTATTATTTCTTACAATATTTATGAATTTAAATATAGAATTTTTCTTGTATTCTAACGAGAACATCTGTATTTTTTCATTTATAGAAGGACAAGGTACTTAAACTTAATATTGGGGCTCACTGGTATGTACTGAAGGGATGACACGTAGAATGGAGTTTGAGGTTTTCTGGAGTCACCAGACCATTGCGGTAGCCGTAGAAACCACGGAATGCCTAATATATACTAGTGATGGGTCGGTTCGATTCCTCGATTCTCGGCCAAGAACCGGAATCGAAAACGAGTACTTGCCAAGGCGAAAAATCGATTCCGATTCCAGTAGTACTTCAAACAACAAAATATACGACCGCGTTTCCAATAGTCATTTGAATTTTCGCGCCACGTAATCGTAATAACAAAACACACCTTTTTGGGATGTGCGAGTACTCGAAAATTCAAGTCGATCGAGTAGTTGGTACTCGACTCGAGCGTTTCGAGTAGCATTACGAATGTCGAGTCGAGTAGTTAAGGTTACAGAGCTTTCGAGGCTAGTAGGTCCAGCAATTTGCCGACAGGAAGCGCTATCATGAAACTCATGTAATAATGCAGTTTTTAAAGCCGATAAGTCATTCTAATGCCTTGGCTTGGTAGTTTCAGCTTGCCGAATACACTATAGTTGTCGACGTGGGCGCCGAATACCTTTACGCCAGCCGCGGCGGCCGATCGTCTTCCTACTCCGCGCACACTGGTCCGAAATCGGAAAAAGCTGGAATAAAATCCAAAATGACCTTTTTGGGGATAGAGACTTGAAACTCGTAAATACTCATAAATCATTACCAAATATTGATTTATATGCCATATCACATAAATACGGACCTTTAGTGAGATACAGAGGCCCAAACATGACCAATTTTTTAATGCCACGCGAGATATCGTTTTTCCTAAAAAATCTTTGAATTTATCCAAGTGGTTTTGCGTTGGTATGAGTTTTGTGGAATAAAAAACGCAATATTCCTTTGATCTGGTGCTTTGCCTATACTTTCAATGACTTTTGAAGATTTTGGCTCTCATCTGTCTGGTTTTACAACGCAAAATGGCCGACTCGTTGTTCACGTGAAATTTGACATAAAGTAGACATTATCTTTCGTTTACGAAAAATATAACTCGGAAAATTTGAACCACAATATAAAGTAGAGATTTCTAAAGAGTACTGAGTAGAAATCTTGAAAAAAAAAGTTTGCGACGAAGGAAATAAGAGCGATTTTTCAATCGCGCGTCAAGGCTGAGCTACACGCTGCGGAACTTTAAGGCTCGGTAACTGAGGCCGATTTTTCAAGTTTTTTTAAAAACATTAGTCTTGAAAATCGTCATTTAAAGCATGGATAATCGCCTTCATTGACATAAAACACTAAACTGAGGATGTTAAAAAGGATTATGTATAGATCGACTAGACCATTTAGCGCATTACTCGAGTGAAAATACTAGTGATTGGATATTTTTCGGAACCATCCCACGCGTAAGAAATATGCCTCGGGTATTGAAGTAAAGTGAAGAGATTAAGTCAGCATGCTTAAGAGAGAGAAAAATGAACTGTTTTCGTGAAAGGCAACAACCGATACCCTTTTTCCCTTTCCACCTTCGCCGAGGTGAGTCACGCGGAAGGGGGAGTTTCACACCACAAGGCTCTTTTAGCCTTTTTTATTACTGCGTCCGTCCGATGTGATATTCATTTGTAGCGGGTAAGTTTCTTCCTTGAACTTAAAAAAAAACAAGAATTTTTAAGGTTGATTAAATGACGTGAGAAGTATAGAATTTTTTTGGCTCTACAAAACTGAAGTTTAGTTCTATAGTTGTTTGCTTCGTCCACTTGAATTCCATGAAGATTCAAGATCCGAAAAAATCGTTGATATAATTTTTAATAAAAATTCCAAAGTCTCCAAAATCTTGCAATTTTGGTGGGAAAGTACTTGCCCAATAACACACATGTGTAGCAAGAGGCAATTTTCTGCAGGCAGTAATACTGTAACATGGAGACATCAAAACCTGCTGGCTGAGAATGTAGAATAATTGGTTCTTCTGCTTGAGAATTTGAAAGGGCCAAATATTACATGATCCATTTACGTAGTATGCAATCTTTATCACAGCTATGAAAATTTATGTACTCAGGGCTCTCCCTTGTAGTTTGGATATATATATATATATTGTCGACATATTATGAGTGCCAATATTCTAAAATAATACCTATCATGTAACACCACTTTTCAGGTATGTTCTGTTTTGAAATTTAGCTAATATATTTTAATTACATAGTAATGATATGAAAGATGCTTTTGTCAACTGACTCTTTCACGGAGTAATATTTTTAAAAGTGGTTTTCTTGTTTCCTGGAATTAAGTGATATTTTTCTTGGAGCCTATGGCATCAGAATCGATGGAATCGGTATCGGTAGAATCGGAATCGAAATGCCAGAATCGGAATCGGGATCGGAATCGATAAAATTTTGGAATCGACCCATCACTAGTATATACCTTTAAAATGTTTGGAAAACTTTTAATTACAATATGAATTCCGAGTTTGGTTTCGACGGCAAAAAAAATTCTGCTGCAATTGAGATACACTACAAAAACCTGTTATTTCCTTGTTAAATAAGAGCGCACAATTAAATGTCTAAAATCATGAACGCGAAAATACAACATGCCACAACTCAACCTGCCTGAACGCATAAACACAAAATGAAGTCTGTTCTGATTTCTTCCGCGCATGTTTCGTTCCACCGAAATTGCTCATACATTCATACGATTACTTGTGCATGTCGGTATATATAACCTGGACTTTTGAATTTACTTAAAGTGTCCATCAGCGCCAAATTTTCCTTTTTCTATCGCTTATTCTGTCACTTTCTCTATTTGCAATTGTTATTAAATTAAAAGCCAAGCGTGACGTTATAACCGCTGTTAGTAGCCGTGCGTTCTAATTATAGATAAATACGGCACCAGTAATGGTTTCAGTGACGGAGAAAGGGAAGTGCCGAGTGGTGGAAAAAAGGAAGGGATTCCCATCCCTGCAGCCATAGTGGAAAATGATTGCGATGAAAGTTCATCCTTCCACCGATTGTTAGAGCTATCCCTCGGAAGGGGCGGGAACAATGATCCCGTGAATCAGGCTCAAAATGCGGAGAAAGCGAAAGGGGGATGGAAGAGATGCCTTTCGTGTCGCACTTGGGAGGAAATAAAAGTTGCCTGCGAGCCATGTCCTGCCTGAGCCTTCAAATTTCCGGGAAAGTAAATCGAAGATGAGATCCTCATGGGGTCGGGCAGCTGGCATTGACCTCCCGCCTGAATTCAACAAACGCAGGCAACTTAGTCACGCACTAAGGATGTCCGGGTTGCCCAAATTACAGGGGCACAGCGGAAAATGATCTTCTAGAGGGAATCGATCTTGCAGAGGTGCTTCGAGTCTCCCGGTTGCTAGAAATGCGGTCTCTTAATCGATAGTCGACAGTATAGTTCAATCATCGAAGAGTACGAAAGTAATCATATTTTCTCAAAGCTGAAAATAGAAACTAAACTAATTTCACTACAATCTAGGTCTTGTGTTCTAAACATTCTTATAGGAGATTAATAGAAAAAATTATCGGAAAATAAAATGAAATACTGAATAAAATATTAGCTTCATTCCTCAGGGGTGCTTATAAAGAAAAGTAAATGCGCACAGTAGGCCATCTATGACTCTTCTAAGGACTAATAGAAACTGTCGCAAACAGTATTTAAATTGACTTGTACCTTGTCAAATGCTTTCTTCATGCTCCTTCCTGAGGTTTACATATTTCTCTATCCTATCATTGTACCCATATTATTTCTCATTCCGCGTTGTCTTCTTCCAGCATTCACGGCTTCAGCGAACAAAACATTGGCGTAGAGCCCACGATACAAATGACTGCACTGCACGCTCAAGTATTCCAAGTTATTTTAAAATATACCAAGCACTACGCTAATTTTTCCGTTAATTTAAACAAATTTGTCGCATTTTGTCAATGATCGCTGCTTATTTTGACCGAGGGGAAATATAATATCACTAAAATTGCTCCTTAGGATTACGTTATCGCTAATTTGGTCCATAAACAACAAAAGCTTGTTTTGAACAAAATCCACCGACGCGAAATCTTTAAATTCAGATTTTACTTGGTAGAAATTCGTTCTGAATGAAGCTAAATGAGCCTCTGTAAATTTTCAGATAAGTTTTTATTGGTACGACGTGTTTAAACGCAAACGCATACTTCTCGAGTACAAAGATATTTGCCGAACAATAGGAAATTATATTATTAGCAAACATGCACTGATATTTGTCCGGATCTTTGTATTAGAGAATGACGCCTTAGCGTCGAAACGTGTCGTACAATAAATATTATCTGAAAATTTAAAAAGCTTGTCTATCTTCATTCATCTACGACCAAACTCAAATCAAGAACTCCTTCTTTACCTCCTCTGCGTCAAAGTACGCGAATATCCGTTTAGAGTACATTTCTGTCGCTTGGCTTCCGGTGAGTTTGATGTTTTATTCGTAGAGTTGGAAGGTTATGAAAAAATTCAATTTGATGGTGTCACCAGCTACTGCCTGGCTTTTCACTGATTTTTCAGCTAATCTCATTTACCTCGAGTTGGCGTCGCGTGATTCGTTTTTGTTGACATTCATTATTGTTGTTGCGATTAATTCCATCAATCAGCGATTCTCTCTGAACGACTCAATGGACAGGACTCAAATGACGAAATTTCGAGAAAACAAGGGCAGAAGCTTATACGCTTTCATAACTATAAACCGAAGAAGAAATGGCTGAGTGAGAAAGATTTTTTCTCGTAGAAACAAACCTTTCTCTTCCATCAACCGAATCGCTTTAATGCATGGGGTAGTTCGCTCAGATCCGAAATTGTATTCTCAAAGTTTAACACAAATATACCATTAACATGAAGCATCATTACAAAACAAAGAAGCCATTCAATATGGTCTTCTTAAGCCAGCAGGTTCTATATCTACACCTTCTACATTGGTTTAACCACCACCTCACTCAACCTACGGATTAACAACCATCGAGCTTCTTGCAAACCCACTTCCCAATCTGCTTCGCTTCCTGTCCCTACCCACGCCTTTTCCCACAATTTAGAATTTGATGATTGCTTTCACATAGGAATACTTGCCTCTCTCCCACCCTCCGCCTCACCGCTAGAATTGAAAACTCTTGAGCAGTCTTCCATTTGGCTATACCAAGCTTTCAACCCGCCTGGTCTTAACAGGGCCCACTGATCTCATTAGCCTTCTCCTCTTTCCCATCCCCCATTCCCCACCCTCTCCCTTCCCCTATCTTATCCTAATCCCCTCAGCCTTTGGGCATCCTCTGTCCTCCTCCTCAGTCTCTCATTGTCTCCTTCCCGACGAAGACCCTAAGGCGTCGAAAATTTGAAACTAACGTGTGAGTTCTCTTTTATTTGTGTCTATGTTTTTGTGGCCTATCATGGCATTTATTTATATTTATATCACCTGTGGTGTCCTTCAAAATTAACATATATATATATATATGAATGTTCAAATCATAGTCACTAAACATAGACACAAAAAAAGGAAACACTCACACGAAAAATAAAACTGGAAGACTTCTGGAAGAGAAGAACTCGTAGTTGTAGCTACTTCATCAGCCTAGGAGAGAATGAGTGGGGAAGGAGTGTGTTGGAAAAAGGGAAAAGGTGGGGGGAAGAGGGGAGGGGTGTATTGGGGCGGGGCTAACTCAACAAGATACATTCAAACCCGGGTGCTTGTTGGCTTGTAAATGCCAGATGCACGCCAATTCGAATTGAACATATTGAATCGAGACTATATTTACAACATTTAAATTCACATGGAAACAAACTGTACACACGGTTCCGTAAAACCTGCATTTTCAGGAATTTCTGTTATATTCTCAAATGTATCTATTCCCTCATCAATAACTACATGGAGCTCCTTGCCTCTATTAGGATCACTGCTAATTTAAAAAAAGAACAAGGTATTTTGAAGATTGAAATAAGATACAGGGCTATACTCCCATTATGCGACGGAAAATGGTAAGAAGTAACAATTTACCTCTGCTTAGACCTATTGCCAAATCCTTGGTCCTGCTGTCTAATAGCTGAAGTCATTGCCATACCTCTTGGACCGCTGAGGTCAAGTGAGCGATAGGAAAAATAACTGGGCAACTTCTTCACCTTCTGCTCCAGATCTATATCATTCTCTGCATGTTTGCCCATATTAATCAGTCTCTCTCTGTACACAGCTGGTAATTTAAATTTCATCATATGTATTACATTAGCAGTTTCATATGATAGGAGAATATTGAGAACTAAGTGAACACAATATCATATGTTGAAATTGAGGTTTATTTCACGGATATTTAAATACCTTTGGCAATTGTCAAGAAGGTCAAAGAGAATGGAATCAATTCTTTTTTCCTTGGGCACACCTCATCTTTTTTGCGTCTTCCTCCCCAAAGACACCAACTAAGAGTCCTGCACTGTCCTCTTCTGCAGTTTGCATACTATTCTATGCAGGTTCAGTGCAGTATACCATTGCCAAGGTGTACCTCCAATGAAGCGGTAAATGAATACGGCGAATTTCGGCAAAGGAAAGATTAGATCGAAAGCTATACTGTACAAGGAAAGATATGAATGCAACTATGTGCTGTTAAGAATACATTATTCTAATATATATATTTAAGGGTTCTCAGGGGAGTTGCAATAACTTACTCAAAATAAAAGAGCTAAATAACACACTGAATTCAATGCGATATGCTCTCTTTTGTCGTTCCGGCCCAAATCACTGTTTATTTATTTTAAGCATAACTTCATAGCAACAATGCAAAACGACCAATATAGGTGACAGAGGAAGCGTCAACGGAGCTGAAAGGTATTCTCCGTACACTCCCGCAGAGGAGTTAGGGAAGCGTGTTTGGGGTTCAGGAATCTCGGAGAGTGAACCGGGAGTCAATGTAGTCACACGGAACGTGTGTAACTCTCCGTTGACGCTACCTCTACGCTCAGGCAAGCGTTCGATTTTTACCAGGGAGATGTCTCAACGCCGAAATCCGAGTTTGAAAATTCGCCCATCACGACAATGTAAAATCGAAATCGTTTATTCCCCGGATTTGTTTCGACATTTGAAAATTCCAAGATAGCCAAAAAATCAACCAAAAAATCTTACACCTTATATTTCAAGGAATTTGTCGTACAATTCTTGCAAGTTGGTCAAAAAAATTCCTAAAGTTTTCCCATAAGAAAAGCATAGAAAACGTTCAAAAAATAATAAAAAATACTAAATTTTACTATTTTACTATAAATACTCGATTTTTCATAGAAACTTATCACCTTATGCCTCTAGCTATAGTTTAATGAAGTGCCGTGTGGAGTAGACTGTCATACTATTTTATTTAGTTTTTTCTTTAATTAGCTGATGTTTTAAAGATTTTAATTCTATACTAACCGCAAGTAAAGTTGAAACTTCCGTCAAGTAACTTATACATTGTCATTACACTAAGCTTCTAGATTGCGAATCTAAAGTAATGTCCACAATTGCGATTCCGATTTTTTTATTATTATTACATTATATATTTATTATATTATACCATTAGTATTTTGTTATTTCAAAATCTGTCACAGTGGACAATGAATGAAAAATTGGTGAACAGGCACATTGCCGTTTCAGGTCGGATGATGAAACCCAGACATAAATATATTATACGTCAGAGTCGAGTGTCTGGTAATCTGTATACGTATCTTACTGCCTGCGTTTACTTCTTTCTGTTTATCGTTAAACCCGTCTGATAAAAACTCCGCTAGATACCTCCCTTCCTTTTTCAGCTTCGATTATTTCATAAAAAATATGCTCATAGCTCAGGTCAGGTTCAATTACGCCATTCTATCCTCAGGATCTTAAAAAATGAAGTGTACAAAATGAAGATAGAATGTAGCCATAAAATCGACTTGCGATCTGGTTTTCAAAGGAACTTTTTCACATGGAATCGAAAACATAAAACAAGAACAAATACGTTACGAGATTCATTGAAATTCATTCGCTATTCAACACTGGCGAAGAAACTTGGAATTTTATTTTCCGAGGAAATGGCTCACTTCCAGGTTTCAATAAAATTCATTCGTCCATTTTCTCGCAGAGATTTTTATTCGGCGATATTTCACGAGACACACGGCGAAAAATCGCTGTCGCCCCAATGCACTCGCTCGCTCGAGGGGTGGGAAATATTCCCATAGAATGAATATAGAGGGCAGGCAGTTCGGAGGCTGGAATGGCCTCCAGCGTCTTCTCCATAAATTTGGCGGCGGACGTCGCGCCGTAACGATTGTGGAGGATAAAAAAAACATACTCTCACCGCTGCGAACGAAGTGTAGAAGGGGCCCTTTAGTCGTGAACGTGAGCAAACGGGACAGCACCACAACAACGCACTTTTTTGAGCTGATAGCTCGTAGGGCCCAAAACGAAGCACTAACTAAAAATCTCATTAAATTGTACCGAAAGACAGAGTGGTAAATATTAGCATACTCATCATACGTCTGCATAGAAAAGAGTCGAATGGGTTAGTCTCATAATTTCTTGATCGATTGACATTGTTATTAAGCTTTATTTATCAATTTCAATGACTTAGAGCAAGCATAGTATGTATTCAAACCCAGGTAGTTTATTTTTCTAAATATTTTGCATAATTTAAACATTATATTTCCTCATTGATAAATCAAATGATGAGGTTACAAAGGAAATTAATTGATTATGATAAGAAAAGGGGCCAAAGTCGCTAAAAATGTAATACGCCATCGACATTGCTCTGTTGTTGGTTCAATGAAGCCACTGTAACGTGGCTTTTTTACCCCAAAAAGATTTTGACCAAAGGAAAAGTATTGTTCTTGGTGCAATACCATTGAGTTATCAACTACTGGAGTGATTGAATCTGTGACAAGAGTCACGAAGTGATCGATTGAGGATGAAAGTTTATTAAACCATATTCCGGTCATTTTGGCCAGCGGACGTTTGGGGCAGCCGCTTAGTTGGGAAAATTCCAATAACTCATCATACTAATTTCAAAAATGGAGACAGGCGATTGGCCAATGGCCACCATATCACGGATACATGAAGTTGAGTCACGTGGTATTCATGCGCGGAACCCAATAATCCTCCGCCCTCATTTGTTGGTTTGATGGTGGGAAGGAGCGTCAATACGAAGGCTTTTGATACGATTCTTGAGGATTGCTGTCAGCCCAATAGCGCATGTTTTCTTTGCTGAAAAATCCACACAAATTAAAACTGGATTCATCGTGTGACATCATGCCTTGTCCAACTCCATTTTTATTTATTTTATTTTACGTTATTTATTTAATTACGTTCAACATCTAGGTTTTAGATCGTATAAATTTATGTTTTAAAATGTATACTTTGCTAGGTTGATGTTTTAGATTGTTTATTGATTGTTTGAAATAACGTTACTATGCGTTGTTGATAAAAATAATGGGATTGATGTATAGAAAGTTCAAGGGAGAAGATGTGTAACAAAGTGACACATATTGAGATTTCAAGGAAGCTTTGAGGGATCTCGGGGTCACAGTCAATAAAAAACAATAGAGTCCACAGGACCGTGAAGAGACTTGCACTCGCCCCTCCGAGAGTTGAAGTCACGTCATTAAATTCCTGCACAATCACCATGTTGCAAGGATGATAATGCCGATCATTACGAAGAATTTTCTTTCCTGAACGATTGGAAAATTAAGGGGCAGAATCATGTTTGTGGCCTGAACGCCATGGTGATCGCAAAGTTGAAGGTTTCAATGTTCTCAGGTGATCTTATGGACTCAACGACTCTATTGTTTCGTCTTGTGGCACTTCCAGTTTGTATTAAAGTATTTAGTACCCCACGTAACAATTGATTTCGGGGCAGGGGGAACGGGGATAAATTAAAGCGATTCCTCAAGATTGGGTTGGTATATTACGGAGCATCCGCACGAAAAAAAGGCCTCAGCGGTAAAACACGTTCCTCACTGATCAATTTTGACGCCTTTCGACGACTCGACTTCGTGGAAACAAAACTTTACAGCCACGCCTCTGGAACGAGATCACTAGCGCTCCGCCACGACAGCAGCCTACTATGAATGGAAAGCATTTCAGAGAAGAGAGATATGTTGGCGCACCGTGTATTACACGGGCCAGTGAGAAGGACGCGGAGGCGATAAGCGAGAAGGAGTCGAGAGGGTGGTGTCCCTTCTGGAGCGTCGAATTGTGGGAACACAAGAGCCCCGCGAAGTGGAATGGACGTGGTTGGAGAGAGGGAAGAGAAGGATAGAGTGCGTGGGTCTCGTGGGATGATAGGAGAAGCGTGGAGTGAAGGCGATAGAAGGAATCCCATGCTGCTGTATCCCAAGGGAGAAGTAGGCAGGGCGAAGCAGTTGTGTCGGTTGGGTTGAGCCAAATAACTGTGAGAGCCAAGCAGGGAGGAGGATTGGGCCCAAAAAAGGGCTGTCTAAACATGTTCACAAAGTTACTGCCGGTTATATTGCATGTTTTGCATGTTCTAACTATTTTTGCCTCTATTGCAAGTTTTGTTTTGGCATGAATGTTGAAGTATAATTTGTTAGTACAAGTATGCCTGCATGTATAACATATTTATGACCGTGTGGTGTGCATCTGCGAATCCTCTTGCATGCTATTTGCTGGTATTTTTGGTTTGATTATTGGTATAACATAATTAATTTTTGGTATAACAAATTTGTTAACACTAGGAATACCGGACTTGACACCCCCCCTAGAACTACCGAATGGAGTCATTTTGACTCCTACCTTATTATTGTTTATTTTTGCTGTTTATATCTGTTTTTATTGATAGATTGCATTAGTTTATCATTTTTGTTAATAATTGCAATATTTCGGACGTCGTTTTAACAAAAAAAATATATTTTTTTTAAATGCGAAATTCGACAGTGTTGCTTTGAAATTCTTTTTTCTTACATGTTATTTTGTTTTAATAGAATTATAATGGAGGAATTGGATAAAACAGCAAACGTAGACTTTTCAACACATTTTATCATATTGTTTGAATGATCAAAAATATTACTTAGGCTACATGGTAGTTGGGAAGATAATTAACTAAAGCAAAAAAATGCAGTTGATACGCCACGCATTTGTCTAAGGTGCTTTAGAGTTCAAGCATTGTCGTTCATTTTCATTGCCCACACAAAGACTTTTGGCAGGTCTTACAATTCCCAACTGATAGATTATTTTTGCACTTTGGTTTTGCCTGGAAATAATTTTTTTGCAGAAACCCGTCAGAAGAATCTGCGGCATTGGACACGCAACGCTTTTATCTACATCTAACATGAGGATCAGCCAACTCTGTAGCGAGCTTTTTCTAAAACGTCTTGCGCGAAATGTTTTAGGTAGTCTCATAGTACACTATCCATGAACACCTGCTAAGTCGGGAGTATTTTCCAACGAGTAGATAGGCTATCACTGAGTAGACGTTCTTGTGGTATATATGTGATTTCATCTCTTTTGGTTCTTCTATTCTCTTTTATTTACCTTTCCCACAATGCTAGTACCCTGGATTTTTTTGCTGTTCAGCGAGTTTGACTGAGGTAAAGTAATTATATACAGTAACATTTCGCCCTTTTTCAGAAATGGTTGCATTGGTTTCAGTACTGCTAAACGGCAATCTGCATGAAGTGAATTACCTTTTCCAACATAAGGGAAGGCATTTGCAAGATATTTGCTCTCCTTGTCAACGGGTAGCCAATATTCATGGCCGTATTTGTCCGGATTATAAGGAATGTACAGAGTGAAATATACCTAATTACACTGGGAAAAAGTTGTTCATCAACTATAATGTACGGACCAGGTTTGTAACAAGCAATGTAATTCTCTATGAATCTATCGTACAATATTGAAAAGAGGGAAAACTTGACAGTTTTGAGCCGCTGGAATCAATTAGATTTCTCATCAACTCTTAGACATTGCAAAATGTTAACAAACCTAGTCGTTCGTTATAGAAAATGGTATTCCCCAGTCGTTTGACCAAATACTCTCAATAGAGTAATCATTTGTACCTGGTATTCCTCGGGCATAAAATATGGCTATACATGCAACTAGCTCCACATCGGAAAGTGTAAAATCTTCGTAATTTTGCCTGCGTGGTTCCACAATTGTACATCGCTTTATGTGAGTCAGCATAAACGAAACGATAAATAATCGTATATAATACCTTGTTTTGTAACTACCCATGAAAGGGAAAGTAAATGTAAATTACTGCTTATATTTCGCACGCGTTTTGTCTGAATCTTCAGACTCACTAGAAACGTTTTGAGGAATAAAATCCTCGACTTCGTCACAGCCGAAATGATCTTTTGTTTCGCGTTCCGATTCACCTTCCGGTATAGAATGCAACATAGATAGGACTTCTTCACGCTTTCGCCTACTTCTTCTAGCCATACTCCCAGTCAGGAAAAATGAAATCCTTGCTTCATAGGAGTTTTGCAGTCCACTCGAGAGTTCACTGGATTCACTAATGCAAAGGACAGCGCACGGTTTTCCTGTGCGGCACCCGGCAGCCAGCGCTGTCAGAGCCGAACGTGCTAGGACAGTAACTTTATTTCATTCTACTGATTTATTTTCCTGGTTCATCAGTGTATCAATTTTTCTGGGGAATCGGTATATCAGAGGTACTGTTTCATATTTGAAAATCAACTTCCACGCAGTCAAGGCTGAAATAAAAGTGCTGCAGCGCAATGCACAGTATTAGCGGGCGGCGGCAAAGGTGGGCGACGAGAAGGAAGGGGTAACGGAGGAGGGACAGACACAACGGATTCTAAACACATGGATTTTGAAAATGCTATGAATTGCATATTCACCACTCTATCGCAAGGTAAAATAATATCAGGACATTCACATAGTTCATAGATCCAAACACAGACCCGTAAAATAAGAAATGCTTTCAAAGTCTCGCAAATATGAGCCAAAAGGGAAATAATTGTGTATTTAAGCCTTTGATTGATTTATATTAATTATTATTGACATAAGAAGAGATAAAAACTTGTATAAATATTACTATTTGGTGAAAAGACAAGCAAAATACATTAGGGAGTCAAAATGACTCCCTTTGGTAGTTACAGGTAAATTTTGAAAAACGTGCACTATTTTATTTTCTAGAATTATTTTAATCGCACAGCCTTATTTTGTGTAGAAAATGAATAAAAGTCACGGAATTTCAGGCCGGAATTCGGAAAATTTTAGACAGGGCAGAGAAATTAAAATGGCGAGGAGTCAAAATGACTCCATCGGTAGTTCTAGTGTTAATTCCCAAACTACCTAACTAAAATATTTCAATTAATATTTTATGCAAAGACATTAAATAATTATTGATCACCCCCTGCCAAACACCCTAGAGATGGCTCGCATTGTATTATGTAGATCTAGATGTATTTGGACAAGGAAAATCACGCCTTCATTATGGTAATCAGTTATTTTCATCACAAATCTAATTCGCCTTTGAAGATGATGGCTTGGTGGTGCAAATGGTTCGCATAAGTGACTCGTAATCGCTAGGTCAGGGTTAGACTGCTACCTGCGGAGCCACATCTTCATTCATGGAAACTCATTCATCTTGAGTGTATGTAACTTTTCACCCGTGCGCGTGACTGCGTGCCGATTTCAGCATGATAAATTTTGTGGCAATCAGTAATGTGATTTATGTTTCGTTCAGATTACGATTGTTTCAGTAATTGGAACTATAGTGCATTCATACAATGATGGTTAAAATCTGTGCTGCCCTCTAGTGCTGACATCTACAGTGAACGAGAGATTGATTAGCAAAGCTACTGAGGCATGCAGGTCCAAGATATTACGATATTATGCCTCGTTCACATTACGATTGTCCGAGCGATCGTCCTGACGATAGTTGGCCGAACTAGCCGTGTGAATGCATGTCCTGACAATAGTTGACGTAGTTCCGAACGTTGCCACCTAACGATGGTTAGGCGCTGGGAGACCGGAAGAGGAAGCGACAAGAGAAAGACGAAAAGCTTGTGAAGCTACCTTCGCTTTATTTTTTTCTTGAATTCGTCCAAACAAGGAAGAATACGAGCGGAAGAAAAATTATTCGGTAAATACACGTTGAACACAGTAATACCTTGTCCCTGCGTACCTCAATAGCTTTGCTAACCGTCAATTTCTCGTTCACTTTAGATGTCAGCACTAGAGGGCAACACAGGTTTTAACCATCATTGTGTGAATGCACGATAGTTCCAACGATTGCAGGAACTTATCTTAATCTGAACGAGGCCCAACCATCGTAAAGTGGCAACGTTCGGAACTACGTCAACTATTGTCAGGACATGCATTCACACGACTGGTTCGGTCAACTATCGCTAGGGAGATCACTCGGACAATCGTAATCTGAATGAGGAATTAGTAAAGCATAAGTAATCCAGTCACTGATCATGATTACTTTGGTAATTTTTACTTCTAATCGATACATTTGAATAATCGTTACATTTCAGTGTTCGGGGGCGAATATTTAAATTCCACTCACGTAAATAAAAAGGCAGTTCTAGTCTTATTAACATCATCGACGGGTGTAAATTTTCGGTATAAAATATTTATTAACTCCCAAAGTGCCTAAATAAAACATTTCAATAAATATTTTATACAAAGACATAAAATAATTAATGAAATTATATTTTTCATGTTAGTGTTCCCTGTTTGAGAAAATATTGACTGCAATTTAAGTAGGTACGCGCAGGAGCAAAATTATCAGTACTTGTAATCGTGTATTAAGATTTGATGAATAAAATAATGATAATCGAAAGAGTCTATTCTGAATAAAATATCGGAAGTGAGTGAAAATTCGCGACGAAGCGACGGACCAGCTAATCCGGAACAAACGCAATGAAGTGCCTCAGCACTGACCAATTCTGAGTCGCTTGACCAATTTCCCAGTAACTCCAGATACAGAACATAATTTTACAAAAGATTATATAAGGACATAGGTTATACAAAAAACAAATAGCTACGATACAGGAACTGACATTCAGTCAATTTATTATAGGTTAATATACCAAATTAAGTTTGTTGTGACCAATGTGGCTTAGCAACCGAAACACAAATAAAGCGACATTCAGTGGCCCTGAGGATGAGCTCCGAGTCGGAGCTCAAAACGTCGGCAGAAGTGGAATACAGCAAAACTCGCTTATAACGACGATCACGCATGTTGCAAAATGTCGCCAATAACGAGGTGAGCTTCCGGTCTCTTGGACATTCCTATTATCGCCAATTTTAATTTTCTCCCATGTAACGAGTTCGGATGACACGAAATCCCCGCTACTACGAACTATTCTTTGGTCCCTTGGAGAATTATTGTTATTGACCTGTTGCTTTAACAAAGACGGTTTACTGAATATTAGCCGGAAATAGCATAGCAAAATCATTTATTATGAATATGACGAAATCCCGAAAATAAAAAAATAAAACGATGATCCCCTGAAATTCGTTATGAGTTTTACTGTATTTAATCCCAAGGGATTCCTGAGAAAAGTTACCCACATTATTTTTATCATAATTATAATCATACTGATTGCTTTTTAAAAGAGTACTTTTTTCACTTTAATTCATTAAAAATTTGACGGTGTAATTGTAAATGAGCCCGAATACATTTTTACCACACTTTTCTCCCATCACTAGTAGTAACACACACTATCACCCAGTGATTCTCACCGAGGGTTGGTTTGAACAAGTGAGGATGGAGCTCACCCCAGACTAAGCCTAGGGTGCATGAATTTCACACATTCGGGGTCAGTTCATTCCCCTGGGTCACTCACCGGATTTAATTTAGAGGTGCCGCGAGGCCCGTTCCCCCTTGGGTGCAACCCTACGGTCAGCAGCAAAAAAAATCACTACAGGCCACTACATTAGCCAAGCCGCTGGAATTTAATGAATTTTAACTAAATATTAGCTTAGGCTGTGGGAGTTAAATAATTGCTTTCATTATGATTTTAATATATGACAAATGCGTCGGTTGCAGTGATTATTATGGAGCATGTTCGCCAAATTTGATCCGAATTCGCATCATGGCAGTGACGATATGTGATCGGAAAATATAATATTCTTTTCACTACAGACTCGGTATAGTCGCAATGTAACGCAAAAATTTTCCAAAACTGAAGAAGACGGTATTCTTTACAATAATTCGACCACTAACTTCTTCGAGTTGTTTATAGTGCACAAGATAAGTCCGCACAATGGTGCGAAGACAATTGATTTTAGACTCGTCTCGACCAGTTGCGAGGCTCAAAATCCAAACATTGTGAACAATTGCTTCAAGCTGACAAGAAAAGAATTGCCACCACCATATCTTAACACAGATGCCGGTTTGACTGGGGTTAAACAATCGTTTCCAACACACCAAAAGAGCCAAAATTTTCTGCATTGCTTCATTTACAAGGGCTGAAGACGGAAATGAATGATGCTCAAAGAACTAGCATAGAGGACTATTAACTAGTAGAGGAATTAATTATGTGCTCATTTGTTAGAATGCTAGACGATATATTCAGCTTGGAAATATGCACTCAAAGCCGAGGAATCATATGATGAGTTACCCCGAATGCGTAAGTCTGATTCCGATACGAAGTAATGCTCTTAAAGCGGATCGATGCAGGAAATGGAATCTGGGCCATCCCTATCCCCTGGTACTGGTACACTGCTCTCATTGATGCTCCACCGTTGAATTATTACCATGACCACTGGGACTAGTCAACTACACAAACAGAGACGAAGGTCAAATGGAAATCTATGGCTCAATACGGGTGCACATGCATTTGGTGGTGCCGGGAAGCTATGGCCCGAATATCTCGAATATCATTATGGTCAGCAGCGGATCCAGGATAGAGACAAAGGAAAGGGAATTAGGGGCCTCTTCTCTCCTGTATATATTCGATAACTAAACGAAAATAAGATTTTATTAAGTGTAAATTGGATACCTAAGGAGGGAAACCAATCCGAAGGAGGAGTTACCTCTCCCAGGCACTCCTTTAGATTTGCCTCTGATTATGATAATAATAATAATAATAATAGCAAATAGTTATTGAGCCACCCTCTTAAAAATCGAGGTTGAAAAAGTGGGTCCATAGTCTGGTGGAATCTAAAAAAATAACGGGTACTTTTGTTTGAGAATGGCAAATACTTGAAGTTCATCAGTTGTCACAATCAATGTTTAATACACGCTTTTCAAAGATGTCTTCACTCTCCCCCCTAAATAATTGCTAGTGATCGGTTCCCGTTGGAACTCTACGGGCGTTGAAGGCTATATGGCGTTACAATCTCTTAATTCGTGTTTTTATGTTTACAGTAGGTTCAGTGAAAGTAGAATTTTCCCACCAGCTACGTCATACCTAGACATCACAATTACCGCTTAAAACGACAATTACCGCTTGCGATTAATCACTAAGTTAGCATCGATTCCTACTGCGTTGCAGTAAATTGAGCAGTTCCGAATTCGCTATTACATCGAATAAAGATCACGATACATTCGATTCGTTTTCTCTTCACATAATTTAACAATCACTTTCCACACTATGCAATTAGTTTCGAGTACTATTGCGCTTAACTTGGACGAGTAAATGCGGCTTGGCTCAGTCTGACGTCGGCGAGGGAATCCCAGCATGGATCACGCGTGGGCGTCGTAGAGCCGGAACATGCATACTATGGATGGTGTGTGGGTGGTATCCCTAGGAAAGTCAAATTGATTGGCAAAGGGAAATCCCGCCGGTTGATCGAAGAGTATGACGTCAGGCGCAGAGAGTTGACCGGAGGAATTTGGGGTAACATATATGGGACGTATCACGAATTTAAGTTCTCCATGAACCTAATATTAGATAGCGATGAGTTGCAGAGCTGTGTGAAAGGTAACATGATTGACAGAAACACGCTTGCATAGTCCAGAGATTACTATCAGAGTGCTTAGGTGTTTCATCTGTATCAACATGCTAATAGGGTAGTTTAATTCAACAAAGAAAACGAAAGGCATTGATTGAGATTCCTTACCCAAAATTAGTGTATTATTAATATATAAATTATTTGGTTTTAGAAATCCCAATTTAGACGAATGGCAATGGTCAATTTTAACCGCATTTGAAAAAGGCCAGATTGGCGCTCATACGATGCCACTCCACGAGGCGTATCAGGGACCTAGTTTCTATACGAGTAGATAGGAGTTTTACATCGTCTTAGATTACCAATGCATGCATGAGGCACAGGGCTCAGGGAAACATCTCTTAATAATCACCTATTAAAACTGCATATGGTCGGAAAGTTTCCTTTGTTTGATAAGGTATTCAAGCCAGGCGCTACCTGCTAGCAGCCAGCATCGCAGTGGCGCACAATATCCTTGCCATAAGGTCACCTCACACGGCGAAAGCGGGATCCAGAATGTTGTCACACGGGCTTTTCCCAGCATTCATACTTAGCCGTCGCGTTTTCGCGAACTTGAAGATTTTCACTTTTCATTTAATCGCGAAAAATAGATATCGTCATTTAAAAATCTAAAAGTATGAAATGCGTACTCCAGGAGTAATAATCTTTCGATTTAAGCGATAAAAATAATTGGAAACCACCCTATTGTATTTTAATATGACTTTGACATCGAGTTTGAGTGTTTAATCAGGAAAGAACCATAACAGCAAGCACATTTCAACGCATTCAACAGACTAATGCCAACAATTAGCCTTATCCCCAACATGAAAATACTACTTCATAGAAAATACTCCGGTTAAAGTTATATATTCGAAATACAGGTAAAGTTTTACAAGGCTCTACTTCAAATAAATATCAAATGGATCGAGAGTGATGTAAGTAATGAAGTTATCCTAAGAAGAGCAGGAGAAAGGAGAAGCGTTATGAAAACCTTAAAATACTACGGCATGATGGCCTGGTGAAGATAACCGGGACAAGAGGATTGCAAGAACGGAAAAGGAATACTTCGAATGAAATACGTGAAATTTCAAAAGCATATGGAGTATTCACTTTTCGAAAATTATCTTAATCTCAAACATGAAAACACTACTTCATTTTAAATGCACTATTAAAGTTTTATGTAATGACATGCGAGTAATTTTCACTTCTGCATGTACAACTATAAAATGCCAAAGTTAATTCGTTATGTTTTGATTGTGGTTATATAAGTTTAACATGATGATTGGTCTATAAGATAAAAGATGTTCAGTTTGTCGTCAACGCTTTAACAATTTTACCGTCATCCTCTGAGCTTGGAACTTAACAAGGAAACTCGGAGACAAAAAAACAACCTTTCAGTGGTTCACAAATTATTTAAAAATATAATATTGTATTTGAACAATACTGCTTCATAAGCAATATCATGTACAAGTTATATTCAAGTAAATTATGTAAAATTATTATTGAGAAAATCAGACTTGATCTGATCCTCCGAAGAGGACTTGATCTGTCCTCCGAAACAATTACGTCGCGTCTTACGCTCTTAAAACTTCATTGGCGGCGTTGGGAGATCACTACAGTATAACCTCGCTAACTATACGTAAGACGTTGTCCAGATTGTGCAGAACAAACCTTATGGACATTTTACCTCAAAATGACCACTGAGGATCATCGAGTTAACAGTGAGGGAATGTGGAGTGGTTGGTATTATTTTACTTGGGCACCCTTGAGAATATGAGGCTTCACACCTCGATAGACAAGCTTCTCTTTCGTCACCCCGTTGACCTCGATGGTGACTGGCCATGTGACCTTACAAGGGCGCCACGGGTGGACCTTTTACTAATGAAAGTAGTTCTATTACTTTCCTCGCCCATAAACCTTTGCAATGACATTTTCAACAAATTTTAGACTGCTTTCCATCTCGAAATTTTGGGGAAACCCCAAAATAAAAATTTTCATTTGGACACAGACTACGAGGTCATAAAGGCCAAACTATAGAATTTGGTTTACATCAAACAAAATTTACAACATTTTCTGATGTTTGTGACAACGTTCTTCAATATTACATTATCCTTAAGTGCCTATACGTGCCGACAACATCAAAACTGGCACACAATTGATGGACTGCCTGATTCTGTAATAAGTATATGTTAGATTCTACACGATTTTTTAGGGATCATTTGATGTGGATAAAGGTCTTGTCGAGGTTTGGAGATTAACCCTTCGGGAATTTCGGAAATTTAATGTTTTTTTTTAATTCCAGGTTTTTATGCAGCTGAGGAGTCATAGGCCTGCATATATGCATACTGTAGCATCATATGGAGGGAAATTTCAGGAAGCCGATGGTCGATTCCCGCTGGGAATGCAACCAAATCAAGAACGAGGCTCGCTTTAAAATTTCCACAACGGATGATGAGAAAAAAATCCAATTTCATCAAATAGACTATTAATTTCGCGAAAACTCATTACTCGCGCGAGTCATTCCCATTCGAAAGCCCAATTTGGTCCATAAGTCACGCGCTGAATTTCATTTCACACAACAAAAGCTGGTTATCTGCCCGCCACCACGTTTATTTTTTTTCTAATTTATACAGTCGACGCTTGATCCTTTGACTCGTATAACTGCATTTGGGACGTAATGGATTGGTACAGATATGAATCCTGAATTAGCAGGATTGTGCGCCCATGAAAAACTCACCTCTGCTAGTGAAAAATAAACGGGAGTAAACTACCCGAATCTGTATGAATTAATATTTCATCAAACCTCAAAGCAATTGCAATGCATTAGACGATTTTTACTACTCAATTTAGTAATGTACCATCATCAGTTCAAAATTCGTTTAACAAGTACTTAATTAAGGCAATCTAGAGAATTTAGATGTAAAAAATGTAAACATTTTGTGTTTACATTTTTTACATCAACCGTCTTAGTAACCGTCAAGGTGATTTGCAAGGTACACTGCTACAAGTAAGGAATTCATCTCACTTTTACATTAAAATTCAGAAGAAAATGATATTGCATACCCTTTATGCAATTGATAACTTTTGCGTGTTGCAACAAAAAAATAAACAGGTACATAAAAGGTATATAACATTGATTTTAACGAATTGGAAGAAGATCACGAAAAGCCATTCGGATGAGCCTGCTTTTCCTGTTTCTACCATCTCGGGGTAAATAGGAAGAATGTTACATATGCGCAACCTACAGGCGATCCAAATAAAATTCCAGTTGGGCTGGTAAGAGCTAAAAATTAGCTCGGCGTCAGGGTGCCTGTACTGTATGGCACCTCTGAATGTGAGTGTAGCCGTTGGAGAGGCATCACTCCCGGTGGAAGCCAGAGTTAATGGACACAGGAAGACTTTTTCAGCCTGAAAAATCGGCCTAAGCTGAGTTCAACGCCCCAACAATTGATCTCAACCGTCCAATGGCTACCTCAGGATAAAAAACCCGATGGGAACGAACTCAGCAGTCAGTCATAGCACCGATGACGATGAGACAGTTTCTGTACCAACATGATAGTATCACCTTAAACAGCCTTACCCGGTGCAAAAGCCGAGAAAATTTTATCGACATCGATTCTCTTGGTGATATGAAGTGAAACACTTTGCACTTTACGCATAAAAATTTATTAAACTACCGTCGACATGTTTCGCTGCACTGCAGCATTATGAAGACTAAACCAAGAAATTAACCATACTAATATATATACAAAATGCAAACTCGCAAACATCTGAGAAAATCGGGGTGGAAGGTGGGGTGGAAAGGAGGGTTGGGAAATTTTAAACTGACCGTTGGTCTGGGGTGAGGTTCCCAGCTTCCACCCATAATTTCTCAAATGTTTGCGAGTGTTCATTTTTGTATATATATTGGCATGGTTAATTTCTTGGTTTAGTCTTGATAATGCAGCATTGCAGCAAAACATGTCGAATGTAGTTTGATAAATTTTTATGTGGAAATTGCAAAGTGCTCCACTTCATATCTCATAATGGGTCTCCACAAAGTATCTGCCTCATCCGTCCGATTCATCGATCTCATAGTTTGTTTCAATTTATTTGCTAAAATATAATACTTTATTGGATAATTTTTGCACACTAAAATCAATTCTTAATACTTAACCGCATCAAATTACGTTTTTCGCGATGGTTCCAGGGATGGGATTTCCATCCACTACTCGCCACGTCCCTTTTTTCGTCCCTGAAACCATCGCTGGCAACTTCTCTCGGCCAATCAGAAAGCACGGCCGCTTATAGCTATTGTAACGCCACGCCACAAAATCACGATCTATCAGCCGCGACGAAGGCGTATTTGAAAATTGTACCCGTGAGTCCATTGACTCACCCCAACCGGCCAGTTTACAAATACAGTGAGATTTGGAATATTTTGAGGCGTTACTGGATTGAAATCCTTCATGGCTAACATGGAAGAATTAAACTTTGCTATTTCTACAATAATTATTTCGCTCGCGAACGGTATCGATACAGTGTATCTTCTGACACAGTTTACAAAATATTGTCATGCCTTAGAGGAGTATGGATGAGGAAAAAGTGGGGAAAAGTGGTGAGGAGTGAGGGGAAAGGTGGAATGCTGGGTTGATGGTGGGAGAATCATCGTGAATGTACAGACAGAATGATTCATAAAATGATGGATCGAGGGATCACTCTTTTGGAATGAAAATCTATTGCTGGAGATTCCACTTTGAGGAATGGAAATATTGATGGTTTAATTAAGGCATATGCCTTCCGCTGTGTTACCCCTACGTCTTGTGTCTGTCTTGAAGTTCACTGAAAGTCGAAAAACGTGAGTAAAAAAAAATGTGTCTCCTCCTGAAACTGGGGATATCGAAATACAACTAGTATTCCCCCAAACCGCATAGGATTTCTGCCGAAACAATCAATTGATTGGGTCGCCGATATTTTGCCACGAGTCGCTCGCGTAGATGTCGTGATGGATTGAGAAGCGATAATAGTACGCGTCTATTTATTTCCCAATCTCTTTTAACACTTTGTATATGCTAGGGCGTAATATTACGCCATAAGTCCATTGAAAAATCGCAGTTCTCCATTTTATAACAAGTGGTATTCCCCTCTAAAATAATAAATGAAATAACAGAAGAAAAATTCTCTCTTAAAAATGATATCAAACTCCTATTATTCCTCGCACGTAAGGTTATTATTTGTTAAGAAATAACACAATAGTATTGAATATGCACTGGGGTGCATATCTATGGTACTAAGTTCAGCGCGGTAAGTTTTAACGATGGAAAATGTAATTGAATTGGCGAAAGAGGCGAATGACCATCGAACGAAAAGTTCGCATATCGGCCACCGATGCTCTGAGAAGGTAAAAGAAGAAATGAGCAAGCACGACATCGTGAAGATTGGCTAATTAGCCATCGATCGGGACACACGAACTGTTGAGACGGCGTCGCAGAAAGCGAATCCGACAACGCGAGCCGCTGGCGGAGTTCCTGGACTTCCCCTTAATATCATCCATTAAAGCAGACCAACCTATTCACGACACGAAATGACGACCAACCCCCTACATACACGCTGTAGGTTCTGGGGGAGATGCCGAACACCGCGGAAGCAATACCAAACGCTTTATTTATTGTGCTGAGATAATATTTTGTAGAGCAACTAGTTTTAATCTAATAATCGTGTTGAAAAAGATGCTTGGCATTTTTCCACGATTATTAAGTTTCTATGACTTAAGTTTCAATTTTATTACCTCATCTTCAAGGTACAATTGATGTGTAGATAGAAATTGTTTTATAATTTATACTTTGAGATAGAGTTCCCTTTTACTGTTATGCTAGCGTTACGAATAAATCCGAAGATAGCAAGTGTGATGGATTTTATTCGTAACGCAAGGTTGACTGTACAAGTTTAACTACGATTATATCTCAAAGCAGTGGCATTACTAGGAATATGCTTAGAGGACCCACCCCCCTCCCCCAGGCAACGGGGGTTCCAGATTTTTTAAACATGGGATGCCTGAAAATACATTTTATATCGTTTTGGCACTAAAAGGGTCTAGCAGGTTAAGAGGATGAAAAGTGCCCCCCGATATTTTGAGAAATAAAAAATATAAACATAAAGTGCATCCAAAATTATGTGTTTCCTTAAAGTTTCAGGTCTCAACAATGGAAAATAACCCAAAAAATAAATTGAATCACGATTTTTTGTTTTTAACTATATCTCCCGTTTTTATTTTTGCAAAATAGTTTTCTTGATTTTTAAGTGTATGTATTGGGGTTATTTTCCATAGTTAAAAATATCTGGGGGCACTTTTCACCATCTTAACTTGCTAGACCCATTAACTTTAAACAGATGGAGTTCAAAACTAGACAATAGTTTTTAATATTCATTTATTACTCCTAGGCCTTTGGGGGGGATCTATCCCATCATCCCCCACATAACTACGCCCCTGTCTCAAAGTATACGTTGAATGCTCTTTACACCATTTTTATCTCGAAGATAATATGGTAACATTGTAACCTAGGTTTAAAAAATTTTATTATGGAGGAAAATTGCAAGTATATATTTCAATATGGAAAAATTCCTCTCCATCACGCATAAATCTTCGTAATTTATTAATTATTAATATTATGTTTTCTATTCCACCACTTTTAAATCCTATATTTTGACGATAAAAATAGCAAAATTAACTTGCAAAACACGCTTAACCTCGCAATATCAATATATTTAATCTAAAAACTTCAGTACCAATTATTAAAGTCAATAGCTAATCATTAAATACATACATATAATATGCAATCACCAAATTATGCATAAACGTAGACATTTTAATTGAAAACAAACATAGAATTTCTACAGAAATAAGAGAAAAATATAATTTATTCGATCATTATGAAAACATAATATGTGAAATAATTTCAATAACTTTCCATCATTTTTGACATGTAATTCCAAGATATGCATATCTGATTCATTCTCTATTTCATGAGTTCTCAGAAGAAATCCATCCTCAAATAACAAGCATCATTTCTTTAAAAAAATTGAGTCCATAAATGCTTTACAGGAACTTATGCGAAGTAATTTGCACGTGGCTTGTATTCTATTAACATTTCGGCAATGAAATTGGAAATAATAGATCAATATAATTAAAAATTATTTTTAAACAAATGAATGTGTGTACATCAATTTTAATTACTTAAGAACAACTGCGGTAAAGTTTTTGGGGTCAGTACCTCTCCGGGTCACCCAACGTTGAAAAAATTGATTCCTACGGTAAACGCTAAGATTTAAAAATATTGGCAGTCTGTAATCCTAAGGGCTAAATGAGGGGTGTATTCATTTTAGCACTCGATCCTACTTTCTACAAGCCAGCTTCAAGCTTTATCGTAATTGTATCTTCATTCCTAATAGCAATGGTGGAACAAAGATATTCTTTTACGTAGAATCTTTCTTATTCTTAAAAATGAAATTAAGATGGTCTGGAGAGAAGAAACGAATTCGGAGTACGTAGACATATTTGAAACATTTTCTAGATCATCCACCATTCACAAGTTCCTCTTTCCTTAGATGGTCAGAATGTGAAGCAACGATTGGCCAAGCTGGATTGTTACGTCACCGTCAGGCGATTTGGGTGAAATGGAACAATGATTGAGTGATAATTGAATTACGGCTGTTAGTGGGACCTAAAAAAAATCATGCATGGAGTCGAGACGTAACATCATGTGCTTTAGGGTGTGTTGATGAAAACTCTTCCAACGCCAGACAACCCCGAGGTAGGTTGCAACGTATTCTGTGGATGTAGGTAAATTAACTGGCCCTATATCAAATTTACCCCGGCCATTTAGAAGGGCTGGGCCCAAAACCTAAGTCTCCGCTGGCAGCATGACAAGGGTGTTGAATTACGGCCCCCAGGGGCCTCTCCAGGGGCCTTCCCGAAACCACGCACCCTTTCAGAACCCTCTTCTGGAAAGCGGATTCTCCTTAGGGAAGGGTAAGCAGAATCGAGTACAACTTCCCCCCCTCTCAAGAGTGGGAGAGGGTGCCCAATGAGAGGTCTCCTCGTAAATGACGTCGTCTTCTCGCCCAAAGGAAGCGCCGCCGCTGAGACACTACGTCCTCCAAAATATCTAAAAGAGTTTTTTTTCAGCTCTCTTCCTCCACGACGCCTCGATATTTTAATTTTTATAACGAGAAAAAAACTACAAATGTTAATGAACGACAATTTTTCTCGCAGGGGACCATATTCACTGCATTTCCCTGAAGAGGCTAGGATTCGTCAATCGTGTCGTGGAAAGATTTTCGCGGGAAAAAGGAAAAGAGAGGTGGTATTTCGTACTCGTCCGGCAACACCTTGAGCATACAGCGAGCTCATGGGATCCGCCGCAGAATAACTTAATCCGTGAACTTAATAAAATTGAAAACTTAATTAAATTGGAAAGTTGCGCGATTCGAAAAAAGCTGCAGCGGGCGTAGCGAAAGCGTTACATAGATATCTTTCAGAGTAACACGGAGATCATCATGTTAGGAACCGACTGTATTTCCAGATCCGACATAAACGATAAATAAAGAGAGATATTTCTATAAATATCTGGGAATTCGATTTCCCCGAAAAATAAGGGAATTTAATAATGCTAACTTCGTTAAAACATTTCCTTTATATCTCTTGTCGTTTAGTGTCCTGACATCCCACGCCACACACCCCGGCGTGAGGGGAAGTATGCAGATGTACAGGAAGTCGAAATATTTTCCATATAAACTTAACTTAACCTACAAAATTGTTCGAATATGAAAAGAAGAATTCGTTGACTTTCACTTCTTTATTTCGTTTGTACATGTTTCGATCCAAAGAGGTCATTATCAATTACATGATAAGGACCTCTATGGATAGAAATATGTCATACCGACGAAATAAATCAGTGGAAGTCAACGAAGTCTCCTTTTCATTTTCGAACATCAACTTCCACATAGTTGAGCCTGATACCGTTTGTTTTACAAGTGTATATTACACCGAAAGCGTGTGAATTCAGAAGAATTACAAGTCAAGAAGGTAGTGCAATCTAGCACTATTGACTGATAATCGATAACTACAATCTTTGAGTAAGGAATAAAAATTTGAGTAAGGATTTAAAATAAGTACAACCTATATCCTTCCATACTTCCAAGAGACAGAACAAAAGTGGCAAAAAAAGTATCAAAGATTATGAATTTTTGAATGGAAAATGATGTCAAAGGTGTATGTTACACAAGCTAACAAACGCATCGTCTCGGGATGGCAGGAAAACGAGCTTACGCAAGATTTCAAGACAAAGGGGTAGAGAGGCAACATGCTTCAAGGCAACGCGAGCGCTCAATGAAGTGCAAGGATAACGAGAAATTCGCGGAAAATTATGAATGAAGTGAATACTGTGAAATGAGTCTCGAGGTAAAGGCATGAACGAACAAAACAAAAGAGTACGCGTCAGCGAATCACCGCCACATGATGGAATCCCGACAGCGTAGGAACCCTAATTTAAATATACAATGACGGCTCTGAAATATTTGAAGGGAAAATTTCTCGGGCTTTCCACCGGGTGTGGTTTTGTGTAATTGCTCCCAGCGTTTCAACGGCCGAATCTGCCGTCGTCTTCAGCGGCAGGAGATTCAAGGTATTTTGTTTATTTAATTATATCCTTGGTTGTCCTGATTGTTGTTTACGTATGCATAATTATACGTTTACGTTTTAATTATGATATTCCACGCACTGCTAAGTTGGAAGCCTATGCCTCCATTAATGCTCTAGGCTAACATCAACCGCCTCTTTTACAACGCGATCTAAATAATCATTTGCGCGGCACAGAATCTTCGCATTTTTTAAACCCATACTATGACCGAGATCCAAGCAACACTGCCGACTTCAGTGAAAAACCAGCGTATGCAAATTTCGTGCTCCGTCGGCCGTTTTTCGATTGTGCGGCCAGTCTCACCAATGTAGGTGGTACAAATATGTTTTAGCTAATTTCCGTTAGGATTTGCATGCGCCATAATTCAATATTTCCGGTGTTTTGGGGATTCAAATGCAGGTATTTTGGAAATGGACATTCATAAGAGTCCTCTACAGTATGAAGTGGTTCCCAAAAATAATGAAATATCCCAAAATAAAAGATCTTCTATAAATCAGATGTTTTATGAAGCATTTTAAACAATAAAACAAATAAGATCAGAAGAAGAGAGAGGATTTTTTTCCATATTGGAGAGGATATGGAGAGGAGAGGATATGGAGAGGATTTTTTTCCATATTGTGAGTTTTTCTTTCAATATCACCCAAAAATGCCAAAAACTATTGAAATTCACATGATTGATTCGCTTCTTTAGTAGTTACCTTATGATAGTGATCGTAAAATAATGGAAAGAATTAAAAAAATAATGGAATAGTGACGAAATAGCTACGGCAATTTAAATATCTATCTTCGCAGCCCAAAAGCATGGATATCCATAAGAGTCCTATGCACTATGTAGTAGTTCCCAAAAATAATGAAAAATCCCAAAATAAAAGACCTTTCGAGCACCTTCCACATAAATTCACAAAGCTACCTCTAGCAAGCTCGAATATGCATGTTAAACCGATTAAAACTTAGAGAAGCATTAAATTTTTAAGTAGATATAATCAGAGAATTTCCTCACTATTCTGCACTATTCCTTGAGGAAGCAAGTCAATATATTTCATTGCATAATAGAAAGCAAAAAGAGGAATTACGAATTAATCACATATAAAATCGCTATCGCATACGAAATTAATTTTTTTTCCTCACTATTTTCAGATTCTTCTCCTTGAAATAATAATAAAAAAACAGATCTGAGTTTCGTTAGCGATGGTTTTCGCGCGAGTATCCTTGTATTAAGCTTCTCTCTGTAGCCAATATATTTGAGAGCCCATCACTTGGGTCAGGAGTAAGTAAGTGCTCGCATTGATGAGGAGAGGAAATGTAGTGACTGATATGGAAATCGAAGAAATTACTCGTTTCTCCAGTCGTCTCGATTTGCTTTAATTTCGAGAATCCCATCGTCCCAGCCGAATGCTCTTGCACTTCGATTGCACCTCGACGGAATGAATATATTCAAAGGAATAGAAAAGGAAACATGAGATCAGAGTCTACAGTCTATGCAATCACTCAAGGGTGAATTACCATGGAAGGCCCCGAGGAAAATAAGCTACGGAGAGATTCATCGCACACCTAACATCATTCATATTAAGGACTGGATAACGATAAAAGGCAGCTTGAAATGCATGAGTAGTGAACGCCGAAGAGGGAGCGGAAGATCAGAGGCTTGGAAATGGGATGAAGTTAGACTCCAACAGATTACTTGATTAAGTTGATGCTCTTGCACAAGTTGCCATTCTCACTGAAAAGAGAATGCAAAAAAAAGTTTCTCCAATCCATTAATCAAAACTCCTCTACGAGAACTACTAGTGCCCTCCAGACTGCTTCCTCAACACTACTCCGTCACTAAGTCAATTAGTCGTAGGTACTCGCTTCCAATATAGGAAAGACGGTGTCCACCATTGTTAGGCTGGACTACCCCTGGAGTCTTATGGGAAAATGAGCAGATACTATGTTTTTAAAAAGTTTAATCGCACTTATGAGCATCTTCAGGCAATCAAGAAGACTTGAAATATTTTGCGGAAACTGTAAAAACCAAACTACAAACACTTTCATTGCATTTGCAAACTAAATTCTCTCAACCACTGGGTCGAGTTACATCTACATCTAAATAATACCCTGCGAGCCATCTCTAGGGTGTTTGGCAGGGAGTGAGCATGCAACATGCGATATGATTCCCACATGCACACCACATGGACATAAAAATTTTGTAATATTATCATCTTTTTCGCTTATTCCGAGTATTTGCTGTTATGCGGCATTGGACATCGATTGTTAATAGACTCACCTTAGCAACATTTTTAGTTTGAAAATAATTTTTAACGTGATTCACATGTGTTTAAAGGTCTTATAACCTTAACACTTTATTTTTGACTTTTGCTGTGTGCGTGTTCTTCCAAAATTTTCGACAAGATTTATGCTGCTTCGATTGAATTTCATACATTGGTGTTAGTTCACGCCCACCTAATAATTTAAATTAATTTTTCAGTATTAAAAATAGACGTATCATTTAAATACAGCTTGCAGGGGAAGAAGAAAAACGAGTAATTTCTTGTGCTAGCTTCTTGTACTAAAGAAGTCTAATAAATACAGGGTGTTTCAAAAAGGACTTAACAACTTTGAAAATTCATATAAATTTTATCAAACAAGGTAAAGAGCTGGTTTTGGTGTTATTTTAAAGGAAAAAACTTCAAGTTTTTTTTACCTTAAACTAAAGATGTTCTATGTGGCTTCCGTTGGTTATTCTGCAGACATTCCATCGGTAGTCGATTTCTTCCCAGACTCTCACTAGGATTTCAGGTGTAACTTGCTCAGCAGCAGCGTAAATTCTTGCTCTAAGTTCAGCTAGAGTGGCCGGCAAAGGAGGTACGTACACCATATCTTTTATGAAACCCCAGAAGAAAAAATCGAGTGGTGTCAGGTCTGGGGAACGGGGGGGCCATACAATTGGCGCATCACGGCCAATCCATTGACCTGGGAAGCGGTCATTTAGTACATCCCGGACGTCAGTCAGATAGTGTGGTGGTGCGCCATCTTGCATAAAGAAAACATTTCGTTCTAGGTCATCCTCATCAATCTATGGTATTAAAAATTGTTGCCACAATACAGTTGTAAAGTCCTTTTTGAAACACCCTGTATTTCTGTTTTCCAAAGCATCAATAATGTTTGCAACGAGACATACAGTTTCAAAATTGAATCTCTTCGTCGTCACATTACTACCTTCATCCCGTCTGCGAATCAATTCCTCCGACATTTCTAGACACGAAATGATTCCCTAACCAACACTTAAGAACAGTAAGTCGATCAGTTACATTCAAATTACCATTTCAATCCATAAATTTTGAGCATATCATTCAGCTCAACGCAGCATTAAGCAATTTGATTTCATTCATAGTTCGCAGGCGGCCGCTTTGGTCGCTGCGGTCGTACGTTGCTACCTAAATAAACTCTGTGGTTGCTACGTTCCAATTTGGTAGTACGCCCCGGTGATGTTTTTATGTACTTGGGTTAGTAAGTAGTGTATACTAAGGTGTTCTACTTGGTATGTAACTCGGCTTATATCTACTTTTCGCCGGTCGACCGTGTGTATAGTCTTGCTTCCTAAGCGCGACTTAGCGGAGGCCGCGTACGTGGCATTAGCAAAGTGACGCTCTTGTTGAAGAGGGTAGGGGGGTCTAGCAGAGTTAATCCGAATTCCATCCCCGGGGAAGTGGAGAGAAATTCGGCTTCCCGCCGCTAAACTGCTCTCTCATTTCCCCCTTAATGGACGAGGAAGCGAGCGGCCATTACGGCCTCGTTGTCAACTCATATTATGGCACGCAGCACGAGGGATAAGCATTCGCAGTTAAGGAGGAACTGCGGCACCCACGCGATTCAAAACAAATGCTTCACAAGAATATCCATCTATAAAATACGTGATGGATAACAATTCATTGCGTAATTTTTTTGGTTCCTTTCACCTTTCCTCCATGTGCTTGTTTATGTGCATGTTTAAGTTCATATGCACATGCATTCTTTTGTCCATTTATAAAATGCAAAATGAATAACTAGTCGTTACGTATTTATTTTGATTCCTTTCACGCTTTCTTTATGTACTTGTTTATATCCATCGTAATGCGCATTTTTATGAACAGATATGAGCTTGCAGGGGAAGAAGAAAAACGAGTAATAATTTCTTGTGCTAGCTTCTTGTACTAAAGAAGTCTAATAAATAATGTATATGAAATTGATGCCTTATTTAATGAGATTCTTGTCCGGACCTAGTATTTATTATTAACGAACAAAATTCAGTCCGAGCCTAAATGTGTCCTAAATGTAGGAAAACAGATATTTTTCTCCTGCATAATCCATTTTTGGCAAGGTGTTCGGGTTCCTCCCTGTGATTAAGAGCAAAGTTCTCATAATTTGTTCTTTGCCTTAGGACGCTGAATTTTTTTTGCAGAAGAACCAGTGCAATTTTCTTTGTTATGGAACATACACAGAATAAACTTTGCCTTAAAAGGAGACCTCAAATAGCTGGTCACTTTTTCTCATGAAATATCGTCGCGAACATTCGGGAAATTCCCAGAGAAAAAGTGACCGGCAACGGCCACGAAACATCGCGCAATAAACCGAAGAAGTACGCGGGGAACACCCGAAAAAATATCGCCAACAGCGACCACCCTCTTCGGTAAACACGCGGAGCCATCACATGTATCACGTGACGTGGGTAACTCACACGGCAATAGGTGCGGGGGAAAAGTTAGGCACACATCAAAATGAAAAACTTCAATCACCAATGAAAGGTCACTGATCTTTCAGCTTAGTAAAACCACTTGTCTCTTTCCAAACACTTTTATTTAAACCGACCATGGTTTCGGCAACTCGTGCCATTATCGAAGTACATAGCCTTGGGTGATAGCCTTTTTATAGCGGTAGAGTTTTTCAGGAAAGGGGGAGGGTAATTGGGGTGTTTTCATTCCTAGGTTAATGATGACGTCATTGGGCGATGGGTGGGAGGTAGGGTAATGTTCAGGAGGGGTTAGAGGAATGGGAACACATGGTCGTTACATAATTTAATATTTAAGTTCCACCGTATCACGCCGGACACTGTATCTTTTATTCACTGATCTTTCCTCGAGTCTTTCTTATTTTCCAAATGCACAGCAATAGTTTACGATAATAGTCACGTGATTTATACCTCTTCATCATCGTGAAGCTCGAAGCGTGTTGGGACCAAAAGTTAGTGACGTCAACCTCCCTCCACTAATCCCAACTCTGAGTAAAATTGGTGATCGAGCCCATTATATGGAAGAGCATGTTTCATGAAAATGAAATTTCGTTCGTTTCTTGTTGTTCTCGTCGTCAAAGGAGAGGGAAGTGAATGGCCATCATCGTCACTTTGAGGCGGCTGTCCAATCGTATAACGACTCGCAGTTTGATAGAAACACGAGCTGTCGATGGAGATCTGACGAGGATCTACGCGGATCAAGAAAGAAAAAATATTCTCTCAGCCATCACTCTTTGTTTACCCGAGAGAAATATTATCTGAAATTAGGCAGAAGAGTTTTCGGGCCTTAAATGCGGTGATGAGGTCTCATGGCTATCCCTATGAACCTCATGACCTTATTGTGGAAGCTTTCAAAGCAAACATTTTCCCGGAATAAGTCTGCTATTTTCCGTGCTTCTGCAACTGGGGTATCTGGAATCTTCAGCCAATATACTATATAAAAGAAATTGTAAAAAAATTTAAAAAAATCATTTTTGTTTTTCATATTGCATACCCCCGAGAGAATAAGCTGATGTGATTACCCGTCACATTGTGGCTCAGCAGTTATTGATTTACTCAAAAACTGAAATTTACAATATAGTCGTAATCTCCATTTTCTCAGCATGTACATTATCTCTTCCATAAGATTGAAAAGCGCCATTTGCCAGATACTTGGCATTCTAAGCCAAAAGCATTGATTTGCTGTAGTGCAATTACCTACCACCCACAAAGCATACTTCTAAAGTTCATGATATAGCATTTATTTCTTTATCCATTTAAATTAGAATTTTGAAATCCCTTTGCCAAGACAGTAACGGGTTTTGGGGACCATGAAATGCTTTATGTTTCATTAGGCAAAACAACCTAATCATTTGCAGTGTTTACAAATAATATCCACGATAAAGGGCTTATTTATCCTTATCAAGTAATTTCACCAATCAAAATTGATGGATTGCCGTTAATAATGTTTACCTCATAAGTACATTGCTTGTATACTTCCAATCGAAGCTTCAACTATATCTCTTAAAAACCGCGGACTAGGATATCCACTTAACCTCGTAATTATGACCTTCAGAATAACGAGACACGACCTCACCCCACGGCCAAACACACCAATGGTCTTGTATGTCCTCATGGCGATACACAACCTGCAATTTTCTGTTGATCCCGATGCACGGGTATCACGTGAATAATCACTTAGATGGGCAACATCGGTGATTTCTCCAACCATTTGCTTCTTAATTCACTTGATGCACTTTCGTCCCCGACAACATCGTCGTGTGATCATCACAAAGCTCGCGATGCGTAACCATGTCAATTGCGCCCTCATGGAAAATTTAAACGCGTGCATCCGTTCACTGACCCACGCCCGCATCAACATGCACCTCTTCCTTCCTGTAATACAGCTGGCGATATCAAAGCACAATCATCTCATCCAGTGAAGCCGATATTTTCCCTTACCGATATTTTAACGTTTTTCTAAACTCGCTTTGCTGTTTGTCATCTTGTCAAATCTTTCAACTCAATTTTCACCCAATTTCCGATCAATTATTAAGCTGAAAATTTCAGAGTCACTCGGAACCGCAAATATTGCAGGAAATTCAAAAACAGACGCAAAGAATTTCATTGAAAACAGCGTACTGGATGACTTCGGGCGAAATAATTGCTGAAGAGAAAGAAAATGCTGACAGTTCCAGGACAAACGCTTCAGGAGTTCTGAGAAACTTCAGCTCTAAGGGAAACTTATTTTTTAGAAAAAAACATTTTTTTACATACTCACGTAGTTGAGAGTATGTAACTAGCATGATTCGAAAGAAAAATCATTGGTCAGAGAAAGGTAATCGGTAGAGTAAATTTCGGAGAGACAGCGACAGTGCTTTTCTAAACAGGTTTATTTCTAGAAATAATAGAAATTGAATATTTTTAAAAAGAAGTTGCAACATATCAGATCCATAGTCGACGAGTTGTGGAAATTCATTGTGATAAGACAGAAACAACAGCAGTCATTTTCCATTCTGACTTATTATTTCAACCGATTTCAATGCTTACTATTCATTTTTATGAACTTTCTCTTTATGGTTTAAGCGGCTGAGTTAATAAATAAGAGGGGAACATTACTACGGGTGTTTTTATCTCATGTCAAAATATGCTTCACATAGTATGTATTCCGCTAAAATATTTCGACCGCACGTGCTGAAAGTAAAACGAAATTAAAATTTACTCATGAAACAATTAAAACAAAGATGGATACCGTGATAGAGATGAAATTTAGCCTAATGTAAATGTAGTTACCCATCGCTCCATTAAAATCCACCAAGATGACATCATGTCGAGAGAGGCTCCGAATGAAGTAATAGGCTTGCATGAACATGTGGTTGTCTATCATTTTTATGAAATGCCACAAGACGATGCTCTCACAAATTGTTTCATGAAATTTAATAATCTATATATATAAAAGAAAGTCGAAAATCGTGTTAGTTAGAACACTTATAACTCGAGAACGGCTGCACCGATTTTAATGAGATTTGGTTCTTTGGATTCGTCTCAGGCGGGGTTAACATATAGGCCATTAAAAAAAGGATAATTTCACAAAATAAATTCATCTCTTTCCTATGGACATGCTTTTAGGAGTTATAGTAACACAACAATTGATAAGTCGGTCAAAACTACAAATTAAATAATTTGTGTTGTTTTTACCACTTTAATAACTGAATTTAGTAACAATATAACATTTTAATTACTAAATATATTCAAAATATTAATTATATTGAAATTACATTTTTAAAATTTAATTCGAGCTGATTGTAAGCCCGGCCGTGGCCCAGCTCGAGTTGACACTTCACTACCGTGTTTGTAAACAAATCTCCAAGCAATTGTTGACAAACGGTAATGTTCGTGTTCCTGTCGAGGAATCGAGTAGTTTTAACTCATTTCCTTGGGATGATTGCAAATCAGTTTCAGC
This sequence comes from Ischnura elegans, assembly GCF_921293095.1. Lineage (NCBI taxonomy): Eukaryota > Metazoa > Arthropoda > Insecta > Odonata > Coenagrionidae > Ischnura > Ischnura elegans. Next base: position 110,981,022 of record NC_060254.1, on the reverse strand, counting down.
GTAAGGTGAGCTCATCAACAAAGAGTTCCAGAATATGATTGATCACCAAAAGAATCAAAGATGGTTGATTTAGCGAGCAAGAACGAAGATGTGGAAGACTAAAACGAGGTAAATTCAAATAGTTCGTACTCTGCATGGATTCGAATCTTTTAAATGTGTTACAAACGAAGACGAAATCACCAACTATCTATCTGAATATTTTAAGTCCTTGGACGTACCTGGCTTACCAAGGCACGATTTACAGAAAAATGTAGTTTCTGTGCTCATGATCTTTCGAAGCCTAAACCAACCATAACTATCCAACGGAACGTGTTTGATCATTAAAAAAATTGGTGATGAATGTGATTCACGCAACTTTACTCAAAGGAAAATTCAAAGGTTAGGAAGTCCTCATTCCGTAGATTCCATGATCTCAACTCATATGCCCTTTATGAGCTTAAACGTATTCAATTTACAATTCGTGTTGCATTCGTGATAACGATTAAAAAATTGCATGGTCATTCTTTCAGTTTTTGTGTTGTTTGTGCTCATGTGCTAATGAAAACCCATGATTTTCTCATGGTCAATTTAGCGTGCTATGTTCACGAGTCGATAAACCATCCTCTGTATTTCTTCCTTCGCTTCAAGTGCGTAGCTAGGATAGGGGGTTTTGGGCGCAGCTAATACCACGGGTCTGTAGGGTATAGAAAACTCGCTAAGGTAAGCGGGAAGTGTGGGGGCACTTCCCCCAGACATTTTTTAAGATAAATGGTTCAAAATAGTGGGTTCTGTGGCTGTGTGAATAGTTAAATATGTTTTGTTTGTTAGTCATCCGTCCCCCTAATATTAATAACAAAATCTTTCATTAAAAAATTCTCTAAGCTCTTGGGAGGGGGGGGGGGGGTCGCTGCGTCACTGCTTTGCTTCGCTATATTTATTTAGCTTCATCCGCTTCATCTTGCGCCTGATAACAAAACAAAAACTGTTGTTTCTCAGAAGGTGCTTGACGCAAGACATTAAACCCGAATGTGTAGGGCTCACCGTGGTGCGTTTACGCATGCAGTACGTTTACGCAGTGCATTTTTTCCAAACAGAGATACTAAAACTGGCGCGCCTTAAGTCATTTAATGCGAATGCTGCTTCATAGGGGCTTTTCTTGCATGATTTTGAGCATCAGTCAAGCGTCGGTCTGGGGTCGTGTCAACCTGCCCCCTGAATGGGCCAAGTGTATGCAACAGACTTGGACCTAAAAACATTTTTTTACAGCTAATAACGCAAATGCCAACAACTGAATGCGTATAATTTTTATTTCATGAGCTGCTTTATTAAACCACAATGCCCAAAATTTCTTAAGCTAAAACGTAAGAAAATTTGTTGAAAAGAAATCCGCGTAAACGTGCTCCGATTCACCCTATGTAGATTCAATAAAGAAAATGTCTTTCTGACAAGCAATTTTGGTACTCATTTACGTATTTTTATATAATTTGTATCCTTATTTTATTATAATAAATTAAACATGATTAAAAACGATACAGCCGCTCTTGATTTGTAAATGGTGTAAGTAAACTGTAAGTTCATTGATTGTTAGGCGGTACGAAGTTCGCCGGGTCAGCTAGTATTTTCATAAAATTACATCACCAGGGTTTCAGTTTAACATATAATTGAAATATGAAAATGCATTAAAATAATAGCAATTATTTTCATAGATTTTTAGTTACTATCAGCATACTATAGCGACAAAAATTACTTTCATCTGAAATTCACTGCAAGCTCGGTTGAAGATAGTTGAAGTCGGCGACACTTCAGCAAATGGTAGTCTGCAATAAAACACGACGGTTCAATGTAATGCGCAATTCGCATTCTTTCTGACACGCGTTTAAAACTGAAGATGACGGCTAATATGAAAATTTCAATGATCAAGTTTATTATGCTCTCCACGCCGTGAAATGAATGCAGAACGATCAAAAGTAGAACTACCTTTCATCTTCCCTCGCGGCATTTGTAAGGATTCCCACAGGAACCGATCACGGTTTTTAAGGCTGCATCATTCATAGTTAGAATTGCTTCATTTTTTCGTTTGGCAACAAGAAAAAGCCGAAAGAGGCCTCTCTGTTCATAAAATAATCCTCTGTCGAATAAAAAAACTGAAACGGCACTTTGATTTCACAGCCGGGGAAACACACTTAATGATCCTTTGTTTGTCCCAATCATTTTTGAAGAACGAAGTTACGGGGAAAAAATCAAAACTTGTGCTGTCCTTAGCATGACATGACCTGGATCCTCTTTCATCATAAAAACATGAAAGCGATTCCACGCTTGCTTGCTGCAGCCGAGGAGTGGGGAGGAATATGCAGTGGGGTATCTGGGTCAATCGTCGGTTGATAAAGACATCCAATCACCCGAGGGCCGGCCGAACATCGCAAAACCTCAAGCAATTAACTTCGATCATTTGTACGGATGCATACATTATTGCGACGAAAAAATAACTCCACGGAGAGATTTCTTTTTAACCTCCGTGAAAACATTCTCCCAGGTATAACCCACATGCTTTCACCAGTTCACGAGTCCAAGGACTTCGTACGTGGATGCCTGGGCCAATTAATGACCCATGTTTACTTCTCCCTTCAAGGTATGTTTCCCCGCACACAGATTTTCTGAGCAGCGTATTCGCACTAGAGCAAATAGATTTCATAAACCAGTTTTATTAAACATATTCTGGCAATCATAAAGTAAGGTTACTTTCCTCATCACTCCTCATTAACCTACAGAAAGGATTACAATCTCATTTTATCAGAGGCATTAATCATGCTAGCAATAAAATGTTTGTACAATTCATCCCCTCCTGTCCTCAAGCAACACGAAAAAGCCTCATGAACAAACTTGACATTTTCCAAGGGAATTTAGTGAATTTTTTAATGAAGCGAATGCCAAAAAAACTAAACTGATGTTTTCTATTTAGTTAGATAAATGATTGATGGGAAATAAATGCATCGGTAATTTACTCTCCTATACACATATCCATTTCACGTAACTATCCGGAAATTAATATTGAAAAACCCTATGGAATATGTTAAAATCATAAGAAATTATTGGAATTACGACGGATATAAAGGGGAAAAAGTTATATCTTTTGAAATAATAGCAATAATTAATAGCAAATGGAAGTTATGCAGTTGAAGGTTATCGGTACTTGCTGACAACTCATTGAATTACTTTGACCACGGTATGAGATAACCAGTTAATATCATCATGCGATTCAAACTAAGCAAATAGAGCTACTTCCTATGGATCTTTCTTTTATTTTTATAGGTATATTTACTTCTATTTGTCATTATAAGCATTATACTTTCGACGGACTTGTTTTTCAGCATCTTTTATTTTCTTATTTCTAATTTAGCCTAATCGTTTTCAAAAACTGTAGCGTATAAATGAGGAGACTACAAACTTGATCCTAATAGAGGCAAATTGACAAGCCATCGCATTATCTTCATACTTTGTTGCAATGACACCATGGTAATTAAAAATTCGAATGTACCGTTCCAACAAATATAAGTAACGCATTAACGGATTTATCTGGAATATTATAACGAGAGATGACAACTATCAATAAAATATAAAGGACATTTAGATCGCATTGCAATAATTGGTCAGAACATGATCCAGAGCTCGGACGACAAAAATATATTTCAGCCTACCTTCATAATGACGTTCAATTAGTCGGAGTAATGCAAATAATTAAATCAAAATCAATATCGACGGTTTATGGTTGTTTTGAGTGGGATCTTTGGCACTGAAATACCCTCTCAAAGGCTTGCGGCAAATCCATTGCTCTTATGGTAAGAGCATTTTACGAGGATTTCTCGATCAGCCTACCGCAACTTTTTACAACAATAATATTTTGAATAATTTTTATGATTATATTTCACGTTAACATAGGGAATGAAGTAAAAATATTTTTAGTATCATCAAAATAATAAAGGTAGTCTGAATAAAGTAATGTAAGATATAAAATACCAATTTTTTATATAATAATTATAGTATTTATATTATTTTATAATAATCATGGAATATATTGATAATTTAGAGTTTCTATGCACTATAAGGCTCATAGAAATTATATTAATTTTTTGTCACTTAGAAAAGGCTGCTTTTATAAAAATGTATTGTGACGGAACAAGAAAACGCCACATATTTTATTTGGTGGGGAGGGCATCAATGGTCCCGAGTACCGAATGATCGAACAATTATTGAGTACTTTGAGACACAAAAAAATATATTTTCCACTTCAGACATAGCATACACACACATTTATCGAACTTAAATACCCTGATGAAAATGAGGTGAACGAAAAATGCACAAGATGATATGATTCGAATGCCCCCCCTCCAAAAGAATACAAAAAGAAACAATTTGTGATTTGTAGAATTCGTGGGCCGAGTTTACAATTTGCCCAAATTAAGTTTTTAGGCTGCTTTCGTCGTAACACTGAATCAGATTTCTGACAAGGAGTCAACAGTTTGGTGATTAGATACGGCGCACCGGGATAGAGAGAAAGAACCCAAATATTTTGGCTACACAGTTTGGGGATTAAATCGGGTCTGGGCGAACGAGCACGGGGACGGGTCGCTAACTGCGACGTTCTTACGGTTTCGTCGGAGCCTTGAGCAGTAGGAGCCGTCGATGATGCGACACGTTGGACCCCAAATGTCCGTGGGATCGAGGGCTGTCTTCCTCCCGACCTCTGGGCGTTGGTCCTGTCTGTCGCTCGTCTGCAATCTTGCTTTCCGCTGCTGGCTATCTCCGTAGACAATCTAGTCCCGCTAAACAACACTCTCTGGTTACACCCAGAAAAATGACGACCAATCTGGCACGTCACCAATCCCGTTCTCTGTCGATCAGGATAGCATTTCTCGCCCCGTCGACCAAACTAGCATTTCTCGCGCCTCGAGGCTCTCTCCGTCCGCGGATTTATAGTGATGTGGAGGGGGATGATACACAGGGGATGGGTTTTTTTTGGGACAAGAGGGGTTACACTTGGGCCTCACTGTTGAGTGGGGCAACCACCGGTCCGTGCTGACCAAACACTAAACACTTGTGAGTCACTTGTACCTCAAAAGCTGTAAGAGCCTGCAGGGTGACTATCAAATGCCACTGAATACGCAATTACCCTCGTGTCGGGGAGTATTATTTCATTTCAAAGCGCTCCTTATCTCGAATTGCTGATTTTGGCAGATTTAGCATCATCATATAGGATCACTCATAAAGTTTCATCCCTTTCATTAATGGAAATTGCGCCCTTCTTATATATTCCCCAGGGTTCAGTGATTTGAGGATGCATCTTTGTAAGCCCTGGCGACGGAAATCCGGATATTTGGAAGCGTAGGCTAGAGGGTGCATTTAATTTTCGACTATAAACCCTCGAGAGAAACGTCAATATTATGAGATATCCCTGCTAGCTATCCAATCAAATGTTCCTGTAAATATAACACATTGAATACGCTATTACCCTCTCATAGGAGAATATCAATTTAATTCAAAACGCCTCATATTTCGCATTGCAGTAATTAGTCGCATCCAAACAGGCGACACACTTGAAAGTTTTCTGCGGATAATGCTACCAAACATGAAAGACTCCGGTGGAGTGTATATCCAGCAAGAGCAGCGATATATCATCAAAGCAAAAGCATTGGAAGGAGAAAGAATATGTTTTTTTTTTCTCGATTTGCTGCATACAGAAAAAAAACTCCAACAGAACGGAAATAAAACCAGCACAGCAATTCATCAAACTGAGATACATCCGCTAGACACAGCTGGTACAATTGCATGCAATTAATTAGGCCCTTGCTACATGAAAACATTTTTTCTTATGAGTGATACAGGTCTTTTCATAAAATAATTACCTACTCCCACTTTCACAAGAAATCATTAAAAGTGTCAAATAAAAAAAAAGTTAAATTAGGTGAAAAATTGTATTAAAATTAGTAATCTTTTTAAAATTGTTATCCCAAATCTAAAGAATCCGTAAGAATTAATATTTTAAATTGCTCGTTGTGTGAGCCTCAAAACCAACACCATAGATTAAGCAATGAAACAAATAAATAAACAACCGTATATTAGACCCTAGCCTATGAAGGGATCGATTTTTCGTGTTGCTAACAATAAGTAAGATTTTTTTCTTGGATAAAATGTATGTTGCAAAAAAAGCAACTTATATTAAGTGAAGTGAACACAATAAATTTCCCTTGACAACGTGCGGACAGCTAAATAACAAAAAAATGATGTACGTTCCATATTTTCCTCATGTTCGATAGCCCTGCTCAAGGTATGATTCTATAATTAACCAATGGACAGTACAATGCTTTCCAGTACGCCAAAAATATATGAACTATTACAGTAACTAATTCAGGAAAGTTCGGTACATATATTTACTCACCATTTAATCACGAGAGCTCATTGAATTATTGACTCAAAAATTAAGTTGTTTCCACTGGGATGTGTAACGATGTAAAAATTCGGCAGGAATCACAATGAACAGGTTTAAAGAGCATAAACCAATGGAGCTGCCGTAGCGAGGGAATATCTAATTTCATGTCGGCATGGCTATATGTTTACTGACCGAAGCGGGTGGCCACATTCAAACGTGATTCACTACCACAAAATCCACAAAACTATTCCAAACCACATTCAAACCTTATTACCACTCATATCGTCAATACCATTTTAGAGTAAGGCTTAAAGAATATTGATGCGCTGTTTATCGGATGCAATAAAATAAAATTGAATAAGTATGAAAAACGTGTTTTAAAGAGGAAGCTATTGGGAATTCGACAAAAATTACGGAAAACAAATGGAAGGGATTCATTAAAATATAATTTCAGAATTGTTGAGGAAAATTCAGACCGCACGATCTCTGACATTAACCCCCACAAAGCAAATATTTTGAAGCAGAAGCATATCTCATTATTGTGTCTACAATTGTAAATTCATGTACCAATCCACTTAACTACAGTTATTATAAAAGCAACTTAAATTTAATTTGGTTTATTTCAAACCTGCAGCATTGAAATCATGGTCCAGGGGAATTTTTTCTCAAAGAATTTAATATATTTTTTTTTTTTTTTTTTTAGATCACGAGATGTGGGTCAATTGTAAATATTATTTATTTTTTCCAAACTTTGCCAACGTTTCGGACATTATATTTGTCCATCCTCAGGGCTATAAAAATGATAATTTATGATACAAAATTAGTACGCCAATCATAAATTATCATTTTTATAGCCCTGAGGATGGACAAATATAATGTCCGAAACGTTGGCAAAGTTTGGAAAAAATAAATAATATTTACAATTGACCCACATCTCGTGATCTAAAAAAAAAAAAAATATATATATATATAATAAGGGGTCGTGAAACATAAAGTTTGAAAGAATTTAATGTGAATTACTTAATCGATTTCTTAAAAGAAATCAAGTCATTAATACTTGGATACAATTAATAGATAGTGATATTGCTAATAAGAAAATAGCACAATTTAAAACTTCTTTCCCTCGCAACTCGTTGCAAAGGTTAAAGTGGGCAGTGTTTAATGAATCAAGTGCCAAATTATCACATGCGCGAAGGAAAATTGCCGAAAAAACATGAATTAATATTCATCCTGCTGCCGTCGTGAGAATCATTTGCCTCGCAGCCCAGGTAGGAACATAAGTTTTCTGGCCACGTCTCAATATGCTCAGTCGCGAATATAGCGAGGCTGCTAACCAGGAGCACGCCTTACTCGCCGCCACTTCGTTAGCGGCAGAAACAGAAACACGAAATTGAGAGCAGGAACTTGCCATTCGGGGAACAGTCGTGAATACAAAGCAAGAATAATTTGATGAATTTTCCTCGATAAGAGTAGAAGTATAAGGAGAAAGAACAGTGTGTAAGGGGTATAGGCAGCAAGATGTTTGCCTGAAGCCCACCAGAGAATGAAAGGACTGATATAATACACGCGACGCAGTGGTCCGTCATCGAAAATCGCCGAACAAAAGTCCTAAATGGCTTTTTTTTGCATAGAGACCTAAAACCTATCGTGAATTCTCATTTATGTTTACCAATTATGTATTTATAAGCCATTTTACGTAAATTTAAGCCGTTGATGATTGTTTTTCGGGTTTATTCCGCGTCGACTAATTTTTGGTGGACGACAGTTTCGGGCGCGTTTTAAAAATTTTGTCCAAATGATCATTTGGGGACCAATCATTACTTTAATCACCGCGTAAGCCTCCGTAATAACTTAATCCGTTGCTGAGATGGAGTAGCCTGAACATGATCAATTTATCAAAAATATGTGCGATCTCGTCTTTTACCGACGGAGATGATTATAGGGACACAAATTATCGGAACCTTACGATTCGCAGCCGAGCGCTCTACCCACTAAGTTGCCTCGCTCAAAAACATGTCTGAGCGATAGGAGTTCATGGTGAAAGGAATAACATTTGCATACGCCCCACACTGGTGTGAGTGGTGCAATGCAGTTCAATAAAGTAACCGAGGGATAATGCAAGGTTTTCATTATGAGCACCATACTTTTCTCTTTCTCATTTTACGCGATGACGCCCAGTGTACGGACTTCAAAACCGAGGCTTTCTTCAGACTTTCTCTTCCTCTGACCATACACTTTCATCCAATCATTCCAGCCTTCCTTTTTCTGTTATGCCATTCATCCACAGGTTTTCATTAGCTGCTTATTTTACTCAAATTTGCACTGATTACTCTGGGCAAAGGGTAACATTAAAAATAAAAAAAGAGGTGTCAGACGATAGAACAAGAAGACAACCCAACGCATTTTGAAATGGTTATTCTCAAGGGTGATTTAGAGGTTTTTAGACTTCAGTGCAATGTCAACGAACAAATTAACTCACTTGATCCAGGGGAATGTTTTCTCAACGCATTTAATGTGAATTACTTTTTATGTTAATCGATTTCTTAAAAGAAAACAAATCGTTGATACTTGGATACAATTTAGAGATAGTGATATTGTTAATCAGAAAATAGCACAATTAAAAAAATTCTTTCCCTCGTAACGTGTCGCAAAGGCTGAAGTGGACAGTGTTAAATGAATCGAGTGCCAAATTATCACATCAGCGAAGGAAAATTGCCGAAAAAATGCGAAGGGGGGGGGGGGGGGAGGATAGAGGGAATAAGGTGGTGTCACTATCGTGTATTCACTATATTTCTGCCGCTGGAGAGATAAATGAGCCTGAATGAATGGGAGAGGAGGGATGGAGGATCTCAAACCCTCTCACTTCGCACCTCTCAATCCTCCCCCCCCCTTGTCTCCAGAGAACAACCCTCTGAGAAGCATGAGAGGGTGGGTTGGGAACGTGCTGCGATTGCAGATACAACGACCCGAGAGAAGAAGGGAGGGGGAGGGGTGGCCATACTGCGGCGGAGAGGGGGGGTGGGGGAGGGGGGGGGGTGCTTTTTTTGTGTTTCAAATCCCGTATCACTTTCCTCTTTTCTTCACCGTCCTCTGGGGGATGAAAACAATGTGTTTCTTCTACGTGATGCGCAGTATGGATGAGGATACGGAATATTATGTACATTTCACATTTATTTCGCGCTTAACCACGAGTATCACGGTAGAAGATTCTCCTGTAGGCCTCCAAGTGTGCCGCACATTTCAATGGGTTTGCAAAAGTCACCACTCTTGTCGCTGACAGCAGAATGATCCGCATTTTTGCGGGTAGGAAATCTAGGATGAGGTTGATTTATAAACGAGATGATACATTCCGTCGATGACGTGTTTCAAAAAAGTTCAACGCCATAACCATGACGAATTTCATAAAGTTTAACGTCATAGCGATGGGGTATTTCATAACGTTCAACGGCATAAGGATGACGTATTTCATAACAAGTTTTTCCTGGATATACACTATTACTTATACCACTTATTTTTTATCAGAGCGCCCTGGCTTCAATGAATTATCATCATCTTCAGGCGCTAATTATGATTTGTTTATCTTATTGTTACCTAGTTACTTGATGAATTTCAAAACGGACGCCAGAATAGGGGAAAAGGATGGGTAGATATATTCATTTATAAGAGTACTGTCTTGACTTTCAGTAATTTTAAAAATTTCTGACTGTTCCCTAGAGTCCAGTTCACGGCGGTCATTGCAAAATTTTAAAATATTCATTTTAAAATCGCTTCTATGGCAGTTGCATATTAAGTGTTCAGCAAAATTACTTTTTTCATCTTTGTTATGTTTGTAAGCACTTAAATGTTCTTTCTTCCTGATTTCAAAACTTCTTCCTGTCTGTCCCACGCATACACCATTGCAATCGCTACAGTTCAATGAACATACACCACATCTATCCAATTGGTCTATCTGATCCTTATTTTGCAATGCCCGCCGTGAACTGGACTCTTGGGAACAATTAGAAATTTTAAAAATTACTGAAAGTCAGGACAATAATCTTATAAATGAATATCTCTACCCATTCATTTCCACTACTCTGGCGTCCGTTTTTAAAATTTATCAAGTAACTAGGCAACAATAATAAGATAAATCATAATTTGCGCCTGAAGATGATGATGATTCATTGAAACCCGGGTCGCGCTCTGATAAAAATAAGTGGTATAAGTAATTGTGTATATCCAGGAAAAACTTATGATGGAATGCCACAAAGTTAATAATGAGTTAGTGAATTTTGTATTTCATAACGTTTACACGATGAAGTATTTCTTAGCGTTCAACGGCATTACGATTTGTTCACTGTACGCCCGTTTCCCTCCCTTTCCTCAAACTTGTCAAATCCTCCCCAACCTCTTCCTTAAAGATATAAATGTGATATTCTCATGTAATGTGATGTCTCATTCCAGACGATGGCTCTGCGAGCCGAAATGTGTCGCACGCATTAAAATAACTGAAAAAGTGCAACTACCTTTCATTTCAATATGCCGAACTTCCTCTATATCACGCCTGATTCGATTGAACTTATCAAGGTACAAATAGCCTCTTTTAAGCCACTATTTACACCGTTTACTACTGACTTCCACTGTCATCCAATAATAGACATTTCCACAAAGTTCCGCCGCAAACTCTTACACACGGAAATGACCATTTTCTTCACGTGTTATATCCGTGGAGCCCACATTCATAGGAGGAACACTTTTATTGAGGAATGGCAAAGCATGATCCTTCGGCTTATGGACGGACATTCATCGAAACAACCGAAGAATTTCCTCCACCATTAATAACGCACGCTCAGCCAGGAGGCAGAGAAAAAGGGACAGTCACGTGACAGGGACCGTTGCTCTTTCGAGTGATCGGCTCAGGGCGAGAGGGAGAGAGAGAGAAGAGAAGGGAAGTAGAGAGAGAGAGAGAGAGAGAGAGAGAAGATCTGTAAAAAAATGAAAGGATGAAACACAGGATGGAGTTGTTTCTTGTTTTGAGCGCGAGAGGGGAGCACTTGTGGGGGAGGGGCTCTCCTTCGAAACATTGGATTGGGGGGGGAGGGTGAGTAGGGGCGAATGAAGGGTGGGATGACACAAGGGATGAAAAGTATAGAAAAAAGAGGAATGGGAAGAAGAGATAGGAGGGAGAGGGGTTGAAAAAGGAGAGAAGAGAAGCAGAGGTTCGGTTGGGAAGGAACGGGAAGAATACGAAGGATCCATTGTTTCCTAACGCATAATGCTATTCGGTAAAAACATTACAAAAAAATAAGACTCTAAGAGACCGATATTATTTGTTATATGTTATGAATCTTTATAGACATAGTTGCCATACATCCAGTACTCTTATTTGGAGCGGAAGTGTGAACACTCGCTAAAAAATGAGAATAAGCTTAGTAGTCTTTGAACATGAGATGTTGCCTAGAGTATTTAACTTTTCTCGGGATTCCATGCGGGTAAGATTTTCAAAGAGCGCCGACGTTTCGGGTTTCGACTCGTTACCCATTCTCACGGCTACTGGGAGCGAGTCGGAACCCAAAACGTCGCACAGTGGGCTAGAATCGAAAAAAGCTGGCCAAAACCTCAAAATCGATTTTTTTGAGCTAGGAAGTTGAAACTTCGCATACACATTCTCAAATAAATTGTGCATAACTACCCAGATTATTTTGGTCCTGTGTTTTCACTTTAAGAATACATGTGAGGTCAAAGTTGAGCAAATTTAGCGAAAAACGACCACCCTCGATTTTTTCTGAAAATTGCCGACTTTATCCTCGTGCAGTGGTTTTACATATAGTTATATCGACAAAACTGTTATACCATCTTAATTGACACTTCTTATTCTTTCATTTGAAAGGTTTTTAAAGATTTTGTTTCATCAATAACCATAGATACATAAGAAAATGGCGGAGCCTGTTTTCAACCCATTTTTTTACATAAACGTAGAAAAAAAGTAGACATTGTCACCGGCTTACACTAAGTAACTTATATCATGTCGTTCTTTGAAGCTTCTACATTGTGAATCTAAAGTCAAACCTTGCACCAATTTCCAACCCCGAATTTTAAATCGTTTTTTCGAACGCACGGACGACTCCGGTTCTGGCCGGCCGCGGCGGAGAGTACGGCGACGCGGCAAGCGGGTGGATGCAATATGGTCTCATTCACTTTTATGTGTGGATAACAGATATATTAGTGACAGAAAATAATCACCAGAAAGTAAAATTTATAAATATTGCTACGAATGACTCTCATTATGCAATCGCTGGGCACTGCAAGAGGTGCACTGAAAGGTTTCTTTCTTTGAGCGCATTACATGGAGAATGGACTTAAATCGCATTCTTAAAGTGGGGAAACGGACTCTTTTACTAACTAATAAACTTTTTAAAAATAACAGTTAATATATTCCTTAAACGTGATGGAAAATGGCTCAATACAGTACTTGATTTTGCCGAATTTTGCCAAATCAAGTACTGTCTTGGTGCTTGAAGAGTTCATTATTCTTATTTAGTTTATATTCTTGATTTAAAGCAATTAATAACTATTCATTATGCAGCACAATTTACATGTTGCTCTAGTTTAACCAGTGCAGATGGACGTCAATTCATGTTTTCAGGGTTGTATCGAAAGAACGAATAGGAGGAAAACGAATGCAAAAGGAAGATACAGTGACCATCCTCGGAGGCAAGAAGAACTCTTGCCAAGTGGATAAAATGCAACCCCGAATATTATGTTATGTCAGATTAAGAGGCCCTCTCAATAAGTAATTGTGTCCATGCAGCTCACCAAATTTCGGTGCAAGAATCTTCGAAAATCTGAAATGCCAGGGATATAATATTAACCCCAGCGATGAGAGAGTGACGCGAGCATATGATTTCATTTACCCGAGTGAAATTATTGTAGCAGAGATTATATAAGAAGTTTCCAAAAATGGTTCTGTTCTCTTACTGCGACTCGAATCTTAACGTGCATTTCCACAGATCCTAGTTTCGCGTCGCATATAAAGTGCACTTTAATTTGCAAACACGGCTTTGATAGCAGTGAGGACATGCGAAATATAATTGCACGTGGGAACGAGGGCCTATGTCTCATGAATTATTGCTCGTGAGCACCTTTGTGCCTTCTTGTTTAGGTAAAAAATGCTGTTCGTTAGGCGAAGCATGAAACAGGCACGAGTATTCAAAAGTCATCACAATTATTCTAGATTTCCTCTCCAAATAATTTAATTTTCTCTCTCTCACACTGACGCTTTAAATACAATTATGGTATGCCACCAACCGTGCATAAGGTCTTCATTCAAGGAGCTGACATTGCAACAGAGTCCATTCTTAATTGCGACAACTGACAGGGGAAGCAATATAGGTACGATATAAGGACGCGAGAAAGTTCCGTGAACGGTTGACTAGAAAAATGGCACGACTGGCCACAAATAGGGATTTATTTCGAAGACAACTCCTAATGTCATAACTGATAATGACAAAAATTATGCCAATTAAACTGGAGGTAACACACAGCTTACCGAACAATGTAATGGATCTGTTTTTGAAAAAGGAAAACAATGCTTTAGCTCAGACAGTGAAAGTGATAAAAACTCGTCAAATAGTGAATGAAAAACAGTAACCTTTTTTTGCTGACAGTGCTAATTGCAGTATGTTAGTTGGGAAAAGCGTAAATTGTGTTGCTTTTGTTTATGTTATGTTTTTATGGTAAAATATTCCTGAAAAATAACCATTTTGTCAGCAGCGCAGTTCATTAAGAATAATGACGTTGATATATAGGTAAGAGATTTAAATCAATACTTTATATTGAGCATAAGACATAGATTAAAATGAACTGTTATTCTTAGAAAGAATACATTATTCGATGTGAGTAATATGCCTTCCGAAGCTTTTAAAGCTAAAAGGAGTTCAAACCAAAAACAAGTTCGAAGGACTCGGCACTACAACAATACTATAAAACGACCGTTGTCCGAAGGCCATTAAATATGTATGGCAGGTTAGGAAGTGGAGGCCATGGATCATCGAGGGCTCTTGCCTAGAAATAGAGCTTGTTAGTTAATAAAAGAGTCCGTTTCCCCAGTTTAAGCACGCGATATAAGTCCATTCTCCATGGAATGCGCTCAAAGAAAGAAACCTTTCAGTGCACCTCTTGCAGTGCCCAGCGATTGCATAATGAGAGTCATTCGTAGCAATATTTATAAATTTTACTTTCTGGTGATTATTTTCTGTCACTAATATATCTGTTATCCACACATAAAAGTGAATGAGACCATATTGCATCCACCCGCTTGCCGCGTCGCCGTACTCTCCGCCGCGGCCGGCCAGAACCGGAGTCGTCCGTGCGTTCGAAAAAACGATTTAAAATTCGGGGTTGGAAATTGGTGCAAGGTTTGACTTTAGATTCACAATGTAGAAGCTTCAAAGAACGACATGATATAAGTTACTTAGTGTAAGCCGGTGACAATGTCTACTTTTTTTCTACGTTTATGTAAAAAAATGGGTTGAAAACAGGCTCCGCCATTTTCTTATGTATCTATGGTTATTGATGAAACAAAATCTTTAAAAACCTTTCAAATGAAAGAATAAGAAGTGTCAATTAAGATGGTATAACAGTTTTGTCGATATAACTATATGTAAAACCACTGCACGAGGATAAAGTCGGCAATTTTCAGAAAAAATCGAGGGTGGTCGTTTTTCGCTAAATTTGCTCAACTTTGACCTCACATATATTCTTAAAGTGAAAACACAGGACCAAAATAATCAGGGTAGTTATGCACAATTTATTTGAGAATGTGTATGCGAAGTTTCAACTTCCTAGCTCAAAAAAATCGATTTTGAGGTTTTGGCCAGCTTTTTTCGATTCTAGCCCACTGTGCGTCGGTGCTCTTTGAAAATCTTATCCGCCCGAAATCCCGAGAAAGGTTTAAATATTCTGTTCGCCGGGAAAGTGTAAAATGTTGCGTAGAGTGTTTGGGTCAGTTGAAGAAAATAGAGTGTGGAGAATGAGGAAGAATGGGGAACTTAGGGCCCTATGAAAGGATCCTGACGTACTAGAACTGGTAAAAAGAAGAAGAGTGAGATGGCTGGGACGTGTGCAAAGAACTGAAAAAGGTGCGGAAGGGACGAGCAGGGGGGACGGAGACCGCTGGGAAGACAAAGGCTCAGATGGTGTGGCCAATTGAAGGGAAAGTGATATTTGGAGTAGATCTGGAGATGACATGAGATAGGCATCAGTGGAAGCAACTTTTTAATGAGGCCAAAAATCACTTGGGAATTATGTAAGGCCACAGGAGTGAGTGAGTGAATTGTATGAATCTGAGATCTGGACTCTAAACAAAAAATCAGATAAGTAGCTGTCGAAGTCTTCGAAAACAAAATTCTACCTACTATGCTTCGGCCAGTATGTAACGAAGGCACCTGGAGGATACGGACAAACAGAATAAAAGAGTCCTCTTCCGACATATTCTGACATTAATGCGCAAATTAAAAACAGAAGATTAAGGTGGGGTGGACAGGAGGGAGCTGGACTGACTGACTCTACACTTAGGATGGTGTCAGAAAATCCTGCCGGGCGACCACTGATGGAACGCCCAAGAAAACGGTGCGGAGATCAAGTGCAGAGAGATATGTAAAGGGTCAACGTTACACTGGAGATGATGACAGATGTTTTGAGGTTTGAGTGGCCATATTATTATTACTACATAAAGTGTTACAAGTCGACCATGAAGTCGGGTGGTAACATAAAGTCAGGAAGTACATTAAGACAAAAATGTACAATGCAAAGTACCAGCTTGGTTGATAGATTACATCACACACAAAAATATACATAAACCAAAATAAAAAACAAAATACTAAGTTCAAAAAAAATTTAAAAGCCCTCAAAAAACCATTTTTTACACACAGTCGCTTTATCTCCCCATTCAGATGAGGATCCCAAACGGACTCTTAGCTTAGCGAAGAAAATCTAATCAGATTAGTTTTGCTGTTACTGATGACCATTTTATTCTCTTTAGACCATTTATCCAAAGTATAGGTCACTTCGTCTATGACTTTATAAATAATGCCATCATCTGCAAACATTCTAGAATAGGTGTAACAAACGTTTTATACGCGATTGCCTTTGTTTTTTTTACTGCTTTTTCCAAGTGTCCTCATCAAAAAATATAATGCCCTGAAAGCTTTGGTCGCAGTTCTTTAGATATGTGGTCCCCATCGCAAATCCCAGCTTAATGTCACTCCTAGGTAATTACAAATTTTGGTTTCTGACAGTAATTCGCCCATAATATGGTAATCATTTTGCACACAACTCCAAACTTTCCGAAATCTAATCAGATTAATTTTGCTGGCATTCATGACCATTTTATTCTCTAACGACCATATACCAAAAGTATTTAGGCTATTATGTAAGCTAATACTTTGTCTATGACTCTATAAATAAGGCAATCATCTGCAAACATTCTAATTGGACTCTTTATATTCCCACTAATATCAGAGAAATAGATACAGCCGCAGCAGTTGCAGCGGTAGGTGAATGTAAGTATATGTTCATAAATATGCATGCATATGTTAACGTGAATGTTTTTTGGCATGTTTTGTGCATATTTATGGGCACACTTTTCTGCACGTTTATGTTCATGAGAATTTTCCTTGCTGAGGTGAGGTATGATGCTGATAGTGATCACGGGCTCTCCAGTGGGCGACTGGGAAAACAGCAGCTATCGTGTCTACGCCTAACCCTGGAATCGCCCTCAGGGAACATGTGGCGACGGGTCGAGGGTCACTCAGCCCTCACCACTCAGATAATTTATTTAAAAAATGAGGGTATTTTATCCTGATAATTCAAAGCACAACGCTTTCCACCCAGAAATTGATTCCAGAGTTAGGAATCGAAACGTCGCACAGTGGGGCCAAATGCTTAAAAGTTGGTCATAATTATTAAATATCATGTAATTTGCTTGAAATTTGGAATATAACAGTTTTCGAGGTCGCTAATTCCGAATATGATATTGAAATATAAAGAAAATTTATATTTTGCCAAAAAATTTGAATTTTTGCTAAAATAAGACAGTAATTGTTCCATATGTCCAGTAAAAAGGGGAGAATATTTTATATTATATTATATTACGAATATGAAACTGATTTTGAAAATTATATGAAATACATTTCAAAGCTAAAAGGCAACCGATAAATAATTTTACGAATTATTTTAAATGAATATCATTTTATGGCTATTTTTAATTTTCAAACATTCTAAACGAATTAATTTCGGATATTGTTACATGTATCTTAATGTTTGTACACGTTATAAGCATGTATGCATACTTATGGCTTAAAAATATATCCTGGAACATAATAAGGTAGCAAAGAAATTATAAAACATTATTATATAACAGTCAGTCTGCGTAGAATATGAATAGGCCCGCGACCACTCACTTAAAAAAATGCAAACACTAAATATAATCCGTCTCTAATTCGTCCCATGAATAATTATCTAAGCACAAAACTGCATTATTGAATAAACCCACTTATTATTTTAAATATGAAATGAAATCTAATAACTTAAATGTCTTTTTAAGAATATATAACAAGTTAACAAACACATTTACATCACACATTATTATATAGTAGGTTTTCTACGTTGAATATGAAAAGAGCTGCGCACACAGGCTTATAAACGTAAACACAAATTTCAATCAGACTTCGTTCTATCCAAAGAATTGTCTACCGATTCCGATGAAGATCCTGATTCTATCGGGTAGGATTCATACAAAATATTCATGGCTCCGGAACATAAAACTGTCGATGACTTGGACCGCATCACAATCTGACTTACAATAATCGAGTCGGAATGTAACATCAATCTCACGACCAAGTCCACTACATTTTTTTCCTCGAGCTCTTTCGGGTAAAATCTTCCCTGAATTTCCTCAACAATTTGTTGTACGCTTCCTGCGCTTCCTCTGACATTTTTCCGATTGGTAACAATAAATTTTGAATGACATTCCTTTCGTGCAACAGTATTTAGGGTAAACATTGTTGGCATGGAAAACCAGTGATATAATTCAACAATAGCCGTGCTGTTTAGATAGAATACACTTCGTAGATATCTATATTACATAATAATTTATTCTATAGCCAGAAGACAGCTTGTTAAACAGTATTAAATGTCTGAATAAGCTCCGTATTCAGGCTTGTTATATTGGCGGAAATTTTAGAGTTCTCGAGCTTTTTTGTCGTCGTTATTACTACCATACACCTGCTTTGGCCGGTTAAAACTAAGCTCCTGTTTAAGTCCTTCTCCTTCTTCGGCTCCTCCACCCATTTTTTGGCGTTTGTATTGCAGATCTGCCAGGTTTTAACTTACATTCTGAAAGCCACTTGCAAGCAGCATTCGAAATTACGAATCCATGCATGCAACGTGGTAAAACTACATTAGGCATATCATTCTTTACTGGACGAGATATTATAGCATTAAATTTGTACATACTTTGTCTTGAGTCTTTGTTGCGGCAATTTATTGCAAAAGAACACATTTTGCTACGCCGATTATAAAGTAAGTGCTCCCTCTTGCATGCAACGTGTCAACGAGCTGCGCGCTTCGGCGTCCATAAGGTTGGAGGTTACTTACGTATTTCTTCATTAATTCACGAAGGGGCGGGTTGGGGCGGTTAATTTTTTTGTTTTGATAGCCGAGAGTGGCTACAATAATATAACTATATAAGAGCACTACAGAGCACTGCTATATAACTTAATGATGTTCGTATTTTTATTTTTGAATAAAATTTGTGCAATTTATTGGTTAATATTTATGTTAATAATAATTTTAATATTGTTTCAATGTCATGGTAAAGCAACATTTTTTATCTTTGCACATTGCTGCGTTGATTCTATTTTTTAAATTTTAAATTTAGCCAATTGGGTAGCTGAGGAGGAGTCTAGAGGATGAGGGTATTTCGAAGCGAGAGGGATGCTATGTATCCCAGCATCGCACATGTCACTTTGAAAGTGATTTTTACGAAGACGTGAGCACTTACCTGCTTCATGAACTTATTTCTCAGCAGCTCAAATAAGTGTCTTCCCAACCATGTATAAAGAAATCATAACCCCAAACTTTTATTTTTCTAATTATGGCCACCTTTTACGGATTTGGCCCCACTGTGCGTCGGCTGCCGCCGTCCCACTTACCCGCTGGAAAACCCGTGAAGACTCATCAACAAGGCAGAATGTGTTGACATTTGTAATTTTCAGTTGTGTTTTGTCTCTGTTGGTTGGTTACCAAGATTGTTTATTGATCTGTATTTGTTAACAATCCTTATGTGTGTGAAGTTAAAATACGGTACTACTAAAACTTTTAAAATATGAAGAGTTATTGCATTTAATTCATTTACAACTACCAGTGCTTTCCAATAAAATACCAACAGAGGTTATGGGCCCAGCACTGGTAAATTATAAGAAGTAAGTGAAGTCTTCATAATGTCGTCTGACGCATCCGGTATATCGTCTCACATTAAGCCGTTGTGTGGGCGTGAAGGATATCCAACTTGGAAATTTAAGCTGAAGGCGTATTTAATAGATCAAAACTTGTGGCATGCTGTTGATGGATACCCAAATGATGATCATACTGATGCTGCTTCAAAGTCCAGGAAGGATGAGCGTGCCCTAGCTAAGATTTGTTTGTGCGTGGACGATTCCGCTATCATACATGTAAGAAGATGCAAAACAGCTGCTGAAGCATGGAAAGTTCTTGCCGATGCATATGAAGATAAGGGTTTTGCCCGGAGACTTAACCTTCAAAAGACTTTGTACCGGTTATCCCTCGGAGATTATACGTCCATTGAAGAGTACCTAACTGCCGTAATGGATACCGCTCAGAAGCTTGCTGATATTGGGAAGGAGATTCCTGATGAGGATTTAGTTGCTATTTTGCTTGGAGGTCTTCCTTCACATTACGACCCCCTAGTAATGGCACTCGAGAATTCAGGAGTTGAAGTAACGGTGAACATGGTGAAAACTAAACTCTTAAATGAAATGTCCAAAAATGATGGTGCAACTGAGACTGCATTTGCATCCAATGCGTCTCGAACTATTCCGAAGAAAAAGAAGTTCCCGAAACGCAACAACTCTCAAGATGGTATCGTCTGCTATGGATGCAACCAACCCGGCCATAAAAAACCAGACTGTCCAAACAAGACCAAGAAAACGGCACAGACATCGAGTTCAACCCACAAGCAGCTACACAAGAAACAATACACTTTATTCTCGGATTTAGGTGTTGGTGGTTGTGCTCAAAGCAATAAAAATGATTGGTTTGTGGATTCCGGGGCAACTGCCCATATGACTCCTCATAAAGATATTCTGTTCAATGTTAAAAGTAACTCTGGTTTGGAGATTGTGTGTGCTGATAAACGTAAGTTGCAGAGTGACAGTATAGGTGATGTCATGATTCACAAAAGTAATAACAACAACAGTATTAGTAGTATTTCTGAAGTTGTTCATGTGCCTAATCTTGCTACAAATCTTATATCTGTGTCAAAATGTGTTTCAAAAGGTTTTGTTGTAGTATTTACGAAAGAAGGTGCTAAATTTTTTCATGATAATGATTGTAGTATTTCAGGGAATGTTTTAATGACTGCTCTTCCCAGTAACGGGTTATATAAGATAGAGTCACAGGTATCAGAAAAGTTAAATACACCAAAGGATGAAGTTCGCCATGAAAAAATATTTGACTTAGCCGGGATTCGAACCCGGATCTCCCGATTGCCGGTCAGGCGTGCTACCACTTACACCACCAAGCCATCTTCTCAGAGCGAACTTCGGGATGGGTTTTTAAGTTTTATTTTAAGCGTTAGCATTTAGTTGAGGTTCTTAAAAGTAAAACAAATAGCGGCTGCAATTGAGCCCGGGTTCACTCATTGCTTAAATTCTTGCCTCATTATATGAATGAATCCCTTCTCCCAGGGGCCGAAAAACTAAATATCCAAAGATACATTTTACGCGGTGAGCATTTATACAGGAATATCGAATGGAGTATTTTTGGCATATTCCGATTGTAAGTTGTTGCGGCACTAGAAAAATATGGCGATTCAAAATTATACGCCCTCCCCTTTTTCGGAATTAAACCTCTTATTATGCAGTTTTGTGAATCGAAACTGCAAGCAAAATTTGCTTCGTAGGCCTCATGGGGAATCCTAATCCGTAGGCTAAAATATGTTATCGCGTTAGAATCTTGAGTTGTCCATTCATTAATTGTTATAAAACATTTGATTCTATGTATATTAGATATTGATTGCTTTTCGTACACAATTTAACAAACCAAAACCTATTTTTTTGTCTTTGATGACGAGTTATTCATTTAAATACAGATTTTCAACACTAATACAGGATTTATTATAATCTTGCAACATAAAGTAGGTTCGAAGATTTTCGCGGCGTTGATCAGATTATCTCTGCATTCTCTTCGGGTTTCCACCGCGTCCGTTGGCTTTTGTCGAAACTGTTCTCGCCAAAAGACAACGGACGCGGTGGAAACCCGAAGAGAAGGCAGAGATCATGCAACATAAAGTTTTAAGTCCAAACTTCGAACTGTAACAGACCTATTGACGAGCCTTTCCGGAGATACTTCCTCTGAGTGGCTTAAAATGTCACCTAGCAATGATTTTCCCGAGGTGTAATCCTCATTTTCCTCCATTGTTGGGGACTCATGTCCTGACGAGTAAAAACTAGTGATGTGTTTTTAAAAGGTTAAAAGACTTCCATCTGATGTAAAAAAAATTTCGGCGGAGTCGACGTGAAAGTAGCCCTCCGGCGCGAGAATGTAGGAAAACAAAATTGTGCGATATATATAATTATATTACTTTTGCTAATCCAAGTAAATCTCACCGTATGAAAATTAATCACAAACAAGTTGATTTTGATCAATCAATTAGAAGATAAACGAAGGAGATTTGATTATTTCCAAAGCAGAAAAAAAGAACAGTGTGCTAATCCGTAATAAGATCTCATGCATCGCAAAATGTTACATTCAATTTAATGTTACATAGATAGGTCAATCTACCTTTAAATGCAGTCAATTTCAATTGTGAACTTTCCACAATGAAATCAATTGCAATTTCAAATGGCTACAGCTTAAATACTTAAACTAAAATCCTTCAGAGAAAGATGAAAACGCGAGCTATTTCTCAGCTTAGCTCCCTTCCGCCATCACAGAGAATTCTAGAAATTGGTGCCGGTCATTTTTTGTGGGAGACCTTTCCAACAGGCTTGCAAACAAATTCCCCAAAAATAAATTCAATGCTTCTATTTACAACCCTTGCACTCTCGGTGAAGTTCTGTGTCGTAACAAAGACAAAATAGAACCCATCCATCAATCCGGCATTTACAAAGTTAATTGTGAATCATGCAACTTGAGTTTCATTGGTCAAACAGGCAGAAGTTTTATTATCAGAATGAAAGAACATAGAAAGTGCAGGAAATTGGGATGAAACATCACTTCTCGCCAAACATTTGGTACAGACTTTTCATTCTTGTCATTTTCAACCATAATTTTCTTCACCCCTTCAGTAATGGCACAAGGCTTGATGTTTTAGAGAAATTTGAAATAGTACAAATTTATACAAATATTCTTATTAGATGTTCCCGTCGACATACCCCGTTAAGATTGTCTTAGGCACAGCTCTGCGGTGTCATAAAACGTCCGTTTTCGCAGTAAAACCCTGGGGGTGAGGGATCGGAGAGTACAGAAGGTATAACAGTCTCAGCTGGTATCTTTCTGGTGGGTCTTTTGTATGATTCCCGGGAAAACAAGTCACTTTTTCGAAGTTTGAACGCTTTTAAAAGAAGCATAGTCTTCGATCGTATCCAGTGAAAACGAAATGAACTGCAATGAAACGTGCACTCACCTCGGCTAAAATACTTCCACTGTCTTCACCACAGACCATTTGAGAATCGGTGTCTTGAATAAAAACATAAAAACGGTGAATGCTGTGCGTTAAAACCCATACAGTTTCAATAACATTACCACGTCGCGGCTAATCCAACTCCCGACGTGCGCAGATTAAAGAAAGAACACCATGCCAATAGATTATGTGGTTTTTTATTCCGCAAGAATCCACCTAAACTTCACCTTCTACATACTTTGGAAGATTTTCAGAGAAAATTGAAGACGGGCGTTTTCATGGAACGTTGCTCACGTTTAAGCCTGTGTATCTCAGAATCGGGTAGGATCTTTGTCAAATGAATTGCATATCCTTAAATTTCAATCAGTTTTGAGTATACCTGCGAAGTTTTAAGTTTATAACTCAAAAAAAGTCATTTTGTAATTTTGTCCGGCTTTTTCCGATTTCCGCCCACTGTGCGATATCCCACGGTCAAATTTGCATCAAAATTTAATGCAACTAACGCGCACCCTGTCCCACCGTCAAAATTTCATCCAACTGGCTTTTGGTACTATCATTTGTACAAAACACCGTTTTGTCCAAATGGATAGGGCAGGTTCTAAATTTTCATCCAATAGGATGAAACCAACAATTCACAGGGCCCTTGACAAAAAGCATCGCCTAGCGCTGAAACAGAGGCCACATAGGTTAAGCCGGTGTCCCACGGTCAAACGGTGCAAATATTTTGATGCAACTGGACGGGGGTGTCCCACGATGCATATCATTTGGACGAAAAGGAAAAAGACGATATTTATGTAAACAAATTTGGAAGCTTATAGAAGTTAAGGATTCTGTCTTTTTTAGCAAGCGAAATTGTCTGAACAGGCCTCTTGAATATTGAAGAGGCGAAAAAAAGAAAACAGAAGAAATGCTGAGCTTGGCCTTGGCTGGAAAAGGGGGTATGTGTTGACATTTGTAATTTTCAGTTGTGTTTTGTCTCTGTTGGTTGGTTACCAAGATTGTTTATTGATCTGTATTTGTTAACAATCCTTATGTGTGTGAAGTTAAAATACGGTACTACTAAGACTTTTAAAATATGAAGAGTTATTGCATTTAATTCATTTACAACTACCAGTGCTTTCCAATAAAATACCAACAGAGGTTATGGGCCCAGCACTGGTAAATTATAAGAAGTAAGTGAAGTCTTCATAATGTCGTCTGACGCATCCGGTATATCGTCTCACATTAAGCCGTTGTGTGGGCGTGAAGGATATCCAACTTGGAAATTTAAGCTGAAGGCGTATTTAATAGATCAAAACTTGTGGCATGCTGTTGATGGATACCCAAATGATGATCATACTGATGCTGCTTCAAAGTCCAGGAAGGATGAGCGTGCCCTAGCTAAGATTTGTTTGTGCGTGGACGATTCCGCTATCATACATGTAAGGAGATGCAAAACAGCTGCTGAAGCATGGAAAGTTCTTGCCGATGCATATGAAGATAAGGGTTTTGCCCGGAGACTTAACCTTCAAAAGACTTTGTACCGGTTATCCCTCGGAGATTATACGTCCATTGAAGAGTACCTAACTGCCGTAATGGATACCGCTCAGAAGCTTGCTGATATTGGGAAGGAGATTCCTGATGAGGATTTAGTTGCTATTTTGCTTGGAGGTCTTCCTTCACATTACGACCCCCTAGTAATGGCACTCGAGAATTCAGGAGTTGAAGTAACGGTGAACATGGTGAAAACTAAACTCTTAAATGAAATGTCCAAAAATGATGGTGCAACTGAGACTGCATTTGCATCCAATGCGTCTCGAAATATTCCGAAGAAAAAGAAGTTCCCGAAACGCAACAACTCTCAAGATGGTATCGTCTGCTATGGATGCAACCAACCCGGCCATAAAAAACCAGACTGTCCAAACAAGACCAAGAAAACGGCACAGACATCGAGTTCAACCCACAAGCAGCTACACAAGAAACAATACACTTTATTCTCGGATTTAGGTGTTGGTGGTTGTGCTCAAAGCAATAAAAATGATTGGTTTGTGGATTCCGGGGCAACTGCCCATATGACTCCTCATAAAGATATTCTGTTCAATGTTAAAAGTAACTCTGGTTTGGAGATTGTGTGTGCTGATAAACGTAAGTTGCAGAGTGACAGTATAGGTGATGTCATGATTCACAAAAGTAATAACAACAACAGTATTAGTAGTATTTCTGAAGTTGTTCATGTGCCTAATCTTGCTACAAATCTTATATCTGTGTCAAAATGTGTTTCAAAAGGTTTTATTGTAGTATTTACGAAAGAAGGTGCTAAATGTTTTCATGATAATGATTGTAGTATTTCAGGGAATGTTTTAATGACTGCTCTTCCCAGTAACGGGTTATATAAGATAGAGTCACAGGTATCAGAAAAGTCCCTGGCTGCTACAACTAACCCTTCTCAGCAAACTCTTTGGCATTGGAGGTTGGGACATCTCTGCCGCTATGGTATGAATCTACTGAGAAATGGATTAGCTGATGGAGTTGATTACGCCCCTGAGGAAAATAGAACTGTATGTACTGCATGTCTAGAAGGGAAACAGAGTCGAGAACCTTTTCTTAAAATCAAAAGTAAAAGGGCGACTAAATGCCTAGAGTTGATTCATTCTGACCTCTGTGGACCATTCAGTGTAAAATCATTAGAAGGAAATAAGTATTTACTTGTATTTATAGACGATTACTCTAGAATGATATTTACCTATTTCATTAAAACAAAAGATCAAGTTAGAGTAAAGTTTCAAGAGTTTAAAAACCTCATGGAAAAGCAAACTGGTCAGAAAATTAAAATTTTACGATCAGATAATGGTTCTGAGTATGTTAATAGGGAATTCTCAGATTATCTTAAGTCAGAAGGAATTATTCACCAGACTTCCATACCCCGTACTCCTCAGCAAAATGGTGTTGCTGAAAGGGGAAACAGAAGCATTGTGGAGAAGGCTCGTTCCATGTTGCATAGTGCCAGACTACCTAAGTCATTTTGGGAAGAAGCTGTGAGAACTGCTACGTATCTCAAGAATAAATCACCTCATAGATCCGTTACAGGAATGACTCCAGAAGAAAAATGGACAGGTGAGCGTCCCAACTTGACACACTTAAGAGTATTTGGCTGCCGAGCTTTTGTACATATTCCAAAGGAGGAACGCAAGAAGTGGGATAGCAAAAGCAAGGAACATATATTTGTAGGATATAGTGAGAATAAGAAAGCTTACAAATTTAGGGATCTTTCTAATTATATGAAGGTAGTCCATGCTAGAGATGTTGTGTTTTTAGAAAATAATTTTTCCGGTGAGAGCAGTACTGATGCTCAAATTCCTTTGGATTCTTACAATGAAAATGCAGATTCAACAAAAGATGAAGCTGCGGCTGCTGTTAAAATTCTTTTGGATTCTCCTTGTGAAAATGCAGACTCAACAGAAGATAAAGCTGGGACTAATGTTCAAGAAACTGCTAAGAGTCCTAGATATCCTCAAAGGGTACGTAGCAAGAAACAATTTCCTGATCATGTTGTTTTACAAGCAAAAAATTTCTTTGACAAAGAACCTACCACATTTGAAGAGGCTATGCAAAGTGAAGACAAAGAGCATTGGATGAAAGCAATGATGGAGGAATTAGAGTGTCTTAGAAAAAATGAAACTTGGAAGCTAGTGCGAGTTGCAAATAAAAGTGTAATACCATGTAAATGGGTTTACAAATTGAAAAGAGACAATGGTGGTAAGATCATCAAGTACAAAGCTCGTTTAGTTGCTAAAGGTTTTGCTCAAACTCATGGTATAGACTTTGAAGAAACTTTTTCTCCGGTAGTCAGAGGTTCAACTATCCGTTTGCTGTTGGCTATGGCAGCAGAACTGAATCTTGATGTTGAACATCTGGATGTCGAAACTGCTTTTTTAAATGCCACTTTAGATGAAACCATCTATATGACACAACCAGAAGGTTTCATAGCTGTAGGTGAAGAGAAGAAGGTTTGTCTATTACAGAAGTCTATTTATGGACTCAAGCAGGCTAGTCGTGCTTGGAACAAAACAGTTCACAAGTTATTGTATGAGATAGGGTATATTAAATCAAAACATGAACCCTGTGTCTACTTTAAACATATTGGAACTAAAATAGTTATTATTACATTATATGTTGATGATTTCTTTATATTCTCCAATGATGAGAAAGAAAAGAAGAAATTGAAGGAAGAATTGAAGAAGAGATTTGTCATTAAGGATCTTGGCAAGATCAAACATGCCCTGGGAATGAATTTTACAAGAGATGAGAAGAGGGGAGTATTCAAGATAGACCAGAAACAATACATTAAAGATGCTTTAAAGAGTTTTGGCATGGAAGATTGTAAGATTGTTTCGACCCCAGTTGACGTTAGTCAAATGAAAGAGAAGGGTAAGGATATCATAGATGTCCCGTACCAGTCATTAATTGGAACTCTCATGTATCTCTCCGTCAACACGCGGCCAGATATTTCCTTCATTACTAGCTATCTCTCCCAGTTTAATAAGAAGCATACAGATATACACTGGAAGATGGCCAAGCGGGTACTTCGTTATCTAAAAGGTACTATGGAAATGGGACTCACATACAAATGCACTGGGAAGCCTATTTTTGGTTTTTCTGATGCAGATTTTGCAAATGATCTAAATGATAGGCATTCATACTCTGGATATGTTTTCACTTGTGCAGGTGGACCAGTCTCCTGGAGTAGTAGAAAACAAAAATGTGTTGCCCAATCGTCTTGTGAGGCAGAATATATTGCTCTTTCCGAGGCTACTAGAGAGGCTATTCATCTAAAACATCTTATTTCCGAATTATTTCAGGAACAAGAAATTATTACTATTTTTGAGGACAATCAGAGCGCTCTCAAGTTAGCAGAAAATCCTGTTTTCCATGATAGAATGAAGCATGTAGATGTGAAATACCATTTTGTTAGAGAACAAGTAGAAAACGGTAATATAAACGTAGATTTTCTCTCCACTGAGGAAATGACAGCTGACATACTTACCAAGGGCTTAAATCGTATAAAACATGAAAAATGTATGAGAGGTTTAGGCATGGTTTAAAAATAATTTAAAAAAAAAATTTGTAATTCATTTGATGGAAATGCTAAAGAGCTGTTTCAGCACATCTTCAATTACGGGGGGGTGTTGACATTTGTAATTTTCAGTTGTGTTTTGTCTCTGTTGGTTGGTTACCAAGATTGTTTATTGATCTGTATTTGTTAACAATCCTTATGTGTGTGAAGTTAAAATACGGTACTACTAAAACTTTTAAAATATGAAGAGTTATTGCATTTAATTCATTTACAACTACCAGTGCTTTCCAATAAAATACCAACAGAATGCTATTCACATATATTATAATACAATGCATTATTTTTTTCCCACCACAAGTCTGCGAACTAAATCAATGACTTAATTTTAACTCGCCATAAATTATCATTTTGCTTCATAGATGACGTTATTCGAAATTGAAAAAAAAAAATATGAGAGGATAACTAGTAGATTAGTCAAAAAATACATTTTCCAAGTTATGAAACTTTTAATACTTTCAATCAAGCCAACTACGGCACTATTTTAATCAAACTTAAGTATTTTGCATTGCTTTTCCACAATTATTTGCAATCAACTCAGAAAATAGTGCCGTGAAATGTCTCGATTTGCTTAATATCAACAACCTACATGTTAGTAGATTAGATCATGTTTACTATATAATAAAATATTTCCGCATCTATACATCCGATGTCAGTGAAATAAATTTCTATGATTATTTTCTCCGTTGTTGGCGTAAACACTATTCTCATGGTCTTCCTGGGGAAATTTGTCCTTCTTCAACCACTTCCTCCGTTGTATTTTCAAGATGAATAGAGGCGGTGAAGATTCATATCACGGACACGGAGAATCACTGATTAAAATAAAGATGAGAAGCGCCAAGTAAAAGGATAGAGTTTTTTGTTCATTCAAATATTAAGTTTTTATACGATAAATTAAAAGGTGAATTCAAAGAATAATGGGAACTAATTTTTTTTAAATCACTCGTGAGTTACCAGAGTCCGATTGTATTTTTTTAGCGTAAGTATATAATCCCTTGAAGTGTGACACGATTTTCAGCCGTATTCTTTACTTTGCCTGTGGCAGCTGCTAAGGGTAATTGTGTTTTTTGCGATTTTTGATACGCCCTTCAATGCTTGCTTGTGTATATTTGTGCAAAAAAGAAATAATGCAATGATGCTTTGCGCTCGATATTCACCAGACATGGCTCGGTGTGACTTTTTCCTATTTCCAAAAATAAAGAGAACCTTAAAGGTCAGTCGTTTTTTAAGCATAGATGACATTAAAAGAAATCGCTGACAGAGCTAAAGGCTACCGCAAAGGTCGAGTTTGAGAAGTGTTTTGAGGATTGGGAAAAGCACCGGAACAAGTGCATAATATCTGAACCAATTTGGAGGTTACTACATATACAGTGTAGATGAATAATTAAATAATTTCGAAAAACCAAAATTACCGTTATTTTCTTAACAAAACTCGTATAATGGTAGGTCTTAATACCGAGTCTTCCTCGTATATTGGCAGGTCTTTATACCGGGCCCATACCCTCCGTGCATAGCCCGTTAAGAGAAGCAGATTTGTCCTAATAAATCTTTGTGTCCCTTAATAGTAAATTTCACACAAGCAATGCAATTTTTATCACTATATGTGCAGCATTCTATTGAAAATGGATTTCAATAACATCTGACACACGCCTGTGGCGACCGTATGTGGTGCTATCATATTTTTATGGTAGCCAAGGATGCTTGGATGTTTTGTTTATGTAAATAAGCCAGAGACTGTGATTGTAAAAGCCACTGCTTAATTAGATCTTATAAATTAATTGGTTAAACGTGGAGATCTTCTGATTTATCCATCTCCAACTACCTAACCAACGTAATAATCTAGTGTACATTTACAAGAAATTACTTACTCACGCTCACTCACATTTATTGCACAACTCATATTCTGAGATTAAGTGGGAGATAGAAAGGTGTATGGGCAGAGTTTACGCACATTCGAAGAATGGAGGGACGTACGCGAGGGCGTGATAGAGAGAAAGTGAGAAACAGCGGAAAGAAAATGAAAAACAAATGCCGGAGGATGAGCGAGCGATGACGCGCGCACTTGTTTTCCCCAACGATTTCCGTTTCTCTCTTTTCTTTTTGCTTGATCCCAGATCGCCTCTTTTCACTCTCAGTGAGCGCAAACAACGGAGCGTGATTCACGCAAACAATCCATCCTCAGTTCGAAATCCAACGTTCCAGCAGAAGAGAGAAGGATTTGCGGAAGAAATGGAGGCATCGGCCAGTCGGTGAGAGCGAAGGTAAACAGAACGTGGATTATTGGCAGGGGGTGTACCAAGGTCACTGAGAGAGGAAAGCGAAGTTTCGGAAAGGACATTGACATTGTTTTTAGCCATCTGAAAACATTAAAGAATTACTCACAGCAGAAAATAATGGCATTTTTTCAATTGTACACGGGTTCGACCGGAAAATTCGCAAAAATTACCACCGAGTTAACCGATTTAGACCAAATTTGGCGAATTGCTTTCAACTGAAACGGAAACCCCAAGTCTTTTCTTTCGTAATGCATGCCAATGTTCTCAAGATTTTTCAAGTTTTACGAGAGCGTCTTTGCAATTAGACATCGCATCTGAGGAAATAAGGTAAAAAAACACTCAATGACTCATTGTAAAGCTTGAATTGAATAACGATGATTATTGGATTATTTTATGAAATTTAAATATTTTAATAGAATTTATAACAATTTCAAATTTTCGATTCGATATTTGAAGGTAAAGGTACCACATAGAATTCCCCTCAGGAAATTGTTATGACCAAAAGCAATGATGTTTGAAAACTATGAGGGTCCTAATAATGTATTTAGTTTCTTTTACTTGGACTATTTATTTCGCAAAATTCTACTCTCCCTCCAGTAATTTTGTAATTGTTATTGCATAATTATTGTAATAAATATTAATATTGCATTACATGAAAATGTATACATCAAGCTTTGAATCTTAATTACACAAAGGCACGTGAGCTAAGCTTCATCTGACTGTTTCATCAACGCTTAGCTAGCCAGAATGTCTTGAAACATAAAATTAAAGGCCTGCTTATACATATATTATACTTCAGCATTGATGCTTTTTTATGCTATAAATTTTTTTAGTCTGTATTTTTCTGTTGTTTCTACTTTTGTATGTATTTTTTCTATGACTAAGTCTTATGCTGTACTTGTATAACAGGATATTAAAGACGATTATTATTATTATCAAGTAAAAGACGTTACTTAAGAGAAGATCTAGCGCTTATCCGCCAATTGGCCTTGCTGGAGAATTATCGTGTGACCCAGTGAAACATTGGCAAAGTCGCTTCACGCCGTCTGGGCTATGATCAGGCACCTCACCCGGTTGACAAACTGAGAAAATTTCAACAAATTAGGGCATCCATAGTAAAAAATAACTATTACTATTATTAACTAGTGTTAGCATGAAGTCACGGTATTTATCAAGATGCATGATGTACCAAAAGAGTTTTTCAATTTTTTTCATTTGATGACGCACTACATCGAAAAACGGGTTGCTAAAATACATGCATGAGGCATAACGAACTCATTGCTTTGAAATCAAAATGCATTCGCAGGATCACACCTAATTTCCTTTCTTCGTTCCTACAGAAAAATTAAAATACTACATTGAGGTAAGAGTAGGGATAGGAAAAAAAGGAGAATTGGTAGAAGAGAACCATTGAATGGATTGAACGACACATATGGTGACCATTTTGGCCATGCTTAAAGATTAACATTACTAATTTTTCACACCACTTCTAGTACAGACAGGTTTCCAGGTTAGGAAAAATACTTGACACAAAGCGTAGTTTCACCAAGCGTGCCAACCTCTAACATGTAGTAATGCTTCTGCTAATAAAACTCTCGGCACAAGAACATTTTCTCAATTTTTGAGAGTTTATTATCTACTCTTATCACATTTATCCCTACCTATGTACGTGTCACTTAATCCATCGGAAGATAAACATGTTTGTCATTTAATATGTGAATTCAGTAAAGGCATTATATGGAGGTAAGGGCTCAGCTACAAAGAGTTAAAACATAAACTTTTTCGAAGTCTTCTCGCAATTTCCACCGGTTTAATTCTTTGTATATGACGTAAGTCTTAATGGACGACTCAACCATCGCCAAGAGGGATGAATAACTTTAATTCCAGCATTCAACGCCAGTTAATCAGTTCGAGAAATTTGGTAAAAAAACGAGCTTGCCGACTGGGCTGGCCCACTTGATAAGACGAATTGGCATGGGTCTCTATTGGCTTGCCAAATTAATCATGCTCCCTATTTGAGTGTAATCATTTATACTTATTCATTCACCCTGATTACGATGGATGAATCGTCCATTGAAAATTGCGTGATATGCAACGGTGATACTCGGAGGAAACCCCGAGAAATTTTCACGCAAAAAGTGATCATTATTGCAAACAATTAAAAATAATTGCCCAATAACAGCAAAATTTAGATAATTATAACAAAAAATTTAATGGATACTAAAATGCTTATGAACATTTCTGAATAGTAATGGGGATGTATGCCTGATTTCCTAGTATAAAAAGTGTGGAGACTATCTACATCTACATAATACCATGCGAGCCAACTCTAGGGTGTTTGGCAGGGGTTGACCAATCACCTTCATTCAGAATGCAAGAGGACCGCCACATGCACGCCAAACGGTCGTTAAAATATTACCCATGTCAGATAGATTTACGCGTACATTCATGAAAAGCCAAAAATCGCAAGCCATTAGTAATTCCTGCAGCAAAGCCATGCAAGATTATAACAATGGAAAAAATAAAAAAATGCAATAAGTCGATGTAGCAAGAGACGAAATTAATTTTATTCGTCGAAACACCGTTGCAATTCCTGATAGCACGAGGAAGGAATGACATTTTTAATATTTCTGTTTTTCAGTCTATTTCCGTTATTTAATTCTCGAGATCACATTTAAAATAGTGCCGCGGTGGATGGTTGTATTAATTTAATCCATCAGCTAAAGTGTTTCCTTATTTATCTCTCATATTATGCTGTACTACCTATTTATATTTACTCGGCTGCGAAAATCTGTTGTTCGCTCAAACTACATCTCTTCTGCGATCCACCACGTTCTACTGGGTGAAAAAGTGACTGAAAAGAGACAAGTATGAGTTTGAACAGGGATGATGCTCTTTGTAAGCATTACCATTCTTCTTTTCTGAATTCTAGTAGAGAAAACACGTTCCTGGTCAATTTTAATAACTCAGAGGTCAATAATCAATCGATTCATGCATGGCCACGTTCGATGTTCACAGAAATATGAAAACTCTAGTATCAGTAAGTTCGTTTTAATCTTCGCTACGTTCCTTCTTCAGAAGCAGCTCTGAGTGAAATTTTCTCCAATTATTTCGTGGAAAATATTACCGCAGTAACATATACGATCGCAGTCAAATAATTTTCTCTATTTGTATATCTTCAACTTCATGTTTCCGTACCGCGCTACAGTTGCCGGAGTTATCGCTATATTTCTTTCGCAAACATATATAATGCAATATTGTTCATATATTTGTTTTAACAATACTGTGAATAACGGGTTCATCTTGTTTTCATGCTTAATATTGTTCAATTGTGATAAAAGTATCAAAGCATACTTCTTCCCTTTACTTTCGGTTATGACGGTAACAATAATTTAATTAAACCTCATAAAGTTGTGTAAAATATTTTTTGCTGAGTTGCTCTTAAATTATTTACAATTCAATAAGGTCTTTATCCACTTTTAGAACGAAAAATAAACGAAAAATAAAAATAAATAATGCCTTTATCCTCGCGGTCGGATGTTATTCGCGATCCATGCCAATTCGTCTTATGAAGTGGCCAAAACCTGTCGGGAAGATCATTTTTTACCTACTTTGTCCAACTGATTTACTGCCGTGACGAGTACACTAATATTTACTTGGGAACGTGCCTTTTTTAAATCCATTGAAAGCTCTACCGTACATTCGAGTTAAATCGCGAATGTGTGCCCGACCATATGATCGTATCGATTTTCGAATGGAGGCGGGCAAAATAGATTCCCTTTTTTCAACGATCCATCAAAAACGTTTGAACATCGAGGGCGTTGTATTTAAACGTTTTATTTTGCCTGCTTGGATTTGAAAAAAAGCTATTCTTGTGAACCTGCTATTCGTGACCCGAGGTGGAGAATGAAGGTGTGATGGAACAAATTTAACACAATTCGTTCGTATTTCACCTTGAAAGGACTATTGTAAATATACATCATTATGTAACGTGATTTTTCTATCCGAATAGAATGAATTTGGAGTTCTATCGTCCATGCGATTAAAAGAAATAAGGAGGGCGTGAAAGGAGCTCCTCCAACAGCAAGTGTTGAAAAATTATTTATTCTTTTCCCAGCGAATGATTTTCTAGAAGTCTGTTCGGGTGGTCCACCGGTTTAATAAGTTGTATATCTCCAACGTTTCAACGGATGACTCGTACATCGTCATTAGGGTGATTTCAAAATTTTGACCGAACAAAAAAACGTTTTTCTGTGCATGAACTTGCCTTGATGCCTAGATATTTTTTTTGTCTGTGCTTCCAAATGCATTGGATGGCAACATCATTCTATTTTATTAAAGCTGACGCTTACTGCATGCTAAGAATAACGTAAGTAAATTAATTAGGGTAACATATTACACATTACAATTGAAAACAGTTCGATGAATAAGGGATTTAAAGTAATTTTTTTCATCAGCGTTTTGCAGCTATCAAGCTTAATCAATTTTATCGAGGATTGGCTGGTAATTAAGCTTTCTTTTCTGACGCTTTCGAACATTACTTTTCCTTACCAGTGTTGCACCAGGCATTAAGGTAAAATATCATATTAAAGTATAATGACGCCCTTTAAATATCATGTTTGCTGAATCAATACGCTAGATTTCTTCAAACTACACGTATCTGAGTAGATCAAAATAGGTTTATATGGAAAATTCAGACGCATTCCTGTAAATACTTAGAAACCGATAATCTTTATTAACGGGTGCATAATCAATAAACCTTTTGATCCATATCTGAACGTTGGAATTAGCGTTTTGAGACATCTCTCTTAGGATTTATATTCCCTTACATGACTTTTCCCTCGAGACAGTTTTTAAACTTTTAATGATAGGAAATGCGTCCCTCCGTGATCACAATGAGAAATAAAATATTTCAATGAATTTACCTCGAGAGGAGCTCAGAAGTCAATAATCACGCTTCGTTTAGCTGCATGCATATCGAGAGCAGTGTTAACTGGGGCAATTTCCCTGGCACTTCGTATGCACGTCTCGCCAACCAGCCGTGGCGGGAATAACTCGAGAGAATATGTAGAAGCATCCTTTGGCAGAGCAGCATGGAAAGGCTTTTGAAATAGCACTCGAAGCGAGGGAATGGACGCGCACTGCAATTGAAATGGAACATCACACGGAGGGATTTATACAGCGATCCGACAAGTGTTGAGCGAGAAGTCAATCTATTCATTTCCGAGCTGTTGCCGTCTGAGAGTACTTCAATGGGAGAGCGAAGGGCGTCCGTACATCATATATCAACACGTGACGTGTTTCCCGTGCACGAGATAGATAAGGAGGAGAGGCGTGCATGTGAAAGCAGTGAAAACGCTCGGAAATTACTGAAATCACGCGCGGAATACATTACAAATATCAAAATAGGGTTTACTGATGCTAGTGCCGATTTAACATTTTCCGCTCCGGGGAATTAATTTGATTCGTCTGCTAAATTAGCACCTTTGCTTCCCTACTCTCAATCCCAACCTAAATAAGATATTTTTCAAGGTTGTGCAATGTTTTTATTTCATGTTGAACTCTATTCAGTATGCATATTTAACACTACTCTGATAATCGGTAAATGTCGCATAGATCACCTATAAATCATATCTGTTTCGTTATTTCGGGAATTAATGCAGCTTCGCACCTACTGTTACTGCTCACATCTGGGAGACTTCGTATTTAAAATGATCAATTCAATATGGCATAAGCAAAAAGTACAGTACACGAATGAAGAGGACATAATTTTGATTGTAAATGATCGTAATGTTTAGCGGTAAATTATTAGCATACTGATGTAAATCGTTATACTAATAATTTACCGCTTACGAAATACAGTTTCAGCGGAGAGGTAGACGGAATATGCTCCGGGAGTGTCCATTTTAAAGCTTAGTTCTAAGCGTACAGCTGAGAATAAAAGCATAGAAGTAAGAAAACAATTCATCAGATGCTATATATGGAGCATTTTACTCCATGGGAGCGAAGCTTGGATGTTGACAGCAGTAGGACAGTTGAGAGTTCGGAATGTGGTGCTGCCGAAGAATGGTGAAGATGTAACGCCTCGACCGAGTAAGCCATGAGGAAGTGCCGAGGAAAGAGGGAGAAAAGAGAAGTGTCCTAAAAACCTTAAGGAGAAGACAAACCAACTTAATTGGCCACATTATGAGGCATGATGGCCTGATGCGAACAATTTTAGAAGGACAGGTGGAAGGGAAGAAGGGCGATGGACGGCCCCGAATGAGTTGCATAGGAAAATGGGATGTAAAGGACGAAGAAGAGAAGAAATACGTCGCTATGAAATGGTCAGCGGATAGGAATGGAGAGCTGCGTCAAAACAATCTTAGGATTGCTGTCTTATAATGATGATGAAGTGTCCGTCTTCTTAGACGACAGTTTCGCTGGCATCGCAGCTGCCTTCTTCAGGTCAATGAAGTCCAGACCCCTCCAAATATCTTCCCGCTATTAATATCGGTTGCGAGGCCAGCTGCCGATACGGAGGTATACCATCTCTTCAGCGTGATTAAGTGTGCGAATGAAACGCACTAATGGATCAAATAGTGTAAGCTACCAGTGCTACCTTTCCGGTGTAAGCAATTATGTAATTTAATATTTTTTTGTTCTTACGGAATATTTCATGAGCAATATATAATTTTCTACCTATCTAAGTAAGTCCAGATCAAAGAGACTGTCTTCTATACACTTCTGTTGGAGTCAGGCGCCTTTTCATTGATCCATATAATAGACCAGAGAATTCTCATTGGTCCATCTTCCTCGGCGTTTTCCCTTTTTTATTATTAAAATAAACACTCTCAATTTTCCACGGTTATAAAATTTATTCCTACCCGGGTTCCGATTTATCTACCTCACCTCCATGGTGATTTCAAGATCAAATATCTCACTTATTTTTTAATTAAATTGATCGGCCTTTGAATATTTTTCTTGTTGGATTTATTTAATGATAAATATACATTCACAACTGAAAAAAAGGCTCCATGTCTAAATCTAATACTTTCCCTTTCAAGATCCCAAGCACTAAATTCATTCGTGTTCATGGGGGTTTATTGAATTAGATAGTCTTCCGTGAACATCCGTCGCGTTAAAAACTCACTCGTTAAAATTAAAGAAATAAAACGCGCGATTCAGTAAAGTGGGGTTAACTATGGTTATGCACATTCAAGAAAGAGAAAATTACCGGTTTGCATTTGATAAAGCGCTGTCGTCAAAAGCATACCTAGGAGATTAATTTGTTTAGTGAAATTTCAGATGTTATGCTTTTGAATATTCATTTCAGAGCAGCGCAGCGTGTCGAGTACCGTTTTGAATTAAGCAGGAGCGAAGGGGAAACGCTACCAGCATCTTTGGCGTGAAGTCCACTCCCGGCTACGCATACATATTATTCGTATTCAAAAAGAGAAGATGTCCAACGATAAGCGCATTTACAATGAATACGGCCTTTTGAGGGGAAACGCTTAGGAAGACCACTTCTTGAAATAGGTAGTAATGAGATAAAAGTTGTAATAGCCTAAATTCCATTCGTGCTGTTTATTCAAGGTTAATGGATTATTCTAGAATAATCCTGCACAATATTCGAAAACTTCGCATTGAATTAAATAACAGCCCAATTACTGTTTCGATCACAGCTTAAAACTAGCTCACCCAAAAATATAATTACTGTCTGTAAAAAAAAGCAAGATACTCGAGTTTGAGGAGCTCTAGCGTCTAAATGAAGCAATTGATTTCAATGCAATAAAAAGCCTACGAGAGAGAATTTAGTTCTACGTTATATCATGTACTTTAAAAATTCTTCAGCTCAATAGTATTTCCTGTACTTAATTTTTTCTCGAAAAAGTACCCGTTTTTTGCGCGTAAAATCAAGGTGCCCAACTTTGAGCGCTTGGCATTCCCGTAGTTTTCGTTCCTATAACTTGCAATTTTGATATAAAGAAGCCACATCTATTATTAGCAGTTTGCCGAAAACAAATAGTTTATACCACAAAAATTAACGGAGTTGTTGTAAACAACGCAAACCTCTGCTAACTTCGAAACCAGTGAGTCAATTGAAAATTGATTGGTACTGTTGTCTTCCGTAAAATGTTAGTAATGCAAGCACATATGAAATGTATATTAAATATCAATAATAACGTCAATATCACTTATTATTTAACTAGATGTTTCTATGCGCGTAACGGCAGCTCCGTCGTGGGAGGGGGAGGCGAAAAGAGGCGCGTGGTTGCCACCGACTCAAGAGGGCGCGCTTCCTTTAAATGACCGACTCGCACGATGAAAGTATCGTTGTTGCACCCTTCAGGTAAACTTAAGGTCAGGTTGGGCTGAGCTTTCATCAAAATGCTTTTCTACGACGTAAATTCTAAGCCATAATAGCGTAAATTTTATCGGATGGTAAAATCGGATGGTAAGAATAATCCTTCTGTTTAGCCGCGACTCTTTTCACTGATATCAAGCTGATACCAAGACAATCAGACACTGTTTGATACACAGGATATCTTTTGTCCATACTTTTTTTCTGCTTCGCAGCGAAAAAAGCAAATTGCACTCAATACCATTTGGACTTCCGTCTCCGAAAAACCCGTTCTTGGACGCTTGATTCACCGAGGGAATCTGCACCAACAATAGTCGAATCATCCCTAAAGGTAAACGTTTTAAAGCAACCAGCGAATGATTCATTAACTGCTAGGGTACTGTGAGTCACGATGCGCTATGTGGCAACTGCGCACGACTTCGAGAGACTTTCTCTTTTCTGTTGCTTTGTTTTGCCCATCCCCGTCAGGCAGGGAGAAGGCGACAAAAAGAGCTAAAAACAAAAATAAATATAAAAAGATATTGAATATACTGCTTACATTTAACGTGTATGATCTACGTATATACATTACTAACATTCTAAAGAAGACAACAGTAACTCTTTAGTAGATCTTCAGTTTGAGGGAGAAGAAAAGCTTTGCTTTCATTGTCTACAATTGAAATTACTTTTTTAACTTTAAATATTCTTTACCGGAAAAATTATTTTTTACGTAAATTAAAATGGATTCTGAATACATACTAAAAACTATATTTTTAAAACATGAAGAAAAATACATTCACATTATTATTTTGTTTCCTGATTCTCATTGCCAACAGTTACACTGTGGAACTATCAATAATGTGCCGGTACGTAATTAAATAAGTAGATTATGACTTAACTAAGTTATAATAATCCAAACAGTTGGTTATTCCTCGCCAACTCGAAACGAAAAGCAAACATTTTCCACCCTTCAATTCTTAAAAATATTCCCCATTTATTGAAATTGTAATTTTGTTCAAAAGATGTTTAATTCGTTTGAGAAACTTTGGTGATATGCAAAGAATAAGACCGGAAGGAATTCCGACAAGACTTGACGAATCTGTGGGCGGTTATTCAATTCAACTACATTTTTTATCATAAAATGTTAGAGCAAGTGCTTTTCAAAACTGGCTGGCTTATTCCTTAGAACACTGTGCCAATGAAACGCCATACAGAGCAGTCCTATCTTCCAATAAGATGTCCAGCTACTCTTAAAAATTAAATTCCGATGTTTTACCACCAAAATAATAATACAATAACAATTTCCAGGAACAGGAGGAATTCCACCTTGAATTTATCAAAGTAAAAACGATATTCCACAGGGAACAAATGAATTTTTCAATCCATTAATGTAGACTCCGGTTCCTCTTGTTAGAATCATCCTCACCTGTGCCTTCGGTTAATTTGCAATTCACAGTGACATCTAGTCGTGGCGCTCACTCTGGGAAAAACAGGCAGATAAGCGATACATGGGGAGAGAATAATTATTCGCATATTGCAAAGTAGCAATGCTCGGATAACTCTCACGAGGTCACCATCTCCATCTCACGTCTACACACCTGCTACATCCACATACTACGATGGTGGTTTGAAAAGTTCTCGGAATGGAATAGAAAAAATGTTCTTACATCACTGAAACTTATTTTATTTTTCAATATAGTCTCCTTGTAGATTACTACATTTGGTCCAATGATATTCTAGTGCCTTGATCCCATCTAGAAAATGATATTTCTCTAGGCCTGCAAAATAGTTGTCAACTCCGGCTATCAGTTCTTCATTTGAAGTAAATCATTTTATCCACCAGGTCCACTATCAAGCAATTTCAATTTTGGGAAGAGATGGAAGTCTGACGGAGGCACATCAGGTGCATAAAGCGGAAGTGGCAACAATTAATACCATAGTTCGTGTTATTTTGCCATGGCGACAGCACATGTGTGCAGGCGCGCATTGTATTGATGAAAGATGACATTCTTCCTTGCTAAACCTGGCCTTTTGTCGCGTATATTTTGTTGAAATTAGTCCAAGAGGTTAGCATAGTATTGCCTAGTAATTGTTTGCCTAGTGGGGAGACAATCTATA
This sequence comes from Ischnura elegans, assembly GCF_921293095.1. Taxonomy (NCBI): domain Eukaryota; kingdom Metazoa; phylum Arthropoda; class Insecta; order Odonata; family Coenagrionidae; genus Ischnura; species Ischnura elegans. The sequence goes on along the minus strand of NC_060254.1, from coordinate 110,939,889 downwards.
TACAGAATTCCCTTCACATCCCAGAACACTGATGCCATGACCTTTCCAGTCGAAAGAATTGTCTTTGTTTCTTTGGTGGTGGATAATCATCATGTTTCCACAGCTTTGGCTGTTTTTTGTCTCTGGGGAATAGTAATGGATCCAAGTTTCATCTTTGGTCATAAACCGGTGCAAAAAAACTTGTTCGTTTTCCCTAAAACGGGTTAAACATTGTTCCGATATGTCCATTCTCATGCGTTTTTGGTACTGCGTCAAGAGTCACGGCACTCATCTTGCAGATAATTTTTTCATTTATAATTTTTCCGTGAAAATATAACATACCCTTTTACATGACATCAGGCAAGCAAGAGCAATTTCACCCACTTTCAATCGGCGATCCTCCATTACTATTTTGTGCACTTTTGCAATGATTTCTGGAGTAGTGACACTTCTTGGCCGACCCTTGCCCGCACCATCATCTAAGCTCCCCCGACCAAATTTAAATTTTTTTGTCCTCTTGGCAACAGTTGACTATGAAGGAGCAGAGTCCCCTAGTGTATTCTGGAAACCGGCATGAATGTCCTTTGCTTTCATAGCTATTTTTACGAAGTACTTAATCACTGCACGAATCTCGATTTTTTCCATCTTTGCAAATCACTATACGGGAACAACAAAAAAGCCACGTCACCGCCACAGTTCTTTTCCACGAACATTGACGTGGCATGTGTTTAGAGCAAACAGACCTATGGATATCACGTGAAAAGTTCGTTGCACTAGCGCTGACAACTCGTGGTGATTCCGAGAACTTTTCAAACCACCCTCGTACCTTGCAAGCCACCTCAGCTGACAGCAGGGGGAGTTGGAACACAAGCCGTTGAGACAGATGAAAAGGAAATGCTATAACGATATTCCGCCAAGCACCTATTAAAGTTCCTTATTGTTTGAAGAGAAAAAGAGCTCCCATATCTATCCATTCGGCAAAATATCTCTCTTAATTTATCGTTTCTGTCGAACCTGGAAATAAAGTGGAGTTCTAGTATGATGTTCTCCTTATCGCTCTGAAAGATATCATTTCCCGATTGCTCGAGCAATCTAAGCCTAGCGCGTGGCCTCCGAGTCTCTAGCGGCAACCATCCTAATTCGTTAACCATCTGTGTAACGCTTCCCTAAGTCGGTAACACGTCGCTTAACACATCGGCCTATGCGCGTACCGTGGAATCTGTTAGGACACCAGCCTTTTGCCTGTTTAGGAGTATTTAAATATTACGTTGCGAGTGTGAGGAGTTTGAGTGCCAGAGGACCACTTAGCATTTATAAAGGTATTCATTGTCCGGGGGAATATCAAATTCCTACACTTACCTCTTTGGCAAAAAGTCTATTTTTATATTTTTCGAACCTGAAATAACGGCACCGTTCTAATATGATGCTCTCCGTTATGCTCTGAAATAACTATATTCTTAATCATTCGTAAGGAATCTAAGTTAAGCAAATAGGATCCGATTCTCTATCGGTTCCAAAACTAATGCCTCAATTACACTTTTATTTTTTCCATCCCTCAAACTGATAGCTCCAGCTAGATAGATTTTCAGGATAATAATGACCAAGAGTGATCGCTAGACCCATCATTATCAAAATCACACGGTCATTCCCACCGTCCCTTTTTCCATCGCTTATTCCCTCAATTTCCTTATTTTTAACTGTCGTTCTATGAAAGCCAAGCGTGGTGTTGAAATTTTTAATTGTGGCTGTATGTTCTGGTTGGTTAAAAGACGGGACCAGGGACGTTCTTAGCGACGGAAAAAGGGGCGTGCAGAGTGAGTGTGGGCGCCGAGGGATGGTGTTTTCATCCCTGAAGCAAACGCGCGAAATGATTGCGCGAAATGGCCATTTTTCCATCATCATTGGAGCGATCGGTGGAGCTATCGTTCGAAATGGTCGTGAAAAAAATGAACGCGTGATTCAGGCTTTAATCGCGCAAAATATGTGTAACGCCATCTTCCTTTTCTCGTACTCCTTCTGACGATAGATTCGTCTTCCTTAGTATTTTGTTTACGCGCTGACGGTCATTTTTTTCGCGGAATACGCAGAAGTGTACACCCTTATGAGGTCACTCTTCCACTCTTTACTTGAATACATGAGTCCGCCAACCTGATGAAAAACTCGAGATTCATCCCGCGAAACTGAAGATACACGGTGAATGAGGAAAGATCTCAAGATGGAGACTTTGAGAAAAAAATTAAAAGAATATTTTTAAAAGTGGAAGATTTGGTGGAAATAAAAGTTGTAGAGAAAAAATAAAAGATTTTTAAGAGTGAGGAGGAAATCGCTTGGGGTGCACCGCTCTCTTGAGCATAGCTACCGCTCTTCGCCATGCTCTTTACAGAGTCCTCTGACGGGAGAAGTTGGAAGCAACATCCTCGACTTTCTCCTCTGGATGGGAGGGAAAGGGAAGCGAAAAGCGACCGCTGCCGCGATGCAAGCCACAAGGTATAATGAACACAATTACCCCGACGGCGGCGAGAGAGAAAGACCAGAGAGGATGGAGTCGTGGAAGAGAGGGAGCGTGCAGTGCAGGGCGAACTTCTCGACGGCAATTCAGCCCTCTTCCGTGATTAGCAGAATGGGAGCCAATCCCTGTTCCGTCTTCTACAGCGAGCGCCCTGGCGAAGGAGTTAAGCGGTGAGCGACAAGGACGCCCCCTTTGTTCCGTATCCAAGAGCTTAGAAGCACCACTATACCGCTCCAATTCCCACCACTCGCGAGAAGGAACGGATTTCAGGGCGACCCGGGTTTTTGATTCGGTCGCTAAAAAGTGTTGGCAGAGGCAATAACACTGTCGAAAACTTTTGCGTATAATAATGAGGATATTTACATTTAGAATTTAGTTCAACAATAGTTTCCGTCAACTGGGGTAACCATGGCCCTTTCCAGGTAGCCTTGGATCATAGGCGTAAAAATATTCATATTTCTGTATTTTACAATTACTGCGGATTATACTGCGGAATTAGTTCTTGCACTTGAAGACGGGTAGAATATCTAGCCATACCTACTCTTGAATCAAATCCGTAATGCGACCCGAATAAAAAAATTATAGGTTAAAATCAAGGAACACTTGAAAACACTACATTGAGAGATCAATTGTATGGGATATCTTTGCTCGCACTCATGGTTTAGAACTAGATTTATATGTTTATATTGGATTAGGCCCACTTTTGAGTCATGTTTAGAACGCTTTCAAGCGGCCCAACTATCGCCCATTCCCCCCTATGTTCATGCTTAAAATACAAACAGTGCTTCTTACTCGATTCTATCAGTGATGAAGAATTTCCATCATACTGTTTATGCAGCAAATGATATTGGAACTTTGGTACGGTCAATTGGGGTAACTTTGGCCCAGAGACTTAAAAAGATTCATTGTATCATATTTTGCCATTTGCATTGATTTTCGGCTTAGTTATTGCATTAGTCAGCTAGTGACAGTTATGAATCTTCTTCTGATGAATATTAATGAATTTTCTGATGAAGGCTAGGATGGAATTTGGAGCACTAACTGGTTATAGATACATTGGTACATTGCATTATAATATGGTTTTTCCTAACAGGAATGTTGCTATTTGTTTTTCATTTTTACCCAAATGAAATTAATTTACCGGTTAAAATCAAGAAACACTAAAGCAGTACTCTAAAAGATCAATTTCATGGGGTATCTCTGCTCAAGCTCATGGTTTAGAACTGGAACTGTATGTTTTAATTATATTGGGCCAAAGTTAACTTGAATTGGGGTAAATTTTTGAAAAAAAAAACAAATCCTAGATGTTACAACAAGTTCAGTAACAGCCTAGATTTAAGGTAAATTATTTTTCAATAAATTTAATTACTTGTACTTTATTTAATTACGCTCATTGTTTATTAATTTTAAAATTATAAATAAGTTGGTATGTTTCCAAGATATCATGAAAAGCTGGGCGATTGTTACCCCAGTTAACGGTACTCCAGGAAATCTTCAGACTCGAAAGTGGTCAAGTGATGAGTGATCCAGGCTACATGCGTTTGTAACAGAATGCGAGGTCACAGAGGAGGGGAAAGGTTGTTGGAATGTGAAGAAGGGAAAGGTTTTATTGCGTGCGTGGTGCCTACATTCCGGGGGCGCGCAATCTGGGGAACACGACGTCCTCGACGAGAAAAAGATTCAGCCGCATGTCAAAGAGAGACTTTCGTCCACCGCTCACTTATCCGCCAAGTGGAGAGGGATACAGATATGAGGGATTCTGGCTCACAATTCCCTCACCCATGCCTTTGGGAACATTACCACGAAATTTCAAGACAATGAGTCTAGATAAAGTTTTGAGTTGACTTTGCATTAATAATTTCAAAAAAAATAATTATTCCGTTAAAATTTGATTACAAATTACTGATTAAAATTTCTTACCCAACAGAGTTTGATAGGCTGCAAGTAATTAAAAATATTCTAAGTTGTATAACCATTGATTAGTTACTGTCATTATTCAAAATATTTTCTTGTCACTCTAGCGTTATGAAAATCATTCTTGATTTATTAAAAAACACCATTTCGTGATTTTTAACAATTACTTTTTAGAAATAACTAGGGGTTAGGGAAAAGTAAAACGATATATTTAAATACACCAACGGATGTAGTTTCCCGTGAAAAAATATTTGACTTAGCCGGGATTCGAACCCGGATCTCCCGATTGTCGGTCAGGAGTGTTGACCAGTTACACTATCAAGCCATTTTCTCAGACCGAACTTCGTGATAACCCATCGCATCCCCAGGTTCCCTCTGAGAAAATGGCTTGGTAATGAAACTGGCCAACACACCTGACCGGCAATCGGGACATCCGGGTTCGAATCCCGGCTAAGTCAAATATTTTTCATAGGGAAATTCATCCTCTGGTGTAACTTTGCACCCGTGCGCGTTCAAAATCACTTGTTCCTGCAGTGCTTTGATGTATTCTTACATTAAAAATCATTTGGGATAAAATGCACAGAAAACTTAATAATCCTCGTCTACATGTATGCACCACCGCACAAGCCGTTTAAATAAGTGTGTGGCTGGGGGTGATAGGACACAAGCTGCCTTAAAATGAAATACTCCAACCAAGTTCCATTAAGCATTAATTAAAGTGCTCGAAGGAAAAACGAACTCCAATACCTATCCATTTGACAAAATATCTCTCTTAATTTATCTCTTCTATCCGACCTGGAAATATAGTGGGGTTCTAATGTATTGTTCTCTGTGTCTCTCTATTCTCAATTGTTCAAACAATCTAAGTCTTGCGCGCAGCCTCCGAGTCTCCAGCGGCTCCCGGCCCTATTCGTTTACCTAACCCTTTCTATTTTCCCGTGTCAGTTATCTCTAAGGTATGAGTGAGTAAACCGTGGGCCAAAATAAAAAACAACTATCCGCCACTGTACGGGTTAATGATCCGGCCGCAGGTGAAAGGGTTGCAGAGATCTCGACGATGTGCAACTTACTTCGCCAAGCACGAGAGCTGAGAACCACGCGAAGAGGAGATAAATGGTGCCTCAGAGCAGTGGTGGCTTGCCCATAAGGACTCTCGGACGCCACCCCTCCCAAAGATTTGAAAAAATGAAAACAAATTAAAAACCCATTCAATTGTAATTATACATCTATGAACAAAGGTGTTTTTTCAATCGCATACATCGAAAACGCAGGAAAAACACGCAAAAATAGCGCGAAAAGTTCGCATTTGTAGCCGCGGGGCGCTGGCAAGAACGTCCCAATCCATCACCATGCAGTTATAAGTACAGTAGTAGTGGTGGAGGCTGCTGGTGCTATGACGCGTCTAAGCTTGAGCCTTATCGAAGTCTTGGGACGCCGTCCGAGCATGCGCAGAACGATGTATCTAGTGAGTTGATATCGCGGTTAGCGGTTGTTGACCACGGGCCTACTGTTACTATCGGTATCGGGAGGACAGTCATGGTAAGGATTTAAAAGGAGCAAATACATGGTGGATAATCCCTCAAGATGTGAACATTTTTATATGTTACATGGATTAATGTAAAGACACCAAGGTATATATGGGACATAATGAGGATGTGATATGGAAACTCCGTTTTGTTTTTATGGAAAATGCGGGCTGATTTTACACCCCTGACATCCAAAAGTCCAATTTCATCCATTTTCTCAGGGAAAGCTATAACTAAGACTTTTGACAACCCTCATTCTTGAATATAAGAAAACTATCGACGTTCACTGTGACCAACACTGTAACTGACAGTTATCTAACCTCATCTTCACCAACGTTGGCTAAAAAATACGAAAGAGAGAAGGAAATGTTTAGTAAAAGCTAACACGAGAATGTATTTTCTTCGACACTTTCAAAAATTTTAAAGTCGAGGCTGGAATTTTAAAGATAGAAAATTTGATTCAAATAAAACGAATGCAATTCAACCAATTGATCAGCTAACTGCGGTCCTCATGCCAAATAATTATTCGCACTTCTTTTTTCGAAAAAAAAAAGAAATACAATAGCTGTATTTAAGAAAAATATTATTTAAACACGAGTTAAAATATTTAAAACATAAAATCAGAAAAAGAACAGGTGCCAAGGAGGACCAAGTCGTGGACACTTAGGACAAGGTATTGATCCACCGGAGAAGAAAAACCGTTCGGACTTAATGAAACACTGTGGAAAAATATAGATGGATATGGAGTGTCTTACTGCCGGCCCCGGACGGTGGGTAATAACGTCCTCGCCTGCCAAACGAGAGGTCGCGGGTTCGAGCCCCGCCTGGGTCGGTTTTCCGCGGTCCAGGGCATGGTTGTTAGTGTACGTTTAATTGTCACATTTGTTGAATACCCCGGTATAAAATGGCCAATAAGAGCTGTATCCGGTGGTTTGAGAATAAAAAAAAAAATAATAAGAAATCCAGCCCTGAGAACGATATATGATACCGGGAGAAGCATAATCTGATGTTATGAAATATGCAGGTGTGAAATTTACCAAGCTGGCGACGCAAGATAAAACGCACGAGTGAGTGAAGTTCTTCCCAACGAGAGGGATTGAATAGCGTCCGCGATGACGCAGGCTTTGCTGGAAGAGCAGAGGCACATAAAGCATGAAGAGTGAATGCACGGAATCAGTGACATAAAAATTTCTGCAAAACGCCAACGAAAGAGAAATTATTGAAAAGAGGAGAATACTGGTGACTAAAAATATTTTTAATCCGCGTGACGAAAAGATAGACTTGTGAAAAATCCTCGAAGCTGCACGGAGAAAAATAGATGTGTCAGGTTATTTTATGGAAGTATCGAATATATTAATCGTCATTTTATTTATAAAATCTCAGCAGCATGGAGCTCAACGTTTAAAATGTTTTGCTTAGCTCGGCTTGAATTTCATAAGTCGCAAACAATTCCAACTATGGCTCTCTAAAAGAAACGAAAATCATTTTTATGAAAGCAAAATCCCCCATGAACTAGATTCACACAAGCCAACCTTATACCGCGTGGGGGTATTACAAATATCGCACTGTCGTCTCATTTCAATAGGAAAATTGTAGAACACAGTTGTAGAATTTATTTTTCATCGATGAGAATGCCATTCTACTTCAGCTGAATGGCACATGTTTATTCAAGCGAAGCACATGGGGTGCAAAAGCGCTAGATATTTTTTTGTGCTCACGAGGCAATAGAAAATATCTTTCTAGGAAAAAACGCTCAGGATAATACTTGGCGAAGCCGACACAAAACGCTGAGTACAGAGACGGTGCCTTGGTTTGGACAATAAGTATCACTGAAACTAATAAACTTAATTATATCTCAATTTCTATCAAGAATACTAGCCAATACAAAGCAGGAAAAATATATACCTATTTACTGCAATACAGAATACATGATGATGTACGATTTACGCGCAATATATTAAGTTATTTGGTCTGTACACTAAGTTTAGCTAGTACATTAAGTTCAGCTTCAGCTCGATATATTCTATTTTGTTATCACAGGGCCAGTTAGAAGATATTTTCGTGTCTCTAGAAGATTTTTCTTCCGTTAGAACACATAAAAAAGTCTGGGAAAAACAACCTCCGGTAAAAAATGTTTTTGAAAAGGATTAAAGGTAATCAAACTTACAGCTTACCGTAGTTCATCGCAGAGACCAAGTATCCCCCGATGCAGGTAAGTTATACCTAAAAAAGAGGACAAAACTGCATAAATTAATTGTGCCTGTTACCATGTAAACTGATAAACACAACCATACACTCGATCAATGCCAAGATTGACCAGCCAAATGAAAAATAGGGAAACAAGTTTCTCTTCATCGCGGAGCCATAAACAAATAACCGCAGCCTTTTGAGTAAATCAGGCCATGAAATGTGATGGCCTGTCATGAACGAACAGTATTCCCTGACTTTTCCAAACCAATTCCTAAAGAGGACGTCACAAAATATATAAAGCGGTTAAATTGATCAGAAATGCACAGAATATTTAAATGCCGTTGATTGTGTATGGATAAAGTAATAAAAGGGGGGAAAATGTAAATGATTCACTATTACCATAAAACATGGATTTTTTTAGATTCATTGTTTATTTTTTCTGATATACTACGCCTTTCCACTTATAAAAAAAAATCTCTGTCAGCTTTTCCAAATGAGCGTCACTCTGATGGTATACACCCATTCATAAATACCCAACACTCATGTCGATTAGCCGACCAAAAGCATTAGAAAAAAAACAAACTTCAACGTTTGATCACCTCAGAATTAACTTGTACTCAAAATTGTGTCAAACGAAGTTATCTAAAAGCCCATTTCCCGTGTATTCCTACTCAAGCAAACGAGCTGTGAACGGAGTCAGGGGTGACCGCATTCCATCAATTACGCTCCGTAGAGTCAGATGAAATTACGCCCACGCCCGGAAAACACGGGGTCGCGACATATATTTTGAGGGAAAAAACCGTCGCTGGTAAAGAATGCAGTTGAAATAAAAAAACTCGAGGGGTAAAAATCCCGAAAAATATTGCTGCCCCCCAAAAAAAAAGATTCCCACAGAATATAACAGCATAAAAATGTTCATCTCCCACAAAACATGCTCAAATACCACTCGACTCGGGACCGCACAACAGAGGATGTTCGTCTCGAAATAACAGCAATAACATTGGAAGAAAAATGAGAACCGATGCGCGTCCAACAAACAAAATAAACACTTCCCGCGAAGTGAGGTTCTAAAACGAGCTTGGAAGGCAAGCATTATCGAGGAAAAAAAGAAATACTTTCACGCATATTTTGTGTTACACCGCAGGATAATATTCATTATGGCCCCTTCTGTGAAGAACAATCAAACGTTTTTGTCACACGGAATTCGAATTTCAATTCAAATTTCGCATTCAATTTTGAACACTCGACGGTCCAAAAAATTTAAATGCGTAAGGATGTTTTTGGACGAGAGAGAGGCGTGGGAATTTGGTCTTCGATGCCCCCCGTATGAATATTCATCGCAGAATACAATTGCTTTAAACGCTCTCTACAAAGTGGACGACCTTATGGCGAACACAAGAGCGAGCGACTCCTTTCTAAACACACACCAGACCAAGAAGAAGAGAAATACTGACCGTGTGTTTCGAATCATCACGCTTGCCCAGGAGGCCAAAAAAGAGAGATATACAATGGAAACTATTTGATCGGCAAGCGGAATTCGCGTACCTCACGGAAACATAGGTGAGTGTAAATCAGTGTCTAATTTTCGATCAATTTTTCAATTCTGGCTTTGAAAGCGGCACGGAAATAACTCTTACAAACCCAAAAGCCTGCATGATTAAGATTTACACTTGATTACCGATTAACGATAACTGGATTTAATTTAGAAATTCGTAATGGGATATCAAATGAAATCAAATGATCTTTGGAATTGTAAGGAGTAATAAAAATGGGTGTGCCAGGTTATTTTAGTGAGGCACATTATATTAAAACATCATCAATTTGTTAATGAAATCTCAGAAATAGTGAGATCGACGGTTTCATGGCTTGCTTAACTCAGTGTCTAATTTTCGAACAATTCTAATTCAGGCTTTGAAAGGGGCACATAAATAATTATTACAAACGCAAAAGCTTGCATGATCTAGATTCACACTTGATTATCGATTAACGATATCTGGATTCAATTTGGAAATCCGGAATGGGGTATCAAATAAAAGATCGATTCTCTGGATACCCAAAAATTAAGAGCAATTTTTTCAGCAAAGGCCAATCATTATTTATTTTAAATACTTCGATGCATCGCGGTGGGAATGTGACCCCAAGCAATGAAGACCTAAATCGTTTAAAAAATTAAGATTACCTAATTTTCTCTCAAATATACAAGAGAATAGCATAGAGGAAGCAATATGTTTAAGTTCTCACAACGACGGCGTATCAAGCACTCGGGAGTAACACGCTCCTTAGTAGCAGTAATGGATGTTCCAATTAGAGTGAAAATAGATCGACTCGGGAAATAATATAGACGAAGAAGAATATAATATTATTTATATCAGATCACGTTAATTATGCTGTGACAGCAAAGAATCGCCTTAAATGATATTGAGATCCATTGAATTCTACACCTTGTAATAATTTATTTATAATTGCTGCCGATATTTCCGCGCAGTAGCTGTAAATTTATCCTCGAATCAGACATCGTACGGTTGATATATCCTTAGTTAAGATTGCGGCGCAATGCGAATACTTTTCATTATCCTATTCCAAACGCTGCTTATTCATTTCCTCAAATTCAAAATGAATTCATTACATCCACTAGCATACACATTATATCGCAATATTTGCTTAGAAATCTCTGCAGTTTTTCATTTTGAAATAAATAAAAAATTCATCGTGTGCAGAAGGTCTCGATATAAACTACCATCTCTGAATTTATGATATTGGAAGCTATTAGGCCGTTGAATGTTTTCTGCCTTTCTATTTCACGGCATTATTTTGGAAATCGAAAGCATTTGCATTTAGCTACTTTAATTTTAACAAACAGTCACACTTATTTCTGTATTCACATGTATCCTAAACACAGATATAAATTCACTTAACAAAACTATTTCTCTCATTCACGTCGGCAACGCAACCCTTTATTTCAAAGGAGTATGATTCACAATTGCAGTTATGAGTAAGGCTTATTATCGAGGTAAACAACGTTGAAAATTCTATAATTTCGGGAGAATATTTTTTTTCGTTCATAGAGTTCGGCTTCATGGTGATGCGTTAATTCGCCAAAAATAAAGAAAATATTGTAAACGAGAACAAAGAATAAAATTTAATGGTGAGATGAATATTGTACCTGCAACTCAAGCCTCGAAGTATTAGGGTCCTGAAAATAATTATGTTTACTTGTATAATTACTCTTTTTAAAACCAGAGTCCTCTGGATGGCAGTTCTCTACACTACTCCCTCATAGGGTCGTTTGTAGTGTATTATCAACAATCCAGAAGACTCTGTTTAAAACTATCATAATCATGCGTCCCAGCAATAATTTATACCTAAGGAGTCTATACTCGTAATAGTTCGTTCAAATATTGACGCACATTAAAAAGCTAGTTGCAATAAAAGTTAGGAATGGCTTGGCACGCTTATTGTGACAGAGTAATTACTTATTATGAGAAAAATGGGCCCCCAAGGGAAATTAATCGCACCAATAAAAGGATAAATATGATAAATTAACTGAACTAAAATGGATTCATATCATTTTGATTCTTAATGTTGTCTTGCTGAATAGGGTCAATCATCCTGCGACGTGAGCACGACTCCAGTGGAAATATAAGAACTTTGAAGTAAGTTTGCAACGATGAATATTAAATTGATTTTTTTGGAACGCGTTGGTAAGTTTTGCCTTTTGATTAATGTGTATATTTTGTTTTTGTGTGAAATATTTATGACCTTGTGGTGTGCATGTGGTGGTTCTCTTGCATGCTGATGATTGATCACCCCCTGCCAAACACCCAAGTGGTGGCTCGCTCGCTATAGTGTTGGTGAATATTAGGTCCGAAAATCGCGCTAATGCACTTGTAGACTAACACACCTACGCTGGAGAGTTACCTATGAATATCTTGAGGAAGTTTCAAACGAAAAAAGTTCGGTCTAAGGGGAATAAAGTGCGGTGGTTGACATTTCTATGCCGCCTAAGCGAGGGAGTTTAATGTTTTTGGTTCGATTTTTACTATAAGATAATCTCACATGGCTCAAATACACTCCCTCATGATTACATCGCACTAAAGGAAATATTTCAATATGTTTTCATTAGTAGGTAGTGGCTGGATTGAATCAGAATTCTATGCCAAGCCAAGCCAAGCGGAGTTTTCTTTTATACCTTTCTTCAAGCACCCAGCCAATCAGCTGTCTTCTTGAGGTTTCCGGAACGGGGTTGGTTTATATACTATAGATGAGTTGTTTTGGTGAAAAGTTTCAGTCCGGGCATTGAAGGATTAGGTAGGGAAAGGAATATGGGAATGGGAAATGGCTGATTTAGGGTATCTATGCGTGGATTTGGCAGGAAGGTCATAGTCCCACAGATTCTCAATTAGCTTATTTTTAGTTTTTTTAAAGGATTTTTGGAATGTCGTCAGAGCAGATTTGAGTGAGAGCAATATTGGGCAAATGCGTAAGTCTTTTCGAATTTGACGGTTGCTTACGAACCAAGGTGCGCCAACTATTTTTCGGATTAGTTTATTTTCGCATGATTGTATTTTCTTTAGGTGGCAAGCACTAGCATGCAACCAGTCGGGCGAAGCATACGTCAGCAGCGGCTTAATAGTGGAGGAATAGAGCAATAATTTTGTTTTTAAAGCTAACGGCGATGATGATTTTAGTAAAGGGAATAGCGCGGCGTGGATTCCAACGGATTTTTCAGTCTGCGTTCTAATATGGCTAGCCCATGTAAGACGCTTGTCAAGAATTACGCCGAGATATTTTGCAGTTTGACTCTTGGGAATTCTTGTGGCGTCGTAGAACAGCTGTGGTCCTTCTCCGGCTTTAGGTCGGCGAGAGAATACGACGTGGGTGCATTTGCTGGCGTTAACGCTAAGTTTCCATTCGTCTGCCCATTCTTGGTATTCATCTAGATGTTCTTGCAGCGTCTCGGCGGTCCGGTAGGGATCTGAACCCTGGGCCAAGATGGTGGTGTCATCAGCGTATTGATAGAGGTTGGTTTGAGGAAAGGTTGGGGTATCATTGACGTAAAGGTTAAATAAGGTTGGGGAGAGAATGGCGCCTTGCGGCACGCCGGAGGAAATTGGGTGGAAAAAGGAATCAGAGGAATTAACTTTAACGTAAAAGGAACGGTCGCAGGTAAAGGATTGAAGGAGTTTGCATAGGTAGGAGGGAATTTCAAGGTTGATCAGCTTTTCAATCAGGCCCAGGGTCCAGACGCGATCAAAGGCGGCTTCCAAATCCAAGAAAACACAATGAGAGATGTGTTTACAGTTGAAGCCAGCGACGATGTCTTCGACGAGACGAAGAATCTGATGTGTGGTGGAGGTTTTCTCTCGGAAGCCGGTCTGCTCCGGCCGGATGACGTCATTCTCTTGCAGGAACTTTCGGAGACGATGGTGAATGATTGCCTCGAATAGTTTGGACAACGTGCTAAGCAGACTGATTGGTCGATAGGAAGTCGGATCGGAAAGTGGTTTATTAGGTTTCGGAAGCATTATGATTTTCGCTAATTTCCAAGCGGTAGGAAAATATGACATTTTAAGTAAACTATTGAATAAGCGAGTAAGAATTGGGAGCATGTTGGACGGCAAGTTATGCAAAAGACGATTAGAAATGCCATCAGGGCCGGGCGCGGATTTCTTTTTCAACCTTTTCAGAATGGAGCTGATTTCCTCCGGAGAAGTGAAGTCAGGTGCGGATGCGGGACAGTGAAGCAGGCTCCGCCAAGATGTCTGGCAATCTTCTTCCTTCTCTGATGGTAGCGTGTTCTTGAATCTTGATTCGAGAATGGCTGCGAAAATGTTGGCTTTTTCATCATCAGTTGTGGCTCGGCCGGAAGGAGTGCTTAGGGCAGGTATCTGGCGGCGCGGTTTTCGCAGGGCCTTCGCTATTGGCCAGATTGTGCCATCTTCATGGCGTAGTGATTTTATTTTTCTATCCCAATTTTCGCTACGATGCAATTTAATTTCGCGCTGTACACGATTGCGAAGGGCGTTGAAAATTCGGCGATCTTCTTGCAGGCGGGAATGTTGCCAGAGCTTGCGGGCTTGATTGCGTCTACGGATTAAATGAAGAATTGCTGCCGGCAGGGCTTCGGGGAGGGATTTTTCTGGGATTTCGTATGCTGCATCGTTCGCGGCGTCTTGAATGAGAATGGTGAGTTGTTCAATGAAGTCGTCAGCATCTTTCCGGGTTGCAATTGGCCGCGACTGAAGAGTGTGGCAATTGTCGCCAAGCAATCGCGAGAATTTATTATAATTAATCCCGCGCTTACTGAGGGGTTTCTGGTTTGGGAGGCAATTAATCGTGAAATGAATCGGCAGATGATCGGATGAATGATAATCTATAGTAGAAGAATGGCCGGCCGGAGGAATATTAAGGGAAAGGGCAATGTCCAGAATGTCGTTGGTTCCGTTAAGTACAAAATGGGACGGAGATTCAGGAGCAATTATCTCAAGGTTGCGTCGTCGCTGCAGCGCGAGGAGCATGTTGCCGGCTCTGTTGTTTGATACGCAGCCCCAGCTGATGTTCTTTGCGTTTAGATCGCCGGCGACGATGGCCCGGGCTCTCAAAAGAGAGTTGAGCGCGGCGAAGTCTTCCTTCTTGGCGGGTTTGGGCGGCCGGTAGGCTGACCAGACATGGATGTCGCCTAACGATGTCCTGATTTTGGCGCCGACTGCTTCAACGTTGGATTTGCATTGAAAAGGCAGCTGGGAAGACGGTATATTCGATTTAATTAGCAGCAAAACGCCGCCGCCTTGTGCGACGGCGCGATCCAATCTGTATTGCGTGAATCCGGGAAAGTAGATTTTTTTCGAAGGATTAAGCCATGTTTCTTGAATGCATGCCGCGTCGATAAAATGAAGTTGAAGAAGGTGACGGAGTTCTTCTTGCTTTCCTAGAATGCCGTGTATGTTCCAATGTAATATCTTTAGTTTATTGGCAGGTCGATTAGCCATCGCTGAGCAATGAGAGACCTAATTGAATGACTTCATTAATTATTATTTCAGTTTTTGGCTGTGCTGATGGGGCAAGAAGTTTCTTAATAAGTCCGGAAAGCCAGGTGGTAAGTTTTTGTTTCATTTCGGAAGTTAAGAAGGAGGTGATAAACGAAGGCAAATTGAATTCAGAAGTATCAGAATTCTATGAGCTTTAGAATTCTCATTCCAGAGCCCTTTTACAAACGAAAAAAAGTGTGAGGGCGTTTCCTACATCACGTACCCAACCACTCGTGATGAAAACGATCGTAATTGTTCAGAACTGTGTCAAGTAATCCCTCCAGGAAGAGTTTATTATAAATATTGTCACTCGGAGAGATATTTCACCACGTATATCGGTGTGGTTTTAGGGTTGGACCTCATTTTATTCATATCGGCTCATCAACTGATTAATATTTTATGCATCAAGTTTAAATTGCAGCGGTTGATTAGCCTAATTTATGGATTCTAGCTAATAAGGCATTGCAATATTAATTTTCGAACGACGCGTTTAAGTGTTACATCACAATTTTCCAGATTTTTGGTTATGCAACAGCAAAATGCGTCTTGCGAAAATATCGCACATTCACTGCAACTTCTAATTTTACTTATGTAAGGAACTCCCACCAAATTTTGCCACATATCATACAAATTTATTGCTACTAAAATATTATTGCAATCCCGAAATTAAAATGCTCAATGTCTATTAAATGACAAAATAAGAGTTGGTATTCAAACTAATATTTTTACTCACGTTTCGGTGGATAACCTACACTTACGTTGAAAATGACACAAAGTGTTGAAACCATGGTAGGTCGTTAAGTGTTGAATTAAATATCATGGAAATTACCATTTGCGTTTTTATCATGGATGTATCAATATTCCACAAAATCAAGCCTGAAAAGATTTTAACAATCGTATGCTTTATAGAATCGATAAAATACGATTTCCGGTAATAAGGAATGGAATGAATTAAAAATTTTGGATGAAAGTATTATATCTAAAGCACTTATATTATTTAAAATGAAATAATATTTATTTAAGCAAGGGCATTTCATATAACATACGTCGTTGAATTAGTAAAGTAGTTCGATGACTCGCATTAATTTTTCTGTGCTTAGCGCGAGTATAAGAGCAGACCTGTTTAATTGTGATGGAAAATATGGTTTATGCCTTTTGTAATCTTCGAAAAACCGAGAGAGGGATTCATTTATCAACAGCGACCTTTAAATTCAATCATGTAAAGAGGTAAGATAAGTAAGTTTTTTCACAATCAAAAGTTAGCAAAAAAAATTGTGTTGGCATTTGGAGCCTATCAGATGTTCTTCAGTAGATCAGAGAAAGGAAAGAATAAGGCATGAAAATGTAATGATGACGTTTGACGAGAAGTACCAGTGAAGACTTAGTAAACGCTGAACGTGACCACTGATGTGATGTTGATTGTCGAACCTTCAGGATACTCTATATCCCTGGAAATTGCTAATTCCAACCATTTATAATTGGCCAAGTTGGTTCGCTATTTAGCGATTATGAGGAAAATTTGGCTTTCGGGCTATCACAGAAAATTTGTGACAGAAAAATTGCTACACGGATGTTCACGAAATTTTCTGTCGGTAATAATTCTTCCGGCTTGATGAAAAACGAAGGGTTGAAATTGAAGAGATAATTTGTATTTTCAGCAGGTGTACTGTAGTCGCCAAAAAGGAATAAAAAAGAAGAAAGAAAATGGTCGTCTTGGTAGAGCGTATTGCCGAGGCGTGATATTGATCTTTTTAGTTTATTTTGAGTAAAAGGAACTAAATAAACATTGATGAAAAATTTCTCGGGATTCCCACCGGGTGTGGTATTGGGTTAATTCTCCCAACGTTTCAATGGCTGAGTCTGCCATCGTCTTCAGGGGTTTACTCTTAATGGTACTTTTTACGGTACTTATTTATTTATTCATATCCTTGGTTGCCGTTATTGTTGTGTGCGGATGTAGCGATTAATTATGGCATTCCAGGCACTGCTCAGTTGGAAGCCTTTATCTTTGTTTAAGCTCTTCTCCTCAAGGCTAATAGCAATTGCCTCCTTTACAACTCTATCGCAAGAGTTATTAGAGCGGCACAAAACCTTTGTATTTTTGAAGTCCATCCTATGACCGAGGTCCAAATTTATCGCTCGTTTTATTAATTTATTATCCGCGTTTTATTAATCGAGACACCTTTCTTATACGTTATAGTACGAGGAAAGACAGACATATAGAATCTCCCTGTTTTGTAATCCACTTCCTTCGTTTCCTCACACCGTAGTACGACAGTGAAGGTAGTGTATTATTCACGTCGTCCGAGAAAAAATCTTCTCCGAATTTGAGAAGTAAATTTAGCCTAGAATTTTCTAACGATCCTGTGAAGAATCCTA
Organism: Ischnura elegans; assembly: GCF_921293095.1. Lineage (NCBI taxonomy): Eukaryota > Metazoa > Arthropoda > Insecta > Odonata > Coenagrionidae > Ischnura > Ischnura elegans. Next base: position 110,922,364 of record NC_060254.1, on the reverse strand, counting down.
TTCTAAATTGTACGACATATTGGAAACCCTGCACTCATTATCGTGAGACCTAATCACGAATCTAGTCGCACTGCGCTGTACTGAATTAAATTCAGCTATCAGTCCTACCTCATAAGGGTTCCACACGCTAGCAGAATGCTCAAAGTGAGGCCATACTGGACAACTATCTTATCTCTTTCACCTTTTAATAGCATTTATATTTGATGAGGCTTCCTTCATTGCCATAAAACACTAAATTTTGCAGACACGGTGACATGGAAAGCCATTCATCAAACTTTGCGGAACCAATTGGAGGAAGAGGGTGACTTTGAGAATGAATGAATTGAGGAAAGGAACACTCGACCACACAGCGATAAAATTCATTCCGGAATTAAAAGCCCTTTCGGTTTATTCGGCTCCTCTCCACCAATGAGGAGAGAAGAGAGTTTTCGTGGGATGGTGAAAAAAAAAGATTTAAAGAGGTGTTTTTTTTTTCTAGGGAAAAGAGAGTTTGTCCTCATCCATTGTCTTCTACTTTGCTCCAATCCTTCCCCACCCACGCAATACCATTCAAAGACTTAAGAAAAGGGATCCTCATTCCCCCTCTGTCCTACCTTCTTCCTTTCGTTTTCTTCAACTTTTCACCCTCAATTCCTTCTCAACCACTCTCTCCGATTCATCGATGATTAGGAAACTGGAGCCGGAGAGAACAATGAAAATTAACGACATTTGCGTTGCCTCGGTTTCAATAATTTCAAATGTATCGTACCCCCATTGACTTCTTCCTGGTTACTTCGGATTTTAAAACTTTATTTTTGGGCAATTTGCACATATCCAACAAGGTCAAAATGGTCTCCTTGATGTACTTTGGAAATATCCCGTTCACGCAACATTGATCGTTTGATATGTGTCCACGCGTGCGTCGACCTAAAACGCATATCCTTACGCGCGTCGCCCTTGGCTCCTATCCTTTTCATGAATATCGTAAATTAAATAACGCCGTAACAGCCCGAATTCGCTCACTGACATTGAGCTTCACTTTCTAGCTCCGATATGTCCCGATGAGGGCAGAAAAGTTCTAAATTTATATAGAACTTAAATTTTTTTCTTCTTATCTTGACCTTCTTTAATTAATGGCTAAATAGTTCTTGGAGTATAGGTCCAACGTATATGATGCAAAAAAGTTGTAGCCAACGTTTCAGTTTATTTTAAACTATCATCAGGACTATGAATGAATACATGAGAACAATATAAAATACAATATACAATATTTTTACTTAAATAAATGTTACGATAGTTTTCTACAATAATATAATTTAATAAATATATATATACAAAAGAACAGAATACACAAATAATGTTGACACGCCTTAGCTTTGCACATATTTATTGATATTACGTTACTAAGCCATTACTAAGCAAGTTACTATTAATTTTGATTAATTAAATAAAAATAAATTTTGCTAAGGTTTTCAATGCCTGTTTTTTTATTAATTTATTTTTTTCTCATGTTTTCATTCACAGCCCTGATGATCGTTTAAAATAGACTGAAACGTTGTCTACAACTTTTTTGCATCATATGCGTTTGACCTACACTCCAAGAACTATTTAACTTTAAAAATTACGTGACAACGCGCGTAACGCACGTGAAGATCATTGGGTTATAACCGAAGAACATCGTAATGGAGCACGTAATCATTTCGTTTTTCTTTGACACCGCTCTCCCAAAGAAGCTGCATAACAAAACATAATACTTTGATATACCTTTGGCACGTAGGTACTAAATGCATTGTGGGAAAGACACCACGTGACCCCTCTATCCTCTAAACATTATTTCCACCATTACTACCAAGTGCAGGCTATTACTGCGGGGCAAAAAACTATTCGCAAGCGAGATTGAAGGTAAAAAAAACATACTGTCAAAACTTTATTTGCATTTTAATCAATTGACATCCCACTTATTTTTAATTTCATCCGAATTAAATGGCATTCCCTTAATGTCATACGACAAAATGATCATTAAAATTATATTTCATATTGTTGCAAATAAGAATACAATTTTCAGGGTATGTCCAAAACTTACGAAACATACTGCCAATGAAAGACGCAATCATTGCTCAAACACGACATGATTTCATGCACTACACGTCCTAAGGCATTCTGTTTCGGCTGGAGGATCATCATCGCCTTGACCGTCTCCTTTTTTTTAGTTCACCTTACCTTTCTTAAGTTTCGTAGCTTTTGTAATACAAACGAGGTACTTCACAAATGTGAACTTTCAAATGTCCTCCAGAATATTGGCAGAGTTTCAAACGATTCATTGAATCGCCCAATGTGAACTTAATTACACAACGAAACAGAAAGCGTTACACATGAGTTTAACGAATTATTCTGGGAGTAATTATAAATTCGAAGGCTGCACATTAGGCTTGAACTATTTGGAATAAGTATGTTACGGAGCGATACGGGAAATATCACATTAGAGCACCGCTAAATTTTCAGGTCCGACGGAAACGATCAATTAAGAAAGATATTTTTCCGAACGGATTCCGAAATTCGTTTTCCCCGAACAATGGAGGCCTTTAATGAAAGCTAGGCGGATCTTCTCGGAGCATTTACTTTTTATTTTTCAACAGCTGGTATCCCTCGCCTAATGAGGCGGCTAAGGGTGTGTTATGCAGATGTAATATACCTGGTATTAACAAAAATGACGGAACTCTACAAAAATCTTTTTTTCGACGCGTTTAAAGGAGGTTAAACAGGTCTCGAGAGAGCGCAATTTGTTTTCATCGCTATGCTTTAGAGGCAGCAGCGCGCAGTTTACAAACCGTCGGAAGGGCAAGCGTTAGGCCACGAGGTGTATAAGGTGCCTTGGCAGCATATTTATCGACGTTGGGATGATGTACAGTCACCACGTGCGGAAAATGGCGGGGAAACATCTGCTGAGAGGATTAAGCGTTGCCGTGGCTACGAGCCCAGATTAGCCCCCGCGGCCTCAAACCGGATCCAGGCTCCGCTGGAAGGCCAAACAGAGACGGTTCGTTCGATTCCCTCTCAGCCCACCACCGGAGTCATAAATGCCGGAGCACTTGAGCGAAGTGATGGCTTAGCATGCTCCCCACGGCTTGCGTGGATTAGTGTGGACACAAGATTGAAGAAGAATATTGACAGAGTAATTAGAGATAAAAAAATATCACAGGCACGGGACTAGCCGACAGAAAAGCAAACTTAAATAATGAAGATGTCTCCATGTTCCTGGGCTTCACCGCGTGGATTTTTCTTTATGACGACAGTTTCTCCGGTATTCCAACCGGCGTCTTCAGGTCGATGTCAGGTCGGTGAAGCCCAGGAACATGGAGACATCATCTAGACAACGCCGCGAAAAACTACGCATCAACTTAAATAATGAAGGTATGGCATTGCTTATATAGGTTAAATGAGTCGTATGACAAATGTTCATTAAGGATAACTAACTAGAAAATATAAAAGAATATCGGTGCGATGAATACTTAAAATTGAAACATGATTTGTTAAAATTTGTGAAATGAATTTCACTCGGAGATATAATAACACTACTATCAATATTTTTCTAATGAAAAAATAATTCATTCAAAATTTATAAACATATTTGGAAGTTAGGTGGCATATTAGGCTAAGATCACGTTTTTATGTGAATTGCTCAAATTATGTAAGGATATTTCATTATATAAAAGAATATTTCAAACATTTTTGAATAGAATAAAAATTGACTCCAGCGAAAAAGGAAGGTAGAAAAAATCTTGCCCTGAGCCATCCATATTTTGATAATCCAAGAAAAGTTGTACAGAAGTATCCTCTTTCATTAAGTGATAGAGTTTTCTAATTATAATTTAGGCCCCTCAAGAAAAAGGTTCCTTTGAAAAGCGTGAGGCACACATTGGACTACACGTCAGTCATTCAAATCATTATTAAATTGGATAAAGTCCCATGTAAACCAATACCACTGTTACCAAGGAAATATATGGTTATTGACATTGACTTGCACTAATAATGGGGCCAAAAATTTTTCTGTAACTGCGCTTACGTTGAAATAAACCAATGAAAATTTAAGAACCATTATTGTCACGCTTAAGTGAAAGTATCAATGCTATTCTTCAAATGTAAATCATTTAAATGAGTAACATTGAAAATCTATAGATATTCACATGTAATAATGATTTTCCCATACCTATGTATAAAAAGTGTATTATTATAAAAGATGTTGACGATACTGCGTGTTTGTACTTACTCATAAACCATATCCTTCAAGCAAAGAGACATAGGTTATAATTGGTTGCGACTTGTTCCCAAGTGTTCTCGGCTATTGTGAACAAAGAAAATCCTCAATCCTTTAGTATGATAGGGTAGAAAGAAAATTGAAAGATATGAGGCTAAAATTACAATTTTGGGAGAAATATACCATCGAAACGAAATCAAAGGAAAACAGGCGAAAGAAGAAAAACTAATGAAACAATTACGATTCCAAGAATATAAAATATGATCGGGTACTTCGAGTGGAAATAATTAATACAAGCAGCAAAAGATACTTACAACAGAATTCCTCAAAATTTCACGATTCTATCATTAGTAGTTTTTCCCAATGAGAAAACGGATCAGAAACATATGTAGATACAGCGTTATGGTCTTTCTGAGCGAGGGGAGTTTGATAGTTTCATCATATAAATACTTCCCAGGGGTGACCAAAGAAGTTTGCTATTTAAATGAGATATAAGAAATAGATTGAAAAAAAGAAAAAGTCACGCATCTTGTGGACCTGACGGCCTCCCGGGGGAACTAATCAAAAGGTTGGGTAATTTTCTAGTTCCTTTTCTTAAACACTTGTTCAGGGTATTAATTAACAATGGCGATTTACCCGACGATTGGAAACAGTCATACATAGCTCCCATCTACAAAAAAGGGCCTCGAGATAGTGTTAATTCCTATCGGCCGGTTTGTCTAACTAGCATCGTGTGTAAATTAATGGAGCATCTGATCGCGGACTATATCAAAGAGGTCTTAAGAAAAAAGAACTGGTTTTGGGAAGGACAACATGGTTTCCGTAAGGGTTACTCCTGTGAAAGTCAATTATCATCTCTTTATCAGGATTTGGTGGAGGGGCTTGACAACGGGAAGCAAATCGATGGGGTTCTGATTGGTTTCTCAAAAGCTTTTGATAGGGTAGATCATGAGATTCTATTTTAAAAAACAAGCGCGCTCGGCTTGGATGGTAGGGTCGTAAAATGGATAAATTCATTTACCGTAGGTAGATCATAACGTAGAGAATACCTACAGAGAAAAACAGAGGAAACGAAAGAAAAATATCACAGGGTCAGAAACCGCACGAAAGCAATAATAAGGAATGCACATATGATATCATGGGATAGATTTATAAGTGGAGTAGAGGATGATATTCATGGTAGGCAAGAAATAGCATATAAACTGATGAAACAACTCAACAAATCAGAGAAAGATACTGCCCAACTAAATGTTATACCGAAGGAAGAATGGATAGAACACTATAGGAGATTATGGTATGATCCAACATTAGATGATACGATCAACACTCCAGAGGAAACAATAGGAGTAGACCCTATTGATTTGAAAGAACTAGAATGTGCTCTGAATAAGACAAAAAATAGGAAAGCTGCTGGCATAGATGGAATTGAATCAGAGCTGATAAAATATGGAGGTACATCCCTAAAAATAAGAATCCTTCATCTACACAACATGTGTTGGAAAAAGCTTGAAATCCCAAAGGATTGGAATGTGGCGAAGGTTGTTTCATTGTTTAAAAAAGGAAAAAGAAATAATCCAGAGAATTACAGAGGTATAAGCCTACTAAATACTGCATACAAAATTTACAGTAGAATAATAAATACTAGACTACAAGCTATCTCTGATACCATTTTATTAGAAGAACAGGCTGGATTTAGGAAAGGAAGATCTTGCATCGACGATGTTTTTACTTTAAAACAAATAATTCAAAAACGAAGAGAGTTCAATCTGGAAACGCATCTGGCATTCATAGATTTTGAAAAAGCATTTGATCGTGTAAATAGAGAAATGTTATGGTCAGTTATGCAGAAAAGAGGGTTTCCTAGACATCTGATAAAAGCTTCCCAGAGTCTATACAGAGACACCAGAATTGTTATTGACACAGGGAAACAGATCACCCAAGAAATTATCATTAACCGAGGAGTTAGACAGGGTTGCAGCCTATCCCCAACCTTGTTTAATCTATACATAGATGACGTTCTAAGAATGTGGAAAGAGAATAATGTATCACCAGGCACAGAAATAGGACCATCTCAATGCTTAAATACGATGCTGTTTGCTGACGATCAGGTTATAATACAAGATAAAGAGGACAAACTCCAGATGGCAGTACACAGACTACACGAGTTGAGCAAGCTATACAACCTGAGAATTTCAAAAAACAAAACAAAGACTATGGCATTTTTAGGAAGCAACCCGATAAGAACAAAAATTGTTATTGAGGATCAAGTCCTGGAGTAAGTGTCGCACTTCCAGTACTTAGGATGCGACATAACATGTGACGAGGAAAAAGATATTATAAATAAGGTTAACACTTTCCAGAGAATATGTGGCACTATCAGAAGAACTCTAAAGAACAAAACAAGAAAAGAAACACAAATAAAATTTTACAAAGTGATGGCAGTCCCTACTGTACTCTACGGATCAGAATGGATTCTGAGGGGAATGTATTGTAGACATGTATTGTTATTTTTTTGCTGATTTGGTGATATGTGGACATTCATTGTGTGAAATATTTGGTGAAAAATTTGGTGCTTTGAGGACATGTATTGTGAGTATGAAAAATGGTATTTTGAGGGCTTTTAAAATTTTTTTCTATTTAGTATTTTGTTTTGTATTTTGGGTTATGTATATTATTGTGTCTTAATGCACTTCCTAAATCTATGTTTCCACCCGACTTCATGGTCAACTTGTAACTAAATATTTTAATAATAATAATAATAATTTGAAGTCAAATACAGTGTAGCAGAAAACACGTGGAAAGAATTCTTAAAAAAAGGGTTTTTCTCCACGGAAGGCTATTTTTTGTATTTACGGCAGCTGATGATCCAATCAATATCTGTCGCAGGGAAATCATTTATCCCCCAATCACGTGCCTCCTACATAGATAATCGCAATTCGCGCAGCTTCCGCAAGATGGAGCAAACAATGCAGACTTTGCGTGTTATCGCGCAAACTTACAGAGAATGAATTTACCCTCGACTTCGATTAATCGAAAATAAGATTGATGACTATATTATGGCGTGGGAGTGATGGATATACGCCTCGCGTCCGTACGTTGTTTTTGATGAAGTTTCCGAAGCGGCGCACCTGTTTCTTTCCGATAACACGCTCTCTTTCTCGAGTGAGACAAAGAAAGAAGAAAATGCGGGGAGAGGATGGATAACAGATATATGCGGGTCGCTTCAAGAAAGTCGCAAATAAAAACTGGCACCTCAAAATCACAGGATGATTATCGAGTTCAATACGGCAGGAGGTGTACATCTGACCTTAATTAGAGCCATTACAATGACGTTCCTTTCAATTATGCTGAAATTTGTACTACTGATAATAATAATTTTGAGCGCTACATAACACTTACATTAGATTTGTCGTAAGCTACAGTGGGCTGGTGAATCGCCAAAAAAGTGCAATAGACATAATATGGAAATGTTCAAATATTTCAATATCGCATGGGATAGTAGGCATCAAAAACTACATTTTGATCATGATGAAATGATTGATCCTTCTATTATGATGGAAACCCATTGACTTTTGTAATATGCACACACTACTTCATGCATTCACACGACGCCTTAAGCGCAAACATGCATATAAATTCAGAGGTTAGGAAAGAAAGGGATAGGAACATATAATGGAAAAAGGACGAGGACATCGGTGCTGTGGTAGATGGAAAAATGCCAGAAATCAGAGGGTAAAAATGCGGCCTGAATGGGACTTGAGCTCAGAACCTCCCAGTTGCCGGGTGCTCTACCAATTGCGTAATATACAATTACCAACATAGGTACATTTTCCAGACAATGTAGGAAATACCTTGATCCTCAGACGAACGCAGACAAAGAAAAAAGACTACACACATCTGAAGGAGGAAATTTCTGCTAAAAACATAAATGATACCTTTACATAAATTAGATATATGACACCTTAACAAACAGTGGATTCATATCCAAGTGCCCTTGGTAAAAGTAGATCAAAACGTTTGTAGAAATATATTTACATATTGACTAAAATCGTATCGTTTCCATATTCCTGTGTTGCATAATGAATTCTGTTTCAGAATATTTGCTTAATTTTACTCTTGAGAGTATTAATTCACAATAATGGACACGTTTTTAAGAACTCAATCGGCAACTCATTGTAAACCTTAACACCCATGTAACGAGGAAACAGTTTTCTGCGATATATTCTGTGGAATAGATAAAAAATGCCACTCCTTATCCCTCAATCCATTAGCATATCCTTGATAATAACCATGAAAGCCATTAATGCCATTGCACAAAATACTTTTTTAAACTATTATATAAAACTATTTAATTACTCGACAAACTTTTTATTTGCTTGTAGCCTGTATCATCACTTAAGGAAATAACATATAATCTTACAAAGCATTATATTGTTCTTAATTTCATCATTACCAATCGGCTGTATGCGAATAAAAATTGTCATTCTTTGATATATAGCATCGCATGCTGACATGATGAGGCATATATGGGGGGAAACCAGTTTTACGCATATATAATGTTGTGGAAAAGCAAAAATAACAGAATGGACGCATGCGAAGAACTTCTCCGAAGATACTGACGTATAGCGGACTCCTCATGACCTTTCCATGAAAATTTTTTGATGTTTGAATAATATTTTGAATTGATAACTCATCCACTGTCGCCGCGGAAGCTTATGGCGTTATGCGGTGAGACTTTGGATTTGGGACTAGATGAGTCAATTTTCGAAAAAAAGGCTGTTGTCGTGCGTAATTGCAGGTAGCACCGGCGGGTAAAATTTTCTATATTTCTCTGCTTGATTTTCTCTACTATGGACTTTAAAATTTTTCGTATTAATCCAAAAATATTGATAGGCTATTCGCTGCAGTGGAGGACATTTAAAAACTAGACTTTGCAGCTTTTCTCAGTGATTTTGCTGCACAAACTGCTTAATAACTCTGTGCCATTTTCAAAGGGAGTTTCTCCATGGGTGTGGACTTATATTGAGCAACGGAACGGGAAGTTAAACTGAGAAACTATGCACAACAATAGATGGAGGTTAAAATTCAGGATAAAATCATGGGTAGATGCCATCAATAATTTTACCCCACTCTTTATGACCTTCTACAACGTATGATTTCTCTATTGGTGAATTCTCCTTCCGTTCTGGTGCAACGCATTTGGTTACTCCAACGATCCGACTTGTTAGTCCTTTGAAAATGGTACTAAGGAGGAATATGGGACATTCCACCTCAGTTCAATAAAATATTGACACCAAGGGTCTCAGATTTTGATGAAAAGATTCGTAAAGGTGCATATCCCATTTATGCGGTCAACCCCAATGCCAATTTACGAAAAATCGCAAAATTTACGTGAATCTAAATTTTTCAAATCTTTGTGACGAAAAAGCGTCTTGAAATATATGTCACTTTGAATTGGTTCTGAAATGAGGTAGAGCCATCGTTTATTCACCCATTTCAAAGATCTGACTTCGTTTACGACACATAAGATCATTTCTGAAAGTATAATATTCCCACCACTTTTAGAAACTACTACGCTGTTAATTTTCTAGAACTAACGGTATAATTCACGGTATTCAGGATATAATCCTTCACGGTTTCCATAATTATATCTACCTGTTTTAGGGCTTGAATTTGCTTGCTTATGATTACATAATTTGAATGTAGAATTAATACTATTTTGTTGACTTAGATTACAGGAATTCGATTATCTTTAAAAGCATACTTTTAATAAATCCTAAACAAGGTGAATAAATTTAACGAAACGTCGTCTGCACTCTGAATTATTTTATTGGGTAGGTAATGCAATGATATCAATTTAATTGATTTAATTGCATTACCCTATATTTTAGATTAGATTCTCTGCCCCAAAAAAATAATCTGGGGGACATTAGTTTTCCTCTTGCAAGAGAAAGCATACATTTCCGCCTCAAAGACGTGAGGCGTAGCTGTTTCAGCAAAGGAGGCAGACTCTCTGGGATTTGGACCCTCAGTGTACGAGCGTATAATATAGTTAGGAGAGTGAGTGAGTTTCCCTCACACACAGAGGGACTGGGAACTTTTGGGACCAAGGTGAGCAGAGTACGGTATGTTTGCGCCCGGCCGAGTGTCTTTTTTTCCAAGTCCGGAAGCTTAATTCGGGAAAGTTAGCCTCGTCCACAGAATAAACATTAAAAAAAACCATGCGCAGAGAATGTCTGCCTGACGCGGGGCATAAAAGCGGTCGGATTCCCGACAAGATCCATTCTTAATGACCTGCTGCAGGGCGAGCCCTAACCTCCAAGGACGGACGCAAATGAGCGGAGATCACCTCAGAGCGTCTCTTTGCCTCACAGTCGGAAGAGAGGGAATTTTTCATTGCTTTCAAGTTTTTTAAAATCAGACTCACGAAAAGGGAGAAAGCCATCCCTTCCTTTCGCTTTAACCAAGATAAATAGGTTTAAAAACTCAAAATTTCTGTTTAAACAAATTGTAAAATATCACTAGATCTGGCCGGAGGCTGGATGCCGTGATGACGGCGACTATTCATACCGAATTTGAAGGAATGGAATTTTTACCGCCAATCAGTGATTCGCACCATTGATTTTTTAGATATTGGAAGGGAAGGAACAGACTCCTCTCTCGACTTCAACTTCGACGATATGATAAATCGTACGGAATAATAAATTATCGTCAAAGGTTTTTTTCAACGTATTCTAGTGCGCTAATCACATAATTTTTATGCCTACATTTCGTAATTTTTGCAACCATTCCTGCACACGGAACACGGAATTCCTTAGAAATAAACGGAAATTGTGCTTCAAGGAGGCGATTTAAGATGGAATGTAACAGAAGCTACATAGATAATAATAATAATAGATTCTTGACCATCTAGAAAACTTCAGTGAATTTAAACTTTTGCTATGAGTACTTAAAGAGGATTAGGATAATATCTGGCAATGATATGCATGAAGAAAATTTCTGCATTCATTGAATGTGCATATGAATATTTTCAAGCCAAACAGTAAGCCATTCCACCATTACTTTTTATTTATACATATTGTTTTTTAAGAATCCACTAAGGAAAATTTCGCTTTTTTTCAACTCCCCTTTATTTCGTTGAAAACCTTGTTACGGCAACTAAGCAGTCTTAAATAGCACTTTTATTTTAAAAAATGGCTATGGTTGACTATCTTTAATTATTCGACGCAAATATTACCCTATACTCTTCGAATCTCAAGCATAATTAGATTTTCCGCAGGTCAGTTCATCACTCATATTACAGACTCGCGGAAAGGAAGAAATCTATCAATTTGGCATTAGCATGTCATTTAGTACGATTACAAGGTAATAATTCAACTAGCTGTTAAGAATTCAGCCAATCAGTGAAGACTTTAGAGTCCAGCATGATGAGATTCCGTTGAGACTCCCTATAAAATAAACCAATCAAACCAACTTTGTTAGTCTCCGTATATTGTGTAAAACTGCATTAAAAATTATCAATTTGCATTTTTTTCGCAAAATTTTCACGCATTTAAAAAAAATTTCGAGCTTCCATTTCACACAATTCTCCCCCGAATGATAAAAATATATAACAACAAGAAACATCAGTAATAATAAAAATATTTTTTCTGCGTAGCATAGCAATAATAATTAAAATATGCAGCAATAGCTCGGAATATTCACTTTACTACGCTGGCCCTCGCAGTGCCTCTCCCGCTCAGGCTTGGTCGGCAATTCTCTTGCTTTAGCAGCTAAGAAAGGAGAAGTAATACTTTCTAATTCTACGAAAAATATAAGATTGAGATTTTTATATTCTCATTAGAGTTAAAAAGTATTCTTTCTCCTTAATCATGGAGTTCCACAAAGTATCAGCCTCTCAAATCAATTATGCATATTGAAGTTGTCGTCATCTTCCCTCGGTATGCGTGTAGCGATCGCAGAGTCAACTCTTTCTGTGTTCTGGACAAGGATAATTTTTTGGAAGTAGTTTAAGTTGCGCAACACAGTAAAAGTTGTTTTACTCCGGCTTTTTCCTAGTGAATGTCAGTATGAGGGCTTGAGTTGTGATTATTACCGTGATTTATTGTGTAATTATGTTACGCGTGTGTCATCCTCATCGCTTCAGCTATGTTTTCAGTGAATTGACTTAAACATCGCAACAATAACCTCTTTCTTTAATTCTTAAAACTGCATATAAATTTTAATCTGGCTGCCAAATTGGCGGTCAGGGCTATGATTAAGCTCCAAGTGTTTGCTGTAGCACTTGTTACAGTAATTTGACGAAATACTTGGTCAAACAACTATTGCTGCTTCTGTACTGCTTCCTTTGTGAATACAAGAGCCGCGCCTGAGAAAAACATTACAACTTACGGAACTGTCCTCTGCGAGAAAGCTTCACTCGTGGTTACAAAAATGTCGCTCATGTTTCCCTGGTTCCGACAGAAAATATTCACTTGCCACCATTGCACATCAAACTAGGACAGATGTGTGAATGCAATCGACAAGACAGGAGCTGAATTTCAATTTTTAGCTTGAAGCCCTCGTCTTAGTGAGACTAAAACCAAGGAAAAAATTCGTAGGCCCCCAGATTATGAAACTTTTCCAAGATTCGACGTTTGTGAAACACCTGAATCGTAAAGAAAATTGAGCTTGCCTTGTATTTTGAAACGTGTGTTAGAACTTTTCGGGTGTTAAAGAAGTGATGACTATGTCGCCCATGTCGAGGATTTCCTGTCAGCGTATTAGGCCATGGGGTGTAACGTATCACTAAAAATGCATTTCCTACATTCACACCTGGACCTTTTCATATAATATTTTGGAGCAGTTTCAAATAAACATTGGGAACGGTTTCATGAAGATATCACCAAAGGAGAGGAGATTTTCATAGTTGAATGCTGGCATGTTGGTACGTATATGAGACCTACTGCTGATTTTTGTATGAGAAATTTCCACCTCAGTGTATAAAGGGAAATCAAATACCAAATTACTTTTGTTATTCATCGTTCTTCACATTTGTTATTTTTCTCTTTGTTGATGCGCGTGTGGTATTGAGGGCGCCAGCGTGGTAGCGAATTAGCAGGTTCTATTTTTTCTATGCCGTATTTTTAAATATTTTTATTATTGCTGATATGAGCTGTTGATATATTTTTCCATCATTCTGGGATATTTCGGGTAGGGGAAGATGGAATGGGAGCATAAAAATAAAGAAAATAAGTAAAAAGATAGCGAAAAAAGGAAAGTTTGATAATTTTTAATGTTTTTTTAATCATTAACGGAAACAAATCCCCCCATATCTACATCCATACCATTCATTATCATGTTTTAGAACTTTTCACCTCTCAAAAACCTAATAAGAAATGTATATCTATATATATAAAAGAAAGTCGAAAATCGTATTAGTTAGAACACTTATAACTCGAAAACGGCTGCACTGATTTTAATGATATTAGGTTCTTTGGATTTGTCTCAGCCCTGGATAACATATAGAACATTAAAAATAGGATAATTTCACTAAAAATTCATCTCCTTCTTAGTCATATGTTTTTAGGAGTTAGTAACACAACAACAATTGATAAGCCGGTCAAAACTACAAATTTTTTGTTTTATTTTTATTAATTTATTACTGAACTTTGTAGCAATACAAAATTTTAATTACTAAATGTATTCAAAATATTGAAATTGTATTTTAAAAATTTAATTCGAGCTAATTGTAAGCCCAGCTCTGGTTGACTCTACACTACCGTGTTTGTAAACAAATCTCCAAGAAATTGTTGGCAATCGGTAATGTCCGTGTTGCATTCGTGATAACGATTAATAAATCGCATGGTCAGTCTTCCAGTGTTTGTGATGTTTGTACTCATGTGCTAATGAAAACCCATGATTTTCTCATGATCAATTGAACGTGGTATGTTAACGAGTCGGTAAACAATCCGCTGTATTTCTTCCTTCGCTTCAAGAGCGCAGTTAGGAATTAAGGTTTTAGGCGCAGCTAATACTACGGGTCTGTAGGGCATAGAAAACTCGCTAAGGTAAGGGGCCACCCCCAGACATTTTTTAAGATAAATGGTTCAAAATAGTGGGTTTTGCGGCTGTGTGAATAGTTAAATATGTTTTGTTTCTTACTCATCCGTCCCCAGATATTAGTAACATTTTTTTATAAAAATATTCTCTGAGCTCTTGGGGGGGTTTTATCCCCCAAAAACCCCCCTCGCTGCGTCAATGCTTCGCTATATTTATTTAGCTTCATCCGCTTTCTGTTGCGCCTGATAACAAAACAAAAACTGTTGTTTCTCAGAAGGTGCTTAACGCAAGACATTAAACCCAAATGTGTAGGGCACACCGTTGTGCGTTTACGCTTGCAGCACGTTTACGCAGTGCATTTTTTCCAAACAGAGATACTATAACTGGCGCGCCTAAAGTCATTTAATACGAATGCTGCTTCATAGGGGCTTTTCTTACACGATTTTGAGCATCAGTCAAGCGTCGGTCTGGCGTTGTGTTAACGTGAACGGGCTAAGTTTACCCAACAGACTTGGACCTAAAACATTTTTTATGGTTAATAACACAAATAGCCAACAACTGAATCTGTATAATTTTTATTTCATTAACTGCTTTATAAAACCACAATGCCCAAAATTTCTTAAGCTAAAACGTAAGAAAATTCATTTAAAAAAGCCCGCGTAAACGTGCTCCGATCCATCCTATGTATATTCAATAAAGAAATTGTCTTTCTGGCAAACAATTTTGATACTCATTGACGTAGTTTTATTGAATTTGTATCCTTATTTTACTATAATAAATTAAACATGATTAAAAACGATATAGCCGCTCTTGATTTATAAATGGTGTAACTAAACTGTAAGTTCATTGAATGTTAGGCGGTACGAAGTTCGTCGGGTCAGCTAGTACTAATATAATCCTTTTCATTCCTCCAAAAAATTATTGCAAAAGTGATGAAAATTAGAGGAAGGCTTCCCCCCGAAAATGGCGGGTGATGAAGGAGCTCGAGAAAAAATATTTTTTGCCGTCCAGTGTAATTAGTCAAAACTTTGAACATAAACTAATATATACATACTGTCCTCTATGTCGTAACTACGGTGCTTAAATGTAAAAGAAAATTTTTAACCCATAATATGTGTTACTGACCTAAACTATATTTGATGAATATTTTGATTTCCCAATTAGGGATAGGATGTCAGAACAGGACGGTAAAAGCGGTTGGTAAAAATACGTTAAAGAATGCCTCTGGAGAAGGACAATATTTCACTGAATAATACACCACATGTTACGCTAAGCTCGCTACGCTCTTGCGCACGGGGTCTTGCTCTAGGGTAGTTCACTGGCGTTAATCCTCTGAAGTTTATTTATATTTATTTAATCCAGTCCAAAAACAGCACGAGACCAATTACAGAGGACTCACAACAACAGGAGAAACAATTTAATAATATTAAGCAACGTAACCATTAATGAACAAAAAATATAAAACATTATTCACAAATAAATAACAAAGAATACTAAATTTCATCGGGTGAGGTGTGAGGAATAGGGAGAAAATTACGATGGTGCCCAGGTAGTGACGGTGACGGTGCAAGATGGATGAGGGATGAGAAAAAGGGTCAAAATTTGGAACACATTTGGAATAGGAGTTAATGGAAGAAGGAAGTCTGAATATAAAAGAACGTTTAGAGGCAGGAAAGCGGGGGGAGAAACAATGAAATAGGTCACTCGACCTCGTCGTGCGCGAAGGAACACGAAGAGGTAAAAAGAAAGAAGGTCTGATGATCTGTATTTGCCATTAATGATATTTAAGAAGAATCTCCGGTCATTGAGGATACGGCGATCAGCTAAAGTTACAATGCCAAGAGAGGATCTAGTCTTACTGAGGGAGAAGTTACGAAAAGGCAAGTGGCGGTAGCGGCCAATAGAAAGGGAAAAATTCAACGGGCTTTCAAGGGCGTGTAAGTATGGCGGCCGATGGCTTCACGTCGCATGCGTAGACGCAAATGAGCATCAAACGCTGAAAAAGACTTATGAGTTTTTGAAATTCAATGCGTTTCTCTTGTCCTAAAATCTTCTTTCAACCGTGTGGCTGACTCCGAATTTTTTTTCTTTTATTTGCATTTTTCTTTAAACTGTCCACTTTTCCGCTACGAGCGTCGATCAAAGATCAAAGATCAAGCCTTCGTGGGCACAAGCAGCCTTCTCGCGAACCTCGCCGCACCCGCATGCACAGATCAAAAGAACCCGGAGATCAAAAGGAACGCATAGTGCGACCCCGGCACGCAGGAGATGGCGAAAAGTCGCTTTTGTCCTTCGGCAATGTCCACGGAGAGCACGGGTGCTTTTGGGCGCAAACTTAGGCTTACTAGTTTTCACCAATAAATTTCCTAGAGGAAAAAAAATTAACAGCCTTTACCGGGATTTTTTTTCCTCACCCCTAGCAAATAGCGGTTGAAGAGCCTAGCTGATCCCTTTTGAATATACAGAGTAAAAAGACCATTTATAAATATATTTGTCTTCTATTGTACTTAATTTATCTGCTGCGTAGCGTGGGGAATGTAAAAATAGCAATGAATAGAGTTTAGCATGTATTATTATTAAAGTATTCTACCGATTAAATTAGCTTTTCTACGGAATATTTAAGAATCATGCCGGCCCCGTCCCCCCCCCCCCCCTTCATAGACTTCTCTCGTCATATCTGGCATATTCCCTCTCATTCTATCTAAAAATCCTATTCTCTTCCTTCCCCTTCCTCGAGTACCCAACATTCTACCCTCTAACACTGTTATCAATAGATATGCCCTCCCCGCTAAGCACTCGCTCTATCCATACCTTCTGTCTCCTCGTATCTCATCCACTAGCCCCATCTCCTCACCCACCATGTGCATTACTTCGTCGTTTTTCCTCCTCTGCGTCCTTTCACGTCCTCAACTTTGGGCACGTGGTGCTTGGGTAAGTAGGATAGCCACGCCCACTTTGAATACCAAAACATTGACAATCCCATGCCAGGGTCCATGCTTACTGTTTAGTGAAATTTTTGGCCATAACTCATTAATAGATTAAAGTAACTAGTGGAACGCACATGCAAACCTTTTTTCGTACTTCATCGGTAGGATTCGCGAAGTTATGACTCAAACATCTTTCCCCACGTTACGTTCTACAACCAGCTCAGCTGAAAATAAAATTTTACGAGAGTAAGCTAATCATTTACCTGCACTTATACTGGTATTTGATTTTATTATAGCCAACGGAAATCTAACAATTACAGTAATAAAATATATTGTCAAGAATATCTTTACCAATAAAGTGGATAAAAGACACAGAATTAATACAAAAATATAAGCATCGCGAATGATGGTAAACTCCGAATACAATCATTGGCTAAATATTAGTGATTATGGTACAGTTTTTCACTTAATATAGTGCATTTTGAGTATAAAACTTAGCCATCTCAAAATATCAGTCGGAGGCGAAGTCCAAGAATTGTCAATCTAAGATGGCAGAACTTCGCTCTGAAATTCGGAAATGGCGCCTCCCGTTATTCCAACCTTCTTGGTCTGCGACAAGTGTCGCGAGTTGTTTTGTTTCTGCCGTTTTGTCGGTCTGCATTTCAACGGACCGGCATACACTGAGGGAACAAATGTTTCGAAGCGCCTGCGAGGCGCTTGAATTCAGTGTTGGACGTCTAGTGGAAATTTTATGCCTCGCGACAACCGTCTGAAGCTTTGGAGTCCGCGCATGCGCACGGCGGCTTTTCTAAATTCATTTCGAGCGTTGTGAAGCCGCCGACTGTCATGCTTTTACGGTATTTTGTATCCTTTATAGTAAAATTATGGGTAGGGTGATGAGTAGATATCAACTGAAAATAAGCACGAAGAAAACCAAGATCTTAGTATGCAGCAGAAGAGAAGAAGTCAAGACCAACATTAAAATAGGGAGGCAAAAACTGATAGAAGTGGATAAATTCTGTTATTTGGGAAGCAAGATAACTAGTGATGGGAGAAGTAAGAAAGAAATTATCAGCAGAATAACTCAGGCGAAGAGAGCATTCCACCAAATGAAAGATCTGCTTACAGCGGGAAATTTTAATATGGAAGTAAAGAAACAAATTATGAGAACCTACATTTAGAGTGTGGTCCTATACGGAAGTGAGGCATGGACAATAATCGAAGCGAAGAAAGCAAGGATAGAGGCCTTCGAAATGTGGTGCTACAGAAGAATGATGAAGATCAAATGGATCGACCAGGTTAGTAACGAGGAAGTCCTAAGAAGAGTAGGAAGGAAGAGCCTCATGAAAACCTTAACAAGAAGACGGAACAGTCTTATAGGGCACATCTTGAGACATGATGGCCTGATGAAGACAATCGTCGAAGGACAAGTGGAAGGCAAGAACGGAAAAGGAAGACCTCGACAAAATATATGGAACAAGTAAAGAGAGATGTGAAAGAGAAGAAATACGTAGAAGTGAAAAGATTAGCTGATAGGAGAACTGAGTGGAGAGCTGCGTCAAACCAATCCTAGGATTGTTGACCAGTGATGATGATATAGTAAAATTGATTGTTTGAGGCGTAACTTTGTGAAAGTGATTCATTATTAACATTAAAAAGACGAAAGCACAAAGTTATTCTTTATCATTTTTATAATTTTAATCCTTCATAGTAATCTCGTTCACAACTATAGTCAATAGTTCCTCAAAACTCCTTATGCTCATCCTGTAGAATTGTTAAACTTGTCTGGAAAACACTTCAGTTCAGCTATAAATGACTTCAAATCCCTCTTTTCGCTATTGAGGTGAATCCAATGTTTCCAATGGCAACATTAAGATCTCCTTCTGCACTCATCTTCCTTCAGACAGATTGCTCCTTCAGTGTGCGGCCGGCCTGATTCACAATTTACACAAGTTGAAGCCAATGCACGACTCTAAGCGTCTGAATGAAGACAAAATGTTAGTGCTTCAAGCATCATTCATACGACCATTTGTTCCGGCCCTTTTTTGTTCCACTCTCTTGGAACTCCCTGAAAACCTATTGCTAAAGCTACCACTCTGGGGGACGGAAAAAATATTCGCGCGATTCAGGCTTAATAGAAGTGTACTAGTACTTCTTAACTTTTAATTGGATAGGAAATCGTCCTAGTATCAAAGAGGATTCATAAAAGGCATGTTTAAAATCGCAACGAACTTAAGGACCGGGATACTAACCTAATCCTTCGAATTCTCTCTCAATAGTCAACCTGGCGCTCAATCGGGTTCGATTCCCGGGCAAGTCAAATGATTTTTCCTTTAAGGAATATTCGGACGGGATGGATAAATCTTGGGTGACAATTGAGTAACAATTAATATGATGTCATTGTATGCAATTTTTCAGAATTCATTTGAAAATATACATATTATTTTTGAACAAATAATGCCCTCAAATACTGGTTCCCACAAGGAAAAGACCCTCACAAAGACTTTTCAAGACTCAAAGAAAGACCCCACAAGACAAGAGAGGAGCTCTTGGCACGCCAAGTATATCAGGTAAAGGCTATTCCGTGGTAACCCTCCCTTAGAAATCATCGACTCAAATAGGTATCCGTAGAAATACAGGATACAACAAAATATAATGCTGCCTTCACGTGCTGAAACAGCAATTACGCAAAGGTTGGAAAATTAAAAAAATATATTATGTGAAATGCAAAAGAAAGCACAGCGGAGTTACGCCAATCCGAGCGCGTTTAACCCAATTAATCCATACTCATGAAAACATTAAACAATATGCGCACTGAAAAAACAGATGACAAACTAATTGGAAGTGAGGAGAGCCGAACATGCCAAGTGCGCCTATGATTCGATGGGGTGACGGAGAAGAAGAAGGATTAGGTCGATTACATTCTTGTCCAGTTACGCGGTCCTACGGTTGTGATTCGTTATTCAGCTGCAGACGGTGTTTTTTACTATTGTTTCAGCTAATCCTGACAGAATTCCAAATTAGTTCAGATTAGAGTTAAGTACTCCACTGTGTATCACTATTCGAGAATCCAGGCCATTGAGACTCTTAATGTGCGTTTACACTGTGTAACATGTTATATGTAACAAGTTACTTTTAACATTCGTTTTATAGCAAGAGTCCAGCAGAGCCTAAAATACACAAATAACATGTTACAGATTCAGTCCTAGCCCACCCGTCAACTGGCTATCCCCAGCATACGCCTCACCTCTTTTCTGCAACATGTTACACATTTGAAAATGAAAAGGAGACTTCGTTGATTTCCACTAATTTATTTTGAACGAAGTCAACGAAGTCTCATTTTCATTTTCGAGTATTAACTTCCACAGTTGAGCCTAATACAATTGAACGAATGTTACACATTTTCCCACTTTGTGCGGGAAACGAGGAACTTGTTATGTAACACGAATTTTTGTTTTGTAACACAATGTAACATGCAACTTGTTACACGGATTTCTAACTTTTTCGTAAAACATGTAATATGCATGTTATATAACATGTTACACAGTGTAGACGCACCTTTAACTATAGGCTAATTTCGGAAGTGGAGCTCAGAGGATACCAAGTGGAAGATACCTTAAGAAACCACGTATACCAACAAATAATTGGTATTGCTGGGTATTTTCTGATTTCTCTTGCTATTTTGTAGATATGATGTAGTATTACGGTATCATAACGTCGGAAGTAACTTATTTTATGCATTTATGCTTATGTGCATCTTTTGGTTACTATTCATTGCTGCAACTCATCATTTACTGTGACGGTGGTTTGTAGATTTAAGGCTTTTAATCAACCAACGTATCACTCTTTATCTTTTCTACCCCACTACGAATAGCATTTTTTTATCAGAGTCAAAAATTATGGTAATTAGAAACCCTGATTAATCGCCGTGAGCTAATTCCGACATTTCAGCAGTAATTTTTTACTTTCTTAATTTTTATTGCTGTTTGTCGTTGCCCCCTTGGTATAAAAATACCTCGTCATAACCAACAAAAATCTTCCTCGACATTTCCTGCTATATTTTTCGCAGTGGCTTAACGATTCATCCTATTACACCAATTTCACCATCACAGCACTATCCTCGATGTTTCAGCCATATTGGCAAATTACTTTGTTAATTAAAATGGCCTTTTGCGCCGCCATCGGTGATTTCAGTCTCGAATAAACGGAACCAAACATTATTTTCTAGTATTCACCTATATTCTATATTCATGCTTTTAAACCTTTATTATTTTCCTGCCAAAACACCCAGTTCCCTTAGTGTACCGAAACGCGACGATGGCTGCTACCCCAGCAAATCACTAGACACTGTCCTTCGCATGGGGGAGGAGATGTGAATATCTCGGCAAAGGAGAGGGTGTGCAGGAAAGGAAGAGGAGAGAAAGGCATCCTTAGTGGGGCTCAAATGGAGGGAGATGAAAAGGGGCTTGGACCTGTTGAGCGCCGCCGGGACGTTCTCTTTCACAAAAGGGGTCAGCGGTCGAAATGCCAGAAGGTTGGGACGAGAGGGTATCTCAGAATGCATGGACAGGAGGCCTGGAACGCCCGGAGGGAGATATAAAAAAGGACGCGAAGGTAGAAGGGACGCCGGTGAAGGGAGAGGACGAGGTAAGTGCTGAAGGGCTGTGAGTTCCGCAAGGCACCGTCCTATCACCACCCAACGAGCGCCATAGAAAAATACAGGACGAAGAAACATTGTGTCACAAAATTTTAACCCTGCATAACTGACGCCAGCAGGAACCAAATGATGTTTAGGTCGAAAACGTACAATTTTTAAAATACACAAACTTTGAGCCAAGCGCTCTCATTGGCCGCGGGTTTGCCCTTTTGCCGCATGCCTAGGATACATCGTGATCCTCGGCAGGAAAAGCATTCCAAGTCGTGAGTTGTCCAGAGCATCCAGGAAACGAGGCTAACTCGCGGCCAATCAAAACGCTTGGCTTAAAGTGTGTGCAGTTCTAAAACGGTGCCATTTCGGCCAAAACGTAATTGGAAATTTTGGTTTCCACTTTTTGATTTTCCAAAATTTGGTTTATAGAAGGCTTTTTATTTACTCCCGCTATTCTTCATCACTTTACTCGGCCGATCCATTTTTTTCTTTGATTTCGGAAAGAATATGAAATTTATTTTTGTTTTTTTTATTCTCAAACCACCGAATACAGCTCATGTTGGCCATTTTACACCGGGGAATACAATAAATTTAACAAGTAAACGTACTAGAACAACCCTGGAAAGAGGAAACCTACCCAGGCGGGACTCGAACCCACGACCCCTTGTTTGGCAGGCGAGGACGTCACCCCGTCGCCACCGAAGCCGGCGAATGCCAAGTTTTCCCTGATATGAGTCACGACTTTCGGGCGTTCCTCCGCGTTGCGTTGTCCATCGATGACGACAGTTTCTCCAGCCATCCTGCTGGCGTCGTCAGGTTAGAAGTATCCTTCGATCCAAGGTTTGATTGTTCATTCGCATATTGATTTCATGGATGGATTCTTTTAAGGCCGTTTGAGACGGGGCACGTCAATGCGCATTTTGATGCATGGACGAAGACGCAGTCGAAATTTAATGTAAATCGTTGAATTAATGTAACGTATGCGAGAAATCATGTATGCAAGATGGCGAAATAGTCCCTGCTCTAATTCCCGCAATTTTAACTAATGCTTTCTATGATAACCTGCGCAATGACGTGCCCCGTGTAAAACGCCCTTTTACACGCGTCTTTTTTTTACGTAAGGGCCTCTCCAGCATAATGTCTTCATCTTCCTCGTCCACCTCATCATCCTGTCCACTCCAATCCTTGTTCTCGAGAGCCCCAAAGAATCCCACCATCGCATCACCTTCTTTCCTTCCCTGTCCCTCCCCCATCCCTATCTTTCCCTCGCCTCTCTTTCAACGACACCGCTCCGGAAGGGGAAGAGAGGGACAAGGGAAAAGACTACTAACTCCCGCAGGGCCACCCTCTGGTGGGCGAGATAATGCCGCGTTATAGGAAATCCATAGGAAGCCTCTCTCCCGACGAAGAGAGAAAGGTGAAGGAAGATACCTTCGAGGAAAATGCCGAAAGGACATCCGATCCAAGGGGGTGGGGGGTTAACTAGCCCGAAAAGAGTCTCAAATGTTGCCCAGTGGAGCCAAAGTTTGCACACAAGTAGCTCCACCTTGAATATGCAGCGACCATTATGGGATCCGACGCAGGAAGACTTTATCCGTGAACTTAATAAAATACAGAGGAAGTTTATGCGATAAGTCAAAAACTGCTGCGGGTCAAAGAAAGTGTTGTGCAGATGTTATGCGAATTATGCTGGGAGCCGATAGAGACTCGAAGGCTACGCGATTGGCATAGATTGCTTGAGCAATTGAGAATACATATATTTTAGAGCGACACGGAGAACGTATTATTAGAGCCCCACTATATTTCCACATCCAATGGAAAGGATAAACTAATTGCAAGAGAGGTATTTTGCCGAGCGGATATCTTTGGTAATTCGTTTTTCCCCTTATAATAAAGGACTCTAATAAAAGCTAAGCGGAACTTCGGTAGCGTTAGAAAAATTCCTTTTTATTTGTAAACAGCTGGTGTGTAATATCCCCCGCTACACACCTATTGCGGCGGCTTGCGGTGGGGTTGTATGTAGATGAAGAATCGAAAAATGTTCCCTGTTAACCTACCTGAATCAAAATAATTATTTTAAAAGTGTGAAATACGTCGACTCCCCTCCTACAGTCTCCTGTTTTGCCTCACTTTTCCCATTTTCCAAACCAGTACTTATGGACGGCTTGTAATGGTGACGCTATTATTCCGCTCAGCCGATCGTACTTTATCTTTTTGTTCGCTTAAGCTTTAAATTAGTAATAACTAATTTAAAGCTTAAGCTAACAAGATAAAAATATTCCCGGTTTTTTTAGTAAACCCTCGTCAAAGTTATCCCAGAATCACATTTAATGAAAGAATGAAAGTCAAATTTTAGATGCCGTAAACTGGGGTAACTTTGGAAATGTGGTGGGGTAAAATTGGGACAGCGACAACATTATGTGGTTGTAAATATCCTCCGCTCATTACTTGTGAGACAGCGTGTTTCTTCTGAGGTCTTTCTTAACTTTTTTTCTTTGCTACCATCTATCGGCTATATCCAGAATCTCTGAACAACCTGTGCTAAACGGCAGCCATTTATACTTTGGTGCCAGTTTTGACAAGTTCCAAGGGTGCTGCAAACTTTCACGTATGGCGGTGGAACTACATTTGTACCACAAAAGACAGGCAACTACAGCAAATATTACTTGCTTTAGCTATCATTGTAGATCCAAATAACCTAAAATTACTAACGAACTTGGCTATGTTTGTCAACAATGAGACTTACGGGCCTCCACACAAACGTTTTTACCAGTTATTATTATTTTTTGTGGAAGTAACCCTTATTTTTAAGTATAGTATGGGAATATGTACGACCCCTAAGGTCGTAGGCATAGAAAATTTAAACCAGCGAGAGTTTGGAAGACGCGATTAAGACCAGAACCCTAACGTATCGAAAGGCGTACGGAGATGAACTGTATCCGTGGTGGATCACAAAAACAGCAATGAAGGGATTCATGATCTCCTCCATGGTAAAAATCTGTCAAGTGGCCCTAGAAAGCTGATCATCAAGAGTATTATTCAGAGGTATCCTCCAAATAATCAGCCCACCCGAGAAAGTTGGTCGTCTAGGTGTTTTTTACGTTAAATATTCGGAATAGTATACGCAGGACTGAATTTTATCATACGATTATTTATTTGTTGCCGATTTTCAGGATTTTTAATGAGTCATACGCGAAGCCTTTATTTAGGTTACTCGTGGATTTGTACGTGTCTTTAATGTAGTTAATCTTTTAATTTTTCCATAATTTTTATGTTACTATTTACAATTAGATCACTGTAGTGGAGACAATACTGGTCTAAATAAATTGTTACCCATCAAACATTGGGACAATTATTTTTTCCATTAGTTTTATTCAGAAAAATGATTTTTCCCAAAGTTACCCCAACCTAAGTATGAGGTAAAATTGGGACAAAGGCAGGGGGAGATCACTCGGCAAGGAACGGAGATAAAATAAAATGCGCTTCACGTTTAAAGTTAAAGATGAAAGTTATATCTAAGAAATTCACTTAAATATGCGCGTTTAATATGCTATGATGTTTTATAAATACAGAATAACAATTAAATATGTCCCAAAGTTACACTAGTTCACACTACAAGACTATTTTAAAAACGTTATAGTCTTCATCATTGGCAGTCAAAACCAATCTGGCGATTGGTTTGATGATGTTCTCCGCTCATTTATCCCATGAGGTGGTATTCATGTAGCAGTTAGGCTCATAATACTTCTGTTTTTCCATCCTTCACCACCTGATCATTACATCTCATCCAAGACCCCTCTCTCCCGTACATCCCCCTTCAACGATTTTTTGATCAGACCAGCGTGTCTCATGACGAGGATGAAGACTCAGTTGTTCCCGCCTTCCTCACAAGGTTTTCACAAGAAAGCTATACTCACCTACACTTCCCAGAAGTCCACCTCATCACTCACAACATCAATCAATTTTAACTCAATCATTATTTAGTAACACCATATTTCTTGTTCAAGGCCTGACTTCTCTATCTCTGCCTTTTTCCGTGACTGCCGTAAAGCAGCAGAATGTTTATTCTAATTAAGTGTTTTAATTTCCTTACGTAAATTTGAAATTTATGGATATGTAAGAGATCTCACAAAGCTAAACGCATTAATGTTAAAGACAGCTGGAATTTGTTGTTCCTGACCTGTTTTTTAAACTAAGGGGTGAATTGAAAATTTTGAAAACATAAAGAGAATTTAAAGTATAAATTAGTACGTGGTTGTTGAATGCTTTTAAAGATGTGTAAAAATATATATTAGAAGATGAAGATAAATACATTAAATAAATAAATTTCGGAAGAGAGAATGATTTTGTTTGGAATACTTTTGCTGTAAACATTTGAGAGGTAATTGTTATAGTTTAGAGAGCTAGCTACTCACAATTCAACTGAGACTTTGGGAAAAACCCTTCTATCCATCGATCACATACTATACCAATGCCAATGAACGACAGTCGAATAACTTATTCCGCTAAGAAAGCAAAGTTGCAATTATCGAGTTAATGTAGGAACGATGATTTACTGTCTCATTTCTTCATATTAAACTTAATGTGAAAAACGGCATCACAACGTCGACAGTAATTACAATTCATCCGCTCAAGGAAATATTTACCCAATCCCACGAAAGTACTATTTGTTGAGGTTATTCCAACAGTTGTGGTATAAGAAAAAAATTCTCCATCGTACATTTCATTTCCTTTAAACAAAAGTTCGAGTCTTCCGAGTCAACTATGAATTCATTTCCCACAGATTTATTTCGGGAATCAAAGTAAAAATATGTTTTTTTAACTTTTTCTACTTTGCCTTTTCGTATTTTCGCTACGCCCAAATGATGCCTTGAGGTAGAACGTCTCTCCTCACGGAAGCTTAACTTTTCAAGAAAACAAAACAAGCACGATAGGGAAGAGCGAGTACTGGAGTGACATCTGCTCCCGAGTTTAACGAAATAAAAGGAGAATAACCAGATTACTCTCACGCCGCACAAAAGCTTTCCAATGCACACGCCAGAAAATTACAAAATGCGAGTTTACGAAAGCCTCGCGGGCTTATGCACGTCTACACACATCCTGAACGGACGAAAATAATACTCCAAGGGACCTGTATTTCGATAACTTCCACGGGAACAAGTCCAAACTATCATCAAGGAGACAGCATTACGTTCCCTCATTATTACCCTGCGAGTTTAGGCTTCTGAAATTTATCGTGAATGGCGTCGATGACATAGCCGTTATAGCAGAAACAGAGAAGGATTTGAAAAATATTCTGGTTAATATGGTTAGGGTAATGAGTAGATATCAACTGAAAATAAGCACGAAGAAAACCAAGATCTTAGTATGCAGCAGAAGAGAAGAAGTCAAGACCAACATTAAAATAGGGAGGCAAAAACTGATAGAAGTGGATGAATTCTGTTATTTGGGAAGCAAGATAACTAGTGACGGGAGAAGCAAGAAAGAAATTATCAGCAGAATAGCCCAGGCGAAGAGAGCATTCCACCAAAAGAGAGACCTGCTTACAGCGGGAAACTTAAATATGGATGTAAAGAAACAATTTATAAGAACCTACATCTGGAGTATGCTCCTATACGGAAGTGAGGCATGGACAATGACCGCAGCGGAGAAAGCAAGGATAGAGGCCTTTGAAATGTGGTGCTACAGAAGAATGATGAAAATCAAATGGATCGACCGAGTTGGTAACGAGGAAGTCCTAAGAAGGGTAGGAGAGAAGAGAAGCCTCATGAAAACCTTAATAAGAAGACGGAACAACCTTATAGGCCACATCTTGAGACATGATGGCGTGATGAAGACAATCGTCGAAGGACAGGTGGAAGGCAAGAATGGAAAAGGAAGACCTCGAACAAAATATATGGAACAAGTAAAGAGAGATGTGAAAGAGAAGAAATACGTAGAAGTGAAAAGATTAGCTGATAGGAGAACTGAGTGGAGAGCTGCGTCAAACCAATCCTAGGATTGTTGACCAGTGATGATGATGATGATGGCGTACGAGATAAGAGCTCATCATAGCAACGGTTTAAAATGAATCCGAAATTTCGATACGTTTTCGAAAGGATATTCATTCCGCGGCACGAGATGACTGAACGTGCCGACACATGTTAAAAAAGTTATGCCCAAAAATATATCGCATCGCTGAAATGTATAAGAAACACGCTATGGAAATTAATCGGACAAATTGCCCGTTTGGTGAATATTTCCGCTTAAACTAGCATCTTTCCATTACTGAAAAAAAAACAGATTTCTTCATTTTTTATCTTCGATTACCACCATCACTTTCACGAAAAAGAGGTTTAATGTACAGCACTCAAGGAAAATATAATTCATTAATGTTAAAGGTACACAAAATAACTACTGTAATATATACACACATTTAGTCAGGAAAATTGACATTTCTCAACTTTTACTATCATGCATTTTCCTTTTCTAGAATCAGTAGGAATAAAGCTCACAATTCATTTGCCGATTTATTTCTCTAAAGCTCCTGATATCCATAAAGGTATGATAATAGTTGGGAAAAGAACATGGAAATATCGGAACATTTTTGGAACAATCATCGAACCACTGAATGCACAGATAAAATGAAAGGAAACGAAAGAAAACGTCGTAAAAATTGATTCGCGAGGGAATAAAATTCAAGCTCTAGAAACTCATTGCGGTGCGACCGAAAAATTACGATAATAATAATAATTTTTTAAAGATTAACAGGTAACCCCAATAGCAAGTGCTATGATAAAAACATACATTACATTAAATAGTGGTATGATAATATGAATAAAATTACTTAACAGAGATAATATAAATAAAGAGTCAAAATAAGTATTTAGCCTACTCTGAAGACTTATCAACGAATTACAGAAGATGTCGTTACATTGATTATTCTCTAGAAAGACATTAGCAGCGCAAATAATCCGGTTAAGTGGCTTGAACCGCGTGACACCCACCCTTCTGGACTTACATAAAAAAATGGAGTGTGTCTAGTTCTACGGGTAGGGACATTAATGGTTATTAAGATTAAGATATAGCTATAGTCAACTGCCCCAGTCAAAATATTTCCGAGAAAAATAACGTCAGCCATATTTCTCCTTGCATAAAGAGGAGAAATTTTGAAGATCCTACATTTATTGGGATAGTCACTTTTGCTAAAACTTGGGCCATAAAATTCATAGCATAACCATTCAATCGATCATTTACGACTCATCAGAGAAAGTAATGATGACATCCTACAGGTAAAAATCCCTTATATTTCCTGGTCCGAGAAAAGGAGATACTTAACGGATTGATATCGGAATTCCATCGTCACACGAACGATAAAGGACTTAAAAAAAATGAGCTCAGGCAGTCAAACCTTCCACAAGGCACACCTTAAATGTTATGCATTGTCCCCTCTAAGGTAGACGGGCTGTTCCTGAACACCTTTCGCTGCACAACCAATGAGATGGCTTCCGCGGCTGTATTAGGATGGAGATTAAGAAAAAAGAGAGGCCTTCAGATATTTTTGAGACGATAGCGAAGATACGGTCGGCCTTAATAAGTCATTTTGGCAGTATTATAATATTTATTATAGAGTGAGAAGAGTTGAAAATAAGAGAACTCAGTGGAATGCGGCACTTTTACCTATCTCAAGAGTATTGACCAGATTAACCAAACGGAAAGCTGAATGGGAAAATTTTTCGATTCGGTTGTTGACAATGAGGAACTTGCATGGGTCGTAGATTGCTCTAAAAAATATTTTGAATAAGTCAAATGGATACATTAGCTCGCAAAAATACCTTCAGTTTATCCAGTCCACATCAAAAGAAATAAAAAAATTGCATTTAAAATCGAGAAAAATTTCTCTGAGCCGACCACTGCGCGAAGACACCCGAGCGTTGCCGAGGCCAGGCGTGACGTCATAGGTGCCTAAACAACCGTAGGGAGTAGGGAAATACGCTGAGCGGATGGTGTAAAAATTGTTTTGAGGGAGTATTTAGCCGCTCATCGTCACTTTATTTTGTTCTGTTATTCTTGGGCAAGTTTTCCTATTGCTATTGTGCCTAGAATAATACTTGGGATATTAATAATGCGGCATCGGGATGATGAAGTACAAGCGTTTCACTTCGTGTGTTTTGGTTATCAGAAAAATGGATGATAACGTTGCCACTCGTTCAATTAGTACACTTGAAATTCATCTACGTCTACATAATACCCCGCAAGCCGCCTAAAAGGCGTGTGGCATGGGGTGTTAGGACACCAGCCTTTTTTTAGGACACCAAAAATTGATGCCACGACCCTCATGGAATTTGTTAAGACAAATTATTGCTATACGTCGGCGGCAAATCGAGTTGTAAAAGAAACTTGTAATACTGGAGGATAACGATCGTAAGCTGTGCTGTTGAATTTGGCAACGCCGGATTAACGGAGAAGGTAGTCCTATCTGTCCTACCGTACGAATTCACTGCAAAACAGTCTGCACACAATCCACATGTGAGATCGCGAATCGGTTCCGCTGCCAACACACACGCAAGCTACAACCTATTTCAATAATAAAGGTAAATCCATAAACAATATACTAGCATATACCATAAAAATATAGTGGGAAACAGGCAAATACTCTTATCAAAAACTGGATGTCACTATCACATTCTTATATTCATCACGTACAACTTACAATAACAGAACTCGTTATGATGAATACAACTATTTATTCACTGATTTAAACCCTTAAATTAGCCCACACAAGTGACACAGGTGACATTTCTCACTACTATTCGTTGAAATAATGGAATTACAAACTTCACACACAGTTTTTATTTCAATAGCGTGATCGTGAAATGTCATATCTACGGTGAACAACGGAGATTAGCACGGCACTGACAATTTTTACACTACTGTTAGACATTTATCGATAGCGTAATAGCACTTTTTACAATTCAATCACGATGTAACACTGATAACTCTTGGCCGATATTTTTCAACCTTGTCAAACTTTGTGCATTACAACCACTGGCACTGTGATTATTAACAGTAGCTTAACGGGAGATGTCACGTTGAAAATAACACTATTTTGGCACAAAAATGTTCCTAGATGTCTCCAATCAGCGAGCAAAAGTTGCATTGACTGGAATTCACCCCATAATACAAGCATAGACAGTCCTAAACGACGAATTCTCCGGTACCTACGAATAAACGGATGAAGTTATTGTATATAAAAGCTAAGCGGACATTAGTAAACATCAAAATCGTTCTAATTACATACTTAAATGAATGATATGCCGTCGATAACATCAACTTACAATTAACGTATCCCCCTTCCAATGGCCGTGGCTCAGACTCCTACAACGATGTTATTTAGGTATTATCAAATTTTTGGTTTAACTGCTCCAGTTTTATATTTTATGCCCTTACTCAGATATTAATATTATAAATAATGCATAATACGAGGGCTTCCAAGCCTCTATCGTCGGATATTTATCTTATAATATAAAATAATCAACACATCTAACAAACAAAGCTCTCACAACTGCTGGCAACTATTACAAACAATCACAACAATAGCTTCGCGTGATGTTTAGGCACCTTTGACGTCATCGAGGCTTCGTCGGCAGTGGCTTGGGGGGTGAGGGAGTTTTTCCCGCGCTTTAAAATTCGTTATATTTATCATTAAATATCTCGCGAAGGAAAACTCAGATTTACATGCGGTTTTCTTTGTTGTATTCAGAAAATAATTTTCTGTCCGCCTATGAAATAAAAAAAATTCATGCAAGTTCCCCATTGCTTTGGTAATATTGTGGCAAATATATCCCCAGAATTTCGACTGAAGTTTTCCTGACAAAAGCTGCTTTTCACCTGACTGTCTAAACTCGTAGATCGAACCTCAGAGAGCAATAAAAAGAGCAATTAAGCAATTAAGAGCCTATGCGAAAGTCGAGAAATTACACCAATACTACTTCCTCTCGTAAGAAAATTGACGTTTACTTGACGGTGACAAATTGAGATGATATCCATGTTTCTGACTAGCTGGAGTGTATCACTCTTTCAAGAATTCCTTTAACTTCTTATTTTTTTGTTCGTTTTAATTACTCTGAGATAATGTGATGGACTGGTATGACTTTTCCATCT
Source organism: Ischnura elegans (assembly GCF_921293095.1). Lineage (NCBI taxonomy): Eukaryota > Metazoa > Arthropoda > Insecta > Odonata > Coenagrionidae > Ischnura > Ischnura elegans. The sequence goes on along the minus strand of NC_060254.1, from coordinate 110,890,371 downwards.
CTGACCATTACCTTCACCCTCGTCTAATTTCTCCATGAACATCACATGATTTCCCCTGACAGTGCCTAGGTATAAGACTAAGTATTGCTGACTCTATTTCAAATTTGAATATTTTCTTTCATTTTTGCTTCAGATGCCAAGTTCTTGTCTTTGAGACGAAAAAGTACCGGCAATAGCCTAAATTATATGCTCTGAAATTTTTAAGGTGCTAGCGTAAGTATTAAATTTATAATAGGCAAAATACGAAATATGTACTAAGTAAGACAGGCCTAGCTGGAGATAAGTGCCGTCTATTCGATTTTTATTCATACTCCGATCCTTTCAACTACTTTCAACATCTGAATTGAATACATGGCTGTCAGTCGAATCGACTATATTCCACACATCCACAAACAATAGAATGCGATGCCTCGCGTAAGTATATTTAGTGAGCAGACCGCAATTAAGCAAACTTCGCCACGCACTCCGAATGAGCAATTACTGCCATAGATCACAGCATAATGACATCATCCGATTACACAGGGGATGTTAGCAGGAAAACACCATTATGTTTGAAGCTAACCACGGAAATTAGCGCACAGTTGCCCGCAAGGGAGCTAGCGAGAGCCGACAAGTTAGCGAGCCCACTCTAACAGTGATAGGATAACGAATGTTTAGCAACTCCCGCAGTTGTATTACGCACAGTCCATTCAAAGGCGGACGCTAAATGCTTTCAAAGAAACCGTCGACCCACATAGCAACGTCTCCGCTAAAACCCAATGGAGCCGGTTAACTATGGATCCACTTCTCTTCGAAAGGGGTGAGGCAATGAAGAAAGACCTTACAATGTACTGCAGTACCCCACTAATAAAAGATCAAGCATCGTCAATTTAAGCAGAATTTATATTTATTCTATTAATCAAAACTGATAGGTGACGATGAATTGCATTGGCATCAATAAACAAATCCAATGCATTGCAAAAAAGGTATATCAAAATTCTTGTACTATCTTTTTTATTAATTTACCACAAGATTCATTTTATTTTTTTAAATTTTAATACTGTAAAAAGGACTGTAATGACCTTTCTTGCCTTTATGTATCAAATTAATGAACTCATACTCTGGCATTCATGGCACTGATGAAAGCGTGTTGTGCCGACGTGTTGACAAAACATTTGCATTTAATTCTTAAATACCTACACTCCAAGGCACTGATAAACGTTAAATATTGAGGTAAAAATAAACTTTCGATTCAATTTTTAACGTTTATCAAATTTCGATAAAACATTCAATGTACCTCACTGAACTGAAATTCAATTGAATTATATATAGTGGCGCCATCACGAAGTGACTCTTTTTACCTTGAGTTATTACGAGTAAAATACTTATCTTAATCTAGAATAATGGTGTCACAGGTGATTATTCAGATTATGGATATTTTTTGCGATTAATGGAGCGTATTAATTTCAGATGACCGCCACAAGAAAATTGAAATGACAACAGAAAAAATACATCGCTAGCAATTCAAAGATACCCGAGAAAAAACTGGGTTGCTAAGTTATTTCCGCATCATGAATTTTACTTTGGATCTGGATGTAGACTAACAATGAGTTCGGCAACTTCGTTATAATTATGCCATAGCATTTTGAACTGTTCTTTCAGCTAACACTCTTTGAATTATTTCTATTTTGAATGAAGACTGAAAAATTGCACAGCCCCTTCACCACTACTTAAAAGTTGCAAATATCATATTAAGCACTTGAAGGGTAATAAAAAGTTAACAATATATAACTTGTGATGGTAAAGTTTTTCCGTGGAAATATAAATTATAAGCCCAAAAAATACTCACATTTTCGCGCCTTGGATTAAAAGATTACAGCTCAACTAACAAGGGTTATCAGGCAGTGAAGAATTTTTAAATGACCTTACACCTACTTAAATCTAAAGAAGGAAGAGAGATATGAAATTGCATCCGAACTTCCATGGCGCTAAGCTAATAAGTATCTTAAGGAGTCTCGAATATTAGCACACTAAATTACGCCAGCCGTAAAGAAGGCTCGGGTTAAATTTCACGGGAAAATTTGCCTTCGAGAATAAGGCTTGCCTTCAAAAACAAACAACAGGATAATGTCTTCATTATCTTGGAAAACAGATGAGACCAAATCCCACAGGTCCCAGAAAATACATTCTGAGTCTTGTTGTCTTAGTGCCCATCAAAGAAACCCAAAGACCTAAAATCAGGCATATTTGTTCCTTACAGGGTGGAAATTTTCATGAATCATAGGAATCCACGAGTGCAAAGCTATGTTAGCATTCAATCAGCTACGAATATATGCATATTCTCACATAAAAAGATGGCGATATTCGAAGTAAATTCTAGTCCTGTATAAACACGGTATATGACATAATACAGTACATGAGAACAGCTGAGGTAAGTGTTCGAATGTTGTGTTGTAGGCGAAATGAAGCATTTTATTTATATACCTATATATCAATAAATTATCTTCAAATTGATTATATTACCGTGTAGGTACTTAACACTATGCCGAACGGTGTCAGTGGCGTCTCTGTCTCGTCAATGTCATCCCTTGGGGTTCAAGTGCCATAAGATATATACATTCGGAACATAGGTGGTTATGAATAACAATACTTCAAATCCTGTTAATTGGGGATCCTGAAATCGTAATCACACCCTCGAGAAAATAAGAGGAAATGTTAAAGATAATCCAACAACGTATTAAGCCAAATATTGAAATATCAAAAACATATTAGGTAGTCGATTCTCAATAACACCTCTTGGCATTTTATAAGCTCCATGAGTGATTGAAATTTATAAATGCAATGAACAGAAACAGAGAGTGTTAAGTCGTGAATAAAATTAGTTGCCCTAACGGAATAAATGTCAGAAAAAATGTCGATAATACTGTATTCACTAACTTTTATGCATTTTGAAAATAAAACCATAGAGGATAAAATATGAAAAATGCTATTCAATATATGAAACAAATGTTTCAAAATCAGCTTTTATAAATATGCTTCAAATGACTTTTCCGAAAATAAATAATTCCTTTAAATTATACTAAGTAATGGCAATATTTATACAAAATTAAGTTCTTCCCCTTTAAGCATTTCCAACAGCTAGAAATTTAATTCTGGAGCTACATTTTCTTATTAAAAGTCGGCTAGTAAAGTGATAATTATTTACAATTTTAACTAGCAGTAAGGGAACCCGTAAAGAAATCAACCAAATATCGTTTCATGTACGTACATGTGGTGGAGAAGCTGTCATCAAAATGAGATCAATAATCATTATTTTGCGCTTCGAGTGATCAGTGTCAAGCTTATACATCTCATGGAAATTTTGTTTTTAGAACTTATTAATTAAGTTATGACAACGGTATTTAAGAGGAGGAATCGTTACTTATCGTGCGGTCGCATTTTGCCATTATTACCGAAAAAGCACGTACTTAAAACATACTTTTACGTAATGATATATTTAGGGACCTTTGCAAGCACTTGTCAGTGTCTTAAATATAAACATTTAATGCCTGAGGAATAAAACTACACCGAGGAAAGTTTTTCAGATTTGATAACACGTAAATGTTGACCAGACTTTACTTACATCTGAAATGGAAAATTGATATATTTGAATGCATCTAAAACAGTCAATTGTAAAGAAAAAAGACCGGTCAAGTGGTAATAAATGGCCCCTTGAGTGACTATTATAATAAAATCTGATACAAATATACCCTAACGTCAGGCTATTTTTTTTTTGCTGTAAGCCTCTTCATTTTATTAAACTTACAGTTTTCTATCTTGCCTCATTGCTTCAAGGAACCTTCCCTTTTCCATTCTGTTTCAACAATCCCTCTCTCCTCTCATCAACAACTCCTGACAACATTAAAGAACAGTATTTTAATATCAAACGTAACAATACGTGAAGGAATTTCATACTGCCGCTCGTAGGGCAGCAAGCAGATGTTGAGTTTTGATCCGATGTGCTAAGAAGACATCCGTGGTTTTCGGGAGAGCAGGCTGAATGCAGAAGACGCGTTCCGCACAGATGTCGTCGAAAGGGTCCTCTCCGCAAAAGGGACCTTAATTTCGGAGAGGCAAGTGGCAGTAGTACGTGACCCCTTCTTCACGCGTCGGATTCGTAGGAGAAGAAAAGAGATATTGACGCTGCCAAGGCATCCAATGAGGAGCACACACATTAGGTACTACTGTTGTCCGAAGCAGAGCCGAAAGGGATACTGATCTGCAATAATGCTAGTCCACCAATCTCTACTTATTTTCGATTTTGATGCGTATATAAAAGGGACATTTAGATTTTTACTTGTACACTGAAATTTAAAATAGAAAATTCATAAAACTGAAAAAGAGTTTATTACATTTTACATAGTTTACATACACACATTAAAATACATTTGAAAATAAATAGTCAATGACATATACTCCGAGAACTATTTTACCACGAAAAAGTTAAAATGCATATTCATGCGGGAAAAAACCATATCTCAACTTGTTAATATCGAGGCTGGAAAGCATGTGCTGACTACCGATGACTCTGCGTGAGAAAAAATTATAGATGCGAACAGAGTTTTTCAAATTCAGTTCACTTAGAAGGATAGCACATCATGTAGCATGTTCAATAAGAGTACATAAGTACCACACCGCTACAATTTTGGCATTAAGAGTTAACTTAATCTTTGCTTTGGTTCTTCCCTTGCAGCAATGATACGGGGTAAGGGTTTTTATTTATCATAACAACAATGATGCTCCATTTTTACAAAATTAAAGAAAATAATTTAATCTTTGTAACTGGTAGGATAAAAAAAATGGGGGCTTCTCGTTTTCTTTTCGTTTAGCTATAGATTTTGTCGAAAATGCACACTGTCTTAAAAAAAGACGCTATTCATCGCGGTATGTATTTTTTATTCGCAAACAAACTCTAAATGATCAAAATCTCTCGCAGCGTATTTGTCTTAAATTTCAAAGAGTTGACTCGGGAGGGCGCTTCCAAATAGCGTCGGGAGATGGAGCCACCTACTTTACGGGGGGTTGCAAAACAACACAACCCCGCTGCACACATGTGGCCTCCGTTGTCCTCATCGGGAGAAAAGATAAACTTGGGGCAGATGAGAATGCATAATAAAAAAAGCCCAAACATGTGCCGCAGAGAAAAAATACGACTGCGGAGCAATTTATGGTGGCACACTTTTGTTCCACGGCCTCGTATTTTCCTTTGCGCCGTTTGCTCATGTAGCAATAACAGAGCGAAAGATTTTTTATTTATCACAACTACAACGATGCCCCATTTTATTCAAAATAAAAGAAACACCTCACGTCAATTTTTCCTTGACCGAGAAATGTTCAGCCAACGACCGAATGACCCTGAAATTAGCGCATTCCTCAATTTTATCCAGTATCTTCCTTACAACGACCATGATCATACTGGTGTATATTTAATAACATGTCCAATGAAGACATCATGACCATCTAGATTAATGATTATTTTCACTTACGCTACCTCAGTAATGACTCATTCGATTTATTTTAAGGACCAATTCATCATATCCATGGCATTCAAGCAATGTTCATTCTAAAGAGATTCACACTGTCTTGCATAATACGAAACCAAACTATTCGGCCATTTGCGATCAAATAGTTTTTCAAAAAGTATTTGGAAAAATAACCAGAATTCTAGAAAGTTTTCCCTCAAGAATAGCCTTTTTCATACAAATGCTTGGGCAAATAGATAGATCAAGTTCTGCAAATTTAGTAGATGTATGAAATTAGAGAATACTTCAGCATCTATATCTAGATGCGAATGTTTTAAAATGACAGATATTTTTTTATGCCTCGAAAATGAACTGCTTTTGAAACTTGTTTTACAGTTGAGGTGCTCGACCGATTCCCAATAGAAACTTTCACTGAAAAGTTGCTCTCAATACCACGTTGCGAGAGCAAAGGCATAAAAGGAATAAGATAAGAGAGTGAGGAGGAAGTTTGAAAAAAGGGATATTTCGATGGTAAAGAGAGAATTTGGTGAATTCTTTAAGGGCGCCCACTCATATTGAATGAATAGTGATAAATTATTCCGGAGTAGATCATTTGTTAACACAACAGGAAACATTTTAGAGCAACATAGGATGGTTCACTCCGAGTAGATATCGCAATTAAGCGTATCTTGAAACATAAGCAGACTTCAAGTGAGTTTTCCTCATGAATAGCCTCTTTATTTAGCCTTAAATAGCCTTAACGGCTGGTGTCCTAACATCACCCGCCACACGCCTTTAGAGGCAGGATAGTATGTAAAATGTAGATGAATATGAAAATTTTCCGTGAATAGAAGAGAAAGATAAATTCTGACGAATTCAAAACCTTTGTTCAGCTACTCTCTCTCCCAAGTCATATAAAAATAATAGATTAACTGGAAAAGTTAACTCTAATGTTGCTGCCCACTTTTCATGAGTTGGTGGCGTCATGAGAGTTCGTGTGCACGTTAACGGAGTACTATTAATTGAGGGAAATAATCGATCAATAGAGAAAAAACTCAGCGTACCACGCGAGGCTGTTTTGAGTATAGGCGGAGGAGATAAGAAGCCTGGATATCGTTACGTAACCAACTTAACTACGACAGGGCGAAGTCCGCCGATTATTCTATCGCTTACATTTCGAGCAGCAGGCGAGAAATAGAAGGATACAACCGAAAAGGAGTGGATAAAATAGTAAAATGACATTTTTATAGGTGGGCGCCAAAAACTTTGCCACAGTATTAAAACAAGGCTGGCAAATATGAAACGGGTGTCAATTGCAGTGTAAATTTTTCGTTGCCTAGATACAGGCCTTCAAACATTACAAAACTTTCTAAAGGATGCCATTTACCAGTTCTCTTGAAAAAATCTTTTAGCTTAAGTTCCTGCTGAAGCTATTGGAATACTCCAATGGGATAGAAATGGTATCATCTATGTACATGATATTTTTTCTTTATAGTTTCAGAGACGTGAAACTGATTTTGGGTTCGTACGTCACAGAAAAAAAGCGGCGCTAATGTTACGCGATTTTTACGTAAGGTGGAACAAAAGAATCGTACAAAAAACATGTAGGTCGAGAAATTCATATTAGAGGTTTTAACAAAGTATTTTGTAGAAATTTCTGAAGAAAATCAAAAATCAAATGACGACGTCGAAAAGTAAGGGAGGAGATTCAAATATCGAAAAATAAGGGTCTCCATTAATTAAAAACTCACCCCCACAGCCCTCAGTGAAAAACATTGTTGAAAGAGTTCTCATCTTAAACTTTTAGAGAGATGGAGAAGCAAGGAAACACAATAAATTGTCCGCGGACATATAAGATTTAATACATAGAGCAATTTTTCAACTCATCTAGGTTTCTATTCAGGCAATAAAGGTATCATCTAACTTTTCCCTACGTTTAGCAATGCATTTGGACGATGTCCAGGCCTTGAATACGGTCAAGGATCAAGCATTCAATCATCAATGCCTGGAACCTTGAAGATCTTCTGGAGTATCCTTTAGCCACCAGCGATTTTTCATTTTGAGGAAAAAAGTCTGAGAACTGAACGATTGGAAATCAGAAGCTAAGCGTTTGGGGAGATTGGCAAGGAGGATTCCGAAACAACTGATTGGTGCCAGGAAGCTATCGCAATTGGAGGCCAGGGTATATGCAAGACAAAAGAATACAAAAAAATTGATTTTGATAGTATATTGAAGGCATAATAAATATTGCGAAAGATCCACAGAGAAACAATCATTCGCCTTGACCGGGATTCGAGCCCGGATCCCCCGATTTCCGGTCGAGTGCTTTAGCCAGTTAAGCTACGATTAAATTGCATTTATTTTCAAGATGGATGTACAGAGTTATTTCAAAGTTCATTTCGCTATTTTTAAAGACAAAAAAAAAACATTTAAAAAAGGCATTAGAACAATTAAAACATTTTGAAGGGTGCTGTTGCCTTTCGGTAGTCTATTGCTCAAGGTCCTCTCTGCATACAGCTGTCAATGCCCTGGTGTGCTCCCACATCAAGAGTACGTCGAGCAATCAGGGCGACGTCCAGCCACTTTACTCACTCCCTCGCCTTCAAGAGTCTTAGGAGCCAGGGTCGTGTAGACGGTGGAGTGCCGCGGAGGGGGAGGTCGCTGAGCAGCATTGAGAGACCCCCGCCCACATCCCCACCATGCAGTCTTAGATAAACAAATTTGGATATCAATGTGGAAAGGATTTTGCTTTTATAGGAAGGGAAAAGTCAAAAATTTAGGGAATTAAGCCTATCGTCACTATCTGGACCGGCACCGAAAGAGTCCCAAGTTCTGAGGATTCTCCTTAAGACTAGCCATTCCTTAGGGGGTTCATTGCAGCCAAGAATATGATGGCTGTTGGTGTCCCCTTGCCCACACAGTGGGCAGTTTGGGGATGCGGCAAGACGCATACGATGGAGGTGTTGTCTTATAGGCAAAAGGTCGGCTATCACGCAGTACATCGTACTAATGAGTCTAGCATCTTTCCCACTATCAGCCCAGTTCCGCCACGAATTAGACGGTGGACGGGTAAAGTGCGGGTATTTAATTCCCAATGCTCTCTCGTAAATAATTTTCGTCGTAAATGATTCCCCCGCACGAAGAATTTCAACTAACCTTTTAATGTTTGTAGAGGCTTTTCGGAAAGTAATGAGATTATCAGCTTTTTCCCATGCATTTTTCATTAAGGTTTTCCTCGGAGTGTCCGATCCCGCGAGAATTCGTACGTGTGTCTTCGCTAGCAGTGTATCGCATTTTAACGCTACGTCCGTCAATTTTAGCCCTCCGCGATCAAACGGACCGTAGAGCTGCGAGCGGGAGACCTTCCGCATATGTTTATACCAATACCTATATGAGTCTTGTTGGGGAGGGGCCATACGTGAGCCGTATACCATATCTTGGGCGTAATCACCTGCTCAACTGCGCGGACACGGCCCGTGAGAGGCAGAGAGCTGAGTGTGTACATCCCCACTCCTTGACGTACGGCCCGCTCCACCACTTCCCTGTTTCGAGTAAGCATATCTTCTCGATTAGCGCCCCACCATAGGCCTAATATCTTTACAAATGGTGACACCTCCGCCCAGGGTGCTGGCATTACTGGTCGTGGCCCGCAGATATGAAGGAATTTTGATTTTTTCTCATTGATGATCAAACCGCCGGATTGATATCTTTGAATAATCTCTTTTGCAGTCACCAGCTGTTCGTGTGAATTTATAAATATGCTGATGTCATCAGCATATAGAATAGCTGTATGACGAAAACCTCCACACGCGTTGCCAATGTTCGCTGCTTCTAGAGTGCGAATGACCGGGTCCATCGCAATGGCGAATAATAGCATAGATAGCGGACAACCCTGTCTCACGGAATTCCTTATTTCAACGACCGGGGTGAAAGCATTGTTTATCTTAATTCTGATATTCACGTTTGAATACAGGGTGCTGATGAACTCAATGAATTTATCAGGAAAGAGCATGCGTTTCATTATTTCAATAATATATGGAACGCGAACAAAATCAAAGGCCTTCTTGAGGTCTACAACAAGTATGTAGCAAGGGTCTTTTTCCATTTCCGATGCGGATAGAATTATGTCTCGGATGAGTAATGTGGCATCTATTATGTTTCGTTGCCTTGAGATAGCAAATTGTAACGGAGACAAAACAAGACCCGTAACTTCGATCATGCGGTTTTTAAGCACATGCGCCAATATTTTGTAGTCTCTGTTGAGGAGCGCTATCGGCCTGTAGTCGAGGAATGATTTTGGGCGCCCCGACTTTGGAAGGAGACTAATGACGGCGCATATTTGGCTCGGAGTCAAAGTTCCATCAGCCAATGACTGATTGAGAACATTTTTTAATGTTTTCCCAAGTATATTCCAAAAGGTTACATAGAATTCAAAGGGTAATCCGACCATACCTGGCGCTTTTCCTTTTGGTAGCGATTTTATTACGGCATCGAGCTCCTCCTCAGCGATGCCGCCGGTGAGTGTCCAAATATCCACAGGGAAGAATGACGCCTCGGTAGCTTAACTGAGCGGACGTGTTTCTCGATCGCTGCGAGTGAGCCCCAAGGCTGAATATTTGCCGGCCGGAGAAGCCTCTCCTTGCCGGGAGTTGGGACGACGAAGTTCCGTGTTAATTTTTCGTGTGTGTGAAGTAAAATCTTGCATAGGTGGAAATTCAGTTTTCCAGTTGTCTGATTTAGTTAGCGGCCGCTATGCGGCCGTTAATTTACTTTTTTAGCTGTTCCACCTGTTTTTTTAGTGGTCTGTATGCGGTTCCGAGAACCAAGTGACCCCTGACCCCTATATTTCCATATCCCTTTGTATTGATCTTCCCGTTCACCTAAAATGGCGGTGCAAAGGATTAATACCTTACTGATTCAACTAGAAGAAGAAGTGAAAAACGCAACGCCGCTCGAAGTCCACTCGTTTATTCGATTGTTGGGCCTCGCGGCAGAGGATGTCGTTGCCATCCAGTTTGGCTTGAACCGGAGGGACATCTTCGTGAAGCTGACGAAAATTATTGACTTGTGGAAAAAATTATATAGAAACACCCGAAACGTCTCCCCTTCTCATCTGAGGACACGAAAAGGGGATACATAACTTTAGAAAGGACCTCCGGCTCCCCTGTGAATGTGAAAATTTCATGTCTACCACCTGAGGTTAGTAAAGAGGACATCCGTGATCATTTATCCCGCTATGGGAAAGTTATAAGAATGTCAGACGACAAGTGGCCAGGAGATCAGTTGTTCGGCGTACTAACCGGCACGAGAATTGCCTGAATGGTGGTAGAGAAAAATATACCTAGCTATGTAAATATAGCAGGGAATAAGGCCATAATTATTTATGACGGACAACGAAGAACCTGTGTCCGTTGTGGAGAGGAGGGTCCTGAAAGACGGTTGTGCCCACGTAATTACGCTAGTAGGAGCTACGCCCAGGCGACCTCAGGAGAAACAGTCGAATTGAGCGAGGCCGTGGATGAGGAGTGTGGCCTCACTCCTCTTGGACTCGAAGGAACCACGCAGTGCGCGACCGCCCCTGAGCAGCATATTTCCCTGGGAGGGATATACCCCGGAGCCTCCCCTACCATCCCCCGACCACCGCCCCCGCCATTATCCCCATCCGTCCCAACTCTACTAAACACCCTTGGCCATCAAGAAAAAGCACGCCGCCATTCAAGTGGAGAAGAGGAAACTCCTAAGAAAAAAGGGAAGACTGAGAGAACTGCAGTTGACACTTTCATCGCCGGAAGCACCGAGGACATGGAGAATCCCATAGGGAAGGTCGCAGAGGTGATAGAAAATCAGCGAAGGCGAGAGGATGTGACGCCTAAGCAGGGAAAGAGAGGAGACGAGAGCTATTTTGACTGGTGAAGACGAGAGTGCAATCGGGGAAGGGGATATTTCTGCGGCTATGGATACGAAGTGTTTACCCCCCGAGGCCCTCGCACATATCACTTCCATGACTCCGAAACCTCCTATCTGCGACGTCAAAGAAACATCACTGCTGACGGCTGGGTCCGTCTCCGAGTCAAAAGTTTCCCTTGAAACACTCCCCCCTCCCTCCTCGCGCCTCATGGAGGTAATCCCCAGCACCTTCACCTTATCGCTTCCACAATCAGAGAGTGACGAAGACGGAGAGTCATCTGATAACCATTCCAGCCATTTGGACGCCAAGGACGACGACTGACAACCGGTCATAGCAGTCCGGGGGTCTCAACGCCGCGGCCGGGGCAGTCGACCGGGTAAACAAAGGGGCGAACACAGGAAGAAGAGCCACGGTGGAGGATCCAAGAGGAGAGACTCAAGTTAAGCCCTATCCCAATACCTCAATTATGATCCTGTTTTCTTTAAATATTGCCGGGTCTTCTAGCCCACTTAAGATTAACCTATTTTTGGCACTTTTTAGAAATTACGGGGCAGATGTCGTCTGCCTTCAAGAAAAAACAGAGGGAATCATTTTGCCAAATTCTATTTATCGAGCCTTTGCAAATTGCGGAGGGTCACGTGCAAGCACCACTATACTCGTCAAGAAAGGCATCCCAGTCTCTAATGTACGATTTCACGCCTCAGGTAGGATAACCAGCCTAACTATTTACGGCGAAATTAATATTATCAACATATATGCGCCACCGGGTGAGAGAAATAGAGTAGAAAGGGAAACATTTTATTCGGAAACTGTTTTACCTTACGTGACTTCTTTCACTGGGAAAGCAATTTTAACTGGAGATTTCAATGCAATACATAGAAGGGAGGACTTGGAATCCAACAATCAAAGAATTTTATACCGACCGAGCCGAGCCTTATCTTTTCTAATTGATGCGCTTTGTGCAACTGACGTAGTTTTACGCAGTACTTTGGGCCCCATCCCTTTCACGCGTGTTGGTCCAAGTTCTAGAACACGCATTGACTTTATATTTCTCTCCCGATTACTTAAACAAATCCCTTACACCACTCATACTATACCGGTTTCTCTTTCTGATCATTGTGCGCTCCTTCTTGACCTCTCGCTCCCTTCCATCCCTCACTCCCACCGCCCTGAAACAACCATGTGGAGGATGGACACTAGGCCCTTTCAAGACGAGGATTTTCGTTGCGCTGTCCGGCGACGGGTGGCGGATATTATCTCCATGCGTCGTCCGGGCACCGATGCTCTAACCTGGTGGGAATTTACTTTAAAAACCAAAGATTAAATCCTTTATACGACGCTCAACATATGAGTGGCGGAGGTAAATGGATGCCACAATCATGTTCTATCAAACCGCCTTAAGAGAATTACTAAATCTCAATCCCCGTCCAAAAAATTTTTATGAGGAGACAGCCCTTTTGAATAACACCATTTTAATGCATGAAATGAAGCGTTACGCTCCAAGTCGGTGGCAGAGAGAACTGAATCCTGACACGTGGGGCCCTTTCACACTCTCTGAGCTTCGGAGGGTGATCAGACTCCGCAAAGACATGTCTACCACTTTACCGCCGGCAGAATGCGCTGATGGTGATCTCCTCGATACTGCTTCACGGTATTTTCAGAGAATATTTGCTCGATACGGGGTCTGGAACGAAGACGATCTCCCTCCGTATCCTAATATACCCACCCTCTCGCCACAAGACGGTGAGTTGCTAGCTGGTGAGATAAGAGGAGAGGAGGTAGAGGAAATTCTTCGCCTCCTCCCAAAAGGCAAGGCCCCAGGGTCAGATGGTATATCTTATGAATTTTACTCCATTTGTGGTGATCTTCTGACCCCGACTTTTTAGCTATTTTCAACCAGATTTTCTGCCAAGGCGAGGCACTGACTTCAAGTCAATGTACCGCAATTATCTCGCTTTTACCAAAGGTAAATCGGCCTTAGTCCTTAAATGATTTCAGACCTATAGCATTATTGAATTCAGACTATAAAATTTTTACGCGTATATTAAAATCTCGTTTTACGGAGTCTCTGGAATCCACATTATCTGTAACACAGTACGCGGTTTCGAAAAAACGAAATATTCTAGACGCTTCACTATTATTAAGGGATATTTTTTTGGCTCTGTGTCCTCCTTCCGAAGATTTTTTTGCCATTTTACCCGTAGATTTTACTAAAGCGTTTGATTATATTCGTATTGAATATATTTTATATATTCTTAAAAAAATGGCTTTCCCCCTCATCTTTATTCGGGCAATTCAAAATCAATACAACGAAGCAAAATCATGCATAAGGATAGGTTGGAAAACTTCACATGAATTTCTTATCAAGAATTCTGTTAGGTAAGGATGTCCCCTATCTATGGCTCTATTTGCCGTCGCAATGGACCCACTTACAAGGGCACTTGAAGCTGCCGGAGTTGGCATAGCTGGACAAGGAATTACTTATTCAAATATTGTATACGTTGACGATTTGACTTTATTCATTGGGCATCCAAGCCAACTACTCTTGGCCAATGGCTTAATTCAATCCTTTGCTCCAGGTGGTTTAGAAGTGAATAAAACTAAATCAAAATTGAGAGAACTAAGGGTGATATAGCCTCTAACGTGTGGGAATTAGGCACCCCGCCTGTAAAAATTCTAGGATTATGGTGGGGCTCCGATGTGAAACAGTCTCTTGAGAAGAACTGGGGGGAGGTTAAAGGCTGGGGGGTTCGGGTCGCTACAAGCTTCCCTCCCTCCCTCTCGCCGCTCGGGTCCGCCTCCTCGATCAGGTAATATTCCCAAAAATTTGGTACCTCGCTCATGTGTGGCCTTTGCCAAAAGAAGTGCATGCAAAGATGGTTAGGAACACTAATTCTTTCCTCTGGCATGGTTATTTGAGAAAGGCTGCAAGGCAACAGCTTTACAACCCTCCGACAAGAGGTGGTTTGATCTTAACAAACATTGCTTTAAAATCCAATGTAATTTTCTCGAAAGTATCGACCAAAATTATGGGGTTGATGAGGCCAGGCGGGGTCTCCTCCACTCCGCGTGGACGGAAGCCAATTTTCAAAGCACGCCGTTTGGGAGATGCATTCAGGAATGCCGAAAAATAACGGAATGCCTGCGAACAGGAGAAACATTTATAGTAAAGACTGTTTACCAGAGGCTCATCGAGAGGGAGAAGTATCCTCCCACTTCAATCATTAACCCATGGAGAAACTGGGCTGCGTGCCGGGGGGACGCGGGGGCGGCGAGCGCCATGTTTGACACTATTGCTCGCCTCCTCCCTACGCGCGAGGTGATGTCGAGAATGAGGCTTGCCGATTCTTCTGCTTGCGTCGCACGCGGTCGGGTTGACTCCGCTCCTCATTACATTCTCGGCTGCGGTGATGGTGGGAGAGTGTGGGGAGCCATAAGAAAGATTTATCGTACCTGGGATGCCTTTGGTGGTGGTGCCATCACGAATGAAAACTTGATCATGTTAAATTTTAAGCTATTTCCCAATTTTAAGAATGTAATACTTTCCTCATTAATATCACAATATATTTTTTTGAAATTAATACATAAGGCAGTAGGGAAAGGACTCCTCTGCTTCGTTGATAGCATTTCGGTGCATGGTGCGCCAGCCGAGGTGCGCTCTTTCCTCGCTTCTGTCTTCCGCAAAGCACTGGCGGAGGATGGTGTGGATGCTGTGTCATCGTCGTCACTGGCGGGAGAGGAGCCTGCTTCTGGGAACTGATTTGAGTTAAAAGAACCACTGGACACTGATTTGTGTTAGAAGAACCACTGGACACTGATTTTTGATAAGAAAGATATTAATGTGTGCTGTGGAGAATTGTACTTTGCTGCTTGAAAGTTGAAATAAATGTATATTTACCTAACTGGCAAAAGCACTCGACCGGAAATCGGGGGATCCGGGCTCGAATCCCGGTCAAGGCGAATGATTTTTTTCTCTGTGGATCTTTCGCACGATTGTGCATTGCGAGTGACTCCCGTAAAAGTTATCACCGCGGCTAGTCCCGGTATACTTTAAACTATAATAAATATTGCTTGATGTAAAAATGCTTCCAAAACTTTTTGGCTTAAAAAAAACAAATATGTATTTAATTTCTTGTTTTGATCCCCTCCCATTAATGGGGATGCTAGTAGCAATATTACATTGACTGCGAAAAGGACAACTTGCCGTGCAAGCAAACCAATTAGATTTATCTAATTTTATATATAGACGGGTTAAAAAAAGAGGTTCGCGACAAACAAAATCTTACGCATTTTTAAGATACAAGACCGAATATTGAAATCAGAAATTGTTTACATTACATCCAAATTCTCGCGACTTTGCGGGAGTCCAACGAATTTATAAGAATAGACTGATAATTTTCCACAAAAATATTTAATTGCAGACTGGTTCCAATTCCGTTATAATAAAAAAATCTAAGAGCTGATGAATCAGTAGTTGCTGATTCATTTAATGATTCAATCATCAGTTAATAATAATACGGACTTTAACAAATATAAAATTATTCTTATTAAAAATGCTATGCTTTCGTATTAATACCACCACACTAACCGCCATAAAACAAATACCCTTGAATTTTACAATATGGCATGATATCTCGTATCTCCATAGAATGACCAAAGCCACTATTCAGATGCTCCTTTTATCTTTCCATGCGGTAAACCACATGCACAGGCAACCAAAATGGAATGAAACGTGAAGGAAGAGGATCGCTTTCTTTCTTGATTCCGAATATAATGCAGTGAATTAGCAAGAGCTGATCATTATCACAGCCAACCATCTTGGATGAAATAGAAAAACGAGCATATATATACTACCCCGCAAGTCTGCTCAATCGGCGTGTGGCGGAGGGTGTAAGGACACTATCCGTTAGCATATGAAAACGAAATGCTCTAACGAAATTACGCCGAGGCTTTAATTAAATTCCTTCGTCGTGCGGGTGAAAACGAATTGTTGCACCTATCCGCTCGTCAAAATATCTATGCTAATTTATCGTTTCTATTGGACCTGGAATATCTAATGTTAATTCGTTTTCTCTGTATCCCTCTGAAAGATATCTATTCCCAATTGCTAAAGCAATCTAAGCCTAGCGCGCACCCTCCGAGTTTCCAGAGGCTCCCAGCCTAATTCGCATAAAATCAATGTAGCCCTCTCAGTACGCTCTTGGCAGTTTTTGTCAAATCACGCAGTATTCCATTGTATTTTATTAAGTTTACGGATTAAATCTGTCTTTGCCGGATCCCATACGCTCGCGGGATATTCAAGGTGAGGCCGGGCGAGTGCGAAATTGCAGCTCTCTTTTACTATTCCATCTGAAAACCTTCCCACAATACGCTCGAAGAATCCCAACTTCATACGGGTGACTTAGGGATCATGTTGGCAAAATAACATGGGAAAAATATTAAAGAAATATCTGGTTGAAATGAAAATGAGGAGAACATATTCATGGGTATACAAAAGGGTAGTATAGTACCGGATAAAATGTAAAAAGTAAAAGACAAAAGCAAACTTAATGAGCAACAATGTTAATGAATGAGATGATGAGCATTGAAGGAAAAAACGAGTCATGGCGAATCCTGAAAGTAGTGGCATGAAATTGCAAAGGGTGCTGGCTCCCAGTCGAGTGGATATTTGGATCCAACCCTTGCTCACAGTTTTCCTACTCACTGCTCGGCTGTGTAAGTGTTCACACTCCCGAGCTCAAGTGCTTCCCCGAATACTCGGAGGAAAATTCTTGCGCTACGCCCAAGACTTGAAAGAAGCGTGCATTGGGTCAAGGTGAAAAATATGTGGCAAGAAGATTTCAAGAGATATAATAATTTAAGGCCTTTATATTCATCACAGGTGGTCATAACACGTTCATTTTTGAGCTATTTTGTCGTTGATTTAGTTACTAAATGGTATAAAATGAAATATTCAAAGGATATAGGATAAACCCACTTTGTTTTTCTGACTCGTACAACTAGTTTCGGCGAATTTATGCGTCATCTTCGGACGCTCCTCATGGTTCCTGTTCTTATTAAGTGCTGAATTCCGCTCGAACCGTAACTGCATCACTCCAAAAAATATTTTAGAACTTTTTATGCTCTGAGAAAATAAATGGATAAAAGAAAATGGCGATAAGTACTAGAGGACGCATAGCAGGAATCATTTATCAGATAGGATAGGCAAAATGGCCTTCCTTTTATGAATCCTCTCGTGAACTCCTTGAAATATAGCGGGCCGACCAAAGACAAAAAAATAAGAGGTGGACGTATTCCTAGACGAATACCATCACAGCATTTGACTTCCCAATCTTCCGGGTGGCTGGTTAAGCAAGGGAGGATAAAAAATATTGGCACTGCATTCGAAGCAAGGGCGGGCAAATATTTCGCTCCACTGCCTAAGAAAGCCAGGGTAAAATAAGCAGAGAGGACGCGACCAAGAAAATAGAGTTCATGCGTGCAGTGCCGAAAAAAATTACGAACTCAAAATAAGGAAGAAAGTCTAAAGTGTGGCCATTTTTTTTCAAGATATGGTAATGAAGAAATTTAGCGTCCAAAAATGTACTCTATTAAATTATTGAGCGACATAATTCAAAGCAGTTATATAAATACAATAACAAAACAGTACTTTCACCCATTATACTAGATTCTCTTTGGAAGAAATGAACTACTCTACTTGTTAGACAAGCTATCTTCGGTGATAGAGCCTAATACTGAGAATATTCTCCTGCACGCCATAAATTCGAATCCCTGTCCTCTAGATGAAATGTCAAGCTAAATTCACTCAAATCAATGCGAAGGAAAATAAAGATAAAACGAGAAAGAATCGTTTTAATAATTAATTGTAAATAAATATCCTCTATTAAAAACTCAAAAAAAAAAAAACGATGAGATTATCTGAAACGATAAAATTAGTCAAATAAAGTAGTCCAGCAAAAAATATTTACAATTGAGCTTGACAAAAATTGAATGAGTGTTGCAAATCATATTTATTCATAGGGTCGAATGCTGTTTTTGATTGCTCATGAGAATAGTTGCTACTGAGTTTTCTGACCTAAATAGATAATTTTAAAGTGACAGCAGA
Source organism: Ischnura elegans (assembly GCF_921293095.1). Classification (NCBI taxonomy): domain Eukaryota; kingdom Metazoa; phylum Arthropoda; class Insecta; order Odonata; family Coenagrionidae; genus Ischnura; species Ischnura elegans. The sequence continues at coordinate 110,871,878 of NC_060254.1, read as the reverse complement.
ATAACTTGGAATTTATACAGAGATGGTTTAACGCTTCCACATTTCCCCGCAGTGCTGAGATTGCGTGATCGACTTGAAAAGAATGGAGGGCGGAACGATCGTGCGATGCGAGGACGCGAACAAGGGGAGGCGAAGATAGAAAGCCTCAAAAGGCATTCAGGCCCTGGAATGGGATAGATGTGCTCGACACGCGATGTGATACAAAAGAGACCTAGAACTCAACATTATATAAAAGCGGTGGGGATTGGCTTTTGTTCCCGAGTTATATTCCCTTACTAACAATTAGTAAGTTACATGGTGATGCACACTATTAGGTTGCGTAATGCTATTTGTTGCTTTGGTATAAATGGCTCTGTAATTTGCTTTTCTATGTTTTTTGGCGGTATAATATGCGTCAGAGAGCGATATTATTCATACCAGCTAATTATTGTGACTCTGAATTTGTGTAACGATTTTATGGCTGTGCATCATATCGATAGCCCATAAGCAGTACATAAACTCACGATTATGGTAATATGTTATCAGCAGTGGGGCCGACTCCATGGGGCCTGAGGGGGGCCGAGCCCCCCAAGAATTCGTTACAGATGTGAGGAAAAATGTGTCAGGCTAGTCAATTTTCCCCGGAGTGTCCAGATATTGAGATTCGAGTGATCAGGGTTCTAATGTTGATCATATGACTCTTCTAAAATGCTTAAAACACTTAAAACTCATTTACCTGGGCAAGGTCCTCGGTTTCGGCCCCCCCAATATTTTTTGTAAATAGGCACCCCTGGTTATCAGATAGTTGACATGGACCTAATTTTTTTGTATAAGCGATTGAATTCGGCGCATATCTCTTGCGGGCTAATACGTATTTTGGGAAGTATCCTAGCAATTGGAGCGCCATTATTTACGGCGATCGGTGGGAATCAATAGAGTTGCTGGAGTAGAGAATCCTTTATATACCTAACTCCGAGGAAGGTGGTAATGCCACCGGAAATTCAGTTATTAATGTGAGTTTTTAATCTTTATCTTGAGTGTTCTGTGATACTGCTCATCCTGGGTTTTTTTACGATATTTATGTAAATAATATAAAGTAAAAGAAGACCTTGAAAAAGATGGCATAAAAGCGATGATATTTTATTTTTATACCAAATTCCTCAATTCCTCATTTGCAGCTCGTTCTCTTAAATGGTTTCGTGCAACGAAAACTCGAACGTATTCCATGAAACAAAAAATTATTTTCGCATTCAGTTTCTGTAAATTGAACAGAAGAAATATGTGGATAAAAATGTGCAAATTCTTATAATGATCTTGAGAGTCAACATGTTTGTAAAAAATTAGTATACCATTGAGGGATGATATTGTGTGCATTTCTGCGACAGATACGTAAGAAATTAGTATTTTTGAGAAATAATTCAGGCTATTATGAAATCGATTCAAAACTGTCGTATGGATCACGTTAAAATTAAATTGAATAAATTTAAACTTGGGAAGAGAATAACAATATATATACTTCCTAATATGTGTGAAATTCAGGCTATTTACAACAGAAATATTATAGGGATATCTCGTAGAAGTAGTATTTTCATACCACATTCTTATTTCTTCTCTTTTAATTAACAAAAATTATATTTCAATTTAATTGATTTACTTGACTGTATCGGTATTTTATCCGGCTTACGTATGAAAATTTCATCTACATTTTTTTAATTATAATTATTCAAGAATACACACAGTACTACGATAATTTTTCTGAAAGTGATCCCACCAACAGACAAAAGCGTCTGGGGTCGCTTTAAGGTCGAATCTGTTTTTTATCTATGTAATCTTAAAATTTTTAATCGTAAAATAAAGAAGCTACTGATGTTATTAACATTATTTAATTATTTAACTTGCAAACTTTTCAAAAATATTTCGAAAATAATACACAGATTAACTAAGAATTTCCAAAATTCTCTCCTGCCGTTACGGTTTGAAACATAGTCAATGCTTCATTCTTTCAAAAGTATCAAAATTGAGTTTTTAGTATCATATTAAACCATGTTATTAATACAAGTAAAACCATTTAAGTTGGCGTATTCACATCATCATTTGCTTTTTGTGCAAAGAAAATTCCTAAAGTCATGAGCGTGAAAACGGTTCCGCCATTGCCACAACTGATTTTTTTCGTTTGCAGCACAAAATGGGTATTCATATGCCAAACCGAAAAGAATTAGATTTTCCCACAAGGTTTTCAAATATATGGAAAAAGAGTGATGTGATTAGTGGAGCTGAAGAAATCAATTGTCTAAGGGATAAAATAAACTAAATTCTGACTTCGATTGTAGACTTTTGAGTTTGAGTAGATACTTTATAACGATAGCTGAAGGACTCGTTTCCCACGGGAAGGAAATCGTATTGACTTGGATATAATATCACATATAAAAATCATCGATGTTATCATTTGAAAACGAATCCTGCACTTTCACATTTGATGAATCTTCATCGCCGCATGTATTTTTTCAATGAAATCCTTTATGTGTAGGTACTAATAGATAGAATTCGTCACATCACAAATCCATTCATTCGTTTCAGGAATCCCAGGATAGAATAAGAGTAGGTCGGCTAAATAATTGTGACCGAAGGAAATATTTTCTTGGAGTTCTCTTTCTCTCTTTCAGATTGTCAGGGAGAGAATTAACTCATCATTTTTTATAATAGATCAGGAACCGCTTTGATGATTTCTCTCACAAAGGGCTATTCTTTACGTTATCCAATTCCGCGAACTACTGCCAACTAAAAATCATTTCTCATCTAAAGATTGGAATTCTCTCCCTGAGGGTTTAAAACAGAAGAACTCCATTAATGTAATCAAAAGTGAATTACACATGGCTCCACTCAATGCAGGCAAAAATGAAATTTACTCTGCTAAATAAATCACAGCATATTTATTACGAATGCTGTTCAATTTAAATCCTTGTTACTTTGTTATCCTGTCATAATTTTTATCTCATACCTGTATCTATTTCTCCACTATTACATTTATTTTTTTTTGTAGCAAAGTATTATTTCTGTTCTATTTTCATGCACCCAATGACCTTTTTGGGGATACAATTATTGATATTCTATTCTGTTCCAAGGATGGTGCCCAGGGCATAATTAATACATATTCTACATTCTATTCTACATTAACTCGATACATATTAAAAGAATTACACGATTTTTACTGTTTCCCATAGTGATCAATTCAATGCCTCCCGATAAGTTATGTGAAAATATTCATTGCGACCGTGGCATTAATTGGCAATGGAGTGCAGATGGGGCTAATTGTTATCCACATTGCAAGAGCTAACGCAGTTATGACTGGTCTAATGAACCTCCCGCCGGCACGGAGATTATATGCATTCGAGCAAGGAAAATAAACGAAACTGAGAAATTATATGGGTCACTAATTTATTGCTCAATCCAGCGTCATATTACGCAATATTTAAATGATAAAGAATTTTGCATTTGTTATCCCGGTGAAAGCAAAAAAAACACTATCTATTTTCGGATGCTCAAACGAAATATTATCCCATATAAAATATATTCAAGACTTAATGCTTCATATGAAATCACTTGATATAGACTAATACGTCATATTAAAGGTCGGTTTAAGCGCTTGACACTATTTCAATAAATATATTGTACACATTCTAGATAAACTCTCTACAAAAAAATACATAAATAGCGCACACTTTTCTCTAACTTCACTGAAGCCTGAGCTCAATAGTTGCATTGCAAATATAAATTGCTGAGAGGCCTCAAACATCGATTCGAAAATAGTGATATTTTTCTGAATAAACAGCAACCAAAATCCAGCAAAAAAACCTGAAACAGGGTGCTGGAACGTAGACCGCAATAAAGAATTAAACAGCGCTTCTAAAATTGCATTCAGTCTGATTTAGGGGAAAATCAACAATAAATGTTGTGATCGAACGTTTTTGTTTTTCATTTCTCTCCTTATTTTACCAATTCACGCCTTAAAGCAAGCGCGCATACATTTCGTACCTATATTTCAGGTGGCGACGATGATGACTCGTATGAAGTGTTGTCAACCCACAGACTCTTATGTCCAGCCACCATGCTTAAGTACTTTGAGATGCGCTATTATCTATCCTTCATGATATAATTCATCATTAACTAATCATTGCCTCATCACCCTCCTGGTATTGCCCATGGAGTTGCTACGTCACCCTCCTGTCATTACGATATACACCCATTTCTTCATTCTTACACAAATATGAAAATTTGGTACCCGTATTATCTTAAACCATATTACTAACGCAAATGAAACCATTTAAGTTGGCGTATTCACGGTAACGTTTACTTACTGCGCGAATAAAATTCAGAATGTGACGAGAGTGAAAACTGTGCTACCTCTGTCACAAGCAAGTTCACTTGGAGCAGCAAAATAACGGGAATTTACATGAAATTTAAACATTGTGAATAATTTATGGGCCAACGTTTGAAATATAGGACGCAAAGGGCTGAAAGAAATGTAGAACTGAGGGATATATATGGTGAAAGCTTGCTATTGTGGCTGTAGTTAGGAGCAGGAAAATTAGATGGCTTGGTCATATGGGAAAAAAAGGAGAAGAGGAAAGAATTATGTAGAGAGTGTGGAGAGGAAATCAGGAAAAAAGCACCCTCTACGGGAAACAAAGAATAAGATGGGATGCCGAGTTACAAATCACGCGAGAAAATAGGGTGGAGTTTGAATCGATCGTGCAGTCACGAGGATTGCGGTGGCGTATAAAAAGTAGAAAGAAAAACAGATGTAATTTATAAGCAAGAAAAGATAGGTCGTTAATGGACACCCCCGAATAGGCTGGTTTCCTAATTTTTTTATTCTCAAATCGAAAGATTACTGCTCCTGGAGTACGCAATTTACGCTTTTACATTTTTACCTGAATGACGATATCTATTTTATGCGATTAAATGAAAAGTGAAAATTTTCAAGCGCACGAAAACGTGACGGCTAAGTATGATTGCTGGGAAAAGCCCGTGTGACGTCTGGTTGCTGCTATGTGAAGCCACCTGGGTGCGAGGCTATGAACGCCGCTACGATGCAGGCTGCTTGCTTGCTTCGCTTCTATAGCGTTGGTGTGTTTTTCCCGCGTCCCCTCCCTTCCGCTCCTATCCTTTCCCGGAGGCGTCGGCGGGCTCCCATCGCGGCAGCGCCTCTATCCTTTTTCCTCCCTCTCCAGCCCCTCCCCGGATGATCGGGCGTATAAGTCACGGGCCTGGTTCCCGGCCCCGGTGCGTTGTACCCTTAAGAGGGTTCACCTAGAACCCTCATAGTCTCTGCCCAATATTTTTTTCATAACAGCATACCACACGTGATTCGATTGTTAGACAATCGATTTAAATTCACAATCGATCAAAATGATCGATGATGATTGTGTAGCAATCGAAACACGTGTAATGACCTGCCATAATAAAATTAGTGGGCAATATGATAACTTGTTTATCATTCGAGAGGAAGGAGGAGGTGAGTGGATTGGGTACGAAATTACCTTGGCTGCGGAGGAAGCGGTGGTCTTTAAGAAGGTGCCGTGGGTTCAATCTCTCGGGAACTGCTCTTTCAGCGACGAGCACTCGACGGGAGCATCACCACAACAAAAAGTGCGCAATGCTCGCGGGACAACGCCGCTTTATATGTCTTGGGCCCAGTTGCCCTCAGACATCACAGTCCCCGATTGACCGGTGTCTTCCCTTGTACTGTGGCGGAGAATTACACCACCCGCCGAGGTCCTCTACCATCAAAGACACTGAGTTGACGAAGAAAGGAGAGGTTGGAGGCGGGTGGTTGACTCAGCTGGGATTTGAGTTGCCGTAGGAGTTGAAGTAAATAAGAAGCTATTGGACAATTCGACTCGACGAGCAGGATTGAGTTTGTCGCCGACCCATTGCCTGTGTTGACCATCGCCTTCTCCGTCAAATAAGGGACAAACCTTCATGATCCACTGAGGTGAGTATCTGGGTACTCCAACTTTATGAAAGGCATTCAAACTTGACATCGAAATTCCGTCAGCACTGCCTTTACATCCAAGACAAACGTTTTACAGAGGATCCAGTCCCATAAAGAGTCAGCTGCACTGCAGGTCGTGATTACCATAGAGTACCACGTGCCTTCTGGGGAAGTATCGCACGATTTTTCATCTTCATAGAAAACTCTTTCCCTTCCGTATGCGGTTTCACTAATGTTGGCCTTCGTCCCCCCAATGACGGCGTGGGATTTCTCCTTCTTTCCAACCTTATCCTCACCCCGAAGGCGACCTTTGATCCCCTCTTTTCCTCTCTCCACACCCCTCCCGAGGTGACTGGGTGAATAGGTCTGGCACACTTTATTCCCGGCCCTCGTGGTTGTATCCTCTAGGGAACCACCATTGCCCTCCAACCAATGTACCACGTGTTTTACTGAATAACTCTTCAACTCCAAGCTTATAGCTGATATTACCTGTGTCGATCAATCTACTACAATAAGTAGATTTTATTAGAACCTAAATCATTTAACATCCCTGTCACTGGTTTTGCAGCAATGCATTAAATACACATGGTGACTGGGATAGGGTTGTCCATCATTTTCATTTATTTCGATTTTCCACAAAATATGCCTCGTCATCACCACCTCGTCATCCAGGAATGTTGATTTCATCGCATCCAAAAAAAAGTTAAACTGTATCAATGAAGAAATGTTGGGATGAGTCGACAAAGCACGGCTATCTCACTTTGGATTATATTTTCTCTGGTGACATTGTGTAAAAAGCCCCTCTCTTGTTCTCGGAGCCAAAGAGAAAAAACTCGGAATACTGAATTTTAAAACCTGTTAATTGACAGACTTAGGACAATTTCTCCTCTCATACCTCTCATCTCAAAATTGACTTAAAACTTGTCCGCCATGAACCGCAGCTTCGAGGGCTTTCATTGCACTGAATTAGGGAAAAAAACAGCCGGAGAGGAACAAAAATGATTACCATAAAAACTCAATTCTGACCACAACTTGACCTCTATTAATTTTGAACGAGAGTTTCTACCCAAAAGAGCCGCATTAGCCCACTGAGTGGTCTTGTGATTCATTTATATTCTCACGTATTTGCTCGATAAATGGAAAACTGAAATCGAAGAGCTATTTAATTTTAAACGCGGCAATTCATGTTGGAAACACTTAAATGTGAGCTATGGCGAGAGATTATTTGGCAATGCAAAATTTAGTGAATGTTACTGCGATATGACTTTGTAAAAATTCTTCTGCGAAAAATCATTGTATTTCCAGAGAATAATTAGGAGATAAGATATTTTTTATGTTAAAAATGGGAGTTCTCATCGACTTCTGCCAGAATGATCCTTTGATCGGAAACGCGGATTTAAATCTGGAATGCTTTAAGTATAATAATTCTCTGCAATTTTATTCATAGATTTAGATTCATAGATTGAGGTCATTATCATTTGCTTGCAAATACCAAATTCTGTTTCGCAACAAAGCCATCATTAAACAATACATGCAGTTTTATTGTACACAAGGCAACATGACTATAGATCATAAAAGAGTAACAATATCATCCAAACCCAACTATTATGTTGAAGAAAAACAAATTAAAAACGTAAACAAAACAGATGCAACATCATTGACTCTGAAGTGATGAAGCAATTAGAATTTACGAATTTAAGGTAATCTTTTAAATCACTGCATACCTGTGTAATGGTCCGAATGCATATAATAATTTAATTACTTATGTGGAATCATTTTGAAACAATTTTTTATGCATAAATAAGAGAGCCTAAGTAATTTTCAATTCCTTTTGCAATCAATGCTTCAGTAGAACCTTAGAAGGAATACCACTTCTTGAAAAAGCTTTTACGTTGGGTATTTACCCAGGCTATGGATGTTTACCATGAGTATTTGCCTCACACATCATTCTCCATGGATATTTACGAACCCAAAATCAATTTGAAGTGCCCCTCGAATTATTTCTAATAAACGTGCTACATGTGTTCCATTGGCCTAAAGGCAATGCCACTGTTCAGCTCCCGACAGGTTATCAGTTATTCTCCACAGCTCGCAACCTTGTCCGATTCGCTGTTGGCACGTCCAGTCAAGCCATTTCAATTTATTTTATAGTATGTAATGGCACATTACGCAGATGCGCTCAACATCCTCTGCGGCCATTTTGTTTTCACTCAGTCGTCGTGCTCCACGCGCCAAATTAGTCCCGTGGGCAATGCATCCGGCGGTTAACACAGTCAAAATGCGCAAAATTTTATGAAGGCAGCCCACGTCAGGGATGGCGACTTACAAAAAAACGGGGCAGTCGTGGGACTCGTTGACAGAAGTGAAAACTGAAATCATTATTATCCATTTATTTTTTATATAGATTAAATATTATTAAAGAACTAATTTTTCCAGTATTATTCATTTTTCAACAAAAATTTAAATTATTTTTTTTTCAGCAAACTGTTTATTATTAAATAAATATTAAAATACGATGTGTATGAATAGAAAGTAATATCATTTATATATTAAAATATAATAAGCTTTTATTTATTTACCGCACAAAATTTTTACATCTATTATTTATGTTACAATGTAATATGCTTTTATTGCACTATTTTACAATATTTTAAAAACTAGTTTACATAATGCATTTTATACTTCTGAAAAGTTAACTTTCATGTACAGTTTGAACAACACTTTCACCACCTTGACGACCAGCACCATCATCATCAATTTGTAAAACTGATATAATAGGTTTATGGTAGCTAAAATAAGAAATGAACAATTTTGATTCAAATCTATTTAAATGTCTTGTAAAGACCACATCTATTGTAGTTTTATGTTTCGTAGTGCTGAGATTGCGATCAATTGACATTTTTAAACCAAATTCATTATTTAAAAATTCAATTAATGATATATTTTTATCGTCTGCAAAGTTTATGTTGAAATCTCCACTCAAAATGATTGGCAAATCATCAAATCTTTTTCCAATTTTTTTTAAGCAATGCAAATGCGTCATGAGAATATATAAATAAATTTTCATACAAAAAGTCTCGTATAGCACGTAATGAATTTTCCGGAGAAATGTAAACGGCAACCATAATGATGAACTGACTATCACCAGAGTGGCAACGACATATACACATATCGCCGATATCAGAAGTAGTAGTGTTGAACATGCTGGCGTATTTCGCATGCACATCCATGTAATTTTTGCAATAATGAAGTGTGTCCACATTTTGATAAATAGCTCTTCCTCCTGCTGGTCGATTATTTCTTTTGAAACTTGCAACAAAGTTAAAATTTGGGATATCAATTATTTCATCGCTACCCATATGAGTTTCTGATAAAATTAACACATAAAAGAAACAGCCTTAAATTGTACTATATGTTAACAATATATTAACAAAGTACAGTTCCGAGACTGACTGTTCCCAATTAAAGTATAGCGGTGACGCAACCTATGCCATTGTATGCACTATACACACTATACATATGTATATCTCGCTGTAGCCATCGCGGTGTCGGGGCGGTGACGTCGGTGACGTGGCGAATTCTATGCTTTTTCCCCATTCCACAAAAGTGCTTAACGCCGTTAAAAAAGTTTTCACTTCAAAATATTCGGGGGCGGGGGGGTTAATCGGGGATCTTGCCCCGTGAAATTTTATAAGTAAGTAGTGAGTTAAAAGTTTTTCGAGCATTTTAGAAAAGTCATATGATCAACATTAGAACCCTGATAGCTCGAATCTCGATACCTGGACACTGGAAAAAATCGAAAAGCCTGACACATTTTTTCCTCACACCCATAACGCGTTTTGAGGGCCCCTCAGGCCCCATGGAATCGGCGCCACTGGCCCAGGTCCATTTTGAAGACATGGCCATTCGTATAGGTGTGCAGCGTTAGAGGCGCTATAGGGCCGGCAATTCGGCCTTCGTCTTTTTTTTTCTCTCCGTGTCGAAGACTGCGAAGTGGGCCCCAGCGTGCTGGCCTCTTCGGGTGGCACCAGGAAACTCATGCAGTCTTTACATTCATTTCTTCTCTCGCCCCTATTTGCTTTTCTTCTTCCGCTATCCTCCCTTCAATTAGACCTCCGTACCGCGGCCTCGAATTCAAAGTCTTAGGAATGCCTCTTCCTTAGAGACCCAGCCTTAACGACGGCATTCTATTGAGGAGAATTTTTCTAGTACAGTTTCCGTCCGCAGAACATTAATATAGAGATATTAAGCGCGATTTAACTATTTGCGATTGTTCGTGGCGGGCTAAACTCATAATTTTCTTGCCTATTGCTTAGAGTGCATGGATGTATTTGCCATTACATCTTGACGTGGCAAAATGGCTCTATTCCAAAGATATATAATCACAAAATTGAACATGAAGTTGGCGGCGAATGATCATAATGAAGGTAATATATTATACTTCCTCGACGGAACCGCGGACCCTGGCCGCGGCGATGGGAGTTAAACGAAGCTGACCCACCTCATAGGGAATAGGTTATTAAACGAAAAATACGGTATCTTACAAGTATCGCATAAAAAATAATTAATTCTAGCTAGAATAAGGACAATTCAATGGTAGCATCATCAGTTCTGACATGCGTTTGCCATTCCAAATTCCACAACAAATATGGCATTGAAAAAGTCGTGGCAACATAGGTGATGTTCCCAGGCGTTAATCTGCTATCAGAAATAGGAAAATTTGACTTGATACGGAAAATTTTTAGACATGAAAATCTAACAAATTATTTGAGGCAATTGGAGATGTATGCAGGAAAAAAGTAGATATTAAACTCTATCAGAAAAAAAAGACAATGCCATTAAGCATGTGTTAAAATATATACCCAGCTAAATGCTTACTTTTAAAACCTGCTAAGAGGTAAAAATAAAGTTTGAGAGAAAAAGAACTGTTATCATGCGAACATCTTGCCTGTCTAAAAAAATCCGCAACAAATATTTTAATATGTTGCACATTCAAGCAGCCACTTTCACAACCGTTTGTATAAAAATATTAGTTTACAGCTTAGTTGCGGATACGATTGAATATCTGCAATAATGACATATTTATGCCCACCCTATAAATGCGAATATGCAGTTGAATTACGTGAACATGTGAGGATACTGTCATCAACTTTACGTTATTCCCACGTGTCCTATTCAAAGAGCAACTCGATGAGCTGTTATTATTGGCTATTAGTTATCAACAACACGTGAATACTGAATCATTAAGATTCCGCCCACGTCTGTTTTCCACACGAGTTGAGTATCAAAAGGTATGCACAAAGTCAGCCGGATGTTATTTGAATACATTGCACGTGTGTGGTACATCACGTAGTTGACACACAGATCCTTCCGGATATGGCTGGTCCTCGGTGATGGAGATACAAAATATAAAGGCTGCAGGTTTTGACATCTCCTCAGTCAGATTCTCTGGCGACTCGCAAGCGGCGAAATTTCCGTAAGTGCTCTCGTAAAACCCAATTGATACGCTAAAATGGTTCGCTGGCAACGACTCGTGTTCCTCATCTTCATTCTGACTCTGTGCTACGGAAGAAGTGGTAAGTTACTCATAACATTCAATGCCAAACAGCACCTCTGAAACTAGAGTCGCGTCATTTTTTCACCTCGATTCTGTCCGTAGGCAATTTCATTAATTTAGAGCAAAAACGGGCACTTTCTATTTAAACTTTGCGGAAATACTATTCTAATAGCAGTAATTTTTTTACTCTTGGATATTGCAACTCTTATTCGATTCTCTAACATAAACATCCTTTTGAATTACTGAAACAATTTTCACCGGCTTTGAAACCGTGTCCCGTCATTGCTGTCTATGTAAACTTTTTATTGAATATTTTGATGGCAATAGGACACATTTCAAACAAATTAAAACCGAAGAAACCTCATGTAAGAATAACCGCGGATAAAATATGTGTTGACCCATTAAGTCGCTGATAATTCAAATGAACCTTTTCTCCATTCGTCATGAGCTAATATGTTTTCGTGACGTTCGGAAATTCTTCTATTTTTGTTCATTCACTCAATAACCTACAGTGGCTAATTTACTTTTGAATTTTGCCGCAAAACATAAAACCATATACTTACTTGTTTGTATTCAAGAGTAATCATTTGCTAAATTCGAATATTCTTGTGCGAAAATACGATATGAAAAGCTTACTTATAAGGTCTTTTTTATACTCTATTTCTAATTTGCAATTAAAACATTAATTAAATTATTTATCTATTTTTTAATTTTCAAATACGTTTCCTAAGCTCTCATACATGTACTCATATTCATTCTGAACGGTCCAGTGATTTTGAAAGGAATCTTTGAATTCTATCAGAATGTTTGAAAGATCTACGCAACATGCCTTCCCCTTTCGCCTTAATTTCAAAACCACGACTTCAATTTCTACTGTTCAGAATACCTATAGTGAATAAAAATTCACAGTTACAATCATATATCTTATAAGTATTATTATATATATAGCTCATGGTGAACGGAAAAAAAGTTTATTTTTATTAAGTTTACGCATTGTAATTCAATACGTCAACTAACATTTCAAGTGCAGTTTTTCGTCTATACATTTTTGTTGTATTTTTTGTGTTAAAAGTTTCCTACACCTACCTACCCTACCTACCAAATAGGCCACTTAAACCTTAGGAGGTTTTTGAACTCAACAACAATTCCTATTCATCTCTCTCAGTCTTGCATCCGTCTAGATTCTATATCCATTCTTTTCGTCTTCTTCAATCTGACCCTTGCAGCGTGGACGTGGCCATACCGGAGGTCGCTTTCCCCTTCGTATACCATTGATACCACTTCTATAATAGTATCCTTTCCTCTTTTTGCTACACGCACTGCCCGCCGTGGTCTCCTACTTTTCATCTGCTACTACTTTTATGTCTGGGTCTTCATAAAGTCCTCGTTGAAAGTGTCCTGTTGTCATCAGAAAATTGAATAATATTGCCATAAATATTTTACGTACACTTATAATGATATATATTTTATATATATGCCTTGCAATTCATTTTCAGCGGCTCATGATATAATGTCGGACAACGTGGAAGGATGCTTCGTGAATGACCTGATCAACGAAGCGAACGACGAGTCAATAGACACCTTGATGCCCTCAGCGTGGTTCGAGCTAGGAGGCTTCGAATACACCGTGTACGAGGATGACAAGATGAACTGGTGCTCAGCGAGATCGCACTGCATGGCCCTGGGGGACGGAAGTCAACTGGCCGCGGTGATCGATAGGACCATCGTCTCAAAGCTCATGGAAGAGGGGATAACCAATGGCATGATCTCTCAAAACAAGCGCTTGCACTATTTAATAATAATTTTACTTAAATGTGCAGAGTATCTAACAATATTAGTTTGCGAATGGCAGCGATTGTTCCGCGATTATCCTTTCTACTGGAAAACATTTCGCCAACTTTCCTGTTGGCTTCCTCTGGTCCACTGAAGAGTCGATGCAGAAATTTGGTCGTCTTTACATACATCCTGTTTGGCACCTATTCTCTACCTCTACAAATTACCCTGCGAGCCACCTCTAGGGTGTTTGGCAGGGGGTGATCAATCACCAGCATGCAGCATGCATTTGGACTCCCACATGCACACCACACCGTCCAAGAAACGTCCCGTATAATAACAAACTATACTACTATATGCTGTTAGAAATAGAATATAGAATAGAAATTCAGAAACATGCAGTAAGTTTTACATAGGTTAGTAGGCTACACTACAAGTCATGCAATCTATTTACGCGCTCTATTGCTGCCGTTATAATCTCTTATTGATCGTGGAAAAAATGACATTCGGAATCTGTCTGTTCTGCAATCTATCTCTCTTATTTTATTTATATGATCTGATCTTCCGTAGTACGTTGGCGTCCGCAAGATATGGATAACATCGTCAGAAAAGACACTGCTCTTGAATTTATCTAAAAGGTTTAGTCTATTTTTCAATCTACGGTCCGACAGAGATTCCCATCCGAGTTTATGTAAGAGGTCAGTTACACTAACAAGACTATCGTAACGACCTTTCACATACCTGGCAGCTCTTCTTTGCACGCGTTCTAACTCTGTTATTAAGCCTTTTTCATGAGGGTCCCAAACACTGGCAGCGTATTCCAAATGTGGTCTAACGAGGGAAAAGTAGCTAATTTCTCTCACTTTGTCGTTGCACTTTCCTAATATTCTTTTAACAAAACCCATTTTACGATTAGCTTGACCGGTTATTTCTCGAATATGTTTATTCCACGATAGATCATTATTGAGTCTAACTCCTAGATATCTCACGGATTCAACAGTCTCTAATTGTGTACCCCTAATGATATAGCTACGTTGTAGGTAGTTATTCTTCTTCCAGAAATTCATTACGACGCATTTTCTCAAATTTAATTCTAACTGCCAAGCATCGCACCAAGCTTGGATAGCAGCAAGGTCATTCGTTAGTTCATCTATATCTTTGCTGGAACGGATTTCTCTGTAAACTACAGCGTCGTCTGCAAATAATCGTAACTTACTCTGCACTACTTCGCCAATGTCGTTTATATAAAGAAGGAATAGGAGTGGGCCAATGACACTACCCTGAGGAACGCCAGAAGTGACTCTAACCTCATTGGAGACTGCACCGTCTAATACTACTCTTTGGACGCGGTCGCTCAGAAATTCTCTAATCCAGGAAATGACATTTTCGTCTAGACCATAAGATTTCAGTTTTATTATTAACTTTCCGTGGGGTACTTTATCAAATGCCTTTTTGAAATCAAGAAAAATCGCGTCTACTGGAATGTTGTCTTCCCCGGAGACTAAAATATCGTGGGCGAAAAGCGCTAACTGAGTTTCGCACGATCTGCTTTTCCTGAATCCATGTTGAGTTCCCATTAATAAGTTTTGCGCGTCTAGGTGTTTCATTACCGAGCTGACTACGATGTGTTCAAGGACTTAGCAAGAGATGGACGTTAAAGATATCGGCCTGTAATTAGATGGCTGTTCCTTGTCTCCACTTTTAAATATTGGCGTTACATTAGCGATTTTCCAGTCATTAGGTACTTCGTGTTGCTTGATGGATTTACTGAATATTAACTGCAAGTAGGGGGCAAGTTCTGAGGCTAGTTCTTTATATACGCGAGAAGGGATTTCGTCTGGACCAGGTGATTTATTTGGACTAAGCGATTTCAATATATTTTCTATTCCGAGCGTACTAATGTCAATAGCATCTTATGTAGACAGGGATTGTCATCGGTCTCGGGTGAGTTTTCGGAAGGCTCCGTGAACACGCTCTTAAAGTAGGAATTTAATAAATTGGCTTTATCGTAACTGCTTGTCAACACATCTCCATTGTCGTTTCTCAGCGAACATACGGTAGATCGTTTACCTTGAACTTCCCTAACATATGACCAAAATGCTTTTGGGTTATCCTGTAACTGCTCTACTAGTGTTTTTCTTTTAAAATTCGTGAACGCATTCCTGAACGCTTCCTTCGTGGCGGCTTTAGTCATCCTATATTTTTTAATTATTAGCTCGCGTTCATTAGCGGATAAATCCGTGCTGACTTTTTTCATTTTAGCATGACACGCTCTCTGTCGCCTCAATGATTTTCTCACTTCCGCGTCGTACCATCTCGGTTCGCTGCCTTCTTTTACTATTTTACTAGGGATGTAGCTATTTATTCCCGAAGTTACGAGCGAAAGAAAAGTATTCTCTACATTTAACTTTAATACTGATTCTTGAAACTCGGGGAAAGCATTTTTCAGATGACTCTTAAACCCATCAAAATTAGCTCTTTTAAAAATGAAAACTTTACGCTCTTTTTTAAAGTTTACAGCGGTATTTAGAGAAAACTTTGCAGTTACTACCCTATGGTCACTTATTCCTTCGACAGTGCCAACGTTTATTACCTGATGTGGTATATTTGTCGCTAATAAATCAAGAATATTTTCTCCTCTGTTTGGTGCGGATGCTATTTGAAATAATGAATTAGATGTGAAAGTGTGTAATAAAGCCTCGCAGATCACTTTATCCCTCCCACCAGGAATGAAGCTATAAGTCTCCCAATCTATAGAAGGTACGTTGAAATCCCCACCCACAATCAAGTTTCTTTCAGGATACTTGGATGCTACGCTGTTTATTTGATTTTGAAAATCCAACATTGACGTTATATCTGAGTTAGGTGGTCTGTAATACGAACATAATAAAATAGTTTTGAATTTTGGACATTTAATTAAACACCACACAGATTCAACGCTGGTCTCAGTTACGGTTATCGCTTGGCTGACGATTGAATTCTTTACAGCTATAAAAACTCCGCCCCCAACTCGATTAATTCTATCTTTCCGATAAACAGTGAACGATTTTGGGAAGATCTCATTGTCTGAATCATCATCTGTTAGCCAACTTTCTGTTCCAAAAATGACGTTACACTTCGTACTATGAATTAAATGGTGGAATTCGGGAATCTTATTTCTTAAACTACGGCAATTAACCACAGCCACGATTAAAACTTCGGAAGTAGTAATATTGCGATTCGGGAATAATTCTGATTTGCTTTTGTCGAATAGACTATTCACAGGCTCTATACCGCTGATAAATGGAAATGCATGTCTTATTGTCTCACTATCAAAATGACTTGAGCCTTGACTGCCTTTGAACGTATTGCTCGACTGACGCTTCTCGTGCTTAAATGTAATACCTGAAACGCTGATTTTTCTCTCTACTTCTCTATTCTCATTTCTGGAAGAATCTTAGTCTGTGAAAAGTTTTGAACTTACCCCTTTATTTTTCAACCCACTAATATATCTACACTCTGCCCTACTCTCTACTCTAAAAAAGACCTGCAGTGCTCAAATATGCTACTCGCTACACGACTAGCCGACTCGGCCGTGTAATGGACTCCCGAACGGTGTAGAGGGATCCGACACGATCGGATTGCCGGCCTAAGGTCCACGAAGGAGGCTCCGATGTCCGTGCAGAAACGACGCAGCCTCTGGTTTATGCCTTCCACTCGGCTCCAAACCAGAGAACCGCGATTGATCCTCGGGACAAGACTACAAATCGAAAGCTCAATGCCGACTCCAATGGTCCCATCCACCCGCTTCACTTCGGAATTCAGATCCCGGAGGGAATCTAGAATTTCCTCAGATCCACGGAAGGTGGCATCATTGACGCCGACATGAGCCACGACCCGCAGTCTGGAGCACTTCGTGCCCCGTACCGCCGCACCAACCGCCTGCGTCACCTGAGGAACACCGCCACCAGGGATGCACCATGACGTTACACGGTCGCTTACACCCTCGCGGTCTGCCCTCTCCCGTAACGGGACCATCACACGACGGACATTGCTACTCCCTAACACTATGATCCCCCCCTTCCCACTCTGACGCCCCTTCCTAGGTGCCGGTTTCGGGGTAGGAGTAGGCACGTCAGGCACCTCGGAGTTTCCATCCGACAGCAACTGGTACCTGTTCGAGACGGGGACGGGATTTGCCTCAGCATCCCCCAAACCCCGTCTTAGAGTGACACTACCACCGTCCCTCCGAGACACGACCCTCCAAAACTCAGATTTACGGGGTGACGTGACCCCGTCATCGAGAGATGGACCTCGAGGAAGGCTCTCGATCGACCAGCCGCTATTTGCAATCGGGCGAACCCGTGCAGCCCCTGTGGCACGGCAACCTTTCGATTAACCACCCCTCGGACCATTCCCCTCAGCGGTATCAGCCACCCTTTCAAACTGGGCCCGAAGTTCCCGCACCATCGTCTTCAACGCGGTAATGCGGTCTCCGAGAGCCTCGCATTCACCGGCGTTTTCAACTCCGGCAACGGGTGACCTATTCGAAGGCATCCTATCACTATCGCAACTTTGGATTTCAGAAAAGCTTACCTGACGGGAGATACGCTTAATAGATATTTGAGAGAGTAAAACAAACCGATAAACTTACTAGCTTGTCTCTTTTTAATAGATATTTACGCTTAATAGATATTTGAGAGAGAGTAAAACAAACCGATAAACTTACTAACTTGTCTCTTTTTAAACGTAAATAAGGGAATGTAGTTACCTGGATATGGATTAAGTCGATTAATGGGTTTAAAACTAGAAAACTATATAGTTCCAAAGAAGACTAATTAACGAAATTAAGATATAACTTAACGTGGGACAAATAGATTAACGATAATAATCAACAAGAGAGCAAAGACGAAACTAACTAGCTAAAATATAAATTCCCCGCAATATGATCCCCACGAAAGAGCAAAGCTATAAAAAGGGTGATAGACTAACAAAAATGTATAAATAAGGGTAAATAAGTAATAAAAGTACTAACAACAATATATAAATACGCGTAAATAGACTTTAAATAAATAAGTATAAATAGACTTTGAATAAATAAGTAAAAAAGAGTATATGAGTCCTTGAGATAATAGATAGAGTCCTATTTTGTGGAGGCGTGCCCTGATTCGTAGAGATCTTTGAAGACCCGTTTCTACGCGCTGGAGAGAGTGTAGCCGTCTTCACGGTTGAAGTTCGTGGGTGTTTTGGCGATTTCAATTGCCTCCCTCATGATTCTTGGGTAGTAGCGGCCTTCTTTATTCAATAGAGAGGTGTTGTCGAAGTCATTGTCGTTGGTCGGTCCACTCCATTGGTGTTCCACCACCGCTGACTGGCTGCATTGTCTATTTTTTCGGCCGTAGAGCTTCAACAGGCAAGAACTTTAACCGCGATTAAGTCTAAAGTCTCGCCAGCGCGGGGAAAGGGGACTTCAAAGATCACGAACAATCAGGGCACATTTCCGCAAAATGGCCCCCAAACTGGTTGCATATGAAGACGACCAAATTTCTGCCTCTACACTTCAGTGGATCTGAGAAATTTACAGGAACACTGGCGAAATATTGTCCAGTAAAATGGATGAACAAGGAAGGAAACCCGTAAGAATCGCTTCCTACCTTTACAATCTCCGCGGAAGGCAACTTGGAAATATTAGTTCGATTCTAGCTTTATTGGCCGATTAAAATCATGAGTTGTTGGCATTTTTTGCCTTTGCATGTATGAGGAAGTATAATTTGTTAGTATGCGTAATATTTTCATGTCCGTGTGGTGTGCATGAAGGAATCTTCTTGCACGCTGTATGCTGGTGATAGATCCCCCCATGCCAATCACCTTAGCGGTGGCTCTCAGGGTATTATATAGATATAGATGTAGATATGTTGGGTGATATGATCTAGGTGTCGGTTATTTTCCAAGTTCCGTTTCATGGACCAATAACCATTGCTAGAAACTGTTTCGTAAAATGTTTTGTGATTAAGCTTAGGGGGTAATTAATCATACGGTACCTATTTCTCATAATTGTCCCATAAATTCCGGAAGAAGCTGTGGTACCTATAAACGTTGTGGTTAACCTAAAGCATCCGTGTAGGACTTTTCCACTTGGGCATGGTGCATTTACTTTCCCTGATGACCAGAAAGTGGTGAATCATCAGACCATAGTTGGTAACTGGGCATGGAAAAGGGTATTTTCTCCACTCTGCATTTTTTCACACGTACCAATTACAATGTTTTGGAAGCATTTACAAAAAAAGTTTAGGTTTTTGTCCTCATATTGTGATATAATGAACGAGAATCAATTACTTCGCCCGAAGTTACCTGGTGCAGCTTAAGCGCCCGAAGTTATTTCGGATAATTTCAATTTCCCACCACGTGCTTTTCCACCTTAATGAATTTAATATTTTCAAAATGATGCCATCACTTACATGTACCAATTATTATTTCAAGAAAGAAGTATTAACCTGAAATATTTCGGAAATATTCTCAAGGGTAATTACTATCTAACTTTAATTCAAACAGTCTATTCTTGTATTAAATTAATGAATTCACTTTACCATTTTTTCCTTAATAAATCAAGTAGTTGCTAATCTTTGAGGTGGGCTAACATATATATGTTTTATATCAATTACCCCCGAAAACAGTACAATGTGGCCTTAACATTGGGAGTTTAACCCTTGAACGGCTAGCGTGCCCATATGGGCACAGCTGCAGTGGTCTAAATAATTTCGTATAAATTTCGACCCAAACATTATAGAGTATGCTGTTTTCGCCAAAAATGATAACAATATATCACTTTATTCGTTTCGTGTACTTACGGCCAGCATTTATACCAGCAGTTGACTGTGGCAGGATAGGTATTCTTACTAACTCTGTTCGAGGTGGCATAAGAGGAAAAATGGCGAAGTGTCTCCGATAAATGCGATTTTTTTCCCTTTTATTGTTTATACTCGGCTAAGTATTTAATCTTATCTTCATAATGAATGTTGTCAACTTCGGTTTCTTTTGCCAGCATTGTGATATCTTTCGTATGAGACAAGGAATTTGAATTTATTTTTGGGTGATCCCATATGGGCACGCTAGCCGATTGCCGGGGGTGTCTTTTTCGGCGAGTGTCCTTCGCTGCAAACGTCGCGTCGGTATTGGTTCTGTTATCAAATAAGTTCGATGTAAAACGCTAAGTTTTTGTCAATCTTTCATTTTTTCTTATGTCACTCGATTTTAACGACTTCAATATTTTGGTTGTATTTTTTTCTAATATTTCCAGTAATTTGTAGTACAAAAAATACATTGTATACTATTCAACACTTTTATTCATGGTACTTACGTTATACTTTGCTCAACTATCTAGTATGAAGAATGATAGCGCTGAAGAATGATAAATATTTTCTACCACTGGTATACATACCCAACAATCAAGGGAATGGTGGAAGGGGAAAGGATGTTTGATAAATACAATGATGAAGCTCATGGTGACGCGCTTTGTATCGCGTATAAAACTTTGAAACAATAAAAAGTAGATTGAACCTTGATCACATCGACCACATTGAACTCGTAGTCAAATTTTCCAACCAGAAAGAGAATTTTTGGGAGAGTGGCGATGATGTCCGAAACACTCTGGTGTATAATGCCATTCACAAGGTTGCAAAATATAATGATGGTTTTTTACTGTGCAGATAATAATCACTAAGATAACAGCGGAAAAATGTGCACACTTAGGCTACTCATAAATATGATAAAGTACGTTTGTCTAGAAAACTATTTGCCAACCCTCGAGCTAAAACACGATGAATCCATGATAAAATATTTTGGCAATCATGGCTGCAAACAGTTCATACGGGGTGAACCTATAAGTTTCGGCTTTCAAATATAGTGCTTGAATACTCCTCAAGATTACTTGGTGGACTTCAGCATGTAGCAGGGACTGAGTGTTGAAGAAAAAAATAACTACCATAAATTCGTAGGCAAATGATCTTCCTATTTGCTTATCATGTTGGACAATTTACTAGAGCAAGCGATTAATCTTTTCCATTTATTTTGACAATTGGTTAACAAGCTTTCTTCTTATAAGTCAGTTAAAATCTCAAGGATATGAGGGCACTGGAAAAGTTCTGAGAAAAAGGATACCCAAAGGTATCCAAAAAAAAAATTAGCTAAGCAGCCCTGCTGCTCCCATGCTCTCGCACGGGAGAAAAAAGGGAATGTTGTTGTTGTTAGATAGAATGACTATTTGGTAGTGACTGTCAAGTCACCTTGCCAATTTGTACACCCACTCACAAAGGTCACGAGATTCCCACGAGTTACCTCAAAAATGGTACAAGTTAGGAAGCCAGCAGTGGTCTCTAGCTACAATATTTAGATGGGCGGAACTGATCTCACGGATCAAAATATCAACAGGTACAGAAATGTTATCAGATGAAAAAATGGTGATGGTCCACATGAAGCTATCTCCTTGATGCTGTCATTGTAAATGCATGGATCTCTACAGAAAATTCTCTTGCAAGGAAAATTCTCAGGCACACCCCCTCTTGCAAGAACGAATCAACCGGATTTTAAAACTAAGTGTTTATCTGAGTCTTTGGGAAGTAATTAAGCAGTTTTTAACGGAAAAACAAAATAAAACTCCGAAAAAAACTACGCTGTTTAAGGGTTAAACAATCGACAACAGACGATCACATACACCCAAAACCTTGAAGTGGCAACCTATCCAGGCGGGACTCGAATCCGCGACCTTCGGTGAGGTAGGCGAGGACTTGTCCCCCCGCCACCGAGGTATGAGACGTTCCGTGTTTTTATGTTCCTAATCTTCATCATCACAACGTTATAGCAAAATGCGAGCTCATACTGACCGAGACGAGTCTCGATCAAGAAAGTGAAACTGGAATACCGATTAGATCCTATTTTAGTAAATATTGCATTATGGGTGAAATTTCTTCTTTATTAAAAATAGTTTATATGCAGTAATTTGCGAATGGCTTGTCTCCATCCAAAACGGTGGACTTGCGTCTTCGATTAAATATCGAAATTTGGTGCTGACTCCTCTCGCTGCTCCAGTGGAAATAGTGGCTTACATTTGGCGTGTCCCTGATATAATCTGTATAAACGTAAGGAAACAGAGGTCTTATGGGTCTATCGCAATCGCATTTTCAGACATTTGGACCGGTGGCCGAGCCAGAGGGAGTCAATGGGTCTGGGAGAATTCAACAGATGGACAACTTGAGGATGACGATGACTGCGACTTCGTGGCACTTTGCCTCTACTTAGACCTCAGAAACAACACTGGCATTAATCGACTCCATCTCGAGGACTGCGGCCGGGATCTGGGATTCATATGCCAGAAAGGTATTGCCTAAAGTAACCTGCATATTTCTGGGCCAAGTCAAGCAGAGTAAGCGATTCAGTGGCGTAACTATGGGTGAATGAGGGGGATAGATCAAAGCATCAAAGAAATGAAGTGTTTTTATTTTTTTATTTTTATGGTTTACTAGCTGACACGGCGAACTTCGTACGACCTAATACTCAATTAACAGCTTAGTTAACTCCATAAATAAGACAGGAGTGGCTGAACTGATTTTAATATTTTTTAACATATTATAATAAATTAAGAAAAAAATAGCATGACAATGGCTTGCTGGAAAGGCATCCTTTTATTCAATCTAAATGGAGTAGACTGGAAGACGAGTACGCCGAGAGATTATCCAAGTAATTTTGTATTTTTTATGTCTCTACGAAAGAAAATTTTGGGGTTATTGTTTTATAAAGCAGTTAAAGTTAACGTAAAAGTTTTATTCATTCAGTTATTAATTTATTTGTGTTTTTAACCGTAAAAAAATGTTTTCAGGCCAAAGTCTGTTGCAAATATTACACCCAAGTTTACGGAACTACACCCATGCTTCACTGACGTTCAAAATGTCGTGGGGCCTTTCCGCTTCAATAGCGTTAAGGTGTTCTTCCCCGTCCCATCCCTTCTGACCCTTTCCTTACTCAAGAGGCGTCGTCGAGCTCCCTTCGCGGCGGCGACTTTTTCCTTTTTCCTTCCTGTCCTCCCCCTCCCCGGGTGATCGGGCGTGTCTGCCCGATTGCCGGCCCCGGTATATTGTCACCCTCGAGGGGCTCCCCGGGGCCCTCATTACTTCTTCTTGTCAATTTCACTATCCATGGCGAAGAGACACACTCACATTGTCATTTCCAAGCTCGCTCTATCACCAATGGCAAATCTACCTGGTCCGCTTCAGCCGTTCGCGTTCATGTGTACGCAAAAACCTGTCTCTGTGGCCATTACGCGCGCGGATGATCCGCGATTGGGCCACGCGCAAGGTTCCTCCGCGTGCAACCGGTCCGCACTCATGTGCTGTTATTTATTTATAATGTTTTATGTTATCCCAACGTATACATAATTACAGGGTGAACAATCCAAGAATGTAACTACAAAAAAATTAAAAATAAATTGGTCACAGCCACAAAAATAGTAACAATCATGATAACAAATGCTGAAAAATATTAACTAAACACTATCACAGTCGCGAAACATATTCCTTAACATCTTTTACAAAGCAAGCTGTTTTTATGCAAGTCTAGATCGTTGAAATTTTTGTTAAATGCCTCACAAATACTTCGCATTCGCGTATTGGAACAATTATTTGTTTTAACCTTTGATATGCAAAATGTTCTTTTCAACATTTGGAACTATTATTTTAATTTTCTTCAGTAACTCGTAATATAGGCCCTTATTGATGAAATCATGCAGAAACAGCATACCGTTCATGATCGTTCCATTTTGCAGGGTTTGGAGACCAAACACTTTTAACAAATCACTATAACTAATATAATTTTCGAAAAGCGGATACGCATGATATAATGCAAAATATATAAATCTTTAAAATCTCTATTGAACCAGCTCTAATATTACAATATGTTTCTTTATATACGGATTTCAAATAACTGACCCATCTTCCCACTTACTTTCTACATAAGAGTAATAAAATGTCTTAAGTACCATCTCAGAGTCAAAATATCTTGGCATAGGTACGATGTATAAAGCCCAACATTTTGCATTAAACAATGCTAACCTTCCATTAACGTCTATGCAACCTTATCTGTGCGCTTCAAAGTGTAACGTGTCATAGGGACTCGATTTAGGTAATACTACATTGGCAGCCGAGGGGCGTTTGAGTCACGGTGGAAACTTTCAGTACAAGTGACGTTCAGGAACACAGCCCAAGTACTGCAATACCATGCATTCGCTACCTCTCACCATTAACCACTAGCATAAAATCATGCATATGCATATTCTAAATTCCAGAATCGCCCAATGAATGGGATGACAGCAGCGAGGAGACGGATTAATCTTCCTCTGATTCCTCTTCTTCCCTAGATTCCTCTTCGTCTTACGAAACGGAAGAGGTGCTTGCGGAATATGAGGAAGATCCTTAAATCGACCATGTTGAAGAACGATTCCAGGAAAGAAGGCATTTTGCCTCTGAACCGTCACCTGTAATTGAACCTGGGATTTCTTTGTTTTTAAATAGAGAATGTAGTCCTCATAACAACGTTGGAACCAGTATGGAGAGATACAGGTATATTGTATCTCTTCATGCTGGTTCCAGCCTGTATATCTATATGGTCTCTGTATACCTGTATCTCAATAAAGACGGCTTAAGATACCCTTTGAGTTATGGCATTAATTCAATACTGTTTTCAATTTGGTTAGAAAAACTTATTATATGACTTGATTCTTAAATGCAAATAGTTTTTTTTTTACTTTCACTCAATTTCCATCACTTAAAAACCTAAGTAAGAAAAATCCAATAACACTTGACCTATTTTAACCCAGTATCAGTCCGTTGGGATTTTGTGACAGCGTTTGCTCGGATTGTAAATTAATTTGTAATGTAGCTAAATAGGTTCTGAAAACATGTGGTTTATAGTAGGATTAAGAAGAATCCTGGGAGCCTTTCCTTCCTTCAAGGTCTTTTCTCTTCAATTTCAATACGGTCTACTCCCCTTCATTCTAACTAAAAAAATCCTATTATTTTCCATCCTCTCCTTCGTTTACCCAAAATTCTATCCTCCAACACTGCTTTCAACAATCTCTCCCCTCTTAGGACTCGCTCCATCCATAATTTCAGTCTCCTCCGTATCTTATCTAGGAGCTGCCTCTCCTCACCCACCATGTCCAGCAGTTCTTCGTTTGTCCTCCTTTTTTCGTTCACTTCACCTTCTCCATTCTTCTCCACACCCACATCTCGAACGCCACCAATCTTCTCTCGTCCTCCTTCCATAATGTCAACATTTCCGCGCAATAAAGTGCTACACTCCAGGGGCCGTATTTTGTGTCTTCAAACCGATCGGTGCGGCACCGATTCGTCGAGTGTGACGTCACACTGACTCCCAGCGATGGATAAGTCGTGCGATTCTGTACGAACCCGATCGGTGCGGAACCGACGTGAGGACGCGAGATCGTCGGTAGGCGTATCGACACCAAAAAGGTGTCGGTACGAGCCCCGTCTATCACTCGTTTAGTATTGGCGTGCCACGTGTAACTTCACTTCTGCATTTACTGCATTTTTACAGCTGGACTTCTGCACCTCCTGGGCTACCCGCAAGGAAATATCATCGACCTACGCACTCTTCTGAAAACCACCACGCACCCTTCATTGGACCTACAATGGAGTTGATTTGAATTGTAGGTACCTACAATACAAATCAACTCCAACTGAAAGAATCATTCCAAACCTCTACTCTTTCACTTGTCTCATTAAAAGAGGTCTTAAAATTTGTCGAGAGAAAAAATTAAAATTCAATCTTGAGATTTAAGCTATTATTAAAATATAAATAAAAAATTGAAAGTGTTAAGTGTGAAGCTGAAATATTTTCCTGGTGCATTGAATAGAGAAACGTTTCTCGGGCTTTGAAATGGGTGATAATTTCATCTGATAACGACGTGTCGACAAACGACTTGTAGTCATATTTAGGGCGCGTTCTCACTCCTATACCCGACTTTCCCCTGACCAGATGACAGATGATATGGATATTATAATTTCCAATTTGGCCAACACAAATATTTGCCTCGAAATATTTTGACCGATCAAATATATAAAATTTAAAATTTATAAACATGACGGCGACCATATTTTAAAGCTAATGAATATATGTTGCAAGCAATTTTGTTTACATTTAAGGATTTAGACAAAAATATGACGCTTACATTAATTTGTAATCGTAACATTTATTTATGCCCCTTATAAACTATTGTTCGTCGGTTAGATGGCCTTCTAAGACGTTATCAATGTCATTTTGGATTTAAATGCTGTCACAGCAGTGAGATTACGCCCAGAGCATGATAGAAAAGTTGTCTATCGAAACGTTTTCATCAAAGTACCACTCAGTGGGATGCCCAAGAGGCTTTTGTTTACAGTTGAGTGTCTGGGAAATAATAAATGTACACACTACGTAATAAAATTTGATTAAAACATTTATGTTCATTCAGACTGGAAAACGCTGTTTAGATATGGAATTTGGTATATGGATGGGATATTTAATTTACAGCAATCGATAAAACCTCCTCATTCGATTTTTTTCATAATTATGGGGAGAATTTCTCCTGGACTGGGAATCGAACCACAGGCCTTTGGATTTCTGGGCCACAGCGCATATCCCAACGAAATCCAAGTTCCTCTGAGCAATTTACCTAACACCTACCTCCATGACCTTCGCTAAAGCACCATAGGAATCAAGAAAATGGTTAGCTGAAAGGTCTGCGAAGAGGCTCAGAAAAGCAAAGGCATATTATCTTGTATGATTTCACTGTGAAAAAAAATATTCGCTTGGACTGGGATTCGAACACGCTCTAGCTAGATAAGCTATCGAGGCGTTAATCAAATCTGCGGAAATTTAAGAACTACGCCGGACAAGATCATCTAGTCTGCTGAGCATATTGTTCGACAAGCAGTCCTAGTCGAGCGCTCAGCCGGAGAGCAAAGCCCGAACTTTGAACACTAATATGAGTTCGCTCTTGACTAATTTAAGTATACGTTAACAGATGTCACTGAAGTTCACCGCTTGGGGAAATACAGGTAAAAATTGAAATTCAAGAAAATACAAAAAAATGTACATCTACATCATACCCCGCAAGCCACCTGAAAGGCGTGTGGCAGGGGGTGTCAGGACACCAGCCGTTTACAGCTAAAAAAAATGAAGTGCTCTAACGAAGTTGGGACTATCGTTTATTAAAGTCCTTTTATGGTTCGGGGGAAAAACGAATCCCCATATCTATCTGTTCGGCAAAACATCTACCTTAATTTATCGCTTCTATCGGACCTGGAAATATAGCGTGTCTCTAATATTATGTTCTCCGTGTCGGTCTTAAAGATATCCATTCTCAATTGTTCAAGCAATCTAAGCCTCGCGCGCAGCCTCCGAGTCTCCAGCGGCTCCCAGCCTAATTCGCTCAACATCTGGGTAAATGCTGTAACACTAATGTACTGTCAGCACCGCACACTTCGAGTGTCTTTCCCGGCGAATTAATTCCGCGAAGATTTATCGGGATTTCCCACGGTGATAACTTTTACGAAGTCACCCGTACTGTGCAAATTGAGCGAAAAGTCAAGTACTTTAGCTACCCTGCGGTTGACTCCGTAAAGTTATCAACGAGCCTAGTCCCAGTATTTTAAATTAAATTAATATTTTAATGAAATTAAATTCAAATAAAAAAAACAAAAATTCCTCACACCACATTCGATATAAACATTTTCACTTTGCTAATTCATTAGCATCATCTTTTAGAACTTTTTCCTCGAAAAGCAGTGATTTCGAGCATCCATTTCATTCATTCGAATTGTACGAATTCACAAACTGAAAATGGAACATGTTCTAATTTGGTTAATGCATTCGTTCGAGTTCCATTCCGGTCAAACGAAATCGTTCATGCATTTAGACTCGCGCGGTTAATGTACCGTGTAACGAGGCGTTAATAAGTGGAAACCGGACGCAAATAAAAATTATGTGGAACAGCAAAGTTTTCGCTTTCATTTATTCGTAATTTCGAATTTCGTAAAACGCATTGCATTGACCCGAAACGTGGATATGAAAATGACCCTGTGACTGCAAATAGCGAGCAATGGAACAAAGGGGACATTGGGCAATGTTCCTTTAATAAAATATCTAAGAATGCAAGTCGCGTGGTTGTATGTACCAAATGTCAACGTAATGTAACATATACCGTGCAAATGGAATGGTGACTCACACATTTTCGGACATTTTTGTACTTCCTCTATTGCTGTATGTAATTTCTAAGCCGGGCCCATCAATATCATGAGTCGAACGTTACGTAAAATCATCTTTCCTCAACAGATGTCAATAAAATCCTTGTGTAGGCTTTCGCGGTGTGGTGAGGATTCATCTGACTGGTTTTCGGGGTTACTACCGCGTAGATTGATCTCTGCAAACGCCAGATTCGCCGGCATTGCAGCAGGCTTCTTCAGCTCAATGAAGTTCACCAATGAGATGTCAATAAAGTTCACCGCTTGGGGAAATATTGGTAAAAACTGAAGTTTAAGAAAATACAAAAACATGTACTGTTAGTACCACACACTTTGAGCGTCTTTCTTGGTGAATTAATTCCGCGAAAATTACTCGGGATGAAATATTTCCTGCTTTCCCAGCGAATAGACTTAGTGAAGAGTTCTCGGGATCGCCACCGGGTCAGGAACTACATAACTGCCGATGTTTCGATGGCCGAGATTGTTCACTCACAGCCCCAATGAGGACGATAGCCGAGAAGGACATCGAAACGTCGGCAGTTATGCAGTTCCTGACCCGGTGGCGATCCCGAGAGCTCTTTACTACTTATCGGGATTTCCACGGGTTTAATTAGCAGTATATCTCCAACATTTTAACGGACGACTGGTCCATCTCCATTGAGTCGAAAGAGTGAGTTGGAATAAACATACAACGTTTAGATGTAATTATAAACTGCAGTCACAACAATCAAAAAGATCTGGAATTATTCGGATGAAAAGAAGTTCTATCATTTTTTATTTACTATAAAATGGGATTCTACGTAGCGCAAAGTTTATGACCCCTGTCTCGATTAAAAGTTAATGTTATTAAGCCCGTTATCAATGGCTTCCATTGCAAGTCAGTCCTAGAAATTGTTGTAAATCCCAAGGTGACTTCAAGCAAACTTATCGTGAGCCCATCGTAAGAATTTATGAGTCAGCTGGAGAGTGTTTTTGTGGCAACCGATATATGAACTTCATCTTACATGAGTTTAGGGCAAGTCGATTAATTATATTGCGTAAGCGTATCGTAGAACATTAACACACGTCACTGTCCCGTTTATCTCCGTCGCCGAAGTGAGAATTATATGCACCGCGAAAAAGAGACGAAGCCGAATTTTCAACGCTACCGATTGTGGCGTCAGTGCATTTTCGGGAAATGTTTTGGGCCATATTGCATGCGCGTCCCGTGAAAGGAAGGGCGTCGCCTGTTTAGCGCGAGTTTCTTTGGCGAGAGAGAGAGAGAAAGAGGACCACGCCCACTTCGCCCACTGTTCAGGGGAGGCGCTGCCCTCCACGCAGCACTCACTTACTTACTCCTTGATGAATTCCTTTCATAGCGGACACTTCCCCGTCATCAATCCCTGATTCTCTCTCTTTCTTCGCACTCTCAGAGAGCCCTTCGCACGTTGCGTGCTTCCGGAGAAACCTCAATCCTCCCTCATCATCTTAATCTCCCTCGAAATCATCCCAAAAAAATACTCAACCAAGTCCAACTCCTCAACATCCAATGCGGAGAAAATTTTCCTCTGCGATTTATGCTCCTAAACTCATACTTTCTAAACCTTCCATCGCGGTTTCTGCTTTTTAGTCTCCTCTCCTTAATTCAGCAGTAACGTGTAAAAATTGTCCACACCTGAATAATGAACTCAATACGTAATTTGAAAGTGATTTGCCATTAATCAAAAACCGCTACGGACGTACAGTAAATGTTACACAGATGTTGAACGAATTAGGCAAATTCTAACAATGATCTGCCATATACTTAGATACGGCGGAGGAAGACCAACTCCGTGAAATGAATGACATAAAAAACGAAAGCTGCGTGACACATTGCACAGATTACGGAGATTTTATGCGATTATTTTATTACACAGATTATATTTTTATACCTTAGGCTGGGAACCACTAGATACTCGGAAGCGTTAAGCTCCCCCTCCATCAAAACCCCCCAATTCCACACCCGGATCCCAATGGGTACGTGACTTTCCCCACCCATACCACCAACCTTCACTCTACAGCCATCTCAATATTACTCACTTCACCTCCCCCTTCGTAGTATACAGGGTGTCCCATTTTAAGTTCCCACCCCGAATATCTCGAAATCTGAGCAAAATGAGAAAAAATGTTTCAGATAAAAGTTATAGGGTTTACAGGGGGACATACGATGGTGATATTGTAAACGACCTTGAAGTCGATTTTCAAGGTCAAAGAAGGGGTATCTTCCATTTCTTAAATGGAAAGCCATATTTTTTATTGCAGGATCGTATTTTACGGAAAAAAGTACAAACTTCTTGTTGGAAACTTTTTATTGAAAAATGCATTCCTCCAGAGTTTTCTCATAAACTTCGCTCATGTTGTTATTTGTAGTGTCACATGGATCCTGGTTGTGATTTAGGCATTAATTACCCTCTTCAGAACAGCGGAATGAATCATCATGTGTTGTGCCCGACATTTGACGGCCTCAAGCTTCGTAAATTCTTGAATTTTTTAAGAGAGAGTGAGGTGACCGAGAGAGGTCCTCGCGCAAATCTGGCCGGCTAACAGGGGGCTACGGGAGGAACCCTCACGGATCGCGCCGCTTCCGGAACTGAGAAAAACACGGTAGTTTCACAACAACCTAGTATCGGGTATTAGTTTTTGTGGTGAAATAATAGTCTAGTTGTTCTCGTGGTCGTAATTTTCTTTGGTGAAATATTTGTTCAGGTGTTACCTTCGTCGTTTCGAACTACTATCGTCACAAAAAAGGTAGAACGCTGAACTTTAAGCATCCTATCGAAGCTCGATGGGGTCTCGTCATATTTCTGCTTACAAATTGTTTATTCAACTACAACAATGAATCATGGAACATTGTTTAAACGTAAACATTTAGTTTCTACGGTAAAAAGAGTGAAAAGACCACGCGAACAACAATGAAAGCATCGACACGGTCGTCTCCTTCATCTCGTCATAGGCATAATATTTGATTGGTTATTTTCATTGTAATTTTTATAGACAGAGCAACATCTTCACATTTCGAATAGCTTTTTAAAATTAAATGTGACCCATTCCATTATTTTAAAAATGGCCGAAAGGTAGATTTCAATTTCCGATGTGTGGAGATGAAAATGAATATCGCAGTCACATATGAAATATGTGAAAAAAGTTCTAAACTTTTCATGTAAGGAAATTTTTATAATTCCTCTATTTTTAAATAAACCAAAAAGACGGAAATCACCTCGCGGCTATGCAGTATACTATAATGACGATTTTCGCCTTTTTGGTTCATTTTAAGTACCTAAGAAGAACAATATTTGTGTATTGAAAGAAGACAATTTCCCACCAATGATTTGTAAGGTTGCAATAATTAAATAAATTCACCCAGGCTCTCACGGTTTAGTGAGAATGGTGACCGTACAAACCCCATCAGGACAATTTAAGAGACCAATCTCAGAACTGTATTTTGCCTACTTCAAATAAGTTACAAGTTATTTTATATAATTCTTTTCAGGAAAAAGTGTTAACATTTTTCAGCGGCCGAATAAACATTTCCTTACATGAGAGGTTTAGAACTTTTTTCACATATTTCATATGTGACTGCGATATTCATTTTCATCTCCACACCTCGGAAATTGAAATCTACCTTTCGGCCATTTTTAAAATAAAGGAATGGGTCACATTTAATTTTAAAAAGATATTCGTTATGTGAAGATGTTGCTCTGTCTATAAAAATTACAATGAAAATAACCAATCAAATAGTATGCCTATGACGAGAAGAAGGAGACGACCGTGTCGATGCTTTCATTGTTGTTCGCGTGGTCTTTTCACTCTTTTTACCGTAGAAACTAAATGTTTACGTTTAAACAATGTTCCATGATTCATTGTTGTAGTTGAATAAACAATTTGTAAGCAGAAATATGACGAGACCCCATCGAGCTTCGATAGGATTTTATACTTATGCTTAAAGTTCAGCGTTCTGATAGTAGATCTACACGCAGTGAGCTTTTCAACAATTTTCTTGTGAAATGGGGGATTACACACCTCAAGAGATCGTTGAAATAATCAAAGTCGTCGGGGTGTATGACAACAATTATAAAGCTGCTGAAGACCTCTACGCAAAGGTGCATTGGCCAGAATGGACACGCAATTGAGCATTTGATGTGAGAATAAGACCTAACCAAACGCATTTTTCAATAAAAAGTTTCCCACAAAAAGTTTGTATTTTTTCCGTAGAACACGATCCTGCAATAAAAAATATGGCTTTCCATTTAAGAAATGGAAGTTACCCCTACTTTGACCTTGAAAATTGACTTCAAGGTAATTTTCAATATCACCATCGTATGTCCCCCTGTAAACCCTATAACTTATATCTGAAACATTTTTTCTCATTTTGCTCAGTTTTCGAGATATTCGGGGTGGGAACTTAAAATGGGACACCCTGTATATATAATGAACTCTGGCTTATTTGGAAATGGCAGTTGCGCTTGAGAATGACGTAGAATACGTCGAGACCGGACGCAAAACATTAAAATAAAAGTGGTAAATACGAAGTGCCTTTTATTTATTTTTTATGAGAATTCGTTTTTCCCAAACAATATGACTTCAAGTAAATGCCGCTTCTTTAGAGCACTTCCCTTTTATTTTCTATCGGATGGCGTCCTAACAACCCCCCTCACACGCCTATTGAAGCTGCTGGTGGGGTTCATCCTCATAATACCCCGCAAGCCGCCTAAAAGGCGTGTGGCAGGGGGTGTTAGGGCACCAGCTGTTTACAGCTTAAAAAAATGAAGTGCTCTAACGAAGTTGGGAATAGCGTTTATTAAAGTCCTTTATGGTTCGGGGAAAAAATTAATGCGCATATCTATCCGTTCGGCAAAACTTCTCTCTTAATTTATCGCTTCTATCGGTCCTGGAAATATAGTGTGGTTCAAATATTATGTTCTCCGTGTCGCTCTTAAAGATATCCATTCTCAATTGTTCAAGCAATGTAAGCCTAGCGCGCAGCCTCCGAGTCGCCAGCGGCTCCCAGCCTAATTCGCTTAACATCTGGGCAACACTGTCTGTACACCCGTAGCAGTTATTGATGAAACGCGTAGCCTTCCTTTGTATTTTATTCAGTTCACGGATTAAGTCTTTCTGCGCCGGATCCCATACGCTCGCTGCATATTCAAGGTGCGGTCGGACGAGAGCGAAATAGCACCTTTCCTTTACTTTCTCATCCGAAAATCTTCCCACAATACGCTTGACGAATCCTAATTTCTTCAGGGCGATACCGCAAATATTCTTTATATGTGTTCGCCACGTGAGGTTCGAGGTTATCGTAACTCCCGGGTACTTCACTTCGTCTGTTGCCTTTATGTTAATACCATCCACTGCATAAACATGGTTAGAGTTGGACGAATTCCGCAAGAAATGTAACGCCATGCATTTTCTCAGATTAAGTTCGAGTCCCCACTATTGGCTCCACAAATGAACGTTGTTTAAATCCCATGATAGAATTTCATAGTCAGAGTGATCACTAATTTTGCGACAGATGACAGCATAGTAGTATAGATGAACCTTACCCATTGGTCTCCATCACGAACTTTTATATTTTTGTGAATTGTATTTGTGTTTGAAAAGCCAAGGGACACTTATGTTTCACTTTATTTTTAATTTGCGCTTTTTTTTAATTAGTTATGACTTCTCGAGTTCTTCTACGTGAAAATTTTATGGCTCTCCCTAGATAAGAAGATGACGTCACGACCTCACTCTATACACGTCACCGCTTCTTAGCTACCGCTCCGCCTCGTGCGTGAGACTCGCGTGGTTCGCTTACACTACTTATCTCATACGCATTCACTTGAGGATGAAACGCAATCAACGTCAGCGTTTGACGGGAGATTCACCCCACCGACACAATCTACGTAAATAGCGGCGCATATCCTCTAATGATTGACTGCCATTAAGCGCAACGTTGTATCCAAGCAACAGTTCCAGTTCTGCTCTCGAGCTGAAAGGTTGTCTCCTCAGAGCTCCTGCTTTGCTTTCGCTATGCCTACCTGTAGTGTGTGTAATCAAGGCTCTCGACGTGGTCAAAAGGGCCTAAACTGTGGCGAGTGCAAGTCATTTTTCCATCCGTCTTGTGTTGCTATGTCCGATGGGGACCTGCAAGTTCTGGATGACCTGCAGAAAACCTGGGTGTGTGATTCCTGTACATCTCGGCAACGTGCTTCTCGCTCTGACTCCACGCCCTTAAAACCTGGCATAGGGAAATCTTCCGAAGAGCCTCTTGCTGACCTGGTTAAGGAGCTACTTGATAGAGTAAAGCAACTTCAAGAGGGTTACTCGGACATAAAATCGTCTCTCTCCGACATCCAAAAGTGCATCACTGATCATGCGGATGCCCTCAAAGGTATTTCGGCTTCTCTCACTAGCCTTAACCAACGCCTTGACAACCTATCTGAAGACAACATCCAAATTTCAAATCGTGTTTCGAGTCTTCAAGTTCAGTTCAATAGGGCTGAGCAAGAGTGGCTACGAAATGTTGTTGAATTTCGTGGTGTTCCCTTCGTCGATGGTGAAACCCTTGACTCTATCGTCTGTAACGTAGGGCAAGCGCTTGGTGTGGACATCAGTGTGTCTGACCTTGATTATTGCTATCGCCTTAAATTGCATGGCAAAGGGTCTGATTCACCTAACCCAGTGATAGTCCGTTTTCTTCGGCATTCACTCGCCTCTAAGGTTGTCGCCGCCCGTAGTGGGAAGAGAAATTTCACTACCAAAGATATAGGCTTCAGCCTCTCTCCTGCGGCCCCAGTGTACGTAAATGAATCCCTTACGCCTTTCAATCGTAAACTGTACTCAGTGGTTCGCGACTTGAAGAAAAATGGAAAAATCAAGTATGTTTGGGTGCGCAATGGAAGGATTTACGTTCGCAAAGAAGACGGTTCCGAGCGCCTCACCATTTCTTCGACGGAGGATACTGATAAACTTTCTTCATTGGTGGATTAGCAACCAACTTGTCAACCCAAGGGCTGCCATCTGGTTCAAAGAGTTTTTCAATCTAATTGCATTAAGATATGTTGTGGTAATTGCCAATCTTTTTTTAACACTCAGTCATTGCTTGCTCACAAGAAGATCTCAAGAGATTTAACTCTGTGCCACGTTAATTGTCAATCCCTATTTGGCCATTTTGATGAATTCTGCCTCTTCTTTCAGGAATCAACCTACGACATAATTTGCATGTCCGAAACTTGGCTAAAAGAACGCATACCAGATGAGATGGTTACAATGAATGGTTATAATATATTTAGACATGATAGAATTGGTAAAGGTGGTGGGGGTGTTGGCGTATATGTACGAAAGAATTTGAATGTAAATGTTCTTGCCACTTCCCCCGGCACCTACTCCCATACTTCTGAATTTATTATATCAGAAATACATAGTGAAATTTCCTCGAAATTACTGCTATGTGTCGTGTATCGGCCTCCTAAAACGGCACTCCCCATAGACTTTGAAAATGCATTTTTGCACTATGCCCCTACCTTTAAAAATATTGTTATATTTGGTGATTTCAATGCTGACCTCATACGAAATAATTATGATGGTAAATACATGCATAACTTTGTGCATTGCAACAATCTCCATCTTGTACCATATGCTGCAACGCATCACACAGGAAAAAGTCTTACCCTGTTAGATCTCTGTATCGTCGACGATCTGGAAAAAGTTTCAAAATACTCTCAGACTTCTGTCCCCTTCCTGTCGTCTCATGACTTGATTGAAATTACCTACAACTTCAGTTTATCTATGTCTGTCACACCCACCTCTTTCAGATTCCGTGACTTTCAAAACATTGATTCCCGGTGCCTTCATGATGCGCTTCTAGCGATGGATTGGAATGGTGTTTTTAACTCTAGTTCTATCGATGGAAAACTTGGTTGTTTCACGTCAAACATAGCTAGTTGCTCTGACACTTTTTTTCCCTTACGGGTATGTCGGCCTAAACGCCGAACACCTCCTTGGCTGAATGAGACGATAAAACTCATGATTAAAGAACGCAACCAAGCGCGATGTGCCTTTCGACGCATTGGTTGTTCCACTCTGCGACAAAAATACAAGGAACTTAGAAATCGCGTTAAATCAGCCATCAATGACAGTAAACGCCAGTTTTATTCCTCGAAGCTTTCCTCGCAGAGAGACCCGAAATTGATTTGGCGTGAGCTTCGAAATCTTGGGCTGGTTCGAAGACGGGACTCTTCTCTACCCCCAAATATAACTCTCGATCAGCTAAACTCCTACTTTTTGTCAACTACGATTAGTCATAATGATGCCCCAGCTAACTCCAGACTTGAGCGAGTTATACCATTCAGTGATAACAACTTTTACTTTAAGCACGTAACTCCTGAGACTCTGATCGAAGTATTGGAGTTCTCCAAGTCAAATGCCACTGGAGTTGACGACATTCCAGTAAAGATTATTCAACTTGCCAAATATGCCCTATTACCTTACATCCTTGAAATTTTCAACCATTCTCTCGATAATTCAGTATTTCCATCGGAGTGGAAAAAAGCACTTATTCGTCCGATAAAGAAGACAAAAAATGCAAAATTACCTTCTGACTTCCGGCCAATCTCTATTCTGTGCGCCCTGTCGAAAATGTTGGAGAGAATTGTTTTCAAGCAAGTTACAGAGTACCTAAATAACAATAACAAACTTGACGCTATGCAATCAGGTTTTCGGCATGGATACAGTACGCAGACGGCACTACTAAAGATAACCGATGACATTCGACTTCATATTGATAAGCGTATGGTTACAATACTAGTTCTTTTTGATTTCAGTAAAGCATTCGATCGAGTTGATCATAATCTACTAATCCATAAGATGGTGAAGCTTGGTTTCTCTTGTTCAGCTTTAAACTGGTTCTGCTCCTACCTAGGCAATAGATTTCAAGCAGTCTTAGGACCTGAAAATAACTTATCCGCATGGGCTCCAGTATCTTTCGGAGTTCCTCAAGGATCTGTCCTGGGACCTCTGCTATTTTCTATATTTGTCAATGACATTTCAATTGCGATTAAAAATTGTAAATATATGATATATGCAGATGACCTTCAAATATACATCCATACTTCGATTAAAAACATAGCTGATAGTATTAATCTAGTGAATCATGACGTGAGAGAAATCACAAAATGGGTGGGTAAAAACCACCTCATACTGAACTGTTTGAAGACGAAAGCAATAATCATCGGTAGCTCAAGGATCCTAAACAAAATAGATTATAATCACCTTCCTCCAGTTGTAGTTGGTGACCATCAAATACCGTTCAGCGACTCTGTTCGCACTCTTGGACTAACCCTCACAAAAAATTTGTCTTGGAACCAACATGTGAACGAAATCTGTAATAAAGTCAATATCACACTGTATCAACTAAAACTGCACAAGCACTTACTTCCTATATCCACCCGAAAAATGTTAATTTCTACCCTGGTATTCCCTTCCTTTGACTATTGTAGTCTTGTTTATAATGACATGCCTAAAGAGCTGGATAAAAAGTTACAAAGGCTACTTAATTCATGTGTAAGATATGTATTCAATTTAAGAAAGGATGTTCATGTATCACAGTACAGAATCAGCCTTGGTTGGCTAAATCTTTGTAATCGAAGGAAATATCTACTCGGTGCTCTTCTTTTTAAGATTTTCAGAGAGAGAATCCCTAATTATCTCCGGGAAATCTTTATGAACAGATCAGTAACCACCCATATGTCATCTCGCAAAAATGACTATTTATGTTATCCTACTCCACGTACTAATATCTACCAGAAATCATTTCTGATAACGGGATCAAAATTCTGGAATTCTCTCCCTGAGGATCTTAGACAGAGGGGCTCCATCCATGCTTTTAAAATTAAATTGTACATGGATTTACTCAGTGGAGAGCTAAAATAAACTCCCACGAAAATACAGCCTATTATGTATCATTATTATGTATTATGTACTATATTCCGTCTGCCTATGATGTCAAATTTCAATCCTTGTTACGTGTTATTTCTTTTTTATAGGTGCGTATCAAACAACTTTACTTGACATTTTTCATGAACTTTTTGCTTTGATGAGCCATTATTTTTGTAAATTGTGTTTTTTGCTCCAAGGGTTTTTTCCCAGAGCATAATAAATATCTATTCTATTCTATTCTATGCAAACCAAGTTTGACCTGTTAATTATCGAATACCAGAAAATAAAATCTCCCCTTAAAAATGCCACAAACCCCTAGTGGACGAACGTGTTCACAACTCGGAAGTATTCCGTATTTGTATCTTTTATGGTTTCCAATAGGTGTCTCCCATCGCCTGTATCCTGATTCAGTGGCGTAACCATGGGGGGGGGGGGGGGGAATTAGGGGATAGATCCCCCCTCAAAGCCTAAGAAAAATAAAAACATATTCCGTACTATTTTCTAGTTTTAACATTGAATGACTGCGTCTTCTGAAAATTATAATTTTAGAGCCAAATTGATGTAAAATGTATTTAATTTGACAAAAATTTTCCCGGACCCCGCGTAGAAGGGGGAAGGTTGCAACCCTAGGCCAGCCCGTCCCTCCAAAGCATATCACTAGTTACGCCACTGTCCTCATTGGTTCTCCGTGAACGGGAAAGGTGAAGAATGGGATGTTAGCAAATTTCTCACGTACGGCCTTCACGTTTGCTGTGCCCGATTATTTCACGTTTACTTTGCCCTCTTCGCGAATCGCTCTTTACGGAACACGTCACAAATTCACATTGATTGCGTCCAAACCTTTAAGTGATCCCTATTCTCAGTGAAACGATCATTCTTATCGAGTAAAATACGGAAGAGTAAATGAAGAGCGAGTTCAGATAAGAACCAGACCTCTAACGAAGCCAACAACTCTAAAAACTTAAAGTTTTGAGTTTTCTAATTTTAAATTTATAGGAGAATGGCTGAGTGGGGTAGATAATAATTTTTCCGCGTGATTAATATTTCCCTCAATGCTGGGTAAGTCCAAAAATATATAGCATTTCTATGGTGCAATGACCCCAAACTGAAAAATAAGAGCCGGCCTAATATACAGACACCTTGAACGCTCAAGAATACATATATATTTCTCTCAGGTGAATAAGATGAGAAAAACAGAAAGACGACGAGAAAAGTAATACGTAGGTAGATGGGAAGGCGGAAGGGTGGAAGAGATGGCGAGGGAGGGGGTGAGGTGGGGGGGGGGAGGAGGCATATCGTCCGGAAACAAAGAGAGATGGCGCTGCGGCCGATGCGAGTGTCTGGAAGCAAGGAACATGGAAATGACTGGAGTCCGATCGGTCCGATGACGGATTTTTCCGACGAAGACAGCAGCAAAGAAAACTCCGCTAGGCAGCGCTATCGTCGGTTATTCTACTCGTACGACGTAAACACACTGCCCTGAAGGCGGTTCAGCGATGGAATGAAACGTAAGACATGAAATGTGTGAACGAAATTATTCAAATAAGAAGGGGGGAAATCAAGGGTACAAGTTATATTTTTCTAAACAGTGTCAGGTACAGATATTGATAAAAGAAATATTAAAAAAAACTTGGTGGCCAAGGGTTAGGAGTGAGTCTTTGTTTTGTGCTGGCATTGAGTGGAAAATCAAATGCACAATTAAATATCCCATTGATATCGTTAGCTTTCTTTACCCAATCACTGCACCCAACTCTATTAAGTAAAAATACCACTTTTATCCCTTGGCTTCTCACCCCCTCAAATATCAATTTTATACCTCGCTGAGGCTTCGTGTCCCTAAAATAAATGGCTTAGGTCAACGGTAAGGCAATGGATGCAATGCCCCAGTGCCATGCCAACTCGCTAACTTGGAGATGAGGCGCATTGGTATCGTATTCTATAAATGAATAGCATGCAATCATGATGCGATAGACAAAGCATATGAATGAGAACCACAAATCAGCTAATGAACATGGCTACAGAAGTAAAAAAAAGGCACGTCCGTCATAAATGTGGTTGCATTTTGCTACATGAGCACATTACCCCATCCGCACGAATGGATAATTGCGAACATAGTTTAGATGCATGGCTAAAAAAACTGACTAAAGAAGACATTGCTTAGCTTAAGTCTTCTTATTGCCTGTTTGCCCTTAGATGTCCCGCAGAAGACCTGCGTAAAGCTGCACCATGATGCATGGCAGGGGATGAGTATTAAACAAATGCACTACATCGCAAAAGGAGAGAATGAGCTGGTACCGATTGCTACGCTGAATAATACTCTTATGATGTTGCTGCAGAGGAGCGATTTTTGCCACTTCAAAATACAGACTGACCTGGTAGCCGAAATGCTCATATATATTGGCGGCGAACTATCTCGAAAGATGCGCCAGAACTTACACGAACATTCTGGAATTTCTCTGGAAAGATACAGAAAAAATTCCAGCCGGCCCGCCGTAAATGGAACGTCTGATTGTGAGTCGAACACCTATCCACCGGTCCAACTCCGTGTTGTGACGGCTAACGCGCCACACTTACCACACATGCGGGAGTTATAACGCTTCACGCAAACTCCTTTGACATAATACTTGACAAAAGAGCTCATAGCCGTGGCATATTGGAAAACATGAGGATGCTATGATACGGATTATAAATTAAGTCACCAAGTTTTATATGTACTGGGCGCGATTACCGGAAGTTCAAGAAAGGAATGCAACAACGCGACCAAAAATAATACGTAGAA
Source organism: Ischnura elegans (assembly GCF_921293095.1). NCBI lineage: Eukaryota > Metazoa > Arthropoda > Insecta > Odonata > Coenagrionidae > Ischnura > Ischnura elegans. Next base: position 110,830,590 of record NC_060254.1, on the reverse strand, counting down.
GAGCTTTTACGACCAATCGGTGAGGAGTAGGCCAAATATAATATGTGCTAAACTTGCTCGCTTTTCGCTCATTTTTCATACATGAGTATCTTCCTTTAACGGGAATCTTTCTTTAACGAATGACCTTGCTGCTATCCAAGCTTGGTGCGATGCTTGGCAGTTAGAATTAAATTTGAGAAAATGCGTCGTAATGAATTTCTGGAAGAAGAGCAACTCCCTACAACGTAGCTATATCATTAGGGGTACACAATTAGAGACTGTTGAATCCGTGAGATATCTAGGAGTTAGACTCAATAATGATCTATCGTGGAATAAACATATTCGAGAAATAACCGGTCAAGCTAATCGTAAAATGGGTTTTGTTAAAAGAATATTAGGAAAGTGCGACGACAAAGTGAGAGAAATTAGCTACTTTTCCCTCGTTAGGCCACATCTGGAATACGCTGCCAGTGTTTGGGACCCTCATGAAAAAGGCTTAATAACAGAGTTAAAACGCGTGCAAAGAAGACCTGCCAGGTATGTGAAAGGTCGTTACGATAGTCTTGTTAGTGTAACTGACCTCTTAGATAAACTCGGATGGGAATCTCTGCCGGACTGTAGATTGAAAAATAGACTAAACCTTTTAGATAAATTCAAGAGCAGTGTCTTTTCTGACGAAATTAACCATATCTTACGGACGCCAACATACTACGGAAGATCAGATCACATAAATAAAATAAGAGAGATAGATTGTAGAACAGACAGAATGTCATTTTTTCCACGATCAATAAGAGATTATAACGGCAGCAATAGAACTGGTAAATAGATTGCATGACTTGTAGTGTAGCCTACTAACATATGTAAAAATTAATGCATGTTTCTTAATTCAATTATTATTTCTAACAGCATATAGTAGTATAGTTTGCAAGTATACGGGACTTTTTTTGGGTGGTGTGCATGTGGGAGTCCAAATGCATGCTGCATGCTGGTGATCACCCCCTGCCAAACACCCTAGAGGTGGCTCGCAGGGTATTATGTAGATGTAGATGAAGTATTAATCTGAATGTATTACTCCTGTCATTAAGTTGGGCAAACGAAAATATCTGGCCGACTACAGTAGCCCAATACTGTTGTACCTACACAGTAAAGGAGAATTTAGGATATTATCGGTTGTGTAGTAACACGGGATAACGAAGAGGAGATGAATTACATTACGAAGAGGAGATGAATTACATTACGAAGAGGAGATGGACTGAGGAATGAATTCTGTCGGAGCAACTTGATTCGAAGAAACTGAACTCTCCGAACAATCTTTCCGCGACAGAGAACACTCCTGACTTGCTTGAGGAGTGCTCTTTGTCCCGAAAAGATTGTTGAGAGAGTCCTCACCCCTTCGAGAGAGCCGCCGTGAATTCTTATTCTCACTCCCCCCATCATACCCTTTTGGAGCCAGGGTTTCGCGTTGTGAAGGCAGGGTTTAAGGGGAGGGGGAGAGTGAAATAGTGGAGGGGTTCGGGGTAAGACGAGTGGATGGGAATGTTGGAAGGGAAGGAACGTTGAGATGGGAATGTGAATGGACAGGCGACTGATTCTGTGAGAGTGAGCTGAGAGCCATTGAGCACTCACTACAATCCTACAATCACTCCTCGACTCAAAATGTAACTCCCCAGCGAGAGTCGTATCGCTCGGCCGGTCTTCATCTGCATCTACATTTCAACTTGCGAGCCGCCTCTAGGGTGTTTGGCAGGGGTTGACCAATCCCCAGCAAGCAAGAGGATCCTCATACACACGTCTCACGGTCATAAAAATATTACGCATACTAACAAAACAATTGCACATTTATGAAAAGGCAAAACTTAACGGTTAACCAACCAAATTTCTTAATTAACCAACGGTTAATTAAGAAATTCCTATAGCAAATCCAGGCAACTTTAAAACAATCGGAAAAATAAAAAATGCTATGAGTCGACCGAGCGGGTGACCCAATTAATTCTATTAACCGAGACCTACTTGCTATCCTTAATAGTACGAGGAAATGATGACATTTTAAACCTTTCTGTTTTGCACTTCATTTCCCTTATTTTCTTTTAGTGATATCGCCTAAAATAGTGCCATTGTAACATAGGATATTTTTCACGTCGTCTGAGAAAAAATCTTCCCGGCATTTATTTATTCAAATAAGCATATAGGTACTCTGCTCTACACTCCAGTAAAGATTTTTCATCCTCACTCGCCCAACGCTTGGAAAAGTTGCACATTTTATCGTAGCACTTCATCACGAATCTGGCCACCCTGCGCAGTACTCAATTGATATCTGCTATCAGTCCTACTTCATAATTATCCTCCACACAACTGAATACTCCAAAGGATCTCATAAGGATCCTCCACACTACCGAACTTACTATAATACTCCAAATGATGCCTTACCAAAGTAAGGTATCTTTTTTATTTCATTTTTTTGCATAAACAGGGATTTATTTTTTCCAAATACCAGCTTCGGTTGTTTGTCTTTTTCCGCGACGTAGTGGTCGTCTAATACTGAAGCTATCGTCTTGTAATTTTCAAGATAGTTAGTTTCTTATTCTGGACGGTCAATCAAGCCTTGACCCTTACTCCAACCCAACTCGGTTGGAGTCAGGATCAAGACTTGAGTAGCGATAAACGTCGGGTTGGTGATACGGGGACTCACTCGAGTACCAAAAGTCTTCAGACTGTACTCCACAGTTGAGTCCAAACTCAAATTGAGTCTCCGAATTCCAAGGTAGGCGACTCACGTTTTGGAAATGAAACATCTTCCGTAAAAATGTTTCCGCGTGTGATACTTCAGTACAAAATTCTCTTTTTTGATGATCAGAAAGCCATGGGTTACTATGGTTGGTTTAAATGTGTTGCAGTGATTATGTTGTGTCATTATAACTGGAAATCACTAGTGATGGCGCAATCAATCGGCAGAAGCTATGTTTTACTGTACACATACTTGTGCATTATATATTGTATCATACATTTCATTAGTACATACAAGCTAATCAAGTGTTAACGTAAAGTAAAACCACGATACAGAAAAATTAAAGTTACTCCACAGTACTGACTTGTTTCGAATTTTTTAGCATACTGCACTGTTTGTGCATGGCTCCCCACTCAGTAAGCAACACTTCCCCAATTTTCTGAGTGCACTACTCAAAATTACCGAGTTGTACCCTTGGTAGCTGCTTTTATTATTGCAGGATGTGCCGGATTATGGAGGGAGTACTGCATTTCGTAAATGTTACGACTGAGCGTAACCACATTCACTCTAAGTCAGGTGCGTTGAGTTGAAGCGAGATTATGAAATGGAACTCGTGACTCAACTTGAGTCTGAGATATGAACGACCGAAGAAATGGTAGGACTCCTGTTTCAGTCAGGTTCTCTTAAAATTAAAGTTTCGTCTTCGAGGAAATGCTTTGGAATAATTGCCCCGTCATTCCTCATTAAAAGATGGTAGCATAAGCATAGGAAGAGAATATCATAGATTAATGAGTGAATATAATAGATTCCGCAACACAGGTTGAACGTAGAGGCCGAAAGAGTGGCCTACATTCAGATCTACGAGGAATTGAGAGAGTTTTTCAGTGTTGGAACTGAAAGAATAAAGTTAATATGAGTATAAAACAGGGGTTCGTAAAAAAATGACGTGATTGTTCGTTGGCTACTAGGTCCAAGTGGACGAGAGAAATTAAAAAGCCATATGTAATATATTGACTAAGAATTCCTCATTACGTACATCAAGCATCATTATCCATCTGGTACTACTGCATGCGATACTGGAAAGCCATCAAGCCCACGAGTTTACTTGATTCTTGAGCAATGCTTAAAAGTAGAATCAAGTGAACCGACTTCCTTAACACTGCAAAAGGGCCGACATAATAATTTATGAATGGATTATTACGAGCAGATATTTTACACCAATGGTTTGACAAGATTCTATGTATAAGATGATCTTTAGTGGTAAAATTCTTAGTTAAAACTGAGGTTGAGTTATATCAGTTCAACAATCACATTTTTTCATCACTGCGGCGGAAAACTCACACGAAAAACGTGTCGTAAGAACTTTAACGTTCTTCTATCTCATAAGTAAATAGATCAGTGGAAAACATAATATTTCTTGAAAATAACGGCAGTAAGAAACTTATCAACAAAATTGATGCGAATTTTCTAAAAAAAATCTGTCCTTGAATATTATTTCGATTTCTCCTGGAAAGCAGAAACCTTGATTTTGAAATTATGAGATCCAGTTACCAACCTTGCCGGAGGGCATTAAATATTCATCTCTTAAAAAAAACAGTAACGGATGATGATGTCGGAGATGCTGAGCGATTATCTCGATAAATAACTTTCGTCATCATTTCTGCCAGAGGCCGATCAGATAGACAGGTGTCTAGTCGGGCCACATGTCTTTGATTTATGGGCTGAAATCCATGGAAAGATTTTTATTAGCCACCAATTGTGAGGCTGTTTAAAATTCAAATTTTGAAATAAATATAAGATTTATTCCAACGATGGAGATAAAATCAAGTAAATGTAGCATGGCTTGAGTTATACACCTTCTCAGAAGCAATCTGAACCAAATCTTTTAATTCAATTCAGTGATGATGGCGGCAAAAGATACGACAAGATTCACGGATCATATGGATAGCGAAATCTGACTGCAACGAACAACGTCAATTATATCACTAGAGCGAATGTACTGGAATTGGAGGAGTTAATCGCGCGGATGCGTTCTGACGATGTAACTCATCTCCGCGTTTCGGTATAGTATTTAATATAAAGTAAAAATTACTCTATGGAAAAATGAATGTGATAATTAGTTATTTGCCAAAAATTTTAAGGTAAGGGGTAAAATAATCTGAAATGCCATGCGAAAAATTTATGCTTGAGCAAAATATCAAGATAATAATTAAGCGTAGAACTTCGTCTCAGTAATTTCTAAGTTACTGTGGTTAATTTCTAAAACTGAAGTAAACAACTAATCCTCACATTGATTTCTTCCTAAAAGTTAATAAAATCAAACTAATGATTCATATATTACTACGTCAAAATGAATAATACCAAATTCCACTCATAAAACCTGCAGAAAAAATGCAAAAATATACACAAATTACGTCCTATCTTATTTTAGGTATTTAATACCGAAGTATATAACACAAAAAAGTGGGTATTGGTAATATAGAAGAGAGATCACCCGTTTTTAAGTGTTACCAAGGTCCGAGTAGCTCTTGTTTCAAGGGAAAAAAGGAATTTTCGGTGCAAAATTAGCATATCCCTCTAAGTATTAACAGCAAAATCTTCATAGCTAGACAGTGGGAATCTTCATCAAAGCTTACGTTCGGAAATTATTTTCTTGCGACCCTCCCTTATTGCCATGAACGGTACGGAAAGTGAACAAATGGAGTAGTTACTTTAAAAGAATCAAAACCCCTTCAGCACATTGATGTCATTTTTCTATTTCTCCATAAATAGAAGGAAGAAATAGCAAGCAGCCAAAGTTTAAGTGCTTTTCCCCATAAATCAGGGAAGATAAAATTTTACACTTACAGTACAAATAAAATAGTGTCTTTTTCATCATATGAATAAAACATCAGGCATCTATCTTTAATATTAATCTCGTGGTTGAGAGTACAAAATAAATGCAGGGACGCCCACCACAGCTTCTTCAAAGGCTGGAACAATACGAAAAGCCAAAACGCAGCATTTATATCGCCACAGCTTTACATATACTTATTTATTGGAGTTTAATTAATAAAAACGATGTTCATAGATTATAGTACATCACTTCTAACTATAGATTTTATTGTTTCTTATAATTATTTTATTATAATTTAATTGTAGATTTAATTATTATTATAGTGTTTTTATAAAACTATTTATTTCCCTGCATATTCTTAAAGTTGTCAATATAATTTTTTTTTGCTTAGAGAAACCCGCGCGATTCTTAATAAACTGCAACAAGCGAACAGAGAGCATTTCACACCCATTACTACTGCGTAATGGCCTCTGATTACTTAGAATAGAATAAAATATATATTTATTCATGCTCTGGATATACCCTATGAACAAAACATAATTTACAATAATTGGCTCATCAAGAAGCTCGTAGTACATGAAAAAATCAAATAATAACAATAAAGCAGTATGGTACACAAACAATAAAGAAATGACACATAAAAAGGATTAAAATTCACAAAAAGGATAAAATAACAACACACGTAATATATAGGCTGTATTTTATGTAGTAGTACGTACTTAAGTAATTAGATCAGACATCTTTCAAAGCGGCGTGGAGAGTCTGATCATAGGAACTTCTCTATGTAAAGAAATCCACTATACGATTTAGTATAGGAATCGGTGTTTGATAGAGGACAAATAAAAGACGTCTGTAAATGTTAAATGGAGCTCACCAGTCATATGCCTCTAACTCACTTCTCAACGGCTAGTGCTCCAAAGACACGGCCATGGAGGCGGCTTGCGGGAGAGGACGTAAAAAAAGCGACCAAATAGCCTGCACGAAAACGCGGATCATCGAATCAAGAAAATATAGTGCGGAGTCTTTTTTTAGCAATAATCGGAAACAACTAATGGAAAATATATTAAAATTTTCATGAATGTGAACCTGCTTCATTGCTCGAATCAAAATCCTAAAATAGGTTATACATACTTTATCTTATAATGAGAAAGTCTCTTGAATAAAGTTTTCTCAGGTTTTGAGCCGGGTGTTAGTGAAAGGGAAACCACCGGATATCTTCCCTTCCTCCATCCAACGCTTCGTCATGGATTAAATATTATCAGAAGAATGCATTGCCAAGTCACTATTAAAATCAAAAGAGGGAATATTTATAGAAATTGAATACACAATCATGATTTAACAAGCAAAAGTGAAGAATTGATATAAGACACGGTCTTCGGCGTTACTTTGTGGAACTGCTTCATCATAAAATAAAATATAAATACTTTGTTCTATTCCACACTTTATTTTAAATACTACGACACGGGTTTCTGCATCTCATGCCATCATCAGGCGCAATCTATCGGCATCTCGTGCTATCATTACTTATGATAGCATGATATGCAGAAACCCGGGTCGTACTATTTAAAATAAAGTGTGGAGATGAACAAAGTATTTTAATTTTATTTTATGGTGCCAATTCTTAAAAAGAAACCCACTGTAGGAAAACTCACACAGAAGAAGGGGGGCACAAAAACCCTTAGAAAACCCACTGAGGTTGAGGTAATATACATACAAATACAAGAAAGTTTCATCCAGTGCTTGGGAAGAGAAAAATAACGAGACGCAATGAGTTTGAGGGTCGGAATTTAGAAGGGAACGCCTTGGGGTTTTAATTGATACCGGTTTCGGGATGGCGGGATGCGGAGCGGAGTTTCGGTCACGGGTTACGGTTTAAGGGTTAAAAGGGTCGCTGGGACAAGGAGCCCAAACTCTTAACAACACGTCCCCAACTCACTGTGAGCGATGGCGAATGGGCCAAAATCCGCTCTCGACTGCCGAGAACTTTCCAGTCTCCATTTCCAAAGTCTCCCTTCCTCCCAGCTTCCCGATGACTAATCAAATACCACTCGCAACTGCAAACACGAGGAATGAGACAAATGAGCATCTCGAGTTGAGAAAGAGAGAGGCGAATTCCACGATTGCTGCCCATTCCTAATGGCTGCGCAAGTTCCTCGAACCTCTCCCGAAATGGGTACCACTCGTAAAACGGGTGTGAAGATTAATAGTGAGGAAACAAGTCATCGGATGCATGCATATGATTCTCTGGCATGGATCGACCGATTAAGTAATGAGGAAGACCTAATATGAGTGAGAGAAAATATATGTCATCTAAAGAAGGTGAATGCGGGACAATTTAATTGGCCACATAATGAGGCATGATGGTCTGATGAAAAAAATCGTAAAAGGACAAGTGGAAGGGTAGGAGAGTAAGGAACGGCCCCAAATGAGTTACATAGGACAAAGGGTTATAAAGGATGTGAAAGATAAGAAATACGTCGCAATGAAAAGGTTAGCAGATAGGAGAGAGGAATGGAGAGCTGCGTCAAACCAATCTTAGGATTGTGACTTATTATTCTCTTCGATGAAGAGTAATTTGATTATTATTTCCAAATTTGAGGGCAATGCAATAATCCTGGCCGCTCTTATTCAAATGTTTGAAAATTATTTGATTGAGAATTTGATTAGACATCCTCAAAAATTTTTTTAGTTCAATCGAAAGGGTTACTCAACGTTTTATCGATATCAACTATATGTGAGATCTGAAGAGAAGTTAACAGCGCAACAGGTGCATAATGCTGCTGGATACTGAGCGATTACATGTCAATCCCATACTACATGCAATGCAATGAAAAAATCGGGAATGGAATTGCTGAAACCTCAAGGAAATTAATCAATCCCTTGTAGTCATGTGCTTGTCACTATTCATAATCCTCTCCATTTGCAACACGAAATGCAATGAAGAATTTCAATTGAATCTGAAAAAGTGAAAGGCCTTATAATAAATTAACCGTTAAATAAGCTTGATTTCTACGAAATGGATCACTAAATTTGGCCGCTGAGTCTTGTAAAGTTACGTTTTGAAAAATCAGGACAATGGGTAATACTTATTCTTCATCGATGGCGCATCATAATTAAATGGATATATATTAAGGGTAAAATCAAACTCACCGGCTAAGCAGTTCACTCCGGATTAGGCTCTCGCGCAGAGGACGAGGGTCGCGTGTGGTTCAGTATCCATCGCAAGAGGAAGGTAAAATGAGTTAGATTTTCGGCCTAAGGAAGCACCTGCCGGCAGAACATGCGAGTTTGATCATAAGACGCTTATGAATTAAGAGTAAGTATCAATGACAATTAAATCCGCGCACGGATGAAACATATTCTCCTTAAGATCAATCAGTGAAACCAGTAGGAATCTTCTCAACTGGAACTCACTCTTAATTTTTTTCTATGGATGACTTAACTGTGATCAAAATAGCCAAAGGGGCCATTTAACGGTTATTATTAGGCCTGCTTGCCCTGTCTTGGGCGGTAATGCAATTACAGTGAAAGGGAGTCGCCTGCGAATGGCGCACTAAGGTAAGCGCACTGTCTACCTGCTAGTGAATTTAGTCGGTGCAAGGACTGGATGAAGGACACATTGGCACCTACGAGTTAATCTGTGAAAGAATTCACTAATTTGGTGGATCGAAACGGAAAACGAAGGAACTCATCAAATTAGAACAGCATCTAAATATACATAGCAATATATAAGTAAAGACATGACAAGGTGCATTCTCGATATCATTTTCGCACATCGGGTTCATGAATTACAAATTAAATTGAATTAAAATGAATGAAATGGAATTTATAAATTTACTTGTGCACGTTAATGTATCGTGAGATGAGGCCTTATTCCTCCAGTAGAAGTAAGGAATAAATTTTCCAATTTTTTCACCAATGCAGTGACTTTGAAGGTACAACGAGTAATAATTTTATTATGAAGGAATTCTACCGATTAAGATTGCTTTCCATGGATTATTTAAAGAGTATTCAGGCAGTATCCCCTGTCTTAATGAACTTCCAACTGAAATTCACTATAGGGCCTCATGCCTTTCATCCAATCTAAAAATCCTATCCTATTCCTCCCTCTCCCTCGTTTACCCAACATTTTACCCTCTGAAACTGTTTTCACCACCCCATTCCCGCTCAGAACTCCCTCCATCCACACCTTCTGCAATGAGCTACAAAAGCATCAAATTTGAAAGCCTTTAATGGGAAGAGACCCCTATAAATTAATCAGGATAAACATCTTCCTAGATAGCAGACTAGTTTCCATTACATTACTGAATGAGAAGGAGCTGGCTGGAAGATAACACCGTGATCTCTCAGGGTTATCCGACACGTACTATGGCCAACATGTCCCTTGAGAGATATTCTCCACTCAGCAACAATAGCTTCTTGTTTCACCAATCCCGATCGCTTACTAGATGGCACTTGTTCAAACGAATGACGACATAAATGTCGCATGATGACCGCTATTTCGAGCAGATTCGCACACTGGCCACCTATAAAGTTTCCCTCTTTCACCGATCGATAAACATTTAAGTCTAAAATGAATTCCATCGGCCAAGATATGTTCACTGCCTGGAGCATTTTAAGAATCAGCCCGGCCTGTACTCTCTAACTTCCATTTTCTATTCCCAGAAAGGCCTTCTTTTCCCTTTCATTGCATCTATCAAACCCCATTATCTTCCTCCTCGTTTCCTTAAATTCTTCCTTCCCTCTAACACGTTGGCATTGCCTTAACATCACATAGTTGCTCAATCAAACCCATTGTCTCTGCCACACCTCCTTCGTTGCAATTATACTTTTCTACGTTTACGTCTTTATTGCGATTTTTTACATTTAGTGTTTACTGACATTTTTAGTTAGTTGTTTCACATTTAATCTCAAAACATTTTATTCTTAAAAATTTTCGTTACAGTTTCTTAAAACCTTGAAACTTATATTTTTTGTATTGGTTACTGATCTTGAATTTTTTTACTGTTGTCAAAACATGCTAATTTTATGATTTTTCGTTATAATTTCTTTATAATCTAAAAAAGTTATTTTTGTATCACTGATATTAACTATTTTGTTAAAATGATATTTGATGAAATAAAATCTGATACTTTCCCGGCGAATACATTCAAAAAAGGCTATTCGGGCTTCCAGCCGGGTGGCCTCCCTCCATTCTGCCGACGTTTCGGAACACGAGTCGGGTTCCATCCTCAGGGCTAATGGTGAGTGGATGAAGTTTGAATGGAGGGAGACCACCCGGCTGGAAGCCCGAATAGCTTTTTTTGGATGATATTTGATGGTTTCTGAGCAGTATATGACATGTAATTTCTTTGTTTTGCTCTCACAGGCCACCCTATAGCATTTATATAAAATAAATTCACTGTTTCGTATCCTCACCCACCTCTTCGCCGTCCCTCCTCCTCTTTCTCCACTTCGCCTTCTCCATTCAATTCCAGGCCCACATCTCAAACAACTCCAGAAATCTCCAGTCGGAGTCCATGCATCCGCATCGTATAGGGTTACACTCCAGATCAGACTCTTTGCAATCCCTCTTCGAGTACGGTCTTCTCATTACCTCTTTCCCATCAATGAAACTCTTCATTGTTGAGGCAATTCAATCCATTTTCCTCCAATGTGCAGCTTAAATAGCGGAATGTTCTTCACGTTACCACCAATATTTTAAACCACACCCCTTCTTTATGATCCGCAACAAAACCAAATAGTTTCTTCCTCTTGTGATCAGTCACCCCATCTCTCAAACCGTTTACCTAATGTTTTGATTATTGAATAAAAACACGAAAATTTTGGCGCTGAACTTGAACATTTCCCAACGCATTTAATTCTAATTTCCTTCAGCCACTTTTTTGGATTCAGAGTTGTCATAAGAGCTGATCGAGCGTATTATACATTTCTCCTTATAAACAGAAAAAATTTCCACAGTAAAATTCGAGGATGGGATGGCATGGATGTAAAAGGTGATTAATCTTAAGCATTTGCAGCGTCGGAATGATTTATTGCATTCAAAATTTACTAAGCATGACTAAATGCTGACTATTATTAATTAACTCTAGAAATCTCGAGCCTTGTAGCGACAGCCTATAATCTTCCATTCCCTCGAGTCCACCGATCCGCCCTCCTTCTTATCAACGACCTCTTCACAACCAAAAACATTTCCGTGATAAAACAAATACGAAAGCATTCGTACAAAAGTTTAACAAAACCTCAACGAACATAGCAATTTAAAAATAATCAGGCATTACACCATTATGACTCCTCCTCTATATACAACCTGAATCACATGATAATTTTTTCTGCCCATTCCGAGCCACAGCTCCAGGCATAGCTTCAATGGCGGCGGAATATGGTTCGTAGGCAACCTTCATTTCCTCTCAGGGTGCGACATTATCTCGGCGAAGAGCGTCCCCGCCTTCTCCGAATCTTAAACCTGATTCATACGACCATTTTCTTTTAAGCGACCCTTTTTAAGCGATTCAATCGCTCCAATGATGACTGTGAAATGACCGCTTCAAGGTATCATTTGCCTCGATGGCTCCAGGGATGGAAATCACATCCCTTTTTCCATAAAAACGTCCCTTTTTCCATCTCTTAAACGATCGCTGGTGCCGTCTTTCATCCGAGCATATCATACGTCCACCGACAGCGATTGTAGCGCCGCGCTTGTCATTTTATTGAACGAAAGAGTAGTGAATAGGGAATGTGAGGGAATGAGCGCTGGAAAAAAGGGACGGTGGAAATAGGGTGGTTTCCTATTATTTTTTCACTGTCTAAATCGAAAGATTATTACTCCTGGAGTACCCATTTCACGCTTTTAGATTTTTAAATGACGATATCTATTTTTAGTAATTAAATGAAAAGTGAAATTTTCAAGCGCGCGAAAACGCGACGGCTAAGTATGAATGCTGGGAAAACCCCGTGTGACGTAAAACTGGTTCCTGCTGCTGCAAGTGAGGTGACCTTGGGGCGAGGCTTTGAGCGCTGATACGATGCAGGCTGCTAGCGCGTAGCTGAGTACCCTGCTAGCAGGTAGCGCTTGGCTTAAATAAGGATTATTAATACCATATCAAACGAAGGAAACTCACCGACCTTAGACTGTTTTAATAGGTAATTATTAAGAGATGTCTCCCTGAGCTCTGGGCCTCATGAATGCATTGGTAATCTCAGACGATGTAAAACTCCTATCTACTCGTATAGAAACTAGGTCTCTACGACGCGTCGCGACGTCACGTGGAATGGCATCGCATGGGCGTCATACTGGCCTTTTTCAAATGGCCGTTGCCATTCGTCTAAACTGGGATTTCTAAAATCATCAAATAATTTTTATATTGTGAATACAAAATGGTGGGTAACGAATCGCAATCAATGCCTTTCGTTTTCTTTGATGAAGGAGACTACCCTATTGCGGTGTGATTCAGAAAATGATGATGGGTCGAGCGGTCACTTTATTGGTCCCTGAAAACCTATCGCTCGATCAATCACTCTGAAGGAGGAAAAATTGGATCGTGCGATTCAGGCAGAAGAAAAATCCTGTCACAACCATTAGGGAGGAGCAAACACAGGGCACGAATCACGAGTATAAATAATGGAAATATTTCCGAGGCTACAAAACGGGATTCTCGAGTGAAGTTCACCCTTTCGCCAAGGCGACGACGATTCCGAGCCCCCAATTTCCGACCGTCACATTCCCGAATCGATTCTCGAGTTGGACAGGGCATGAATAAATTATAATGTCCCAAATTAAGTGGTCGGGGAGGGAATATTGGAGGAAATTGGACAGGAACGTTGAGAAGTGAATTAATGGAAGAATAAACGATCCCGAGGCAGAGTAATGGATACGGAACCCCCAAGGCGAAAATGGAAACCAAGTGAGGTTTAGAAAAATCTTCATTTGATGCAAAAAAATCTGCCGATTGCGATGAATATTTAACGTGACGCATAAACTCCAGAGGGAATTCAGATGGTGGTCACCGTTTATATTTTGGTATAAGGAAACTTTAACAGAAGCCTTTTTTGTTCCATATCCGTGCAATCATTTCGATTGACCAAGCGAAAAACATTTTTTGCGTCAGACAAAAACATTCGTTAAACTGTGTGTATAATATTAGTTTAAGGAAGACCATTGTCGACTACTGTGAACATTGCGATTACAAATTAGGGAGGACACATGTCGCAACAGTTTGGATTCCATAAAGTGGAGACGAATATGTATTTATTTCATTATCATATAACGAACGCTATTCCTACTTAAAACACCTCATGTAGCTCGAAATTATATTTTAAGTATGTACATTTTTATTGAAATAATGGTTGGTTAGGCGATAAGGAAATACATGACTTAATACCGTAATAACAAACAAATATTTTACCCTGGAAGTTATTTCAAAATTTAAAATTTAATTCCTTGCTTTCGAATAAGGAATGGTTATTGGACATTAGATAAGTAACGATTTATTGTAACATTTTAATCCATATAGGAGAAAGAAAAATAATTATTCAAAAATCGAGTTCTCCACGAACTACGAGTAGAAAACACGTGAACTACCTAAATGGACACCTAGTCAGTGTAAGGTTAGAAAGTATTTTCATGCGTAGGCATGAATTCAGTAGTTAAAGAATTGGACCATGCGTCAAAATCTACCTGATTCGGTACAATTTTTAATCATTTACTTTTGTTTCCAATACTTTTTACTGTTTGAATGTCTGAGGAAATATGAATATGAGTAAAAAATAGCGCAAGGTAATGGAGAAAATTTTAGAATATAAATTTATGATTTCCAAAATTAATATAAATAAATCTTCACTTAGCGTTGAATTATCACAAGCAAAACTAAACCATTACAAATACCTAATTAACTCAGGTTAAGTGAACGATGCATCTGGGTGATTATGGCTGAGAATGATCTCCGATACCGTGTAAAATGCCGGCTGCAAAGGACCAATTAAAGTAAGTTTTCTGGCCTCAACGGGACGATTGTAGACTGGTATAGTGTTCCATCAGAGCTGTTTCACCCCTTTCCTAGTTTTATATAAGTGTTTAAGAAAAACTTCAAAAGCATTTAAAACATCGATTTCAGTGGGCATGTTTTACTCAAGTGAATGGCCTGCTGTATATTTTTTTTACAATGATACCACATGGAAAATAGCCAATTTGAAACTCGTAGTCTTTTAATTAATAACAATGGTGAATAGCACCTCTGCTAAATATTTTTACCGCATTTTCTCCAATATAAGATCAATGTGCCCGTAACCAATACCTGCTTTTCCTATCAATGCCGAAATTTTAATCTTTAACTGGAACAAAATATCACTGCAGGTTGATGCCATCCCCTCATAAAGATTCGGAATGTATTTTTTTCCACGATCAATAAGAGATTATCACGGCAGCGTTAGAACTCACAAATAGATTAGATGGCTTTGTAGAGTAGCCTTCTGACTTAAGTATACTTAAATGCATGCTTCCGAATTTTTTTATTATTTCTAACAGCATGTGGTAGTATAATTTCTAAGTATGCGTAACATTTTTTTGGACGGTGTGGTGTGCATGTGGGAATCCAATTGCATGCTGGTGATTGATCACCCCCTGCCAAACTCACTTGGAATATGCTGTTAGCGTGTAGGACCCTTACGAGGTAGGACTAATAGCTGAAATCAATCGAGTACAGCGCAGGGCGGCTAGATTTGTGATGAGTTGTTACGACAAAAAGTGCAGCGTTTCCAGTATGTTACACGAGTTAGGATGGGAATCTTTACAGGAGCGTAGATCGAAGTATAGGCTTAACTTACTTAGGAAATTCGAAGAAGATATTTTCTCAGACGACGTGAATCATATCCTTCGTCTACCATCGTACTATAGTAGACGTGATCATGTGAATAAAATAAAATAAATAGACTGCAAAACAGAGAGATTAAAAATGTCATTCTTCCCTCGTACTATTAAGGATAGCAACGTTTTCCCAATTTATTTTTTGAAATTAATGGCGTCGTTCGCTAGGATCACTCATTGCATGTTTTTTCATAGCTCTAACCTAGCATGTATTTGCTCTAGGAATTACTAACCATTAGCATTTTTTATGAATAAGCATGTACATTTTTCTAGTGTGTGAAATATTTCTATGACCGTGCGGTGTGCATGTGGTGGTCCTCTGGCATGCTGCATGTTGGTGATTGGTCACCCCCTGCCAAACACCTTAGAGTTGGCTCGCAGGGTATTATGTAGATGCTGATGTAGAGAATCGCACGCTTCACTCGAGATTTGACCCCAGGACCCTTCAGTCGGAAAGTCAAGAGCTCGACCCGCCGGGTCAAAAAAATCCTTGTTTTAATGATTCACTCACTCAGTGGGATGATTTGAAGGTCGGTTTGAATTAGTGATGGTAGAGCTCACCCCAGAATAAGCCACAGATCTACAGCACTTATTCAGGGTAAGGTGCCCAGTTCCTACCCATAAGTGGAGTTTCAGGGAGGGAATCGGGGGGCCTGACCCCTCGAATCAAATGTAAATCTGTCCGAAAATCGTACGAAACCAGTACGTTTATGTATAATGACAAAACATCAAAAGTTTAAAAAAAAGTTGAAAAAATCTTTATGTTGTTTCTTCTTAGATAATACATAAAATGCTGTTTTCTGAGGCAAATTTAAATTAATATTCTTGGCGAGGGTACTCCACTTTTCACTGGGGGGTTATTCCATACCCCCTAAACCCCCGGCAGCATTGCTGCTGCAAACTTTTAACTCCACCATGTTCCTACTCCTGTTATGATTCGAAATTAAAGGATTTTTGTTTGAAATGTCTGGAATATTCACCCTGGATTTGAACACGGGACTCTTCGATCAGAAGGCAAGCGCTCCACCCACTAAGGTCGCTAATCACAAAGTTGCCCAATACGCGAACCAAATATTCCGATGCTACGTGGAAATCTGCACGCGCCCCAGATGAATGGGAGCAAAAGCGAGTTCCTCAGAGCACTCTCTTTTATATGTGTATTGCCCGTGGCGGAGCAATAAAAGCCGACTTCTCAGGATCAATCACGTAAAAAGCGGATTTTGCGTGAAGCAGACGTGATTTCAGTTACAGAAATCCCACGTAATTCGACCTATATTTCACGACTATTCGCTTGACGTGATTCTTCCATAAAGTCTAATAGCTATCCCAAACGAGATTTTCTCTGTCAATTACTTCGGCTGACCTTCCAAACGTTGACCGATGGTAGCATTGGCGAAATATTTTTATCATAATAACCCACGAATATCTTTTTCCATCTGCTCTCCAATTACACTGTGATGACTGTATTTATCTTTTTTCCTTTACATGAACTTCTTTCTTCCCAACGGCTTATCTAATTATGAAAACTCTTCGCTCTGCTCACTGCTTGTTCGACGAAAAATCCCAATGCTTTTATGAAAAAATTCATCACGATTAAATAATATATTTGGCCATTATACATCGCAGTTTTGGGAAGCATACCTATTTTGTAATTGAAATAAAGTCTTGCTCTGTAACAAATATTGTTGCGATTTTTTTACTTAAGAAGCTAATAGGTAGTAGAAAAACGATTATAACATGTACTCTAACGAAATAGAAGTCTCTACGAGTAAATATTGCCAAGAGCACTAACACCTATTTTATATGGGATAGGTTTATAAAGCACTTACCATTAAATATAGATGTGAAATCGACCATTTAGCTCAAGGCATGCTAGGGCAAATGAAGGACGCATTATCATTTCTTAATCTACTGTCTACTATTTTCAATCTATTATCTATCTATAAAGAATGATGAGGATCAAATGGAGCGACCGAAGAAAGTAATACGGAGGTAGAAGGAAAAGTAGGAGAAAAGAAAAGCCTCATGTAAACCATGACAAGAAGACGAAACAACCTTTTAGGCTGTATACTGACACGTGATGGCCTTAATAAGATAATCGTCGAGGGACAAGTAGATGGCAAGAACGGGAAAGGAAAACCTCGAGTTAAGTACATGGAGCCGGTAAAAAAGGACGCGAAAGAGAAGAAATATGCTGGTGTGAAAAGATAGGAGAATTGAATGAAGAGCTGCGTCAAACCAATCGAGGAATCGTTGACCTGAGATGATGTTGATAACTATCTACCCAGGTGAACAAAAATACTACATAACACTAAATTAGTGCAAAAACCAAGCGATTTATTTCTAATTATAAAAAAATCCATATCATCAAATAGTTGACTTGGAGAAATAAATCTATATTCCCAACTGTCTGTTACTCATTTACTGTTTTCAACCTTGACTTTCGATATTTTTAAGGGAAAATGCGTGCACATGGCGTTAAGGGAAATATTCGTGATCGCATATCTGCAGTTTGAGGTACAAAGAGAGAGAATTGAAATTTATACGCCAGGGGCCATAAGCCTCCGTGAATGCCATTACCCGCTTCAAATACCGCAATAACCGCTGCACTAAAAAAACGCAGCACGAGGCTTTCAGAGCCGGCGTTCACATTGTTTCGGCGAATTCAGATACTATCGTCTCCGCGGTCTTCGCATCAGCTCGGCAGCGCGTGTAATCCACTACTACAGCAAGACCAATAGTAAATGCCCCCTTCTTCACGTTCAAACCTCCCCTAGCAGACTGAAACAGTTGAACATAATGCAGCGCAAAATACGCTTCCTCAGTCAAACAAAATACACTCTCTCATTGAGTAAGTAACCAATGAATATATCACATTAAATAAAAGCTTATTTAGGCAATCTTTAGGGTATATAAATAATGAAACAATATAACAATGCGCAACTTAACGCGTTCAATTTTGAATTGATATATTTCAGAGCGACACGGAGTACATTATATTTGAACTCCAATGCACTTCACAGTTCGACAGAAACGATAAATTAAGCGAGATATTTTTCCAAATGGATGGGTACGGGAACTCGTTTTCCCCTGGGACTTCAATGAATTAGAGCATGTCCTTTTTATTTTTCAACGGCTGGTGTCCTAAAACTCCCGACTAAACGCATATTGCGGCGGCATTCGGGGTATTATTGAGATGTAGATTACATTGATGTTTCGCAAGAATTGCTTCCTGAGTAATTATAGAACTGAAGAAAATAATGAAATGTCTGTCTTTAGATGAAGTTAATAACCTTAAGGGTTGTAGAAATAGTAGCAGAAATTTATATTGCATAATAAAAATTTATGTTAGCACAATGAAGATGGGTTACAGAAAAAATTGATAGCACGTTGGCTCTCTACTGGGAGGAAAACAGAAAATAGTTTTTCAAAAACTATTGCATGAGTAAGACTTCTAATGACCTTAGATTTAAAAATGAGGGCCACAAATTCCCAATTAATTAAAAAGGAGGGCACAAAATTCACGATAAATTAAGTTATAGAACGATAACGCTCGACAATAATTTGAAAAAAAAATTGTGTAGAAAGATTTATACATGAGAATTATAAATGCGATGGTGGTTGGCGTAACATGGTGAAACTCCTTCATGATGCACAAAGGTTAAGAAAACACTTAGCTGTTTCACAAAATAAAATATATTGCGACCGGTTTCGATACAGCGTATCATCATCTGGCTGATGATACGCTGTATCGAAACCGGTCGCAATATATTTTATTTTGTGAAACAGCTAAGTGTTTTCTTAACCTTTGTGCTGCATGAGAATTATAGTTTAAAAGGGCATTTATTGTTTCCAAATCATCATCGATGAATGGCCACTCACGTGAGAAAATGTCAGCAGCATTCAAAGCAACACAACTTGCGGTGGAGATGAAGCAAAACCTGTATTCAGGGCAGAGACCTTCGAAAGAGATTTAATTTATCATCAAAATGACCCGCATTCCTATGAGTTAGGATGTAATAATCCCTTCAAAACAGTGGAATCTTATAATGGATAGGCTAGTGGGAAAATTTTCTCGTTTACAGGCAACATTTAAACGGTTCCCTCTCTGAATCAATTTTGCTGCAGTTTTCATCTCCAAGCGTGTCTGGCTCTAAAGTTGTGCTATCATACACATTGTTTTGGTTTTTCCGGATGCGTCATTCTCGATTGACGGTGGAATCAAATCTACATTCCAGCACAATTTTGTGAACAATGCATGACGTCTACATTCACGGTGAGTTGCTGCGATAAAAAGTGCAACGTTTCCAACATGTTCGGCGAGTTTGAATAGGTTCTTTATCCGATTGTAGATCAAAGTAAAGGCTTAATTCACTTACTAAATTCGGAGAAGATTTTTCTTTGATGACGTGAAAAATATCCTTCGCTTAACCTCGTATTATGTTAGAAGTGATCACTAGAAGAAAATAGAGCAAATGGACTGCAAAACAGAGAGATTCAAATTTCTTTCTTTCATTGAGGTATTGAGGATAGCGACAGTATCTCGATTAATATAAGGAATGGCGTCACATGGTAGGTCGACTCATTGCATGGATTTATTTTAATTAGTAAAAACCAATTAGAGAAGCTTATTTAATATCCAGTAAAACTAGCTTGTTCGTACGGAAGGTTGAGTTAAATAGTAAATACATTTTTTTAGGAAAAATGCTGCAATAAGAGCTGCTTAAAAGAAAAGTTGCACCCAACCATACTTTAGTTGACGCTACCAGTCTTGTGTATGCTTACTTTAGATGTAATTACACCCAAACGCATAAACTCAACAAATACCAGGTAAGTGACATACGAATGTACTCAATCGTAATTTGAACCCAATGAAGGCTGATAACAGGAATTCTGACAGCTCTAGAAATAAGATCAACACTTTCTCAAACATACGTTCGTTGCCCTCCAAAAATAATGAAAGAATAGCACCCCCTGATCAAACAAAGCTTTGCTTTATAATAATGAGCCCGATGCGCAATAAAATGTCCCCAATAGAGACAATTGACGGATTTTAACACGAAATATAGATTAGGGGCTGGTGCACAGTGGTTATGGTGGGGAGAGGTATAACCCCCGAAAATATCATCGCAGCGTAAGGAACCAAAGGAGGGGGAGAAGGAAGAGTTTGAATAAAGGGGAAGTAGGACAGAGTTTCATCTTCTTTCTATTCATACGATTACGTGCAGTGAAATCAGAGCAGAGTGGGCAGGGATAGAGGTGTTGTGAGGACAAGGGACGGTATATATTCACCAAAAAGAGACAGAGAGAGCTAGCATCTCACACCTTTACCTCGTTTTCCAATTCGTAATAAAAGCTATTTCTATTTTGCTTTTCCCACGCAGTCCCGTGGGATTCCGTTGCCTTCAGTCATGATATGCCATTTCCTATTTCTACTTTCGGTTCTAATGCTAGAGGGGTGGACGCCTAACGGAAACCCTTTCCTTCCAGCTTGGGCCGATGTAGAATAAAAGGGAAGTGCACAGAAGGACAAAGGGGAGTTCGTCATGGGAGATTCATTTGTTAGTTATTGCTGGGGAAGTTCGTCATCATTGGAGTTCATAGTTAGTTCATATTGCTGGTTAGTTTCGCCATCCTGAGAATAAACCCACGGTAAGCCGTAACCCATAAGAAGCCCCACTTAAGACAGTCGACTCTCTCTTTGCCTCAAGAATATTTGCATTTGCACTCCCGGCCTTAATCCATACTTGGGTGTATAAACTGTCTGTGTGCAATAAAACTTGTTTTAAAACTTTATTGAGGTGTTCTTAATCTTTGGTCAGCTGACAACCTGGCAAGATCTCTAAAATGTGCATCGTCATGGAGTGATCCGTCGTCGCGTGCGCGAAACACAGGTGCAAAGAATTTTGCAAACGGAGCAGTGCCCAATCATTCTGAAAGTGACCCGCGAACTTTGATTTCTGAGGGAGTGGCCCATCACCCTTGCGGGGTGGGGGAAAATTGATCCCTCCACTCCTCCTGTTTTTAAGTCTCCGATTCAAGCATTTTCAGCGTGGATTGGATCACTCTCATTCCATCGATATTCCACTAAAAAACGAAATTTCATTTTTTTACCTCTAATCTTAAAATAAGCTGTGTAATATTTCGGGCGTGTCGCCTGAACGGTGGCGAATTTCCCACAAGTCTTGAGGCTCCCAACCGGTCGTGCCTTTTTTGAAGCTTTTTGCGAGCTTTGTCCTTTCTCCCTCGCGTTGCCACCCTTGGTGGACCGCGAGGGTCTAACGTCAAGCACCATGAGCCTCGGTACAAATGCCACGGGAATTAAGGAGAATGGATAGCGTAGTGGTCTGCAAAGTGACCCAGTGGAAATACACAAGCCCGTGGTTTAATTCCCTGTCCTGGGGTATTTTTACTGTAGGAATTTATGTGAATTAAACTATATAAGATATTAAAATGAGGAAATGTGTAAGCACTTTATGACGAAAAAAACAATCTCAATGAGTGAACAATGAGTGTAATTGAGGAGGAGAAAAAACTGTAATATGATTTTCACTGGGTGCTTAAGGATAAGCGGTTAAGTTTGGTGCTTCGTCCCTCTGACTTTGTGCGTGGAAAGCATATATCCTCTCTCGACGGTACCTAGGTCAACAGCAAGATAATACCAGATGGCATGCCCTCCACCCCGTAGTATGACCTTTGGCTCTTATAAATATGCCTAGATTCAACCTGGCTGAGACGCCGCACGCTTGTGACAATAATAGGTTAGTTGCCTAAATCAAAGAAAACGAAAGGCATTGATTGCGATTCGTTACCCACCATTAGTATATTCATAATATACAAATTATTTGGTTATAGAAATCCTAGTTTAGACAAGTGGCAATGATCAATTTTAACCGCATTTGAAAAAGGACATATTGGCGCACATGCGATTCCACTACACGTGACATCACAGGGACCTAGTTTCTATACGAGTGGATAGGAGTTTTACATCGACTAAGGTTACCAATGCATGCATGAGGCACATAGCTCAGGGAAACATCTCTTAATAATCACCTATTAAAATTACCTATGGTCGGAAAGTTTCCATCGTTTGATAGGGTGATAACAATCCTTATTTAAGCCAACCGCTACCTTCTAGCAGGGTACTCTACGCTACCACCATGCTCGGCAGCAAGCAGCCTGCATCGTAGTGGCGTTCATAGTCTCGCACCCAGGTGGCCTCTGCAGCAGCCAAACATCATACGGGCTTTTCCCAGAATTCATGCTTATCCGTCGAATTTTCGCGCGATTGAAAATTTTCACTTTTCATTTAATCGCGAAAAATAAATATCGTCATTTAAAAATGTGAAAGCGTGAAATACGTACTTCAGGAGTAATAATTTCGATCAATCTAGGCATTAAAAAATAATAGGAAACCACCCTATTGATAATAATGCAAGACCACCCTAACCACCCGAAGGCTGCATTTTGTGGAGTTGCGAGGCAAACGGAACAGCGTGCGGCAACATAACTCCCTAATTTCAAAACTTAATAATACCCATTGTATAAATAAGAAATGTTTTATTTGTTTCCTGTAATGTTTGCGCGTATTTGAAGGTCTGTTATACACAGTTTTGTAGATCAAATCAGATGGGTGACGTCCCTCAAACTCCACACCCTGAGTAAACCAATTTCTGGTATTTCTCATGACTCTTGCCAGCAAAGCATGGTAACCGTGGCATTCTCATCCTGGATATCGGTATTCAAAGCTTGCAGGATCCTTGTAGGGTTCTTGGATTGTTCACATTAATGCGGATTTAAAAAAAGCAAAGAAAAATATCACAGTGGTCAAATCAAGAGAGCGTCCCAACCACTCCAAATTGCCCCGGGTGACGTTGAGGCGCTCTGAGGAAATAGGCTCTGACGCCAAACACAAGCTATTCACTGTTTCAACGCATGACTGCTACTAAAATTGGTAGGAACAACATTTTAGGGCCACGCCTCTCGAACGAGAGCACTAGTGCTTCAGTGTGACATCAAGCGCCCGAATGGCGCGCGTTTTTAGAAAGTAAGTTATTCTGCATGCCGCACACTGCATGATAACGAAAAGGTAATTGCATTTGGTGCACTATCCCTACTAAGTTAGCATCAACTTCGCTTTTTAACCTACAGTAGGTATTTAAAATCAATTTAATTCCATCACCTCTCAAGTATACAGCGATTGGTTTGATGTAGCTTTCTTCTAATTTTCAACTCTCACAAAATAATTAGCTCGCCATTATTTGGTCTGATGAATTTTGGAAGTGATCGCTTGCTTAAGGATGCTCATGCATTCATACTTGACTTCCGTACTACGACATGTCCTTCGTAGAGAGGGAATAGATGAGGACTAGAAACGTCTGAAATAAAAGCGTCAGACACAAAAACACACCAAGTTGACAAAACTAGGAAATTTTATCAAAAGTAATCCGTCCATGACCACGAGATTTTTCTACTACTTAATATTTATATATGTTTCACATTCATTTTCAAAAGTTGTCCGGCATTCATTTTTTTTACTTTACATGATTGAAAAAAAGAGCTGTTCAACGAGTCTGTTTTATTTCGAAAACTTTTTGTACTCCAATTCATAATTCATAGACCAGTTAAAAAATTTCATCCGCGATGCAATTTGACTCACTAAAAATTATGTAGAATCGATCAAAAAATACATCGGGGAAACGAAATATTTCTCTAAATTGAGCCAAACATTCCTCTATAACATCTGCTATCACCGATCAATTTCCAGAATATCATTTCATTTGTTTATCCATAAAAGAATTTGAAAAGATAATTAGCTGCTGTAATACGACCAAAATTGCGACCAGTTTTATTCACTGTCACTGATTTTTTCCCCCATCGACGAGCGTGAAGAATTGGCTTTTATGGGAAGAACTGGTTCCAAGAAAAGAGAAGGGTATCATTAAAAATTGGAGCTATAAAAGAAGCCCCGTAATTGACATGAGTGACCTAATTCCGATGGATAGCATCCATTAATCTAAGTGAAATGCCACACTCGCGACCAAATTCTGACCAGGCCAGCCTCGGGCGAAGATGCCGTGGAAAGCGATAGTGATTTGTGCCATCATTCACCCAATTCCACATCATCCGACGCGAATTTCGAAAGAAATTTCAAAATTCCTGCTCCAGAAGACAGGATGGTCACCAGATCACTTTTTTTTCCGAATCAAGACATGCTCTTGATTCCCTGAAGGCATATAAATCATGTTTTTCAAGGGCGTTGTGCGGAATACTTAGAATATACTTCGGCGTAACTAATTCGATCGATTAATTATCTACCGCTCATGCGCTCTATTTACATATATTTAGCGAAATGAATGCAAACAGAAATTTCCACTTGTATGATCTTATATTGACATCGATGGTACTCAAATATCAGTTTAAGACCGCATGGCCATCGATGAAAACATGGAATACCTCAAATCGATGCAAATATTATACCACCCAAAAAATACATTACAGCTTTACTCTCCATGTAAATATCTCCTATAGTAATTTTCTTTTCACTTTGCGACTGTGTACAAACCCGGCCTGATAGGGTGGTTCCCTTTTATTTTTTATTGCCTAATTCGAAAGATTATTACTCCTGGAGTACGCATTTCACGCTTTTAGATTTTTAAATGACGATATCTATTTTTCGCGATTAAATGAAAACTGAAAATTTTCAATTGCGCGAAAATGCGACGGCTAAATATGAATGCTGGGAAAAGCCCGTGTGACGTCATTCTGGTTCCCGCTACCGCCGTGTGAGGTGACCTTGGGGCTTGGGTATGTGCGCCGCTGCAATGCAGGCTGTTATCAGGTAGCAGAGTATCCTGATAGCAGATAGCGCTTGCCTTAAATAAGGATTATTAATACCTTATCAAGCGAAGGAAACTTTCCGACCTTAGGCAATTTTAATAGGTGATTATTAAGACATGTTTCACTGGAGTCTGTGCCTCATGCATGCATTGGTAATCTCAGACGATGTAAAACTCCTATCTACTCGTATAGAAACTAGGTCCCTGATACGCCTCGTGGAGTGGCATCGCATGGGCGCCAATCTGGCCTTTTTCAAATGCAGTTAAAATTGACCATTGCCATTCGACTAAACTGGGAATTCTAAAACCAAATAATTTGTATTTAATGAGTACACCAATGGTGGGTAACTAATCGTAATCAATGCCTTTCGTTACCTTTGATGAAGGAAACTACCCTATTGGATAGAGCATTAGGGTAAAGGCTTCCAAGGACTCCCAAAGTAGAAGTAGCACTCGGAGACGAGGAATCAAGAATATACTTGCATTGTGTTGGGGTCGTTCTCTCCGGCCCGAAATTCCAGTTTATTTTAAAATTTCGGTCAAAAATGGTAGGTAAGCGAAATGGAGGAAATAATCATAATCCCATTCAGTCGTTGCCCCACAGCTATAAAATGAAAATGATAGTGGGAACGACTTACAAAAGATGCAATCGAGATCCGCCTCGAAAGGAAGAATTTCAATAGCGATGAAGGATTTCACTTGAGTATAACATGGAACCCTGCCCTAAAAATGGCGAGGAAAAGCAAACATTCATCCACCAATAGGAACCGACCTCACCTGCGAAACACGCCGTGTGAACTGGCCACTCTAGAACCGGCATCAACGGGATTGATGAAGATGACTAGCTCATTCATCGAAACGTCGTTTCGCTAAGGATGGAGTAAGAGGATCTAACCCGGATGGAAACCCGAGAACAGTTTACGTCAGATATTCGCCGAAAGAAAGTTACATAATTGATGAAATGAAAATTTGCCATTGCCCACTTTTTCATAAGTTGGTGACGTCATCGGAGTTTAGACTCATTGACTCGTGGAGAGAGAACCGATCATCGACTGAAAGTATCGCTCACTAGAGTGCTAATAACAACGAAGCACGTGAAGCGGTGGCGCGATTCCGATGAGGAGCAGCGAGCCGCTCGTCAGGACTCAGCGACGTCATCAACTCACCTATGCAAGGGTTTGAGCCATCGATATTTCGCCACAATTAGTTCGAGAAGTAGGCTAAGGATTGAGAAACCGAATATTATGCGCTTCTTAATCTTTTTAACACTACCACAGTCGTCAATGAAATAAAATTTGAGAACCCTAAATCGCTTTGCAATCGATTCAACATTACTCTCCATCTTGTTGTCTTATCATTTGGATGCATTTGTCGACGCATCGCATATCATTTCCGCTAAGTGTAGCAAGGGCAGATGGCGCACAACAGGTAGCGCTTGATAGTAAGGGTCCCAGATTCAAAGCCAGGGGGGTTACAAATGGTGACATTTCGTCGTCAACTTCCAAATTTTGGTAATACGACGTCATAAAATGCCGCCAAAACTCCGCCACCGACAGTTCAATGCCCCCCATCCGAAAAAGCTGGTTTGAGGCTGGCGACGCGTCGCTCGTGGCGGATTCCCCTCCCCTCCTCCAACGAAGGGTTTCTGTATCGCTTGACTTTGGCGCTTTGTTGAAATTTTCTGTGTTGGCTAAATAAGTAGTCGTGGCGTCATCTTCAATGTGACATGTTTGCATTCTTAAAATGTACTTCATCAGTATTATTATTTGTCCGTTTCCTCCAAATTTGTACTCATCCAAGAATCCATATTTACAATTTTTCCGACATCGTAGTTGGTAGTAGCAGGGTAGTAGCATGGAGTGTATTCAGAGTTGAGAAGTTTATAGTTGTGAATGTCAGTGAATCTCCAAACGTTAGGGCAAGAGAAGAATGCCTCAGTATCTCCACAAAGACCACCGCTGTACAAGGAGTGCAAGGATTTCATCGTAGTGGAATGCAGGAAGAGATGTTTAACAAAGGATCTAATAAGTGCAATAATAAGCTAAAAGTTCCCTCATTGAAAGTTTTTTATCCGAAACAGGCCTGATTAAAGTAGTCAGTAGGACATAGCGCAGGGCAGCTAAATTTGTAATGGGTTCCTACGATAACAGGAGAAGCGTGAGATGAGTTAGGCTGGGATGCGTTACTTGAGCGAAAAACGAAATGGAGTGTGAACGAAATATGGGTAAATATGCAGATTCAGGCGTTCGAAGATGACATAAAAGGTATACATCTCTGTCGTATTGTGGTTGAATAGATCAAGAGAGGAATATAAAAGGTAAAAGGACTGCATAACAGAGATATTTTAGACGTCGTTCTTTCCTCGGAGTACCAGGGATGGTAATAAATGTGTCATCGATGTAATTTATCGATACACTCGCTAGGTCAACCAAATGCATTCGATTTTTTTCCTAATCGACATCTAACTAGTTCTATGCAGCTGCATCGATGCTTATCCACTTACTCAATATTTTTTTATTTACTGCACAGTTGATGTCAGCTTGCATTGAGCAATGCATGATCGGTGAAAGTTCACATCGTCTGCTGGCATGTGGATGTGCTGTGGCCTATTTTTCTGATGAATACGAAGAGACGTAGCGCATTGCATGCCGAATGTTTGCGTATATATTTACCCTCTGTCAAACACCCTCGAGGTGATTAGTTCTCGATTTTCCAATTCGAAAAAAGATAAAATTACACCAGCTTTCATCGACTGCAAGTCCTGATGGTAACGTTTATAATACATTTAAGAAATTCAATTAAAGGCATTTCCACACTCTTTTAAACAACTCAATAAAGGGTATTTGTTGAAAAAGAGCGGTCCTTCAAAACGAATAACCCACTTAGAAGCCGAAACCATAAAACGAATTAACTGAACCTTGAGGCACTCCTAACAGAAATTATGCTGAGATTTACGTTTGAACGTAAAATAAACCAGTACCTACTATATTAACTGCGCAAAAAAATATCACAAACTGTTAACAAATGCGCCTTAACCTTGCCTTCCTGCCTGATGAAATAACATTAATAACGCTCGTTAAAAGAAACGAGGAGAGAAACACATCGAAAAAGGCACATGAGCAAAAGTAAACAGCTTTAATGGCGTCACAAAAGAAAACTCTCATTATGAAGAAAGACTTTAATCGAGGAAGAAAAACTTACCGTTGGCACATGAGGGGGAGACCCAACGAATGCTCTTCGCAATGTCGATAAATCAGATGAGAACGACCACTGCGGTAGAACCTGGTCGAAAATTAAGCAACGGCTTGAACCTCGATTCGGGCACAAATCTTTATTCAGTTGTTTATCACTCACTGGATTTCGCGCGGTAGTAAAAACGTGCGGGCCCGGTAAATGTTGAGATCCACCTGTTGCAAATTACAAACAAGATGTCACAACACGGGTGGTGAGAGGGACTTGCGAATTCCCTTGTGATCGTTCAAGGAAGCTCAGGAAAAATAATGAATACGTTTCAAACGAGATATAGCAGTATGTATATCGGGAAGATGACAAAACTGAGAAAAAAGTGACAAGGAGAAAGTGGAGCGTAACAGAAGGTACTCTATATCTGTCGGGTTGCTTAACGGATCGATTAGAAGACGTTTTTCTTAAGTTAGCCCGGGATATGAATGCAAATTAGCCCGAGAGATGAAATTGAGAGGAGGGTCATAAAACCAGACTGGTCTCGATAGAATTAAAGAGAGGACCAGTCCATCCACGCGGCATCACATGGAAGGTATCGACCCTCTGGCTGGAGTTTGGCTTTAGGCTGCGCAACCTCAATCACTGAAGCATTATATCATCTGATAGCGTTCCTTAAAAAAATTGATAGCCCTTTTGAAAAAATATATCGCCTACGAAACACTGAAAAGATTGCTTTCAGCGAGTCGACTGAATATGAAAGAAACCCAAAAATCTGAATCATTTCTTCAGAAAAAAAGATTATTTAAAGAAATGCTTAATGCTAAATGCTACGTATTTAAAATAAACAGTTATAATGAAATGCTAGACATCGGCAATTTAAGCAAAATTTATTTTCATTTAATAAATCAAAATTGATAGGTAACTATGATATGTATTAACCCTAAGTTAGAATAAAAAATCGTATTCATTGGAAAAAAAGATGCGTCAAAATGTTAGTCTTTTCATCTTCATTAATTTACAATTTAATTCTGTTTTATTATTCTAAAACAATTTAATAACCTTTCATGCTTTTGCATATTATAATAATGAAATTATATTGGTCCAAAGCTCTGAATAAAGTATAATAATATTCCGAAACGTTGGTCAAACATTTTCAATTAAATTCTCAAAGACCTACACTCGAAGATACTAATCGTTGCGGAAAACCCGACATAAAAAGAGCAGTGAACAAAGTTAAAAACCTATGGCTACTACTTCTCCTTCTATCCTAAAATTTAATTCGTGAAAATATTACTTCAGACACGTTTTTAACGTTGTTCCTGGAGAACAAACGAATGCCATAGCACGACATTTACTGATAAGCCCGATATTGCTGATTATTAAATCGTTTCAGGAATACTGCAGCACATATTTTTCCCTTTCGACTATCAACAAAGTCTTTCTGACTGTTGGTTGACAAAAATCGGTCGATAGTAACTACAAGGTCTGTCCTGTTATTACCACAAATTTGATATAAGTAAAAAAAGGCTTCCATAGTTGGTTTCACATGAGTCTGATTCAAGTTATAATTCTTCCTGACTCGCTTAGGGGAAGTTCAGACACAAAATTGCAATATTTCAACTCTAAATCAAGCAAATTATGAGTGCATAATATTATCTACTACCAAATTTATATCCCCCAAAACGCTGAACACAAACATGAATGGAAGAACGTTTCCTTTAAAAAATAACATAAAAATGTATACCAACACTCTCATTTATGACACTTACTTATCATGACAGCTTGACCTAGGAAGATTATTTAATTCCCTTACCCAATAATAGAACGTCCAATCAGATAGTTAGCTTCCCAAATGAATATTTCGATGAGGAGGAAGAAAATACTGCGCTTAAATGCTTCAAACATACATTTCGAGATACGTCATGTAAAACTTGATTTAACAGGGGAGATGACTCCAAGAATCCAATGCAGATCTGGTTGCAGGTATGCAAGATCAAGTAGGACTAGAATAAAATTCCAGGAGGGGAAAAAAATGAGAAAGCTTGGATATTTTACCAGTCTTACATGCGTCCAACCATTAGGCCATGGGGCATGGGCTCTAAACATGTAGTAGAGGACAAACCGATGGAAATATCAATCCTAAAGCAAATGCTATGCAGTTATGTTACTTTTTATTACTGTAACATGATATAATTTAAAAAGATAAAATAAGATAGATATAATAAAATAAAATAAATCGCGTTGCAGGCATATGTAATAAATTTATAATTTAGCCATGGAACTGAAATTGCATTTCGAACCTCTTTATAGCCTTTATAAGGGTTGGAAAAATATATAAAATGAAATCATTCGATTTAAACAGCCTTTCGAGAATTTCTGACCCATATTTTACGAATGAAAACTATAATCCCGAAATAGTTGCCAACTTACATCTCAAGATAAATACTGGAGTTATTGGAATCATTAACTTATCTCGAAAGCATGATTAACGAGATGGAAGAAGCACAACAGACATGCAAGCTTTGCAGAGAACAATAAAAGGCAACCTTAAAAGCAAAAATTCCATTAATCTCACCCAAGATCATACGACTGGAGACAAGGATTCAACATGGGAAAACATTCAAGAAGCCGGTGGTAATAAAAGAATCATGCGTCATTGGAAACGCTGATCATAAAAAGTTGGGTCCTTTGAGACGTGTTACTGGCAGCGGATGCTGAAGGTCAAATGAATGGCAAGGGCGAGAGAAACAAGGCGTTGTACCAACAAACAAGGAAGGACAGGGAATGGTGGAATACTACAGAAGAGCACTAACATGTGGATGCACCAGGCCTTAAGACAGTAATGACGACAAAAGTATGCTGGTGGGAAAAGTGAGGAAAGAGTCCTCCGAGGAAAACTGATCGAAGTACTTGAGGCGTATGAAAGGAGGGAATGAAGATATGCATCACGGAAGTGAATTAAATAGCTAGGGAAATGGAGAGATGCAGAGTATAGATCAAACTTAGGTTTATCAAGACCATATTCCGTACCAAAGGATACCTCGAAAATATATCAATGCAAACATCGTTTTGCAATCCAAATATTTGTATTCTGCAGTGCTCAAGTTCCCCTATCCCCCATGGAAGTTCTTCTCCCTCCCAGTAGTTCACACTACGCCTTTTCTACGCTGGTTACGGCTGACCGTGGCTCCAAGACGGGTTGTAAACGCAACTTATAGTCGGTGGTAGTTGATGTGTGTGGAAACGGAAGTTGGTTGAAAGCTGGTCAGAAAAAGAGGAAGGCGAAGTAGCAACACAGCACGAGAGAAGGAAGAAAAGAAAGCATTCAGAGAGGAGGAGGACTATATTCGCCGGAATTTTGTCAAAGCAGGAAAGTGCTCCAGATTCATACTGTAAATTTGTTGAATATTAATAAATTGATATAAGATTTGCAATATACTTTATCCTGTAGTCAATCAGCTCGCTTCGTATTGCCACGAACATATTGTATAATCACCATAATTTTTTTGTAGGAAATAACGTAGAATGTTCGAAACTACCTAAACAAAAAAAAACAGATTAACTCAATTATTTCAATCTTTTGCAAAGATTTTTTTGTCCCGGTCTTTTGAAAAAGATATCTTATGCTCATCCATCCTTGAACAAAATTTCCTCCCTGTCCAATATAAAATATCAGGATAACTGCTAGTATTAATATTCTAGAAATTGAATTTAAAAATCGGGTGGTATTAAATAGTCCGAAAAATTACCGCGTTTTCTCACATGTTCCATAATATGAATTTATGCCCGATAAATTCGTCAAACATTGAATTGAAATAAAATAAAGTTATGTTTATGGCATTGCATCAGATTGGATCATGTCCTTTGTCAAAATCAGAAAACAGTAAGTACTTAGACAGCAAGTGTATCTCAATACTAAATCATCGCAACAAGAGTGCCTCACTTGAGGCTTAAGGCTCAAGATCAGGACCTCGTTCTATAACCTATATCAATAATGTGTCAAAATATTAGAATCCAAGGTAGGTAGTGGAATATGTCATTGATACCAACCAAATTATTTATCAATAATTAATTTTACATATTTTCATTCTCAAACCATCGAATGCAGCTCATATTGGCCATTTTACGTCGTGGTATTCAACAAATTCAACTATTAAATGTACACGAACTACCATGCCTGGTCATGGGAAATCTACCCAGGCGGGAGTCGAATCCACGACCTCCTGTTCAGAAAGCGAGGACCACCTCGCGGCCACCGTGGCCGGCCAAGGATTCAAGGATTTACTTCGAATTCAAGAGAACAGTGGAAGAAATGCAAACCACGCCATGAATGAAATGATCTGTTGGTAACCACGACTGGATTGACTTTTACGTCGTATAGGCCGTTTTACACGGGACAGTTAATATCGCAATCTAACGTACGTACGAAGGCGCAATCAAAACTGCGTCGTGTAGAGCGGTAAATTGCTGGAACACATGCGAGAATGCGTGGATGCAGAGACAGCAAAATAGCCATTGCTCTAATTCCGAGATTGCATGCTCGTAATATCGACAACTTTTTCCGATAGATGCCGCAGTGGTAGCCATGAATATTATTCAGAATATTCTCGTGAACTGCGCTAAAATTCCCCTAATTTATACTTAAAAATAAGTATCAGATGCGAAAATGACAAGCTGTGTGGGAATAAATGTCTGACTACTTATAAGAAATATTTGATTTGCTAACTTTGAGTGATTTTCCGATAATTGTGTCTTGAATGGCTCTGGATACTCTAGTGGTAGATAAACGCAGGAAATATAATTAGAATATCGTTTTTCGCGCATTTATCTATACGTGTCATATTAAGTATTGAACTATAAGAAGGTTTGCGACGCATAAACTTTCTTATTCTGCCATATCGATTTGTTTAATGAGTAAATGATTCATTGAATCATCTCGAGTGTACGCTTTATGAACATACATACTGTATAAGTTAACGATAAGTTCCATTACATTTCCGATAGATATGAGATTCATCATATACAACATATGTGTTACAATATTCTAGAGCATTCGATGTATTTGATAGACGTGAAAAACTTGTAATTTTCGCTTATGATTTCCGTCTTATTACCATTAGTGCGCGTCGTTGAAAAGTACGAATTATAGGTATGGCAAAAGAATTCTTAACCATGCGCGGGATCTTCGCCTCCCTTTTAAGTTTTTTGCCTCATTAATTGTACGCATATTATCGTCTACTAAAGTGCCAGGATAATCGCCTTTGTGTCAGTGTATTTACACGAAACAGACCAGTATCTCAACAACTGAATTTCGTTTGTTTTTTGTTCTAACAAGTAACTCGCGCACTCAACGGACGACGAAATTTCGTGAATGAATGCTAGATTGCCTGTGCCGTATAAAGCGGTAACGCATTCCTCTGCGCAATAATTATTGCACTCAAGATTGAGAAATGAAGGTAGTGCTAACCTTCGCAATGACGTGCCCCGTGTTAAATGGCCTTAGGAATGGTGTAAGGAACAATTCTCGACAAAGGACTCCAATTTCTACATTCCTAAGCAGCTTATGCATACTATGCGTAAAAGTTTAAAATCATTGCAACCAACACAAGAACTTTGTCCTGCACATTCGCCATTCCCTCCCGATAGGTTATCAATTCATGTCTTATTTGGACCTACTTTACCATTCATCAGATGCCGCCTGTGCCTAACCATGGTTTGTGAAAATACACGCTGGTTCTGACGTCATCTTTACGCTAGTTGAGAATGAAGGTAGTGAAAAATAAGGCTCTTCATACCCGTGTCCATCTTGGTAAGCCCTTGGTGCTAGTTCCTCGGTCTTCCTCCATTCGGGACATTTCGATCGATTTTTCATTCCCCTATGTTTCCCACCCAAGTGCTGTATCTCGTCACGTAGTCTATACATCGCGTTCTTCTTTGTGATACAGTGATCCATAGTGTTCATCAGTCTCATATTATTCTGCATATCACCTCATATCACCGTACTTTTTTATTTTATCGTAGGCATTCACCCCCAGCACCGCTAGTATTCAAGCCCTCTATCAGATCGCATTTTCCGATCGCACAAGATGCGGAACCATATAATTCCACTGCGTGTACGTATATTTTCAGGTTCTGTGCTCTGCTCTCCAACCTCATGCTCTTCGGGCGAAGTAGCGACCTCCTCTCAGCCATGAACGCCCCCTAGTCTGTGGGTTATTCGACTCTTCATGTTTGCCATATGTCACATGCTAATATATTCATGAGGTATCTTATTATATAAAAAAATACAATTCAATGAAGGAAATCTTATCTTAACTTCTTCGAATATCCATCATTAGGCATTCACCCAAATTACGGTAGAGACCATAAAAAGAAACAGGCGCTAAAACAGCCCACGGACGTAAGTGATCATCACACCAATGGCAAACAAAGATGGGGGGGGCGCCCCCCCCCCCCTTAGGCGGTGCCACCCGTAATGCCATACATAGCAGAACCTCAATTGTAACTTTTTTATATCATAAGAGGGCATTGTCTTGAATATGTGTATAATCACTTTAATTAAAAATTTCTGAAGCCCCTAAGTTCTCCCCCCCCCCCCCCCTGTATCCGCTACTGCCTGCGTTACACGCGTCAACCAGCGACCTCTATGCGAGCACAAAACGAACAACTGCAGGCCTCTCTACCACAAAGGACGCTGACTGAGGAAAAATTAGCGATCTTCCGAATTTCCACGTTACGAAAGGATGGGAGTGGACGAATTTCGGTATGGCGATCCACTTTTTATGAGATGTGTGGATAAAAAAACCTACGTCGGGAGCAAACTAAGGAGGCGTCACCATGAGATGGGTGGGGGGGGGAATCTTAGCCCCCCGCCCTGGGGGTGTGGTCTTCTCTGGACAAGAGACGAGCGGGTATATAAGCTGAGGACCGCGTCCAACAAGGCACTTGATTCAGTTCAACCAGCGAAAATGGCAGCTAAGGTAAGTCACCTGAAACGGCCCATCGCTTTTAAAATGGTTCCTTTGATTTTCCATTACCTTTATCGAAAATCGGGATACATCGAATTAGATTACTTGGTTCTTCCTCAAACGCGTTTCGAAAAAAAATGCGATAATTGTGGATAATATACTCTTCCCAGGGAAGTCTATCAATTCGGAGTTCATGACTCTAGCAATAATTAGTGATCGACTATAAAGATATCTCGATTTTTCATCAATTAAGCAATTTCAGTCACCCCAGCAGAAATTTCATCCAATATTAGGCATCAAAACCGCCCACAAATTCGACTTTGAATTCCACAAATTTCTCTTGTCAGCTAAATTCGATAATTTAGTTCATCTAAGAACTCGAGCTAAATATTTTGACTCTTTGTTTTTTACTCAACTTTGTTTCGTAATAAAATCAATGAATGCCGAGTAATTGCACATTGCCTGAGTAACAATTTACTCGCACTATATAACTCTACCATTAGTTTAAAATAGGTTGAAAGGAAATACGAATGATTCAGTCATTAAAATTTGTGTTTATCGCTACTTTTAAGTAAAATACCAATGGTTACTCATGCAACATACGCAATGCGTGATAATTTTCCTCCCGGTGTGTATAATATCGACCTCAGCTTTGTCTAATAAAGCAATATTATTAATTATTTGTTATTAATAACCACAAGCTGATTAATTCCGCGAGTGAGTCACATAAAACGATACAATGTACGATAGGTTCGATTTTCATCGTCAGTGAAGTTTTAAAGAATCAAGAAGGTTTCAAGAAAACTATTCAATTCTCCCCGAGATAAGACAAAATAAAGAACAATTGCATCGGCATCTCAAATGTGTTCTTTTTTACCTAAAACGGCTCTAAATAAGCTAAAATATCAATGTTTTTTCTCCTCCCCCTCTTCACAATACAGCTCTTGGTCCTCCTTGCTCTGGTGGCCGTGTCCCAGGCGGGCGTCATCCCATCTGCCGGATACTACGGATCTCCGTTCGCCTTCCACGCTCCCACCTTCGCAGTGGCCAAACCACTTATCACCGTGGCCAAACCAGTGGCCATCGCTAAGCCAGTCGTCGTCGCTAAGCCAGCCGAGCCGGAGCCCTTTGACCCCAACCCTTCATACAGCTTCCACTACGAGGTCAAGGACGCCACCACCGGAGATGACAAGTCCCAGACAGAGTCCCTGGAGAACGGAGCCATCAATGGCATGTACTCCCTCGTCGACCCAGATGGCTTCAGGAGGACCGTCGAGTACACCGCTGACGACGTCAACGGATTCAACGCCATAGTCAACCGGGAACCCATCGCCGTGGCCGTAGCCAAGCCAGTGGTGGCCATAGCCAAGCCAGTATTGACTGTTGCCAAGCCCCTGGTCTACCACGCCCCCTGGGCCTCAGCCCCTGTGGCACACGCCCCCTGGGCCACCGCCGCTGTTTCCCACGCACCCTGGGCCTAAATCAACCCTTCCTTCCATTATAAACCCCACAGCGCCGTCCAGAAGGTTTTCCACTACTAAAAAAAAACCATCTCTGAACGACCGCAAAAATTTAAATCCTGTAATATACTCCTGTAAAGTTGTACAAAGTGAAATATATGTTCTCCTATATTTTTTGAAAGACTGATGTTTTTTTTAAAGCCCATTAGAGAAAGTTTACTTAACCGTTAAACTTGGCCACTTTGCGCTTGCGTTTAAATAAATAAATCATACGTAATTCCACTGCATTAACTATGTGTGTAAATACCATACGACAGCTTCAATAGCAAAATCACTGAAAAATCTCGTCAACCTATCTGGATTACAACTACAGTTGGATATAAGAATCATAAAGTAATAATAATAATCATATTAATTTCTATTTCGGTCGTCAAAAGTAACTCGCTCTTCGATTCGAAACTATTATGATTTCTGCTAATTCCTTGGTGAAAGACGTTTCGTTTTAAACGGTCTTCAAACTTCCACAAACTTCCATTGCCCCCAAACTCCAAACTTCTTACATACTACTATAGATACGACTATTAT
Source organism: Ischnura elegans (assembly GCF_921293095.1). Taxonomy (NCBI): domain Eukaryota; kingdom Metazoa; phylum Arthropoda; class Insecta; order Odonata; family Coenagrionidae; genus Ischnura; species Ischnura elegans. The sequence goes on along the minus strand of NC_060254.1, from coordinate 110,793,153 downwards.
AAGCCGTCTTTTAGAACAGAAACAGCGTCATTTTGCTTCAATCTTGTGTAAAAATATTAATTGAACTTTTTCAGTGATCAGCGAGATGCCAAGAGAACTCATATATCACACATGCCTCTGGAAGAAAGCTGTACAAAAATAATCATCGCAATTCATCAATACGAAGATTTATTTTAATCTGTTCTCCCATCAGCTAACCTTCTCATATTCACGAATTTATTTTCTATTACATCCGTAATAACTTTTCCTTTATCCTATGCAACTCATCCCTTACTTCGTCTCTATTCCAGTCCAATTCCACTGCGGTAATTACCTTTGTCAGATAGGCATGACTCGTTGACAGCAAAATGCGGTTAAAATGCACAAAAATATTTCCATGTCAGACCATTTATCCGCTCATTGCGCACACTACAAATACCTCGGGTGAGAGACTCACGGGCTTCCAACCGGGTTAAAACGACGACGACTCCACGTCACTAATATTTTATTTCTTCAACCGGACCTGGAGGCATACTGCGATTAAAATATATTAAGTTCTCCGCATCTCTCTACTAGATATCTGCTCGATATTGCTAAAGCAATGCTAGCCGTTTTCAAAGAGCTAATATCTATAAATCCTGTCAAATTCTAAATGATATACGACTAGGTTTTCATGTAACTTTGATTTAGAGAATGATAGGAGAGGAGAGGAGTGGATTTGATGAACACAACTACTTTGTTGTGCAATATATCTATCAGCTCGCGTGGAAAAATAAACCGCTCTTTTCAGCTGATAAGCGATATGATATAAAGAATAATTTATATTCTTATGCCTGCTCAAAGATAATTGGTAGCGCAAGGTAGGAGTGATATTATAAAAATTCACATTTGAAGTAGACACCAACAAAATGGGAAATATGGGAGACGCAATATACCCAACTTTATTATCTATTTAAGCTTAGCCGTGCACTTCATGTCTCCAATAAGGAATGCCAAAGCGACATTTTAACTGATTTCCACGCAGCGCTTTCAGTTTAAATGTTTTGAAGACTTTGGTGTGTGGCTGCCGTGTACAAATGACCAATCCTCTCCTCCCCCTCATTCTCTTAATCAAAAGTTATATGAAATGAAATCTTACATTAGATCCAGAGTGACTCTTAAGCTTTCAGAGAATAATCTTATCAAGTTTCTTGAATCACGACGAAAGATTAATAGGAGACAAGTGAAAATAAGGCTGCATAAAGACTTGCGAAAAAATACCACTGATGGAAAACTGATTATTGGCGAAAAATAGCATATAATTATACTAATTACAGTCCAGCCAACGAACTAGATCATCTAGGAACAACCAGTGGGAACCGCTGGTTCATATGTTCCCTCGGTTGAAGAAGAGTGGAATGGATAGCCCCAAACGGAATCACACTTTTGAGATAATCTACAATTTTTTGCACAATATTCATGAAAACCCCAGTTCAAATGAAGCAATAGCGCGTATTAATGTTTTCAATTGAATCTGCATAAATTCATGAGAATTCGTTTCTGCACCGCATTGAAAACAATAGACGCACGACACACGATTATGGACCAACATCCGGAATGCCAAAATGATATATTTTGAATCATTTTGGCATTTCAAAAATTTAACTGTAAGCAGATGAAGTTGTTATGTATTAAAACTAGACGATTACCCTCGTCAATAAAAGTACGCGTTTTATGATGTGCGGCCCCCATTACTGGTCCATAATCTTGTTTAGGGACAGAATGCAATTGGAAGCTGAAGTACAACAAGCAAAATTCTCTTGGCAATAAGAAGCAAAAATATTACATCGAATTAAAATTACTCTTACAAGTCATATACAATTGTAAGTACATAATGAGAACATATAGTACGAGGCGAGTAAGGGCCATTTGGTCACAGTAGGAAATATATTCAAATGAAACACATTTATTTGGCTACAAACCTACTTCACTTCTCTGCATAATCGCCGTTCTCTTCTAAGCATTTTCCATAGCGCTGCAACGGCTTCTTCAACCCCTCTGTAGAGAAGCTCGAGAGTTGAACCAATTGGACTAAGCCACAGCCTCACACTGCTCTCAAAACCAATAAGAAAACTCAAGATTTTCTCAGGGAACTCTTTGACCACCAACCGTGCAGTCCTTACCTACGTCCTCTCCTTGCACTTGAAACAGTTGCTCCACAGTGGACAACATTTCGAAACCGAAGAGGAACTCAACGGCGTTGTCCATTGGTTGAACTTTCAGGCGGCAAACTTCTATGCAGAGAGGTTAAAGAAGCGGTACGAAAAATGCTTAGAAGTGAACGGCGACTACGTAGAGAAGTGAAGTAGGTTTGCAGCCAAATAAAAGTGCAAATAAAATGCGTTTCATAAGAGTATATTTTTTCATGTGACCAAACGGCCCTCAGTTATGAATTTGCCTCGTAGTAATTAGGAGGAATATACAAATCAGGCAAAAATTTCCTGGACCAATTTGAAAAAATATACCAAATAAATAAACTAAATTCATTGACATAGGTGTTTGTAAGTTAGGTTTGAAACATTTTGAACGAGCGTCTTGGCAGGTGGCAATCCACATTTATTTCGGTAGCAATTCGGAATTGATAAGGGCGGGCGAAGGAGAGGAGAGAGCCTCAGCGCAAGCGATCTTTCGTCCCACAAAGGTAAAGGTAACCACGCGACAATGAAAGAAAAAACTATTCTCCAATGGCCGTCGCCTTAGGGATCATGTCACAGGAACGAAAAAAGTGACTGTCCTGGCACATTATCAGTTATTATGCAGAGCAAATATTCATTGTAAATATAATAATTTTATTGCATTATCATTGACTAAATAATTTATTTCAGCCACTACATTTTATAACTCTAATTTAATACCAGAAATTTTATGAACAACAATTATTACAATATTATTTAATGGCTAATACTTTCATTTTTCACTTGACCTTGAAATATTATGGCACCAAGGATGAATGGAAGAAGGTTATCTTTTAAAATTAAGATAAAAATTTAAACCAATATTTCCCATTTTTGACGCCAACTTATCATGACGGCTTGACCCGAGACGATTATTTTATTTCCCTCTAAAATGGGCAAACGCCCAATCAGCAAGTTAGCTTCCCAAATAATTACTTTAATGCGGCAAAAGGTACCAATCGTGCTTAAATGCATCAAAAATATATATTAACCCTTAGGCTGCGGGAACGTTTTTAAACGTTCTGCATGGTGAGTGCGGGAAAAACGTTTTTCTACGTTTGACCAGATTTTCTTACCACTGGCAGACTTCCCTTAGGATTTTATTGCCATTCTTTCCGCGGTTGCTTGAACTCGACCCAACCTAGTGGCAGAGAGCACAAAGGCGTCTTTCGAGGACTGGGCACTAGGGCGGATCGGAAAAATCGATTTTTTTCAAATCCATCTGGCCCAATGAAAAAAAGTTGTGGGACCGATCAAAAATAAGGCCTGAAAAATTTGAGACCTCTAGGTGAACCCCTGACCCTCGCTCAAATGCAATTTAGGGGGGGAAGGTCGAAATTCGAAAAATATAGTATTTTATGGTCATTTCCTATAGATTTTGCCGAGTTACTGCCCTTCTAGGGCAAAACTTTCGTGCATTTTGACGTATCTGTCACCGTTTAGCCACAAAATGCCTAATTTGAGTCCGCGCCCGCGAAGAAAATATTCCAACGCCCACGCAGCGTCGCGGATACAAGAGCCGCAAGCCGATCCCCTCCCCTCCCCGCTCGCTTCTACCCCTCCCACGCCTCCAATACAGCAAAATTCATCCCGCGTATGCTGCTAGGAGGTCGTTTGTCTTTTATAATATAAATCGGAAGATGGTAGAAGGTAATGAAGGAAGCTTAGTGAGACGACTTGTCCCTTATTAGGCGCCTCGTCGGGGTTAAACAAATCGATGTTACCAACTTTTAGAGAAGTGATGAAATATTTTTAGATCCGAGAACGCAGGAAAGGAGCCTAAGGTCCATGAAAAGGCCTCTCGGGTGGCTATAAAGGTGTGCGAACTATGGTGACGCTTCCCTTCCATTATGTGTGTCACTAAATGGATTTAGTGGTACAACAGGAAGTACTAAAACTTACGGAAAATGCGAACAGGCCAAAAGTAGGGTTATTGCTTAAGTACAAACCTGAAGCACTTTTGAAAGAACATTTGAAATTATGCGATATTTTTGCGTGTAAGTGCAAGAAGGAGCATAATGTTCCCCCCAATGAAGAAGTATGTTGAGAGACCAGCGGACGAAACTAAAGATGATGGCTGCTGGCTTGAGTCCTAAAGAAACTCGACAACTTAGGAAAAAAAGAGAATCGTCGGAGAGCGTTGAGTCGACATCGTCAATTCTTGTATGGGAAAATAGTATCAAAAATTTTCTTCATCAATTCATCCGAAGAAAATTAAACTGAAGAGAAATTACCCGATTTTTATCTCTACGTTCCTCATCAAATAAAAATTCAGGACTAAACTCAAACTGGAACTTCTTCGTGGAAAATGCGTCTGCCAAATGTGATAGAGGTAAATGCAAGAAGCAAGAAACCAATGATCGTCCCCGCAACTTTAGTTGACGCAAAAATAATAACTTCGTAAGAAACATCCAAGGTAGTTTGCAAGAATTACTTACGTAGACAGAAAAAGATGCTTATTATTGTGAATACGAAAAGAGAGGTATCAAAGGGTGTCATCAAAGGGCTACATTTTTATGGAGTGAAAGACTATACTTTTGTCTGATGAAAAAAGGCAAGAGTACTTATCAATCCAAGTTTAGAGGGGAATGTGTGATGTTAGTTGAAGAACCAGGGTCCCACTTTTGGGTTTGCCTCCACCGTCGGAGGATTAGCAAAAGTTATAAAATCTGCGATCCTCGATTCCTTTCCGAGTGAAAATTAGATACACAAAAATAAAAAGGATTTGAATGCAATGGTGAATACCGCCCAAAAAGGAGGCATCATCCCTATGCTACAAGCATAATTCCAACATCCCTTGCTATGTGAGTAAACTCTTCTCGGGATTCCCACCGGGTTAATTTTTCCATTATGGCAAACGTTTCAAGCTCCGACTCGGGGCTCATTATCAGGGATAAATTTCGTTGAATCCCGAGAAGAGTTTACCCACATCATTCGCCGGGAAAGCATCAAACCATATTTCATCCCTTACAGAGGTCTATTTGCTAATTGCACTAAGTTGACTTAGATTTGCGGCATAAACATTGGGAGGGCAATCTAAGGACCGAATTTTGCGTTGTTGCAAGAATGCGTTTGGCGGCCGATCCGAGATTTTTTAAAGAGCTGGATTTTAATATCAACTTAAAAGGACTACTCGCTGATGACATATTGGAGAGAGACCACAGTACCTCCGGCTACATCTGACCTTAGTGCTGTGGATTTTCAAAAATCTATTGATGAACTTTCAAATTTGAAGTTAAATATTTCTTTTCATTATAGATACGGACGAGAGATTCGTGAAGAAATTCACCAAAACTTTGTTGACAACATCGAAAGACGAGGAATGACACTGGCATAAGAAATACAGATTGGAAAGCAGGTAATTGAAAAATTCTCTCGTGATTGTTCCTCCACAGACGATACTGAAACATTAAATATTTATACTAACGAAGTAAGACGCACTTGGTGTGAATTTTGGTGCATTTGGCGCGTGGGAGAAGCTTGCGGGGAGGGGACGCGAGCGGCTTTCGCCCAAAATCCATTTAATCACATCTGTCGGACAAAGCCGGAATTGGAGCGCATATCCGAAGTTGGCAAACCTTCATAGCCACTCGAGAGGCCTTTTTATGGACCTTAGGCTCCTTTCCTGCGTTCTCTGATCTAAAAATATTTCATCACTTCTCTAAAAGTTGGTAACATCGATTTGTTTAACCCCGACGAGGCGCCTAATAAGGGACAAGTCGTCTCACTAAGCTTCCTTCATTACCTTCTACCATCTTCCGATTTATATCATCAAAGATAAATGACCTCCTAGCAGCATACGCGGGATGAATTTTGCTGTATTGGAGGCGTGGGAGGGGTAGAAGCGAGCGGGGAGGGGAGGGGATCGGCTTGCGGCTCTTGTATCCGCGACGCTGCGTGGGCGTTGGAATATTTTCTTCGCGGGCGCGGACTCAAATTAGGCATTTTGTGGCTAAACGGTGACAGATACGTCAAAATGCACGAAAGTTTTGCCCTAGAAGGGCAGTAACTCGGCAAAATCTATAGGAAATGACCATAAAATACTATATTTTTCGAATTTCGACCTTCCCCCCCTAAATTGCATTTGAGCGAGGGTCAGGGGTTCACCTAGAGGTCTCAAATTTTTCAGGCCTTATTTTTGATCGGTCCCACAACTTTTTTTCATTGGGCCAGATGGATTTGAAAAAAATCGATTTTTCCGATCCGCCCTACTGGGCACCCTCACCACGGGGAGCGCTACCCAGATTATCCCTTCTTCGAGAGAGAGGTCTCTCTGCTCTCCGCGGCACATTCACGAAGAAAACAATTCCAATGAATCCTTACATTTCCTAGGAATTTTTTAATCTTGTCATTGTCCATTAGCCGGGGAAACTTATTTGAAAGCATTGGTTATTCTTTCTTATACTTTCGGTGGTGGGTATGTCGCACCTGCGTAATTACCAAGGACATTTCTTTCCTTTGAGTATTATAATCTCGTTCTGGATTTCCCACCGAATAGGTTTCCCTTCGAATATCCCGTCTTTTCCACATGCTCTATTGATCTTTGCTCAGTTTTTCCAGAGTTTCGGTGGTGTACGTTTGCTCCTAATCAAGTACCTACTCGAGTGACTACATTTTGTGAATCTCTTCATTTATTTTCACTATGGATAGTGAAAGTTTGCCATCTCGGCCAAAAAGGAGAAAGGTTTCTCTCGTGGATGAAGTTCTCAATATTTTATTCGACTCTGATTGTAAGAGTGAGGACGGAAATTTTTCCGATTTGTCTGTGTCTACCAGGGATACTGAGAAGGATGAGGATGATGCAAATGATTCTGGCGATGGTGGTCCATTCAATTTGGCTGAAGACATTGAATCCGCATCATCTTCTTGGTCCAGAACTGATGATTTTACTCGTCAGATTTTCCAGTTCGACAGCTCCTCATCTGGTGTAATATCGGACCACCTTCATGAGAATGCCTATTATATCCTTTATTATCCATTATCTTTACCTACCGCATCCAAACATACGTTCCAAATGCTCCCCAAAGTTCAAATCGGCTGAAGTATGGTTGAAATGTTGAGGAATATGGTTAAAAATCAATGGATTTTTTTACTGTTTGATATCAAATCGCTCATAAAAATATCATGCTGGCCAAATTTGAGGAAAGAAATTCATTTACATTCAATTTAGAAAAAGTAACGTTCAAATATTTTAATTCCAATTATGATTCTTAGAAAGGGCTCAATTGTATTCATGGTCTGTCGTCAGGGGGTAGGGTGGGTAGTCCCGGATTATGAGGGTCCACTACCTGCTAGACGCACGCCCGGGGTCGACGGAAAAATATCTTCCCCGTTCATGTCCCGCACACAGTGGCAGAAAAATTTTGACGCTCCCGCAGCTAAAGGGTTAAGAGGTACGTTACATTCACTTCGCTTAACTTGATTAAGTAGAAAAGAAGGCCGCGGAAATCAAATCAGTAGTTGACTGCAGGCATTCAAGATTAAGTAGGGCTGCAACTAAATTGCATAAGAGTAAAAAATTAGACAAATATTACAGCAGTCTTCCCATCAATGGCCTCCAATCCATGAGGCAAAGATATAGGGCTCTAAGTGTGCATTGGAGGACAAAGTAGTCGTGATATCAATCCTAACGTAAATGCTAATCAGTTATGTTGCCCATCCAATGAGAAGTGAAATTGCTTGATGACGCCTGGTACCCTCTGCTTCTTCGATTTTGGATTCCCAATCGGATAGAGACTTGGTCATGCTCATCATCCTGCACACATTTCTCTTTTTGCTGTAAGTTTGATAGGCATTCATGTTTTTGGTACAGGCAACTGTCTCTCCAATAATCTACATTACGTAGGCAGTATTCATAAGGAAATTAAATGCTACAATAAACCATAAAGGTAAATTCAGAACGCATCCAGCTATGGAACGGATTCACGCAAATATTTGTAAATTTTTATTTTTTTCCAATGCTGTCTTTTTTACATGAACGTATACTATATAAAGCCAATCGCCCCAACGGCAAAAGCTACGAATTTTGATTGAGGAATGAACATGTAATTTCAAACTTCTCCATAGCCTGTTTACGGAGTGGGAAACATGTCAAATGACACCACGCGATTTCCACAATATTTCGGAAATTTATGATCAATTTCTAAATAACAAAAGCTATTACCCTAAAGTACTGGCCGACTTCATTCTTCAAGGAGATGGACTGGAGTGAGTGGAATAATTTACCTATCTTCACCAAGGAGGCGAGATACACGACAGACATTCGCATGGCCCAATTAAAGACAGCCTTCAGAGATGATATTCCATTTCTTACAAGACCATACGACTGGAGCCAAGGATTCAGCATGGGAAAGTATTCAAAAGGGTATTCGCATTTTAAGAATCATGCATCATTGGAAAGCTGATCAAAAAAAGACTTGAACCTTTCGAGAGCTGGTCGTGGCGGTGCATCTTTACTTTAGTTATATCATAAGGGTTGCTGTCTTTACACTAACGATTGAAACGGAAATATTTCTTCAGACACCACTGCTTCCGACATTGTTATAAGGAAAAATAATTGCATAAAATCCGGATGTTATGAATTTAGGATTTTTGCAGACGTAAACGGTTTTCGACTAGAACTGATCGGCGTGCACCAACTGAAGATGAAAAGGACGGCAGGGGAGAAATAAACCAGTAGGTGTGCCAAAAAATTAATTAAAGAACGACAATCGTGGAATACCACACCCCAGAATAGAACATGAATACGCCATATCAAAAGTAAGTATATTGGAGTGAAAATTGAAGAAAAAAAACTCCGAGGAAGACCGATAGAAGACCTTGAGTCGGATAAAAATGGACACGAGGAATGCGAGGGATATGAAGGAAGAGAATACAATTGCTGGAGATATGTATACATAATGTATGCCAATATTAGGCCTATGAAGAACATCGTTAGTATGAAATCGTGTCAGGCTTTATTTTGTGGAAGTTCGCTATATCCACGATGATGAACACAAATGTTAATTTCCACCATGGGCGTACCCAGCGAGGGGCAGGAGGGGGCAGCTGCCCCCCCCCCCCCCAGAAGCAAAATCGCAAATGTCTTCAAAGAAAATAATATTTTTTCAAGAAAATAATTTTAAAAACTAATAAAGAGCTGTTACAGTTTCCTAAAAATGTTGATTTCATTCACCTTTTCCGTGCTTAAATCTTACCTACAACTTGAACAGCCATGGTTTGCCCCCCCCCCCCCCCAGTTTTCATCTTGATTACGCCCTTCATTTCCAAACTTTTTAATTCAGCACTCAACGTCCAACCATAGTTTATTATAATAATAATTTATTTACTCCTACATTTTGTTTTTACATGTGAATACAAAAATAACAAAAGAAGGAGCTTTAGGTGGTCTCCAAGGTAATACAGGACCAGAATTGAGCCACCATCAAATAAAAAAAGTGTATGCCAATAAAAGGAAATAATAATGCAGCAAGTGATACATGAGTGTTTTAAATAAATAACATGAAAATAACATTTCAATTATTTCTAGCGAGATAAGCCAGTCTTTAGCAAGTCTTCACATTACATTTGAGGATTTCTTTTTATATTCTAGCGGGCAGTAAATGAAATAACTTTGGCCCCATGTAAAGAAAACAGCGCTTATATGATGTTAACTTAGGTCTGTTTACTATTACAAATGACGCACTCCTTCACTTGTTTCAACGCATTATGTCGTTTTCAAGGTTGAAAACACCTTGACACGATGACACGATGCGTTGAAACCTTTGGTCGGTCGTTAAGAATGTTGAATTAAAAAATGTGGAAATTACCATTTGTGTCCTTCGCGATGAAACATCGTTAGTAAGTACTATGAATTTAAGGATACCCCGAAAATATCAATATTCATACGTATTACAGCAATCCTGAAGTAGCTGTAAGTATACTGAAGGCCTCCATTTCTCTCTCTTCCAAGTGAGTATTTTTTTACACCCCTACGACTCCTTTCCCCCTTCTTACCCTTCTTGATCTGACCTATTGGTGCTTGCCCCATCGTCTTCCTCTGGGGACTTCTCCATCAATTTTTCCTTTAATTATGTTTCTCGCATAACTGCTTTGTCTAATTACGCAATCCACAGTGTTCTTCTCTGGGATGTGATGATCCTTTTAAAATGTACTTCCTTCTCCTATTCCACTACACAACCCCTTATTTCTCCTATCTATCTCTCTGTGCATTCATCTTCGTCATCCTCCTCTAGCACCACATCTCCAAGACTTCTATTTCATTTCTGTACACTATTTCCAACCCCCTGAATCATAGAGTACCGCTGGCAACAAGCATGTTTTCACACACTGTATCCTAGTCTCCAGTGTCATTATGCTATTCAACATAATGGACATCTCTTTACCATGACTGCCGCTTTGTCTATTATTTATTTGACGCTTGATTATTGCCATATGTCACAAATTAATATAAAAATAAGGCATCATATTCAATAAAAACTGCAATTTCATGATTGGAATATTTTTCCAAACTTCTTTGAATAACCATCATTAGACATCAACCCAGAATTATATTAAAGAGATTAGGAAGAAAATAAGCGATGAAAAATCAACAAAATTTATCGTCACACACGACAGCCAGCAACCTCTATGTGGTCACTAACTGGCAACTGCAGGCCATCCTGCCACAGTGGGCGCCGATTCAGGAGAAATTAGCGATCTTCCGAATTTCCACGTTACGAAAGGATGGGAGTGGACGAATTTCGGTATGGCGATCCACTTTTTATGAGATGTGTGGATAAAAAAACCTACGTCGGGAGCAAACTAAGGAGGCGTCACCATGAGATGGGTGGGGGGGGGGGGGGAATCTTAACCCCCCCCTGGGGGTGTGGTCTTCTCTGGACAAGAGACGAGCGGGTATATAAGCTGAGGACCGCGTCCAACAAGGCACTTGATTCAGTTCAACCAGCGAAAATGGCAGCTAAGGTAAGTCAACACAAACGCTCCACCGGGTACTTCTATATTAGCTTCCTCTCTTATATCAGTGAGAACGGGCAGGAATCACATCCTAATCGAAAAGCGGGACACATCAAATTCCACTATTTTTTTCTCCCTCGACCACGTTTTGGAAAAAAAGATAATTGTGGAGAATATACTTTCCATGAACGCCGATATCTCCGGGAGAGAAAGCGGGACACATCAAATTCCACTATTTGGTTCTCCCTCGACCACGTTTTGGAAAAAAAGATATTTGTGGAGAATATACTTTCCATGAACGCCGATATCTCCGGACTTCATAACACTAACATTGGTTAGTGATAAAACGCAAGGATATCCCCTTTTTTAACCCACTAACGCGAATTCAGTCACTCCAGCAAAAATTGCAGCCAATATTAGGCGTCAGGAACGCTCCACAATTTTAATGCCTCAATTTCCCTAGTCGCATAAAATTCGCTCGGGATAATTTCGTTCATCGAAAAACTAGAAATCTATATATTTCCTTTCTTTGGCTCCATCTCAAGTTTGCCATGGCCTGAAATAATGTAAAACGGAAAAAATACTGTTTACATGAACAGCAATCTACCCGAAATCAATAACTCATGCGTTAGTTTGAAATGTATTAAAACGAAAAATGCCGTGTTAGAGTCAATTAAATTATTGATTATTGTTACGTTCAACACAAACAAAGGACTATAAATAAAATGATGAAACAACCGAATAGCGCAACTATAGAATATTTTCCTCTCGGGGTGTACCATGCCGGACTTAGCTTTGTCAATTAAAGTAAAATAATGTATGATCTTAGGTTTTCCCGGCGTATCAGTTACAGAAAGGTTTCTCGGGTTTTCCACCGGTTGATGTCGTCCATGTCAACCGACATTTCGATCCGCAACTTGATGATCATCCTCAGGAGATCTTCCGAAATCCATAACTCATGCGTTAGTTTGAAATGTATTAAAACGAAAAATGCCGTGTTACCGTTAGTGCCGTTAGTTAGTGCCGCAGTCCTCAGCTTATATACCCGCTCGGGTAGATTGCTGTTCATGTAAACTAAAATAATTATTACATTCAATAAAAATCCCCAAAATCTGGTTATTTTCGCAGGCCTTTATAGTAAACTTAAGTCAAATCAATGGTTTGTAAGTTCTTTTCATGGAATGGTAATATTATAGATTTAAAAATAAACTTTTTAATACTCCATGGAGATTTTTTTAATCCACCGGATTCGAACTTCTCAAGTGGAAGATAATATCAAGAGATAATAACTTAAACAAACTATTATTCGAAACCGGTATGGTTTTAAATAACTACTGAATGGAACATAAAACAGTATATTTTCCATCCAATCAAAATTTTTATCACTTGAAACACTAAAACGCACAATAGGTTCAGCATAAAGTCTCGTTAGGCAAGTTTAATGGCATCAATGTGGCTAGTAGAAAATACTACAACCCTCAAGAAATTTTATACTTGAAGACACAATACAGTACACAAGGTAAAATATTGTGTCAAAAATTACCTGTAAGATAAAAATAAAGGAATAGTGCGACGATAAACTCGTAGTAATGTTCTTTTTCTTAAAACGGCTCTAAATAAGCTAAAATATCAATGTTGTCTTCTCCTCCCCCTCTTCACAATACAGCTCTTGGTCCTCCTTGCTCTGGTGGCCGTGTCCCAGGCGGGCGTCATCCCATCTGCCGGATACTACGGATCTCCGTTCGCCTTCCACGCTCCCACCTTCGCAGTGGCCAAACCACTTATCACCGTGGCCAAACCAGTGGCCATCGCTAAGCCAGTCGTCGTCGCTAAGCCAGCCGAGCCGGAGCCCTTTGACCCCAACCCTTCATACAGCTTCCACTACGAGGTCAAGGACGCCACCACCGGAGACGACAAGTCCCAGACAGAATCCCTGGAGAACGGAGCCATCAAGGGCATGTACTCCCTCGTCGACCCAGATGGCTTCAGGAGGACCGTCGAGTACACCGCTGACGACGTCAACGGATTCAACGCCATAGTCAACCGGGAACCCATCGCCGTGGCCGTAGCCAAGCCAGTGGTGGCCGTTGCCAAGCCAGTGTTGACTGTTGCCAAGCCCCTGGTCTACCACGCACCCTGGGCCTCCGCCCCTGTGGCACACGCACCCTGGGCCACCGCCGCTGTTTCCCACGCACCCTGGGTCTAAGTCAGCACTTCCTTCCTTATATACCTCACAGCGCCGTCCGGAAGGTTCTCCAATATGAAAGAGAGCCATCTCTGAACGACCGCAAATTTAAAATCATGTAATATACACCTGTAAAGTTGTACAAAGTGAAATATATGTTCTCCAATATTTTTTGAAAGAATACTGTTTCATTATGAATTCCTAGAGAGAAAATCTACCATAGAATTGAACTTGGCCACTTTTAGTGCTCAATTAAGTTCTTTCAGCGTTCAATGCTGATTTTGGCTTGGTATTCACAACTCCTTTCTATTCGGAGCTGTATCCGCTTACACGATTTTCATCCAGCCGGGCCAAAATAAAAGTAAAGATACGTATTACAGCAGCGATACCAAACTATTAGCTATGTGTAACGTACTTTCCTACATTTAATCGATAAAATGAATCATGAGGTTTTAAACTGCAAAAATTAACGATAACTAATAACGTGGCAGAGGATACGTTTAAAAACTATTGGACGGCGTCTACCAGCAAAGACGCTTAATAATTTCATCACACTATGTGGGTTACAACTGCAGTTGGATACACGAGTCATTAAATAATAATTACAAGCATTTTAATATTTATATTCGGTGGTGCTAAGTAACTCGCTTCTCGATTCAATACCATTTTCATTTCAGTGAAATCTTTAAGAAAAGGTGTTTCCAATAAATCGGCGTTTAAACTTCCGCAAACAAGCGTAACATTTACCCCAAACCACCATCTTCACTTTCCGCATCAATGGGACGATTTCAATCCGCAGCGATGAGAATTAATTCCCACGCAATGAACGAAACATCTTGAAGGAATTAGTCGAAAACCGAAACACATCTTGCAGATTACGAGTTGCAAACTCCCGAAAATGCCGTAAAATAAGTTCCGTTTGTTCGCGTGGGAGCATACTGCAACGAAACTATTATAAATCTACTAATATAAACTAACAATCATAACAGGAAAAGTTTTATTTTGTTTTAAGCTTGCATAAAAATGTAAATAACACTTTCAGTACCCGTTTCCGTAATCGAGAGGCAAAGAGTACTGTTTCACCGCATACGTCTCGGGAAGAAAGCCGAGCAAAAATCATAATTCAACAATACGAAGAATCGGTTCTCTCGTCAGCTAAATAGCTCGTATTCACGAATTTCTTTTCTTCATGATAGTACTTTGTACTACTTTTCATCTTTCAGCTGGCATAAAAGTATTGACAGTTTTTTCAGGTAATCAGCGATTTGATATATAGAGAGCAATTTAAATTTTTACGCCAGCTCAATGATGATAGGTATTCAATAAAAGATGAACAGTAACACGAATGCATTAATAAAAATTTATATTAAAAGTTGATGCGGACCAAATGCGAAATATGGGAGACACGAAATACTTCATTATTATTAATCTTCAAAATTATTACCTATATAAGCTTAAACCTGCACAACAAAATATGAGCATTGTAAAATTGTTAACTGAGTTTAACATAATGTTCATGTGTTCCAGTTCATTGTGCTCAGTTACCAACTTCAAATAATGGAATTCATCTGAGACTTAACTAGCTGTCGAAAATTATGTATTCTGAGGAGTGGTTATTTATAGTTCATTGGTTTCTGAAAGGTATTGTTTCCTATCCTTTAAATTGATATTTACTTAAAAGTACAAATAAATTGAAATTTATGGGCGGTTTCGAGTCTATTAGCTATGTTCCTCATGTTTTACTTCAGCTTAAATCTCCTCTGAGAAACACTCTTGCCGTTTTTTTTTCAAATAATTTTCGTTTGCTCTGTCGCCCTAGTTGGGCAATGACGCTATAATTATTATAATTAAGTATTCTTGCGATTAAGGTAAGTTTACACGGAGCATCACGAAGAATTCCGGGAGAATCCCCTCCCTTTGTGGACGCTCTTCAATTCACAATAAGGCCTACTCTCTCTTATCCTATATAAAAATCATTTTATCTTTCTTCCTCTCCCTCGTTTACCGTCTAACACTACTTTCAACACCACCCTTCCTCGTTAATTACTCGCTCCATCCATAACTTCAGTCTCCTCCGCACCTCATCAAGAAGCTGCCTCTACTCACCCAACATGTCTACCACTTCGTTCTTAACAAAGAAGCAGGAGCAATTTCCACAGTCTTATTTTTACTATACGACCGCGCTTTTTCTCATAGCATCATCACTTCTTTCTTCTTCCTTACCGTTCACTGCACCTTCTCCATTCTTCGCCATACCCATATCTTGCCTCCTCCCTATGTGTCCACGTTTCCGCACTGTAATGCCCTACACTCTAGATCAAACTCTTCGCTAACCTTTTCTATAAACTCCTAGATAACGTTCCTCTCCTTCCTGTTCCTGAACGTCTTCTTCGCTAACGCAATTCTCTTCCTGATATCCTTACTACCGTATCCGTTATCCTCTAACCTTCCGCCTAAATAGTTGAACTTCTCAACCTGCTCAAGTTTTCACCACCCAACTTTATATTAAGTCTCATATTCCCAGCTCCCAATGCCTTGTAGAACCGCATACCCTTTCTCTTCTCGTGATTAATCTTCACGCCATAATCCTCACAACGCTCGTGTAACGCATCCACAAGAGCCTGCAGCCTCCTCTCTTACTGGCCGATCAACGCCTGATCATCCGCGAATCTCTCTGATTTTAACATCATTCCTCCTACTTTTACTCCTGCTTCTAGCTCATCCCACGCTTCCCTTACCATCTCCTCAGCGTACACGTTAAAGAGCAGCGGCGATAGAGGCCAGCCTTGCCTCACCCCTCTGCAAATGCTTGCCCGCCCAGATTCTCCGTCCACGAAGCAGGCATTCACGTCCTGGTTAAAGTCTAGGCTTCTCTCCACTAGGGACCTCATTACCGCTATTTCATCTCGAGTTGACTTTCCTTTTCCGAATCCAAAGTGATATTCGTCCAAATATTCACTAGCCCTTGCCCCCATTCGTCTGTTTAATATTATCAGTACTAGTTTCGCCGCCCGCGATATTAGGCTAATAGTCCGAATCTCCGAATTCCACAGCTTTCTTCTTTTTCGGTGGCGGTATGAGAACCGTTTGAACGAAATCCTTTCGCCAATATCTCTCCTCATAGATCCTGCGCACTAGATCGAAAAACCGTCCTTCCTAGATTATTCAGAAGCCCATACAAGATACTGTACATGCCCACTGCTTTCCTGGCCTTCATGTCAGTAAGGGCTCTATCGATTTCCGAATCTAAGATCCCCGGCCTAAGATTATCTTCTTCTACTGCATTATGCAGGCATGAAAGGCCATACGAAGCAACAACATTACAGCGAAGTACCTACTACTACACTAAGAAACATAACGACAACATACAGCAATAATTAAGAGGAAGATAAAAATCACACAAATACTTGCCATATTATGATGCCATATTAATAAATTATATGATGCCATATTAATAAATTAAATTGATTGACATATTCGCATGAAAGTAGGGTTGAGAGATTTTGAGCGAGCTTCTTAATAGGTAAACATCCACATTAATTTCGGTATTCGGAGTTGATAAGACGCTGCCGAAGGAAAAAGCCTCCTAAGCCATCGGCGCACGCGGGCTTTCATCCCAAACACAGCGTCTGAATGATTTTAATTTTTTTCATTCCTGTAACGATTGATCACATTTCAAAACCTCTTACCGCTACAAAAGTAACACCTTGAGGGATCACCATTGCCCTACCTGTAAAAAAATTTCCATTCACTATCGTCATGAAAAAAATTAGGAACAATTATCGCGAATAACAACATGCGACAATGGAAGAGTCCTCTCCAATAACCGTAACGATTGTCATCATGCCACATGTAAGAAAAAATGACTGTGCTGGCAGTTTAGCTACTAGGCAGAGCAAACATATATATTGGAAATTGATAATTTTAGGATGTTATCATTAACTAAATAATTATTTCAGATACAGCTTTTTTATAACTCTGATTTAACAGAGGAAAATACATAAATAACAATTCTTATAATATTATTCAATGATTAATACTTTCATTTTTCACTTGGCCATGAAACCTTACGGCACCAAGCATGAATAGGAGAAGGTAATCTTTAAAAAGTAAGATTCATGACACTTACCTTTTATGACAAATTGATTTGAGACGATTATTTTACTCCACCATTCAATCGGCAAGTAAGCTTCCCAAATAATACTATCAACGCGGCTAAAGAAACCGATCAGGCTTAAATGCTTCGAATATATTTTACAATAAACGTCACGTTCAACTCGTTTTAATTGACAGGAAATAAGACTGTAGGAATCCAATCAAAATTTGGTTGCAGGCATACAAGATTAATAACTAGGGCAACAATAAAAATTCGAGAAGAGTAAAATATTACGTAATAATGGATATTTTACCAGTCTCTTAGTTTTCCATCCATTTCTCAATGAGATAGGAACTCTAAACACGCATTGGAGGTCAAGCCAATGGAAATATCAATTCTAAAGTAAATGCTATTTTGGTACCTATTTGACATTTTACCAATCCATTGGAAAATGAAATCGCTTGTTCATCCCTGGGTTCCCCTGGTTCTCCGATAACGGATTTCCAGCCGGATAAAAAGCTAGACTTGCTTTTTAAAACCAAACCATCTATTCTTTCTTTCAATTTCCGTTGCATTCATGTTTTTCACAAGAAACAGGCTCTTCAACTATGTAAATGACTTAAGTAGAATTACTAGAGGTAGATATTAAATACTATAATACTTTAGAAAGGTAAATTCAGTGTGCACGTTTGAACGAATTCGCAGAAATAATATCAATTGTTTATCGCAGAAGACGCAACTTTCACGCAACAAGTGATTTAAATAATAGCAGTCAGATTATTGAGAGAAAATCATATTTATGCTAACATGAACGAATGTTATATGTACTAAATAAATCGTGCTGCTGGCAAAAGTTCCGATTTCATAAATTGACCATGGAACGAACATTCCATTTCGAACCTCTTTAAAACTTGTAAATGGAACGGAATAAATAAAATATGGAATAGAATAAACGCGACTTCCACTATAGTTAAGGAATTTATGGTCCATTTTTAAAGAGTAAAAACTATAACCCCAAAACAGCGGTCAACGGCCATCATGAAGGAGAGTGCCAGGGGTTACAAAGATCATTGGACTGTCTCGGAGTCATCATAAACTGGGAAGCACAAAACACATGCAATCTTCCTATGGCCCAATTAAAGAAGCCTTAAAAACAAATATTCCTTTGCACTCTCCCAAGATCATACGACTGAAGGTAGGGATCCAGCATGGGAAGACATACAGGTGGGCAGTGGAAATATCAGAGACATGGACCATTGGAAAGATGATCAAGAAAAGACTCGAAGCCTTCAAAACGTGGTACTGGCAGTGGATGATGAAGATCAAATTAACGGTAAAGGGGAGAGTCGAGGAAGTGCAGCAAAGAAAAGGAAGAGAAAGAAAGAGATCTATTGAGCGCAGTGAAGGAGACGGTCGATAAGTCATATCATGGGACACAATAATTATTGGAGAAATATAATGCTAGGATAAGTTGAAATAGAAGCCTCGCGAGGAAGAATATGAGATAAATGACTGAGGCAGATAGAGAAAGAGGCAAGGAAAAAGAATGTCAGGGAAGCGACCAAAATAGCTAGGGAAAGTATTCCCTCGAAAATATAACACATGTATGTTGCATATATGAAACACTTTTATGACACAAACGTACGAAAAAAATGCAATTTTAAAAATGGAGCCTATCCAAGCTCATTTGATTCATGTACACTCATCAGTAGCTACGGCAAGTGAGAAAAAGGTGGCTTCAGAATGGATATGTACCCATTTTAGGCCTAAGAAGGCATTGGTAGTGCCATGAATAAAAGAATAGCCAGAAAATATATCAAAATTTAAAAAGTATTGCAAACCACAGTTTGTATTCTGCATCTCTCACTTTCTCCCTCACCAAAATCTAGTTCTTCTAGATCTTAACGACTCTTCACTCTCGTATTCTTTTTGATCTTCCCCATTTGGTAGTTGAACCTTCGTCTTATTCTGAGGACTTTTTCTTTATTTGACGCATGCTACACAGTAATATAACCATATGGCACCAAATGGAAGAAAAATTGCAATTTCATGACTGAAAGTCTTTCCAAACTCCTTCGAATACACATCATTAGACAGGATTCTCAGGAATTATAGTGAAGACCTTGAGAAGAAAGAAGCTTTTAAACCGTCCATAAATCACCACACACGACCTCGATGTGGCCACAAAACGAACAACTGCAGGCCTTCCTACCACAGAGGGTGCCCACTGAGGAAAAATCAGCGATCTTCCGAATATCCAGGTTACGAAAGTAAGGGTGGGGACGAATTAAAGCATGGCGATCCACTTTTTATGACACGAGTGGATAAAAAAAACCTATGGCGGGAGCAAGGTATGGACGCGTGCGTCCCAGTGAGATGAGTGGAAGGGAATATTAACCCCCCCTGTGGGGGGTGTGGTCTTCCCTCGACATGAGACGAGCGGGTATATAAGCTGAGGACCGCGTCCAACAAGGCACTTGATCCATTTCAAACACCGAAAATGGCAGCTAAGGTAAGTCACCTGAAACCGTCCATCGCTTTTAGAATAGTAATTTTTATAAGTGAAATTGTCCAGAAGGTCTAACAAAAAGCGGGATCCATCCAATTCCATGTTGTGAGTCTTCCTAGAATTTGTTTCAGAAGTAAACCGATAAATTTTGAGTAAATACTTCTGAGATAAATTTAACTTTGAACTCCACAGCTCTATGGTTAGCAATGGGGAAAAAGGATATTATATGTAAATTGGCTATCACTAGAATAAAAAGAAAGACATAGCCAGTGATTCAGTCAGCGAGCGAAAGACATTTCGGCCAGTGAAAATGGTCTCATAAACTCAGCTGATAAGCTCCATACACTTCACAAACTCGTTCAACCCAGAGGTATAGGGTGATAGGTGATGATAGAACTCAATCCACACTAGCAAACCACAAACGTGTGAATTTTTGCGCAAACGGGGACTTCTTTATTAGTGAAATTGTCTATGAACTATGTTCTCTACCGAAAAGAGGTATCTATCGATTATCATGCGCTAGAACTTCCTCGCGTTGATGAGGGTATTAATGAGGGTATTTATTGCGGAGAAAATACTCTTCACATGAACATCAATTTTTCTGGACTCCATACACTATATCATAATCTAACACTGGAGGAAAATACCCCTTTACGCTGGTTTACATCGGGATAAATGGTAATAGGCCGCGTGTTGTTTACAAATATTTTTAAAATTAAAATCAAGCGCTCAGCAAAAGACAATAAGGCCTCGTACAATTTTTTTCCTGTGCAAGCCCTGCGATGTAATTAAATCTTCAAGGCAGTCTATTTCGGCCCACAAGCATTTCAATAAATAATTCAAAGTATCTAATACATACACCTTACACATGTCCTTGTGTTAATTCCAATAGTCCGGGAAAGAAGAAAAGGAGTCACTCATAACAGCATCTAACGATTCCAGATACTCGCCCAGCTCCTTGTGAGAGGGAAATCGTCGTCAATCTATCCTTAAGCGACGGTTTTAGCCATTCATTTTCTCTTGCTGATTTTTATATCTAAGACTTAAATACCAAAATTTATATTTGGACAAGTCAACTTCAAAACCTGTAGCCAGTAACTTTTGCTGAAATAATATTTTTTATAAGAAACCTAAACAATCATATTTGAGTATCATTCACTGTTTAACAGGAATAGCTCGTTTGTAACTGCACTACTCACGATGCACTGCTGGTTATTAAACGATTTTTGACTGCGTGATAAAAAGCATATTAACTGACAATAACACCCGTTGAGGAGTAATTTTAAAAATTTACCCTGGGAGACCACAGTATTATAGACAATTGAAAAGGTTAGTAAATTTCGCGAGTGAAAAACATCTGCAGCCAACTCAAATATCGTTAGAAAAGCAAAATGAACAACGCCCTCAATGTAATGCACACTCATTATATTTTATAGGCACGACCTGGGAGTCACGAAACGTTAACATCTAAACAGATCGTGCATAAATACATCCGTTTTCTTGCCAAAATCGCGTGCAGACAGTAGGGAATCAAGAGAGGTGTGGGTTCGAGTGGACACATCACAAATGTAAAATAAGACGGACTCCTTTCACGCCGAATTATTTGCGAGGAGTCTCCTAGGGAATTTTTTAACTTGTTTAATTTGTTACATATCACCAAAGTTTTGAACGACTCTTCCGTTGTCATCAGTGTGAATGCATAAGCTTTACTGAACAAAAACATTTGAGATGTAGCAATAAACTGTCACAACATCATAATACTCCTGATAGGCTGTAGACATCTAGGTAGTTTGAATAAAAATGGGGAGTCCTAGCATCTTTTGTTCATTTTCTTTCACGCATTGCTAAGTTTTTATCCTGTACCTTGATTTTTCTTTTATATTTTATTCAAATATTTTTTCACGCCTGATCACAATATACTCCTTAGTAAAACTATCCCAGACATTGTATGAACGGCAGACAATAAATGTACTTTAAAAAGTTTTATTCTCTATTATTCCCATCATTTAAGGGCTTATCATGGTAAAGTATGAAATTATAAGTTAAATTAAACCTTGTTCATTTCCTCCTCTACACCATGCAGTTCCTCGCCCTCCTTGCTCTTGTGGCCGTGTCCCAGGCGGGCGTCATCCCATCTGCCGGATACTACGGATCTCCGTTCGCCTTCCACGCTCCCACCTTCGCAGTGGCCAAACCACTTATCACCGTGGCCAAACCAGTGGCCATCGCTAAGCCAGTCGTCGTCGCTAAGCCAGCCGAGCCGGAGCCCTTTGACCCCAACCCTTCATACAGCTTCCACTACGAGGTCAAGGACGCCACCACCGGAGACGACAAGTCCCAGACAGAATCCCTGGAGAACGGAGCCATCAAGGGCATGTACTCCCTCGTCGACCCAGATGGCTTCAGGAGGACCGTCGAGTACACCGCTGACGACGTCAACGGATTCAACGCCATAGTCAACCGGGAACCCATCGCCGTGGCCGTAGCCAAGCCAGTGGTGGCCGTTGCCAAGCCAGTGTTGACTGTTGCCAAGCCCCTGGTCTACCACGCCCCCTGGGCCACCGCCCCTGTGGCACACGCACCCTGGGCCTAAATCAACCCTTGGTTCCCTTATATACCTCACAGCGCCGTCCATAAGGTTCTCCACTACGAAAGAGAGCCATCTCTGAACGACCGCAAAAAATTTATATCATGTATTATACTCCTGTATAGTTGTACAAAGTGAAATATATATCGTCTCCTTCATTTTTTTGTAATATATAACTCTTTTTTATGAATTCCATGAGAGAAACCCAACTACAGCATTAAACTCAACCACTTTTTGTGCGCAATGTAGTTATTTCAAGAACATGTTTTTCCTGGCATTGAATTCACAACTCATATTTGATCAGTACTATGTTCTACACACTAACACGATTTTGATCTAAATCTAATTTCAGCCACATTGAATAGTATAGGTACTTATGTCGGCAGCGATACCAAATAATTAGTAGTATGTAAAAACCATGCTATATCGTTTAAAATGTAAGCGATCAAGTAAATCAAAAGGTAATAAATTATATAAATAAATGATAAGTAATTACACTGAACATGCTGATGGTGCAAATACCATATGACCGCTTAAACCAGATAAAACACTTAAAAATCATATATGTATTAAAAGTCAAACCATTTGGATTACAACTAATATTGGATAGTTCTTCAAAGAAGATGTAGATGATAGCATTGAATTCACAGCTGGTATCTGCTAAGAACTATGTCCAATACACTTAATCAATTTTTATGCAATGGAGCCACAATTAAAATAACATGTACTTATTTCAGCAACGATACCAAAGCATATCTCATATCAAAGCTATATACAATATTCTGTGCTTATAGTATTACATATAAGCGAATTATGAGCTAGTATATTGCGTAAGTAAATGATCATTAACTACACCGTAGACGCTTTTGTTGTAAATAGATGCTATAGGACAGCTTCCACTAGCAGAAACGCTGAAAAATCCCAACATACCAAAATAATTACTACAGCAGTTGGATAGAACAATCGTAGACTAACAATTGTAATAATTATTTTAATTTAAATTTTTACTTGTGTTAAATAACTCTTGTCCCCATTCAAAACCATTATAATTTCAGAAAACTTTTTGATGGACGATGTTACGTCTGAAAGGGTGTTAAAATTAAAAAAAAAATCCATTCATCCCTAACCATCCTCTTCACTTTCTGCGCCACTGTGATGAGAACGACTGCCCCCTCAACGAGAGAAACATCGTGACTAAATAAGTCGAAAGCCTGGATACATGTCACAGACTATGTGGCGCATTATTTCGAAAATGTCGTGAAATGAGTTCCATATGATCGCATGCGAGCACATCACGACGAAACTTTTATGCGAGAAACCATTATATTATTAAAATATTATTTTTAACCGTATGAAAATGGACTTTTTTTAATGCGGGGCATTACTCATTGAACGACCCAAGTATATAATGAGTAATACATATAAGCTATCATTCAGAGGAGCAACGGCCTTATTTACTTTACATAAAAATATATGTTACACTTCCGAATTGCTAAGCGAGAGACCACGAGTGCTGTTTTACCACATACACCTCGTGTGTACATTTGATGCATTTAACTCCGAATGCTTTCTTTCTCCATTGAATAGCACTTTTATCTTCGGTTGTCGTTGGGTCTTTTAATCGATAATTCTTCCTAATGTTTTTTATTACGATAGTGAGAGGAAATTTTTTAAAGCTAGAACTATGGTCAGTCTTGAATGTGGTACTTTTGAAGGGGTAGGATGTAATGAAATGCAGTCAATGTTTACAGAAAAACACATCAATCATTCAGACTCCCTTGTTTATTGGAACGAACGAGCAGCTAACTTTGTGGAATGAAAGTCCGCGTGCCATTTATCGAGTGTTATATATCAATTCCGAATACCGAAATAAATGTGTATTTTTACCTACCAAGAGCCCCTCTCAAAATATCTCAAGTCTTACCTACTCGCATTTACGTCAATAAATTAAATTTCTTTTTATGGTATCACAAAATATCTGGTAAATATTTGCTTGGTTTTTCTCTTCCTCCTGATTATGTATGCTCTCATAATGTACTTGCAAGTGTACTCGTACTTGGACTCATCAGTTTAATTTTACTTCGGTAATATTTTTGCTTCTCATTGTCTGCATGGAATTGGCCTGGTGTATAAGACACGGTATCAGGCGTTACTTTGCGGAATTGCTTCATAATGGAATAAAATAAATTTACTTTGTGCTATTCCACACTTTATTTTAAATAGGACGACCCAGGTTTCAGCATCAAATGCTATCATCGGGTGAGAGCATTACCTGTAATTAATATAACAAAGTAATATTATTTTATTCTATACCTGGTATACTTTTAGTTTTTGAGCAGGAATTGTTATGTGTGTTTGTATTTGCTTTGATGGGGATTTGCAGAGAATAAGTCATTGAGCTCCATTCATTCGACCCTTGGGGTTTGTGATATTAGACCCTTTCAGTGTCACCTCCTTCATATGTAGAAGAGCCGAAGATGCTGCTAAAGTCATATGGTGATGGAGTACGTTCTCGCTTGACATATCAGAGGTCGAGGGGTCGAATCCCACTTGAGTTAGCTATAACGCCCAGATTATGGACGTGTTTGATTTCCCAGCCTGTTAAATAGGAATAAGATATCGAATGTTCTAATTTAATGATCTAAATAAAATTGCTTTTGACGAGGGCAAGTGTAAAATATTAACCCTGTTACACTGCAGCGAAGTAGTGAGATCACTTGGCTGTACGATCTCGCCGTTTCCCGGCGAACGATGTCTTGTGGTTGAACTCGGACTGTCCACCGGATGAAGGCCCTCTTTGATGCCGACGTTTCGAATACCGAGTCGAGATTCATTTTCAGGGCGAGATACTCTCACAGATCCCTCAGGACCCGGAAACTTCAGAGATTTACTCTCTGGAATTAATATTACAGCTTCAATTTTATTTTTTGGCATCCATAATATTTTAAAGGAACCCATTGGATGCTAAAAATAACAGCCAATTGGTAAATACCTTAGATGCCGGTTGGATAAAGTGGAATTGAGATACCTGTCGCAGAGACCCCTTATGAAACAACTACGGTGGCTTATGTTTACATCAAAGATTTGGGTCGACGAAGTTTTCATTGAAAAAATATCATAGGAATTTGCATGAAAAAATGCAAACTTTTTATACCTACGTAGCGTTATGGTTCAACCAGTGCGATAAAGCGCATGAAATGTATTAAAGGAAACGGAATGGGTTTCGTAGAGATGATTTCAGTTTAAATAGCTATATGAGTCTTAATCACCCAGAAAGTTTCATTTTATTTGTAATTCTAAGTAAATATCATTCCATTAAAGATGGATAACAATACCTTCCACGGTAAATAGCCACTCGTCAGAATCAATAATTTTCCACATCAGGTTAAGCCTCAAATGACTGCCATTGTTAGAAGTTGGTAATTGCTTACTGCCAGTATGAACATTATGTTTAACTCTGTTTACAATGCTTAAATGCAATTTATTGTGCTGGTTGTACTTCAGCTCAGGAGCGTAGCAAGGAATTAAGGCTAGGGGGGTTTCAGGCCAAATAATGCTGGGGGGGCTTGGGAGTATATCATACCCGCCAGGGTGAGCGGGAGGTGCGGAGGCCTTCCGCCGGAAATTAACATAAATGGTTCAAAATGGTGATTTTTACGGTATTCTGAGGGATATTTAATTGATCTTTACACTATTCTATAAGCAATTCATTTAACTATTCATTTAAGTAAAATAGATTTAACTTAAAAATTTCTGTGAGCTCTGGGCGGGGGGGGGTTAATCCCCCAAAACCCCCCCCTCGCTGCGCCACTACTTCAGCTTGCAGTTGTATTCTGTCCCTAAACAACAATATGGACTAGTTATTGAGGCCACACATACGCGAGAATTTAGTAAGACGGTAATTCAAAACATGCGATGAAAAATATATTCAAAACCATAAAGATAAAACTGAACAAATACTTAAACGTAAGTTCTACAAAAAGATGTCTGACGACGATTTTTGGCTTCGAATCCGGGTGATGATGACAACGAGGAACGATAAAAACGGGCGATAGATGAATTTGAGAAATAATTTGCGAGATGTTCACTATTTCACTAAAAACATTAATATTAATGCAGACTCATATTCGGTATAAGATAAAAAATGTCCTCTTTTTAATTCCTTCAATTTACTTGCCGCTAAACATGAGAATCCCCGTGAACTTCGCCCATAATCGATTGTCGTGCATCCCTTGTTTTAAATTCGATGGAGAAAAAAAGTCTGTTTTAGTTCCACAGTTGCAATTAAAAACATAAGGACGT
Source organism: Ischnura elegans (assembly GCF_921293095.1). Classification (NCBI taxonomy): domain Eukaryota; kingdom Metazoa; phylum Arthropoda; class Insecta; order Odonata; family Coenagrionidae; genus Ischnura; species Ischnura elegans. The sequence goes on along the minus strand of NC_060254.1, from coordinate 110,766,327 downwards.
TTTATTGCTTCATTCGAACAGAGGTCTTCACGGAAAATGTAAACAAAAAACGGCACATAATCTCAAAGGTGAAAATCCCTTGGGAGCTACTCCTTACACTCTGCCACAACTGAAGGGACACTGGAACCAGCGATTCCATTTGTTCGTCGGTTTTTAATCCACAGATGATCTAATTCGTTTGCTGGAGTGTAATTATCATAACTATGTAGTATTTTTAGTCAATAATCTTTGTGCCATCAGGGTATTTTTTCTCGAGTCTTTATTCAGCTTTCTTTTCAATAGGGTGGTTTCCTATTATTTTTTAATTGCCTAAATCGAAAGATTATTAATCCTGGAGGACGCATTTCACGCTTTTAGATTTTTAAATGACGATATCTATTTTTCGCTGTTTAAGAAAAAGCGAAAATTTACAAGCGCGCGAAAACGCGACGGCTAAGTATGAATGCTGGGAAAACTCCGTGTGACGTCGTTCTGGTTCCCGCTGCCGCAAGTGAGGTGACCTTGGGGCGAGGATGTGTGCGCCGCTGCCATTCAGGATGCTAGCAGGTAGCAGAGTACCCTGTTAGCTGGTAGTGCTTGGAATAAATAAGGATTATTAATGCATTATCAAACGAAGGAAACTTTCCAACCTTAGGCAGATTTAATACGTAGGTGATTATTAAGAGATGTTTCCCTGAGCTCTGTGCATCATGCATGCATTGGTAATCTCAGACAATGTAAAACGCCTATCTACTCGTACCTATAGAAACCCTGTGACGTCACGTGGAGTGGCGTCGCATGGGCGCCAATCTGGCCTTTTTCAAATGAGGATAAAATTGACCATTGCCATTCGTCTAAACCGGTATTTCTAAAACCAAATAATTTGTGTATTATGAATACACTAATGGTGGGTAACGAATCGCAATCAATGCTTTTCGTTTAGTATGATGAAGGAAACTACCCTATTGCCTCTTGTAGGTATTTCGTCGTGATTCGGGAACTTATACGTGATTAGTTTAAGAGAGCTCAAAGGTCACGCTGGGTCAGATGGAAGCACGTGGCGGCAAATCACACGCATTTCGGTCATTTGGGAGTTCAGTGGCAACCAGAGGCCATGCATAGCCTTTAAAGCATATCAATGCAAAGCGCTAAGTGGAAATTTAGTTTAAATGTCGTTTTGGCATTCCTTATCGGAGATATGAAGTTCATGATTAAGCTTTGATATTTAATAAAATTGGGTATATTGCGTCTCTTATATTTCTCATTTGGTCCGCCTCTACTTAAAATGTCAATTTTTACAATATCACTCCTACCTTGCGCTTACATTTATCTTTGAGCAGGCATAAGAATATAAAATATTCTTTATATCATATCGCTTATCAGCTGAAATGAGCTGATTATACTTTTATGCCAGCTGTAAGACAAATAGAAAGACAAATTACTTCTGCCATTATCTGCTTCTGCGATGAAACGCGGGTAGGTATACAAATCAAAGTTGTATGTAAACCTAGTAATTCATCATTTTGAATGTGAAATGATTTCTACATATGTTTGCCTGCAAATACTACTGTAAGACTGATAAAATTTCTTGAGCAATATCGATTAGATTGATTAAAGAGCGACAAGGGGAATATTATCTTAAAATTGCAGAATGTTCCCAGGTCCGATTGAATAGGCAAATTATTAGTCATATTTTGCCGAACGGATAGGCAAGGAAATTCCTGTTCTTCTTAGAATGGAATTGCATTATCTACTCGGGAAGAAAACCAGCGGGCCTCCGAAGAAGTGTAGTCTTCTCCAAGTGACAGGGAGGAGGCTGTTTCCGGGCTCAACTCATTTACGCGATTGCCCCAGCGCTCGCGTTTAATCGCTCGCGTTCCTGCTCCAGACGTGGAATCGCCGTCATTTGAAACCGGTTGGGAGGCCGTTTGTCTCTCATCCGAGATTTTGTCGGAGTGTGCAAAGAGCTGATGAATTGTCTGGTCAGGAAATATTTTTCGTGGATTTTAACAGTTTTTAAATGAATGAATGAAAAATTTATTAATTGTACTGGGGCTATACCCTTAAGGAATAAAGAATATACACTTTTGGGCAGCATAAAGAGAAAAAGCGACAACTTGGAACTAAAATACCGAATAATTAAGTACAAATAAATATAACTATCATAATTACAAATACGAAGTATTTAGGAAATCTTTTAGCAAAGTTCATCTGCATACTTCTTTTAAAGTTTCTAACAAAAGAACTGCACTATGCAAAATTTTAGGTTTTCTCGGCGTATAACGGCAACCAGGGACATGAATAAATGAATTAGTACCGTAAAAAAGTACCATTAAGAGTAAATCCCTGAAGACGATGGCAGACTCAGCCATTGAAACTTTGGGAGAATTGACCCAATATCACACCCGGTGGGAATCCCGAGAAATTTTTCATCAAGAACTGCACTAGATTACTATTATTAAATATGAAAACACAATTACTACAAGAAATTACTACAATAGTCGAAAAAATAGCAACATTTAGTGGCCAGAAAGTAATGCAAAATATTTGACCTTATGACTATCAGCAGAAGAGCAATTATTTTATATTTTTAGACCGGATGTCTCAAAGATGACACCCGGTGACTTCCTTGTGCGATAACTAGGAAAATAAAGATATCCAGGATGACTTCTAGTGTACAGATCCTTAGTGGAAGGTATCACAGGAAAAACATATTCAGCGGAATTTTCTATGAATAACCCGTACTAGTGGAATCCGAATAAACATTTGGCACATTATGAGTCATGGTAATCCGATGAAGACAGTCAGCGCCATAGAAGTGGACGGGAAAAAAGCAAATGAACGAATGAGCTGCATAGGACAAGTAATTACATATGTGAATGAATAGAAATTCGTGAATGTAAGAAGGTTAGCCGATGGAAAAATATACACTCGACACAGAGCGACCTCTATGTGGCCACAAAACGAACAACTGCAGGCCGTCACACCATGCAGGGCGCCGATTCAGGAGAAATTAGCGATATTCCGAATTTCCACGTTACGAAAGTAAGGGTGGGGACGCATTTCGGCATGGCGGTCCACTTTTTACATGATGCGTGGATAAAAAACCTATGTCGGGAGCAAGCTAAGGAGGCGTCACAATGAGATGAGTGGGGGGGAATGTTAACCCCCCTGTGGGGTGTGGTCTTCCCTCGACAAGAGACGAGCGGGTATATAAGCTGAGGACCGCGTCCAACAAGACACTTGCTTCAGTTTTACCAGCAAAAATGGCAGCTAAGGTAAGTCAACACGAACGCCTTGTACTTCTGGAATAGTTCCGTTTAATTTGCGATATTATTAAAACATGGTAAGAATCATTACCTTTATCGAAAATCGGGATGCATGAAATTACAATATTTGGTTCTTCCTCGAGCACGTTCCGAAAAAAAACTGGTGAAGAAATACTCTTTCCATGAAAATTGATCCATTCGGACTTCTTTAATTAAAGATAGAATAAAGATATATCTTTTTTAAATCAATTAAAAATTCAGTCACCCCATCGAAAACCGGAGCTCATATTAGACATCAGAAACGCTCCACTATTTTAAGATTATTATCCCCTCTTTCCCGAGGCATCTAATATGGCTATGGATTACTTAGTTCACCGAAAAACTTGAGCTACATATTTCCTTTCTTTGGCAATTGATGAACTTCATTCCGGAGTGAAATTAATTAAACCTGAGAAAATATTCTTTGTATGAACAGCAAACTACACTCCAGTACTCCAATAATCTTGCATTAGTTTAAAATAGAATGACAAGAAATATGCCGTGTTAAAGTCGATTTTAGTACCGCTCATTTTCACCGTCAACAAGGGATTATAATTCCAATGGTATGCCACCCAAGATACCCAATTCTACATTAATTTCCTCCCAGGGTGTATCCTATGCCCTCAGGTTTGTCTATTGGAATAATAGAATTATTATATTCATTGATAATCCCTATAAGCTGGTTTATTCCGCGAACAAAACATAGTAAACGAAAGTCAAATATAGGGTTCAAGAGTGCACCTCCTGGAATGGTGATTTGACAGAATTAAACTTTGTTATATTCCACATAATATTTAAAGCCCCCACAAGTTTTGACCATTACAAGTCATTATCAAGAGGTAAAAAAACTGTTTTATTATCACCTCTAACGTTGGAAACTGTCATATTTTTAATCATTAAAGTGTGAAATTTTAGAAAGTTTATTTTTGATTCTATCATTAGGTAATTCACGTAAAACGCTGCTACAATATTATAGGTTCAACATAGTTTCCTCGTAAAAGACATTTTACGGCATCAATATGTCTAAAAGAAAAAATGCTTTAAATTTCAAGTGATTTTGCTACAATTACAGAATACAACATAAAAAAATCCCCAGGCTAAACAAAGGGCGATTGTAGCGTTAACTAGATTTTTTTACAAAAAAAGGGCTTTAAATCCAGTTTAAATATCTATGTTTTTTTCTCCTCCTCCTCTTCTCCAATCAGTTCCTCGTCCTCCTTGCTCTGGTGGCCGTGTCCCAGGCGGGCGTCATCCCATCTGCCGGATACTACGGATCTCCGTTCGCCTTCCACGCTCCCACCTTCGCAGTGGCCAAACCACTTATCACCGTGGCCAAACCAGTGGCCATCGCTAAGCCAGTCGTCGTCGCTAAGCCAGCCGAGCCGGAGCCCTTTGACCCCAACCCTTCATACAGCTTCCACTACGAGGTCAAGGACGCCACCACCGGAGATGACAAGTCCCAGACAGAGTCCCTGGAGAACGGAGCCATCAAGGGCATGTACTCCCTCGTCGACCCAGATGGCTTCAGGAGGACCGTCGAGTACACCGCTGACGACGTCAACGGATTCAACGCCGTAATCAACAGGGAACCCATCGCCGTGGCCGTAGCCAAGCCAGTGTTGACTGTTGCCAAGCCCCTGGTCTACCACGCCCCCTGGGCCTCAGCCCCTGTGGCACACGCCCCCTGGGCCACCGCCGCTGTTTCCCACGCACCCTGGGCCTAAATCAACCCTTCCTTCCATTATAAACCCCACAGCGCCGTCCATAAGGTTCTCCACTACGAAAGAGAGCCATCTCTGAACGACCGCAAAAAATTTATATCATGTATTATACTCCTGTATAGTTGTACAAAGTGAAATATACGTTCTCCTATATTTTTTGAAATATTGCTCTTTTATTTTGAAGCCATGAGAGGGAGCCTATTACACCATTAAACTGGGCCACATTTCGCGCGCTTTTCCTCACTAACACCGCGTCGTCCTCCGGAAGAAACCTTCTAACAATCACCATCATCCTAATTTAACTTGGTGTAACGATGTCCTCCGGCCTAACCTATGGTGGTACGAACAAAATTTCTCAAGTCAATTATTTCATTATGAATACAGCGGTGTCAATGGTCAAAATGTTTGAATGGAGCCAACCCATGACGGTAATCTGTGAGAGTTCCATCATACTTACTCTCTGATAAAACCATAAGGCACTTATTAGAAAATCATTTGTACTAAATTTAAAAAAATCGGGCGGATGCCACACCCTTTTTTTGATGTTTTAATGAGTGAATATTTTTATAAATCGCCGGGTAAGGTACACAATAAACTTTCTCGCTTTATTTAAAAATTCATCTTCAGCAAATAATTTTTAACTGGCACCGTGTTACATGGAACAAATCAAATAAAAAGTGGATGATATTGATTTTAATGGAAAGCAGTTTCTGACTATGTTATCGAGTTTCTAACGTGAAAGTAAATGTTCTTCTACAATATGAACACAACGCATCACTTCTCGGGCGTGATTGCTATCGTAGTCCGACGAGGAACATGCGTATTTCTTAGTTCCGATTATTGAGATCGGAAATCTTATTTCCACAAAATTTAATTTTCATCGGAAAGACATCCGTAAATTAAATCAATTTCGAAGGATTTCATTTCCCAACTAATTCCATCGCGATACCACCTTGAGCTCAAAACTTATTGAATGGAAAAAACAAAACCACTGCCAACGTAGTGAAAAAAAAGTTCCTCCATCATTAGGGCATAGCAACAAGACAGCATGAAGGTAAAAGAAATGATTATGCAAATAAATTGTAGCGAGCACGATTATAAATTATGATACAGATTCCTCTAAGTCATTCGTCTAAATTCTCTAAGAACCGAAAATTCACTAAAAAATGATGGCAATGCATCATCGCGTATTTTGTCGAATAGCAATCTACAAAATACCCTGCAAGCCACATTAGTGTGTTTGGCAGGGGGTGAATAAAACCCAATATGCAGCAATGCATTGCAGCATGCAAGAGAACCCTGAAAGGCACAACACACGGTCATAAAATGCTACGCATAATGACGAAATATAGGTGCGCATCCATGAACGGGCAAAACTTGCCAACTGTTAGCAATTCCTAGGGCCAATGCATGAGTTTAGAACAATGGAAAAAATAAAAACGAGCAATATGTCGTCCTAGCGAGTGACGCCTTTAATTTTATCAATGAAGACACCGTTGCTATTCCTGATAGTGCGAGGGAAGAATGACATTTTAAATCTCTCTGGTTTGGAATCTATTTCCTTTATTTTCAACCCATGATCACGTCTACCATAGTACGACGGTGAACGAAGTATGTGTGAGAAGTAGGCCGGCCCTTATTTTTCAGAATTGCGAAAAGTTATGTTTTCCTAGTCTCAAAATGAGTCAAATGAGGTCTATATTCACGTGTTAAAATTTGGTTACTTTAAAATAACGGCAACCCGTGCCCCAAGGGCCCTAAGTACTGAGGACGCTCAATTGAGTTTTTTGGGGCCAAAAAATTGCTATTTCTATGTAAAACGTAAAATTATTAATTACGAAAGTGTTAACCTGGACATAGCGAAGCAGTACAATAGAGGTTTTCAAACCACAGACCTTTATAATTCACAGACACAATTGTATCGCATTCTTATAATATTTTTTACTTAAAGAGTACCTTGGAACAAAGCATGCTGGAATGGTTCGCGGCCGTGTGGTGGCAGCAAATTATGGTTTAAGGGCTTGGTACCCAGTACCCAGTACATAGGACGGCGTTGAAGGGTTAAAATTGACATTGTAGGCTTTAACAACATTAATCATGACAGAAGATGAACAAAACTATTCAATTCTGTACCACTAACATGTAAATCTTGTCATCAGGAGCAAAGTCTTTGCCGAGGGAGGGGAGAGGGTGGAGGGGAAGTCTCTAGTAAGTGGTGCGGGCCGTACTTCAGCGGCGCCGCGGTGCGGGGTGGCGCCCTGGGGGATGGATTGCATTACGACGGACAATATCTCCTAAACGCTTAAAGATATGTCAAAATAAACAGAAAATCGGGCCAAAAGGGCTTTACTTTTACGTTTTACATAGAAATAGTAATTTTTTGGCCCCAAAAAACTCAATTGAGGGTCCTCAGTACTTAGGGCCCTTGGGGCACGGGTTGCCGTTATTTTAAAGTAACCAAATTTTAACACGTGAATATAGACCTCATTTGACTCATTTTGAGACTAGGAAAACATAACTTTTCGCAATTCTGAAAAATAAGGGCCGGTCTAGTGAGAAGTCACCTGAGAAAAAATTGGCCTTTTCCGAACTGACCAAGTAAATTTATCCGATACAACATATATAAATTTTTGTAAAAAAGCGGCAGAGAAATTGACTTTATATGCAATTAAAAAAACTTTTTAATTTATTCATATTTATTTATTCAGCAAGACTTAAAACTGAGATTAGTAAAGTGATATTAATATCAGAGTTGGAGGAGGATTGATAGGTTGGAGAATGATAGTTTGATAACCCATGTGACAGAACGGAGGGGTTGCATCGGCATCGCCAACTGTACTTCCTCTGCTTTAGGTACCTACTAAACCTATTAAACTAAATATTAGACAAAGTAATGCAGGAAATTTCATCCTACCATAAATTTTCACCACTACCGTTAATATGCGCATCCAGCCGAACTCGAAGAAAAATTTTGATTTCATGTAAAAATCAGAATCCGGTTGTTTTCCACGCCAAAATACATCGAAGGCCATGGTTTCAGCACAATCGATGGCTTCGATGACGTCTTTCTTCTCCGATTCTCCTCAGCACTTCTGATTTGCTTATTCGATCGATCCATTTTCTCTTCATCATTCTTCGGTTGCATCAAATTTCGAATCCTCTCACTTCTGCGTATCAGTCAGCGTCCAAGCCTCCCTTCCGTAGAGAAACATGCCCCATCTGATGGACCTCTTCCTCATTTATAAACTTGTATTCTCGCACTCTTTCACCCCTTCAAGCTTTTCTTATCCTATCTTAATTTTTGTCCTGGCCTGCTCTCGTTTTCTGCATAGTAATATCTTATTCCTTTTTTGTTGATTTTTCAGCCAATATCTAGCCATTACCCTTTCCAAATGCGTCAAAATCTTTTTCTAATCAGACTCTGTCTCGGCTATGACTGCTACATCGACAGTAAAACCTTATCAAGCATACGGAGAGTTAACAAAAGACTAATGGGCCAAAATATCACCTAACATTCCTTCTGATTAATTCCTTAAGGATATTCAGGATGTAAAACTATAAAAAGGGCTCGTTCACATAGGCATGTAAAAGGAAGTCATTTCAAGAATTCAGCAGACGAGAAATTGACAGATAAGTCACGACGAGATCTCAATCTCTCCCATTACACCATCCCCTCGTCTACTTAAAATATGAAAACAGGAATGTCTTCACCTACTTTTTCTGAGTTGGTGACGTCATTTAGGTACTGGTTCCGTAATTGCTCCCGGATCACCTTACCGTAGTATTCTACCTAATAAGGTAAGTTCACAAAGAGAATTTAAGAAGTAGCCTCTGCAAGGGTATCGCATGTTGACGACCTTGTTGCCATGAACGATGCACGCCCTTCGCAGGCGGGTCCCATTCGATCAGTTTCCAAAACTGATTTCGTTGTGCTCCATGTTTTAAGAGAGGGGATAGTTGGTAGAGCTTCACACTTCCATTCCAACAGTGATTTTTACGAGATACAGTCACTAATAGACTCGGAGGATGTGCGCTAGGCCTAAATTGCTTGAGCAACTGAGACCCGACACCTTTAGGAGCTACACGGATAAAACCATATTAGAACCCTACTATATTTCCACGTGTGATAGAAAATACAAATAGAGAGAGATATTTTGCCGAACGGATAGGTATGGTAATTAATGCTAGTCGCAATTTCTTTTGAGCATTTGCTTTTTATATGTAGACGGCTGTGTCCTAACACCCCCTGCCACACGCTTTTTAGGGAGCTTGCGGAGTATTATGCCTTGCTACTTTAAAATTGTCTTGCTACTTTAACGGCACATCAAAAGTTTCTTCATGTATACCACAATTTATTATTACTACACACATGTTTCTACTTATTAAACAATGCAGGAATATCCAGACAGTACGATTTTTGTCGGTATGCAAATATGAATATTATATGATAACTTCCTGATTTTCTTTTAATAATGGCGCCAGGATATGAATTCACTGTTTGTAAAAGTATGATTTACGCATGTATCAGAAATTTTCTCCTTCATTTGCGCATATTCTATTTTTCTTTACCTGCATTTTTTTAAAGAATGAAGTTATTTTCTGCATGGCCAAGAGAATATACCATGCACCTACCTATTTTGGAAATTGTATATGCACACATTGGAAATGCCAGTTGGCAGCAGTACGAAAAAAATCTCTAATATTTTACCATGATTAAAATGCAATTTTCAATGCGTGTAATCCTAAGGAGATATTTGGACATTTTTAATAGAGAATTTTATATTAATGGGTATTATTTTACGTGTCACTTACTTAGTGTATCTTAAGCCACAAAAAATGTAAGTGTAATGTGACAATAAAAGTGATTACAATTATAGTACACTTGAATTACCCCATAAAACAAACCCCCAAGGGTTGGGGGCTTTTGGGCGATCTTCTTGGCAGGCAGCTATTCCCATTTTTTTGTAATTCGGCATTGATAAGACGTTGCCGAAGGTGAAAGTCTCGTAAACCATCGGCGAACGCGTGCTTCATGCCCCGAAGGTAATCGGTTGCTCGCTCGAATAAACCAGTGTGTCTAATTTATTGATGGTTTTTTTCCCTCTCCTGCAAATATTGACCCCATTTCACTATCTGCCGTTTGCCCCTACCCGAGTAACACCTTGAGGAATAATATTTGTTCAACCTTCGTAATATACCCAAAAACATGCGCATAAACAATTAGGAACAAATATCGGCCAAAGACTGCGCGGAAAATTTGATTGGCCATTATTATTTTATAGCCGGGCTAAGTCAAATAAGTAATTATTAAATATTCGAGTATCATGCTTTCCATTCTGAGGGTTGGGGTGATTCCACACCAGGCATGCATCACTCATCCTAGCCTTAATCAGAAGCGAGCTCGTTCGCAGGACACAGGCCAAACACACAGTACAATAACACGCGGTCAGATCAGAAACTAAGAGAGTAGTGCTAAAGATACGAACATGCTACCACACACATAAAACTATTTGCTAGGGATAGAATACGAAAATTTAGCGTAGTAAAAGAGTCATGCATGAGTTATAACATGCCAATAAATGGATGCAGATAGCTATATTTGACAATTATGGTAAGATATTAACTATACATGCTAAGTCTATTTACCAAGTCAAAGTCAATCTATCCTAGAGCTGAACTACCTTGGGTATTTTAGTCCCTTATTGCACACGGAAAAAACATCTTAAATGCATTGTTTCTGCCTTTTATCTCCTTAAACATATCCATGCGATCGCTTTCACAATAGTGCTTAGGCTCCCTCAACATATCTTGAGCATCAGGAAAAAATTATTCTACCTGCAATTTCTGCACAAGTTTTAAACTAATTTTCCCTTGGTTCGATTAGACTTTCCCATTCTAAATTCCTAATTGATTCTGTTACGCTACTATCTTCACCGTAACAATGTTTTACAAATCTTACTGCTCGCCTATACAATCTATGTACAAGCGAAACCATTTCTTATCTATATGCATCCTATACACAAGCGGTGCACTCCAAAAAAGGCCTCAAGAGAGAATAATAAAATTGTTAATTAACTTTTCATCGGATTTTCCAAGAATTATTTTTATAAATCCTAATTTACGATTCCCCTGCCCGCTAATTTCCTGCATATTCTCCCCCAGGATAAGTCCCACGTAAGAAATAGTCCTAAATACTTAACCGACTCCACATTTAAAAACCTTGCTCGAATAAATGATTGCGTTTCGTTGGGGATGGAACACTGCTCGCCTCTACTGGTTTAGCGCGACAACCCGGGCATCTGCCGGCCGTCCGATAACCTCCGGCGGCGAGCGAGGAGAAATTTCTCATCCTCTTAATTTCCACGTTGCGTAAGGATGGGAGGGGATGTATTTCGGCATAGCGATCCACTTTTTGAGATGCGTGGGTAAAAAAACCTATGTCGGGAGCAAGGTATGGACGCGTGCGTCCCAGTGAGATGAGTGGAGGGGAATCTTAAGCCCCCCTGTGGGGTGTGGTCTTCCCTCGACAAGACAAGACGAGCGGGTATATAAGCTGAGGACCGCGTCCAACAAGGCACTTGATTCAGTTCAACCAGCGAAAATGGCAGCTAAGGTAAGTCACCTGAAACCCCCCATCCTTTTTTTAATTACTATCTTCTTTATCGGAGAAATTGTCCAGGAGCCGTTCCTTCTATCGTAAAGCGGGATCTAACCAATATTAATGTGCTCTGTGAGTCTTCCTCAAGTTGGTTCCGAAAGTAAATAGGTTAATGTGGAGTAAATATTTTTTGATGAATTTAGCTGTACCGATACTCCACAACGATATAGTTATCAACAGGGAAATAGGACACTATCACTTGATTGGTTGGACATAATCCGTGTTTTAATCTACGAGCGAGATTCATTTCGATCGGATAAAATGGTCCCCCGAATAAGTCAGCAGATACGTTTCATAAATCTCACTCACTCATTCAACTGAGAGGAGATTGATGGGTGAGGATAGGGCTCACTCCACACTAGGCCACTAGCGTGTGAATTTTCATGCAAACAGGGAAGGAGGGGGGAATCGTTTCCTTGGACAACGTTGTGCTTTAAGGAGCTTTAAGCGATGCATATCATGTTAAAATCGGCAAATACCATGTTTAATCTCACAAGGTTCGCCAAATTAAAATAGTTGATGAGAAATCATTAAGAGGCCAGAAGCCGGGCATCCCCAATATGTATTACCGATAAAAATTAATTCTATCTTCTTTGAACATGTTTTGTACAAAGTGGAATATTTTCTATATTTATTTACATGCCAAAATCGAAATCTCAACACAGCATATTTTTACAAATGTTATGCTGTGACTGACATCGCAGGGAAGATGTAATATACTATATTGTAAACAGTGAAAATACAGGAAACATTCAATAAAACCTTTAGTACTTTTTCAAGAGAATAGATAGTTGAACGGCAAAAAATATTCATCTATTTTCATAGATTATTTTCAGGACATAAGATCTAAAAGAAATAATTTCGGGTGCATTAATTTTAACATGCATATTATTATTTTCTAGTTTTTATGTATTATTCGTTCGAGTTAATTTTAGAGTTATTCTATTCCGAGCTCAAATGCGCTCCTGTGATTCAATCTACCACAGACCGGACCGATTAATAACGTCACACATTTTCCCATACGAATGTATTATTGCAATCATTGGTACACATACTTAAGCCTTCAATTTCTCCCTATCTCAATCTCGTTCCATGACTATTCTTCCCTTCATCCTTCTTGAGCTGATCTAAATATGTACTTGTCCCTTGTTCTTCCTGTAGGGTCTTTTCCTTGAATGTTTCCTTGAATTATGATTCCCACGTACCTATTGTGTCTTATTACGTGACCAAGCAAACGTGTTCTTCTATATCTCACAGTAATCCATAGTGTTCTCTCTTCTCATATTCTTCAAAATATCTGCTCATTTCTCTCCATATCCATGCATATTGTCTTCAGAATCCGCCTCCAGCAACAGCTCTAAAAGGTCTGTATTCTTTTCTGATTCCTTTTTTCGGTGGTCTAAGATTCTGAGTATTAGAGGACCACGAATTTTTTCATCTACTCTTTCTCTTATCCTCCCTCTCTTTCTCGATGAAAGCTTTGATGTGATCAGCGATCCATATACTCTTGATTTCGACTGCCCTTCTCACAAATTGCTCCTCAGCTACCTCTGTGATGGTATTCTTAAAGCAATTCAACCTCCCTTCCCCACGCTCACTAGCCCCCCTCTAATTTTCCAGGATATCGTCAATGGAAGCTACGAATTTCCTTCTGCTTTCATCCTCTTCCAATGACTTCACATTCCATCAATTATCTCGTTTCATATTTCTCACCTTCTTGTATCTCAACTGACTTCCCATTACCACCACGTTTTCGTCACCGTTTGCATTTTTTGGGCAGGAATAACTTTTTACGGCATCCACCTTCAAAGTGTCCACGAATCGAAAGTATTCCCCACATAAGCATTAATAATAATCCCACCCATTTCTATCGGACACCTACTCACACTGTCGTCGGCAGCGCTTTTTCTTTCAGTTTAAAACTAATCCTCAGGCAATCTGTTCCCGTCTTTTGCTTCGACAAAGTAATAGAAATACCTTTTATTCATTATAATCCTCCAATTTTGAAACTCTGTGTTTTAAAGGACACAAAGAGCTCGATTTTTAAAAATATAGACGGCCGTACTCATGTGGTCAGCAACAAGCACGAACCCAAATGCATTGCATGGATTTAAATTTTTTTAAATCTAGTCCAATTAACATACCAGATTGAGTAACGAAATATTTGCACTGCATATCTTATTAATACTTTACCCTTCAAAACCTTACGTATGCCACATCTATTCAGTAGTCACAACTGTTAGCATTCAACCCGGTAGATGGCAGATTCAGGCAGGTTAAAATTGTTTTTCGTACACTTTACGTCTTATCTTCATAATTGGTGTTACAGTTATTTATAAAAAACAACATAACCGAACTACTCATCTCCTTAATGTAACCTACAACGCAAAAATATTGTCTCAGTTATCTCCCCAAGATAAGACGACTTTAAGAACGATTGAATTGATAACTCCAATATGTTCTTTATCATAAAACCAGTTTAAATACCAATATTTTCTTCTCCTCCTCCTCTTCTCCAATCAGTTCCTCGTCCTCCTTGCTCTGGTGGCCGTGTCCCAGGCGGGCGTCATCCCATCTGCCGGATACTACGGATCTCCGTTCGCCTTCCACGCTCCCACCTTCGCAGTGGCCAAACCACTTATCACCGTGGCCAAACCAGTGGCCATCGCTAAGCCAGTCGTCGTCGCTAAGCCAGCCGAGCCGGAGCCCTTTGACCCCAACCCTTCATACAGCTTCCACTACGAGGTCAAGGACGCCACCACCGGAGATGACAAGTCCCAGACAGAGTCCCTGGAGAACGGAGCCATCAAGGGCATGTACTCCCTCGTCGACCCAGATGGCTTCAGGAGGACCGTCGAGTACACCGCTGACGACGTCAACGGATTCAACGCCGTAATCAACAGGGAACCCATCGCCGTGGCCGTAGCCAAGCCAGTGGTGGCCGTAGCCAAGCCAGTGTTGACTGTTGCCAAGCCCCTGGTCTACCACGCCCCCTGGGCCTCAGCCCCTGTGGCACACGCCCCCTGGGCCACCGCCGCTGTTTCCCACGCACCCTGGGCCTAAATCAACCCTTCCTTCCATTATAAACCCCACAGCGCCGTCCAGAAGGTTTTCCACTACTAAAAAAAACCATCTCTGAACGACCGCAAAAATTAAAATCATGTAATATACTCGTGTATAGTTGTACAAAGTGAAATATATGTTGTCCTACATTTTTTGAAATATTGCTCTTTTATTTAAAATACCACGAGAGAAATCCTACGTCCCCTTGGTTTCCCAAAGTTCCACTTCCCGCTGTAAGTGAACATATTTCTGTCGTGTTCATTCCTTTGAATCTCCGCTACGCCTTGATGAAGGCCCTGCACAACTTATTGCTGCTCTGAGGATGGTAATTTTCCTAAAGAAACGTCGATAAAGTAGGTAAGTAAGGCCCCGTGTACCCTTGCGTATTCACACAAAGTGAAATATATATTCTCCAATACTTGTCTTTTTCTATTTACTAAGATGGTTTTACGTCCATACTGTATCTATTCCTAGGATACCCAACCAAAACATACCCCATGAACCCATAGAACACAACTGGTTTTCTAACACTTTTCTCTTTCACTTTCAAGGATACAAACAATATAATCAGCTTTAATTCGGTGTAATTTTTTCAATCATGATGATGGAATATCGCAGAGACTTCTGTAGTTTTTCACCTTAAAAATGAAAGACTTACGTTAGAACCTAGGTCGGTTTGTGTTTGATTTAAGTGTGTAAAACTTCAAATGTTAATGTGTACTTCCACTGGGGACTTCACCCAAGTTTTCTGCTAAATATATTCTTCGTGATCTCCTCAATCCCCTGCATCGCGCTGAATACCAGCAAGTTGGAACTTGTACCTCCATTGCTTTAGGAAAATATCATAAATATATGAAAGAAGGATAATTAAACCTTTAACAGGACATGTCCCAAAATTGATCATGAATTAATTCTTTGAATCGTTATTCCTCTTCAGAATGATCTAATCTAAACATGCGATCTAACTTTTTATTTTACTAAACATGATGAAATCACTATGAAATCTTTAAAAATTTTATTGCGATTTCATTAAGTTAAATATTAACAGTTTCCACATGAACAACGCCAGAAACTGTTACATAATAATTACATGTTATGATTGAGAAAATTTAAAAGTTATACCGTCAAATTGGTTTTGTCATATTTTTGAAAAATTTCATTTGGTTGCTAAAGAAGAAATTATACTAGGAAAAAAGTCAACGTGAGCTATGGTCACTACAATTACCGAACGATATTCTACTTTATTTTACATCATTCTTTCCTCAGAGTGAGTATTTTAAGGGAAGAGGCGTCGAGAGTTTTTTAATCGCGTAAAGCACCGTACACGTTTCCACTTACGAAGCGAATTCTATAATTTTACTTCTATTTTTTGCTATAATTCCCCGATAGACCGTCATTGGAGAAGGGAATAAGTTCAATGACACTTCGTCAATTCCCCTTGGATATCCATCCATCATTTTAAAAGCGGCCCTACCCATACGCATTCGTTATTTATGCTGGAACTCATGTTTCTCTCTCTCTCTCTCTCTCTCTCTCTCTCTCTGCAAGGGTAGTCGTCAAGTAAGAGGATCCCTTCTCAAGGGGTAACAATTTATTGCCAAGTTCTCTGAACCCCTTTTTTTCCTCCGGTAGGGAAAACCCTTGACGCGCGGGCGTTGAGGAGAAAGAAAAAAGGGAAGTGCATTACGACCCAATGAAAAAAAAGAGGACGAGGCGCGCGTTCCAAGTGAACTGGGGCAAACGTTCGCATCAGCAGCGTGGTACGGCACGAGTCCTTCAAGTCCTGCTCCGTTGAGTGGCGTCCACTGCATTTAACATGCGTCAAGGGACTCTGTTTTTTTATCCATGCATACGTAGGCATGTAGTACCTGCGTTCCTCCGGGAGAGAGAGCTCGGTTTTCACGTGGGCGTTAATCGTTGGGGCAAGAGATCCCAGGAGAGAGAGAGAACGGGAAGCACCGTTTTACAGCGAAAGTATGCATGCTCCTAAAGGAAGGGAGGTAATGGCGACTGATGCGGAGACAACCTGACGGCTAACAACATATTATTTATTTTGCTCTTTATCTCTTCTATATATTTTAACATGAACTCTTGAGTTTTGGGTCGTTCATGGAAAAGAAAACATATTTGCCGACGTTTAGGAAATTTACTTTACACTTTAACCTTCATAAATAAATTACTGTTCTGCGCACTTGTTTGCCATACCAACCAACTAAGCCTAAAGCCAGCTAATAAGAACCACACTTTCAATTTTGGTAATAACGAAATTTTACACACGAAATGTAATCAATAAAAAAGATTATTAATGATCTAAAGAGACAAGAGAAAAAAGAAAATCTAAAAAGATTAGTTAAGTAATTGGTTTATGCAAGCAAATACACAAAACACTGTAGTAAAAGAACTGACATTAGTGGTTTTAGGCGATATATAATATTCACATTAATACAATTATAATGTTGTAATATGGCAAGAAGTAAGCAACCTAGAGAAAAAAACATAAAATGTATCCACGTCACTTCACTATCCTAAAAATTTCATTTAAATGTTAAATCTATTTGTTTAAAAGTTTTATTGGATAGTTTTTGCATCGAAAAACATAAATTTCAAAACTTGGTCGCTTCTTTACTCCAAGAACCAAACATATTATCAAATGAAAAGCCTTGTAAATGGAAAATAAATTTATGTAAAGCTGGCAAATGTTTTTTATATGAAAGGACCTAAACCTAGAGGCTATCATTATTTTAATTTTAGGCACAAACAAAGTTGAGAAAAAATTGGAAAGATACCACCGAACCAAAGATAAAAAAAATTAACCATCATTAAAGCGGATTAACTAGGAGGAAACAAGGGAAAACTAAGCACATGAAGCAGAAAGGAAACTTGGTGTAGTTAAATCCATGCATATCACACAAATAAATGCTTATTCAACGAGTTATTAGCGTACGTGATGTAATGAGGGCTGACGATTTTGGCAGGAGAGACTTCAAAGCTCCTACTGCCGATTACACGCGATGCTTACGGATAACTTACCTATGCATAAGTGATCCCCGAGTTCCATTGATTTTCAAAGTAGCGTCTTCGGAAAGAAAAAATAAAACTGACTGTAGGAAGGAAATGAAGAAAATCAAAGGAGGAAAAGTTGTGATAATGAGATAATGAGAGTTTCCAGAAGGATTCTGATTTTGGGAAAAATCTGAGAAGTTGAAAAAGTTCCACGCCCCTAAAAATTAATTTTGAGTACACATGCAGGCAAAGCTCACATTTTTTACGGCCAAAAATGTTATTAACCAGCTCTGAATGGATTACAAAAACTGATAGTTTGACTCAAACTACCTCCATTTGCACTAACCATGTGATTTCACCGACTTATCATGGGACTTGTGCAGAATAATAGCGCAAGCCACAGAGAAAATTCTCTGACAGTGGCTACAGCAGCAAAATGAATTACAATAACCCCGATGTACCACCACAGGAATTAAGTGGTTTAAAAAAATTCAAAGGTCACCCCTCCAAAATAGAAGATAAAGAAAAACCAGGAATAATTTAAGAAAAAATATCGAGTCACCACGTAAGGAATAGCGGCTCATGGATCCAGAGCTATAATCATCGACCCAAGAGACATTTTCTACGCTGAGCCACAATTCACCAACTGGTAAAATTTACCGCCCCATGACGAAAACAATCAATGAAGAATAACCTTGAACTTAAAAAATAATATTTGACAATTTTCAAAGTTTTCTACAACGGTTTCGAATAATTTGATATTATCACTCGTGAAAAAACTCCAAATAAACATTGGCCAGGATATTGAATTTCAGATATGGCAACATATTAGAATAATCGATAAATGCGACACGAAATCGAATTACTTTCTTTCCTAACACTTTTATGTTCGCCCTCCAGTTATAAATTGAGAATTTTTACCACAACAGCCGACGTGCAAGTCAACTACACTAATGAATTTATATCTTATGAAGAAGAGTTGTTTCACGAAGGGAATCTAGTTATATATTTTTATTCGATTGAAGTCTAAACGCCCATGGAGTAGCAAATAACAAACAAAGTGGTTCCCAAGAGAAGGAAGAACACAGTACGCTATTAACATTTTTAAGGGACTTGCAAAATTATAACTGAATAGGAATTTAAAAAAGTACAGTGCATACTGTATAATCGCGCTTTAGGATATTAATCTGTTATGGAAGACAGATAGTATAGCGAATTCCATCGTATATTGAATTGGCGTTATTGCCGGCCGAGGAATTGGTTTAAAAACCAACAGTTCATTCAACTGTTGTTTTGTTGAAAATGTGTTTTCTAAATCGAATTAGAACTGATTAATGGATGTATATTGCCCGAGTGGAAAAACGGTAAAATTTTAAAAAAGTGCTCAAAAGAATAGCTCAGGTCGAATCAGTCGAATCCATCGTAAATCGGGAGTACTTTATGCTAAATCAGCAAGTGTGGAAAAAAACATGGTACCCGATAAAAATAAAAGCTTACGAAAAAATCGTTGAAAAAATGGTTCTGGGGTTGAGGTATTTTAAGGGGGTCGAGTTTGGGGGTCGTGATGGGAGGGTAGGCTACCCTTCGAATACAACCTTCACGTTCTATTTTATCTAATTTTATCGAATAAATCTACCGAAGAATAAATCGATGCCCATATGAAATTTTGTAAGGCATATAGGATTTTAGATTATGTTAAGGAAAGAAGAACTTTCATTATCGCAAAATGCCTCTCAAATCCGATTCAACCATTCCAATCCAATTATTTGACCCATCCTTTAGGGTGTAATAGGGCGGATCGAAATATTCGATTTTTTTCAAATCCATCTGGCTCAATGAAATAAAGCTGTGGGACGGATCCATAATAAGGCCTGAAAATTTTGAGACATTTAGGTGGACCTCTGACCCTCGCTCAAATGCAATTAAGGGGGGGGGGGACTGTCAAATTTCGGAAAATATATTATTTTATGGTCATTTCCTATAGATTTTGCCGAGTTACTTTCCTTTCAAAGAAAAAGTTTCGCTCATTTTGACGTATCTGCCACAAAATGCTTACTTTGAGTCCGCGAAGAAAATATTCCAACGCCCACGCAGCGTCGCGGATACAAGAGCAGCAGGCCGCTCCCAAGCCCTCCCCACTCGCTTCTCCCCCTCCCACGCCTCGAATGCAGTTATATTCATCCCGCGTGTGCTGCTACGAGGTCGTTTATCTTTGATAATGTAAATCGGAAGATGGTAAAAAAGGTTGCTTAGTGAGACGACTTGTCTCTTATTTGGCGCCTCGTCGGCGTTAAACAAATCGATGTTACCAACTTTTAGAGAAGTGATGAAATATGTTTAGATCCGAGAACGCAGGTAAGGAACCTAAAGTCTATGAATAGGCCTCCTCCAGTGGGTAATATACACCTGAATTCTCTACTCACGCATTAAAACCCTCACGATGAATGCACCAACCTATTCCCTCGTGACATTCCACAAAGTTCGTTCACAGGAATGCTGTTGTCTCAGGCCTGGTTACCACATTTCTCGCACGATGGATACATTTGATCTTCATCATATTTCTGTCAAAACGAATTTCGTGAGCTTCCACCCTTGAGCTGCTCACTGCTTTGACTTCGCATATCTCACCACCTCCAAGTAGCGATCCCTAGACGCCGGATTCAAGTCGTAACTGATAACTTGCCTCCGGATTTCCCTTGCTTGCATTCTCAGCTGTGAGTGCATTACGCTCGTTGAAGAATTCCCTCTTGTATTGGGCATCGCAACATTTCTTGATTGTAACTCTCTCCCAGTGAGATATTTTGAAATACGTTAATACAAGCACCTTAAAAGCTATCACATATTTCGCAGAACAATATTTTGCGTACATTTGCCAAGAGAAAGAATCACCAAAAATCGAACCTCATATACCTCAGTTGTACTTTAAAAACATTATGAATATAAGAATTTTCCAGTCAACCACTGAATCTGCCCCTTCGCCCCCCCCCCCCCCCTCGGCCCCTTCAACCTCATCAATGCTCTCACATGGAATTACGAAATCGCGTCGCTGATGGCATAGTGACCTTCATTTAACGGGAAAATACCATATAATTACTGATGCCAAGCGAAATTCATATGTGTCATAATATAACCAATGAAATTCATAGTCTCTAAATGGTACTGATTGCGAGTGTAAATATTCAATTACAAATATTGGGTAGAAATGGATCGCTTTGCAAGCAACGCCGCACTGCGGATTTCATTTGGATTTATTTTAAATGCAACCTACAGAGGCTGCATAGATCATTCTTCATTGGGACGGAATAGAGCTTACTCTATCAAGTTTCTATTCCATCCAGTAATTTAAATGCTGTGTTCCTCGTTTCGCGGAGTCATTGTAACCCATCAACTGGATCAAGGCGATTAGAATCTTCATGCCATTTCAAAGAATCTCTCTGTCCTCGCGGAATCAATTAAACTGGAACCAGACTGTACGTCACACACGACGAAGTCCACTCGTCCTTCCAGTTTCACTACGACACCATGCTTATGAGCGGTCAAATATTTCCTGATGGCGAAAGGAGGAGTCCGCCAACCATTACGTCAATTGATCCATATTCCGATGTAACATTACGATCCAGAAATCTAAGTCACCGATATATTGAATTGGTATCTTCGGTAATATTAACACTTTGCGTGCCATGGACGTAATATTACGTCCTGCTAATCCTTGTGAGGATTGCCATGGACGGCTCTCTATTTTATTGACTTTGTTTGCGTAATGCCGTAATATTTCGCCCGTGGTACTTTTACAGTTTATAGCTTATTGGTTCTATTATTTCAAAAATCCAATTATTTGAAATTAAATTATTAAAATTGTTATTTCAAAAATCCAAAAGTCCATTTTTATTGAAATACAAATCTATATAAATATATTTTTGATACTAATGCTTTAAAAAATTTGTGAATTCAGTAAAAAGGGCTGGATTATTTTTCAGTAGGGCTTTAAAGTTAGCGGCCGGCAGTCAAAGTGTAAAATAAGAAAATAATGCATCAGAAAACTGGTTCTCTATCGTCAGTTAACGGGTCGTCGTCTGTACCATCGCGGCCACGAGGTGAAAATAACAGATGTTTTCTCACAATTTATTTACAACTAAATAGTCCAATTTTATTGTTTAGCCCTAAAATTATTAGTCCGACATTATTCGATCGCCAGCTTTTTTTTCTCTCGATCTTACAATGGCAGCACTCCAATAAAGTCATACCTGATCAGATGACTTGTTTCACTGAGGAAATTTAATCAAATACTTTTTTCCTTTCGCCTTTCTTTCATTAACATCCCACCATATTTTTAATATTTATTTATTCCTATATTTTTAATTTCAAGTTTCTCTACAATCCTTGGAAAGAGAAAAAGCTGAACTTTCTTGGACATTTAGAAATTTTAATAGCATTTCGCAATAAAAATGTACCTTTTGTACCCCTCCCACTCCTCTCCTTTATTATCAGTTCTCCTGGACTCAGCACGTAAACCCACTGACCTTGAGGAATCAATTTCCTCGTTGGCTCTTCCCCCTCTCACCATCACCACCTCCTCCCTGCCCCACTCCCAGGTATAAATAAGCTCGCAAAGGGCATAGCCGAATAGGAGAGTGAAAAGTCCCCCCTCCGCGATTTTTCCCGGACTTGGGGCGTAGGATTTGAGATCAAATAGGACTAACCTCCCCACTCTTCCAGCCCGTTAGGGGCACACCAGGGCCGGCTAGCACAAAAATTCGATTTCCACTGTTTTTTAAATATCTCGGGGTAGAAAGCGTATTTTTCAATGCAGTATCCAAAAAATTCTGTCATTTGTGGTTGGAATTACAATCGGTATGAGTTTGATCGTTGGTGAGAGGACGAAATATGTGCAAGGTGGTATGAAACGAGTGTTATGGGGACATAGGTCGTGGAAAAAACAACAAAAAATGGCTAAAATTGCATATGTTATTTTTTCGCGGTGTTCCACCACCTAAATATTCTTTTTTCATTATATTAGTCGATATGTTTTTAAATATTCCTTCGAAACACATTTTTTTGTGGTCCTCTCAAAAATATTCTATGAAAACTAGCGCTTGAAATTTTAAAATCGACCCCATTTCTCCTTATGCCGCTGAAAAGTTGTGAAAAAATAGGCATCTGCTCGATTAATAAAGCCCTTAAATGCCGTAAACTGCATTGGTGCACTTTCTACCGCGAGATATTTAAAAATTAGTGGAAATCGAATTTTCGAGCTAGCCGGCCCTAGTGGGCCTCTAGGGGGCTGGAAGTGTGGGGAGGTTAGTCCTTTTTGATCCCAAATCCTATGCCATAAGTCCGGTAAAATCTCGGAGGGGGGACTTTTCACCATCTTATTCAGCTATGCCCTTTAGGTATTTTCACCTTTGAAAATGACATAATGTAATGTCGAAACTTGGGTCGAAACTTCCTTGGAACATCACAAAACACTGTATATTTTATTATGTTTCCAGCTTCAAAGACGTTTCTTTTTCGTAACAGTAGAAATAGAAAAGCGTTCCTGAAATTTTTTACCACAATGATTTATTTTCAACACAACGTCATGAAAGAAAGTAATAATTCTTAAATAATTCACGGACATTCAGTACAAATAGATTTATAAGATTGATAGTAGATTAGAAAAGACCTCATGCATTAGAAATATTCTGGCCCTCTCCTGACGATGGATATATTTTAGGTAAATATGAATGTACTATTTCGACAATCACTACATTATTTATTATTATCTACTATATTGATTCCGGTGGGCAAGTTTTATTTGGACTCGACTCCTTTTTTTCAATCTGAAAATTTGGAAAAAAGCTAGGTTGTAGGAACTTATTCTACAGTAAAAAGTAAATAGTTGTATATATAGAGCCGAATGTGTTTCTGAAAACAGTCACAGCACAAAATAACTCGTAAAACAGGGACTTAAAAAGAAAATAACGGTCAAAGCATCCACAGTGCATATTATCCATCGCGTTGACTGAACCAAGCGTCCGTGATAGGACCCATTGTCTAGCATTTCAGACTTGAAGCACGTCTCGGCCCGGAAAAAAATCCAAGGCCTCGTCCGAAGAGGAATAGAATAGGAAGAGCTTCGTGGGACTACAAAGAATCTCTCTGCCCTCGTGGAATCAATTAAATCGATGAACTAGATAGAAAAAATATTCGCGACGGTGGTTCGGCTGTTTCCCTAAAGCTTCCCTCATTCTTAAAAAGGAGATGTGAAAACAGCAAGTGCTAACGAGTACACTCCAACGCTTGTTTTCCTTCGTTAACGCAACACTAGAGAAAATGCATTGCTGATCAGCGTTACAGCAACGGTACATCCTTTATTTCAATGCAAGCAGACGTACATTAACGTAGGTATTTTACATTTGAACGTGGACATTTTGAAATGGTTACGCCAAAAAGCTAATTCAATTCCGCGCATTAATTGCATATTCACTTCAAAGAACGCATCACACACTCCAAACATACTTTGTCTTTTTAAAGATAAATTACTCGTTACAGACATAGGTTACCATATTAAAAAGATAAAGAAAAAACTTTCTATCATTATTCCTGAATTACGAAAAAATTTTAAGCATACACCGGAGACATTTTTATGGATAAATTTCCAAATTTGGTGCAGAGGGAAATGCTGAAAATAGTTAATTTCCCTTGAATATTTCAATTGACCTATTTCCCTTGATTTTAAACGAGCAAATCGTCGCGAAAAAGGCCTATCGAATGATAGTGAAACGTCCTCATAAGAACATGATCTTCTTAAGTGGCTGTACTTTTCTAAAAAAATATAAATTTCCAATTTTTTGCTCATATTGAGCGATACATACTGCTTTCGCATCTGTGATCCTTTTTTAACACAATTTTAGAATACTTAAAATTCACATTGCTTAATCAAAGTATTCGGGTTAACACACCATGACATTTCGCGAAAATTTCACAGAGAAAAAAACCATTCGCCTTCGATTCGCAGCCCGGTCAAGGCGAATGATTTTTTTGTCTAGAGGATTTCCGCACAGTTTGAGTATTGCGGGTGACTCCGTAAAGTTATCAACGTGGCCAGTCCCACTATACCTCAATCACATAAAGAAATGTTCCGCCCGTGGTTAGACATGTATTTAAATGATCATAATATTCAATAAAAAATATGCAAGGAATTCAATAGCAAATTATTGATGCAACGGAAGAAACATGTGGAGGTACTTCCACGTGGAAATTTGAGCGGTACCTATGAGGAAATAGGCATTCAGAAAAGACAAATTTGGTTTGTTTCATACAACATGTTCGACGGCTTTACGAACATGGAACTCTATTCAGCATGGAAATGTTTCAAAGGAATCCACTGCAGTAAATTTTAGTCATGAATTTTTACTCAAGGACAAAAATAATTACAAGCATGAGTTACTTCGGTTACATACATCACTTCTACATCTAAATAATACTCTTCCTCAAGGGTGTTTGGCAGGGGGTGAGTATGCACCAACAGGCAGCATGTCTTCGTTGACACTGTTCCATACTCGGCCGAAAGTTTTGATTAAGACTATTGGAATATCCCATTTCCCTAGTTAACTAAAGAACGACACCAAGTTAGCATTTATTACTAGATCAATACTGTAACTGAATTCAACCATGATAGAGCTACATGAAAATGAAACCACGGTTGCTCCTTATTTCTAGAAAGTGCATTATTTAAGCAATTCACTAAATGAGATTTTCAACCTGAGGGTTAGTTTTGATAGGCTAGAGTAGAGCTCGCCGCGAAATTAGTCACAGACGTGTGAATTTCACACATTAAGGGCCAGTTTCTTTCGCTGGATCCTCTCGCAGTTCGATGATGGTGCTAGGGGATGCGCGAGGACTTCATCCAGAATTCGAACCCGGAAACCATATTTCCGCAGCCAAGCTCATGAGGCTGCCGATCTCATAATTAAATGCTCACTTGATTGCCCACATTCTGAGTGCTTTTATTTCCCTCCTTATCAACAATGGATATCTTCGATTCAATGAGGAATGAAAGGAAATGCAATTGACCGAGTAGTTATACGACCAATTGAGGTTTTTTTGCTTTTTTCAATTCCGTATTAAATCTTTGAGGCCGTAGATCTCAATTCCCACGTTTTCGATTACGATTTGTTTTCTTTTGAAAATTTTAGAGTTGTTCAGACGCGATGAAACATAAATGATTAGTTTAACAGGGAAGTTGAGCTGTTCGCCTTTGACAGTAACGCGTAAATCTACCGTAGTTCCATCTCCAAGGGACAAAATTCTCTTGAAGATAACCCTGTCAGGGGATGCAATTTGCTGTCTAGGGCGTGACTTAAATGGAATCGCCTTCACATAATGAAATCCAAAACACTTTATAACTCCATACACATTTAATTCTGGAGGAGAAAATGTTTGGCTCCTGAAGAATGACCGTAAGGAGGTGAATGGAAAGAGGGAGCAAAATTCCAGGGGTGGGAGAGAGAGGGAGGGGGTAGACATGCAGGGGGAGAGGGGGTAGAGGTCGACCGGGGACCGCTTTCGATGCAACGATACGACCAATCGATACGAGAGAGAGGGAGGAAGCAAGAGAGAAAATCCACATTTGGGCAAAAGGGAAAAAAGAAACACTGACCCACTGTCTTTCACTTCGCACCCCACTCCTTCACCTTGTTTTTCTTCAGCAACACACTACCCCGCAAGGTGCTTCAATAGGCGTTTGGTGGGGGTGTTAGGACACTGGTCATTTACAAAGAAAAGGTAATAAATGCTCTAACGAATTTCTGCCCAGTATTTATTGAACTCCTTGATTGTTCGGGGGAAAGCAAATTCCCATACCTATCCGTTCAGCAAAATATATATCTTGATTTGTCACTTCTGTCGGACCTGGAAATAGGGAGAAGTTCTCATATGATGTTGTCCCTATTCCCCTAGAAGATATCTAAAATCCTTTCTGATCTTCCCGTATTTCAGCCTCAGAGTAAATATGAACTAACTAGGATATGAACTGCGATAATCGGCTGATACTCATGCAAGTATTTTTAGGTTGAAAAGGTGTAAACTGATATCACGCGATGTTTCTGAATGCCTGATACCGATGATAACAAATAGTTCATTTTAATTGGAAATTTCATCTCCATTACATTAAACCCTGACGACGAAAGAGAAGTATCACAGTGGCAATAAAATCCATCTTCAAGAATCTCAATTGCACACACAGTCTATGTCCCGGAGTTATGCCGGAGTTGGCGGTTTTTATGTTGCCCTTAGCCTTGCGTTATTAAGCAGCGTAATTGAAACTCAGGATAATTACAGCAGGTGTAGACCCTAATCAACATTATTCTGTGACAGCAATATGATTTTCCAACCTCGAATTTTTCGGAAAAAATCGGAGGTAATTTTTTTGTAGTATATACGGCGTCCAAACTCCGCTTTTCAATAGTTTATATTTCTAAGTGCATTATTTTATAGTTTATCGAGTTTGAAATTTTATTTGCAATCACTCTTACATCGTTTCTACGTAATTAATTTAATTTGTAAAAAATACACATTCATTCTGGCTTTGACGATATGACAATGGACATCGCTGTCAGATTTGTATTTGAGTTTCGGTGCTCTCATTTATTTCGGGCTTATATTTTTATTAATTTTAAGATCCCTTAAATTGAATAGATGACAAATATTAAAATGATTCGCATAAATTCCCTCAAACTCAATACGACAGCTCAAGTTTTAAGCAAACTCACTCACTCACTCAAAGACTTAACCGGAAGGTTTGGTTTTGTTAGGAGAGGGTAAGGTCACTCCAAATCAAGTCACAGGCATGTAACACATATCAATGTTATATATTCAGGGGAAAAGGGAATGGGGATTTCCCTGGGCCACCATAGACTTCGAGGTTATTTACTTGGGGCAATGGTGATTTGAACTAGGGACACTGCCGTCAGCAGCCAATCTGTCCACCCACGGTCACACCCTACCTGACAGCAGCAGCCAATATGTCAGGAAAAAAGAATCAAGGTCGAGTAGTGATGACGTGTCCTTCCAAAGAGGATATAGCCACGAGGCGAACCTCTTTTTTTACGGCGACTAAGAAATCAATAGATTCGTTGGCACGTTGCTTGATGTGAGCGGCCACCAACTGAGCCGCGACCGCAACAAATGAACGATATCGTGTCCGACATCATGGCGGGAATGAGCGGAAGCGAACGTCCACTGCGAAAGGATGATTGCAAGACCCCGATCGCTAGAGCATGTCACACTGGGACGCAAAGGAAATGGAAAATTTGCAGCAGTAGAGTCGCTCACTCAGACCGGAAATAATTTAAATACTTCAGGTAGGTGACACGAAAATAATAAGTTAATACCTAATTCAGCCATTCTCTCGTGATATGAAAAATAAAAAAGGGAAAAACTTTCCACCCAATATCCATTAGTTGCTGACGTCATTTGAATTTTGGTTAACTTGCGCGATCGAGAAAAACCTTGCACTGAGGGAATTTATAGCTCACCAGATTGTTAACGATAGCAAATCACGCGACATCCGGGTCCAAGGCCAAGAGGTGGCCGACAATGAAAAGCGTAAACACCTTTAGCATAAGTTCGTTGCGTCATCAACTTATTTGCGGAAGGGTCGTCGATTTTACCTCGTGAAAAGATCGATAAGACGATGTCAGCCATATCTTACGAACGCCAACATACTACGCTAGATCAGATCATAAATATAAAATGAGAGAGATAGACAGAACAGATAGATTCAGAATGTAGTTTTCTCATTATGGATAGCAGATTATAACGGCAGCATCAGGACTTACAAATAGGTTAGTTGACGTGAAGTTTAGCCCACTAACTTTCCTTAATGCATGTTATTGAATTTTCCCAGTATATCTAACGTCTTGTTTGGCAAGTTCTAGATTCACAGGCAGATAGCCTTCATTAATAGTTGGCAATGCTTGCCTTTGCATGAATTTGGTAGCATAATTTACTAGTAAGCATAACACTATTACGACTGTGTGGTGTACATGTGGGAATCCTCTTGAACGCTGCACATGTGGACGGGAATCGAAAAAACCTGGCCAAAACTCGCTGCACCCTTAATTATGGCTAGATTAATGATAATTTGCATACTTTGTATTTTAAAGATGCAGAGAAACTTATTAGGATTATTTATTCCACAAAATTGCTTAGGAGGGCGGTGAAAATAAAAAACGAGGGTAACTGACGCGGAAAGCATATTTTTCAGGGGCAATTTGAAATTTCTGATACGCTAATATCAACGGAAAGATAGTACTTCCTCCACTGATAACAACGTTAAAGCTATCAAATAGCTACGAAAAGGGTAAATAAGGATTAAAAATTGCTAATGAGTGTTTAAATTTGAAATTTTGGCATTTGAAGCGAAATAATATAAAAAATTCCATGAAGAAATATTGTATTGCTAATTGCTCAAAAACAAAGGCTTAAACTCCTATTCTGAGTCAGAGGATGAAGACATCTCATCTGTCAAAATATATTCTTCGATCACCAGAAGATTTTTCACATCCTCTCGTAATTTTTCACTTTACGGTGAACCGCCGCAGAACAAGAAATAAAAGGATCCGATGTAAGCAGAATGCCTATAGAAAATGTCATTCTTTATACCAATCCTAGACATTTTACTGGTATGTTATTCACGTTATCTTCTTATATCCTTGTTTCATGCTTCCAACGTCTCTGCTTAAAGCTTTCTAATAGGAAGAATGTCCAATTTGACTATTCCCGCTCCATGTATTAAAAATTTGTAAATAGTTGGTGGCATGTGGATAAAGTTTTGCGTACAGTTTAGTTGTTTTAAGACAGTAAACTGAAAAAAACGTATCATTTCGTATCATACATAAAAAACGTATCATATCAAGTATTGCCGATACAATTATCAAAATTACTGAGAAGCGGGTAATTAGGTCGTCCGAAATTCTTAGAAAAGGATTCATCATTGCACTCTCTTAGGATTGTCGAGAAATTATTTTACCAACTCAAAGATATTTTAATATAGTGGCAGGAAGTCTTGCTGACTTTTTAAACCAAATTTTATTTAAATTCAGTAATCTACTATTCACTCTGGAGAGCTCGTCACAATTTCGGAAACATAGATGAAAAAAATATTTTCTTATTAGGCTACAATCAAAGTTTTAAATTTCTCGTCTTCCAAAAATAGTTTTTTGTGTAAAAACTCCAACACGAATGATTTCTTCTGGTTCATGGACCCACCTCTATTTGCCAAGACCTTATGTAAATCTTGGCGAGTAACTTTCGCTTTATCCATAACTAGGCCAATACACCGTGACTGTCCTTCGCCACGAACTTCGACAAGGGATTCTTAAGGGAGACTGATTTTGAGCACTCGGCTGGAAATGAGCGAGCCAAATAGCTAAGACGGTGTATTATGGGAAAACCCAATTTGTAGAATGGAAAAAATTGCACATTTTCAAATTAAAAGAACAAATCTGGGTACATAGAGGGGCAGCCGCCGAGGACAAAGGCGCGCGAACCGTTAGGTTTATTGCCGTCCGAACGTGGCTTCCGCGCAAAGAATCAAGGGTAAAACCGTCAGAAGAGGGTATATACAATAAAGGCACCGCAAATGATATGTAGTTGAATGCAATGCACTCAGGAGTTAGGGAAAATCCAGTCTCTCAAACGGATTGCTACGCATATAACCCAAAGTTCCCGAGTGCCTACCCCGTGTACTGCGGGTCATTGGGTGCGAGAACCGCCCGACATCAATTTGCTTTATCACGAAAACATCGGAAAGTTTCAAGTTTTCGCAGCAGTTTATTGTTCCCTTACATAGAATAAACATCGCTCTATCTGTTGATGAAAATATCACCGCGGAGACAAGTAATTTTATCTCTGATTTAGTAAACATTAATGCGAAAAACAGTTGATTTTTAATTAATGTATAATGGCCATTCGGAAAGTGATATTATCCAAGAATCATAGCTTTATACTATCTAATAGATACATACTATTCGCCAATAGAAAAATATTTGCGTTTTTTCCGCACTCCAGGGCAACAAACATTGAGATATTTTGCCAAAAATGTAGTTTTGGACTTTCGTGATTTTTTGTCACTTTTTGATGGACACATACCATATAATACACACATAAGTAGCATATATGAAAATGATTTGACGTATTTGGGTACCTAGGCATTCTAGAACATTATTATGTAATTTTGGATCAATACAAAATGGTAAAAAATTGGGCTATAGCCAGCTCTTTACCATTTCCGCCCACTCACTGTGCGCTGGTATGTGATCACCCCGTGCCAAACACCCTAGATGTGGCACGCCTATAATGTAGATGTATATACGTATATATACGTAGGAGAAGGCTATGGATGTAATGACGTAATGATTACGATCCCTATGTGTTTAAAGCTCTATCGCATGCGAATTTTTTTTAATATGGTGCAAGAGACATTAAACGCTAAAAAATTACGAATTTCTTTTTTCCACTTGTTCTCAGTTGACGATGAAATCTAATAACGACATAATTTCAGTTGCATTTTTCCCATTTGATTGGGGTTCAGTAAAAGACATTCCTCTCAACCCATCTACCTATAGGGCCAAAATGGTCATTCAAAACCGAAAACTTTGAAGGTGTTAAAATTCACTTATAGTTGAAGGTGAAGAGAATTCTGCGAGCGCATCTGGCAATAATGAAGTGAAATTAATTCTAAATGCAAGCCATAAATTCATGGATTAAGAAATAATGGCTCAAAATGGCACAAAACGGAATTTTTTCCAATTAAATGACATAATTTATATTGTTGTTCACCTCAATGCGATGTATTGTAAAGTTGATACCAAATGTTAAACGAAGTATAAGCCAGCCATTTTCCACTTCATTCAGCATTATCCACAATAAGTGAGTAGCCTTCCTCAGGAAAAAAAGTTACGAAATCTTTTAAGCGATATTTTTAGCGTAGTTTAATTCTTAAAAAAATAAAGGACAAAAAAATCTCATTTCACGCCCAGAGTGAAAAATATGATTCGCATTTGGAATTAAAATTATTTTCTGTAATTTTTTCCTGCTACGCCTAAATTAAGGATGAATTTAATTTACTTGCTTCCACCATAAATATTCAACTAGATAACTTTATCCATCTAACCTGATAAGCCAGACAGTAATTTACAACCCACCACTACTACTGTAATTAATAAGATTTACCAAACACAAAGAGGAAAGACCCAAATTATACATAGTCGGGGTCTTACTTCAATGAGCGAGACAAGAAACTACACTGTCAGACATCAAATTAGAAATATCACGATTACATCCATAAGTAAAGCCGTATTTTTGGTCTAAAGTTATTTTATCCGTGTATTATCGAAAAAATGGATGACAATCTAGTTAAACAACGTCTAGGTTCCTAAATAATGCACATTTGAATACCAGCTTCATGAGTTAATGAAAGTTTTCTGGTCTTAATAGAAACGTATTCAAAGTTTTGATGAGATTTTGCGAGGCCATGTATGTCATTTTTTTAAGACCGCGGACTCCAAAACATTAGGTAGTCCCGTTATCGATTCTTTTCTCTTCACCCTCCATGGCAATAGGCTTTTCTGACCTATTACTTACAACCAGTTGTTCAAAGTTACCTAGGTAAGCTTCAAAGCATAAATAAAGCAGTCTAGAAAAATGGATAATAATATCAATATTTAATCTCAGAGGTATTTTTCAACATTTTCAGACGAATGGGAGTGCAAGTTGGACTTTCATTTTTGTCAAATAAGCGGCTTTTTTAATACAAGGCCGTGAGGGTCGCATTACCTTTGAGGACTTTGATAACCACGAAGAAATTAGATTTGAGGAAGTTGGATAAAATTAATGTTTCACGACCAGATAATTAAACCGTGCAGGAAAAGGAAAGACAACTTTCTTTTCAGGATATTCTTGGGCCCTGCGATTCCTCGTGTAGTGCAAATAAGGTGCCCTCGCGACGGAGAGAATGGAAAGAAGAACGGGCAAAGAAACTTACGCAGACGCCTAATTTTCAAGCAGGAACTAACTTCCAGCATACAATTAAACTCAAAACTTTTCTTTTTTGTACATCTCCCAAAGAAACACAAATCACGTAATTTACCACGAGTGAGACAAAGTAAAGAAAACCCCTCTGGATGGAGCGAAGCATGGATGGTTAACTTAGACACTCGCCAAAAAACGTCCATTGAAATTAAAATAAATCAACGACTAGGTATCTACTAAGCTCTAATGAATCGCGACGAATTTAAAAATTTATTTAACTACACATCTATTCGTAATAATTACCTTTTTTTAATCACCTACAAATAAGGGGTTCAAACTTAAGAAAAGACGGCTTCATGATGCGGAGGATGTTTCTATAGGAGGATAGAGAACTAATGCAAGCGATCACCACGACTGATTCAGTTTTTGGTAGAGGAAAAGGCCCTTCAAAAGGCCGGAGGGCAGACCAAGCTAAGGATAGAAACGGATTGCTAATCGTCTCAAAAATAACTTCCTCTTCCACGTATTTTTTAGGAACTAATAATTCAGGAGAATGAACCCCCACAATTTCATTTGATTTGCTGACTCATTTTTACCGAGCAGGGCAGATCGGAAATTAATTTAAAAACACGCAATCATCTAGGCATAATATAACATTATAAACATTAATTCTCCATATAATGGTGCAATGGAGAAAATCACTCAACGGTTTTCATAATAAAAAATAAAACTGCCAAGGTCACGTATTTAGAGGACAGAGGATGACCGCTTTCGAAAGTACAAGGTAGGGTTAGCAGAACGTAGGTAGGACTGTTGACAATAACTTATGGTTGATGTGAAGGGGACCGCTCTAGCGCTCTAATTTCGTGAAATATTGCTTGCTTACAATTTACGCAACCTGCAGTGGCGTAGCCAGGAATACCGTTCGGGGGAAATTTTTTAAAAGCAGGCTACTCAAAAGAGGACTATTTACCTAACTTTAGCACTTTTCATAAAGGAAATAAATTTATTTTTCCAATTAAAGTGTACTGGAACTAATCCCGGTAATAACTTTACGGAGTCATTCGCAATGTACAAATAGTGTAAATAATCGACAGAGAAAAAAGTCCGGTATAGTCCACAAATCTCTGTATGGGAGAGTGACGCCTCAGTAGCTTCAACTGACTAAAGTAGTCGACTGGAAATCGAACCCCAGTCAGGGTGAGTGATTTTTCTCTGTGAATTTTTCACAAAATTCATTTTTCCAAATAATTTCTTTTGTCCAAGATTATTCAATATTCATTAAATCCAAGATTTTTCAATATTTTGATATCTGTTATGATGAATCAAAGTAATTGTGTTACTATATTTAGGGGGCTGGCGAGGGACCCCCCCCCACCCCCGATTTTTACTCAGGGTATGTAAAGTAGAGCCCGTTCAACATTTACCTGTATCATTTATATGAAAGTTTTGACTAAATATCTTTTCTAAGAAAAATTAATTTTTTGACAATGTTGGCAGTGTTTACATACCATAAAAATCTCAAATATGAGATCGTAAGTTATACGAGATTATTTTGTCACAAAAAATACAAAGTAGGATCGGGTAAGCGGGACTGATATGTCTCCTTAAAATGGGAGAATTCACGAAGACAAAGGAGGAGACGTGGGATAGGAATGAATGGAGACAGCATCGGTGGATTAGATCGACAGTATTCTACCAATTAAGGTAGCTTTCCATCTAGTATTACATACGTACTATACCCTCCTTTCATAGACTTCCCTCTTCAATTCGCAATAAGGCCCACTCTCTGACGTTCCATCTAAAAATTCCTATTCTCCTCCATCCGCTCCCACGTTTACCCAACACTCCACCGGGTAACACTTTTGAAACATCCCATCCCTGCTTAGTACTCGCTCAATGCATATCGTTCTCTGTATCTCAACAAGCTGCCTCTCCTCACCCACCATGCCCAGCACTTCGTCGTTCGTCCTCCTTTCCGTCCACTTTACTTAATCCATTTTTCTCCACACCCACATCTCGAACGCCTCCAGTCTTCTCTCGTCCTCATTCCTTAAGTGGCCACGTTTCCGCACCGTAAAACGCTACACTGCAATCGCATTTTATAAAATTTTACAGGTGACAAGGTATTTTTGAAAAATAAATAAATCCTCATGCCAACAAATGTTGAGAACTAAGTGCCTCCGATCCAATATTCATTCATCCATCCTTAATACCTCGCATCCAAGTGCATCTGAGAAAATATATATGCAGCATTAATACCAACAAGCAATCAGCCAATAAATGTCATCCACCGTGACTTATCTATTTTCCACCCGACAATCGATATTTTCCTCTCATTTCTCATCAATATCAGCTTCGACATCAGAATGTTTTCCTCATATGGAATCTTTTCAACCCATTCTACATTTCTAGTGTAATTCCTTGACAGTAGTTACGTCGCACAAAGAAGTTCATGAAATAAGTTTGAAAGACAATTTGTTTTACTGCACCCAGTGTCTTGGAATGCTTTCGGTAGTGAATCGGTACAACCGAACGTGCTTTTCGCATGCTATCTAGAAGCGGGGGAAACGTGCATGTCGTAAAGATCACCGCGTGCGTTGTTCTAGCGTGCGCGTGACAGCAGATAGATTCGCAATTTCGCAGAAGAAGAGAGAGGACTCGGGCGGTCGTATTCGAGAGAAGCATTCGAGACATCGACGCGACACTTGGACCAAAGCCGACGATCGCTACAAAGTGGGTCGGATACGAAAATATGTCTACCGACTTGCCCCCTTAACACCTCGATAATTCTATTTACGCAACAGTGAACATTACATTCAGCCCTAAACCAAGGGTTGCGAGTTTTTCGATGTCTTTGAAAGGAAGCTGGTCCGTTGATGTCATTGTCATGATAAATTAAAAATATGCTCAATGTTGATTAATGTTTTGGAGTTTGGGTCTTTAAGAATAAAATGCAAATTTTTTGCCAATTTTTCGGTAAAGGTTAAAACGTACTTTATTGCTATGAATTAATATGAGTACACTAATTTGATACATAAAGACATGAAAGGTTATTGCAATGTTTTGTACGTTAATAAAACGAATAATTAAAAGAATTCAATTGTGAATCAATTAAAAGGACGAGACAAGAATTTTGACACACCTTCTCTTCAATGAATATGATTTTTTGATTGATGGCAACTTAGCTGATTTAGGTCATAGCTACCTATCAATTTTGATGCATGAAGTAAAAATAAATTTTGCTTAATTTTTCGATGCATAAAAGATCTACAGTCAAAGACTGCAATCAAAGTTTAAAATTGAGGTCAAGATAAAGAAAAAATATATTCTCAACTATTAGGAGGTATTTCGTCCACTGACAGTGCCGTATTCCCAACTATTACACTACTATCTTGTATAATGTTAGGCACGATGTGGTGGAAGTTCGTAATATTGTTGAAATGACACATTGCAATATTTCCACTTATAGATTTATTTTTGAAAATGTCGCTGTAACGACGAAACGCGTAGTGTAAAATAAATCTATAAGTGGAAATATTGCAATGTGTCATTTCAACAATATTACACTACTAATGATGAATATCCGAAACTATAGAGAAAGACTCGTTAAAATAAAGGTTCCGAAGAATTATAACGTACTATTTCATGATTGTAAGGCCTGAGCATTAGTAAAATATGTTCATTTTTTCATGATGAGCCATAGATCCGTTAATAATGTGAAATTACGCAAAATTAAACTAGCCGCTTCCAAGAAATGACAACGATAATATGGAAATCCCTGTTTCCATAGTTCCTCATTTCTCCGTTTTCCTGTTTAAAGTCAATGCGTTTAATTTTGAACGTGACTTCGGATTAATTAATTTAGAGTTGATCATTGGGAGTGAAATGACCACGTTTACGAATATAGCTATTGCGTATTTAGGTTCAATGTTAGTTAACTTGCATCTAATGGTTGAGTATTAAAATTATTGAAAATTAAATTCCAATACGGTAGCAATCCACAATAAAAACTTTTACTTTAGTGAGCCCCGCACTTAGCTCATTCAAATAGCAATGGATGCTAAACTTTATACGACTGTATATACAGATGAGCTTATACTCCATGCATGTCCAAAGGCTTCACTAAGATTTTAATTCGGAAACCAGTCTCCGCTAGGCAATCAAGCGCTCTGGCAACCAGCCCACCAGCCAAGAAAAACCCTGGAAAAGGATCCTACTGGAATACATCAGCCTTTCTACATTTATTCTTAGGATAGGAAGTCAGCACGCGAACAAAAGCAAAGTGACTGACACCTGGTGGACAAAAATCGAACCTTTGTAGGAGTAATCGCATGCAATAAGCCGTTAAGAGATTCATTCACAGGGTCCGGGGAAATTCTTCAATGAATTTCATCAATATTTTATGAGGTGGCTTTCCAATAAATATATTCTCAAATTGTACGACCTAAACAAATAAATACGTCGTCAACGCGTACTTCATCCGCTTAGCCGTGTCCAATATCTTAGGAGTGTTCAAATGGGAATATTTAAAGTAGCACAGAGCAAAATATAGGCTAAAGTAAATACTAAGTTAATTTGGAGAAGAATTTACCTAAGACGAAGTGAAAAATATCTTTCGTTTAGGTCGTACAATGGTAGACGCGATCACGATAGGAAATCTTAGGAAATAGACCACAAAACAGAGAGATTTAAAATGTCTTTCTTTCCTCGTGCTATCAGGAATGGCTACGGTGTCTGGATCAGTAAAGTTAATGGCGTAACTCGCAAGACCGACCTTCATTTTTTCATTGTTCTAACTTTGACTAGATATATTATAGCATATTTTTATTGTATAAGTAATATATGCTGTGGCAGTTACTAACTGCCGAAAAGTTTTACCTTTCCATGAATGTTGGCGTATTTTTTTAATATGGGTAATATTTTTATTACCGTGTTGTGTGCATGTGGGCATTGTCTGGCATGCTTGTGATTAGTCATCTCTTGCCAAACACCCCAGACGTGGCTAGCAGGGTATTATTTCCATATAGATCACTACCGATCACCTGTCCACCGGCGATAGTGCTACTACCATCGGCGAATTTATCCGTGAATAAACACTCCAAGAAACACAAAAATACGAATACCAGCACCACTTAAAAAGTATAAGGGAATGTTTCAAATATCAAGTAACTAGGTTATTTTTGCGTCAAATACTATCAAAATTTGCTTGAATTCCAGCCTTTGACGTTTCGTCTTCACTAAGCTGATCCATCACTCAAAAAGGTTCCCATTCAGCGAAATCTTTCTGAACTTCTCAAGCGTCCCACCTTTCTTTAGAACTCCCACCAACAGAACCAACTTTCCTTCTTTTTAAAGTTTCCCGGCTATAGAAAGAAGATCCTCCTCTCTTTTGATTACTCCCTCCATAAACCGTCGAGTCTTCAACTAATCTCTGGCAACAACCTCCTCCCCTCGACGCCGCTGAGAAAGCCTTTCTCCGAGGTGAGGAAATTAAAAGCAGAGGCTTCGGGAAGAATTAAAGAGCTCCGTCTCCATCCATCGGCAATAGAAAGTTTGGTGGTAGATTGGAAGAAATGCGAAAAATATCATCCGTTACAACACACACATTCTACTCAGATTTACAGGTGAGCAGGCACGTCTCTTAGGCGTAGTAGGTATTTCCGGAATACCTAAACACGTGCACATAAACCACGTATCAACCTACTCACACGTGGATCGCAACGGAGGAGAAGAAAAGAGGTAATGAAAGCGCTCCTGTATCCCTTACACATAAAATCATAACCCTCCCCCTTAATATTATGACTTATTTTCTAGAAACAATTTTATAGGTACTCAGTCATTTCCTTGAAAAACTGCTTGAGTAATTAAAAATTATTTGTCCGTTCGCCGGCGTTTTCATCGCACTTTAACTTGGAAAAAATCAATCCTTAC
Source organism: Ischnura elegans (assembly GCF_921293095.1). Classification (NCBI taxonomy): domain Eukaryota; kingdom Metazoa; phylum Arthropoda; class Insecta; order Odonata; family Coenagrionidae; genus Ischnura; species Ischnura elegans. Next base: position 110,727,646 of record NC_060254.1, on the reverse strand, counting down.
TCATCAATCTCTCGTGACAAAGGAAACCACCGAAAGCCGATATACTAAGGATGCTTGCATGTTACAAAGCCGATTACAAGGATACGATAACAAGGATAGGTATCTGCAATTATTGATGAATTGTCAAATTAAAATATTGTCTACGTGTTAGGGATCGATTTAGCAAAAAGCTTTTTCGAGTAAACGAAATAGAATGAGATTAAAAGAGCGGGTATTATTTCTTCCATATTCAATTGCAAAATGAAATTACAAGAATCTACATAATATTCAATGCTTTCCCCACAAGAATAAATGGGTTGGAAAAAAAAATTTTTTCAAGACAATTGACAGGTAAACTATTGTTGTGCATTTGAGTGCTAAGATAAATTATTCAAAGGACGCTCAGCGGTCTTTCATGGGTGAGTAATGTTAAAGGTACTTAAATATTTGTATTTCGTTTTGATATGAGCTTAATTCAACCTCCCGGGATCATTGATGTTTAAAGTTCTCACATCACGTGATAGACATTATGGGTACACCTGTTTACTGAAGGGAAAGCTTCGCTATATTAATCTTATTAAGGTTAGGTCGATAAATATTGTATTCCGAATTCTCCACTTGTGCGATTCCAATTGTTATCAACAGTCACCGTGAATAGTGGCGCTTATGTCGCTATGATGCATGTCAACAGTACACGTATTAGCCCGCAAGAGATACTTTTGATTTGGAGTAAACTCTTATCACTGCAGGGAACAAGTGACTTTATGTGGTCTATCTATGGGGTGTGGTCTGTTGTATGGCGCGGTGAGGGCTGGTCTTTTATCCCTCGCTTCACATTATATTTGGCAATACTGTCGAAGGGAAGAATCACTGTGGATTCCCTACAAAGCCGTCATGAATAATCGCTAGTATTTACACGAGCAGTTAACACGAAGCATCATTCCCACTCAACCGGCCGTATTTGCTTCGTTGCTAAGGATCGATAATAGTTGTGAACCGTGGTCATGCACTAACCGTAGGAAGAGCCCGTGTCTTTGGGCCTTCGGCGTGACGCAATTCAGAGTTGAGGGCGGAGAAAATTTCGAATCAGAGCGAAGCCACTCAGAATATAGTTCAGTTGCTGAAAAGCCATGTGACGAGAGTGTAGAATCAATTTCCAGAAGAAGTGTGCCTTTCCCGCCTTGTGAAGTAATTATTCTCGATTTCCAACAGCATGAAGGAGGTGAATTATGTATTCTAATCTCGTAAATTGTCCGTTGCGCATTGTGAATAAGTGCAGTGGTCTATGTGGATTAAGAAAAAATCTGAGTTTGGAAATCGCAGCGTCAGCACGTGCCATAGTGTAAAGAGTGATCGATGGTATATGTGTGGAAGCATTTTGTGGTGATTGTGTTGCATTGAGAAGTTTGTTGTGTTACCGTGAGTGTTACAGAAGAGGAATAATAATTCAAACGATACTCAGGTTTTAGTATTTGGGTTCATTCATGTCGTGGAAAAAAGTAAGTGGCTCCAAATCCAAAGAAACAACCAAGTAACGATACCGTAGTTTTAATCTTTTAAATCTTCTTAATTAATTTATCTGTGCAGTTGCTTGTGAGAAAAACATTTTAGGCAACCGTATAGTTTTATCAAATCGCCAATTTTCGTCGGATCTTCACCAAAATTAGTATACATAACTTATTTCACATTCTAAACAATCCTTGGGGTGGGCGAAAGCGCTTCCAAGTACCAATAAAAATGACTAGTTCATTACTTATCTTGGTGTTGGATGGGTAACTTAAACGTTGCAGGAGCCATCATAGATGAGAAAAAACGATCGAAAACAAACTGTTGCTAAGGTTTGGGTATGGACGGGGCATGATGTGCCTTGTAAAGGATGCAAATTTTCCTCCTCTACATTTTGTTAAATCCAAGCGAATGAATGGCTTACTCCTAGTGTACGGTCGTAGGACCGGAGGGGTGGGTTGGGTAGTGCACGACTTCTTTCTTATTTATGTGTCGGCTGACTACGACAGTCGGGCTTATGACAGCATTAGCGAAATTATGTGAGCCGGTCGGATTGTGCCAGGGTGGGTCGAGGCATGGTTTTAGTATTAAAAGCGTTAATTCGTCCCTCGAAGTTATATCAAAATCCTCTGATACGATCTAATTTGTTCACCTGAGCAACAGTTTAGTTTTCGATCGTCTTTTCTCATCTATGATGGCTTCTGCAACGTATAAGTTACCCATCCGACACAAAGATAAGTAATGAATTCGTAAATTTTTATTTGCATTCGAAGCGCTTTCGCCCACTCCTAGGATTGTTTAGAATGTGAAATAAGTTATGTATTCTAATTTTGGTGAACATCCGACGAAAATTGGCGATTCGATAAAACTATACCGTCACTACATTTTACTTAAGAAATCACAATGAGTGTACTTACAATTAGAATGATTTCATTTCACTGTGCAGCATTGGCATATACAAAGGAATGAATCCGAAAATAACGTATTTTTCTGAGTGACACAAATGTAGGTTTTATTTCCCATATATTATTGCACTTTGCGCAACATACGAACCCAATTACTTATTTTCTGTTCATCGTTTGTTATTGGTAGAGAGTCGATTCGAAGTGCCCTGCCTTCCGCCCTTGTTGGAGTGAGGATTAGCCAGGGCGAGTAGATAGCGCCCTATGCACTAAACACGCTTGCACATCACATGTATCAGGTGACGTGGGAAATACAAACATCTGTGGGCGCCGGAGTAAAAATTAAGCGCGCAAAAAATGAAATGCAACATATTATGATATTTATAACTTATCACATTAATAGATGGCCACTAAAATTCCCTTAAATAATTTTCCTTGACACCAAATTGTGCAGCAATTATCCAATATTCCGCTAATCATATTTAAGTTACGTGTTGCAAGCCATGTTACTATTGACGCTCGAGGCATGTTGGGACCAAAGTAGTGACCTCACCCAACCTCCATCAATCCATTCTGTAAGCTTTGCTTCGATCATGTGTGTAGTCATTTGTTTATATAGAATACATCTCCTTATGCATCCTAACTTGCACAATGTTTAGTTGACGTTCACAAAGTGAAAGAAAGAGACTTTACAACAACGGTACAGCGTTGTTTGTAAAGGTTTTCCGGTTGAAATAGATTCGAACGACTATTACTTATCACGAACATTATAACGAATTACTTATCATCCCAGCATATAATACTTCCCTCACTGAATTAGCTGCGGATTATAGTTTTTAAAGAGGGTTGAAGAAATAGCAAGACAGTTGTATCTACCCAGGAAATAAATTGAAAAAAGTCCTCTAAAATCAATTTCAGGATTGATGCGCGATTAGTTCTGTAATTGAAGGAATGAGTCATTGATTGTTATGAGCCATAATTAGTCAAATGATTAATTTTTTTGGGAATAAGACTTCAGCAATGAAATGCATTAGAGGGTCATTATTGCGGCCGTAAAAAACCCGGATACACATTTAGCGAAAAACAAGTTCACGTGGATATAATTTCCATGCATAAATATAAGGTTATGCCTGATTCAAACACTTAGTGATGAATACATATCAATTCCAGTGTTTTGAATTTCGTGCTGTGTTCTATCGTTTCTACAATTCTGTGTTCATGCTATGCTCCACTATCCAGTTGAGTGAATCGGGAAAATTTTCGGCAAAATCTCTCGGTGGTTGGCACATAATGCACGATAACTTAGGCCCTCGCCGGAAGGGGCGTGCGTCATCCAGATCCGATGAGGAAGTCTTTCGATGGCGATGGAATACCTGGGGTCAAACATCAATGAAGTCAACAACGAGCCACGGTGGAAAGATTAGCAGTCGAGGAACATCGCGTCCGCGCTAGCATTTGTCTGAGTTTCATCTCGGTTCGGATTAACATCGACTTAAAATTCTGTAACTCTAATTCTGTAACTTGATATAACGTAAAATTTCGCTTGGAATTAGCTCGTAGTAAGTCAGATAGTTTTATCTACCTATTGAAAAATATCCATATGGTATTATTTCTTCCATAATCAATTTCAGAATTGCTGCGTGGTTTGTTTTGTGAATGAAACAAGAAGTCATCGGTTATTCTGATCTATGATTAGTGCAGTGATTCAATTTATTTTTGAAGAAGGATTTATCATTGCAGTACAGTAGATGGTTATTGATACGAGCGCCGAAAATCCGGATGCACATTTGGCTAAAAACAAGTTTACGTGAATATAATTTAAATACATGATAACATGATGAATTCATGTACTTCGATGCCTATTAATCACGTGTATTGCTGCCAGTCCGTGTAAGGAGCAGCTGGCAGCAGTAAACGTCCAAATAAGACTGTCTCATGATGATTTCTATCCCTAACCGAAACATATCCATTAAGCCTCATCCTTGAAAGTCTTAATCATCATAATTATCATCATTAATCATCATAAGTGGAACATCAATTTAACATTATCACTTCATAATTTAGTATCTACACTACACTTCCAATTTAACTTCAGAACCATGGTGACAAGGGAGTACCCAGGATCAAATCTAGAGGGGCATGCCATGGCCGTTCAAGATGAAACATTTAAGCAATAAAAAGGTTAATGAAACTAATATTTTAAGAAAATTATAACAACCCTCTATTACTTTCTAAAATTACCCGTTTGAAAAAAAAATATTTTAGTTACATGTTATTCTTATATCATTTGTTGTTGATTTAAAAAAAGTTAGTTCATAACTTTCGTTTCAATTCAGTCTTGATTTTTGCGATTTTTGTTTCTGAGGGGGGGGTGGGGGGGGAGGGGGGGCGGAGGACAGGTGCCCCCTCCTGCTTCCCGCTGGGTACGCCCATGCATAGTAACTTACAATTATTGAAGCACATTTTTTTCTTGTTAAAGGCATAAAACTGCCTCTTGCTTTTTTTTGTATATCCTTACTTTTTGGTAATTTTGATGTGGTCCCGCAGCAAGTCAGGTCAGCGACACTCTACTGTGCTTTGGATCAACATAATCAGCGGGAAAGAAACGGCGGGGGATTGGGGATTTGAAGTTGGAGGCAAGGTCATTCAATCACATTCACAGTCGTCAGTTGACGAAGGAGTTTGGTGGTAGGGGCTCAAACGATTCGTCATGAATGCGCTGACGTATTACTGCTAGTTATGACTGGAATAAATGTGATGCCAAAATGAAGATATTTCATGAGTGTTCAATCATTGATTTATTTTAAGATGTATCAAGGCATATAGAAAGCTGTGGAAAAGTAAATATCTCAAAAATTAAAGGGACTAATGAATTCACTCATCAGTGTCGGTATGTTGTAATTATGCGAAAAAAAGATATTATCTTCCTAGATTACTATGCAAGTAACATTTGGTATTCCTGTTCAGACCGATATTCTGATTTTTGATTCTTCCTTAAATATGCGTTGCGACGCAGATACGGCTCGGTATTCTTTTAAGATACACCATACAACTTATCAGACTGAGAAGAGCCTAACTGGGGGAGCAATGCTTTTTCTTGTGGCCTTACCTCAAGGGTCCGGGAGAAACGCGTGAAATTTGGGAATGTTTAATAATGACTCTATAAGACTGAAGTGCACTTTCGTGGAGTGAGTTAAACTGTCCCTTTCAAGGCACACAGGGAATTGGCATGCATTCAGTTCGGGCGCAGAACCCAGCTGCTCTTGCTGGACGTGGGGACCGACTTTTAGGAAGTGACTATGCGTTAGTATGAAAATGATAACTGAAAGGAGAGCGGAATTGAGAGCTGCGTCAAATCAATCTCCGGTTTGCTAATCTATGATGACGGCATTTAATTACTCTTACCCAGGACTTATCGTGGGGCAATCACATTCGGGAAATTTGCGGGCAGGCAAATCGTAAATTATGATTTATTTAAAGTACTCATGGAAAATGCGATTTCAAGTAAAAGAGAGATGTTTTTAGTGTTACGTGAGACCTCATTTAGAGAACGCAGCTTGTGTATGCTTGGGACCCGTGTGAAAAAACATTTGTTCCGAATACAGTGGGAATACAGAGGCATGCAGCTAGATTTGTTAAAACTTTTATGATAAACGTAGCGAATAGTGTAACCGAATTAATTTATAATTTAGAATGGAATAGTCTAACCGATCGAAGGGAGGAAAAATAGCGAAATCTTTTTCGGAAATTTCAAGTAGTATGACTTTTGGCTGATGCTCAAGTAATTTTGTAAGTACCCATTTATTATTGTAGAAACGATCAAAAGGATAATATTTGGGAAAAAGACTGCAGTACCGGAACATTAAGGATGTCGTTTTTTCTGTGTACTATAAGGGATCATATAACTTGCAATAGTTTAGCTCTACGACAGCTTGATTAGGACTAGGTATAATAGGCTCTCAATTTATAGTTAATAATTATTTGCAATTAATATCTATACTAGCTATATGCAGGCATTTCTATTTTCTTGGTATGTTTGAATATTTTGCTACCCTAACTTTTCGTTTTCTGAACCAGTTTTTCTCCGCGGAGCCTGGCTCGATTGATAATGAGACCAAGCCTATGGTCACAAACATTCATTCATTTCATTCAGCATCAAGTTATCAAAAAATTGAACTTGACATGTAAGACAATAGTATTTAAATTGGCCCACTAGAATTGTTTTCTTATCTTCCATTCTGACAATTGCATTCGTAAACAAATTTCCGAACACCGTGACTGTTTCTTTATCCGGAATTACCGTGTTTGTTTCAATTGCATAAAAATATTTCGCAAGCCCTCCTGGAGCTTATTCCGGCTAATCAGACATGATATAAAAATAGCGAAAAGACCAATAAACCATAAAGTCTGCTGTGCATATGAAAGAATTTTATACTGACTTTTTCAAATTTTAAAATTCAGGTATCGATGGGATTCACTCCTAGGCATGCGGCAAAGAGCAAGGAGACTACAAATCAGACAACCTGACCAACTTAGCAGGAGGGCCAGCAATATATCGAAGAACTATTTTAACAAAGGTGGATAATAGCACTACAGGCTTCAGGAACATTAGATGCACCTATGTATGTACTTTCCTTGGTAGCAATCCGATGATTTGCACGCAGGAAACGCATACCGAACAGTCGAACATACATCCTCTATTATGTGTATAGTTAAATATACGAGAAGATAAATATATACATGAAAAAGACAGCAAGGAATTTGTTTTACCTGACAAGTTACTGGGAGCCGCTAATGCCTCCCACATTGAATCTGCACTTGCCCGATGTTCGCGAACCGTCTTATCTCCCGAATACTCTGGGAAAGTGAAGCCATCACATACTATTTTAATTCCTAAAAACTCATTCGCAGCAATTATTCACGTAAAGAAACTTCCGTATGCAAGGTGGCTGAGAGAATGTGTGGAGTAATGAACTAGAGATAATGCGCTATAATGTCATTTAAGTCGAGATCGTTCAATGTGTCAATCCATTCGTTCGCACGACAACTGGTCGTGAATGAAACGGTAAACTTGAAACTGCAATGTTAGTGAAAGTATGAGGCTAATTTCTTAGCAACCCCGTTACTAGACCTTCCATCGCGCACAATTTACTCAACAGCAAAAAAAATCATATCATGTTCTGCAATGATGTGTACCAAGTCAATAATACAATCGTGAAAGAATCATCAGATGTGGACCTTTGTTCTTCGGGCCCTTATCATTTGATAGATAAATAGTTGTGTCAGTAAATGGTGCCATTGTTTTTTTAATTCTGTGATATCAATTAAATACAGTAGCACGTTCATTGTGATAAGTAACCGAATATATAATATAGATGTTTTTTACGTAATTTAACGTCAGGGCCATTCTATCATTAATGAGCAAACACAATAAAAATAAATACCTCTAATCGTGCGGCAATAAATTTTAGATGCTAAATCAAAGTTTCAACCTCCTGGGCCTAAAAAAACTTAGAAATTCAGCCTTGTTTTTCTTGATATCAGGTCCAGGTGGCTATGGATAATGATTTAGTTTGTTGTGAGGCAATTTTTCCAGTTCAAATGGAACACTAAAACTAATACACGACGCGTCAAAAGAACTTGCATTCTCAGCCAAAATTGGTCGGATGATGATTGTGAGTCATTGCTTTCGCCACTATAATTACGGGATATAGTTAGGGATCAAGAACTTCTGTTGAGAACCTGAAAAGTGTCCCTGAGTATGTGTATCCTCGCTTACGTCCTATCACACATTGGTGAGTGTTCGTGCCAGTCCCTGGTCTCGGAAGAAATGTTAAGACGAACGCAACCGAACTAGAGATTTGTATTCCCAGGTCAATCAGGTGAAAGAGCTCGATAAGGTGCCAATGTGAGTAAGAGGAAGTCTTCTAAAGACCCTAACAGGACGGAAGAACTTAGTTGGCCACACAATGAGGCAATACGTCCTAATGGAGACTGTGGAAAGACAATTGTTCGGGAATTGTGGTTGAGATGAAATACATAGGTATTGCTTGTTTTTGGCCGTCCGAGGAGAATAATCCGAATGTCCATTTCCCAGGCTCACAGATATCACAACTTGCGAGAGGAAAGCATCATAAAGGGAGATATTAAATGTAAATTATTATGTGCCACGGAATAATCATACCATTCATGAAAAAAATACCATGCCATGATAAGAAAGAGTATTTTTTGCTTACGATAACCAATAACACTTCAAAATCAATCGAAAATTAATAGTAACGCATGTTACAACGTCACCAAGATGAGAGAACGGCTCTTAAAGAACTTGGGAAGAACGAGGACCTGATTATCCGACCAGCAGACGAGGGGAATGCGACGGTAAAATTAAATATAGAGGACTGAGTTAAGTAGATAGAAGGGGTACCGCACCGGAGTTTTCTTTTATACGTTCTTCTAAGCTTCCAGCCAATGGGCTGTCTTCTCAGCGAATCAGGAACGGGGTTGGTTTATATACTATATTTTGCTTCTCAGTTGAAGTTTCAGTCCCATTGCTTTAGGTTAGGGTAAAGTGATGTGGGAAGGATGGAGGGCAAATTTAGGGGTTTTATGTTTGGGTTTATTCGGAATTACGTAATCCCAGAGATTCATAATTAGCTCATTATTAGTTTTGCCAAGAGAGTATTGAAATTTGTCTATTGCAGATTTTAGGAATGTTAAAATAGGGGTAATTCGTAAGTCTGTTCGTATTTGTCTATTACTAATAAACCATGGGGCTCCAATAATTTTCCTGACGATTTTATTTTCGCAAGATTGAATGCGTTTTAAATGGGTGGCGGCAGCATGGAGCCATACGGGAGAGGCATATGTTAAAAGCGGTTTGATGGATGAATTATAAAGCAGAAGTTTGGTTTTGAGCGCTAGCGGTGAATTAGACTTCAGCAACGGGAATAAGGCAGCGTATATTCCATTCGATTTCTTGATGCTTGATTGGATATGGTTTGCCCAGGTGAGTCGTTTATCAAGCAGAACGCCTAGGTATTTAGCCGTGGTGCATTTTGGGATGCGTTTGTTGCCGTAGTAGACATCGTGGCCATCGCCGGCTTTTGGTCTTCTGCTGAAGATGATGTGGTTGCATTTTTGTGCATTGACGCTAAGCTTCCATTCTGATGCCCAGTCCTCATAGGCATCCAGGTGATCTTGAAGTATATCAGCCGTTTTGTACGGATCGGATCCCTGGGCCAGCAGAGTGGTATCATCGGAGAAGGGGTAATTAAGGACGACCCAAACCGGATATGAACGTGACCGAACTACTACAAAAGGATAACAGCAGAAGCTATCCAAAAACACAAAGGTAAACCAGAAGCTACAAAGAAGCTAGCACCAAAAGACCCTAAAACTCGTTGTATTTATGGTTTGTCCAAAAAGAAGATGTACTTCCTTCCTGTAGAAGACGTAGTCACTTTCAAAATCTGTCCCCATGGCCACCACGAGCAACAACGTATTCCGCTGAGCACGAACTTCTAGTATTGCCTATGCCTTCTGTGCCCTTGAAAGGGCCTGTTTGACTTACTCTCGCCGTCCGCTAAAGTATTAACGAGGCACTCTTCAGTATTCCTAAATTTTTCGTGACTTCCCCGACTCCCCCCGGTGCAAGAACACAAGGCGAGGCATAATTTCTCAGTTATGCGATCTCACCCTTATATTAGTCTGGGATAAATAGTCTGAGAAGTATGGCTTGCATTAAAAAACACCGAGACGTAGATGGGTCGCAACGCACAAATAAGGATGACACGAAAATTGGAATTTACGTATGAACGAGGATTCTAAAAGTTGACAACGAAATACCCTTCTAAATTATGCCTTCAACACATGATTACCAAACAATTTGAATGCATATTGAAGTGTTTTAGACACTCTTTCACGGCGCTCAGATCGGCGCACTCATTATTCCTCTTGTATTATTTTTCTTGGGATATATAATATCCTACAGTTTTGCAGTTGCCTCACCACACGAGAAATCAAAAATACTAATGCGCGCTAAATTATTAAGTCTACTTCGGTATCATATTTATTCCAGTCGTTACTAACATTTCCCTAAGCAAATGTTTAAATAATGCTTAATGAATTCCAGGTATCAATAAGGTATTAAAAACCACATCATGTTCATCGAAAGTTTGAATGCCTTAACAGTTATCATTAATATATTTCCGATACTAAAAAACCATCGAAAGTATAAATTAAATGATTTTTTGCCTATTTCTCACTATTTTAAGGCACTTTAGTACATATTTGCACCTTTCATTGAGAGGTCAAACTAAGTATTTCCCTACTTTCTTTTCTTTTTTCTACTAGAATCAGTCGTAATTAATCCATGATGATATCATGCATATCGATGTACTCTACAGTATTATATAATAAGTGGTTTCACAGCAATTATGGAACTTACACGCACGTAATGAACTCACTTAGTCTCGTGGGCGAACAAATGCTGATCACATGATCACAAACACAAAACTACGCATGCATAATTTTTATACGATAAAAATATACTGTGCTGGGTAAATGATGACTATTTCTGCACTCTGATACAAATTATATTTATTAGCTGCCAAATATACTGATTGGAGTGCAGCGCTTTACAGGAAACCTAGACGACGACGAAAGAGGGACAAGAAAAGAATGAAGGCACATTAATGCAACATGTTTTATCTTTGTCCCTTCATTGAGAGGTTAACCTAAGTCTTCACCCTTTTCTGTGTCTTTTTTGCTGCTAAAAACTGTCGTAATTAGCGCCTGGTGATATCATGCACGGCAATGTGCTTCACATTATTATGTGTAAGTGGTTTTACATCATAAATTAAAGGGATGAGTTCAAGTTGGGAAGGGCGCAGGCAGGGTGATTCGTAAAATCTTCATTTCAGAAGGGCAAGTAAATGATGCTTTTCTATGACCGCCATAACTGGTTGACTCACCATCATAACGCTCATGTTGCTCGTACTATTTTTATTAAAAAAACACTCAATAATACTAATGTAAGAGCATTCCCCAGAAAGAAAAGGACAACATCTCCTACGACGCATTATGGTCTAAAAGCCTGCTATTTTACTCGATGCCAATAAATATCTGCTGCTTCTTTCAATGAAAATTTATATTTATTTTAAGAGCAATTCAATAAAATTTAAAGGCAATCCAATTGCTCATCCGAAATAATGATGCAAAATTATTTTCTCCCATAAAAAAATGCCGTACCGGTAGTTTTGACCGCTAAAAAATTAAAAATCCTTCTTCTGATTTTTTATTCACAGTATGGGAATAAGTTGCGGTATTCAAAAGGTTGGCACTACTTGTAGTCCGAATATCCTACTACTTGGGGAGTAACTGCTATTTCACTTATAAACATTGAAAAATTGACTGAAAATCATTAACCGCCGACACGGATGGTAACCGTAACGCAGATGACAATATTTAAATTGGCGTATATATTTAGGTAATTTTCACAAGGCGATGTGGAGAAAAAATATTGGAGTAATATGCTCGAAATGCTCCGAAAATTTTATTTGTCTTATATATTTTGTATGAGTTTACCAAACGACTCAGATGTCTCCCCTCTCCCTCGCGCGATGGGTTACTTGATGGCAAAATCCTTATATTCTTTTCCGCTTTCTTCGACATTGTTTGGCTGTGTGGGGGGGAGGGGGGGGAGGTTCACGGGGCCTTCCTACCTCTGAAATCGTGCTTGGGGCTCTTGATGACGGTTAAAGTAGTCAAGTTGCACCATTTGTAATACCTGAGTCGAATCGATCCCCAGTGGACAAGGAACGTGGAAGCAATACGCGAAGGTCGACTTCGAAGAATAACGCAGACGGCTGCGCCGGGTATGGGGTCCGTTTTTTGAAAGTGACTGTACGAGTATTCCCCAGAAAGAAAAGGACAACACTTCCTACGACTCATTGTGGTCTAAAAGCCTATTTTACTTAATGCCCATAAATATCTCGCAATTTCTTTTAGTAAAAGTTTATAATTATCTTATTAGCAATCCAAGGCAATGCGATTGCTCATCTGAAAAGTAATGAAAAAATGATATTCCCTAATTAAAAATTATTTTACCTGTAGTTTTTGCCAGTTTACTAATTAAAATACTTTTTCATATTATCTATTTTCAGGATAGAAATAAGCTGCGGTATTCGTAATCTAGGCACTACTTGTATACCAAATGAACTTAAACTTAGGGAGTAGCCGCTATTCCACTTGTAAACATTTAAAATCCTTCACCGCCGACACAAGTGAACGCGAGTGCAGATGTTAACCGAGAGGGAAACGATAATATTAACACTGGCGTATAAAGCTACGTATTTACAAAACAGTGTGGAGAAAAATATTAGAGTATTATCCTCGAAACTCCCTGGAAATTTTACTTGCACTCTGCGTGCTGTATAAGGTTACCAGACGACTCGGATGTTCGTCTCACTTCTTCGCGCGATGAGTTACTCGCCGAAAAAACCTTAAACTCTTCTCCGCTTTAATCGATGATGGAACTTTTTGGTTGGGGGGAGAGTGAAATAGTGAAGTTGCACTGACAGATCAAGTTAAATTGACTCCTATTAGAAATGGCTCTCACTAGCCAAACACGAAGGTCGACTCCGGAAAATTATTGAGGCGACTGCGCCGGATTTGTGGACCGATATTTGAAAGAGACTGCACCACTGACATGAGACCTATCGTTATCACCATACACGCCCCATCGCACCGGCTGGCCATATAATTACCGAAAATACTGCAACCGAAAGTAGAGATCTTTCGTAAAGAACTCACAACATTTCCTACAAATCATAAAAGACATACGGGTAAACCAGGCGGACACCATAGTCAGTTTCGACGTCACATCACTTTTTAAGAACATACCTAGAGGAGGAAGCCTAACTAATATCAGAAAATTCTGACAAGAATATCGCTTCTCTGAAATAATTTTTTCTACTCAGCACATTCTTCCGGTGGAGAAACAGTTATACGAACAAATGGGACGACGACGGGATATCCCATCTCTCCAGCTATGGAACCATCTCTGCATTCTATTCGGGTTTTCACCGCCTCCGTTGTGTTTTAGTGACAACAGTTTCGCTGGCATTGCAGGTCAGCGTCTTCAGATCGAAGGTCCTTATGGAAATATAAAAGGTAGGAAAACTGCCATTCCTCGACCTAGGGCACACCGTAAGTATACATAAAACTGACGTCAACATGCTAATTCTGGTAATCACCTTGCTCATCTAAACGAGGCCATAACACCTCAGTAACGATCGTTCGATCCGACTGAGTGACAAGAAGAATCTACCTTCAAAAACTATTAAGCTTAAGGGCATCCTACATTGTAACGGCCACGGCAATGGACCTACATCCCGCAATATTAAAAATATTGCTACCGGGGATAACAGGAATACATCCAAAGATTCGAAACATCCTCAGCCAAAAGAAAGCCTTCCTCCCTTCCGATACGATTTACAAACCTCCCTCCCTTCCGACGCGACCTATTTAGAAAAACCCTAAGTCATCGCGAAAGTGAAACACTTCAAACCCAGACTCGTCCGTAAGGTAATTGAGATAAAGGAAAACAAAAATAATTCCAACAGATACACTGGATTGAGAATCAGCAACGCATGATCATTCACAAATTTCCCCATCTTTCCCCTCCTGTCCTCACCTCCTCCGCCCACCGCTTACACTTCAAATAAAACGCCACCAGCGCCATTCCCAGTGACCAGCAATCGGTCACTAAACGTCGGGGCAAAATATCCGATATACCACGCGGCATTCACACGCATGCCACTTTTTAATCAGCATGTGCCGCGAAAGATATAATCAAGACGCGAAGGTAATGGTTAAAAGACTAATATAATTATTGCTATAGGCACATGTTGCACTTTACCATAAATTAATATGATTTTAACGGTCATAGCATTGCATTAGCTAAGATGATTGCGATTTCACATATTTGAATCTTTTACAATTGACATTAAGGGGGCATTTTTTCACCTCAAAGCGGTGTATACATCGATTATGCCATTAAGAAATCAAAGAGAAGGCTTCAGAAGTCAATGTCTAACAAGGATGAGTTGGAGCTAACGTTGAGATTAGCGGACGACATGGTAGTGATGAGACTGATAAATAAGAAAAAGTAAACTCTCAAATATCAGCGAAAAAACAATAAAAATAAAACTAGAATATACAGCAAAATAACTTTCAGCTAGGAAAACAAAATATGGAACACGTAAAATGATCTTGCTACCTCAGAGGCCGATTCAGCAGCGATGAATGAGGCAGGAAAGTGTTAGTATGGTAACACAACAGCAAGGAAACAGCGGATCAGTTGCTACACATGGAGCATGTTTATGCATGGAAACTAGGGGTGGATGTTGGCAGCAGCAGAGAAGTTACAGGTGGCATTATGGGAAATAAGGAGTTAGAGAAGAATTATCAGAAGGATCAAAATAAATAATGGAAAATCGAGAATGAGTAAAATGCATCAAATTAGAACGGAAAAATTCGGAAGAAACGCCCAAATATGAAAATATGGGGAGAGTGGAAGTCGAAAACTGCGTCCAACCAATCTTCGGATGGATTTTGGTGAACAAATTAATCATGGTTCTTCAATTTCATCAACGCATAAGTATTTCCTGGACGTTAAGGTATAATTTTGCACTATAATAATTTATCAACAAAATTGTTCCCTTGGAAATCTGTATAACTACTTCACATAAGGCTGAATGATTTGAGGGTATAGGAATGATTGGAGAACGCACTCAATCTTTTCAAGTGAAAATGCGACATAAACACCGAGGATAAGATAAATTTAATTCAAAATGTTTTCAAACACTTTCAGTGGAAGAAGTTCAAACGGATAAACAACCTACATTAACCCTTTATAACCAGTATTTGGCAATTACTACGAGACCTTTTATTATTATTCAATGAGTACAGTAGTGACTCTACTTCCAAACTGAATAAAACCTTTGAGATAAACCGACTAGGATGGTAGTTCGTCGTAAATACATTACAGTCTTATCTGACTTAAAATTAGTGATATTCTATTTTAGGAAGTTGATTGCATACAATTACTGCTACAATTCCACTGACAATGAGGGGCATGAATCACGGCGTCAACTACAACCTGTCCCAATCATCAGGTGGTCTCAGAGTATCGCAACCCTTTTTAGAGTCTTTTAGACACTTTGCGTTGGCATTTTCTTAAGCGCAAATGGTTTGCTGCTGGGAGAGAGAAAAATCCTGAAATGGTATGGCTACTCTATATTCTCTGAAAATTTCAAGGTGATTGCGTCTGTTTAGCAAGTTCGTGTGATATGTTTGAAACGAGTGTACGTAGCCAAAAAACAAACAATTGCTACCGTTCGATAGGAAGGTATTTTTCCTCCTGAATAAGCATTCAGTCAGTGATGTCCAAGGCGCTGGGGATTATTCACTAGCACAAGTTTTGGATGGAGAGACGGCCATAGGAGGATTAAGAGAAGTAAAACGGGAGAAAGCAAGCTTGGAAGTTTTACTCACACTCAGAAATCAACTGGCCCATCATTAGGAAAGCCCAAGCAAACAGGGCATCCCTCAAAAAGAGGAGTACCAAAACAGCCAGTAATATAAGTGCTGAAGTAAGTAAGAAGTTTATTACGACCTGGAGAATATTTGTTAATGCATCAAGATAACGAATGGACATTTTTTTTCTACTCCATCAGGATGTTAAAGCAAAACAGCTACCCGACGACAGAACAAGAATTACAGGAAAATTTAACCGGGAATGTCATGCGGCACATTGGTTTGAAGTATATTATAATTGAAGGGCAGGTGGGTCAGAAGAAAGGTAGAGGAAGGTCTCGAATGATATTCATAGAACAGGTGTCGAAGGATGTAAATCTAAAGAATCAGATATGTTAGCGTTAAAAGGAGAGAAAATCAGACTTTGGTGAAGAGCTGCGTCAAACAAATTACATCTGATCGAGGCCGGATGATGATGATGTTGATGACTTGACATGAAGACACAGTGAGCCCGGGCGTCCGTATGTTTTGGTCATAAATACTCTACACAAAATAGTATAGTAATATATATAGTATAAAAAAAGTCGTCAACTAGAATTATACACTCAATGGTTTTGGTCAAAAACCATAAACTTAATCGACTTATTAGAGCAATTATTCTGGCACATTAGTCCCGGTGCACCGAGTCACGCATGCTATTTATTTACTGTTCAACATTTTGAACTAAACTCAGCATTAAAAATACTTTGGAACTCGTACAGAATATTTAATATATGGAACTCCCAAAGAAATTAAGATTAATTTCTTCGACATTATTAGTTCTTATTAGTTCACTGATGTACATACGTACCGCAGTACAGGGTAACGGATCTTGTGATCGATTCAATAAAGGCACAAGCAGTTCCCGAGGAAATTATCCGCTAAATACCCACGTTACTCAAAAAAGAGTTTTCACTGAAACATTAACAAATGGCAGAAGGCTAATTCATGGGCGCTCCAATCACAATTATACAAGGAGGAATTTTTATGTAAGGGCGATTTCCAAATGGATTTTTTTTCGCCCGGCAACGTTTAATGTAAACGCTTACGTTACGAGGGATAGATAATGAGAAAATATGCCGTAGTATTATGTGGGCGCTCAGATCAGCAATCAGACAAAAGGTTTAATTTTAAAAGTAATAAATACCCTAATCATTGCCTTAACGAATGACTTGGCTACAAGAAAAGCCAACTCAACCATTTGGACCTTTTCATTACATTAAATTACCATAGAAATTCGTTCTAAATGCAATGAAAACCCACCAATTGCGACAACACCATTTCAATACATGCTAAGTATAACTATAGCTAGAAGTAAATGCCTTTTAAATCCCTCATCCTCCATCAAATCATAACGCCTCTCTCAACAGATGATTACAGCGGATAAATGAGAATCATTGAATATGATGCATCAAAAATTGGCTACACCGAATAATAGATACACCCAGCGGCGTAACTACGGTAGGATGAGGGGAATAGACCCCCCCCCCCCCCAAAAGCCTAAGGAGAAAAATTATTAGCCAACCAAATCAATTATCGATGGGACGAACTCATGACTCTTCCATCTAGTCCTCTTGCATTCGACCCTTTGACGAAAAGTGGAATATTTTCTTTTCAGAGCCGCGACTGTTATCGTGCCAACGCGGGAAAATTGACAATGAATATAATCATTCTAATAAAGGAAAATCTAAGGACATTTTTACTACGCCGACCACAAAAGCAATTTCTCCTAACGAGAAAATACCACTAACTTTGAAAGTTATTTGCAGGTGAAAATATCATGCATTAGCAAGTGCACTGAGCTAAACTACTAAGAAAAATGATTTTTTCAAATAATTTGTTTGATCCACGAGCCACTTTGACAGATGATAAGATGATTATCTTCGACCTCACCACCTATGCTGAGTTGAGTCAGTTGAACCAACTTAACGCACTTCGGAATAGTATGGTAGGTATGTATAAATTGAAATAAAAACTTAAGGGAAAATCTGAGACGAAGCATTACAAATAATACAATAAAAAATATGTATGAAAATTGAAACTTAACAGCGATAGAAAGTGGAGCAAAAGGAAATTCATTGGTATTTAATGCGATCATCAGATGTGTTGCGAGAAGAGTGATTTTGGAGGAGGGTTACAAGAATTAGATGTACCGGCACACCAAGTCCATGTAGAAAATGAACTAATGGAAAATTTCAGCTAGTACGACTCTTATGACTCCATGCAGAATATTACATAAGGAAATATTATTGGCTAAAGACAAAGGACGATCGAGAATGTCATAGGTAGAATTATCGCCGATGAAAATGGTATTGATTTATAACAATGACATCAATAAAAAGGTTGACAATGGAGTAATTTTGGAATTCATCCCTGCAGCAACAAGGGTAACCTTCAAAAGAAGGACCTAAGCAGACCAATCTTCGGACGCCAAAGCTTTGCGAAGACTAAAATTCACGTCAATAACTCCGATGATGATCGCCTATCTTCCGCAAAATTCATGAAGCATAGCTCAGAAGGGAGCAACCATGTTACAATTATTTGATCGCATTTTCAGCCTTATGTTTCATAACATTGTTTTCTATTTTATTACGGAGGCAATTAATCCAGTGGAAATATGCGACTCAAAAATTCCCACGTAAACAACGTTGGAAAAAAATAAAGTGACGGTGACAGGTGTCCTTAAGGGCAAAATAAACAGCTGGAAAGGATATTAAGCGTTACAGGCCATTATCTATGGAAGGGATATCCTAGTTGCACGGAATCGTTAACTGACGTGATAACTGAACAGACAGATTAAGAATGCTTTTTTTCCACGATAAATAAGAGACTATAACGGCAGCGTTAAAACTCATAAATAGATTGCATGACTTGTAGTGTAGCCTACTAACGCATGGATAACTTAATGCATGTTTCTGAATGTTATTATAATTTCTAACAGCGTGTGGTGGTATAATTTGTTAGTACCCGTGACGTTTTTTGTACCGTGTGGGATGCATGCGTGAGTCCAATTGCATGCTGCATGCTGGTGATTGATCACCCCCTGCCAAACACCCAAGAGGTGGCTCGCATTGTATGGTGTAGACGTAGATGTGAACTAAAGACATTCGGAAGAAGTTAACAATTAAGTTAGGAGCCTTTTCAACACCATTAACCACCCTCAAGATACCAAGGCAAGAACATATCGAAAGCTGTCGGCGTTTCAAAGAAGAGAGCTTATTGAAAGTTAATAGATTTTTAGTGAATATTTACGAAGCAAGACTATCGAGATTACTTTATCAGTTTAATATACTATAGATTAAGAGCAGGAGAACCAATAATAACAAGTAACAATGAGACGTAAACGTGTTAGTGTTACAAAGGAACCAATTTAAGTACTGCCCCAAGAAATAACAACAGCGAAATTAATATTGTCAACCATTCACGAAGTGCATATATACCCGGAAGATCACTCGTAAAGTGTATTCAGAAGAAGCTAATATTCACTACGAATATTTAATGAAGGTATGATTTTAGATGCTGCTAAGAGATCTTATGGTAAATTTTGAAATAAGAACGCAATGCTACGCAAAACTAAAATAAATCCGTAATCCTCCAGCTCCAGACCTGCATCAAGAAAACTTGAACCAAAAAAGTTCCATTCATCCAATTCAGTATTTTCTCTAGTACATGATTTTTTTTAGAACTCACGGAGGAACAATTCAAGCAAAACTCAAGTGCTACTTCGCAAACTTTAGTATATAACCCCACACAAGTAAAAAAAATTTGCTTCTATTTCAAATAAAGATCAATAATAAGCAAAATCAATTTCTTGGCATATAACATAATAAAGTGGTATATAATATTGAAAAAAATTCAATAAGCTTACCATTAATTCCAAGTATCTCTCTCCAATGTAGAAGAATTTCAATAAATCTCACTGTTATAACAGACAAGCCACCACTTTCACACGAACTCGATTTACTGGAAATAATAAGAAAAAGACACATATTAACATAATGCTGTCATTATGTACGTACCGAGAATACTCAATGCATAAAAGAAGAATTATGAAATATTATCGTAACAACATCCGACTACTTTGACGACGGAAATGCTTACGTAGGAAAAGCTCTTGATGGTTATGAAAGCTCAATATCGATGGTTATGACCATATAGGTGAACAGCCAAAATGGGAAAACTAAAGTAGAAAACTGAAAGGTCTTGGTTGGTTGAATGCAGATGGAATCCCGGAATAATTGAGCTAAGTTAAAGCAATTACAAACACGCGCAGACTACAGAAAGGAGACGTATCTATTTCAACTCTTGAAGCTATTATTAAATGAATCTTGGAGGCTCTCAGCGTAACCATAGGCGACTTATCACATATCAATGTGCGGTCATACCGAAAAATTCACTCATCTTGGCGTAAAGCCCACGAAAACTATTTCAGATTTGTCTTCGTAGCAAAGGAGCAACGAAGACGTTAAAACTTGATTAAAATCGCTATCAGCCAACGGTGGGAGACATGTCATTAAGTTTTAGCAATTCTCTAATTGTAAGTAATCGCCCACGTAGCACATACGTCTGACCTTGGGGAAAGCACTTCCCTAGAGAACCACAAATACTCAAATCAGGAAAAATTAATCTGAATACGTCTTAGCGACAACATCATCACAATATAACAATGGATCGCGACACGGGACAACTTACCACCATCTGATACGAGAGACATGTAGGTATCATTACTGAAACTGGGCAACCAACTCAATTATGAACAATTCAGTCTCATCTCGATTTACATTAGCAATCGGACGTGTGAAAGTGAATAAGCGGAAAACAATAAGTGACGATTTCGAAGAAAATTCACACTATCGCCCTTTTCTGACAAGAACAATGAAAGCACAAATATTACTGGCGAAGAAACACGTACTTTACAAAAACACTTCCTTCAAACCTTGGGATTCCTCGTGAAGGCTAAACCACGTTCTTAGGCGAAATAAAGCTAAAAAAAGCAGCGAACTCAAGAATAATTATCGGAATTATTTACAGCGAATGAAATGATACCCTGAACAGTGTCATGAAATGGAAACGGCATATATACTAAACGGGATAAGATAACTTAAACCAGGCTTGCTCACTTACCTCTTCACACGAAGACTGTCACCGACAAACTGACAAGAATCGGAGATCCGGAGAAAGCATCGTCACGTGAGTGGCTAACACCTATGACGTCACGAAAAATAAGCCAGATGTATTTTCGTTAAAGCAATAAAAGTGAAGTTTAAGTTGAATGGATAAATAGGATGTAACTGGAATTATTTTTAAATTGGAATAGTTTATTTATATTCATTTACAATCATATAATTTTCTGATCATCTTGTTTCAACGCCAACTATTGGTTTAATTTTTGGAAACCGATAGTCATTTTTTTTCCCGTCATATCGCCTACTTTCCTTGTCTTACGCAATCAGTTCGTTAGTTTCAGTGCCAGGGCGCTTTTGACTGACCGATGGATTTCAGGACTCAATTCAACCAGGTATTTTTACATCGTTAATCCTCCCCACCCCAGCTTAAAGACCTTGTTCACCGTCAGCTGACTATGATTCGTTCTCTCGTGTCATTTCTATCTTCGCCGTTGTCGGAACAGTGTCTATCACGGACCACCGTCTGTAACTTCAGCAACATCGGTGTTATGGCCCAAAGGATACACGGATGTAAGGACACGACTACTTGCTTCACATACGGCATACGCTGGAGACATTTGAAAAGGCGTGAAAAAATGTGTGTATTTGAGGTTAGAGTTGGAAGATAACCTGGCGCAAACAGCGGCTGGCTGGGACGAAATTCACGTGAGTACAATATTTTATTTAATTGCCATTGCAATTCGCATTCAATTGCTTAGTGCAACGTATATTACCGCCAAGAAAAATATAATATGGCCGAGTTTTTGGCATTTTACGGTGCAATTTCCTTGGGCACCCATTCTCTCAATAGCTCCTCAAGGAAGGAAAAAACTTATATTCCTTCAAACTTTGATATTACCCGTAGATTTTCAAGAATACCAATAAAAGCTACTTTATTCGTTTCTTATGTGCATTTTTCAGCGGTCTTCATTTTCATTTTTTGCAACGATCTTAATATACTTAAATTTGGTCTACTTGACTGCTTACAGAGAATGTGAGAACGGATTGAGAGGAACATTTGGTGCGGGCGTGCGTGCGGAGCAGAAATCCACGGGAAGAATACCAGGAAATGGCGACGACGAAGTGGGAGAAATCAGCTTCTTCTGAATCGATAGCTCCCATTTGGAATACGCTGCCAGTGTTTGGGATCATCATGAAATAGCCTTCAAAACAGAGTTACAAAGCCTACAGAGAAGAGCTACCAGGTAAGTGAAAATTCGTTACATCAGTCTTCTTGATATTACTGACCTCTTAGATAGAGTCGGACAGGAATCTCTGTCAGACCGTAGACTAAAAAATAGACAAAACCCGTAATGTAAATTCAAGAGCAGTGTCTTTTCTTACGAAGTCAACCATATCTAACGAACTCCAAGATACTACGGTAGATCAGATCATATAAATAAAATAAGAGAGACAGGCTGTAACTAGGAGGGTGCTGAAGACTAAAACATGATACCGTGCGAATTCAACTATTAGTTAGTAATAGAAAACGAAAAGTTAGGGTAGCAAAATATTCAAACATACCAATAAAATAGAAATGCCTGCATATAGCTAGTATAGATATTAATTGCAAATAATTATTAACTATAAATTGAGAGCCTATTATACCTAGTCCTAATCAAGCTGTCGTAGAGCTAAACTATTGCAAGTTATATGATCCCTTATAGTACACAGAAAAAACGTCATCCTTAATGTTCCGGTACTGCAGTCTTTTTCCCAAATATTATCCTTTTGATCGTTTCTACAATAATAAATGGGTTCTTTCAAAATATCTTGAGCATCAGCCAAAAGTCATACTACTTGAAATTTCCGAAAAAGATTTCGCTATTTTTCCCCCCTTCGATCGGTTAGACTTTTCCATTCTAAATTATAAATTAATTCGGTTACACTATTCGCTACGTTTATCATAAAAGTTTTAACAAATCTAGCTGCTTGCCTCTGTATTCCCACTGTATTCGGAACAAATGTTTTTTCACACGGGTCCCAAGCATTCACAAGCGGCGTTCTCCAAATGAGGTCTCACGTAACACTAAAAACATCTCTCTTTTACTTGAAATCGCATTTTCCATGAGTACTTTAAATAAATCATAATTTACGATTTGCATACCCGGTGTATCTTAAAAGAATACCGAGCCGCATCTGCGTCACGACTGAAATTCAAGGAAGAATAAAATATCAGAACATTCGTCTGAAAGATAATGTTACGTGCATAATAATCTAAAAGATAACATCTTTTTTACGCATAAGTACAACATACCGACACTGATGAGCGAATTCATCATTCCCGTATTATTTTCTTGAGATATTTACTTCCCCACAGATTTTTAATTGCCTTAGCGCATCTTAAAATAAAACCATTTAAATAGCTCTTATTGAACGCGCATAAAATATCTTCATTTTTACATCATATTTATTCCAGTCATAACTATCAATAATACGTAATCAGTGTTTTAAAATCCAAATATATTGCAGCTATAATTATGTTATTTAACCAAATCTTTACATCCATTTAAAGGTTTAAATTCGAAATAGTCTTCATAACTATAATTTTTATGATTAAAGAAAAGCATCCGAAGCATTTACATTTCATCCATCTGTATGTATTTTAACCCGGTGTATTTTATCCATATGAAACAACTTATGCAAAATACAAACAAGAATATAACATGATAATAAATTCACCATCGATACTGGATATCACAGCCGCGAGATGAATATCCGATGGCATTTTTATGGGCAAAAAATACTTCTTATTTGGCTTAAAACAACTCAAAACTACACATGCGACGTAGTCGACCGATAATAATATGAGACAGGTGTTAACTATTTCTGCGTAAGAAATAAGAATTGTATTTATCAGATACCAAATATAGTGTGGGTATTTACATTTCAAAAACTTGGACGTGAAGGAATAAGGAAAAGAAAATAATGAAGATGTGAGGGTAAAAAAGGGAATGGAGGAGATGAGATGGACGGAGAGGAAAAGTAACGAAGAAGTGATATGTATGGTGGTTGAGAAGCAGAGATAATAAGTTTGCGGAGGAGGGGTTGGAAGAGAGTAAAGATATGGATAGATTGGAAGGGCCAATAAATGTGGTTATGCCTCGCTGTGAATTGAAGAGAGAAACTCAAGTTGGGAGGTGGGGATGCGAAGAGAGTCGCAAATACTCCATGTAAACCTACCTATGTTAAAAGATAGAATACCGTCAATATTAACCTACTAGACTTTCTGTTTCTCTTCAGAGGTAGATGAATTATGTTTTACCACAGCCAGTGGCGGATCTATGGGGGGGGGGTCCATGGGGGTTATACCCCCCTCCCTTGGGTGTCCAATTTACACTAGATAGAATGGTAATTTTTTCCGACCCCCACTGCAGCTGGAATTTTTATCCCCTTCTGAGCTCCTCTCCCCTTGTCCCTATCCTGGATCCGCCACTGACAACGGCCATCATAAATCTTTAATTCAAAATAATTATTCCACGCAGATGTTTCTATTTAAAAAAAAACAAAATGACTCTAATATACGAATGTATTCCCCGAAAATATAAGGTCATCCCTTCCTAAGACGCATTGAGGGGTAAAAACCCATTGTTTCCTTCACTGCTCATATACCGCTACTTCTTTCGGTGAAAAAATTTATTTATCCTAAAAGAAACTCAATGCAATCTAGATGATCACATGGCAATTATAGTAAAACCATTATCTCCTCTCATAAAACTATTGCTTAGCTGGTTGTTTTGGCCGGGTAAAAAATAGAAATTCCCTTTTATAATCATTACATCTTTATCCTATTTTCAAAAATGAGATGCTTCTTGTATTTCTAAGAATTGAAATTAGGGAAGTAAGTATTTTCTTCTTGATAACTTCGAAAAATTACTGAAAAGAAAACGCCTACGAGAGAAAACGCGAGGACGCATGGTAACCGTGTGGCTAACGAAAATAAACTAGCGTGTTTATTTACGTGCTTTTGTTGAAACGGAATATAGAAAAAAATATTAGAGCACTGCCTCGTGAATTCGATGACAATTATATTTGAAAAGTATAAACTGCATTAGGTTTACCAGCCACCCCAGGAAGACTCATAGCCAGATGCTTGTCTGTCTTAGTCGCGTTGACGGTAACTTGCAGGTAAACCGTTAATTCTGGTCAGTTTTCTTCGACTTTGGAATGTTTTGGCTGGGGAAAGGTGTTCACGAGGGATTTCTGTCTCTGAAATCATGCATTGGACTGGTTAGCGTGGGTAACGTTGTCAAATTGCACGATTTGCATAGCCAGAGCAATTCAAATGGACTCCTCGTAGAAATGGAACTCACTATAGCAATACGCGAAGGTCGACTTCGGAAAATTCCGGAGATGTCTGCGCCGCGCCGCTCCTGAGGAGCGACTTTTGAAAGTGGTTGAACATCGTAATCGGGTTGAAGCATTGATTGAGCGATGACGTTATTTATATTTTTATAATCCTAGAAAATGTAGTTCTACACCAAATTGATATTCTCTTAATATTTATTGGATTTCATTGGATCTATTTTAAGCATTGTTTTATGTCCAGTCCCGTGGAAGTTTTGAATTATTTCTTTCATTTTTCGAGTTACGTCCCAGTTTCTCAGCAGGATTTTATTGAAATTTAATTGAAAGAATGCAGTCAGTTTTTGACATTTCCTGGTGCCAACTGGTTACTTAATCATATTATCAATATATTCCCAAGATGTGATCTAGAAAACGATAATGCTTAACATTTATTCAAACTATGGGATTCATGCAATGATTATCAGGAAAGCCAATTTCCAAAAAGCTCTCTCATGACGTTCTCTTTTGCGTTATTTTGTAGTGATGCTGAAATAAGCGTTTTTCTACGCATTGATCCTAGAGTTGGTCGTGTCTGCTGTCACGGATATGAGCAAGAAGTGAGAAGGAAATTTGGAGCAGACACTTTGCACGCCAGTAGATTAGAAATTCACGGGAATAATGGAGGTTAGGTGAGTAAAAAAATAATGTTTAAGAACATTCTAGTGAAATCTCAATCTAAACAAGAGTACCAATCCCCTCCCTGACTCTGTAACGGCTCACCCTCACACACAGGACGACTATACCCCCCAAATACAGAATACTCACATCCGTAACTTTTAATTTGTAATTCAATAGGCCTGCTATTTCTAATGAGTGCCCATCTACGCCAACCTTAAGTGACATTTAAGGCAACATTCCACATTTTTGGTTAATTATCCTAAATTATTCGGGAAAGCTATATAGCTCTATGCATTTTAGGAGGGGTAAGAGGGTAATTTTAAATGAGAATGCCTGCGGAGGTTTCGTTCTTGCGAGACGAATTTATTTGTCAACAAATTCTATTTCTATTTATTCCTCTTGCAAAATTTCGCCATTTTCAACATTAATACCGATCTTGGGGTTTCAACAACGTTGCCCACTGGTTAAAGTGATTGCGCGGCTTTCGCGTACAATTAAAGGAATAGACCGAAATATTTATTTTGGCACATGCCGTCCGCCAACGCAATTCATAGACCTAACAATCAACCATAGGAATTATATAACCATGCATACAATATTTATGGGAGCGACTATCCGACCCATTCCCAATGACCTTTAGTTATCAGCGCATTCATGATGAACCGTTTGAGTCCCCACCTCCAAACTCCTTCCTCATCCGACGACCTTAAATTTGAGTGAATGACCTTGCCTCCAACTGCAAATCCCCAATCCCAGTTTCTTTCCAGTCATTAGACAGTCTTTTTTGCATGTTTACTGCTGCCAGCTGATCCTTACATGGGCTGGCTGCAATACACGTGATTAATAGGCATTGAAGTACATGAATTCATGTGAATTTATCACGTATTCATGTATTTTTAAATTATATTCACGTGAACTTGTTTTTAGCCAAATGTGCATCCGGATTTTCGGCGCTCGTATCAATAACCATCTACTGTACTGCAATGATAAGGCCTTGCTCACAAACAAATTGAATCACTGCACTAATCTTAGATCAGAATAACCGATGACTTCTTGTTTCAATCAAAAAACAAACCACGCAGCAATTCTGAAATTGATTATGGAAGAAATAATACCATATGGATATTTTTCACTTCGTAGGTAAAACTATCTAACTTACGACCAGCTGATTTCAAGCGAAATTTTACCCAATATCAAGTAATGAGTATCCTAATTAGAGTTACAGAATTTTAAGTCGATGTTAATCCGAACCGAGATGAAACTCAGACAAATGCTAGCGCGGACGCGATGTTCCTCGACTGCTAATCTTTCCACCGTGGCTCGTTGTTGACTTAATTGATGTTTCACCCCAGATATTCCATCCCCATCGAAAGACTTCCTCATCGGATCTGGATGACGCACGCCCCTTCCGGCGAGGGCCTAAGTTATCGTGCATTATGTGCCAACCACCGAGAGATTTTGCCGAAAATTTTCCCGATTCACTCAACTGGATAGTGGAGCATAGCATGAACACAGAATTGTAGAAACGATAGAACACAGCACGAAATTCAAAACACTGGAATTGATATGTATTCATCACTAAGTGTTTGAATCAGGCATAACCTTATATTTATGCATGGAAATTATATCCACGTGAACTTGTTTTTCGCTAAATGTGTATCCGGGTTTTTTACGGTCGCAATAATGACCCTCTAATGCATTGCAATGCTGAAGTCTTATTCCCAAAAAAATTAATCATTTGGCTAATTATGGCTCATAACAATCAATGACTCATTCCTTCAATTACAGAACTAATCGCGCATCAATCCCGAAATTGATTTTAGAGGACTTTTTTCAATTTATTTCCTAGGTAGATACAACTGTCTTGCTATTTCTTCAGCCCTCTTTAAAAACTTTAATCCGAAGCTAATTCGATGAGGGAAGTATTATATGCTGGGATGGTAAGTAAAGTATCCCATTCGAATCTATTTCAACCGGAAAACCTTTACAAACAACGCTGTACCGTTGTTGTAAAGTCTCTTTCTTTCACTTTGTGAACGTCAACTAAACATTGTGCGAGTTAGGATGCATAAGGATATGCATTCTTTAAAAACAAATGACTATAGACATGATCGAAGCAAAGCTTACAGGATGGATTGATGGAGGTTGGGTGAGGTCACTAGTTTGGTCCCAACATGCCTCGATCGTCAATAGTAACATGGCTTGCAACACGTAACTTAAATATGATTAGCGGAATATTGGATAATTGCTGCACAATTTGGTGCCAAGGAAAATTATTTAAGGGAATTTTAGTGGCCATCTGTTAATGTGATAAGTTATAAATATCATAATATGTTGCATTTCATTTTGTGCGCGCTTAATATTTACTCCGGCGCCCACAGATGTTTGTATTTCCCACGTCACCTGATACATGTGGTGTGCAAGCGTGTTTAGTGCATAGGGCGCTATCTACTCGCCCTGGCTAATCCTCACTCCAACAAGGGCGGAAGGCAGGGCACTTCGAATCGACTCTCCACCAATAACAAACGATGAACAGAAAATAAGTAATTGGGTTCGTATGTTGCGCAAAGTGCAATAATATATGGGAAATAAAACCTACATTTGTGTCACTCAGAAAAATACGTTATTTTCCGATTCATTCCTTTGTATATGCGAATCCTGCACCGTGAAATGAAATCATTCTAAATACACTCACTGTGATTTCTTAAGTAAAATGTAGTGACGGTATAGTTTTATCGAATCGCCAATTTTCGTCGGATGTTCACCAAAATTAGAATACATAACTTATTTCACATTCTAAACAATCCTAGGAGTGGGCGAAAGCGCTTCGAATGCAAATAAAAATTTACGAATTCATTACTTATCTTTGTGTCGGATGGGTAACTTATACGTTGCAGAAGCCATCATAGATGAGAAAAGACGATCGAAAACTAAACTGTTGCTCAGGTGAACAAATTAGATCGTATCAGAGGGTTTTGATATAACTTCGAGGGACGAATTAACGTTTTTAATACAAAAACCATGCCTCGACCCACCCTGACATAATCCGACCCGCCCACATAATTTCGCTAATGCTGTCATAAGCCCGACTGTCGTAGTCAGCCGACACATAAATAAGAAAGAAGTCGTGCACTACCCAACCCACCCCTCCGGTCCTACGACCGTACACTAGGAATAAGCCATTCATTCGCATGGATTGTACAAAATGTAGGGAGGAAAATTTGCATCCTTTACAAGGCACATCATGCCCCGTCTATACCCAAACCTTAGCAACAGTTTGTTTTCGATCGTTTTTTCTCATCTATGATGGCTCCTGCAACGTTTAAGTTACCCATCCGACACCAAGATAAGTAATGAACTAGTCATTTTTATTGGTACTTGGAAGCGCTTTCGCCCACCCCAAGGATTGTTTAGAATGTGAAATAAGTTATGTATACTAATTTTGGTGAAGATCCGACGAAAATTGGCGATTTGATAAAACTATACGGTTGCCTAAAATGTTTTTCTCACAAGCAACTGCACAGATAAATTAATTAAGAAGATTTAAAAGATTAAAACTACGGTATCGTTACTTGGTTGTTTCTTTGGATTTGGAGCCACTTACTTTTTTCCACGACATGAATGAACCCAAATACTAAAACCTGAGTATCGTTTGAATTATTATTCCTCTTCTGTAACACTCACGGTAACACAACAAACTTCTCAATGCAACACAATCACCACAAGTGCTTCCACACATACACCATCGATCAAACTTTACACTATGGCACGTGCTGACGCTGTGATTTCCAAACTCAGATTTTTTCTTACTCCACATAGACCACTGCACTTATTCACAATGCGCAACGGACAATTTACGAGATTAGAATGCATAATTCACCTCCTCAACAACTCACTCAACACATGGCTTTCCAGCAACTGAACTATATTCTGAGTGGCTTCGCTCTGATTCGAAAATTTCTCCGCCCTCAACTCTGAATTGCGTCACGCCGAAGGCCCAAAGACACGGGCTCTTCCTACGGTTAGTGCATGACCACGGTTCACAGCTATTTCCGATCCTTAGCAACGAAGCAAACACGTCCGGTTGAGTGGGAATGATGCTTCGTGTTATCTGCACGTGTTAATACTAGCGATTATTCATTGACGGCTTCGTACGGAACCCACAGTGATTCTTCCCTCCGAGAGCATTGCCAAATATATTGTGAAGCGAGGGATAAAAGATCGAGTATATCGAAAATATCGTATGGCCCTCACCGCGCCATACGATAGAGTTGACTCAAAATGAAAAGTATAACGTAATACAAGGAATCATGAATCCAACCAATAGTATAACAATCGCCATCAACTGAAGCATAGTCGCCCACGAGACGTACGAAATAAATTCACTAACTCATTATTAACTTTGTGGTATTCCATTATAAGTTTTCTTGGATATCGCACAATTACTTATACCACTTATTTTTCAAAGAGCGCGACCCGGGTTTCGATGAATCATCATCACCTTCAGGCGCAAATTATGATTTTTTTACCTTATTATTGTTACCTAGTTACTTCATGAGTTTTAAAACGGACGCCAGAATAGGGGAAAAGGATGGGTAAAGACATACATTTGCATGAGTACTATCATGACTTTCAATAACGACAGTCTGAATCTATCTGTTCTACAGTCTATCGCTCTTATTTTATTTGTATGATCTGATCTGCCTCAGCATGTTGGCGTTAGTAAGATACGGCAAACTTCGTCGGAAAATGTACTGCTCTTGAATTTATCTGAAAGGTTTAGTCTACTTTTCAATCTACTGTCCGACAGAGATTCCCATCCGAGTTTATCTTAGAGGTCAGTTATACTAACGAGACTATCGTAACGACTTTTCACGTACCTAGCAGATCTTCTTTACACGCGTTCTAACTCCGTTTTTGAACATATTTAATGAGGATCCCAAACACTGGCAGTGTAGCCTAAATGGTGTCTAGCACTGCTTTCTGTCACTTTGTCGTCCCACTTTCCTGGTATTAAATAATATTAGCAATCATGCATTGCACCGTGCAAGTTCACACCAACCATGCAAAAATACTAGTCATTAAGTGGATGAATAAATATACTTCGTCTGAGGATAAACATAAATATACCATCGCTGTGTGAGTGAAGCATTTGGCCACGGTATGGAGGAGAGGGGGGAGATAGTGGTTGCGTCGCAGCGGCGCTGGTGTCGTCATGCATTTCCGGCGTCAATGACACGTCGCCTCTCCCCCTCCATTATCCCACGGGAGGAAAAGACGAGAGAGAGGCATTGGAAGACAAAAACAAAAGGAAAGAAAGGGAAAAAAGAAGGGATTCACACTCACAGCAAGACCCCTTCCATGCACGCATCTCCGTTAGCGTTCCTCCCCTCCGCACCCCGCAAGTCAAGAGTCAGGCGGCTGTGAAATTGAAAAGTAAAGGAGTTCGTTCCACTACTTATAGGGAATGGGATAAAAAGAGTGCGGCAGGAGGGTGATGAACGCCGAAGGAGAGGAGATGACGATGAATTAAAGACGAGCAGAGAGAGATCACGGCGATGAAACCCACTCACTCACATATGTTCTCCCGCGAAAACACTAAATCCATCGCGGAGATCGGTTCGAGTGGCCAGTAATATTCAGGAGGGAAAAAAGTTTTCATCATGTTGATTATGGATTCGCGGGAAATATTTTATCTTCTCACGTTCGCCCCCTTCAAATACTCTCTCCTTCAAGGCTATGCATAGATAGGGATTCGTGCAATCACTATTAATTGGTACCGGTTGCGGCGCGTGGGGCAACGTCCTCCAATGATAGCTTATATCTTTTCATCCACAAAATACCCTGCGATCCACCTCTAGGGTGTTAGGCAGGGGGTGATCAATCACAAGAGATCAGTATGGAAGACAATGCACACCACAGAGTCATTAAAAAAGTATTTCGCAAAATAATAAAAAAAGTGCGTGCAGATTCATGCAAAGGCTAAACTTGCCAACATTTAGTAATTCTTATAGTAAATATATTAAGGCTAGAACATATAACCATGCAGTGAGCTGTCCAGGCGAGTGAAACCATTAGTTTATATTAACGGAGACATCGCTATTATCCTCAATAGTATGAGGCAAGAAACACATTTTAAACTCAATATTTTGTAGTTATTTTATTTATTTTCTTGCGTCTACCATATTAAATCGGTCAAAAAAGGATATTATATCAAGGCATGACATGTATTATTTCAATCCTGTTGCGTGAACAGCGGTGAAATTCACATTTGTGGCCTTGAAAAAGAATTGCCCAGGACCGCGAATCGAACCGCCTTTAGCAGCTTCAATTCTTTAGACCGGTGGTGTCTTCATAGAAGTCCTTTCTTCTTCGCGTTGCTTATTCTGCGAGGGCCTAACATTTAGTACCATGAGCTTCGGTAAAATTGGATAGCTTAGTGGTCTGCGCAGAGGCCCGGAAAGCCCATTTCAACTCCTGACAACGAGGAATTTTTTTCTAAAGGCAATTCATGTAAACAATGCGGTGGTGGCGCATCTGGCGTTCGTTATTTATCCAGCGTATGTAGGAAGGTACAGCGTATGGATGGTAGCGTTTCATTAAGACGACATTATCAATACCTCTCAAACTATCGTTTTTTGCCATTACACGAGACTCTTCATCACTCCATAATTAATGTTGAAATTTTCAGAAACAAACAATAAAGACAGGAATAGAAGGATCAACAACGTTTCTATCTCCACATGGTAATTTATTGACACCGACCATGGTTTCGTTACAGCGTAGCATTATCAAGGACCTTATAAAGGAACAACTTAACATTATCAAGCTGTAATGAAACCATGGTCGGTGTCAATAAATTACTATGTGGAAATAGCAAAGTTGTTGATCCTTCTATTCATGCGATTATGGATTTCCACCAAGTTACTCCCGCTACTATTAATTAATTAGACAATAAAGAGGTGGAAATCTGCCATCAAGTATGCACTTATACCACCAAGTCATCTTCTAACAGTGAATCTCAGACAGGGTTTACAGAAACACGGGTTCGAATTCCGGTTAAGGAACATGATTTTTCCATGGCAGATTTCATCCTTGGTGTATACATATATACAATTATGCAATCGTGGGCGTGACAACGTAAGAAGTTACTTGTTTGGATAAAATTTCATATTTGTTACTTGTTTGGATAAAGAGGGCCCTCGCCATTCTCCTGAATCTCATGTATAAATATTTTAACTCGGGCAAAATACTGAGCAAACATTTGTAAATCAGGGATAATTTTAACACGATAGTTTAGGTTTTAATCAAGTAATGCCACACTAAAAACACCGTAGGAGTGACAGTGTCATTGCCAATTAAATCCTCTCTAAAACAAGGATTACATAAACCAATTAGTTTTAATGAAAGTTAGTTATTGCATGAAATAGCCCGGGGGAACTGTTAAATTCGTGATTACCTTCGTACACATGACTTAATCATAATTGTTGACACAGGCTTAGAGGTGGTAATGTAATGTAAATGCATGCGAAGTCAGTTTGAAAAAAGAATGGTATAGACCTGTCTGTGTGTTAAGTGCCCATTTAAAAAGTGACCATATAAGGGTAAAAGCATCTAGATATATATCACATGAGATTAAATACCTCCGGTAAAATTAATTTAATATTTTTAATGTCAAAATTAATATATTTACGGGTATTAATGACCAATAAAACCATAATAAACATATCCTTTCGTGGTCATGCGATAGGTAATTCTAAGATGCTAACAAATTTTTCAGAAGGTTGAATTTCATAAATGAATGGCATTTTTTATTTCAAAATGTAGTTAAAACGTCTATTTGATGAAAATGGAAGGCCCAAATCAAGTCTCCTTTGCTCAAAATAACACCATTGAAAATGGAAGTAAAAATCTTGCTATTATTAATGAGGCTATTTGAAGGTTGGAGGTGCTAACTTCCAAATTCCGCTAAAATACGAACGATGACTAAGATAACTGCATCACCATCAGGGCATTCAATCAGCACATTACATTCGGTCACACATTTTTCTTCCCGATACAAATATTATTCTTTATGAGGAATGAGAAACTTTTAATATTATTTAATTAATTACTGTATCCAATTAATGCTAGATCCATGCAATAAATAGACCATAAAATTACTACCTAGGACTGCCCAACCTCGTCGCGACGGAAGTCACACAATAATTATTATTCGTTGTCTTTTGATGAATACTTTGGTTTATAATTACTTCATGATGTTATAAAAAGATGTATTCATCTTAGCCTTTTTAATAGATAAAATTGGTAAATTTCGCAGAACTCTTTACATTTACAACCAAACTAAGCGTATAATATCTTACCCAATAGATATTCTGTAGGTTTTAAATTGACATGTGCAGAAATCCATGCCAAAACGTGTCAAATCAACCGTTACAATCGAGAATAGCATGCATTAAAATGTTTCGATTAATATAATTGATGGCGTCACTCGCTAGGTCGACTCATCGCATGTTTTTATTTTTTTCCATTATTCTATCTGTCATGGATTTTCTATAGGAATTAATAACCATGGGGAAATTTTGCCTTTTCAGGAGTGTGTACGTATTATTTCGTTATTATGAGCAATATTTTCATGATAGTGTGGTGTGCATGCGGCGGTCCTATTGCATGCTGCATGCTAGTGATTGATCACCCCTGCCGAACACCCTAGAGGTGGCTCGCACGGTATTATGTAGATGTAGATTAAAATCGTCGACGTGGATTTTCTTCTTTTATCCACCCCCATCGCAAAGTTTTACGCGCATGAAGTTTCACTCAAATATGAATTATGAAATAAACAACCCCTATCAACCGTAACCATGGTTTACTTGGATCTGAGGTGCACCATCGACACCAGCCATCATCACCGGTAGGGCAGAAGTGGAAGTGTAGGATATTCATCTCTAGTTCTCCCCTTTAATGCGAGAGGGGCGAGAAAGAGGCAGAAAGGAGGTGGCTCCGGATGGGATGGGGATGAGGCAGGAGGAGAGGAGAGGAGAAAAGAAAATAGAGAACTGCGAGGAAAGAAGGCCATTCTTCACATCCGCATATCACAACACATCCACAAAAAATGAGAAAGAAAAAGTCTTTTTATTTCGCTCTCTCTCATCCGTGCACCCTCTCGTCTTTGCATTTACCCTTTCAATTCACACCGAGGCAGAGAAACGTGCACGAAACGCCCCACTCGTCAACACATCCATCTCTTTAAGGTGGAAACCATTCAGTATCACAACGTATACACAGTCTTTATAAGAGAAAAATAATTCGCGGTAATGAGTCAACTCGGGAGGAGTTCAGTTCAAGAAATGAAGTATTTGATTTTCAAGATAATTTCAAAATAACCTCTTCTAAATACACGATATTCCACTTTCATTATATGTAGAAAATCTAAAGTATTTTAATGTGCAAATAATATTTTTGATATTCCTAGAAACGAATGGGTACAATATCCCTGCCGTTTTCTTTCATATTTAGTGCATGCACAAGGGTTTTTAAAAATGGACCAAAATTTATAATAAACATTTGAGATACCAAGTAATATAAATAGGTCTTCAGTGAATCAAATTAAGAAATTATGCAATTATACAGCAAGAAGAGCCATCGCCAACGAAACCAAGATTCCTCGACACCGCTTTAGATACCAAAGTCGAAATAGTTCGCAAAATGCATACACTCAGCAAGAGAAAGAATTAAATGCGATGATAAATATAAAAACTGTTTTTTTGGTAGATAGAAATGACTCCTCAACTTACATGCAAGGTGAAAATACAGCAAGTTATAAAGCGTAAAAAAGATTTAAATTCAAAAGGAGAGATTAAAAGGAATATTTGAAGTTATAGAATATTCTTCACATCAGCACCTCAAATACGCATTGAGAAAGAGGATTTTTTAGTTCATCCACGGCTGCGCGTATATCCCAAAGATATGAGTGCGAATCAGATTTGCATAGGTAATGTACTCTTAACTCCAATTTAGTTTTTCCACTGCACTTTTATACATTAAATTTCATTCAACTCGGCCACTCATGATTGTCAAGTTTTGCAATGCAATGATTTCAATGATTTGCCAAACAAACCAATTCAGAGTTTAAGTCCTAGCATAGGCCATATTTCGCTTGTACACATCGCACATGGAATGCCCGACACTAAGCACATATCCCAGACAGAAATTCAGTGCAAACATTGAATTTGAAATCTTCAGTGATTACAGTACATGCAGCTTTCTTCATAATCGATGAAAAGTATACATCGGCCTCAAAAACTAGCTTCACTTACTTTGCGTTGCTTATGACAATAGGCATATGGCATTGTAAACCAATTGGACACTGGAGATTAAGTCAGAATGACAGTGAGCATTAAAACCATGTCTACCTCAAAGAAAACCTTAAATATCCGGGAAAATATTAATCAATTTTTTTTAATAAAAGCTATTTATTGTCAGGAAAAAATTATTATAAAATGCGTGAAGGCTATCTTCGTAAAAATGTATTTTACACCTGGTATTCAATAATCTTTTAAAAATGGAAAAAATTACGTATAAAAAACCATTTTCATATTGAATAAGCAGTAGGAATTCAAGATAGAAAAGAAAATGAAAAGATATTATGTGGCACAAAAAAATGTCTCATTGCAAACAGCCGTGAATGCACTTTTGTTAGTACCTAAAAAAGGAAAATTTTTTCACGATATGCTTGCAAGAGTAATTTCGTTTCGATGGAAAATCTATACACCTATTGTGTGAAATTTTGCCCCATTATTTCGATCCATACGAATACTGCATTTGCCTTGTTTTTTAAATGCTTTTGGGACAAAAGTGTTGCAGTGATCTAAGTAGACATATTTTATAATGCTCGCTTTGCTTGCTGGGGGGGGGCTCTGCCAGATTTCGATAATGTTTACAGCTAAATAACTTAGTCACTCAACGAACGTGATTTTCGTAAGACAAATAATTGAATAAGAAATACCTTTTTAGCACTTACCCTCCATATCGTATTATTCACTGCCTAATGCACCAGGCCACGGAAAACATTGCACATTAAAAACGGCATTAACGGAAATGAGAACGTAACCAAAAAAGAAAAGTTATCGCCATCACAAACAATGAAAATAAAATCATTTTTACCTACCTATATTTTATGGAAGTCTTGTTCAAAAGTCCTTCTATACTATCATGTATCGCCAACAAGACACGAACTACAGTCAACAGCACGAATAATCTTTTAGAAATGGCATTATATGCAGTTGTAAACTATGAAATTAATAACAACCACACTTTCGATGTAATATACCAAAACAATGAGTAATTTCCTACCTTACATTTCTCCGCTTTTCATTTGCATACGCTATAATGTGATCAAATTTTTGTTCATTTGGAAGGAAGCTATTAAAAGAATGACTTCAAAAATTACTTAGTAAATATCCTACCTAATCTTTATCATCCTTTCGTTTAAATTCCTTTATCTTCTTTTCCAATTTAGCTTCCCTTGTATGCATAAACAAAGATGTTGCTATGATTTTTTGTTTGTCAGAGTCCTCTAGATTGATCTCTCATCACTACCTCTCCTCATGTCGTTATAATATGGCTATATAGAGGACTCTGTTGTTTGTATGACTGCCGCGCCGCCATTGGAATTTGGTGGCCATTTTTAGAACTAATCCCCACACTCAATTTTAATTGCATAGACAGATAAATTATTGGAAATTTAGTGTTTTCATAATTTTTCCTAGGGTTTCAGTCAATTTTAGAGGGGGTCTTCATAAGACTTTTTGCCGTATCGCATCTCGTTCACCCCAAACATTTGTATGAGTGAGTGAATGAATGAATGAGTGGTCGTTAAGGGGCTTTATGGTATATGGATTATTCTGAAACAAAGTGTGTTTCCTCGTCTCCCCTGGCAACACGTTACATCCCCTCTGGATGTATTTAGCTCAATCCCTCGCTCTCTTTAACCTCCGCTTCTTCAGCCCCCATCTCCATCAGTGCCAACAACCACCCTCTCACCCCCCGCACAAACTAATTGCCCTCTCTCCCCCCTCTCCTCTTTAGAAGTGCACACAGATTCTGCGGGTCCGTCCGAAGCCAACATTCCAACTCCGTCGCCAACCTCCACACTACCTTCGCAGAATCCTTTTGAACCTTCTCTCCTATTAGGCCCACGAGAAACCGCCCACGGCATAAGATATAACGCTATCACGAAACGCTTTGAAGCCCTCGAAGAGTTAAAAATAATATCAACAATGATCCAATCATAGAAAACTCTCACCCCTGATTCATTATTTCCAAGATATTTTCTCAAAAACTTCGTTAGAATAAAACTCCGAACATTCAAGCGTGATGGAGAGGAATTTATCTATATTGAGATAAAAATTCCAATTTTCCAGGATTGTAAAATTTATTACCTCCTATTTTTCGATGTCACTACGGTATCGTCAAGGTACTTCATAAATCCGTTAGAATAGTTATTACACTCGAACTTGACTCAAAATCCTGTCTTCCGAATGATTATATTCGTTATAGGATATTATATAACACGACATTCCTAGAAAAGTCTCAGAAAAGGGCTTCCATATTAGTTGACACTAACCTTACGCTAACCCTTTAACAAAAATATTTTCATGGCAATATATTCATTCTTGTAGTTTACACCGGTGAAATTGACAATGGGACAGACATTCTAATGCCCTGGTCTTCGTGCAGTCCTAATGCCTAGACTGGTAATGGACATGTAGGGACGGGAGCAGCTCTAAGCATGAAGACGTGCTTAGCGTGATTTATTCGTGAACGTAATAAAATCCCAAGGAGATCTGAATAATGGGGCCTGTTACGGCCGTTACAAAGATTTTAAAAGACTTAGGTTGGGAGCCGCTGGAGTCTGGGATACCACGCGGTATCCTTAGATTCTTGCGATAATGAGAATCTTTCTGAGCGTCACGGAGAATATCATGTCAGCACCCCTCTATATTTCCAGGTTTTACCGAAACGATAAATTAAGAGAGATATTTCGCCGATCGGATATGTATGGAATACGTTTTTCAGGATTTGCATTCTAGGAGATAGCACACGCTTTCTGCACACCTGTGTCTTCTTCATTTTTATTTTTAATAATTTCCGTAACTATGAAATGAGCATATGGCGTATTACACGCAGGATGTTGATGATTAATCACCCCCTGCCAATCACCCTATTGGATGGCTATCAAGGTAGTATATAGACGTAAATGTGGGTCATTACCATTTAGCGCAGTTACGTCGTCACTTACGAGGCAAAGGTCTTCGGGCTTCGAAGTAAATTGCAAACGCTTCCCTATCATTTATATTTACATAAATACAATGTGAGCCAACTCAAGGGCGTTTGGCAGGGGGTGAGTTTACACCAACATGTAGCATGCAATACGCTTCGTCTTCGTGCCCATGGAAAATACGCCATAACACATTCACATGCAAGCAGGCGTTGTGAGTCCTCAATGAGCATGAATTGCTCCATGGGAGTTGCCACCAGCCATGCAGCTTACCCAGCCTACATCACCGTCATTAATTTTAATATTTTTACTAATTCCGTTGTTTTTGCCGATGCGAGAATTTGTTTGCACAGATAAAAGAGCGAGGGAAGAATGCGCGTGAGCACGGCTAGTGATGGAATGATGAAGTCCTCGATTAGGCTCTCGCGGTGTGGTTTCAGTGGAGAGGCTCACGGGATAAGCACCCACTGTGTCCATTTACTTAGTAGACGACAGATTCGCCGCCATTGCAGCTGGCTCCTTCAGGCCGAAGTCACTTTATCGTCTTAGCCAGCCAGCTGTAATGGCGGGGAGACTGTTACCATCAAAGATGGACACTGCATATCCCGTAAATAACTCCGCTGAGTGGAATGATGGAATCCGAAAATCCAAGGGAGATGGAGTGGACTTTTTTCATACTGAAAGAAATACTTGCAATTTTCCGACATTATATATTCATTATTGAAGATAATGAAGAAACAGTGAAGCCTAGGTCGATACACATTTTATAATCGTGGAGAATTTACAAGTATTCACACAAATCGTAAGGGATGAACTGCATCGCACACTCGCTCGTGCGGAATTTTTTTATAGTTCACAGTATTCGATCAACACGGCTATTTTTGCCTCACCTAAATACCCAGGATATTGACACGAGCATCCTCGATTCTTCCGCAAACGAATAAGTCGCCGCGAGAATGAAGACATCTCCTCCCCCTCCATCCTCCCCTGCGTCACCCTCCCCCTCATTGGGGGTGGGTTGGGATGGTTCTCCTTCCCCCCACGGCCCTCGTCTCATTTCGCTCACAGTGGCGCTATCCCGAAACTCGTCAAGGAATGGTAATGACCCCTTTCTCTCTGTCTCGAGTTTCGATCTCCCAAAGGGTGTTCACCCCCCCCCCCCCCCCCCCCAAAATCTTTTGAGGAGGTTCTCTCATCAGAGCGATCCAGTCAAAACATATCAGTATTCCCAGGCACTCCTCCCTTCGAGTAGCTTGAGAACGCAATAGTTAAACCAAGTTCAATCGAGATGACAAACCAAAGTAGCTTTCTAGAGCTTCTTAAAGGTCGTTTATGAGTGTGATGCTGTTCCCATGGTCGTGCTTTCTTGTGGCATTGTTTTCCCGGCAGCATAAACCAACTTTCCCACTAAAAGCCAAAAAAACTCCGCCGGTGAAAAGATACCATTTTTTAATAGGTTCAAAAATAAAGTGTAGAATTCCACAGAGTGTTTATTAAAAAACTGAAACCGTTTTCGTTATTTTCAGGATAAAACCGGTTGAGTTCTTTTAATAAATTCTGTGTGTAATATGGGTAATAGATTTTATTTTTGAATGTATTGATTCACCATTCAACAAATTGAACTCGCAAACCATTGATTTGATACCATTGATGTCAGTTCAAGAGTCAAAATACCCATCAATAATAATTCGGGAAGTATGGGTTCGATTCTCAATGACTTTTTCTCTGTGAAATTATGGCACTGCAA
The DNA here is from genome assembly GCF_921293095.1 of Ischnura elegans. NCBI lineage: Eukaryota > Metazoa > Arthropoda > Insecta > Odonata > Coenagrionidae > Ischnura > Ischnura elegans. The sequence continues at coordinate 110,686,525 of NC_060254.1, read as the reverse complement.
GTGGAATAGCGGTTGACTCTGTAAACGCACGCCATTGGCTAATCTGTGGTTACTCCTTGAATAAAGTAACAGGCTTCAATGGATAAGAGAGAACCAGTAAACGCGCACAGGAGCGGGCAATGGACTGAGTGGGCCGTTGAATAGAAGGTACTTTAAGGTACTATGCGAAGAGTCAAAAAAGAATTTCAGATCCCAAGTGGATCCTTTGGATGCCCAAAAAATAATGCTTAAAGTGCAAGGCGGCCCAGGAAATGTAACTGGTTCCCCGTGGCTTCAAAGCGTGAAATTTATAGGCCCGAAGCTGTGAATGGCGATAAAAATACCCGAGAAATTCCAAGCCAACCTCCAGGAAGGGTAACTGCATGATATATTAAGTCAATGCATACAATGGAATAGCAGTGGCATACAATCGAACCTCGAGAAGTTTTAAGGGTACCACCAGATATGAAGAAAAGATTATAATAATAAAAGGCGTGTTCTAACCCCCTGCCAAACACCATTGAGGTGGCTCGCAGGGTATTATTTAGATGTAGCTGTGTAAAAACTAACCAATTCCGGTTGGAATCATAATGATGAGCTTTTAATGAGGCAAATGAGTAAACTGAATTATGAACCAATGAGTTTGAATCATCAACTCAGGAGGCAGCACCATAAATATTCAACTATTTTGGACACCTCAGCACCAGCCAAAGCTAGGCAGCGGGTTTAAGAAATCCCTAGGTTTTCACTGAACGAGAGCGAGTGGTTCTATCAGGAAATCGAACTCAAATATATAATAGCCTTGGAATTCCAACGCGAGACGATATGAAAGCAACGACCCCTAATCCGGAAAGATGGAACACTTGTCCACATTAGTGTCCTCCTACACACTGTACTCATTGTCCTGACCCTTTGGCCGTTAGAAGTGACAGTTCCTCTTGTCACGGAACTTCTACGACGATCGTCGTGGGTAAATATTCCTGTTTCAGCATGATAAAGAAGCGAAACCGCCGCTGAAGAGGATGTCAATGTAAATAGCTAGCAGCGGAAAAGTGTATATTCATTACATGAGTACAAAACGTATTCACTTATTGGGAGTCTACCACCTGAACGAATTATGTAAATGTACCCGTTTCCCTAGTACATAATTCATTTACCGGTATAATGTTCACATTTAATTCCATTGTGAACTATTTATAAGAAAAAATTGTTTTTCATCCGTTTCAGGGATGAAAAACTATAAGTGCAAGATATTATAAAAAATTAATGAGGGTAATAAGCAAATTTTTTGTCCCACAAAACAAGTATTATGAAAAAAAGCATTTCATTAATTGAATGCAGTTATCAATGGGTTAACAGCATTTTCATATCAGAAAAGTTACGGGTAATAATTTTGGGTAGCAACATATTGAAGCCATGCCAAATGTATCGATAAAATATTTTAGTTTTCAATGTCCAATGAAAAATGAAAAAGCAGGAGCCAATTCCACAATTTTACCACACAATTTCCATAAAATTGTGGAAATTGCTCCTGCTTTTTCATTTTTCATTTTGTCACATTTCCACTCCATCTCGCCTGAAACCTCAGATTAAATTTCAATGTGCATGTTATAGTGTGCTACATGACACCAAATTCCATCTAATAATATCAGCACAACCAGCAATTTACACGTGTGAAGCGCGATAAATTGAATTATTCGTTTTGACTTCAGTCGACTAGTGATATGACTACGTTTTCATTTCGTCAATATTGCAATTTCCAGGTGGAAGCATTCGTGTGGGCAGTGAAACCCTTCGAATCATAAGCATGGACGATTGTAAAAGTTAATCTGGATTGGAAAGAAGCCTCCGAGATCAGGTGCTAACGTTACTGAGGGAGCTGAAATGACTAATGGGTGGAGAAACGAGGTGGTGTGTCGTAGAATAGGGGACACAATGGAACTGTGTAGCACAATAAGAAGCCATGAGAAGTACCCGGTAGGTGAACAATGTCACAAGATGCAGTAATTGCGTGAGAAATTGTCAGGGATTGATTTCACATGCAATTCATGTCTATAATTTTTGTGGAAAAACGATTTATATTTTGCGGCTCTTGTGCACTGCTTTTGATATTTTTGTGTTGATTAGCACATTTCTCACCGAAAACTCTCCTCGATGATTAGGTATTTTTGTTATTCTGTGCTTCCATATGCATTAAATGGTAACTCCACCATAAGATTGCTCTTCAGGGATGCCTAATTTAATTCTACTACAACTTAATAATGCTATTAATTATGTGAGTGACTGAAATAGTCTTACGGTATAATAGTAATAATTATGACAATTATATTCACCATTATTATTGTCATTTTATTTGTTCCAACGCATTTTTTCTAGTTACCGGCGAGGTACGGGTTACACCTAGCATTCTCGTCTTTTCATTCTGAGTTTAAAGATTTTCTGAAAATTCGTCAAATATGTATAATTTCAGCTTTTTGTACGGTAATTATCAAGTTTTTCGGCAATCCGAATGTTTTTGAGACATTGATGCATTGAGTGAGGTACTACACCCGTGGAAGAGATAATAATAATTGGTATATTGTGTACTTACTCTAATTTCCATAATCTCTTAGTTTCCACTTAGAGTTCTTCATATTTTTCCATTTTGGTAATGTAGATTTTCGTGATGTTGTGTGTATTAGGTACAGCAAGCAGTAGCGGATCCAGGATAGGGACAAGGGGGGATAGGTATGGGGTAACCCCCAGAAATATTGCGGGTCTGAACAAAAATTGCCATTCTATCTAGTGTAAACTGGATGTCCAAGGGAGGGGCTATAGCCCCCTCAGATCCGCCCTTAGATCCCCCCCTATAGATCCGCCATTGACAGCAAGTAAGCTGTATTGTGGTTTTTACCGTACAGCACCTGATCAGGTCTGTTTCTACGGATTTTTTATCGGTGATAATTGATTGGTCATAATAAACCTAAAATAAATTATTTTCAAGGATGGTATTATGTGCGTCTTTATAGTAGGGCACCGCACTTTCTATTTATTTATATTTTAGAGCTAATTTCTGGTGGATGACATTATTATTAACATTTTTTCAATTGCACTTTCTCAGCTGATTAAAACCAGCTGGAAATATTCACCTATCCCAAGGTCAATTTAGGATTAGGCTCGGATGCTAAGGAAGAGAATTCACCCTATCCTACACTGTCCGATCATGCCCGACCCAGGAATCTTCTCACGATCTGGCAGGTCTGTAGTAAAACAGCTTTTTGCCCGAGATTAATCAGTTGTTTTTTAATTCCCAGGTCTTCAACTTCTTTTTTGAATCTTTTAGACAAGACTCCCTCCGCAGAGATTATCAGTGGGTGTATGCTGACGTCTTTCAACTTCCAAATATTTTTTATTTCACCGGCTAAATTCTGATATTTTTGTATTTTCTCTCTTTCCGTAGACTCAACATTGTGATTTAGTGGCACTGCTACATCGACTATGTTTGCTCTTTGCTGTAATTTGTGGATCAATAAAATATCAGGCCTATTGTAATCTATGGTTTTATCTGTAAGTATCGGTCTATCCCAGTATAGGATGTGTGTATCTGTCTCTAGTACGGCGGGAGGATGGTATTTGTAATATGGTGGAGTATTTTTTAAAAGTCCATAGGTAGTTGCTAGGTTTTGGTGGATAATTTTGGCCAACTGGTTGTGCCTATTGAGATAGTCATTACCAGCAAGAGCTGAGCACCCCGAAGTTATGTGTTCAATGGATTCACCCGTTTTCCCACATTTTCTACATTTATCTGCAATTTCAAGTTTTAATATATTTTTTTCATAGTTGTGAGTTCGTATAACTCTGTCTTGAATTGCCATCACAAACCCTTCAGTCTCCGGGTATAAATAGCCATCTTGGAGCCATTTCAGAGAGGCGTTTCTGTCAACCCAATCCTCCTGTATGACTGTTGGGAACTTTCCATGCAAGATTTTAGACTTCCATTCCTGCTTTTGTTGGTTTAGGTCTGGTATTTGAATCCGATCTTGGTTCTCTCCAAAATTCAATGGTGTGTATCCCACGTCAGCCTTTATTACCGCTTTCATTAATGCATCTTTTGACGATTTTAAGGAGGATTTCATTGACTGTTCCTGAGATCGGCATTGTCGGAGAATATTTATTAGGCCTCTACCTCCTTCCTTTCTTGGGATATATAACCTAATTATTAACATTATTATTATTATTATTAGTAGTAGTAGAGGTAGTAGTATTAGTATAACTGTTAAATACAATAAAGGGACAAAGTGAGGAAAATGTCACTTGAGGAAGACCAAGATACAAGTCGTAAGGGTGGGTAGATAAGGGGGATATGATAAAGGAGAACGTAAGGGACTAGCGCAAGAGATAATCGGACGGTTGCAGCACACCAATCTCCTCAGGATTATTAAGACATATATGGGGTCAAGAGCATTTATTATCAACTATTATTGAAGGCATTTGAACCCAAAACACATATTCCGAAAAGCTTATTCAGCTATCCACGAATTTCAAACCGATACTTACCATTACACGACTGAAGTGGAAGAGTGTAGTCTATCAACCTTATAATTGTATTACAATGAATAAATATAGTAATTTGATCTACCTTACATCAGCATCTTTTCGAAATGATACCGATATTCAATCTGAAACGTACACTGCTATTGTTTAACAAAAAACTGCCTTAAACAGTCAATAAAATTTTAGAGGAGATTAAACGACCCTTTTCTTAAAACATTTCTCATAAAGATAAGTTGATAATCAAATATCGTTATCAAAGACAAATAAGATGAACATTCAGGAGCACATTTTGAATATTACATTTTTAATTTACTTTGCTACCACTCCTTTGACACAAAATCTCCGCTGCGATTGAAGGATAAGTTTCACGTAAGAAAAACCGACAAGATGCAACAACGACCATCATTCTTCTCCTCCCAACTCTGAATCGGGTTTTTATTTCCCTTCAGTGCGTGTACTAGATTTTGCCTCGCACCCATCTTTATTGTACTTGTATCCTGTTCTGAGCGAGCAAGAATTTTGTCCCCAGTTACATCGTCACATCCCCCGCGAGATAACTTTGGCGGACACGAGGAGGAGGAACATAAGAGTTCTCGAGTCATAAGGGAGATTTATGAGGGACAATAATAACAATAAAAGTGAGTTGAGGAATCCAGGAAAAATGGACGCTGGATGTTTGAGAAGTTATTTTTCCCCGACGGAGGCTCATATCCCGTTCCGCCCCGAAGTTTTCGCGAAGTAACAGAAGGAAGGACCGTAAGAAGGTTTCCTGAGTTAATATATATATTTTTCCTTTTTTAAAAGCGCACCATTGGATCTGACCTTTTTCCATTTTGAGAAATCGCACTGAACTCGAGTAATCGAAAGACTTCGAGCCGCGGTCCAAAGGATGCGATGATCTCGACTTCCTCGAAGTTCATGCCGCAGACGACCATTAAAAAGAAAATAAAAGTGTATTCCGAGCTCTTCCCTGACTGCGATTAATATTGGAATAACTTTCGCGGGGGTTAATTCACGCTGGGCAGGGGCGACTAAGAAATATATCAGCAACCCCCGACATATCTTAAAGTTTCACTGAATGTTTTGAGTTGGTTAACATTATGAGGTGATCAAACCAGATTGGAATTTTCTACTTCTGAAGGGGAAAGCAGAGTCATTACCACTTGCGACTATATCATTTTAACTCCACTTTCACAATACCAGCGCTTTCAATAATTAAACGTTTTACTTTTCTACCATCTTCCCGCCTCAATAAATTCTCTCCCGACCATTATTGATCCCTTCTATTTTTCAATTAAAAAAATTATTGACTAGGTATCATCTCATTTAATGCATAATAACCAAATTACTTGCAAAATACTGACTGACGATATGACTACCATATTGGTTTGTGGCTTTGTTTTGTCAATGTTTGGTTTGTAATTTTATTATCTTCTTTGTTTCATTTTTATAGTTATAAGTGTACTATTAATTGGTATTCTTTCTGTATGATTTTCATTTTCTTTAAAATCAAAAAATAGTGTAAGAAGAAGTGTAAGTCAATAATATATAAATATATTATTGACTTACACTTCCATCGGGGGAATAATTCTCTCGGATGTGTCAGTTACAAAACGGTTGTAAATGTTTATTACCTGTCCAACCTGTTTCCCAGCCATCGAAGTTGTGATGAAATCCTAAAAAGGGGAAGCAATAACAACAATAACGAGGAAGGTATGTACTCTTCATCAGAATTGCAACAAAACTAAGCCAATATACTACTTCAAATCATCACCTTTTACAGCGATTCAAGTTTAACTTTGCTAATAATAATTTATATATTCGGTGAGCTGCTTAGCCTCAATCACATTATGATAATAACACCCCCCCGACCGGGGGGGGGGGGGGTTGTTATCATAATATCCGTAACCCCCGTATTTTCAGTTTTTGTCCAAATGAGATCATTTTTTGTCAGAATCTATTTTTATGTGAACTCTCATGTATTGTTGTAATACATTCTGTATACAGTCACTTGTTTTACATTAACTACCAAAATATTTAGCGTGAGACGTCAATTTATAAACGTCAGTTGGTCTATGGAAAATATTAATGATACCTTAAAATAAAGTTCACTAACTTTCTTGAGAAAAACTCAAATTTATACACAAATTTATGTGGAAGAACAAAGTTTAATTTTCATTCATTATGAATAAATTCCACAAAGTAACTCCTCAAACCAACTTCGTTAAAGAGGTAAGGTAAAATTTTGATTGAATACATTCAAGTAAGGAAAATTAAATTAAATATTTTAATTTAAATCAACAGCGGCTATGCAAATTTCGTAAGAATCGAAGCAATTACAAAAAAAATCATGGTAACGGAAAATATAGCTTTGCAGTCTCAATGAAGAAAGTCTCGTGCTTCCCAGAATGGTGGCATTAAAAAGTAAGAACCAGTCAAGTAAAGTCTTAATTCATAATTTAAGTTCGTAATTGAAAAAAATTGATAATCTATCTTAAAATTATTGAGGTGTGCGAAATTATGATCATAATACTCAGAGTCGCCGAAAAACGTATGTATTCATAGTAAGGAAACCATCAGCCTCCCTTTTGACGGCGCGGCGGCGTCTGCTCTCTGTCCACACAGGGGGCTGTCACAAAAGCAATATCCGGCGTCCAATGACGTCCTTGGCTGACTTCCCACCCATCCCCCTTCGCTTGCGCCAAACTCACCCTCCACTCCACTCAAGGTCGACCTCCCATACAAATTAAAGAGACTGATTCGCACAGAGAGAGAGAGAGGGGAATATCCATTGTCTGCAGACGATCGCCACCGCACTTTTCCGGGACTGTTTCCGGAGAGTAAGCCATCAACTGGGGACGGCATCAAGGTGGGTACGAAGGTAGGAATGAGCAGAAAGTTACACCAACGTAATACCTCTCTATAGTCGCACCAATCGCTAAAGACCTTGGATATTTGCATGTTCTAGTTTCACTGCCTTCATACCAGGGAATCCATTTCAAAGAACGAATTTTTTTTAAATCTGGGGTCATTTAAATGCATTGAAGTGTTGAATACAAAAAAAACCGTGGCATAAATTGGCGTATTGGAGTATTTTCAGCGAGTTTGAGCAGATTTGGATTCAAGCCGAAGATGTTGCATTCGCTAAACTAAGGGCAGGATATTTAGTCCTATATGATTGGACTATCATAGGGAAAACGTGTTTTGGAAGGTATATTTAATAGCAATTTAAAGCATAAAATATTAGATTTTTCTTGTTTTTTTTATTTCTTGCTTTCGTGAATTAGATAATTAATCTGCAGAATTTTTTCGTATTGCTCCGTGCCTGGTTTCATCATTCCATTTTACGGCCACATTGAGAAAAGACATTTCATTCTTACGTCATCTCGGCGGCCTATTACTTAAAAGTCACGATCTGAAGTATTTTGTCTCCAGTGCTGTGAAAGGCTTACGAAGAGTGTATGTGCGGATAAATATGAGCAGCTCAGCGACCCAAGTCAAATTAATTGGTGGAAGATGGCAAGTGTTGACTTTACATGAATGAGAAATAATAATTAGTTGGTATGTGTAACATATTTATGACCGTGTGGTGTGCATGTTGGAATCCTCTGGAATGCTGGTGATTGATCGCCCCTGTAAAACACCATAGAGGTGCATCAAAGGGTTTTTCTGCAGATGTAAATATTGATTACATAAAGTGGGATGAGTTTCCGGACCCCTTGAGAAACAAATATGTGACTTTAGTAAACATCACGTGACTGATGTTTACAAAAGTCGACTTCATTAACATATTGAGAATGTGAGAAGATTTCTTCAATATTATATTTATGCATTCATTAAATTGCAGAGGAACAACCAACTATACATATTACTACCACCTAATAATGACTGATTTAACATTCCGCTTAACTTATTCTGCAGACAGAATGAATTTGGAATGGGATTTCAGTTCGATTTTACGATTATAGAACTTTATTTTCGCTTTATCTAGTGTAATTGCTCTTTTATTGAAATTTCATTTTAATTATTATTATTATTTCCCTGTGATTATGACAGCGAAGAACTATAAAACCATGAGGTAGATGAATTTGAGAAATACTTCCCGATATGTGTACTATTTAATTGAGAGCATTGTTTTTAGAGAAAATTTCAGGAAAGATATATCTTAACAAGGTTCTGCGCATTATCTGCTTGCGGCTGGACGAATAAATTCTGATGAAATTCTTTTATAACTATATGCCACGCTTCATTTTTTTCAATACGTTAAAGAAACATATTTCTTTCCCGTTACATAGCTTAAATTAAAAACAAAAAACTCTTTTTATTCATTAGAACTCAGGTTTTAATGAATAAAAATAAAAGCAATCTCAAAAGTTAAAATCTCTTTGGCGCTGTCCATCACACTCACCCTCAATTGAAGGGTTCTGAACCAGCGATTGAACTTCTACATCTACATGATACCCCGCAAGCCGCCTAAAAGGCGTGTGGCAGGGGGTGTTAGGACACCAGCCGTTTACAAATAGAAAGGAAGTGCTCTAAGGAAATTGCGACTAGCATTTATTGAAATCCCTTATGGTTCTGGGGAAAAAACGAATTCGAATATCTATCCGTTCGGCAAAACATCTCAATTTATGGCTTCTATCGGACCTGGAAATATAATGTGGCTCTTATATTATGTTCTCCGTGTCGCTCTAAAAGATATCAATTATCAATTGTTCAAGCAATCTAAGCCTAGCACGCAGCCTCCGAGTCTCCAGCGGCTCCCAGCCTAATTCGCTTAAGATTTGCGTGACGCTGTCTGTACGACCGTAGCGGTTTTTGACGAACCGCGTAGTCTTCATATTGTATTTGTACCTTTGTATTTTATTCAGTTCGCGGATTAAGTCTTTCTGCGCCGGATCCCATGCGCTCGCTGCATCTGCAACTTCCCGTTGGTCGTAGGTTTAAACGCCTAGATGAACTAAATGGTTGGCTGGACCATGATCCATAATCGTGTGCATGCCTAGCTCGGGTAAGTCTACCCATATTGTTGATGTCCCAAAAGAGTCCTCGAAAGTGCACACATATCGAATGCTATTTATACGTAGCAATTGTCAATAACAACTCATTTCACTCAAAACTTATTCGTGAGGGCGTATTTCGCGGAAACGTAAAAACTGTCGCTGAGAGGTAGCCAACATTAATAAACTTCAAATGAACGTAATGACTCACAATATAACAAAAGGTATGATCATTTATTTAAAGAAACAAGTAATGGAGAAATAAGAGATAGTTTTCATGTTCTTTCCCATATATATTTTTTCTAAGTTTCGGACGGTTGAGTCATAATGTTCAGATGGGTGGTTAAGACGTTAAAATTGAGGGAGATGACATTATAGACATGGCCTTCACATTTCTATGCAAACCTCGAACAGACTTATTGTTTTTGTAAGCAGACCCATTTCTGTTCCGGTGGCGGCTTAACTTGGGGAAACCCGTGGCAGTGAAAGAGTGTACAGAAATCTCAACCACGCCCTGACTGTAAGTTAAATACAATCCATGGTTTGGTACATTACGCTGCTACGAATACTCGGTCGATAATGTAAGATTTACGTAAAAAAAAAACATAAAATAGAATTCCTACGGCTCCCGCTTCCCTCACCTCCGATCGCTTCTCATACATACTAGTATACCAAACGTATCCTCAACCCCTTACTATTTACCACGATATAACGGTTATTTTTTTCAAAACCAGACAAATTTTTTTCAACGTCTGGCAAATCACTTTTATGTTTTTTGAAGCTTCTCGGTCTTACAATTAGCAGTTACTTTAATTTTTATACGAAAAATGTATTTATTTGCAAAATTGAAAAAAAAGATCGTCGCATTAAAACGCAGAGGTTGGGACAAGGGGAATGCATAGAGGAGGTCCAATTCATCTCTTATAGAAGGCTGATTTCTTTTGACTTTTCGGTCGCATTTTAATCGGTTTTCAAAAATATCCGCGAAGCGGTGATGAGTGCAATGCGATCCACTTCTTTCCAATAATTTTCAGTATAATATTTGTCATTGCGAGGAATAGTATTAAAAAACTACGACTTTGATAGATCACATCATCATGTACATAAATTTCGGTTGATTTCGCCAATTATAGCTTATTTACCAGTGTAACTCGGATCAATTTGTCCGTCAGCGACGCGAGTGGCGACTTTTGTAAACCCATTTAAATGCGCGGTGGGTGACAACACATTTAGAGGCCTACTTGAGGATCCTATTTTGCAATATTCGTGGTTTGGCAGAAGAATAAAGAAACGCATCGTGATAAAAACAATGAGAAGGAGAAGAAGGTTCAACACAGGAAAAAAGAACGACCGCTGCAGTTGAAGTAGGATGGCATAATAAAAAATAATAATGGAGAAAAGTGAACGGGGAAAACTTCAGCTCAAGGTGACCTTGTGACGGTCACGATTTCCAGTTAGCTGTCGGAGGGCGTGACAAGGAGAGAGCACGCAATCAGCTGACTCTGAACTGTAAAGGGGTGGGGGAGGGAGGGGAGGGAGATATAGCGGAAAGAGGGGAGGGGAAGTGGAAATACAATACCGGAGTTCCGGTGGCTAAATACATAACCGACATATACGTATACATACAATCGAATGCGTCCTTCTCCATCGTATCCCACACCTCCACTAATCATGGGCGTACCCAGCGGGAGGCTAGGGACGTAACGGCCCTCCCCTAGAAGCAAAAATAAATAAATTTCAAAACAACAGTAACGAACAAATTTTCCTTTGGAAGAAAAATGATATTAGTATAATACATGGAAATAAAATAAAAATAATATTTTTTTCAAGCAAATAATTATAAAAACTAATTAATTGCTGTCATAATTTCCTTAAAATTTTGGTTTCATTAACCTTTTCTGTGCAAAAAAGTTCAACTTGAACGACCACGGCTAGTTTAGCCACCCCCTCCCTCCCCCCACCCCTAGTTTTGACTCTGGGTACCCATGCCACTAAGGCAAACGATACTAAATAAACGTGATAACTTTCATGACCACTTCTTCCAAGCTCTTTACTGTCTCAAGTCCCGGCCAATGAGATCAGGGCCGCCGGAGTGTTGTCACGGAGCGCAAAGAGCCCGCTCTCTCCTCTGCCCCTCATCCCCCCCCCCCCCCAATAAAATATAATGCAAACGTTAGGTATATTTTTAAGATGCGGAAATTGAAATTACACACTTTATGTTTGCTATTATGAAGTTTTATCAATTCCATTGTTTAATAGTTTAAAATTTAACACTGTTGTTAAATAATTTAATTAGAAAAATGAAAGTTGCAAAAATTATTGCAGATTGATTAAATGGCTTTTGCGTATTTTAAGAGCGCATATTTTGTGGTAAATAGTGAAAATGTTTAAACATTATCTGTTCCTACAGTTTACCACGAAAGAAAAAATAAAATTGATAGCATAACTTCTTAATTTATTTTCAATTTTTCTATGATCCGAAAATAAATTATTTTTATGTAGTATAGATTATACATGGGCATTTAAAAAATATGCCAGAGCGAAGGAATGCTGCGTTTCCATGTCTTGCGCGAGAAACTTTGCTTCCTAGTAACCGGCACTGGACCGGTAGTTTTCCCTAGGTTGAGTTACTAAGTTCATGAAGTTGACAAAATATCAATGGCTGTTGCCTGGTTTCGCTGGTGGTAGGACCCACCTGCCTTTGTGACGGTGCGGGATTCCTCGTCCCTTCCCTTCCTTACCTATCCCGTCCCATGAGGCGTCTTCGGGCTCCTATCGCGGCGGCGCCTCCTTCCTTTCTACTTCCCGTCCTCCCCCTTCTACGGTGCAGATGTAAAAATCTCGCGCTTACAGACCCTGCCCAAGGAGCGTACTATCCTTGCGAGCCCGCCTTAGGAGTCTCGTTCCATTTGTCCTCCTCAAGCAGGGTTCGGGGAGTTTCTGAAAAATCTCTGCCACCCTATCCCAACTACCTTTCAACGAATTACTGAAACCTCACTATTCTTATTTGATAACCCTGTATTAACTCATGCGTGCGGCCACCGTCCAATAGACGGAGATTAGAGAAACTCAGTCAATACACGACCAAGGAAACATTGTAACCATTATAAACCTTTAAAAAATGTGCTTCAACATGGCAGCGATAACATACAACAACAGTAAAGGGCACAATCTTTATGATATCACCTCGCTTTCATAAAAGTCGTTCGGATTAAAACCTACGAAAGAAATCTGAGTGAAAATATATCATTTTTCTTAAATGCACCCTTTTGTCGGGTCATAAGGTTCGGCCGTTTTAACGGGAAGGAGAGGGCGTGGTTGATATTTCGAAAAAGCAGCGCTCTGGGTCGCTCCACACAACATGCACTGCCACTCCAAGAAAATGTATATAACTCGTTCGGAGACGGCGACAGACTGACGAGATGGCGTCCAGAGATAATGGCCAGGGCAGGAGGGGGGTGTTTGGTGCAAAGGTGGCGAGAGGGTGAAAGGAGGAAGGGCTAGAAGAAGTGAGTCACAACTTATTACCTTCCTCCTGACCTCCCGCTGTGGACTTGCGAAATATAAGCTCCATCAGAAAGGGGCCAAACCACACGTACCATGCATCAATGGCGGGTCGTGACATTTTTTCCGGATCAAATTTTCCCCGCGCGGAAATTTTAATTACTCACGTCTACGATCCGATTTTCTTAAAATCTTATAACATTTATTAGTGTAGGTCCTTAAGAATTGAATACAACATTTTTTCCCCAATGTTTCTGTGTATTTTATACTTTCTCCATGGTATTAAACAATACGATTACATCAGGGGCACAGCTCAGAATTAAGGCTAGGGGGGTTTCAGGCCCAACTAATACTGGGGGGGGCTTGGGAGTATTGCATACCCACCACGGTAAGCAGGAGGTGCGGGAAAAAAAATCCGCCGGAAAAAAAAGATAAATGGTTCAAAATGGTGATTTTTATGGTCTTCTGAGGGATATTTTAATTAATCCTCGCACTATTCTGTAAGCAATATTAATCCAATTAAGTAAAATAGATCTGACCTAAAAATTTCTGTGAGCTCCTGTGGTTTATCCCCCAAACCCCTCCCTCGCTGCGCCACTGGATTACATTAACTTGATACATTAAGGAATGAAAAGTTATTACAATAATACAATACAGTGTGTTTAACAATAATAAAATAAAAAAGAAATATACTTCAATTTTAAATTAATTAAAAAAGGGGAGACAAGAATTTTGACACCTTTTTTGCAATGAATTTGATTTGTTTATTGATTGTAGTTAAGCCAATACATGTCACAGCTACCAATCAATCTTGAATTGTTAGATAAAAATAAATTTTGCTAAAATGCCGAAGTCTGATCTTATCTTCTTTAGTTCTTTAGTTAAATTCTTCTTAGTATCACTTCTTTAAAAAATATTGGTTAAATTAGTTTCTGAATCTAAATTTTCGGTATTTTCGAATTCAAAGGTATGATACAAATCAACGTTAAAAATTGAGGGCAAAAGAAAAGTATCTCATATCGTATAATAATATAAACCACTGCCACCTAAGCCCTAAAGCGTAAAAAAATCTAAAAAAGTTCACACATAATTTGGAGACAAAACAGAGCAGTGCTAAAAGCGTATCGGAAGAAAATTGAAATTTTACGGCCAACGCACCTCAACTCAACAAAACGTTTGTCCATTAACGTCTCCGATTTCGATGAAAACTTCTGCTTGGGCATAATTTAATTCGCAGAATGGAGTGTTTAATTTAATAATTAAACACTCCATTCTGCGAAAATATTAAGCGTTTTATGGGAAATTTAATTTTTTGCGTATTTTCAAAACAATAAATGATATTTCAATTAGCCATTATGGGATGAATAAACTTCCCATAAACTTACCTTTCTGATCCAAATCTACAGCACAGCTCTCGCGTAAGTTTCGTCAAAAGCATATTGTTAATAACACAAATACGAACATTGGCGTCGTTGATACTTTAAAAATGAAGCTCTGAGTCGTATAACTATGTTCTAGAGCACTTATCACTTTCACAGACTAGCATTATAAGCCCACTGTAAGTATTTCTAATGGAAAGACCGAAACGCCGCGCGGGAGAAAAATGTAAATACCTCAATAATTGCTTAAAATCTATTTATGAGTGGCCACTAAATTTTATTTTGGGAATGGAAAGGTGCACCTATATAGAGGAGCTTGGCTGCCTATCGAGTGAATCCCTTGGCTGCTGATCGAAGGTTATCGGATTCAAATTCCGAGTGAAACCCCTGGATATCCCCAAACAAAACCCTCAATGTGCTAAGTGGCCTGTGGAAAGGAACTGCCACCCTACCCTGAGGTGAGCTCTACCCTTACCAATCCAAACCAACCTTAGGGTTGTGTCTCTGAGTAAGAAGGAAGATGTGTCTAGATTAAGAAACAAAATTTTGGGCCAATATTGAGGAAGAGTAATTACGGTAGGTCAATTTAAAAAAATTAAAACGTACAAAAATAATAGTAAAGGCCTTTTAATGAATTTTTTACGCATTCACTGTCTTTTGCAAAGTCTTCGATTAAAAGTATACTATCCATCACGGCTCTACTACAATCTAGTGGTGAATTAGAAGGAATCATATTATTAAAGTCACGTTTTTTGCAAAAAGGCCACTTTAAAGGCGGTACAAAAAGGTATAAGGCGGTGGGATTATTTTCTTAAAATAAACCCGGAAATTGATTGATAACTAATTAAAAAAATAAATTATCCATGAGATATTCACATTTGAATATAATTTTATGGAAAACTCATTTCCAAAAGGGGTTTCAGCGAATAACTGATATGATATGCACATTATAAGAAAGGTGCAATCATCCAAATTGTAGCCGATTAAAAGAACAAAAAGATTTTTAAATAAAAATATTTCATTTGAATAGAAAGCGAGATATGGCTGGTGGTAGAGGAACTTTTTTGGTGAATACTCGATGCATTCGATTATTAATAACGGAAAAAAGGATTGATTTCACGTGTGAAAAGATAGTGAAGTTTTTTTATAGTGCTCGAATAGTTCTTTCTAATGCGATCTAATGAATGTCCATTTGTGTAAAATTTAGTGAATTCAAGTATGAGCGAGAGTGAATCTTCTGTGGAACGGGCTGAGAATGCTTCTCTATGCAGATTTCTTCTTATACTGACCTCTGTTAATGACCTCTTGAAATTAGAATAACTCAGGTCGGTAATTAATATCTTTACCCGCTAGTTCGACCAAACGCATCAATTTTTTTCTTTTTTCCGTTTTTTTAGGTTGAGTTTGTAGTTCCTAGTTTTCCTTTTCGGCATCTAACTAGTTTTATGTAGCATCACGGATATTTATCCACTAAATAATGTTGTATTTTTGCATGATTTATGTCATCTTTGATCGAGAATAATTTAATAATGAAAGGTGATCGCTCACACCGCCAGCTCGCAAGTGCATGTGCCTTTTCTTCGACTACGAAGACGTCGCGTATCGCATGTTGGATATATACTCAGCCCCTGCCAAACACCTTTGAGGTGGCTCGCAGGGTGTTATGCAGTAGTAGATAAAGCGTTGAAACTGGTCGTAAACTTGCGAATTTACCCTGAGATTAACCCTCTCTCGTGTCGATTTCTAGAATGGATGATCGCTGCTGCCTCGTAGCAATAAATCTCCTTTGTCATCTTCACCCTCCGCTAGCGTCACCGGCGGTAGAGTTTTGAATCTCGCTCCGTCGTCGGCCGATAGCGAGTCAAGGACTGCTCGCGTGGTGCGCTCTCCTCCGCCTCTAGGTCGTCAACTGTTTGGCTTCCTTACCTTAGACCATTTAAGTAAGTAGACGTGCCATTCGGGCGGAACGCTGTGGCCAACATCGCACGGCGGGGAAGTGAGTGGGATGAGGGAGCGTGACGTCACGGTTGGGACTGCAGACGATATTCCGTATGCGCGCTTGAGATATTTTAACGCTCATTCGCTGCAAAGTCGCCGAAAAGTGACGATATTGGGCACGCAAAATGATTATACACTTAATAAATATATTTTTACGATGAACTAAGGCATTTTATAGCCTTGACTGTGCGCAAAAAGCTAAATAAATCAAGATAAAGCTAGAAGCGATCGTATTAAATAAATTGATTAAGAATGTCATATGTAAACATGGGCGTACCCAGCGAAGGCCAGGGGGAGCAGCTGTCCCCATAGAAGCAAAAATCGCAAAATGCTTTAAGCAAAATCAGTACTGAATTGGAACGAAAGTATTCAACAAATTTTCTTCAAACCAACGAAAAATGATATGTATTAGTATAAGTTAAGTAACTGAAATAAAACTATTTTTTCAAGGAAATGATCTCATAAACTAATAAAGCGCTGTTATAATGTCCTTCATTCATCTTTTCCATGCTAAAATGTCTCAACTTGGCTTGCCCCCCCCCCCTCCTAGATCATGGCTTCCCCCCCTAGACCATGGCTTTCCTCCCCCTAGACCATACCTTTTCACCCCCTCTAGGTAAAAAGAAGGGGTCATGGCAAGTATCTCGTAATTTTTTCCGCAAAAACCAGTTTATTGCGATCTCGGTAATCTTCAATAAAAACTATTAAACAAATCGTTTTATTTATAAGCCCAGTACAATGAAGCCTAGATTAACGTATTTACACTGAAAATACGCATTTTGAAAAGTCCTACGTGAGATTAAAAAGAAGGCGTGGAGCAAAATCCCACGATATTTTACAAAGGGTGAAGGGAGGGGTCCATAAAAAGGCAAAATTATTTTTGAAATATTCCTTATTACTAGTAGATTAACATAACGGTGACATTCCCAGAAAATGAATATTAAGACTGTCCCAACGGTCGTGTGTCATTTTTGACCCGTAATTTTAGTAACTTTGCATCGAGCAATATTCATAAAAATTGGCACACTTATGGGGAAAGGTCCTAAGTTTTGTTGAGTTTAAGGAAAATTTTTACAATTTTGACCTTTTGACCTCGCAATGTGGGTCCAAACCAAAAATTTTAATTTGCCTTATGTGGTTTTAATGTAAAAAATCGAGATTGAAAAATGTCTAAATTTCATTGACCAAAAATGTCAATTCTTGGGTTTTCGGACACAAGAAACCCGAAAAAACACTTAAATTTACGAAAATTCAACCGTTGACCCAGTAAGGTCACCGTCAAGGTCATAAGGGTGGCAAAAAGAATAGCATACCAACAAAGGTGTCGATCCATGGATTTTATAGGGCACCCAAGTCATTGATATTGTCCAAATACCCGTATTATTCACTAATTCACCTCCAAGGTTAATACGGAGGTCAAAGGCCGTAGAGGTAAACGTCCGGCCATCGTGACACCCAGGTTTCGAACCATATGTTTTCAAGGGTGCCAAAGTCGATTTTTCAGTTAATAGATCCGTATTGTTGATTTGTTGACCACCGAGGTCTCAATGGGGGTCAAAGGTCATAGAGTTAAATGTCTGGCCATCATGACAACCAACGTGTCAAACCATAGGTTTTGAAGGGTCCCAAAGTCGGTTACGCAGTTCATTCATCCGTGCAACAATTTATTTTGACCTCCGAAAGTCATAATGGGGGTCAAAGGTGATAGAGATTTTAGTCGACCGCTTTGACTTTCTGACCGCTTTCGATTCAGATATTTTAAACTTCATTCGCTACTTCGATTACCAAATTTTATCTCCCTCAATAACTTCAATAGCATTTAAAAAAAGGTGATTGTTTGTTTTTAAACTCTAGCTAAATTTGAGGATTCTTTTTCAAAACTCTCTTCTACAATTCTAGGACATTAAGCCTGGTATAGAAAGTAGGAATTCATGGTGTGGTATAATTTAAAAATTCTATCTACAGCTGACGAAAGAGGTAACTAGCGCGTTTTACTGTAACCAAGTATTTTCTTATACATGCGACTTCCGCATTTTCACAAAATTCGTTCAGCATTTGAAGACGCACAGTGTAATGTAGAAATAGAAATATATTTTAATGACAATATTTTCCACATCTGCGGGCAACAAAACAGCAGCTGTTTGAACGGCCTTATGTAAAATGTGCGCTGCAAAACCGATTTGATAACTTGTGATGTACAGACCTTAGATCTGAAGGAATGACTATAAAAAATAGAATGGAAATACATCCTTCTGCTAATGCTAGTTTCTTTTCTTCGTTTTCATAAATTGTTTTTACTTAAAATTTCCGTATTTTGGAGGAAGATAGAGCAGTATTTAAGTATCTTTTATGGTCTTGCGTCTCCAAGTGCTTCGAAATATCATACTGCCGTGAAAAATAGAAATTTATCCGTTACATTTCACACATTTGACAGAGTAATCGCGTCTGGATTTTTTTAATAAAATGAGATTCACTTCTTAGATGATCTTTGAATCCACATCCTCTTTTCTTACGTATTGTGACAAGAATATAAAAAATTAAATTATGTCGTAAATTGTTTAAAGAATTTAATTGAAAACTCTGTAAGTACATACGTACAAAATTACATAAAAATATTTAATAAGTTATTCAATATATTAAATATAATTGATTGTTATAAAGCAAATTTATTTTTAAAATTATTTTAATCCAATCCTCTCTTTCTTTCTAATTTTAAATATGTTAATAGGTATTATTTATTCCCAGAATTTTCCGTAGCGTACGTAAATCGTAGGTGTCACTTGCAAAGCCGGCGACCTTTTTCCACCATCGCAAAATATATATAACACGAGAGCTGTCTGCTAAGTAAAAAATTATGCATTTATGAAATAACTAAATTACTTACCTAAATAATATGAATGCTGATTTGTTGACATCCCTTTTTAGTAGCGCTAGCGCGCAGCTCAATTTGCATTGCATAATTTACCGTTTAAAAATTACTATATGCGAAGGCGTTGCCGCGTTACTTCGTGGACGACCGGCATATTCTTTACACCATGACCCTTTTCCTCTCTAAAATTCCCCCGGTTACAACTTTTGTGCAAGATTTCATGTTTTTATAACGATGTTCCGAATGATGCTAGATCGCTAACGAGATAAGAAAAAAATCTGCGGAAGTTTACAAAGGGCTTTGTCTTCATTTTACTGCCACAATATTTTTTCGTCCCTGCCAATGACGAAAAAAACCACTGTTCATTAATTGTAAATTCACCAATCCAACCATGGCTGAGAGAATACTTCTCGTACATAACGCAATATATATTAGTACTTTTAATTGAAAAATCGCGAAGAAAATGGTCAAAATACCGCAGTGATACAGTGAATCCCCATTCGTTGCCATGCGCTACGACGATGAGCGTCCCAACCGTTACGTCACGCCCCTTTAAAAGTGGGTGGGGAAGGAAGGGAGCGGAGGGGAGATGTTGGCCACACGGCGAGACATGGGTAGGGGTGGGGAATGGCGGGTCTAGTTCTTATATGGTCTAAGTTCCTTACCAAGAGCATCCATCCTCGCATTCATTCCCTTTCGCTCTCCGTCGATAGCAAAAGCGACGCCACGTGTGTGTTTCTCTCTCGTTTGTGTTGGTGGATAATGGAGTCATTTCACGCTCCTTCTTCCTCTGTCGTCACAGTGAGCTCTTGTGACGACGCGACGTGCCTGCATCCGGTGTTGACTCTGGCCTTTAATTTCTTGTCGCATTGCATCTGAATTGCGGACGCTCTGATACGTAAGACCGGCTCTTTGGCTAAACCTGCGTGCAATAAAGTATCCATACGAGGCTAAAGTCCAGGCTAAAGGGCGCCGATAATGCACTTCTTACAGTCATTTGGGATTACGATAGTTTCCGGCGTGATACGGTGGAAATCTTTGATACTCAGCTTTGGGATTACGATCCAAGTATCCCAACTACTTACACTCTGCCTCAACAAATTACTCTTACATTAGTCTTTCTATGTTTTAACCTTCTTCAAACCATAGGTAACCAATTATCAATGTTTTATTTCAAATTTATAAAATAATAAAAAAATTAATACAAATGCAAAAAGAGACAAACGAATCACTGAATTGAATATGCGAAAATATTATAAAAAACAATATAAAACAAACCAAAAAGAAAATGAAATAAAATTATCATTGCGGTTAATAAAAAATTGTAAAGTATCCATAATGCCAAAAAATTATCACTGCATAAATTTGAATGCTTTGTTACTGTGCTGATGTCAAGTCATTAGTTTTAAGCTTCGTCTTCACACAAAATAATTAAAACCACAACGGTAAATGAGCGCCATTAAAATGTATTATTTTAAAATGCCTGGTTGAGGTGGACTCACCGGTACGCCAAAACTGAGCGCGCGTTCGGCGCGGCCATCCAATGTGAAGAACTTCGAGTGAGATTCCGGTATCCATGCATCAATGACTGCGTTCAAAGGTCGATTTTACATTAACGCGACATTTAGAGCGAAATTTGGAACGCTATGTGCCGCGATCAATTGTTTTCTTACGTTTTTCGGCTTTGTTTTGTCAGTTCGGACCGTGTTTTGTTATGCCTGGTTCTCATTACGATGGTCGTGATCTACGTGTCAACCAGTCTTGCGTTTTCGAGTTAAAATTTTACCGTCTTTCAACATTGACTGAGTATTGTTTTCCTTATATAGTCCGTAATACCGTAATACTTGCGAGGAAAAGGGGTGAGGATGCGATGGACTGGAGCTTTTCAAATCTTCAGTTTTCTCTCGCACAGATATTATTTTTTTAGGGATGCCGACTTACAAAAAAAATATTGGGAGGGCCCAAACCTCTTCTTCAAATCCTCAAAAATCTTGCCCCGGGAAATTTTATAAGTAGTGAGTTTTAAGTTTTTTTTAAGCATTTTAGAAGAGTCATATGATCAACATTAGAACCCTGATTACTCGAATCTCGATATCTGGACACTCCGGGGAAAATCAACAAGCCTGACACATTTTTTCCTCACACCCATCACGAATTTTTGAGGGGGCCCGGGCCCCCTCGGGCCCCATGGAGTGCAGGCGCCACTGTGCCATTTAGTAATATCGGTTGCATGGAATGGTATAATTTTTATGGGAAGCCTTTTTGCTCGTATGAACTTACAGAACCGTCGTGAATTTTAGCCGTTTAGTCGTGCTCTATGCTCGTCGCAATTACGAATGTTTTCGGTGTGTTTGCTACAAAAGAGCGGCTAATGTTCTTTGAGCTAAGTTATGGGGATAGAATATTTGGTGGTCGTAGTATATTTTTGCCACGTTTATGCGGTAAAAAATGTGTATCGTAAATCGGCGCTTTTTCAATAAAGCTTCTTGACTCATTATTTACTAACTTTAATTCAATTTCTTTAGTTTCAAAGAACTCAAGAGGTTACAGGTGATTTTCAGATCGAATGACGGCACTAAAAGAGTTAAAGAAGAGCGTCACACAGTTGTTACACAAATTACGTTGGGTACCACTAAATTCTCGGGGGCTAACATGAGTGATAGGATCAGATGGCTTGAACAATTAGAGGCTGACATCCTTCGGAGTTACACCGAAAACAATTTCGATTCGCACTATATTTCCAAATGGGACAGAAACGATTAAGTGAGAAAGATACTAACGAGTATACTTGTAAGTCGGACGGATAACTGTACGAATTCGTTTATCTCCTCAACAATAAGAGACTTGATCTCAATACGACAAATGTCCTACAAGGTGCAGCTGTATTTACAAAGTCTTCTCTGGGTTTCCACCGGTTTCATTGGTTGTATATCCTCAACGTTTCAACGGACGACTCGCCCATCATCAGGGTGAATGAATAAGTTTGACTGAACAAAAAACGCTGAGATGTAAATCTAAACGATCACAACAATCAGATTACCCCTGATTGTCCGGAATTATCAGGGCAACTCGGATAAAAAGAAGCTGTTTCTATTTTCTTTGGAATAGGATTCCAAGCATTTCTAAGTTTACACCCCGTGTGCCGATTAACAGCATTAACATTAATCCTGTTCTTGGCGGCCTCCTTAGAAAGTATGTCCCAGAAGTTGTTGGAGCGGCATATTAATTTGGCGCTGTGCCATTTTATCTGATGGTCCCCATTATCTGGTAACTTTTTTACATATTAAGTGTTCTCGCACACGTTAAATACTGGTTGCCTAGCACCTACCGCCAACCAATAATTGAGGAAGAACGCGAGGTAACATATAAACGTTTATCACAGCCTACATCTAATACAACAAACTGTACTAATTCACTTTTCTTCATTCGAATTTCTTTCCTGAACAATATATATTTTTCTAGCTATCTATCTACATCCCTGCGAGACACCTCTAGCGTGCTTGGCAGGGGGTGATCAACCACCAGAAAGCAGCCTAAAGACTATTCAGCGAGTCCAAATAAATAAACAAAAAAACAGCAACGGAAAGTCGTCTGTCAACGAGAAGCGCAGACGTACAGATGGAGTGAGTACGTGGCCGGTTGAGTTAGCGCCAGCGCCCGCCTGCGACTGCAGCGGGAGATATATGTACGGGTAGTATATGGGTGGTAGGAGAGGGTGGGCCCAAAACTCACCCCCTTCCCTCCCCTCTTGACCCACTCCCGGATCATTCCGCCGCCACCCCTCCCCCGCCAGCAGAGCCCAGATGCGCATGGCAAGCAAATCCCCACCCACCCCTCACCCGCCTTACACAGCAGTGGAGAGTAGAGCCAGAGAGAGCAGGTCCAACCGAAATCGTTCCACCACGTCGCGTCGTCAGACACGCTACGGAGCGGCGCCGGGAGCGATTGCTTGCTGGAGGGCAGCGCAAAAGGTCGCCGGGTCCATTTTCATGCGTTGCGACACTCGGAAAGTGCGGCAGGGTGAAAAAAATACAGGGCGAATAAGAACGTCGCGTGGATGAATCTACGAAGGCCTGTCAAAGGGAAGATCATCACATTCGCCAAACCGGTATGCCTCCACTACCAACAGCACTATCGAATGTTCTTCAAGAAAAGTCGGTGCGAATTTAACAGTGGACTTCCAAATTTTTTCGCGAATCAACAGTGACTGTATAACAGTGAGTCTTTATAACAATATCTTCGTATCTTCTTTGAGCGGATTGTTGCGGATTTAACAATTGGACCTCTACTTCTTCAGCGAATGAACGGTTTCTGTGCCAACTTGTCTCTTTCAAACAATACGCCTTCGTTTTGGGGCTTGATGCAAGATTAAACACTGGACTTCATTTTCCACCGCGAAAGAACAGTGACAGCAATATCTATGAGTGGATACGGATGAATTCAACACTTGGACTTCTACTGCCACTTTTCTGAACGAACATCGTCTCTGTGTTTTTCTCCAACAATACCGCATCTTCCACTGGATTGGGGCGAATCTCGGCATGGAATTCAACTTTTTCGGCGGAGGAACAGTTACCGCACCACTGAGTGTCTTTCAAGCAATACCACATCCTGGAGTGGTTCGGGTCGAGCTTAATAACGGCCTTCGACCCTGTTACTCGAATGAGTAGTGAAAGCACTGTATGCCTCGTGGCCGGCGTTTGCCTCGTCGCCCTTATTCGCTCCGTACACCTCAACACACGCCAGGCTTGAAATCGAAGAATGGATTTGAGAGTGAAAATGTGAGTGAATCGGCGAAACTTTGCTTAGCTCCGTGAATCAAGCGACCGAAAGCGAAGAAGTGAAATCACGGTGTTCTCCGGAAAGAAGGAGTTTATGGAATGCAGAAAGCGGCTAAAAATTATAAAGAGAAATGGAAGTTTGAGGACGGATAGTCGTAAAATGCAACATTCAGAGAATTGTAGAATTGAAGTGAGCTTCGCAGAGGATTCAGTTTCAAATTCGTAACCATTAGACAACCCCGAAGTTAACAAAGGAGCGCACAACTACCTAGAGTTAATAAAGTAGGGCTCCATTATTACACTCACGTGAGGAAACTAATGTTCGCGTAGTGCAGGCTGTCACTTAAAATTTGGCGCCGAGTCGATTTACAATATTTTCGGATTCATTTGAAATGGTGCAGATTGAATAAGTAAATAAAAAGTTCACCTAAGTTCGTCAATACATGCATGAACTAGGCATGTGTTTAAGTTTGCTGCGAGACCTAATAGATAAAAATGTCCAACGAGGAAAGAAAGAAAGTCTTAAGAGCTATGCGTCATAGTTAAATGGAATATAATTCGAGGAATCGAATCCAATAATTCCTTTAGCCGTGAGAATTGGTCAACTTTGTGAAAAATATCAAGGAAAAAGTGGTCATCATACTCAAATTGCGCAAAGTTGAAAGTTTTTCGGGGCCCGCGAAATGCTAAATGACGTCGAGGAAAGGGAAATGATTGCTGAAAATAAGAAGGCGTGAAAACGAAAGGAATTCCACAAATTCGCGAGAGGTATTTCACGCCTAAAGATCGGTTAGCGCAATCGTGTTTGAAATTTGGCGCGGAGTGGTGCGTCGATGAAAAACTCCTTGAGGAAGGACTGCGGCTATCGCAGTTTTCCGCCCTCAAGCGCCCCCGCTGCCTCTGCCCCCCATTCGCCACCCCCCCGTCCCCCTCTGCGCCGAGTGATAGCCGCCGATACGTCAGTCGCACGCTCGCACAGCTAGCGGGAGCAGGTTCCACAACGACACCTCGCACACGACCCCACACGGCGAACGCATTTCCATTCGCAAACGGACTCGCACGGGCGCCGTGCTAAACGAGAGGATTGCTGTCGTCGGAACATGCGATTGTTGCGGAGAAGAGTTCTCGGTCAACCGGCCTGACTAAATAATTATTGCAGTTCCTTCAGTTCGCGGCGTTTTTTAAGAATGATCATTTGCATTGTTGAGAGAATAAGAGCGCGTGTGCATCACGTGAAATGTGACACAATTGGTAAACAGTTACAACTCAAATTCCCGCCCATTAGCAACCATTGTTGAATCTTTTGCATAGCCATCAACGAGTGTAAATAGACAAAGGAATACGCGGATTTACGCATTGTTTAGACTCGAGTATTATCGTCGGCGGAGAGTGTGATAATCCTGTGATTGTTGCCGTGAATAGTCAACAATCGTGGCTGGAAACTTGATTGAAAATACACCTACAGCACGTCCACAAGATAGCTCTAGTATTGGAATTTTGTGAAAGCTGCATTACATGGGAGGGGTTGCACATGGTGTGAATGAGTGGATTCCGCTCGGGGGGAACGGTTCGCTGTTCGTCTCCTCGGTGACAATCCCGCGTGCTCTGCGGTGAGATGACAATAGCTCGCGAGCGTGCATCACCAACCCACCGAGGTGCCTGGACGAGGGTGTCCGGCGGCCGTGACCCGCTTCATCGTCCGCGGGGAGTCGCGGGCGGAAGGTCATGGGAACGCATGGCTGTGACAAGAAGACTACTGTCCTGACTTCCGGTCCCACCGCCAACCCACCGGAGACTCCGCTTCTTCGTTCGAGCGGACGACGAGGATATCGCGGGAGAGAAGGAGACCCTTCGCCGCGACCGGAAGGAGGAAGCGGCGGAGGGTGGGGGAGAACACCTTCGCCCTTCGAAGGACGCTTACACAGCGAAGACATCCCATGCAAACCCAATGCGAGCACGTGCTCAAGTTTTTCTAAAAAAAATACCATCTTTCCTCCCCCCTCCCTCGACCGCAACGCGTGCGTGTGGCCAAAGACTGTGACGGTGTGTAGCTGTGATTTCAAGC
This sequence comes from Ischnura elegans, assembly GCF_921293095.1. NCBI lineage: Eukaryota > Metazoa > Arthropoda > Insecta > Odonata > Coenagrionidae > Ischnura > Ischnura elegans. Next base: position 110,660,417 of record NC_060254.1, on the reverse strand, counting down.
GCTAACACACGCCTTCCGGAAAAGGGCTGAAAACTTGGTAGGGAAGCCAGGAAATCGACCTCCGAACCTCAGCAACAGCGGCGTCACCGCCAATGAAGACTGCAACGGTGAATAGCTGTGGTTGCGAGCGCCGACGCACTTTTCCGGAGTCGGGTCACAAGTTGTTAATGAACCCTTAAAATCACAGTTCATATTCACTTGTGCCCTGGTCCAAGTTTACCATTTCACATCTTAAAAAAAATTCCTTCCTTCACTCTTGAAGGAAGGCAATCGCTGACATCAGGACTAAATTTGCGAAGTTCGTCCTCTTACGATTAGGACAAGCGTCGGCCTTCACATTTTTTAGCGTTTTAATAAATACCTTTATTCCCCAAAGAATGCAATCGGTGATGTTAGGGCTAAAATAGGCAGTAAACATTCCAAATCAGGGAGACCACGTGTATGTCCACCTCTAAGAGCCCGATGCTGTGTTTATGACGAGTTTTAAAAAAACCTCCTCAAATAAGTTTTCAGTAAGGACCTTTTTTTACTTCCATGAACAGGAAATTTGTGAGTCCTCGCCCAAATCAGTGCAACGGCGATGCGAGTGGGTTTAAAGTGCAAGAAGCGTGTCCGTGACCGACAACAGCACCCAAACAAAGTCACCAACAGCGGTGGGGTTACGACAGACCGGATTTCCAAGCCGCCTCTTATCTAACGCTCAACAGCCGAGTGGACACAATCCCCTCTTTTCATTGGTGACCACCCAAGGCAGATCGGCTGGAGCACGACGCAGATAAGGACATATCCGGGGAGGACCAGCGAGTGAGTGGGCCGATGCAGATGCCGCCATGCGACTCCACAGGGCCGTCAAGTACCGCGATGCAAGGCTGCCGAGCGAAGACTGGATCAGCTACGCAGAGGACCCGCTGCTGGCAGAGGACATCGACGACGAGATCATACAGCGGGTGAGTCGATGAAAATCAAACGCTCTCTATCCGCGCGCACAACAATGGTAGGAATTAACGCGTTATTATTGGTCATCATTGACCGTCGCTAACTGACGTAGGCCAATAAATTAACGACGATTGTTGATTCTTGACCTTCGTGCAAGAACAGTCACTAATGGTTACTTAAATAAGTTGATAACTTTTTCAATCCACACATTTAAACCTCGACCGGTTTTAACACCCTCGACTCATTTTCAAGAGGAAATAGGAATTTCCTATTCTTGAAATTCTGACATCTTGGAAATTTCCTTTAGATATTGACACGTGATTGAATGGAAAAAAAAACAACTTGTCTAATTGACCAAGAGAAAAAATTCCAGAAAGTTAGCTCGCTTACAAATGAAGATCACCGTAGCTAACCCTAAGATACGTAAGAACCTGAATGAACCCCAAATACATAATACAATATAATATATTTATTATCCCATGAGCATCACCTTTGGAGCAAAAAGCACAATTTGCGATTATTGGCCCCAAAAAAGGTCTTACGGAACTTGAAAAATAAAACAGAAATAGATATAGCTGAATAATTACAGGATAACAATGAAAGACGGATTTCAGTTTTACAGCATTCGTAATATGAAGGCTGTCATTTATTTAGCACAGTAAGTTTGATTTTGCTCTGAATAGAGTGGAGCCCTTTTGTCGATAAGTATTATACGTAATAATACAAGGACAACTACGCGAAAGTGTTATCTATGATACAGATCGATACAAGGTTTTAACTGACAACTTGGTCTATGATTACATTAAGTATTTCCTATTTGAAGTATGATTTCAGTGATATACTGACTTTCCTTGCATCGCGCAGACAAGAAAATGATCAGTATCCTAACAATGTCACATCGGACTCGTATCATGACTGAAACAACAGCAAGGAATACAAATCATTCTAATCGAAATTGAATGCCTTGCAGTTCGAACCTTCGCCATTTTACGGTTGAACCGTTTTATACGATGCCCTGAAATAAATTGATTCATAAAATGAATGGAGCTGTTTGAGTAAAGGTGACAAAAGTTGAACCTTGAAGCTTACACGGAAATGACAGCATTTTGAACACATAAATACGCTGTTTTGGTTATCATCTCAGGTTAGCACTCGCTGGATATGTTAACTTATAGTTCGAAAATGTGTTCGATAACCGGGTAGAATTTCTTTATGTATATTAAAATGTCGCTGATTTAAAAATTTCAGCATCTGATTGCATTTCCAAATCTATTCGAAAATAAAATTTTAAACCCGTAAATTCAAGTTCTCTCATTAAATAGTGCAGCAAGATTATATATTATAAGAGATTCGTTACACACCAAAATATTATTGATTTAGTAAGAAGCGATATTTGCCATTACGCATTGTTTTCGAAATTTACAACTGGATTTGAACAACAGCAGCTGCTGCGTGTCCTTTTGGATTTCACAAATACATTATTTGCCTCTGCCATTACGTGTTTCTCCAAAAGGCCTAACATGTCAGAAGGAGAATCGAAAGCCCATTTCAAAGCATTACACACCAGGAATTTACACATTAGTGGTGGCAATAGGTACGTCATAGGTGTCCTCAGCATTGCACGTTACTTTTCGAGTTTTGCACGTGGTGGTTGGTCTACGACGGAGTCTGGCGGTGAGGAGGGCTTTTGGATCGAATCCAAGCCGCGCGACCGAACAGCAGTTTCGATTTTCCTCAACCCTTTCGTCTGGGTTCATTAGGACCTCTCTGCTCTCAGCTCCCTCGCGTGACGCTCCGAGGAAGCACAGTTCGAGAAGAATTCTCCGGATAAATAAACATTCGCATGGATGGAATTAGCGCTCCACGGATGAGGTTCTCAGAAAAGAGGCGCCTCATTACGAAACAACGGCCGCTTGAGAAATATCTGGTAATTTTCCGGCGGATAAAATGAGTAATGTTATCTCGGGTTTTCATCCGGGTGAGATGATCCATGCGGTTTAATACGCTTGTGCATGTACATATAAAACAGCAGAAGGGAACAGTGGACAGAGAGGGACAAGATATGAGTGATAAGAAGGCTGAAGATGTAGCCAGGTTAAAAAGAAAGTATAAGGAAACGAAAGAGGAGGCAAAACAGGAGGTTGTACAAAAGCGAAAGAGGAGGCCATGTACAAAATGAGTTGTACACGACTTCGGTGTTTGGGACATCTGCCTGTGAAATCAATTGATGATGATACAATTATTAATTCTTAGAGGATAAAAATAAAGAAATAATTTACTTTATTGGTTTGATGTTCTTAGCCATAACCATTTTGTGTAGTTAATTGGATTAAGGATAGAATCGATACCTCTTCAGCCGATATGGTGTCACAGCCCTTCCAATAATACTGGGAACGCGATAAAACAGAGACTTAGGGTAGTAAGAAGATAACAGTGCAATCGGCATGTCATTTATGACTTAAGGAATACAGCTATTAAGGCGTTAGATGTATGAGATAGAATGGACATCGAAAAGTTGGAGAAAATGGACCCTTTCACCCGTTTTCAAACCCGAAATAACCTTATTCAACGACCGCTTAAGTTAATATTTTCCTTGCGGTGAGTCCGCGGGGCGTTTTTCTCTTGCGATCACATACAGCACTTTCCAATTTCGAAATTCCGCATTGATGAGTGCAACTTAATCCCAACACTCGCAAGATCACGTTATCATTATTTTCGTCAATCCGATCCGCATTCCAACAAACAACATCAGCTAGTTATAAACAAGTAAGCCTCCATCATGTAATATTTCTTAACCTGCCGCGTGAACGGCGGTGAAATATACAAGAATTGCCATGAGAAAAAATTCCCCTGGACTGGGAATCGAACCACGGACCTTTGGCTTTCCGGGCCACTGCGCAGACCACTACGCTATCCATGTTATTTAATTCTCATGGCAATTATACCGAGCCTCATTGTACTAGGTGTTAGGCCCTCGCGGTCCATCAAGGATGGCAACGCAAGGGAGAATATCCATCATAACTTCTACCAGCACCTGAAATATTTTGGTACGAAAATAATGTTTTTTTATCCTCAAACGGAGTAAATAAAAGAGGGAAAACACGTTTTTTTATGTTTCCGACGGATCTATCCAACCATTGCACACCACTCATTCCCCTAGCGGATGGCATCAGCCAGGGGCGCAGTTAGGAATTAAGGTTGGGGGGGTTTAAGTGCAACTAATACCGGGGTGTGTGGGGGTATGGAATACCCAACAGGATGAGCGGTAGGTGCGAGATTAATAAATTGCAGTGGAATTTTAAGATAAACAGTTCATAATGGTGAGTTTTACGGCTTTCAGAGGGATATTTTATTAATCCATATACTGTTCTATTATTAATATCAATCCAATTGGGAAAAATGGATTAAACTTAAAAATTTCTCTGAGCTCTGAGGGGGGGGGGGTTTATCCCCCTAACCCCCCCCCCTCGCTGCGCCACTAGTACCAGCAATCCTTTCGTGGCTGCTACCCCCTTGTTCAAATTGGCACATGCTTGGAGGGCGCAAATCCAGTATTTTTGCGAGATATCTGTTTCAAAAAATAACAGGTGCACTAAATTTAAGCTACGACCCCTGGTCACAAAATTAATATAATACGCTATTACTCTAGAGCTTTGAAATGATAAACAGTGTATATATTTGGGGATAGCATGACATTGTTTCGAGGACCCCTGGCGGACACGGGTCGTGACTCTGGCCTCCATGGATGGAAAGCTATCATAATTTATTCAAGGACTTCACGTAGCGTTGAATTCGATTCCCAAAATGTCTCCCCTAGTATGATTTATGCACCTAATTGAGCTATTTCACATTCATGAACAATATCAGTCAAATCCACCTTTCTCTAAAAAAAAAACATTGGCAAGTGTGCGATATGTTCAAGTAATGACGTTTTAAATAAATAGGATATATGCAGGGATAATAATGCATTTTTTTTAAATTTGCAGTAGTTATTATACAATTGTGAGATGATTCTTATTGTTATTTTAAAATTTTGTGATTTTGAGTGATATTACTTTTAAATATACCTGCCATGCCTATAACTAAATCGAATTATTTGCGTAAATTGAAACATTATTTTCCCCGTAAAAAGTCTACCCATTTTATGAGGAGTAAATTCCATTAAAGGAAAGTAACCACTACAAAAAAACATTCCAGATCTTCATTCTGAATCACTTACATCGTTCCCTTTGGATAAATTTCCCGGTGTTCTAAACTCGTATTCTGCCAAGTTCTACGCGCATCAACTACTGCGCATACGGTACTTTCCATTCGTGGCTGGCTAGGAGTTGACTAGAGTTAACACAAGGAGACACGAGAGTCGCCTGAATGGAAAGCACCCATAGTAGTAGTACAGTCAATATTGTAGTGCTAGCCGTAAATGTCTCCCTAAGTAAGTTATACCATTTCCTTCGGTATAGAGACGTTGTATTCTAACGATCGCCAGTGTTTGTCCACTGATAGTGTCTTCCTCAACTTCTCAGCTAGTTAAAACGATTTCTTTTTCTTGACCTCAATTCTTTAGCGATGATTAACGTCTCGGAGAATAGGTCCACTATACCCTGAGACGTTACTACTCAACTAGGGAATTCGCCGTAATCTTTGCTCTAGGATAGCGTTGAGTCCGATCGAAATTGATAAAATTACCCATAGTATTGGCCTCACCGTGATGATAGCGTAGAATATGGTATACCATTCATTATCTACGGGACGTCGAGTCACGTGTATTTGTAATTTATCGGTCTGTTTTTCTGGATTCAAGGGGGAATGGTAACAACAGTATTTGCACAGATTACATCGAATGAGTTGTACAACTCGCTTCCAACGTTTCCCACAGAGTTTCTCATGTTCTGGGCCGATAATTTACCCTCGGCGAAGAGGGAAATGTCTCAGTGTGCTCATCGTTTTGCATACAATTATTTATGATGCTGATGAATTTGTCTGCAGTCTGTCTTCTGCTAACTTAATAGTGACATAGAAAAACTTGATTTTCGGAAGGCACTTCAATGAATTATCGTTTTCGCCAAGGAAATAGAAATTTATTAATAAGGAAAGACACTTTGTTTCTTCCACAATTTTATAGAAAGTTCTACTTTATTACTGGTTTCGGCTGTTACACCATTATAATTTGATAGTATTTGATAATGGTGTAACTGCCGAAACGGGTAATAAAATACATTTTTTTTAACTTGTGGAAGAAACTAAGTGAGTCCTTCATTATTAATATGGAACCCTTCCACCACGTACCTACGTGCTTCCAGTCACGATTTAATTAGAAATTTAGCGTTAAAAGTAATTACTTATGGTCATATTGGTGTTTAGTTCAAAAAGCGCCAAATTGGGATACCGTATTTTGTCCTGGAAGATTATTTTTATACCTATTCCTTTGAATTTGCTGGCTTCGGACATGGTTTTATAGTCTTGGTTCATGGCCACCAGTCCTTCTTTTTGTCATTTGATTGCACGGTTGAGCCCACTGAAGATTGTGGAAGGTTTCTGAAGGAGTTCTGGTGCAAAAACCTTTACTCATTCAATTCAGCGTGAACGGAAGAACAATTATAAATTTATTCCACGCCCAACTGCTTCAATGCAAATCGTCCTCTAAATTGTTCTGTCTTCGCATCGGCTGTTCCAACCTTGACGGATCTCACCTTCTCAACGACCATTTCATCCTCGCTACTACCTCGTCCTTCCTTTTTTTAGCAGCATTTTTTTCTATCACAACCGGTATTGAACTTCAGCGCAGAAAGTGCACTGTGAATATACGAAGAATTTTACATGGACGGATGATTTAAAAAAATAGGTCGAAGATGCGTTTGTGGTCGAGGTGCCAAGTAATCAAGATAAATATGGAAAATTTAAGAATAAACTTTGTCACTTCACTAATGTATTTGTAAAGGCATGACCCGAGTTTCGTAACATATTTACATCGTCAGGTTTCATGACAAAGTTACAGCTGACGATGTAACTATGTGATGAAACCCGGGCCGTGTTCTTCCAAATATATTAGTGAACCATACAACGTTTCTTCTTTCGTTTTCTATAATGGAAAGGTTTCACGCATTTAATCCTGAAGTCATCAGTTACAAGTAAGACATGTATTCCTGCGGCAGAAGTTCGGATGACAACCCGGAAAAAATGAATTAACCCTCAAAAAAGCATTTGCAGTTTTCAAGGAAGACCAAACGCTCCATATTTAGTACGGAACCTGCAGAATCAGCCGCAGAAACTGGGAAAAATTCCTAAGTGCTACTCTACAATACAAACTGAGGCGTCTCGACAACACCACGGCAACCATCAAAACGGCGAAAGGTGCAGCAACATACCCTCCCACCCCTTGAAAAGTCCGCACCTAACGATTCAAATCAAGGAAATAGGCTAGTTTCCTACTACTTTTTTATTGCCTAAATCGAAAGATTATAACTCCTGGAGTAAAAATTTCACGCTTTTAGATTTTTAAATGACGATATCTATTTTTCGCGATGAAATGTGAAAATGAAAAGTGAAAAATTTTCAAGCGCGCGAAAACGCGACGAAATATGAATGCTGGGAAAAGGCCGTGTGACGTTTGGCTGCTGCTGTGTGAGGCTACCTGGGTGCGAGGCTATGAACGCCGCTACGATGCCGGCTGCTTGCTGGCGAGCATGGCGCTAGCGTGCTCGCCAGCCCTGCTAGCAGGTAGCGCTTAGCTTTAATAAGGATTATTATTAGTACCCTATCAACTGAAGGAAACTTTCCGACCATAGGCAATTTTAATAGGTGATTACTAAGAAATGTTTCCCTGAGCTGTGTGCCTCATGCATGCATTGGTAATCTCAGACGATGTTAAACTCCTATCTAATCATACAGCATCTAGGTCCCTGTGACGTCACGTTGAGTGGCATCGTATGGGCGCCAATCTGGACTTTTTTCAAGTGTGGTTAAAATTGACCATTGCCATTCGTCTATACTGGGATTTCTAAGACCAAATAATTTGGACATTATGAGTAAACTAATGGCGGGTAACGAAGCGCAATCAATGCCTTTCGTTTTCTTTGATGAAGGAAACTACCCTATTCTATGCACGGCTATGATCTTGTCAATATTCGCACGCGGTTATCCCGCGTGGGGTTCAACGGCGAATACACACTTTCTCAGACTAACAGCAATCCAGAACAAGAAATTAATCGCAATCACGGGGGACCGCCCCCTGGTTCGTCCGCAACGCTTAAGGAAACGAAATCCTCAAAATTAAGCCACTTACACTACGTCGACGAAACGAAACGTCGAACGAAAAAAAAATAGCCAAATTATTCGAACGATCTGTGTTCAGACCGCAAAACATACTATTACAACCACTTTTTAGTTACAGTAAGAACTCATACTTCAAATACACTGAATTGCAAAAAGCAATAACGCATTTTACACAATAATACATGGTAAATAGCCATATCACTTAATAACGGCATAATACAAAAATCACGTCACGCATCGATTACTAGCAAAAGTGAAAAATAACTGGATACACAGTTACCGCAATTGCATTGCGAATGGACGTGGGCTCAATTGTCGAATTCTTAGAAGCAAATCTTCAGATCATTTGGAATAAAAACAAATAAAGATGTCTAGCTAATAGCGGAATTTAAATGAAATATAAACATGAAAAATAATCAATGTGGATAATCACTGAAAGACAATTGGAAATGAAGGACAAAGGTTAAGAAAAGGTAAAGCTTTTATGAAAAATGACGTTGTGAAATTCTGTACTGAAAACACTCGATGAAATATGGGCAAAATTGAGCGCTGATGTTTGCCAAATAAATCTCGGAGCCATAGGCCGCCAATTACGAATTAATATTAAATATGTTTGACACCTAATAATGAATGCTGAATACCAAACCCTCGAAAAGTGATTAATTGAGGAAATCTAGGAATTAGGTCACACGAGTTAATAATTAGGAGTTGGGAGAAGAATTTTAATTATATGTACATATTTAAAAAGTGGAGGTTTCGAAAACTTTTTGTCTCTTTGACACCGTGCCAAAACAAAACGAAATGAATACAAAATGAACAGTTATGTCAGGAAAACAATCCATTACGTATCAAGAAACGAGGCAATAATAATTAATTGATGTTCGAGGATAATAACGGGACAAATTCCTCAACTACGTGCAATTTGACGGAGAACTAACAATATAAAGAAAAAAAGTTGACCTACCGACCATATAATTCCTTTCTCAAAGCTACTATTAAGTATGGAAGAGTAAAATGCTAAATACTTCATTGCTTCGATATAAATAAATTACGAATTTAAATTCTATGAGTTTTTATTGGGGGGGAACAATGCTGTGATCTAGAAAAGGTATCTACATAGAACATAAACGAAATATACTGCCCTTCCATTCTAAATTATCAACATATTTTCCTATTATTATTTAAAAATATATTTTAATGGGAGGCAATTTTAACATATTTCAGAGATTTTTTTCAATTTTCGCATCACTACAAGGAAGAAACCTCATCAGAATGCAGCATGATGAGGTCTGTGGCTTAGAAGATTCAAGGTTGGACATTTTCACAATCTTGACATTGACGAACGTGGACCGCGAAGTTTTTGTAATTTCATCAATAAGTTAAGAAAAATAATTGTCAATATAACATCACGTATAAATATGATTAAGAATACTGGATGCAGAAAAAAAAGATGCACATATTTGATACAAGATGGCATGACGAATAGCACATAAATTTGTAGGTACCCTACAACCTAAGATAATATGGGATTTTTAAAGGCATTTTGCCGATTGTAGTAAAGAACCGACCTGTTATCCTTTTTTCACAAACGCTATGCGTAACCGTGAGGTCCCTCAAAACCAGTGGCTTCGACTCCATGGGTCCCGAGGGGGCTCCCTCAAAAATTCGTTATGCGGGTGAGGAAAACATGTGTCAGGCGTGTCGATTTTCCCCGGAGTGTCCAGATATCGAGAGTCGGGTTTTAGCGATCTAATGTTGATCGTATGACTCTTCTATAATGCTTTAAAAAAACCTAGAACTCACTATTTATAAAAATTTCCCGGGCTAAGACCATCGGTATGGTCCCCCCAATATTTTTTTTTAACTCGGCATCCCTGCTCAAAACGTTATATTCAGCTAATCGATCCAAATAATTAAAGAAATGTAAGTTTTTTTGGATTGAATTTATAAAAGTACATGCGCTGCAACGAAGTATGCGGACAGAACTCGACCAAGAACACCTTGTGTGCGAAAGAGATAATCAGAGAAATATAAATTGATCTCATCGTTTCTCAAAATTTTCTCACGTAATTTCATGTTATTATTGACTTCATTCTCATTACAAAATAGACCATAAAAAGAATAAAACTCGCAATCAGACAAACAGAAACTATAGGAGCGCCAACCGAACGATCGTTGCCCACGGAATTTAATCTCCTGTTTATCGAAGGTAAAACTTATAAATGGTGGTGTTATAAATGTCAACACAGCACTCACTTTCGTAAAGCCATAGTCGAGATACAATTCAGTGATTACATACTTCCAGCCAGTTCAGATAAGGACGAGGTCATCGCGGGGTCGCATTCATAAAATGCTGTCATTGGACTCATAGTCCCTCCTGTTTAGCTGGAAATCAATACTTACTGAGAAATTCATTAATCAGGATACAAAGAAGAGAAATTCAGGGAATATAAGAGTAAAATATGAATTACCACGAATTACACGAATTATACTCCAAATGACAAAAAAGTCTCTCGTCGCAAGCAAGTGGTAAAATGATTAATGGTGGAGTTTCAGAGGTCGTATAAACTTACAGACTAGTCGAACAAGTCATATGAAATATTTATCATCAAATTCCATCCCAAAAAATCAAATATTTAATTCAGCGCACTAAAGTTTCCTAAGGGTAAATTTTAGTTTGATTGCAGCTGTGGGGATGAAATTGAATACACCTACGCGTAATAATTGATCAGATATTACGCCTGTACAGTGTGCACTTTTTAATTAGTTACATTGTTTACCGTGCCTTCATTTTGATGCTGACGTTGAATTAACTATGTAGTGATTACGAAACAATGGGCAAGTCGACTCCAGTCGTGCCTCCATTGTTAGAAAAAAGAATTTCTCGCCGTTTGATCAGTTGAACGTAACAGAAAAGGACTTTTTAGGGTTTGTCGAGCATTAGATTCTAAGGAGAAGTCATTTATAGGGCTTCTTTTAGGGTTTACCAGGCGAATAAAACGAGTAAATAGGTATGTTCCGTTCCGTTATATATAGTCCTCTATAATATCCAGCAGGTTGTTGATTCCATTACGAAACATTTCAATTTAATCATTAATGCCAATGCGGTCCATCACTATGACTACCAGTTATCACACGAAAACGCAAAGAACTGCGAACAGCTGTCACAGCAGCATCAGAAATACTTCCAGAATAGAGAAGCAGGGAAATAAACGCCTACAAAATTGCAAATCTATCATAAATTCCAGAAAATAGTACACACATTACTTTAAAATATATCATTCTAAACTAGTCTTAACATTCTCCTGGAAAAATAAGATCAACAGCATTAAATTTCTGAGTTCAACTCACTTCGAAAGCAAAGGAGTTCACCTCCAATGAAAACTTAAAACTTTAACCCAGAGAAATATACTTAACCAAAAAAACCGACATAAGACGGCTTTTTATTTTCTTTCCCATTTAGAGTCCATCAGGTACCCTGTTTTTTTATCAAATGTATGATCATTGATCATAGATGAAAATCTAAAACCGAATACCCTGTGGCCGTTAAAAAAATGAAGTAATACGGGTATATCATTACTTTTTCACGTGTACTGTTTCCCAAACTGCAAACCTAGTCGAAAACAATTGAATTGAAATTCCTCATTTCATTGCTCACATCCAGGAAGAGCAACAATTTTCTTATCATTTTTCCAGCACCAGCGGAAGGCTAGAGAACTCGAACGTGAATAGATGCAAATATCGAACCTTGACGTGCTATAATTCAGCGAAACGAAGCCGCCAGAACAGGGAGACTTTATTATTTAGCGCGTTATGTCTCGAAAAATCTCGATGGGGGAGTGAAACGAGGCGTTGTGAAATCGCGTCTTATCCCCCTCCCCCTCGGCGAATCGAGTGGACCGATCAACCCCGTCCCCCCACAATTCTCCGAGCACGACAAACCCCCCCCCCCCCCAACACCACCACCCCTTCGGTGCTTTTGCAAGATTAGGCTAGGCGGCTCACGATGGAGGAATCGAAGCGGTCGGATGGAAAAAGCGTCGACGAAATCAGACACGACTGAACAGTTACCGCAGAAATAGTACATCACAGAGAATGGATTAATTATGTGTACTACCCGTACATGCGGGTCAGGGATATATACCTAGAGATTATGGTATTCATGAATGAATATTTGTTCATTTACTACCCAAATGTCATGCTAAAAAATAGAATTAGGCTAACAAAATAAACAGCTACATAAAACAATCCCTGTTGGAATTCTGGTCGCAAAACGTGTGGCTTAAAAATCAGACACGCGTGGTATCCTTCTCTGAAATTATTCATGAATAAAATGACAACTCCTTCACCCCCTCCTCTCCCTTCATGAACCCTTAAATAAATACACTCCACGGAAAAACTATTTTCATTCCGTCAGAAAAAGTGACTAGCAACGGCCACGAAACATCGGGTGACGAACTGAATAACTACGTGGGGAACACCGTAAAAAAATATTGATCAAGTACATCACATACATTCCTACGAGCGATTTAGATTGTTTGGGCTCATTTGGACCCATGGAGGTAAAAAATCAAAACAAAGGTAAATATAATGTGGATTTCAGCGAAGTTTCACGCAGATCAGTGAGTCGTAAAAGGAGTAACTCCCGTGAGAACTATAAATTCCCTTTCTCTACGGGCGTGGCCAGTATTTACATTGAGGCCCTCGGCTTAGAGTAAGGATAGAGGTAGAGAGCGAGTGACGTCACCAATTTTAGTCCCAACACCCCTCGAGTGTCTCCATGGTAACGTGGTAGTGTCACGCGACTAGTACACGACAAGCGAAAGTGTGGATAATTGCTGTGCAATGAGGTGCCAAGAAAAATCATTCATTGACCTTTCAATGGTTAGTAAATTTAAATAATTTGTATTTCATTTCATTAAGTGCTTAATTTTTTTCTCTTAAGCTCATTGAAGTGTAATTTTCCCAATTCACGTACAACACATTATGGCTACACGTGCTCACCAGGAGGGATAGCTATCTACGTGCCCTCTACTTTTAATCTGACTCTCTGGCCTTACGGCGCTCTGTAATAATGAAAACACTTCCAAAGGCTGTCTGCTGACCGTTGCGCCAATATCATGCGCGTGCCTTAACTTAATTTGCTATAAACTCAAAATGTGGTTGGATGGCACGACTATATTGAATTACATCGGAATTCTTACGTTGCGAAAAATAATTTACCGGTTTCATCAGAAATTACATCACATATATTTTAGCATTAACCAGAATTTTTCGTATCGGCGTCGTCATGAGGGACTATAAAAATTCAAATTCTCAAATAGTTTCCAGTTAAATTAAAGCAAAGAAAACCCCATTTTTTACTGTCGCCATTCCATTACCTATAGCATTATGATAAAATTTAGGAATGGAATAATAATAAGTTTCATTACTCCATACGCCAAATTTCATTTCAACGAAAATTGTCGAGTAGTTTTAGGTAACCTTGAAGAAGAACATTCGTAAGGCTAACATCAAATAATTATGCATTTTGCTTTTGCTTAAAGATGCATATAACGCGTGCAGTGACACCATGACTATCCCTTCCCAGTGTAAGTGCGTGTTAGAGCTACATACTAACAGTTTATTTATAAGTCATATCAGTTATTTATAGAAATATTTGCTCTACACTCTCTTTGGTGAGAAGCCATGAATATACATTTTCCAAAAAATGTTTACAGATTTTGAAAGAGTATATGAATGGGGTAATACTCTGCATACCTTTGGTCCTACATACAAAAAAGAGCATCTTTTAAACGACGTCAAATATGGTTTGGGTAAGAGTGTTCTTTCATAAGGGTTCATTTTCATGAATTTGATACGCAGTCTTTTCGGAAGTGACGAACTCTTAATATGATTCCCTCAGTATATCCCTCTGTAGTAAGTCGGGAGTCCTCTCACACAGAACGAACTTAATCACATTGTGGACAACAGAGCAGTGAAGGAATCATGGCAGAACCAAGTAGTACGAAATGGTATCCAAAGTTACGTTTGAGAAATCACTCGGATGAGAGGATGCGGAACTTGTGTTTCGTCCCAACATACCTCGGGCGTCTCGAATGAAGGCATCCCAAAGCGGAAAAAAAGTGAAGAGCGGAATTTCGTAACGCCGCTTTCTTGACAGACGCGTTACACATAGTTACACACCGCACACTTTTGTCGTCAACGCCTCGATACAAACCACGCGTTAGCTATTCATGTTGGTAAACAGCCACCTTGGTGACGCAAGAAACAAAAGAGTCGGCTTCTTCGCTCTGACGCTCGTATTTCACTCGCAGTGCCTTTGCTGCTGTATGTATCTTGAAATGAAAACGGATGCCGGAAATTTTCAAACCATTATCTTATTCGAGTCGGGTTAAAATAGCTCTTCAAAGGTTAACCTTTGGTTTATTTATTTTTCCTGTTTTCTCTCAAGCACGTAATAAACTTCAATCCCATTAATAAAAGTCAGTGAGTGGAAATAACTCTATAGACAAATTATTACCTTGAAATTTTCTTGTAAGGCAAGCAAATATTGTTAAAAAGCCCCAAAAATATTCTCGTGTCGTAAAAACGAATGAAAAAGTAATTTTAAAGTTTTTTGTAGATTTTGAAATGGATTTTCTTGGCATCTTTCCTCAATATTATCCGTAATATTCCTGTTACTGGGAAATAAAAACTAAACTAGAGATGGGATTCAGATAATTAGAGGGTTAGGGTTAGTGCTATGTAAGTTCTATCTTGCATTGGCTTTTTCCTCAAAATTTGGCTGAACTTTTTCCAATTTATTATGTATTTAAAATGACTTCTTTGCTTTTACCAAAAACATCAAATCAGTAATCCAAACCATGAGAATGAAACTTTCTAGTTCGTATGTAGTGACAAATACAGAGAATACATTCTCATATAGGTGGCTTACAGCTGAATCACGTAAAAACTAATACATATGCTCATGTAGAAAATCCAAATTAGACATTCAACGAAAGAGAAAAAAGAGCTATTACAAAAAATTCGTTCCCAGCCTGAAGTTTGGATTACCCGCAAAACAAACATATTAACCGCATCGATGCCCGTGGACGTGAAATAGTCTCAGAAAAGCCAGTCTTTGGCGCAAATTGTAGATTATATTACCTCATGTACACCTCTCACCTAACACGACACTTTTTAGGAACATAACTGTAGCCATAACCCCTTGAACTGAAATGACGAGTTTCGCTCGCCATGAACTTCCGATGACAAATGACGGGAGAAGCTCGTCATCAGATTCTAATAGTTAGCACTATTTAGGGGGAAAAATATAAATATTTTGAAAGCCATACAATGAAAAAATATCCATAATGACAATATAGAACTCATCTTTCATGAAATATGATACGTTGGTGGGAGTAAAATGATTAGCGATAGCTGCGTTCTCGACGGTTAATAATAACTTCTTTCTTTAACTGTTTTGCGTTCATTACAAATAACAAAATATAATTTCATTGCCTATCATTACACTTAAAAAGAACCACAGAAAAAATAAATAGAGGATTGGAGCACGATATTCAGAAGATAAATTTAAGTGGAAGCGATTAAGTGAGGGACACCTACCTGTAGTACCTACCTATCCTGCGATGAGAAGCGCCGCGCAATGCAATATACATATAGCATGCCACTTTTACCTTTCACTCTCCTCGTCACCAATCAAGGCAAGACAGCACCGAGACAAAAATGCTTCCGACATTCCGTAGGTGTGAGATGCGGGAAACGATGCCTTCGAACGTTATCGCTGCACTTATCGCCACTTCTTACGCTACGCCTCAATCTGCGCGGGGGCCGTTGGCTGCGACGACGTGTGTCAATATTGAATTTCGAAGTCAGACCCTTGAGCGAGCTGCGATTCGACCCCGCTACCTAGGAGCACCTTCACACTCTCATAAAAGGTCTCTCAATTTCAACGCACATATAACTTCAAGCCCAGACATGTCCCCTGTGAATTAATATTGCAGTATTTTAATCTGAGTAAGACATGCTAAACGAGTGAGACATGACATGAATTAACGAAAATAACATGACAAGCAATCTAATAATTAATTGCAGACTCGAAAAATCAAAAACAAATTTTAAAAAAATTAGAAAATGATTATTTAGTGAAACCTCGGTTAGCGAACGCCTCTGATAACTAACAATTCGGATAACGACCAAAAGTTTCGCTAAAAATTTGCCTCGGATAGCGAACAAAATTTGGGTTAGCGAACAGATGTGTAGCGGACATGTTTGTGTTCGGTGCTGTGCGATCCCAAAGGGATACAAAGTAATACAATGTCTACAATAGTAAGTCTACAAGTAATATAATGTAATAGAATACCAAAGAGCCTGTAACTTTCATATAATAGCGAGTCAATAGGAGCTAGGAACCTATTATTCCTATCTCCTTTATTTTTATGGGGAAATTTGTTTCGGATAGCGAACATTTCGGATAACTACCAGCTTTCTTGAATGGATTGTGGTCGTTATCCGAGGTTGTAGTGTACAACTGTAGCACAAAAGAAAAAATGATAAAAATAAGGACAATCCAAAAAAAATATAAAAAACATACTTAAAAACGTAACAAAAAATATTTGAAAAATTGTGTATTGTAAATCAATGTTTTTCGTGTAAACGGTCCATTCCCCATCTTCGATGTCGGTTAATTTTAGATCTTCTAAGATTAAGTGTGCATTGAACGCGCTGTCCAGTAGCCTTTCTTTCATATTCCCCTTCACTAACTCTGGAAAGGTTACACTGGTCCTTATACTCTTGTCGTGTCATTTCCCCCCTTAGTGCGATTAAATGCGCGTTCACTCACGCTGAAGGGGTGGTTAACATACTCACCGGAAGCTAGACCTTTTTCTGGTATATATTCCCGACGAATTTTGAGAGTCATCGATAAGTTATTTTCACAATTGTCCTCTACAAACTAGTGTCAGCCTTTCTCTTTTCATTCTATCTAAACTTAAAAGGGACTAAAAATTGATCCTCTACTTCTTCTTCCTTCCAGTATTAGGCTACTAAGCCTGTTCCGGCTCCACATTACCATCTTTTTATTGGTCTTCCTATACTTCTCCTGCCAAATGGTTGATGTTCCATTGCTTGTTTTGGAATTCTTTCATTAGGCATTTGAAGTATATGTTCCTTCCATCTATGTTTGTAGCCTTGTATCAGTGACTGCCTGGACTCCCAGTTCATCTCTTCGTTGAGTGTTTCTTAATTTATCCAGTTTTGTGCAGTCTTTCACTGATCTTAAAAATTTCATTTCCGATGATTCTCTCTGCCTTAATTCATTCTTTTTTGGTATCCAACATTCTGATCTATGGAGTACAGTAGGGACTGCCATCACTTTGTAAAATTTTATTTGTGTTTCTTTTCTTGTTTTGTTTCTTAGAGTTCTTCTAATTGTGCCACATATTCTCTGGAAAGTGTTGACCTTATTTATAATATCATTTTCCTCGTCATATGTTATATCGCATCCTAAGTACTGGAAGTGCGACACTTGCTCTAAGACTTGATCCTCAATAAATTTTTGTTCGTATCGGGTTGCTTCCTAAAAATGCCATTCCTAAAATTCTTTAACTCCTAAGCTTCACAGAGAGCCTCGGAATAGGTTAGGATTCAATAGACGACGACTAAAAATTGATTACAGCCTTAAAACATCTGAAGCTCCGAGGCGCATCTCTTCTATCCCAAAATTCGACCATCCACCATTCGACCATCCCCTCTTCTCCATCAATTCCTCCTTCACACCCTCGAAACGTTCTCTTGATAGAACGAATTTGAAACATTAAAAAAAAAAAAAAAAACACGGAAAATCTGCGAAAAATCACAAAACAAACAGCGATTCAAAAATTAATCACACAATACAACACCATTTTTATTTTTTTTTTATTGCATGGCTACTGTCTGAAGCATTAGAAGTTGGGACGATTTTGTCTGGGTACATCGGTTTATATGGGTTGAAAATCATGCAAAACCAATGAAGGATCAAAGGTTTTCCCGGCGAATAGATTGGAGGAAGAGTTCTCGGGTTTCCAGCCGGGTCCAAGGGTTTTTCAGCACCTGAACCCTTTGGAGCTGACAAACCCTTGGACCCGGCTGAAAACCCGAGAACTCTTCCTCCATTCTATTCGCCGGGAAAACCTTTGATCCTCCATTGGCTTTGCATGATTTTCAAGTACTTTCTCTCTTATTTCTATTGATTCTCCTTCGAAAGATAAGGTTGCAAAGGGCATCGGTCGGCACATGCAGCTCGTAGAAGTGTTTCCATTACTATGTCAGAGGCCTCCGATGTGAGTATTGGTCGCGCCCAATAGGTTAAGGAGATTTTTCAGGTCTCAGGGCAGGAGTTCTTTTGTTATCGACGCGTGGATTTGAGGGAAACTCATCTTCAGAAATGTTTTATGTCTTGATATCCCTAGATAGAAAGCGAAAACTATTGAAAATTTGTTATCGTAGATGCAACTGGTTTCTAATTCATTTAATTTATTTTTAATTATCTTCATATTCCCGAAAAGAGCAGAATTAAGGCTTTTACGGCGGGGAAATATAACGATTAACAACTTAGGACAATTACTCACACACACATATACAATGGATAGAGACAACGTATTTAGGCGGGGTTTGAACCTGCGACTTCCGGTTGGGCAGCTGAGGACTTAAACCCGCCACAATACCGAAGCCGACCACGATTCATAACATGATTGAACTCCTCCAGTGCAGATTTCAGACGTAACCGAATCTTTTTCGAGGCAAGACATGATATGACACATATGATTGGTAACCATGGACAAGATGAAGCAACTAAGTTTACCAACTGCATGTAGGAATCATAGAAACATATCAATAACCATTTCTGGTGACAGCAAAATACCAAAGGTGTGTCTAATCTAATTCCATGGGCAGTAAAAATATGCAACACATTGCTTGTTCGCCAGCTTTTCGAGGTATTCAGCACTCAAAATCGACTGTGTTAACCCTTTTGCAGATGAGCTGATGACGTCAACGAGGTCATGCCGAGTGTGCCACCGCTTCAAAGCTAATCGTTGGCGTTGCCTCGCGTAGTTCATTGTTTTCCACACTCATTTGAGCCAATACTTTCGTCAATGAAGGATTTTCTCTGAAAATAATAAATGAACCACGAGGGTGTGTGCTTAAAACTATTCGGAATTATTACGATCAGCTGTCATTTCGAACAGATTTTTGATTCGAACAGTTATTTCAGATTGGTTTCACCATGGATATTTCATGAATGAAATGTGAAACATGGAAGGTCTATATGGGTCTCACAAGCCATGACGTTTTCAATAGGCTTCTGCTTACATCAGATCCTTTTTTCTCGTTCCGCTGGGTTTCCCCTTAAAGTAAAAAAATATCAGAGGAGTTGAAAAATCTTCTGATATGAGAAGAAAATATTTTTGAATATGAGAAATCTTCATCTTCTGACTTAGAATAGCGATGAAAGCGGCACCCCTCAGTTTTAGAGCAATTGGAAATAAAAATATTTGTTACCCCCAAATTTCAAATTACGTCACCGCCTCGTGAAAAATGGGCGGCAACTTCTGCGTTTTCTTGATCCACTCGCAAAACTTTCGATTGAGGGGAAGAAAGGGGAAGATTTTTGTCGCTGTAACTTTATCCCACAATTCTCACAATTCTTTCAATGAATTTCGATATTGGATCCGTGTGACGTGCTACCCCAATGTCTGAATCCGCTGCACACCTCACGAACCGGCCGACCTTCCGCCCAAAACCACGCATTCACACTCATTCCTTTCCTGCATTCTTCCGCCCGAGAAGACGCATGTTTTTCGCTCACTGTACGCGGAGAAGCGGGCTGGATTGAATAAATTTCCCCTGCAGGGACACCACCCCGACACGAGCAGTGAATTATGCCAATGGTTCCCCGTTTGGTTGCGTTCCTCGTTTTATTTGAAGACGAAAAGCGGGAGAAAGCCTATGACCCGACAGAAATCTTCCTTACTACTAGATAAAACAGAAACTATTTTTATTAAAGTATGTTTGATCTTTTTGGACCACAGGGCAACCGCATACTTGGGGATTCTCTCCACCAACGAAACAGGGGTAAAGTGGTAACCCACTGGCCCTACGACGAACAGTGGGCTGAAATCGAAAAAAGATGGACAAAAATCGCTGTAGTCTTAAATGCTGATAAATTAATGATAGTTTTTGCGATTCGTGTGTTGTAAATATGCAATGAATCTTATTTAGGATAATGCAGCCCACAGGAGCTTAGGAGGTTTAGGAGGCCGATAACAAATGAAAATAGGGGAAAGTGGTGCGGACGACATAGTTTCCAGGGGCAAGTCTAAAATGAATTTCTTCCATTATCATCAATATTAAAGCTATCAAACATTTGCGCATAAAGTAAATGATGGTTAAAATTTGGTATTAGGTCATTAAAGTCTTGAAATTTTGGTTATTAAAGCCTAATTTTATTAAAAATATACCAGTAGGTAACAAATATTTTTATTTCCAATTGCTCTAAAACTGAGGGGTGCCGCTTTCATTGCTACTCTGAGTCAGAAGATGAAGATTTCTCATATTCCAAAATATTTTCTTCTCATATCAGAAGATTTTTAACTCCTATGATATTTTTTTACTTTAAGGGGAAACCCAGCGGAGCGAGAAAAAAAGGATCTGATGTAAGCAGAAGCCTATTGTAAAGGTCATGGCTTGTAGTAATTCTAGACACTTTTATGGCATATTTTTCACGTTATCTCCTTTTATACTTGTGCCATTCTTCCAACGACTCATTGGAAAACTGTCCAATGGGATGAATTGCATTTTCACAATTCTCGAACCAAGTATTATAACTTTGTGAATAACTGGTGGCATCTGATGCCACGGATACATTTTTACGTAGATTTTTGCTGTTTTTAGGCATTAAGCTGAGAAAACCGTACAAATTACATGATGCCCAGTGGATACAGCTCTCAAAATTACTGAGAAACGGGTTATTAGGTCGTCCGGAATTCTAAGAAAATGATTTTAAACTCTATGAGGATTGTCGATTAATAATTATTTACCAACTCGAATATATTTGGGAGAGATTTTAACACGGAAGCAGGAGGCTTCATGACTTGGCCATAAAGCCATGAAGCGACGGTAGCAACGCATCCTATCATAGAATCCTCATATCACCACATAAGGGGCTGAATTAAATTAATACCGTGGTCTTAAATATCTACTGCAGGACTTTCGTGATCTCATGTTATTACAAGAATCCCGGACTCTGAGAGCGAATGCGAAGCGGGGGACGGATGGCATCCAGAAGATGTTGAATGATATTAATTGTAATGAGGATATGACGTTAACCATAAGATGTTAACCAAATGAAACAGTTAAATTTCAATCAAATTCTATTTTGATACTTATTTAGTAATTGCCTTTTAGTGCAAACAACAGTATTTCAGGAAGTCAAAACATCGCACTTCTTGAAAGCAAGACAGTGAGCCCAGCAGTCTTACTTTTAGCCGTTTTTTTATTAATTATTAATTCCAAAGATCAGTAAACCATACTATGTTTTATAATTCTTATCCACTTTCATATTTAATCATACCTAGTGTGTGTCGACGCAGTCAGCACTATAATTAGCCAATTAAAAAATCATAGTATCACAGCATCTTCTAAAATGAGTTTTTTTCATAAAACTAACAGCAGATAGGAAAATGCACAAATAGAGTGCAATTTTCAAAGTAATCCAATAAAAGTCTGATTTTTGTTCCTCTTTCTCGCGATCAGAACAACTGTAAAACAGGGACCCTTCACAAAGTGAAAGAAATCATTTCCGTGATTTTTTTAAAATGATTTAATCTGTATCGTTAAATTCACAATTTAAAGATTATAATAGTACTAGCTGACCCGGCGAACTTCGTACCGCCTAACAATCAATGAACTTACAGTTTACTTACACCATTTATAAATCAGGAGCGGCTGTATCGTTTTTAATCATGTTTAATTTATTATAATAAAATAAGGGTACAAATTCAATAAAACTACGTAAATGAGTACCAAAATTGCTTGTCAGAAAGACATTTTCTTTATTGAATCTAAATTGGGTGAATCGGAGCACGTTTACGCGGATTTTTTCAACAAATTTTCTTACGTTTTAGCTTAAGAAATTTTGGGCATTGTGGTTTAATAAAGCAGTTCATGAAATAAAAATTATACGCATTCAGTTGTTGGCTATTTGCGTTATTAGCTGTAAAAAAATGTTTTTACGTCCAAGTCTGTTGCATACACTTGGCCCATTCAGGGGGCAGGTTGACACGACCCCAGACCGACGCTTGACTGATGCTCAAAATCGTGCAAGAAAAGCCCCTATGAAGCAGCATTCGCATTAAATGACTTAAGGCGCGCCAGTTTTAGTATCTCTGTTTGGAAAAAATGCACTGCGTAAACGTACTGCATGCGTAAACGCACCACGGTGAGCCCTACACATTCGGGTTTAATGTCTTGCGTCAAGCACCTTCTGAGAAACAACAGTTTTTGTTTTGTTATCAGGCGCAAGATGAAGCGGATGAAGCTAAATAAATATAGCGAAGCAAAGCAGTGACGCAGCGAGGGGAGGTTTTGGGGGATAACCCCCTCCCCCCCCCCCCCCCCAAGAGCTTAGAGAATTTTTTTATGAAAGATTTTGTTATTAATATTAGGGGGACGGATGACTAACAAACAAAACATATTTAACTATTCACACAGCCGCAAAACCCACTATTTTGAACCATTTATCTCAAAAAATGTCTGAGGGAAGTGCCCCCACACTTCCCGCTTACCTTAGCGAGTTTTCTATACCCTACAGACCCGTGGTATTAGCTGCGCCCAAAACCCCCTATCCTAGCTACGCACTTGAAGCGAAGGATGAAATACAGAGGATGGTTTATCGACTCGTGAACATAGCACGCTAAATTGACCATGAGAAAATCATGGGTTTTCATTAGCACATGAGCACAAACAACACAAAAACTGAAAGACTGACCATGCGATTTTTTAATCGTTATCACGAATGCAACACGAATTGTAAATTGAATACGTTTTAGCTCAAAAGGGCATATGAGTTGAGATCATGGAATCAACGGAATGAGGACTTCCTAACCTTTGAATTTTCCTTTGAGTAAAGTTGCGTGAATCACATTCATCACCAATTTTTTTAATGATCAAACACGTTCCGTTGGATAGTTATGGTTGGTTTAGGCTTCGAAAGATCATGAGCACAGAAACTGCATTTTTCTGTAAATCGTGCCTTGGTAAGCCAGGTACGTCCACGGACTTAAAATACTCAGATAGATAGTTGGTGATTTCGTCTTCGTTTGTTACACATTTAAAAGATTCGAATCCATGCAGAGTACGAACTATTTGAATTTACCTCGTTTTAGTCATCCACATCTTCGTTCTTGCTCGCTAAATCAACCATCTTTGATTCTTTTGGTGATCAATCATATTCTGGAACTCTTTGTTGATGAGCAAACTACTCGATTCCTCGACAGGAACACGGACATTACCGTTTGTCAACAATTGCTTGGAGATTTGTTTACAAACACGGTAGTGAAGTGTCAACTCGAGCTGGGCCACGGCTGGGCTTACAATCAGCTCGAATTAAATTTTAAAAATGTAATTTCAATTTAATTAATATTTTGAATATATTTAGTAATTAAAATGTTATATTGTTACTAAATTCAGTTATTAAAGTGGTAAAAACAAAACTAATTATTTAATTTGTAGTTTTGACCGACTTATCAATTGTTGTGTTACTATAACTCCTAAATGCATGTCCATAGGAAAGAGATGAATTTTTTTTGTGAAATTATCCTTTTTTTAATGGCCTATATGTTAACCCCGCCTGTGACGAATCCAAAGAACCAAATCTCATTGAAATCGGTGCAGCCGTTCTCGAGTTATAAGTGTTCTAACTAACACGATTTTCGACTTTCTTTTATATATATAGATTTTCAGATCTTCTCATTCCTTAGTAAATGCGTCCACATTTCCTTGCTTGCCTACATTATTAAAATCTTTCAGCTGGTAAATATTTCTCAGAATATTCTCCATCTTTAAATCGAGCATTTTGGAATAGTTCACCATTCTGATGCCAGTGTCTTGTAGTCGAATAAAAGAAGCAAAGGATGTAGTACATGTCCACTAATATGTTGCCTCGTACAACTAGTTTCGACGCGTTCGTGCGTCATCTTCGGGTACTCTATCATCGCCGTGTAAATGAACGGCGTGAGGTGTATTGAAGTTATTGTAATCACCTCTCGTCATACACTCTCTCCTTGGGCTTTTGCACGCATGCCTTTCGTCGCCGCTACGCCCGCGGTCACTGCTTCCCAGACTTCGCTATGACGCGGGCAGTGAAAGGGATTGGCCGCTATGTGGAGTGGCTCTCTTTAAGTAGGTGAATGTCAGCGGTGCGGGGCGTGTGGGGAATGCTTCGAGGCGAGTAACGGCTTTCAATGCTTTGCCGCCGCCAGAAAAGGCGCTAAACATCGAAAGTAAACGAGAGATGTTGCCTCAATAGGGTGGTTTCCTATTATTTTTTTGCTGCCCAAATTGAAATATTATTACTCCTGGAGTGCGTATTCCACGCACTACATTTTAGATTTTTTAATGACGATATCTATTTTTCGCGATTAATGAAAAGTGAAAATTTTCAAACGCGCGAAAACGCGACGGCTAAGTATGAATGCTGGGAAAAGCCCGTGTGACGCCATTCTGGTTCCCGCTGTCGCCGTGTGAGGTGACCTTTGGGCGAGGATATGTGCGCCGCCACGATGCAGGCTGCTAGCAGGCAGCGCTTGGCTTAAATAAGGATTATTATTCTCCTATCAAACGAAGGAAACTTTCCAACCTTAGGCAGTTTTAATAGGTGATTATTAAGACACGTTTCCCTGAGCTCTGTGCCTCATGCATGCATTGGTAATCTCAGACGATGTAAAACTCCTATCTACTCGTATAAAAACTAGGTCCCTGTGACGTCACGTGGAGTGGCATCGCATGGGCGCCAATCTGGCCTTTTTCAAATGCGGTTAAAATTGACCCTTGCCATTCGTCTAAACCGGTATTTCTAAAACCAAATAATTTGTATATTATGAATACACTAATGGTGGGTAAGGAATCGCAATCAATCAATGTCATTCGTTTTCTTTGATGAAGGAAACTACCCTATTGTCACCTATATTAAGATCCAACAACAACTGAGAGGGACGACGCTACATTAAATATGCTTATCATTTACCAATGAGATCCTTTTCTTTAAAAAATACTCTTTGCTTACTACTTATACTCATATCAGATATAAGAGTAGGATGTAAATGGTATTTATTATTCATTGCTACTCTTTTATGAAAGTTTCACTTTCTACTATCACTTTTATAGGAATAAATAGAAGCCTTAGCAAAGAATATACAATAAAGAATTCCAGCTTCCTTGGAAGCTTCCTATACTCCAGCTTCTCCTTGGAAGCAACCCAGCTTTACCCCCGATTGTAATAAATTCTGTATTTTGTATTTTTTGTTGAAAACAATGAATTAAATGTTTCTTTTCTTGTTTTGTTTCTTAGAGTTCTTCTAATTGTGCCACATATTCTCTGGAAAGTGTTGACCTTATTTATAATATCATTTTCCTCGTCATATGTTATATCGCATCCTAAGTACTGGAAGTGCGACACTTGCTCTAAGACTTGATCCTCAATAAATTTTTGTTCGTATCGGGTTGCTTCCTAAAAATGCCATTCCTAAAATTCTTTAACTCCTAAGCTTCACAGAGAGCCTCGGAATAGGTTAGGATTCAATAGACGACGACTAAAAATTGATTACAGCCTTAAAACATCTGAAGCTCCGAGGCGCATCTCTTCTATCCCAAAATTCGACCATCCACCATTCGACCATCCCCTCTTCTCCATCAATTCCTCCTTCACACCCTCGAAACGTTCTCTTGATAGAACGAATTTGAAACATTAAAAAAAAAAAAAAAAACACGGAAAATCTGCGAAAAATCACAAAACAAACAGCGATTCAAAAATTAATCACACAATACAACACCATTTTTATTTTTTTTTTATTGCATGGCTACTGTCTGAAGCATTAGAAGTTGGGACGATTTTGTCTGGGTACATCGGTTTATATGGGTTGAAAATCATGCAAAACCAATGAAGGATCAAAGGTTTTCCCGGCGAATAGATTGGAGGAAGAGTTCTCGGGTTTCCAGCCGGGTCCAAGGGTTTTTCAGCACCTGAACCCTTTGGAGCTGACAAACCCTTGGACCCGGCTGAAAACCCGAGAACTCTTCCTCCATTCTATTCGCCGGGAAAACCTTTGATCCTCCATTGGCTTTGCATGATTTTCAAGTACTTTCTCTCTTATTTCTATTGATTCTCCTTCGAAAGATAAGGTTGCAAAGGGCATCGGTCGGCACATGCAGCTCGTAGAAGTGTTTCCATTACTATGTCAGAGGCCTCCGATGTGAGTATTGGTCGCGCCCAATAGGTTAAGGAGATTTTTCAGGTCTCAGGGCAGGAGTTCTTTTGTTATCGACGCGTGGATTTGAGGGAAACTCATCTTCAGAAATGTTTTATGTCTTGATATCCCTAGATAGAAAGCGAAAACTATTGAAAATTTGTTATCGTAGATGCAACTGGTTTCTAATTCATTTAATTTATTTTTAATTATCTTCATATTCCCGAAAAGAGCAGAATTAAGGCTTTTACGGCGGGGAAATATAACGATTAACAACTTAGGACAATTACTCACACACACATATACAATGGATAGAGACAACGTATTTAGGCGGGGTTTGAACCTGCGACTTCCGGTTGGGCAGCTGAGGACTTAAACCCGCCACAATACCGAAGCCGACCACGATTCATAACATGATTGAACTCCTCCAGTGCAGATTTCAGACGTAACCGAATCTTTTTCGAGGCAAGACATGATATGACACATATGATTGGTAACCATGGACAAGATGAAGCAACTAAGTTTACCAACTGCATGTAGGAATCATAGAAACATATCAATAACCATTTCTGGTGACAGCAAAATACCAAAGGTGTGTCTAATCTAATTCCATGGGCAGTAAAAATATGCAACACATTGCTTGTTCGCCAGCTTTTCGAGGTATTCAGCACTCAAAATCGACTGTGTTAACCCTTTTGCAGATGAGCTGATGACGTCAACGAGGTCATGCCGAGTGTGCCACCGCTTCAAAGCTAATCGTTGGCGTTGCCTCGCGTAGTTCATTGTTTTCCACACTCATTTGAGCCAATACTTTCGTCAATGAAGGATTTTCTCTGAAAATAATAAATGAACCACGAGGGTGTGTGCTTAAAACTATTCGGAATTATTACGATCAGCTGTCATTTCGAACAGATTTTTGATTCGAACAGTTATTTCAGATTGGTTTCACCATGGATATTTCATGAATGAAATGTGAAACATGGAAGGTCTATATGGGTCTCACAAGCCATGACGTTTTCAATAGGCTTCTGCTTACATCAGATCCTTTTTTCTCGTTCCGCTGGGTTTCCCCTTAAAGTAAAAAAATATCAGAGGAGTTGAAAAATCTTCTGATATGAGAAGAAAATATTTTTGAATATGAGAAATCTTCATCTTCTGACTTAGAATAGCGATGAAAGCGGCACCCCTCAGTTTTAGAGCAATTGGAAATAAAAATATTTGTTACCCCCAAATTTCAAATTACGTCACCGCCTCGTGAAAAATGGGCGGCAACTTCTGCGTTTTCTTGATCCACTCGCAAAACTTTCGATTGAGGGGAAGAAAGGGGAAGATTTTTGTCGCTGTAACTTTATCCCACAATTCTCACAATTCTTTCAATGAATTTCGATATTGGATCCGTGTGACGTGCTACCCCAATGTCTGAATCCGCTGCACACCTCACGAACCGGCCGACCTTCCGCCCAAAACCACGCATTCACACTCATTCCTTTCCTGCATTCTTCCGCCCGAGAAGACGCATGTTTTTCGCTCACTGTACGCGGAGAAGCGGGCTGGATTGAATAAATTTCCCCTGCAGGGACACCACCCCGACACGAGCAGTGAATTATGCCAATGGTTCCCCGTTTGGTTGCGTTCCTCGTTTTATTTGAAGACGAAAAGCGGGAGAAAGCCTATGACCCGACAGAAATCTTCCTTACTACTAGATAAAACAGAAACTATTTTTATTAAAGTATGTTTGATCTTTTTGGACCACAGGGCAACCGCATACTTGGGGATTCTCTCCACCAACGAAACAGGGGTAAAGTGGTAACCCACTGGCCCTACGACGAACAGTGGGCTGAAATCGAAAAAAGATGGACAAAAATCGCTGTAGTCTTAAATGCTGATAAATTAATGATAGTTTTTGCGATTCGTGTGTTGTAAATATGCAATGAATCTTATTTAGGATAATGCAGCCCACAGGAGCTTAGGAGGTTTAGGAGGCCGATAACAAATGAAAATAGGGGAAAGTGGTGCGGACGACATAGTTTCCAGGGGCAAGTCTAAAATGAATTTCTTCCATTATCATCAATATTAAAGCTATCAAACATTTGCGCATAAAGTAAATGATGGTTAAAATTTGGTATTAGGTCATTAAAGTCTTGAAATTTTGGTTATTAAAGCCTAATTTTATTAAAAATATACCAGTAGGTAACAAATATTTTTATTTCCAATTGCTCTAAAACTGAGGGGTGCCGCTTTCATTGCTACTCTGAGTCAGAAGATGAAGATTTCTCATATTCCAAAATATTTTCTTCTCATATCAGAAGATTTTTAACTCCTATGATATTTTTTTACTTTAAGGGGAAACCCAGCGGAGCGAGAAAAAAAGGATCTGATGTAAGCAGAAGCCTATTGTAAAGGTCATGGCTTGTAGTAATTCTAGACACTTTTATGGCATATTTTTCACGTTATCTCCTTTTATACTTGTGCCATTCTTCCAACGACTCATTGGAAAACTGTCCAATGGGATGAATTGCATTTTCACAATTCTCGAACCAAGTATTATAACTTTGTGAATAACTGGTGGCATCTGATGCCACGGATACATTTTTACGTAGATTTTTGCTGTTTTTAGGCATTAAGCTGAGAAAACCGTACAAATTACATGATGCCCAGTGGATACAGCTCTCAAAATTACTGAGAAACGGGTTATTAGGTCGTCCGGAATTCTAAGAAAATGATTTTAAACTCTATGAGGATTGTCGATTAATAATTATTTACCAACTCGAATATATTTGGGAGAGATTTTAACACGGAAGCAGGAGGCTTCATGACTTGGCCATAAAGCCATGAAGCGACGGTAGCAACGCATCCTATCATAGAATCCTCATATCACCACATAAGGGGCTGAATTAAATTAATACCGTGGTCTTAAATATCTACTGCAGGACTTTCGTGATCTCATGTTATTACAAGAATCCCGGACTCTGAGAGCGAATGCGAAGCGGGGGACGGATGGCATCCAGAAGATGTTGAATGATATTAATTGTAATGAGGATATGACGTTAACCATAAGATGTTAACCAAATGAAACAGTTAAATTTCAATCAAATTCTATTTTGATACTTATTTAGTAATTGCCTTTTAGTGCAAACAACAGTATTTCAGGAAGTCAAAACATCGCACTTCTTGAAAGCAAGACAGTGAGCCCAGCAGTCTTACTTTTAGCCGTTTTTTTATTAATTATTAATTCCAAAGATCAGTAAACCATACTATGTTTTATAATTCTTATCCACTTTCATATTTAATCATACCTAGTGTGTGTCGACGCAGTCAGCACTATAATTAGCCAATTAAAAAATCATAGTATCACAGCATCTTCTAAAATGAGTTTTTTTCATAAAACTAACAGCAGATAGGAAAATGCACAAATAGAGTGCAATTTTCAAAGTAATCCAATAAAAGTCTGATTTTTGTTCCTCTTTCTCGCGATCAGAACAACTGTAAAACAGGGACCCTTCACAAAGTGAAAGAAATCATTTCCGTGATTTTTTTAAAATGATTTAATCTGTATCGTTAAATTCACAATTTAAAGATTATAATAGTACTAGCTGACCCGGCGAACTTCGTACCGCCTAACAATCAATGAACTTACAGTTTACTTACACCATTTATAAATCAGGAGCGGCTGTATCGTTTTTAATCATGTTTAATTTATTATAATAAAATAAGGGTACAAATTCAATAAAACTACGTAAATGAGTACCAAAATTGCTTGTCAGAAAGACATTTTCTTTATTGAATCTAAATTGGGTGAATCGGAGCACGTTTACGCGGATTTTTTCAACAAATTTTCTTACGTTTTAGCTTAAGAAATTTTGGGCATTGTGGTTTAATAAAGCAGTTCATGAAATAAAAATTATACGCATTCAGTTGTTGGCTATTTGCGTTATTAGCTGTAAAAAAATGTTTTTACGTCCAAGTCTGTTGCATACACTTGGCCCATTCAGGGGGCAGGTTGACACGACCCCAGACCGACGCTTGACTGATGCTCAAAATCGTGCAAGAAAAGCCCCTATGAAGCAGCATTCGCATTAAATGACTTAAGGCGCGCCAGTTTTAGTATCTCTGTTTGGAAAAAATGCACTGCGTAAACGTACTGCATGCGTAAACGCACCACGGTGAGCCCTACACATTCGGGTTTAATGTCTTGCGTCAAGCACCTTCTGAGAAACAACAGTTTTTGTTTTGTTATCAGGCGCAAGATGAAGCGGATGAAGCTAAATAAATATAGCGAAGCAAAGCAGTGACGCAGCGAGGGGAGGTTTTGGGGGATAACCCCCTCCCCCCCCCCCCCCCAAGAGCTTAGAGAATTTTTTTATGAAAGATTTTGTTATTAATATTAGGGGGACGGATGACTAACAAACAAAACATATTTAACTATTCACACAGCCGCAAAACCCACTATTTTGAACCATTTATCTCAAAAAATGTCTGAGGGAAGTGCCCCCACACTTCCCGCTTACCTTAGCGAGTTTTCTATACCCTACAGACCCGTGGTATTAGCTGCGCCCAAAACCCCCTATCCTAGCTACGCACTTGAAGCGAAGGATGAAATACAGAGGATGGTTTATCGACTCGTGAACATAGCACGCTAAATTGACCATGAGAAAATCATGGGTTTTCATTAGCACATGAGCACAAACAACACAAAAACTGAAAGACTGACCATGCGATTTTTTAATCGTTATCACGAATGCAACACGAATTGTAAATTGAATACGTTTTAGCTCAAAAGGGCATATGAGTTGAGATCATGGAATCAACGGAATGAGGACTTCCTAACCTTTGAATTTTCCTTTGAGTAAAGTTGCGTGAATCACATTCATCACCAATTTTTTTAATGATCAAACACGTTCCGTTGGATAGTTATGGTTGGTTTAGGCTTCGAAAGATCATGAGCACAGAAACTGCATTTTTCTGTAAATCGTGCCTTGGTAAGCCAGGTACGTCCACGGACTTAAAATACTCAGATAGATAGTTGGTGATTTCGTCTTCGTTTGTTACACATTTAAAAGATTCGAATCCATGCAGAGTACGAACTATTTGAATTTACCTCGTTTTAGTCATCCACATCTTCGTTCTTGCTCGCTAAATCAACCATCTTTGATTCTTTTGGTGATCAATCATATTCTGGAACTCTTTGTTGATGAGCAAACTACTCGATTCCTCGACAGGAACACGGACATTACCGTTTGTCAACAATTGCTTGGAGATTTGTTTACAAACACGGTAGTGAAGTGTCAACTCGAGCTGGGCCACGGCTGGGCTTACAATCAGCTCGAATTAAATTTTAAAAATGTAATTTCAATTTAATTAATATTTTGAATATATTTAGTAATTAAAATGTTATATTGTTACTAAATTCAGTTATTAAAGTGGTAAAAACAAAACTAATTATTTAATTTGTAGTTTTGACCGACTTATCAATTGTTGTGTTACTATAACTCCTAAATGCATGTCCATAGGAAAGAGATGAATTTTTTTTGTGAAATTATCCTTTTTTTAATGGCCTATATGTTAACCCCGCCTGTGACGAATCCAAAGAACCAAATCTCATTGAAATCGGTGCAGCCGTTCTCGAGTTATAAGTGTTCTAACTAACACGATTTTCGACTTTCTTTTATATATATAGATTTTCAGATCTTCTCATTCCTTAGTAAATGCGTCCACATTTCCTTGCTTGCCTACATTATTAAAATCTTTCAGCTGGTAAATATTTCTCAGAATATTCTCCATCTTTAAATCGAGCATTTTGGAATAGTTCACCATTCTGATGCCAGTGTCTTGTAGTCGAATAAAAGAAGCAAAGGATGTAGTACATGTCCACTAATATGTTGCCTCGTACAACTAGTTTCGACGCGTTCGTGCGTCATCTTCGGGTACTCTATCATCGCCGTGTAAATGAACGGCGTGAGGTGTATTGAAGTTATTGTAATCACCTCTCGTCATACACTCTCTCCTTGGGCTTTTGCACGCATGCCTTTCGTCGCCGCTACGCCCGCGGTCACTGCTTCCCAGACTTCGCTATGACGCGGGCAGTGAAAGGGATTGGCCGCTATGTGGAGTGGCTCTCTTTAAGTAGGTGAATGTCAGCGGTGCGGGGCGTGTGGGGAATGCTTCGAGGCGAGTAACGGCTTTCAATGCTTTGCCGCCGCCAGAAAAGGCGCTAAACATCGAAAGTAAACGAGAGATGTTGCCTCAATAGGGTGGTTTCCTATTATTTTTTTGCTGCCCAAATTGAAATATTATTACTCCTGGAGTGCGTATTCCACGCACTACATTTTAGATTTTTTAATGACGATATCTATTTTTCGCGATTAATGAAAAGTGAAAATTTTCAAACGCGCGAAAACGCGACGGCTAAGTATGAATGCTGGGAAAAGCCCGTGTGACGCCATTCTGGTTCCCGCTGTCGCCGTGTGAGGTGACCTTTGGGCGAGGATATGTGCGCCGCCACGATGCAGGCTGCTAGCAGGCAGCGCTTGGCTTAAATAAGGATTATTATTCTCCTATCAAACGAAGGAAACTTTCCAACCTTAGGCAGTTTTAATAGGTGATTATTAAGACACGTTTCCCTGAGCTCTGTGCCTCATGCATGCATTGGTAATCTCAGACGATGTAAAACTCCTATCTACTCGTATAAAAACTAGGTCCCTGTGACGTCACGTGGAGTGGCATCGCATGGGCGCCAATCTGGCCTTTTTCAAATGCGGTTAAAATTGACCCTTGCCATTCGTCTAAACCGGTATTTCTAAAACCAAATAATTTGTATATTATGAATACACTAATGGTGGGTAAGGAATCGCAATCAATCAATGTCATTCGTTTTCTTTGATGAAGGAAACTACCCTATTGTCACCTATATTAAGATCCAACAACAACTGAGAGGGACGACGCTACATTAAATATGCTTATCATTTACCAATGAGATCCTTTTCTTTAAAAAATACTCTTTGCTTACTACTTATACTCATATCAGATATAAGAGTAGGATGTAAATGGTATTTATTATTCATTGCTACTCTTTTATGAAAGTTTCACTTTCTACTATCACTTTTATAGGAATAAATAGAAGCCTTAGCAAAGAATATACAATAAAGAATTCCAGCTTCCTTGGAAGCTTCCTATACTCCAGCTTCTCCTTGGAAGCAACCCAGCTTTACCCCCGATTGTAATAAATTCTGTATTTTGTATTTTTTGTTGAAAACAATGAATTAACTTTACCGAATTCCCTGAACAAGTTTGATGGATCGCTTTTAACAGACTCTGGTGAGCCGGAAAAAAATACATGAATACCTCGGTATCATATCCCGAAAAATTGACATCAGTATTACCAAAGTACCTCTACGTCATGATATTGTGATATTAGTATTTCCACCTTATTTTAGAGGAACTGAATAATATTATGTATATACCATTAATCCTCCCTCCAAATTAATTGGAATTTAAGCATGAACTTTGGTATACATGAGTAACTTAACTGGCTAAAGTATTTTAGGCGATAACCGCCTTTGGGTTTAAATAGAGCAGACGTTTCTCTTCCCTACATGAAGACGGCTGATGTCAGACATCAGCCTAGACATAAGCCGTAAGGAAGTCTCCGGCATTGGAGAAGAATTTGTATTCCGTATTTTAATACCAAGACGCAGTCAACACCATAAACATTAGTAACTCATAACTGGGTCGCAAGAGTTTCAAAGAGATGTATTCCCTATAATCCTTAAAGCAGCATTTATTGGCCAGCACAAAATTAAGATGAGAGATATGACGCCACGGTTAGGCAATGGTGCTCGCGATGAAACCATTCTCGGCTTCACAATTTCTTAATTTTTTCCATGGTATTAGGCTCAACTATGTGGAAGTTAATTTATGAAAATGAAAAGGAGACTTCGTTGATTTCCACTGATTTATTTCGTCCGTACGACATGTTTCGAACCATAGAGGTCATTATCAAGTACAACAAATTTGAATGGTAAGCAAACATATATACTCTTTGAAGGGTATGTTTGCTTACCATTCAAATTTTTGTTGTACTTGATAATGACCTCTATGGTTCGAAACATGTCGTACGGACGAAATAAATCAGTGGAAATCAACGAAGTCTCCTTTTCATTTTTAAATTTATTTTTGAGTGGTGGGTTATCGTTGTTTATTTACTTATTAATTCGCGTTAATTGCTTCCCCACAATGTCGCTTAGTTACGTATTTATAGGCATCCGTATGGCATTTATCAGTAAGTAACTAAAGGCCGTGTTTCTCAGTGACCATGAAGTGCTCGTCAGGGTTCGTTGATGAAAGGGACATGAATTGCAACTTGATAATTTGCATCGAAGCAATGAATCACGTGGTACATGTGGCACGAATTGCGCAATCTAACTAGTGTACGAAGGTGCAGTCAAAATTGCGTCGTCTATAGCGATAAATTGCCACAAGGCATGAGAGAACGCATGGATGCAGGGATGCCGACTCACAAAAAATATTGGGGGGGCGCAAAACGGGGATCTTGCCCCGAGAAATTTTATAGGTAGTGAGTTTAAGTTTTTTTTAAGCATTTTAGAAGAATTATATTAAAAAGAAGAACTTTGTGCTTTCACATTAATATTTATTCACGACCATGGTTTCAACGTTAGACGACTGCACTCCACCGGGGGGTCATAAGTTTTTAATATTTCGTGTATTTTATTAAGTTTTTATGGAAATCTAGGAATAAAATTTTGTGATGCCATATGTTCCGTTTTTTTCAACAAAAATACCTTGTTTTCTTAATAAAGCTTGATTAATAAATACTAAATGCAGTAGACTCTCGGTCATACGGATCGGCTTAGTCCGGACTCTCGATTATACTGATCAATGATCTTGAAGAATAAAAATATATTTGCTGCGATATTTTTCATATTCAAACGAAAATACGTAACTTTAGGTTTTAGCGCCTACATTCTTCGTGCGGATATGCCCGCAATACACTTATGTTGTTCGTTTTGCAAGCATAATGCGTTATTTGTCAAATCTATTGAACATTTGCAAATATTTAGGTAGCAATGACACTTGTAACACCTGAGGAGGGAGGGGAGTGTCACTGTCTTCCACTAGGTAACAAACACTACTAGAATGCGCGCGCTTTGCTATTGCAGATGTAAACTTTGATTGCGGTGTTCGCGTTGCTTAAATGAATACAGTATGATTTAAAATCAATAATTAAACATTTATCACACATTTTTAACAAAATCTGAAATACTCACATTCCTTTAGTTACATTGCAGAAGTCCATCCTTCTCTCCTTTTTCCCAGCAAAGTGATCAATTACACGTTCGTTGAAATCAGCGCCGGACAACAATTTCTTTCCGATTGAACACATGGCAAGGGCACTAGTCTATAAATAAACAAGGGACTTAATAAACAAGGGACGACACAAAATGGGCCGACGAAAAATACGACCAAAAAGAACAAGGTGCCTGGACACAGATTTGGGGACAATTTTTCCCTATATTTCCCTAAAACAAAAACGAGCACTGTTGATTAATTCAAAATTGTCTTCTTGAATGTACACACAGCACTAAGAAACTTCTTAATCGGCAATTAAGCACAGTTAACTCCTCAAAAATGATGTCTGAACTCATTTCACTCCGTTCTTTCCGAGAGTCTTGCCGTTACTATAAGGAAGACTCAAGGGAGATAGAAGTCGTGGTCCACTAATGCTGATTCAGCTGAGGGACGAATTTAAGGTCAGCAAAGGCATTCAAGCAAACAAAAGACGTCACGGACCATCTCCTTGAGTCTAAGATTCATATGTGGTAAACACACGAAACGCCAACGGGTCGCACTTGGAATAACCATGTCTTCGAAATCATTGCCATGATATAATAGAATATAAATTCTAGATCGCAAAAGAAGACGACTCTGAACCACAGATAGGAGCTGTAAGGATCTCCGCACTGATATGAACTCTTCGAAGCCAGTTAAATCAGACCCAAGTGGACATTTTCCGTCGGACAGCTACTTCTCTGCCGCTGAGGAATTAGGTGGACATGAACTAATAGAACAAGGACGGCTAGAAAAATGATGAACCTACACACAAAAGGTGCATTGTACGCGGAACTTCTTGACATTCATTGAACAACTCTATTTAAAGTCACGTTTTACGGGTTAAATCATGTTTAATCCTTCACCCTATCACGCACGTGCCTATTTCTTAAATTATAAATCAGTGGGGAATGTTAACTGATTTTTCCTAATACTGCAGGTCTTTTGATAAATTTATCTGAAAAATAGGTACCGCATTTCTAAACATCGGGAAGATATGAATACATTGTTCAGGCCTAAACATTATAAAATTAGTTTCCCCAAGTTTCTTGAAATTCGTAATCATAATAGAACTGTGGCAAATACTCGAGAATAGTTTTCCTACATCAATACGGCCTTTAACTGGTTGGATTTTATGTGTTCCGGAATTCAAACACCAAAAAACGCAAGCATAATGGGATAATTTCTTTTCTGTAGCAATACCTACCAGTAATAAAAAATTAAAATCGTATAACTACACCCAGTACAGTGGCCATTCTGATCCCGTACGTCCCTTATCTGTGGCAGCACCAAGTAGACGCCAGATTATACGCCCGCCGGCCGGCGCAGAGATGTCAACTCACTCGTCGCTCTGCGCATTCTCGGACGACATCCCAAGACTTCCATAAGACACAAGGTTAGACGCGTCATAGCACCAGCAGCCCCCACCACTACCACTCTCCATATAACTGCATGGGGATGGATTGGGACGTTCTGACCAGCGCCCCACGGCTACAAATACGAACTTCTCGCGCTATTTCTTTTCGTGTTTTCCAACACTTTCGATGTATGGGACTGAAAAAACACTTTGATTAATTAGATGTATCATTATAAATTAATGGATATTTATTTTTTTTACTTATTCAAATATTTGGGAGGGGCGGCGTCCGAGAGTCCTTATGGGCAAGCCGCCACTGATAGTGGCGTAGGAGTAGCTTGCCCGCGCCCACTTGTAGTTCGCGGCCACGTAGAGTCCCAGCCAACTAGTAGCTGGCCAGTCGCTCACATGCTTTAAGCGGTGAGTGTCGGTGGAGCATTTAAACTGGGCTCGGCACAAAATGTACGAATTTTTGCCGTCGAAAAGGCAAATATGCGTAAAAATATAATGAAGTCCAGTCATGGCATCTATGTCGCATTTATTCGCGCACATCGCTTCTACATCGCATCTATATCGCATTTGCGATTTTCGCGCATCTCTAGTCATCATGAATCGGCAAATCTGTTCCTGCGATGGTAAACCTCTTTGTCGAGGTCGAGGTGGTGTGGTGACAAGAATAAGAAATGAGTGAAAAGTGGTGATTGGCTTCCTACCCCGTGGACCTGGGTTCAAATCCCAGCAGTGGTAGATAATTAACGAAGACTGCCCGATCTCTGCGTTCTGTGTGGAGGACACTTCAAGCTCAGCACTCCGTCCGTCGGATAGGACGTTAAACCCTTTGGCGCCTTTTGCTAATGCCGACGCCGGGTTTCTCTCCACCCTTCCTTCCGAACTCAGGGCGCAAATGACCTTGGCTTTCGCCCCCCCCCCCTCCCCCCAAATATCATACCATCAAGTGGATTAAACGAATAATTACCACACATTCCCTCCGTGTTGGCTGGATGGTATAAAATAAAACTGGTGAGTTATGTCGAGTTCGGGCAAAATGAGAACCATGATGTCAAGCAACATTCCAGACTTTAATCGCGACGCCAGCTAACAGAGCACGCAGTCAACTTAAATATTTTTTTTAGAAACTCCAGATGCCCCATAAAGATATCAAGCCCGAAAAGAGGAGTGAAGTGACCAAAAGGCTGCCCGCGGGACTCAAGTGAAGACCGAATATTTAGGAGGGATTCGAGAGAATAATGGCTCAGCCACATCATTGGGAGGAATACACAGTCGTCATCGGGCATTTTTAGCCGCCGCTTTAAGCTTTGTTAAGGTTTAAAACCGCCAAAAAATGGTCAACTTCGCTCCTTGGGTTGCAAATTAGTCACGGCAGAGACTAGTTCAATTTCATATTTCCCAAAGACATTTACAACTTTGAGTGAGTTTCTAAAGTACTGCCAAAACGATCAAATGATATGTTTGCATCGCTATATTTCTGCATCGGTAAGTTACGAGACCATATCCAATAAACAAAAATTATAAAAATTGCCTTTATTACCAGAGGCCTTCGAGTACGGAAAATGAGCTATAACAACAGAAGTCCCAAGGAGTAAGGCTATGGACAAAGTTGTGACACGCACAGAGATCAAAGGTTGAAAGATAAAATAGACACAACAGTCTTAGAACGACAAGCTCAATCATTTTCTGAAAGTATGAAGTTGCTATCTCCGTTGAAAATTTTTAAAAGCTCTTATAGATAAACATTCAATCCAAGAGCACGAGGCAATTTTAAGTTATAAAATTCTGTCTTACAGTTAGCTTAAATTTGCTATTCCAACTAGAGGATCTTAAGAATACTTAAGAAACTTGTCCAGTCAGTAGTTGGAAATCTTTTCGGCGTATCCTCTGGCTGCTTATTGTCTAAATATGTTCAATAGAGAAACTAAATTGTAACC
The DNA here is from genome assembly GCF_921293095.1 of Ischnura elegans. Lineage (NCBI taxonomy): Eukaryota > Metazoa > Arthropoda > Insecta > Odonata > Coenagrionidae > Ischnura > Ischnura elegans. Next base: position 110,621,058 of record NC_060254.1, on the reverse strand, counting down.
GCATTTATCCATAACTGTCTCAATGCGCGCGACGTGTTTCGTCCCACAAAGCCATCATCTGGTAGAAGGCATAAGGCACAGAATGACACTGTGAGTCGAAACGTGTCGTAAACGTTGAAATAATTGTGGAAAGTGCCATCACATATTATTTTGATGTGTCGAGCTCCCACTACGTCAGGCATGATTCGGTTGAATTTATCCAATAGAGAATATATCGTACGACTTAGGGTAACCTTAAGTGTTTATTTCAAAGGTCAAGACTCTAAGGACATTTTTCAAGGAGTTCAATCCGGAAGCCGTGGATTTACGCTCGGGTTGAGTAGAACGTCTGGTTGTCCTGCGTAAGCAACACACGCGACTACCGCAGTGCCAAGGGAACAAGAGGGTTGATTGAGCGAGTATTTTCGCAGGGCTAAGTACACGCATTTCCTCCCTGGGGCTAAAATGGGAGAAGGGGGGGCCCGATGGCTGGAGTCCTTTGATCGAGTAGACTCAAAAAGAGGTTATTTTGAGCACCGGCGGTCGGGCGCTCTTTTCAACCATCTGCTCCCCTCTATGATTATACTCTTGGCGCCATTTCTAACCCATCCCACTCCTAACCTTCCACCGAAGACGCGAGTACTTATATCCGGGGAAATGAAACGGGCGGAGAACCATTGAATGTTCCCCCGAGAGCCTGAATAGGGTAGTTTCCTTCATCAAAGAAAACGAAAGGCATTGATTGCGATTCGTTACCCACCATTAGTGTATCCATATAAACAAATTATTTGGTTTTTGAAATAACGGTTTAGACGAATGTTAATGGTCAATTTTAACCTCATTTGAAAAAGGCCAGATTGGCGCCTATGCGATGCCACTCCACGTGACGTCACAGGGATCTAGTTTCTATGCGAGTAGATAGGAGTTTTACATTGTCTGAGATTGCCAATGCATGCATGAGGCACAGACTTCAGGGAAACGCGACTTAGCCGTCGCGTTTTCGCGCGCTTGAAAATTTTCACTCTTCATTTAATCGCGAAAAATAGATATCTTCATTTAAAAATGTAAAAGTGTGAAATACGTACTCCAGGAGTAATAATCTTTCGATTTAGGCAATAAAAAAATAACAAGAGACCACCCTATTGTCTCAATCGTCACTCCGCTTCTTTCAACCGCTTTCAGTCTAACAGGATGGTCAATCAATTCAATCGGTGATCACACTCTATCGTTGGTTCGGACATATTGGTTGGTATTGCTCACTGGAAACAAAGGTTCAGGGGTGACTTTCACGTATTCTGGGTAGGAGGCTAATAGTTCCTTGGGCTCCCTCGCACTATCTGGATTATAGATTGTGGGAATCTGAGTTATCCCAATTGGCCTGCGCTTTTTTCCACCGCACTTACTATTACAGTGTGGCCACTAAAGTATCAACGTAAAATTCACTGACGTTTCCAGACTCACCGGATTGTTTACCCAACTTTACAAATTACATTATGATATTAATTTTACAGAATATCTTTACAGTGGACAAAAATAATTACGTATTATAAGGAACTGTATAAAATTAATGAATTTCCTAACTTGAAGAAATTATTTTTAACAGATCTGTCGCACGGCCTGAATTACATCTTAGGGATAAGTCATTCATAAATCAAAGATATAACAGGATGAGGAAAATCCGCATTTGATTGCTTAAGGAAAGATTATTTATCCAGACATTTTTGCCGTTTTTCATGATATTTCATGACTCACCACGTATGGATGGAGAGGGTGGAAATGAGCAGATTTATATAGAAGATATAGAATAATTAGAGAAAAAAAGGACATTGTGGATAACTTTAAAGAATTACACGGTGGATTGGCAACGTGATGAGACGCAGCGGCCTAGGGGGGTGGGGGGGGAGAACTAGCTTGGGGAAACAGGGAGATATAGAGGGTTGCAGAATACAAATCTGTGTGATGCAGTACCATGTTTGTATTGTCATACTTTCGGGGTATTCTTTTATTCATAGCACTTCCAATTCCCTTCGTAGGCCTAAGATTGGTAAGCGGGGCAGTAAGTAGATGTAGGTGTTAAGGTGTAATCATGCGCTCCGTTTAATGCCTTTCAGAGAAGATTTTCGCGGCCCACCCAAGGACAGCAAATAAAAGTGAAAAAAAGAAGGACTAAGAGCCAAAATGGCACCGCAACCTACACTCAAACATGGAGGGACACTTTCGCAGAGTGACCATTTGTTTGAGGAATGAAACACGTCGAACGTGTCACCATCAACCTCAGGCGGATATATAATAATAAAAGAACTCCCTCGCACGCAAACAGGGATGTGTAGGGACCAATTAGTCCAGGAAATGAAGCATTTTGGCTTGCAATTTTTTCAAACTGAATCGATTTCCTTGAAATTTTCACAATAAGTAGGGAATATACCAACAATCAAAATCTATATCATGCCGACGGGCGCTTTTACTCTAGGGTGGTTTCCACCCCATCTCGGGGGTGGAAAATTTTAATTATATTTTGACCAAAGGAATCGATAGAAAAATAAATTCTAAGAAAAAAATGTTCTTTTCATTTTTTGTGTAAAATTAATATTTTTCGAGTTATTTGCGACTGAAAGTAACAGTTTTTTGACGAAAAAATGAACGATTTTAATCGCTTATAGGCAAATAACTTGAAAAGTATTAATTTTATTAGGAAATTGTGAATTACAAAACTGTAGCTTGTAACAAATTAAATAAAAATCTTATTTTATATTTCCTTTGTGACCGATTCGGACCGAGCTACAACTTGTTGATGGTTATCTATTGTTTGTCATACGCTAAATTTGAAAGATTCAATACCAAATAGCGGGAAAAATGTAATTTTCGAGGAAAAATTATGTAATCTGTTTAAAAGTGTTTTTAAAAAACTTTCTTAAAATGAGAAAAAATATTTTTTATCATGAAATTTTAGCGAGTTATGATTAAAAATAAGATCAGTCCCTACTTTTTTGTACGAAAAAATCAGTTAAAACAACTCCTTATTACCACTCTAGACAAAAGTGATCAATGCCCTTCAGTATTTCTCTTTATTTAAGTATTGTTAATTGATCCTAGAAGTTTTTTTAATTTACAACTCGAAATTTTGAAAAAATTGGAGGAATAAGTGAAAAGTCATTTTCTACAATTTCGTTAAAAATGCTCTTTTTTCAAAATAACTCCAAAAAAACTGGAGATATGAAAAAAATTCAGGAGTAATAAATTGTAGTTTCTTTATTTTCAAACATTTTAGTGTGTTTTAATTTTCTATACAATAAATATTTGGTGAGATATTGGTAATTAAAACCTCTATTTCCAAAGGAGCTCCACCTTATTTAAACCCTTAAATCCTTCCCCTTTCAAAATTAATGACTCGAAAAATATTTAATTCACATGACCTTGTATTCAGTAAAAACCCTACAAAATACAATTTAAATGACCTTTCTATCATAAAAAATAAAGGAGCTATGTTTGAAATACCAATCAAATTTATTTTCGAAAAATTCGAAATCCACAATTCAGAGCATAATATTCCTCATAATGGGCATATACTTTGTGTACTTTACGCTAGATGCTAACGATACACTCAAATTTGCTACAAAATAAACACACATACCCATAAGATGTATATTTACATACACATATGTGAGCATGTGTGCTCTCGCTCACAGTGACCTGTGAGCATGCATGTGGTGGGAAGACTGGAAGCCATACAGTCTCCGTTTATATGTTTTTCATGTAATGTCTACATAAATGTACATTTATTTGTTTATGTTACCATGACGAAGTTTGCTCTGTCTATCCTATTGTTATATCTTTTCTGTACTGCGATTAAAATCATGAGAGAAAAAAGTGAATACATAGTAAAAGGAGTAAGAAAGTGTATAAGAAGATACAATGTGATAATTAATTTCTATTTTTAGGGTAAATAATTTTTTTTACACTAACCTCCAATAAGGGTTGATTATTATGGGTTGAAACGCCTTAAAATTATTTTCCAAACAAAAAAAATAATTATACAAATAATTTAAACTAAATTTTACCCGTATTTAGATTTAAAAAATAATTTTTTAAGTTCCAGATTTTAGGGGTAGTTTTCACCCCTAAAAAATAAAAGGCGCCCTTCGGCATAATATAGATTTTGAAGAAGGGGGTATGATTAGTCTAATTCCAAATATTTAAGGAAATCGATTCGGTTTGAAAAAATTTTTAGAGGAGGTATGATTAGTATAATCACAAATTTTTATGCAAATCGATTCAGTTTAAAAATTCTTTTTTACATTAACCCCCAATAAGGGTTGATGATTATGGGTTGAAACACCTTAAAATTATTTTCCAAACCAAAAATAATTATGCAAATAATTTAAACTAGATTTTACCCGTATTTAGCTTTAAAAAATAATTTTTTAAGTTCCAGCTTTTAGGGGTAGTTTTCACCCCTAAAAAATAAAAGGCGCCCTTCGGCATAATATAGATTTTGAAGAAGGGGGTATGATTAGTCTAATCCCAAATATTTATGCAAACCGATTCGGTTTGAAAAAAATTTTTAAAGGAGGTATGATTAGTATACACACAAAGTTTTATGCAAATCGATTCAGTTTGAAAATTCTTTTTTACATTAAACCCCTATAAGGGTTGATTATTATGGGTTGAAACACCTTAAAATTATTTTCCAAACATAAAAAAATAATTATACAAATAATTTAAACTAAATTTTACTCGTATTTAGCTTTAAAAAATAATATTTTAAGTTTTAGCTTTTAGGGGTAGTTTTCACCCCTAAAAAATAAAAAGCGCCCTTCGGCATAATATAGATTTTGAAGTAGGGGGTATAATTAGTCTAATCCCAAATTTTGGTGCAAATCGATTCAGTTTGAAAAAATTGCAAGGTTTTTCACTTTTATGAGCTTCATTTCCTGGACTAAATGTGGATGTCGTGAGGACATTGTTGCCGCGTCGCCGACACCCGACCCGCAGCGCTGTCTGAGGGCGACTTAGGATAAAATGTTGCGGGAGGCATACACTGTTGGGTGAGACATACTATGTTGCATCGGCGACGGCCGGCCCACCGTCTGGAGGGGTGCCGACTGTCAGGGTATATAAACCCCCCGAGTCCACCGCTCAACGAATACCGCAAACGATAACCGAATAACAAAAACCGCGTGAAGCAAGAAATTGGCCGACATCGTAGGGAATTATGGATGAACAAGATTAATTCTCTTTCCGTTGACGACAACTCCATTTGGAAGTTGACGCGTTCCCTGACAAAGAAAGGGCCTTCTCAGGTTCCTTTGCGACAAAATGGCATGTTCATCCATGACGCTAAAGACAAATCAGAGCTTTGTCTTTAGCGTCATGGATGAACATGCCATTGCGATGCGCTCTGCTTTGTCTTTAGCGTCATTTTAGCTGACGCCCTTCAGGCCACAATGACGCTGAAAGCTGATTGGTCGATGACTGACGACGACCAAGAAGCAGAAATAGAGTATACCGCACTTGCGAATACTCCATCTCCTCCATTCACTCCTGCGACAGAGACGGAATTGAGATTACTCGTCAAGTATCTCAATCCAAGAAAAGCGTCTGGACTCTACGAGGTGTCGAACAGACAATTGATGAATGCACCAAGACCTGTCATTCTCCATCTCTTAGCGCTGTTTAATAACTGCATGGCCGCCAGTTATTTTCCATCTGTATGGAAAGCAGCGCGCTTAGTCCTCATTCCTAAACCTGGAAAAGATCCTACCATTCCCCTCAACCTCCGTCCAATTTTCTTGCTTTCGAACATCTCAAAAATGTTCGAAAAAATCATGAAAAAACGTCTCGACATTTACTTACGGACAAATGACATAATCCGCCCGGAGTATATGGCATTCCGCCAAGGAATCTCAAAATTGCACCAAGTCCTAAGACTAGCTGAATTCGTTGCCCAAGGTTTTCAACGCCGTATGTATACGGCAGCGGTTTTCCTCGACGTCGCCAAGGCATTCGATCTAGTGTGGCACAAGGGCCTAATTCTTAAGCTTTGCAGGGCAAACATTCCGCCCAATCCCTCGAAACTCATTCAGAGTTTTCTACACGAGAGAAAATTCCAGGTAGCCGAAGGCGGTGAATTGTCGCAAGCGAGAGAAACGAACTGTGGCGTTCCCCAGGGCGCCATTTTGTCACCTACAATCTTCAACCTCTATATCAATGACCTTCCTTCTTCTCCACAAACTCAAACTTTCATGTTTGCCGATGATACCGCAATAGCGGCTCAATCCTGGTGCGGCACTTACGCTTTGCGTAAAATCCAAACCCATCTTTCTCTTCTTGAAAAGTGGACTGTTTCGTCGAAGACGACAATCAACGCTGCCAAAAGCAGTGTTGTCGTGTTTCAACGGCGAAAAAAACCTATCACCAACTCCCTTACCTTCAACTCCTGTAAAGTACCAATGGTTTCAATACACAAATTCTTAGGGTTACATTTCGATTCCAAATTACTCTGGTCCGCGCACGTAAAGCAAGCCATGAAATCAGCTGTTGCAGCTAGGATAGCTCTTAGCTGTATGCTAAATTCGCGATCTGAGATCGCTAGAAAGGACAAGGTGACGCTGTACAAATCCTATATTCTACCTCGGCTGCTTTACGGGTGCGAAGTGTTCGGAAGCACTTCCCTTACGAATATCAAACGCCTAGAAACATTCCAGAATCGTACTCTGAGCTACATCACAAACCAACGCAGACTCATTCGAATTGCTGAAATAAGACGCGCTCACAATGTACCCAAAATATACTCGAGTTCATCAAGTCACAAGCTGTGAGACTCTAGAACTCCCTTCCACGCAACACGGTTACAAAAACATTATCGGCCGTATTCATAGATTTCCGCTAAAACACGCTAGTAGGGCGACTAACTTAGTCGGCTACTAAGACCTTTTAGTCGCCTACTAAGATATGGTATTCATGGATTGTATTACGTGAGCTACTAAGAGCTACTAACTTAGTATGCTACTAGCCAGCTCGGCAGCCGATACTCGGTAGCGATTAGGGTTCAACCACGACCACCGAGAGACAAGGCCTGAGCGCTGAATTGTGACGTCACGAGTCGTAGGTGGACGGAGGGAGTAGCGAAGACTGCCATTGATAGCGCCGATTGGTGGGGAATGCGTAAGAAAACCAAACGATATGTGAACAGACATTTCTCCGGCTACAATTTTCCTTATATAATATCATATGTACTTACATTTAAATGATGTTAAGAGTAAATCCCTACCTCGGGAAACATAATTGTTTCGAATGGACCAACGCCTTCGCCGAAAAATCTTCTTTGAAGAGAAACAGCTTGCTTCCAAATGCATTCGAAACCTCGAGAATATCATTAAAAGTCTTATATTCACTAAAACATTTTTTACGCATCAGCGGTACTTATAACATAGAAGTCATAGGATTTTTACATCCTTCACGGGGCTTCTATTTTTTCAGCATCGCTGCATTAAACGATGATGAAATAAAAAAGTTATGTTCTTACACATGCGCAAGATTAGGATAAAACTACATTGTGCTTCTGTTAAATTACACAGGGATTGTTTTGATTATACCTATCTGCAAACTATAATTTCATGGCAATTTATGCACTTAATGGGGTGAATTGTAACCTTTTAAGAAACGGTGACTAGGATTTGCTACTTTAAAGTACCTGGGGAAATTATTTTGAATGGAAAAATACTGTCCTACCTGATAACACAGAAATGTAGCATATATTGCATTCAGTTGGGAAAATAATAGTTTTTCTTATTGATCCAGTTGTTGCGAATACATTTAAACATATGGACAGAGTCAAGCCTTTAGAGTAATGGTCAAGTATGATGAGAATGATGTGGATAAACTATACTCAGCCTTGATGGATTGGTGAAGAGAGATATTGCCTTCCTGTTGATGGATTTGTTTTCACTTATAACGCAAACCACATCCAGACCAACTTTTTCGAGACCAATGATGACTTTCTTCAGAATATCTTTTAGAACGCAGGCTGACAGAGTACTCACAGGCAAAATATGGATAACATCTTTAAATGAATATAGAAAGTTCTCTACCGCGAACACATGAGCACTAGAAGCTAAACTGCTGGAGTTATGCAGGTTCTACTTTACATCAGCCCTTGTAGTCAAGAAGGGGTTTCAAATGAACGTCATCCTTCATATGGGTGATATAACGCTAGTGGCTCTGTAATGAGATACTCGGTGCTTTACGTAAGATAGAAACCCATGCTCATTAATTGGACCAACTTTAAAAGAAGAGCAGAGCCTTTTGATAGTAACTGGATGTGGGAAAACCAAATTAACAGAATTGAGAACAAATTTATGAACTTCAGGAGATACTAACAAAATATTGCAGAAAATACAAATATATCACAGATGCACCTTACTTACCTTCTTTTCTTGAACCTACTTACCTTTTTCTGGAACAAGGGACATTTGTGATTTGATAAAGTTATTCAAAGATTAATTTACGGAGTCTTTAATTTTGCAATCTTCCAATAAAGCTACAATATCGCTATAAATATTTACATTATTTGTGGAGTTTTTAAATTCTATCCAACACATCATAGGTACTTTTCATACATGAAAGAGGCTTGAAAAAGTGGAGTGAATTTGCCTATTGCTTTTAATTCCCTTTTTCAGTGGTATACTTTGATATTATTATGAATTTATATAATGAGTAAGTAATAAGAGGTGGTGCGCACTCTTCCAAATGCTTTAATATTATAGCACACGGCTTCACGACCACATCCCAAAATGCTGAATACTTATTCATCTTCACCAGAGAATTTACGCTCCACCGAAAGAGCTTTCTGAGTTTCTAGCTTTTTTAAGCCTTATATGCTTCCTGAGTTTTCAAACTATCAGCTAAAGCAGCTTCCACAGTCGCACTTTCAAGACACTGTTCCCTCATTGATGGCGCATCCCTGGTCTGCTCTGAAGTGGTAAGGTACCCAGGGCAATCAGGGAAGATCCTTGGCATGGCACAATCCCTCAGTTCTGGGCTGTTCAATGGTACAGCCAGCAGTTTTCCTGACTTCTCATCGAAGTAGGAGCTTTAATGAAGCACATCTTCAAACAGAAAATGCCGGATACATGCCTTAAAAATAGAGATAATTTTATTGGTAGACGGAAAATCAACTGTATTTCAAGTGAGGAATACCTTCGTTTACCTTAAGGGTGTAGTAAACAAGACTTAAATAATTCGCTTTGCACACAATGGTAGTTAGATTAACAATACTTGATCTGAAATACCAACTTAGACATGGGCCTTATTTATCTCGCTTGTTGGTAGCCCATTTATTCATCCCGAGCGTTTCACATGTTTCCATAATTTATTAACTACTGAAGAATCATTCAGTTAATACTCTCGAAGACTTTAAGATTTCACTCTCTACACAATCGTTCTCAGATTAACACGATTAGTTAGTACATATTTCCTATGTAAGAACTACTTAATGCAAAAAAATCTTCTTTTCTAAAACAGTAATACTACCCTATGCATGCGTAAACATACAAATAATGTAAAATGCCATCGTAGGAATGGGTCATATTTATTACACAAGTAGGTATCCCATTTATTCACCCCGAGTGTTTCACATGTTTCCACAATTAACTAATAACAAAAACTATTCATAACACCCTCAAAAAATCAAGTTCTTCTTAATAACCGCACCTTAGAACACGAGGATAATCGCCGTATTCTATTTAGCGTTGATATGCGAGAATTTCAAAGACATTTAAGTACTGTGAAATAATTAAAACCATTAATTATTCAAGCTATAACGCAAATAATATTGAAATCAACCTGCAAATACACTCGAGAGTAGAATTGTTTCAAGAAGCCAATAACAATTCGTCTACCGGTCAATGCTTGTATCAAATATCTTTTTAATTCACTTTTAATGACGATCAACATTTACATATGTAACAATAATGCATTATACTAACATTTCCCTGAATAATCACGCCTTCCAAATAGAAAGAAAAAGATAAAAACTCACCTTGGAATATTTCGTCAGCTGGAAGTCTTTTCTTGGAATGGCAAGGTTCGTTTCCTCTTCGTCTCTTCGTCCTTAGGAAATTTGAAAACGCACACTTTCGTTTCCTCCGTGTATTTTCCTTTGCACAGAGGCACACAAAACTAGTACACCATTTCTTGAACACTTATATTCAATACTGTTGCCCACAAAACCATCGCAAAAGCTTTCAAACTCCAAATAACTTAGCGTTAAACAACCTAATCACCATTTTCACCGCAATGGCTTATAAATATAAACAACTGCAAGCATTGTCGGAAGGCGTGGTTGATAACCTACGGCTCGTGACGTCAGACAATTAGAAGGCATCAGCGCTCAGGCCTTGTCTCTCGGTGGTCGTGGTTCAACCCGCTAGGCTACGCTTGACAACACTGCATCTGACTCCTCCGCGACGCGGAAAATTCGTAACACTATCAAACAAAAGAAATTGATTCAGCAAAATGCATTGAAATTTTTACTTCATAATGGATAATTCGATGTGATATCGCATCTCAGACATATTTTTTTATTGCTGTACACAAAAATTATGCAATACCTTTGGGAAAGGGTAGATTTATGAGTAATACAGAAGCATTTGTATGTTTGAGATGCAGTTATTGCTTTACAAACGGCCGTATATTTATTGATCATATACAATGCGTATTGTTTGCACTTCCGATATTTGTTTCCATTAGTGTATGCGTGATTAGTATGGAAAAACATAACTAGCAACGTCAGTATTATACATATCTTTACTCGGAAAGCAGAAATACACCTCAATGTCGGAGTAGAAATTCAAACTTTTGCAATGCAGAAATGAAACGTTAAGAAAATAACATTGAGATAAATGTGTGAATGATACACATTTATTACGTTACAAACACCTACGTGCGAGCAATTAGTAACATATGTTTGCAACTCCTAAAATGTTAGTCAAGGAAACAACAATCCGCTTCGCTACATTTAAATATTTCAAATATTGACAGCGTGCGGAAATATACGGCATATAGTTTACTAGAGGTGGTTAATGTAAAAAACAAAGCATAATTAACGTAACTTGTTTTACTTATTTATTGCTGATCATATCACAAATAGCACTACAACGCACACAATATTTCACTTCACATTTCACGAGCTGTATTTATGACACTTATAATCCGTACATTCTGAATCAACTGGTTCAATGAAAAGCTTGACTCACACTTAATTTAAAACACTATAACATAACTCTAGTAAACAATGATAATCAGCTTTACAATCACTCTGCACACACCAAAAGAATTTGCACTCGTTGACGTTCGAAAGAATTCTTCACATCTCACTTCCCACTCATCACTAATGATTTAGAATCAGTTGATGTTATTTCACATTACCATTACGTAGACAATGAAATAAATAGGCTGAAACAAATTTTTAAACCAGAAATTGTAACATCAACAATCTTCCAATCTCACTCTCCACTATCACTCGTATCGTAACCAAAACAAAAACAACAGCGCAACGAAATAAGCGAAATGTAAACAATGCCGAAAGCTCACGATAAAGTTACTAGAATAAGAAATATAATCAAACACAAATTAAAAGCGCACAAACGAATGAAAATTTATAATCGTTTGCTGTATCCCTAAAGAACAACTGCTTCAAATATGAAACATATCCCCTTCGCAACAGCTAGTAGATACCTTTGATCGAAATGGTTAAACCAGTATGAAAGAAATAAATAATTTTGTCGTAGCTCATACACTCACAAATCACTTCACTTGTCGCTTCACTCTTTACTTCATCGTCTATATGCAATCAATTCACTTAGGAGCGCATTGAATGTACAAATTGTGTTCACTTACACTAGAGGCACAAGTTCACTGCAAATCGTAGCTTCCTCACAGCTACGAAAAACTTTCAATTACTGTCAACAATTACACTACATACTTTGCCTGCCTTACTTGAAGAATGGATTCTCGTATTCCATTTTGGCACAAATGCATAAAAACTCTATAACAGTATACAAATAAAACCGGAGTTCGATCATCCACAACGGTCCGCCATATTTAGTAGCTCCCTTAGACAAGGCCGGAGGGCGACTAAGAACCGGCTACTAAGATAGTAGCATACTAAGCTTAGTAGCCCTTACTAACGATCTATGAAAACCATTTTGCTAGTATGCTACTACTTAGAACGCTACTTGGGCGTTAGTAGCTTACTAAGGAAACTATGAATACGGCCGTATGGGATCACCCTATACATTTTAAACGATTCAAAAGCTACAGACTTACAAAAGAAATATTAATTCGCTAATACCGAATTCTTTCCTATGTTTTTTCTTTCAAATAATTATTAGTATTGTAATTGTAAATATTATTTTGTGGTTTGAAAAGATAAAAATGAAAATACTTAAAACAAAAAAAATATAAAAATTGTTCAAAATCAAGAAAAAAATGATAAAACATGATAAAATATGTACAAAAAAAATATAAAATGAAAAAATGCATTGTCATGCAACAAAAAAATGAAATAATTGTGAAAATTTAAAAAATAATTGTTAAAATTTTGAAGCGTCATTTTGGGGCCAATCAGGGCCGTTCCCAGCTTCCGACGCCGTTTAGTTTGTAGTCTTCTTAATTTTAGAGTGCTCTTGCACGTGCTCACTAGAAGCCTGTCTTTCTAATTCTCCTTCACGAAATTTCCAATATTATCTGTGGTTAGGTACAGTAAAAAAATCAATGTCATCCGTATTCTTTTGACAAAATTAAATGCCAATCGAATGGAAAACTTTTCCGTTGCTCGGATCGAGTGTCCGATTGAGCTCCGAAGTCTTGACCGTAACGGCGAAAATGTCCTTCGGAATTCAGTCGCCACACCCGAACTAGACGGAGTTTTAAGGGCTGTCTGTCTTCCGGGTGCTTTCCAAGAGGGCCGTCCACGTGGAGGAGGAATTGGGCGGTTGTTGTTGGCGGAAGAAACTGGTCCCAGAAAGCGGCAGGTCGCCCAACCACTCGCGTTGCGGCTCAAGCAATTTCGCAGTCCAACGGTGCTGAATGAAATGGGACGTCGCGACGTGTTGCCGTTTACACGCAGCCTTGAGCTTGTTGGTTGCATGGGGTGGTGGTGTAGGGAGAGAAAGCTGCTGAGATTATTTGTGTACTCCTTTTTCTGTCCTCGGTCACGCATCGAAAGATATTTTGTTTGCGCGTGAATACATCAAAGAGGAGAGCTACTTTATTATTGAAAGTATATCGTTCTTTTTCAATTATTTATCTTATGCAGGCCTAAAAGAGCAATATTAACGTTTTTACACGAAACATTTTTTAAATCTTTGTAAGAAAAATTGAATCGGCACATCGTGCAAATTCAATTTTTCATACCGGGTTCAAGAAATAAAGTAGCCGTTACCAATTTTTTATAATCTCTCATTTGATGCCGAGATACAATTAACTGCTTGTGCTCCTACTTCCGTGGGAATTTCTTCTATTTATTTACATTAAACATTGACTGCTATTTTAGAGTAAAAAACTAAATAAAACAAGGAGCATTGCATTTAATTATGGCTTGGAACAGAATCTATTAGCGTAATGTTACAATTAGGTCGCTTTGTTCACGGCACTGGGCCTCAAGGAAAATACACTCCTAACGGAAAAGGTGGACATAATGATGATGGCTTTTCGGTTCCGGCAACTGAACTTTCGTGTTCGCTTTCGGAAGGATTGAGGATAATAAAAAAATAAGTTAAAACTTTTCGTGAACAGTGTTTTCCGACGGGTTTGCGTTCCACCAGACAGTATACTGCAATCGCAGTTCCCAAACAAATAGCGATCATGGTTATTAAAAGGGCGTATCACTGCAACTGGACCTTTCTTTTTTAGTTGCTACTTACTTAGAGAATAAGAGGATATCTTGCGTAGCTTTGCGGAATCTGTACTTCACGTTGATCCAAAGAGACACACTTCGTAAACTTCCACAGGAGGATTTACTTAACTGCCATGGTTTCTTCGAACAGTTGACATCATTAGGTAACTGATGATGTCGACTGTTTGACTGTCGATCACCTGATGATTTAGACTGTTGGATCGAATACACGGTCGTATAATCTACATACTACCTCGAAAGGCGCCTCAATAGGTGTGTGGAGGGGGGTTTTGGGACACCAGTATTTTATAAATAAAAAAAGAAATGTTCTAAATAAATTTCGAGTAGCATCAGTTAAAACATCAGCCTAAGGAATTTTGCTAATTTTTTCGTGTTCGTTCAACATGAACTTGTTTAAAACTTACTCCAAAATCGTAAAATTTTCATATTATGTTGAATAATCTGAAAATTTTACGATTGATGAATCTTCATACTCGCCCAGATGATCTTGGAGGTTGTCCGCGGTTCTGTGTGGATCGGATCCCGGGGCCAAAATAGTTGTGTCGTCGGCAAATTGATACAGATGGGTTTGAGGAGGGGTTGGGGTATCATTGACGTAAAGGTTAAATAGAATTGGGGAAAGAAATGCGCCTTGCGGAACGCCAGAGGAAATAGGATGGAAAAAGGATGCTGAGGGATGAATTTGGACACGAGACAGGAGAAGAAAGTATGAAGAGAAGGGCGATGTGATCATTTAGAGTAATTGAGAGCGAAAGTGGATCGGGGGAAAAGCTTCAGCGAGAAGAAGGTGGACCTCATCCTTGAGTAAAACACAAACCTTTATTTTCTAGAGAGGCAAGTGAGGTTATTTGAATTTTTTCCGGTTCTTTCTAAACTTCGGCCCACATAAGGCAGCGCTGGATCATCACGGTCTGGCGAATGTTTGAATGAAACTACTACTTGAATGAAACCATAGCGGCGACATTAATAATCAGGCTTCTTCTGGCTTGTCTTTTAGTTACACCTAAATATTAAGAAAATGCGATAGAAGTGACAAAAGAAATCGGCCCTCTACAGGATAAAATTGGGCCGCCTCTATGCACTCCCCTTGAGTTAATTTGCCAGGGGATAACTCCGGGGTGAGCTCTACCCTGACCTATCCAAACCACCCTTCGTGTTGACTCAGTGAGAGTAGGATAAAATATATCCATTTCCATCCGATATAATGTGTGACGCTCGACCGACTCGAGCCATGACGAAGGAAGGGGCTAATAGTGTATGTGGATGATTCACAGCGCCATCTGCACTGCTTCCGCGGTACTACACCTCCGCGTCCATCACATCCACGTCAAAGTCTCACCACGGCTTAAACTCCAGGTGTGCGATACGAGAGGTATCGATCCGCGGTTTCTCTCTCTCTCTCTCTGTCATCAATCCACCGCCTGCCTCATCCCCAGAACGAACACAAGATTACGTTGAGTGAGGTTTGATATTTAAATACTGGTTCTTGTGATGTTGTCATGGAGTTGTTGATGCTGTTGATAAAGAGGATAGGGGGTTTGTCTGCAAGAAAAGGAAAAGGGAAAGTTGCTTGAAGGAGTGAGACACACAAAAAATGCAATTTGAAGACAATGAAGAAGTTTTTGGAAAAAACAATCGTCTGACATTACAGTAGGTACATATTAATTAGGTAAATACATCGCGGTAAACGTTAATTTTACCCTACCGTGCGGCTTTTTTTACGGCACGACTTCCCTCGGCATTTGCTTAAGCAGACAGGACGGGGGCTTCGCGGTTACAAAATAAAACTTTTCGCACACATTATTTTTTTGTCATTCTCGCTATCAAATACGATGCATTGCTTCGACACACGGTCGATCCCGCTTCAAGACGCGTAATTCGCTCGGAGATCGGTCCACCGAAAGGTATTAATATCGCAAGGCAAGGGTCTGCTGAACTTACAACAGCTATGTAAAGGTACTAAGAATATGGGTAATTCCATCCTAATACCTACTGCACTCATTATACTGACATTGAACATGTTTTACTCAAAAAAACCTTTTGAAAATTAGCATGGTGAAGTGCCGAAGGTTTAACGAATTTTTCGTTACTAAAGACACTTCATTTACAAATTATTACGTTACCCAAGCGATAGCTTCAATCCCTTTGTAATTAATTCTAATGCTTAGAATAAGTGAAGCGGAAATTTTTACATAAAATGCGTTTCTTAGATAATAGAGTTTTGAAATCAATTTTTCGTTTGATAATAAATTATAAAGTGCATTCACAAGATTTTGAATTTTCACAAAAAATTAAATTTTCTTTGATCTATGCCGTCACTTAACTATCCCAATAACCTAAATTTCATTACATAAATGTAGTAAGACCCACAGAGTACTGAGGTAAAATATTAATAACTGTGTCCCTTATTAAAAGCCGCTTAGTTATAAAAATAGCGATAGATAGAAATTTGTATTTAAAAGTAATTCTTCAAAGCTAAGCGCTGAATATTCCGTACAAATGATTTAATATTTTATATTCTATGGAATTCTGCCTTTAATCTATTGGGCGAATTGAGATTTCACTCGGGATGGAAATCTGAACGCATTGAATGAATTCGGTTGATGGAAGGAAAAGATTAGTTTCGGTGAAAAAAAAATCCAATCTTTCGGCTGCACCATTCACTCTCTCATAAATTTACAATTTAAAGTAAAAAATAATGGAAAACCTTCCAGGGCCCACTTGCCATGAGTCGGTGACGTAATACAGAGTTCTGCTTCATTCAGTCGTTAGGGGGGAATCGCCCATTGAGCGAAGGAATCGATCGATGTAAAACACAGCGGACCACGCGAGGATGATGATGAGTAGCTAAAATGTTGTCGCCCGCTCGCCAGGAGCGCGTGACGTCATCCACTTAATCTGCGAATGGTTTAAAGTAGGGATGGTCGGATCGGATACCTCGGATCCAAAGTTGTGGAAGACATCGGATCTGGATCCTAAATTTTTCACAATAGCATCAGCGAATGCCGGTGGTAAAATACTAGTATTAATACTAAAATACTAATATAGCCAGCGAATAAGGGTGGGAATTGTTCCGCTTCTATCTTCGAATGCGCCGTCGCATGCGATTCTTGTCCTACTTATGAACCGTTTTGTTTGAAAGCTCTCGCAGAGGTTACGTAGGAGAATTTCAGCCGTGGAAAATAAAAAAGGCAAAATACAACGGGCACATAGTGTGACTCTTCCCAAGAGATTGAACAATCATCGGGGGAATCTCAGCGCCAGGAATTTGAAAATGCGTTTGGATCAGAAAATATCCGATCCGAAAGATCCTGCTCCGAAAATCAAGGATCCGATCCGAATCCGGATCCGAAATAAATCCTGGATCCGTCCATCCCTAGTTTAAAGCCGTATATTTTTCGCTGACAATAGCTGGAGGACTAATCGACGGATCGAAAAACTCATTTTAGGACCGGTCTCTGTACATTTCAAACGGTGCTAAAATCGGCGATGCAAAACTCGTGAGCAACCCCATTGCAATTTTTTTTCAATATTCGTGTCGATAGGTGCATTTCGGACCATGGATCATCGCTAACACTAGATAGATCGTTGCACATTCAGTGGTTTTTTTACTTTTACAATGATGAAGATAGTTCAATTATATTATTCCCGGATCAATGTACACAAATGCTCCGAGAGATGCTGAAATCACACGCACATCAGATGCGTCTCAAATACGTACAAATTTGGCAATCACATACGTCCATTTAAACACCAGTAAAACGCTTACAAACGGCTTTATTCATTCCCTTTAATTATAATCCACTCAATATTAGGAAAACATCAAATATCAACAACCAACGCGATACGATAAACAACACCGATTCTTCTATCTTCGACTTCAGTTATGGGCGAAATTGCGTTGGATAGTTTATTTTCGCTGATAATTATGATTTATTTTACAAGTATGCATTAGTCCACTATAAGCACAAAATATATCATGCGTATCTTGGATTGTATGAGTCCTCACTCCATCCAGTTGTAATTATCAACTAAATTATGCGAGCTTTTCATCTATAAAAATTCATAGCCAATGCTCAAGTGTTCCGTAAATCTTTGCATTTCAATTCATGTTTTTGTTTAACTTTTGCACGAATCGTACTCCAGTTACGATCTATCCAAACCAACCTTCGGGTAGAATGACAAAGTGAGTGAATTATTATGCACGTATTAAGAAAATGTAAATGTTTCAGCTTCTTATATGACCGGCTTACGAAAAAAATAATTATATTACCAATGGCATTAATTAGAGATAACTAATCGATTTTTAGAAGGTTAATTCAAGTTCCTCGCGGCTGAGCTTAAAGCCACCGAGTGCGTCCACCGGGTTGCGGATGGTGGGTCGACCTTTAGATATAGAGGTTATCTGCGAGATAAGCGAGTTCTCTCGTCGAATAAGCAGTCGTGGACAAAAAGCGGCGGTATTCTGAGGGGGTATTGGGCTACCCTTGGGTAAGGTAGACCATTTAAAAGATACCAAAACCTGTGAAGATACCGTGACTTGGCGACTGGGGGCCGCCAACAATTATGCCTCTCATCACCCGGGGGAGAGGGCAGCAGCTCTTCTTCACATGTTCGAAGGTGGAGACCATACCAAGGGGGCGACAAAACTGCGATATATCGTATGGAAAACCTCTTTTGTTTTGATTTTTCCGGAGCACCAGTGGTCCAACGGCCTACCGAACATAGAGGCGCTGGTGTAGCCTGTTTTTCTCAGCAGTAATGAACTGTGGGCTGCCATATTGAATCTCGCTGTAAACAAACGTGATATTGAGGCTTATTGATAGTCATTAGTGTCAACTGCAGACTTTTTTTTATTCCTTACAGTGTCCCTTACGATTTTGGAATGTGCTCGATGAAGGATACGAGTCTCAATGATCTTGGTTATTACAAAATTGCGTGGGTATGAAATGTATTTGGTGATGAAAATGTGAGTAATTCTGTTTCCTTTATTATTCCATTTTGATTTAAACCTGCGGTTAGCTAACCTTTTCTCATGTTTTCAAAATTTTATGGTGTCTTTTATTCCTTATATTTCAATATGTTTTTCATTGTACTTGCAGTTTTTCTAGTGTTCAAACTACTCATTTATCGCTAGTGCTATGCTTTGGTTTGTTTAAAGCTAATCTTTTTGTTGATTATGTATGTAATTTGCTATTTCAATTCTGTCCTTTCAACTGTTTAATTGTCATTAATTGAGCATTATTCATTAAGTGTTATACGATGTTTACATTTCTTAAAACTTTAATCTCTTTCCTTTTGAAGTAAGAACTTAATTTCTACTACATTCGTATAAAATATTCTTCACTTTTCTCGTTTTCTACTTTTGCAATATTTTCTTTCGTATAAGTGATGGATATTAACTTATAAGAACCTTTCATATTAAGACTCCTCTTCCAAGATATGTTGTATATCTTCATGGGTACTCATCATGAACAACTTCCTACGAAATAATGTCCTCCTTTCATAATTAAATAATTATCTTCCATGAAATGATATCCAAACTTGCATGCTTATTTCTAGTGAAGTGTTGTTATGGTCTATGGTTTCAGGATTAGCATTATTTTCCCTGTACCAGAGCTATTGCAAGATACATCTACCTCAAGGAAAATTGGGTCACCCTCTTTGTCTATAACTGTGGAGTGTTTACTTAAGTAATGGAATCTTTCTCTTATTACGCAAAGGCTGCTCATCTCATGTTGTAATTGATATTTGTTGTTTGTGCATCTCATGTGCTTGTAGAATTGTTAACTTCCACAGATTTCATCTCTAGTATGTCATATTGAAATTGTTATTGTTGTATTTCTTTTACCAGTTATTGTATCAATAAATACCAATGTCCACTGAAGTAAGTTTCCGAGATCATTATTCTTACCAACCACCAGATCGCCAGTTGACTTTGTACATTAATCTTGTATTATGGTTACTGCTTTAGTAACCTGGGGAAGTTCTTCAGGAAGATTTTCCTACATTCATTACTTTTAAGTTTCTCGCATTATTAAGCCTGAATAGCACGCCCTATCGTGACGCATAAAAGAACACGCGCCGAGATGTGCATTCAAACTTCGCGGCAGCGTTGGACCACTGGCATAGATGGCACTGATGTATCAAAACCTATACGCATTATCCTTATGGGTATGTCGCCCCCTTGACCATACTAGTCGGTACAGCGACACACATTCCACTACGGGCGTGGTAACATTTACTTTAACGGCTGTAGTACTGCGATGTGGAAGGCAAGGGTAAACCACCACATTATCATCCCGAGGAGTCACAGCTACTCCACTCAATTTATATAATGACATGGTGGAATTCTCTCGGGTAAAATATTCCGGAGGTAAACTAGTCCCCCATTCGGATCTCCGGGCGGGGACTACTCGAGAGTCGGTCTCACGAGATAGAATGTTACGGATAGGAACATGGAACGTCAGATCACTTCGTACCTGCGGTAAGCTAGAGAACTTGACGGTGGAGATGCGAAGAATGAACCTCGATGTATTAGGCATCAGCGAAATGAAGTGGCCCCAGGAAGGAGACTTTTGGTGTGGAAGCTACAGAATGATACACACGGGATCGCTAAATGGTAATGCTGGAGTAGGCATAATGCTTAGAAAGAGCGCCGAGATGCGTGTTAAAAGCTACCTGCAGTTTAATGAAAGGATATTAATGGTGAAGATAGATACTAAACCCGTAGCTACTGTAGTGGTACAGGTTTACATGCCTACGTCAGATTATGAAGACGAAGAAGTAGAAGATGTCTACCAAGATATAGCGGAAGTTACCAAGCAGGGAAGAGGGGAAGAAAATCTTATTATTTTAGGTGACTGGAACGCGAAGGTCAAGACAGAATAATAACTGGGAAATATGGGTTGGGTAACCGAAATGAAAGAGGAGAAAGGCTACTTGAATTCTGCACGGAGCACAGGCTAGTGGTTGCCAGCACTTTATTCAAAAATCCCCTGCGAAGAAGATACACGTGGAAGATTCCAGGAGGCCGTAGAAGATTCCAAATCGACTACATTCTAGTGAAACAAAGATTCAGGAACCAGGTGAAGGACTGCAAAAGTTATCCAGGGGCAGATATCGATAGTGACCATAACTTAGTTATGATGAAATGCCACCTTAAATTTAAAAAAAATTGAGGAAAGCCATGAAAAACATATGGCAGGTTGAAAAATTGAAGGAGGTTCAGCATCAACTGGCTTTTAAAGAAGCTGTAGAAAAGAGAATAGGGGAGGATACCGATAAATCAGTGGAAGAGAGTTGGAAAACAATTAGAAGTGTTCTGCAGGCGGCAGCTGAGGAAGCTCTTGGTAAAAGAAGAGTCGTTATGAAAAAACCATGGATCAGGCAGGAAGTATTAGATCTCATTGAAGAAAGAAGAAAATACAAGGCTGCGAAAACAGAGGAAGGACAGAATCGTTACAAGAGAATAAGGAACGAAATATGTCGTAAAGCGCGGAAGGCTAGAGAAACGTGGATGAAAAGCATTTGCGAAGACGTGCAAAACAATCTTAAACATGGAAAAGTAGAGGCCGCTTATAGGATAGTGAGGAACCACTTTAAGGAAAGGGGCGTAAGATGTAATACCCTTAGGGATGGAGAACTATTGATAGAAAACGAAGAAAAAGGGAAGAGATGGAAGGAATATCTGGAAGATTTGTACAAAGGAAGTCGCCTCAGAACGAATGCTATCGAAAACGAGAGGGAAGTGGATGCCGATGACATGGGAGCCCCAATTTTAATATCGGAATTTGATGCGGCTGTAAGAGACCTCAGGATAAATAAAGCGTCTGGCATTGATGACATTCCTGCAGAACTAATTAAAAATTCAGGAGAGAAGACGTTGAACCAGCTAAACAAAATCATTAGTGAAATGTATACCACAGGTGAGATACCAAAGGATTTCGAGAGGAACATTATAATCCCTATTCCTAAGAAGAAAAGAGCGGAGAAGTGCGAAGATTTTAGGGCCATAGGCCTTACTACACATGCGTCAAAGATACTGACAAGGATCATCTATAGAAGAATAGAACGAAAAACAGAGGAGTACTTGGATGAGGACCAATTAGGATTCAGAAAAAACAAAGGCACAAGGGAAGCAATATTGGCCCTAAGACTGCTCATAGAGAAGAGAATGGAAAAAAACAAGCCAACATTCGTTGCGTTTGTGGACATAGAGAAAGCATTTGACAACGTGGATTGGAGCACAATGCTTGGAATCCTAAAGGAAATTGGGGTTCTTTATAATGACAGAAGAATCATCCACAGTTTATACAAAAACCAAGTAGCCGTGATAAAATCAGGGCCCAGCTGTGAAGAAGCAAGAATTAAGAAAGGAGTGCGACAAGGCTGTACATTGTCACCCGTAATTTTCAACGTTTACATTGAAAAAGCCATTAATGAAATCAAAGAAAAGGAATTGGGAGTGAATATCCATGGAGAAAAATTAGCATGCTAAGATTTGCCGATGTCATAGCCGTTATAGCAGAAACAGAGAAGGATTTGAAAAATATTCTGCTTAATATGGGTAGGGTAATGAATAGATATCAACTGAAAATAAGCACGAAGAAAACCAAGATCTTAGTATGCAGCAGAAGAGAAGAAGTCAAGACCAACATTAAAATAGGGAGGCAAAAACTGATAGAGGTGGATGAATTCTGTTATTTGGGGAGCAAGATAACTAGTGACGGGAGAAGCAAGAAAGAAATTATCAGCAGAATAGCCCAGGCGAAGAGAGCATTCCACCAAAAGAGAGACCTGCTTACAGCGGGAAACTTAAATATGGATGTAAAGAAACAATTTATAAGAACCTACATCTG
This sequence comes from Ischnura elegans, assembly GCF_921293095.1. Classification (NCBI taxonomy): domain Eukaryota; kingdom Metazoa; phylum Arthropoda; class Insecta; order Odonata; family Coenagrionidae; genus Ischnura; species Ischnura elegans. The sequence continues at coordinate 110,598,300 of NC_060254.1, read as the reverse complement.
GAGTATGCTCCTATACGGAAGTGAGGCATGGACAATGACCACAGCGGAGAAAGCAAGGATAGAGGCCTTTGAAAAGTGGTGCTACATAAGAATGATGAAAATCAAATGGATCGACCCAGTTAGTAACGAGGAAGTCCTAAGAAGGGTAGGAGAGAAGAGAAGCCTCATGAAAACCTTAATAAGAAGACGGAACAGCCTTATAGGCCACATCTTGAGACATGATGGCCTGATGAAGACAATCGTCGAAGGACAGGTGGAAGGCAAGAATGGAAAAGGAAGACCTCGAACAAAATATATGGAACAAGTAAAGAGAGATGTGAAAGAGAAGAAATACGTAGGAGTGAAAAGATTAGCTGATAGGAGAACTGAGTGGAGAGCTGCGTCAAACCAATCCTAGGATTGTTGACCAGTGATGATGAATTCAAGTTCAGAAAATATTAAATTTCTCTTTCATGAAGTAATACTTCCGCAAGCAAAGGGATACGCTAACGAAGGAGTTCATGGGCTAGTCAAACTTCTTTCGCATATTTCATCTTAAAATTTAATACGAAATACCAGACAGGTTTCACACAATCCATGGTTATCAGAAGAAAAAAACCACTCCATCCATCCTTAAAGCTTCCTGACTCTCATCTCACATTCACTTTCTCTTCTTTCGGGCTGGCATGCGAACTTTGTCTCCTCATATATCCCATCCATATCCTCCACTCACTACATTTCCCGCTTACTCGACATTGCGCCGTCAAGAAGAGTCCCCGCCTCCACTCATCTTTGCCTTATCTCCTCCCAAAGTTGCTCCTCTCCACCCCCCAGGTCAAGTACCACCCCTCTATCTCCATCCATCTAACCATTACCACCCTCTCCTCATCCCCCCATTCCCCCAAATTCTACCCCGCAAACCCAACTCAACGGGGGTGCGGCGGGGGGTGCGAGGACAACAGAATTTCACAAAATAAAAGAAGAAGAAAGATATGGAAAGAGATGCGTGTACTCTGCTTAGCCAAACATAAATTATTATTATTTTCTTTAAGTCATTTATTGTTCGGGGGAAAGACGAATAAGGTAGTTTCCTTTATCAAAGAAAACGAAAGGCATTGATTGCGATTCGTTACCCACCATTAGTGTATTCATAATATTAAATTATTTGGTTTTAGAAATCGCAGTTTAGACGAATGGCAATGGTCAAGCCGCATTTGAAACCGCATTTGAAAAAGGCCAGATTGGCGCCCATGTGATGCCATTCCATGCGACGTCACAGGGACCTACATGCTACTCGAATAGATAGGAGTTCTACATCGTCTGAGATTACTAATGCATGCATGAGTCACAGAGCTCAGGGAAACATGTCTTAATAATCACCTATTAAAACTTCCTAAGGTCGGAAAGTTTCCTTCGTTGGATAGGGTATTAATAACACAGGCCAACAAAAAAAAACTTTTTTTTTGGTGCCGGGAGTTTTTGAGCTGATATTAACAATATTAGTGGAGCTGAATCCAAATATGATATCCGTTTTTATGTAACAGCTCTACTTTTTTAGATACGGCGCATTTTATGATTATATTATTTCAAAGTTTTGATATATTTCAGAAAATATTTTTCAAATTTAAATCAATCTATGAATGAACTAATTCATAATCACTCTGCAGTATTTACTCTGAAAATCACCTTTATACCTTTGAGAAAGGGATTGGGGGGGATTTGGAGTGTTTGAAGAAGGGGGAGACAGGCGTACAGAGCGGAGGCAGTGGGAAAAGATACAACTAAGGGATGTGGGAAACCCATGGTGGAAAAGGACCCTTGTCATATCTGTAGAATAACGACACGTGGGAAGAATCACAGATAAGTGGAGAAGAGTAAAAAAGGGGGGATAAGGTAAAGAGAGAGTGTGTCTTTGAAAATGGAGAGGCAGAGGGAGTAAGTAATCAGTAAGGGGATTTCCGAAAACAAATGGTCAAATTCTCAAAGTTTTTGTAAAGCAGCCTCTAAAAATGAGCTCAATTCGAAGAAGCTGTGTAAATCATTGTGATGTGTTTTGTTAAATTTGTGGGGAATATACTTTAAAAGAAAATAGGAAAAACATTACAGACTTTGTGAAACGTGCATACCTAGGATATCTTGGTGTTCAGCTTGGTGACCAAGGTAAAAAGTAGGCACCGCATGTTGTGTGTAAAACATGTACAGAACATCAGCGGTATTGAACTACAGGAAAAAGGAAAAGTTTAAAGTTTGGTGTGACAATGGTTTGGAGAGAACCTACAAACCATATTGACGACTGTTATTTTTGCATGCTAAATGTTTCGGGAATTAATCGTAACAATCGCCACAAATGGAAATATACAGATTTGCCTTCAGCTAGACACCCGGTACCCCATTCAGAAGAAATCCGATCCTAATATTTCAGACATTACGAGATGTATGTGAGGATAAATATGAGCAATGTGAACACATTCCTGATTCAATTGACAATATTGACAGTGACTACGAGGCAGTATAAACAAATCCTCAACTATTTAATCAAGATGAACTAAGCGACCTTGTTAGAGATTTGAACTTACTGAAGGAAGCATCTGAACTACTAGCTTCAAGGATGCATGAAAAGAATTTAATGGAGCAAGGTACAAAAATTAATTTTTATCCCACAATTGAAAAGGATCTGCTACCCCTCTTTACTCAAGAAGACAATCTTACATTTTGTTACGACGTTAGAAGTCTTCTGAAAGGAATGGGACTACCGCAATATGAAGCTAGTGATTGGCGTTTGTTCATTGATAGCTCCAAGCGTAGTTTAAAATGTGTTCTTCACAATCCTAACAAATTTGGCTCAATACCAATCGCTCATTCAACTGAAATGAAAGAAGAATATGATACAATAGTATTGGTCTTACAGAAGATAAAATACCAGGAACTTCGCTGAGTGATTTGTGTAGATTTAAAAATGGTGAACTTTCTTCTTGGGCAGCAATTTGGCAACACAAAATATCCTTGTTTCTTGTGTCTCTATAATAGCATGGACAGACAAACCACTGGATTAAGGAGGAATGGTCAAAGAGAGAAAACTTAATTATTGGGTAAAAACATTATTGCTGAGTCTTTGGTGAACGGGAGAAAATCACCTTACCGCCCCTTCATGTGAAACTAGGCTTAATGAAGCAATTTGTAAAGGTTCTTGACAAGGATGGACCATGCTTCGGCTACATAAGAATAAAAATGCCGCAGATAAGTATAGAAAAACTGGTAGTTTTGATGGGCCACAATACAGACAACTTACAAAGGAACCTGCTTTTGTCAAGCCATTGAATGAGATTGAAAAAAAACAGTTTGCTTTCATTTGTTTAGGTAACAAATTTTTTTCTGGGAAATTACAAGCGAGATAAATTATATTGAACTGGTAAACAATATTCTCACTAACTTTAAACCACTTGGATGTAATATTAGCATAAAAGTTCACTATACACAGTCACTTAGACTGTTTTCCTGAAAATTTAGGCGACACAAGTGAAAAACAAGGCGAATGATTTCACCAGGTATTCAAAACAATGTAAGATCGCTACCAAGGAAGATGGGATAAACATATGATGGCAGATTACTGCTGGTGCTTAAAACGAGACTGTTTTAACAAAGTGCACACAAGAAAATCGCGCAAAAGGAGCTTCCGTAGTGTTGAGTGACGTTTTTACGTCTTTTTTTCTTTAAATTGTTTTATTTCAGTAAAAAATGTTACTATTTGTATTCAATTGTATTGTAAAACTATTGTAATTGTAGGTGAATTAACATTCATATAAATAAATCAAGTCTTTATATTTTGTGGGTTTTATCATTTATGTAATATCATCATATATATGATATTGAACATTTTTTTACGTAAGTAACAACATATCTGTATCTTGAAAACTAGAGCTGATAGGAAAAAACTAATATCATATTTGGATTCAGCACCTCAATTATACTTGGAATCAGCTTTAAAACCTCCGGCACCAAAACCACTGTTGACCTGTGTAATCCTTATTTAAACCAAGCGCTACCAGCTTGCAGGGTACTCTGCTACCTGCTAGCATCCTGCGTCATATCAGCGCTCAAAGCCTCGCCCCAAGGTCACCTTACTTGCGGCAGTGGGAATCAGAACGACGTCACACGGAGTTTTCCCAGCATTCTTACTTAGCCATCGCATTTTCGCGCAATTGAAATTTTTCACTCATCATTTCATTGCAAAAAATAGATTTCGTCATTTAAAAATCTTAGAGCGTGAAATACACACTCCAGGAGTAATAATCTTTCGATTTAGGCAATAATAAAATAATAGGAAACCACCCTATTCCCATACCTATCCATTCGGCGTGCGGCGTAACTATGGGGGAGGGGGTTAGTGACTATATACCAAAAATAAGCTCATTATTTCATATCAACGTCAGGTTTTGGCTCAATCTTTTCAAATATTTAGCAGATTTACTAATTTTTCAACCCCACGGACATAAAATAATGGATTTAAAAAAGTTGGTGTTTCGTTTAGTTTTCCTCAATACGCGATTCGTGCTTCCTAACTTGGTTAAAATGATTAGGGTGGATTACGGAATTGGCGAGGCAGGTAGCCCAGCCGTATGTCTGTGTGAACGGAGTGGGAAGGTATGCTAATCCGCCAAGTCTCTCATGGGAAAAAAAGGACAGACAAAAAATGTGCCAAGACATTACAAAACACGTGTCGTAGCCAATAAAATGAATGTGGATAACAGAGTTTTCCTCTATATTTCCCCTATAATGAAAAATATTAAACATAGATCCCATCCCCAAAGCCTCAAAGAAATGGATAAATATTTGACACTTTTGTTTTCCCTGTTGTCATGGTTTCCTGTGGAATCACGAGTAAAACCCAAATTTTTAGTGCCAAAATAATGTAAAATTTATTTCCGGGCACATGTCTTTTTTTTTAATTACCGGACCTCCCGTTTGCCAGGGGGAGGGGGTCGCCTCCTTAGGCCTTCTTTCCCCTCCCCCACCCCAAAGCATATTCCTAGTTACGCTACTGCTATCGGCAATGTCATCATCACTAGTGTTGCCGCGAGACGAGACGAGACGAGACTTTCGCCAGTCTCGTCTCAGTCTCGTTTCCTGACCTCTGGTATCGTCTCAAGTCTCGTCTCGTGAACCCCAGTCTCGTCTCGGTCTCGAGTCTCGTACGAGACTCTCGTCTCGTCTCGTTTACCCCATAATAAATTTAGCGTCGTTTCCATTGCGTGCTTATTCGCTGAATCGAAGGTCTTAAAAATAGGAGAGCCATTAATAAAAATTGCAAACACATATTTATCTGGACACCAATTGAATCAAACTGGTGCTAAAAACATTGATTTTATTGATAATCAATGAATAAAATAGTAACATAAAACTAAAAAATTCTAAAAATGAAATGTAGACATAATCGTAATCGATCACCGAAAAAAATTCAACAAATTATATTCTCTTAAACATTGTTTGAACTTGATTATTATTAATACGTACTTACCATTTTCAGCGCCGATTACTTTTGCCTGCTCCCTGTATGCCGTGATTAGTAGCTGAAAAGTCTGTGGGGTTACTCAAAACACAGGTTCCTGGGCAGTTTTACATCTGTATCTTGTCTCGTATCTCTTTATGTTTATCTCACTCACTACACTTTTTCTTCTTTCAACCCTATATGTTTCAATTTGTGGGTTTTTTGAACAAAATATGCCATCTGGTCGATCGAGCACATTCCGTATCGGTATCCGAGAGCCGTCCTTTGTGCTGTTCTAAATTCTGTCCCGCTATAATTTTGTTCACTAAGATTCAAATATTCAATAATGGGCGAAATGTTATAGTGGTAAGGATCTTTTTTACAACTTCCTTCCTCTTTCTATCTACAAAACAGAGAAAGTTGGTGAGCAATGAAAACCTTTCCTTTCCCATTACATTGAGAAAAATTGAGTCTCGAATACATGTTTTCCGATAAAATACATTCTAAGGTTGGTTTCTTATTTATTCTCATCAATATGAGCAACCCTAGAAATAATTTTATTTCCACCAGAGTTGTGGGAACCCACTTTTAAAAGCGCATTTTTTGCTTTGGAATTTTCTTTGTAAATTTTAAAGAAACTATGCCACGTAGCGGTTTGTCTCTGTAACTATAATTGTAATTATTTCATCTTCGAAAAATAACTCCAATTCCAAGGATCCTTTTTACACGAATAGGCGATATTTCTTTTCAACTAAATCACACGCAAAGGTTACAGGCGTGCCTTCACAGCCGATATCTTCCCAATTGTTTTCTTGAAAATTCACAGAAAAATGAGATGTTATAAATCTTCGAACCTGGAGTCAAAGGAGTATCCAATTGAAACTTACGAAGTCGTATCAGAACATTCTGCACTCTTTTGTTCCAGAAAGTCAAGCACACACTGATCGGACCACTCACGAGAGCTAGCTAGCATGCTCAACTAAGAAGGGGTTCATGTACGGAAGGGGCCCAAGGCCTAAAAAAATAAAACCACCAAAGCAAACGTAAGCGTGAAAAAAACTCCAACCGTCAGCTTCCAACGTAATAAATAAGATACCAGATGCTGGCAGGCCTTCGAGGCTCCAAGAACTATTGAGTGACAATGCCTGGACGGTCCAAGCCTTCACTATAATTGCCTCGATGAAAGAGAAAGGAAAAGATGAGACAGAAGATGAGATGATAATGAACCACAGAGTAAGGCATTCAGCGTCCCCACATGGAACACACAATCGCTAAGAAAGCACATAAATCGGAGCGTAAGTGGAAGACTATCTTCCATGCGTGTCCACTAGACGCCGCTCCTAGATGAAGTATCCTGGCATCAGCTGGAAAAAATATTCTTAAAAAATTCGAGCACACAGAGGCAATTAATAGGCACAGAACGAAATCAGGCAGATATGTCTCACATATATACTCACTGGAAGTACATACATGGAAGATTAAGAGATAGGAATACCTAATGAAACTTTCAAACTCATACTGTGTGTCTTTCACGCTTGAGGCTTGGCATTCAGAAGACGCAGACGTTGGTTTTGCGCACGCTGAGTGAACAACCACGGGCATTTAAAGTCACGCTTGAGGGGTTAAATAACAATAATAGTACTCCCTCGTTTGCACCGGCGAAAAAATACCGGTATACTGGTACATTCGTAATTTATAAAATTTGTTAATAAGTTGAAAATAAACTTTCGTATTAATCTATTATAATTGTCAGGTGTTTCCGAAAATTAGATTATTATACAGGACGATTACACTGAAAAAGTCATTCACAGGCATTTATACGAAAATCCATCGGAAAACTTTATCGTAGGCTCGATAATCTAATTGTGGAACTGTGATAGCGATGTAGTTGTCAAAGGCAACGTTATACAAACGATTTCGGAGTACGCGTTTTAATTTTTGTTGTTTTCCTAGCGAATGATAAATTTGAAGTTCTCTCAGACAAGAGTCAGACACTGACAGCAGAACGTCTTCTTATTCAAACACCCGACGGTGGCAATACGACACAAACTTTGGCTACTTATACAACAACCACTCACTTGGTGCCCGAGAAAGCTTTTTTCATTTTAATTTCTGCTGTATTTATGTGTGTAAAAATATTTTTACACTTGTCTCATGTAAAGGTATAGTAGTTTTTACATCTCTAGAATAGGAATAAGTTATGCCTAAAATACTGCGATCGAATAAAATTAGATGTGTAGGTCACATTTCTGTTCAGTTTAGAAAAATATATACATTGTACGATTCAATAACATTGATTCTCTTGCCTTCTGTGGCTAAAAAATCTTTTATGGCCATAGTGATAAACAGTCAAAGCAGTGAAGCATGTAGCCATGGTCAAAACACGTAATAATTTTGAACTGGATATTTGGCTGAAATTCTCGTAAAATTACTTTGCAAGTCATATTTAATTCGAATATTTTCATTTATAATTGATACTTTAAGGTCATTTAACATACATGCAGAAAAAATCTAAATCATGTAATCAAATCGTCATGAATAGGTACTGTAAATTATGCCGTCATTGTTAATAGCTATGTTCTTCAAGATTATTTTCGCTTGTAATATTATCAACGCTCAATTACTTTAGTAGTTAGCTGATTGATAAAACATAAAATGACAAATCTGTCGAAGTACCTCTATACAAGTACCGGTATTTCTAGTATCGATAAGGTATTACCGCATTTAAATACTGCCAAGTACTACCGGACTCTCGGTACTACCTATGGGTATTTTTTCCTCAACCTCTGAGAGAGACCCTTTTGTTTTTCCACCTTGATGTCGAATGTGATTTGATTCTGGGAAAGTAGAAAATGGAACAACCGACTATTTACGTGAAGTGGAGATATCGGAGAGTAACCGGCTAAAGAAAAGGAAATATAACCCTCGAAAACCATGGTAAATGTGATATATATTATTGCAAAGGGCCTAAAGAAGGAGAGGAAAACTTGATCCCTCATTTCATCAGTTTTTATGGGAGGATATCGTTTATGCTAACAGTCTCTTATCTAGTCAGTCCCCTATTTTTTTATTATATATAATGTCAATAACAATCTTGCGGAGTTCTACAACTCTTACGTGGCAAAGTACATAAGAGGGAAGAGAGTAAATTTATGTCTAAGGGGTCCTACGAAACTAGGTGCCCCATTGCATCAGTAACTTCCAATGTGAAAGACAATGTGCATTTTTCACAAAGAACTAATGGACAAGAGCCGAGGAGAATTTACAAAAAAATTTGTTTTCTCAGAAAGGGATAAGGAATATATGAGGAAACGTGTATGGAGTTATCTGCAACATCCAAAAATAAACGTCATCGAATAGAGGGATCAGACAATCATTATAGACTCATTCGTGATTTCGTGATGCTCAAAGTGACGTAAAATTGTCCAACCACGATTCAATGAGTGATTTCCTTTCATTAGTAAAAATGAAACAAAGGTGGCGTGAAAATTAAGTGAAGGAAACTAGAGATCAAATGCTCAATGGGACGTGGCAGTCAGAAAAGTGGAATAGGTTCAAGCCTCTTCCTTTGGTCGTATGTGTAATCTTAGGAAATCAAACATCAAAATTGGCTGACGATGTTTTGCTTCCTTCCTTTAGAGGAATCTAGGCAACCGATTGGGGGAATGCCAATGAAAAATCTGCCATCAGGGAATATGAAAGATCAAGCAAAAATAGAGGTTTGCCCGGAGGTGTCTTTGTTGATTAAAATGCACTTTTTTGGCTGCTAGTCCTGATGGGATAATATTTGATGGCGAGGTCTTGGTCGTACAAATATTACTCCTGAGGAAGAAGTTGAAAATAAAAGTTACCTTTATGGAAATAAAAGAGGGAAATTATAAGCTACGCAGAAGAAGAAGATATTTCTACCAAGTGCAGACAGCTAGAAATATCTAATAAAAATATTTTGATTTTATTTGGTGGTATCCTCATGGTATTTTAATTGAATACCGAGGGAAAATCATTTTTGGGCCAAAGAAATGATGGTAAAATTAAAGGAGTTTTACGTGAGCTCTATGATGCGCAAACTATTCCAGAAGGCATCAGGTTATAGTAAATAATTGTACCGAGTTGATGTTTTTTCATTTGAACCAACAATTTCCTCTCAGATATTTATCCTTGCCTACACGCCTTCCGGAGACAAAATATGGTGACATATATATCCCTGTATATCGCGGTGCGGCCAACAGCAGCCTCCTGCCCTCGCCACAGGCTTTTTCCGGATTATCTCAAGTGTGGAATAACTGTGTAGGACACATTTTTTCACCATAAATTTTAAAAATTAATTGCAATTGTAACATATTTAAGTACGACTTTCTCTCCATAAGTTCTTACAATATGCAATACATTGAAATAATTATTAGCTAACATCCACGCGAGCCACATTGTTTTGCAATAACATGCGGGTGAAATGTTTCCGGACATAGCCTTAGAGATGGAACTCCAATAGGGTAATGAGATCGCAATACACGAAGGTACTAATACCACCTCGAAATACCCTCTACCGATTATGAACCGATTCGAAGTTTTTCTTTCAGAAAAGTTAAAATGCTGACGCACGACTTTCATTTTCTCCGAGTATCTTCAAATGAGTGAGATAAAAATTGAGGATACTATGACTCTTCAGCCTACTGAGATTTTAGTGCCGATGACAGCACCACAGACTTCCTAGTTAAGAAAAAAATGAAGTTGGCAGGATCCCAGGGGAGTTCAGCTTGAATAACTATATAAGAATTTTAATGAATATAATTATAAACACGTTTATGTCCCTTATGAAATTGAGGTAATTTAGGATTCCTCTCAGCTGTAATAAAAATTATACTGTCGTTGCAATCTTAGGAAAAATTTAGATATGAAGGGCGCAGTAATATTTATTACTGAAGTAATATAAACGTGAATTTTGTGATGGATTGCTACAAAAAAAAATGGTAGAAAGAAAAAGGAAACTGCAATTTACGAAAGCCATACACGATTTCTGGCGTTCTCGTTACGATCTATTATACTGTGCAGTATCGCTTACCGACGCGGAATAAGTCTCGTCATGCGTCCTAATTTTATATTTGTATAATGCAGTCTTTTGTTTACGATACACCGATGCTTTCACAAATGCAGAATGAGGAAAGACCTTTGAACCCTGAAGAAATCAAGAGGAAATAATTACAGGAATTACCCAAAGCAAAAGATACCGTCGAGGGGCTCACCACCCAACGTAACACATTTTTGCAACACAAGGCTGTGGCTCTCGAAAGTTTAGCCAGAACTTTTTTACATTAAAATAAGGCTCCAATTTTCCAAGTTAATTATCCCGGGAAACAAGGAAAAGTAGTCAGCCATTAACACTCCCTTACTTGGCTCCATAAGTGTCGCTCATGCATTTAGAAATCGGTTTTACAGCAAATATTCTAGTTTATAGTTTGATCATCTATCGAAAAGTTATTATTCAGCTGTATTTAAAATACAATGCTTAAGAAAAACGTAAAATGTATTTCGTCCTAACTGAAGGATATAGTTTTAGGCATAAACCTATAAACCTCTAGGCATAAAACTATACCAAATATTAATTAAGGACGTGTATCTAAATTTCGAGACTTTCGAGAGTCTCGTGGAAGTGGTATCGTCTCGTCTCGTCAAAAGGTGGTCTCGTCTCGAGTCTCGTCTCGAATTCTACCCTACGGTCTCGTCTCGAGTCTCGCGGCAACACTAATCATCACTGGTCAACATTCTTAAGATTGGTTCCACGCAGCTCTCCACTCAATAGGGTGGTTTCCTATTATTTATTTATTGCCTAAATCGAATGATTATTACACCTAGAGTTCGTATTTCACGCTTTTAGATTTTATATGACGATATCTATTTTTTCGCGATTAAATGAAAAGTGAAAATTTTCATGCGCGCGAAAACGCGACGGCTAAGTAAGAATTCTGGGAAAACTCTGTGTGACGTCGTTCTGGTTCCCGCTGCCGCAAGTGAGGTGACCTTGGGGCGAGGCTTTGAGCGCTGATACGACGCAGGATGCTAGAAGGTAGCAGAGTACCTTGCTAGCTGGTAGCGCTTGGTTTAAATAAGGATTATTATTTCCCTATCAAACGAAGGAAACTTTCCGACCCTAGACAATTTTAATACGTGATTATTAAGAGATGTTTCCCTGAGCTCTGTGACTCATGCGTGCATTGGTAATCTCAGACGATGTAAAATTCCTGTCTACTCGTATAGAAACTAGGTCCCTGCGACGTCACGTGGAGTGGCATCGCATGGGCACCAATCTGGTCTTTTTCAAATACGGTAAAACTTGACCATTGCCATACGTCTAAACTGGGATTTCTAAAACCAAATAATTTGTATATTATGAATACCGTAATGGTGGGTAACGAATCGCAATCAATGCTTTCCGTTTTCTTTGATGAAGGAAACTACCCTATTATGTTGATTTGTCTTCTTACCAATGTTTTTACGAGACTTCTCTCCTACTATTCTTAAGATTTCCTCATTGCTTACTCGGTGGATGAATTTGATTCTCATCATTCTTCTGTAGTACCACATTTCGATAGCCTCCAACCCATATTTCTCCGTTGCTGTCATTGTCCATGTCTCACTTTCGAAGAGAAGCATACATCTCTCTTGATTTATCGTTTCTGCCGGCCCTGGAAATACAGTGAGGTTGTTAAATGATGCTCTCCGTATCCCTCTCAAAGATATCTATTTATTACCAATTCCTCAAGCAATCTAAGATTAGCGCGTTGCTTCCGAATCTCCAGTGGCTCCCAGCATAATTCGTTTAACATGTGCGCAACGCAAAGAGATATTTATCGTTATCACTTACGCTTATAACATGTAAAGTTCCCTCCTATTGCGTAGAATTGGAGCAGAAAATATGGTAAAATCATCAAGGCACATTCTGCACTCGTCTCCGAAGTCTTGGTATCCCAGCATCACTTTTCAACGTCTTTAAAATAGACACCTATGTTTCCACGCGTAAGAATTCCGCACCCAAAGACGGTGGCGATATCACGCGGCGAAAAGTAGAATCCGACGGCTAATGGGACGCATTTCTTACCCGAAATGCAGCGAAATGCTCTCACATTGTATTTTCAAGAAGACCGAAGGCCGGAGTCGGACCTCGTATTTACTACGGAAACAAAAGAATATCGAGAAATGACTCCGCGCGATATCTTGGTGTGGCAATGGACAGAGAGCTGACGTGGTCGAAACATAATCACCAAACCGTGCAAAAAGCGACTGGAATACATGCCGCCCTCTTCCCATTGCTGAAAGCAAACTCACCGCTTCCATTAAAAACGAAACTTTTACTGCACAACGCTACAATAAAACCCATCTTAAGCTACGCATCGCCTGTCTGGCTTTACGCCGCTGCTTCTCATCTTAAATAAATCGTAACGGTTGAGAACAAAATAATTCGAAAAATCATCGGCACACTCTGGTTTGTAAAGAACCAAAATATTAGAAAAGATCTAAAGATCACACCCATTTTATCCAAACTCAAAACCTCACTAGAATTTTTTTCTATATCCTTCAAAGCCACCGAGAACTCTCTTTTAGTAAATTTATGGGACTACCTACCCCCATAGAAATCTAAGCATCGCCTTCCAAAATGTGCCATGAACCCCTCCCATATCCCCATCCCTTAATACCACGACTATTATTTACTAATATAATGCTACGACTCTTAATTAATCACCGTGACTTTATGTTCCTGAAATCATTTTTCTGCTAAATCCTCGGGTGACAGCTTTTAGCTGGGGACTGAGAATCAAACTGCCATGTGATACCTACCGTTGCGATCTTACCCGAACTTCCAATGTCGCACAGCCGAACCCCATCCCTCCAAATATTAACACCCGCAGTATTTTTTTCTCACTCGTATTGAGGAGTCTCAAAATGGAGGAAAAGCATTTCGGATAAATCGGCAACTTTTTCAGAAAAAATGACGAATTTATGCGATCAGCGATTCAGCCAAGCTCAACCAATCCACGGGTAAAATAATAATAATGCAAAATAAAAATATTTTTTCGTGAAAAAAAGTTTTATCGCGAACTAAAAAGAATGCATTAAGTTTAGTAAGAGCCTGACAGAGTATCTAAATAAATTTATTCATATACAACGAAAAACGTTGATCCCATTCTACACTAAAACACTCGATTTATACCTAACATCTTCTCATAATGAAACTACGAAATGTAGTGAACCAATGGCGTAATTAGGAACATGCTTTGGGGGGAGATGAGAGGGGGGGTGGTTTGGGGTGGTGACTCCCCCCTCCCCCTTTGCGAGGTTCGGGAAAATTGTTTTAAAATGACATCCCAGGAAATATATTTTACATCATTTTGGCACAAAAAAAATTAACTTTAAGCAGATACAGTTATTATAAGTCAAAACTAGACAATGGTTTTGAATATTTTTTCTCTGAGGCTTTGGGGGGGATCTATCCCTCCCAAAGTTACGCCACTGTAGTGAACTACAGTAAATTACATTTTCATGAACGCTGAGTAATTTTTTATGAAAATACAAAGATTAATTAGCTAGCATTAACCATAATTTTCCCCGTGTTCAGACAGATATCGTCACGAGAACGTTTACAAAAATGCGGATTTTGATATTCACTTCCTAGAAAATATGGCACAGAAAACCTATTATTTTGGGGTGCAACTATTAAAATATACTTAAAAATTTTCCATTAATTGTTCAATTCTCCGTATCTCGAAGCAGCACTGGATATGCCGGCACAATAGAAGTGATCCCTTTAATTCTCCCCTGCGTCCGCCTCACCCTTCACCCGAAGATGTCGCAGTCAGGGTGTGGGGGACGGAAAAGGGATCGCCAGGACGACTCGAAAACGATCCTGGCGCGAAGTGAAGCGTTAAATGGAAAGCGAGTGTTTGGAACGGAATGGGAGAGGAAAAAAAAGAAGGGAGGAATGCGGACGACGATGTTGTCGGCAATTAGAGAGAGAGGGTGGTAGAGGAGAAGAGAGCGATAGGACGTGGTGGGAGTCAGAAGGAATGATAATTTCGAGTCCGCCAGACCGGCCCATCATCCGCCGCGCCGCTTGTGTCCGCGGCTGTCCGCTGTTTCACGGTCGCAAATGCGCGCGCGCGGGAGTATCCCATGGCAACGCGAGTTAAACAGCCCGTTTCCTCCTGCCGCTCCGTGAAACCCCGTCTCCATATTTAACTTAACTCGGCGTAACTTGTCTTATTTTCAGTGCTGTATTTGGGCCGGTACGGCGTACCCCCTAAAATCCAAACTCGTTGTAAGCGTTCCGGTTAAACTACCTTTCTTATATATGTAAAAAAAAGATCCCTACTGTAAATTTTCCAACAGATTTCAGAAAGAAAAATCGAAATTGATCATTTACTTATTTATAGTTATCTCGTGGCATAACTTGGAACTGATATAAGAGTTGGAGTTTGACATTTCAATCGCGGCCGAATGTATTATACACATATTCAGATTGTGGCAATTTTTGGTGAATGCCGCCTAAATTTTTTTTCCCAACTACAGCACTGCTTATTTTTGTTTCTAATGAACATGTAATTAGGACTGACACAACGCATAATGATACAGGCGAGTTCAGGGACGTACTCAGGATCAAAAAAAGGGGGGGTAAGCCATGGTTGTTCACTTTGTAGGAAAAGATTTAAGCATTGAAAAGGTGAATGAAATCAGCATTTTAAGGAGACTGTAACAGCTCTTTGTTAGTTTCTAAAATTATTTGCTTAAAAAAATTATTTTGCTTCAAGATATTTTGCGAGTTTTGCTTCCAGGGGGGGGGGGGGCTGCTGCCCCCTCCTGCCCCTCACTGGGTGCGCCCATGGGCAAGTTTGCAACGATAGTACAGATGTTTTTACGTGCGTGGGTGTAAAAACAGCCATTCCTATTCGCGGAAACACTTTAAACTCATTAATTCCGAAATATAAATACACAGTTACATTAAAGCCTCTCCACACACACCATTCTCTGAATCCCCTACATGTTCATTTTCCTTTCCGATAACCACAGTTGCCATGGCTCTCGTTGATTCCTCCGCTACAATATACCGGGTGTTTATAAATGAAAATCGGGGTTTTAACGGTTTATAATATTAATTATATTATTCTTATAGTAATAAACTATATGTCAAATGAAACAGCAACTCAAACAGTTTTGTGTTTTAGCAACAATGCCTATTTGCGTGAAATGTTTCCGCCGCGATCCGCTAGAAAGCGGTAGTAGTAAAGACTAGTGAACAGAAAGCGTTTTGTGTTTACAGTTTGCAAATACTTAATTCGGTTGTGATCCTCCAATTGACAATAACATCCGGAGATAGTATCATCAGTTTGAAGATACAGGCTGCCTTTGTAAAGGGAAGAGCACGGGACGACCAAGAGTTAGCGAGTGAGAGAGTCGTTCACTCGTAGCCCAAAGAAATCAGTTCGGAAGGCTAGTCGTGAATTAGAAATTCCTGTGTCGACCGCTTGGAAAGTTTTAAGGAAACTCTTAAAACTACGCCCTTACCGTTCACAGTTATTACAGTCTCTAAAGCCTACAGACCACGCATTAGCTGCCAACCTCACCATGGAAATGTTCTTTCATGACGATGATTTTCTGGATCATGTTGTATCAAGTGATGAATCCAACTTCCACCTCAGTGGACATGTAAACACTCGTAATGAGCGAACCTGAGGTTACTATGCAACACACGTTGCACAGTAACTACAGATTCAGTCTTTGCAAACTGTAAAACACAAAACGATTTCTGTTCACTTGTCAATTTTGTTTGTCATTTCTTCGTTCAACTGCTGGTTTACCCGAGTGGTTTACAATCGTAACATACGACATTGGTGCATTGCTATTTTTTATTGCAGAATTATCGGTTCATCCTCGATGTAAATAATAAATATTCTGTTAATTCAAAATTTATTTGTAAAAAAATAATGGGATGCATGGCATTTTAAGACAAAAAGTTGAAAAAAGAATTCACAGAAAATGAGTGATAGTGGAATTACTCTACGGTTAAGGCTACCACACTAGTCCATTTGCAAATACAATCTGAACAGGTAGACCTTAACCTATATTGGTCTCAAAATGTGGAAATTATCAAGAGAAAAATCATGTAATATCATCAACAAACAATATGTCACTTGTTTATGCAATCTTACACTTATTACATTTAAATGGTGCACTTGAACACTAGATATTTTTCTCAAGTTCCCTTACTTCAATGTAACTTTGTAAAAGTTCAAAACATTTCAACTCTTCAAGGCACTGAAGTCCTGCAGTAGAGTCTCCACAGAGCTAAAATAAGGTTCACACTTTGGATCTCGCGGGATTTCAAATACTGCCCTCTGAATAAATTGCCAAATTTGGCTGGCCTCCGTTGGATATTGGGTATTCAATGCGTGAAACGCCTTGAATGTAATATCCACCGCCTTCAGTGGAGTCTCCACCTCGAAGAATTTGGGGCCAATAATTGAGAAAGACCGTTGGATTTCCTTCCAACAAGGTCCAACCACAGCTGCCACTGGCGGCAGTTGGCAGCCAAACTTCATCAGTCTATCTTTCCTCAGCTCGAGTTTCGTTTCCAATTCTTCAGTATTCTGCGGATGTAGTCCATTGACAAATATTGTTGAAAATAATTTTCCCACATCATAGTTAGTTCACATAATGATATTTTAAATTAATCTAGATAATAATATATCTAAATTCTCAATTAGAGAAAAAAGGCAATGAATGAAGAACGTAATGAACCGAAAGTGCTTACTTCCACGTGCAAAACAAAGGCTTCCTGTGCCTCCATTTTGGATGGTCTCCACTCTTTTACATATTTTGTCTGCTTCTTTGCATTGATAGACGGGAACACCCTACTAAAATTCAATAGAGCTAGAGATGTTCTTTCATCTGAAAGTGATAAAAAAGATGATATCAATGAAAATAGAATATCATATTCAGGCCTAGAAATCCCAACATTAATTAGCATCCACAATTTAGAATCTATTTTCATATACTCACCAGGAGAAGTGGCATCATCGAGTGCCTTTTTCAGCTCCCCTTTAACACAAACTCTCTCTAATATAAAGTTGCACAACTTGGGCCAAAGTGTATTCAAGCTCATAGAGCTTTGCGGAAATCTCAGACAAAAATCTTTCTCTAACTGTAAGAGTTTTAATTACGCATTAAATTTTTGCAAACTAAGGCAGCTTGTTAATAAAAATTTATATGTACGTTTTCACATAAAATACAACGTTGGATGACATACCAGCATGTATCCCTTATCCAATCTTAAAGCTGGATATTCCATCATGTAATCGTAAATAGAGTTTTCATCTTTTTGAAGGCAACTGTGTCTAATTTGGTGTGTATTCTCCCAGTATTCCAACACAGTTACCCACGGAACAGCATTACCTTTTAGCCACTGATGGAAGTCATCGTCCTCTTGATATTCTTTAACTCCTAACTCTGAAAATTTAATAAATAATTCACGCGGGTATTTATATTTTAACGATTTAAAATGACTGCCTGGAAAGATATTGAAAATTTCAAATGGCTCCAACATAAACCAACAGTTTCTGCTAAGAGTGAACTAACGCTTAGCCTTGTGTACTCTTCAAAGAACATATTACAATGAATTATTAATGAGATATGGGTTTCGACACTACAATTGACTAGTCATCTTATGGCTTCGAAGTTATGAATTCCCAGTCCTTGAAGGAGAATACTGTAAGCCATTGATTTATATATAAATGAATGCATTTTTAATTGACTTAACGAAAAAAAACTTGAGAAAAGCATCCTCTTTCAGTTGTAATAATAATAATAATAATATTAATAAGATGTCTTTATTCGGGCGAGGTTAAGACTATGAATTCCCCTCTTCCACCTAACCCCTCGATAGCGTCACTGCAAACATAATTAAAAACGGAAGATAAGCGTTTACAATACAAAATATATGCAATATACACTATTTGTGAAATGTCAAAAAAGATAAGCAAGTATATGTCAAAATTTTGTGTAAAAAAGGTATCTATTTTTATAAGAGTGTAGTATCCTTCTGCGAAAAAACCCACTGCAGGAAAACGCTCACACAAGAAGGGGGGCGTGAAAAACCTGCGAAAACCTACTGAGTGAAGGCTAATGTCATGTTACATGTAAGTTACGACAAACTCTGACTGTAACCTTTAATAACTATCAATCTTCACATCTCAACTCCATATTACCTTGATCGATACTGTCATGTGATCTTTTTGCACCCCTGTTACGCCCTCGTATAAGACCAAGCTTCGAATGACAGCGGCGGGTGTTATACCACTTGCAGTAAAGCTTCCCCTTCCCTGTTTCACAAACTCCTCTGGAATCGACAGATACCCAGCACCCCTGTAAAATGTATATATATATATCACTTGAGTATAGTTCAATAACATATAAAGATTTTATATAATAATTAGGCCACTCAAATGTTAGTCCCATACCAAAAATAAATAATTATTATAATAATCCTTGAACAAAGAGAAATGTGATGTAATAAGGAATAAAATTTTACACAAGGCGCGTGAAATAAATTTTAAAAGCAGTATTGGCTTGGAAAAGGTCTCATGATGGAAAATTTGGTACCCGTTGAATGCTGTAGAGGTAGATGAAATTGAGATTGTGTGGCGTTGGGAATATCGACATTTGGGTTGGAAGGTGACTGAAGGACTAAGTTTCTGATGTATTTGAGATCAAAACGACACCGGTAGAGTAAATGCGTGCGAAATTCACAGAATAATAACCTTGAGAACGTACTAGCTGGTAAAAGATAATTAATGAGGCTGAAGGGAAGGGGATAATATTGCTTAGGAGAAAATGAGGCATGACATGGAAGGAAATATAGGTCATCATGACAGTAGACTAAAGAATTAAACAGGGTAGAAGCATAGTAAATAAATAATTAAATTAATTAAGGTAAAATCAGTTATAAGCAACAACTAATGATTTTGATTTTATACATGACTAAAAATGAAACAAATATTCAAGAAGATTAATCACAAGAAATTGATATTTCAATGTTTTGTAATATTAGAGCTGATATCGATAAATATACTCGTGTTCAATACTAATAAGAAGAGCCAATCTAGAGGAAAATGGAATAATATATATGGTGTCCATTTTAAAGCAAAACTGGTCAATAACTATATCACCGCATTGATCAGCGAAATATAAAGGTTGGAGAAAAATTGTCTCACGTAATTTTAACCCTTGATAGCTGATAGCAGTAGGAACCAAAATTACCAATTATGTTTGGGTCGAAAAGGCACTATTTTTAAACTACAGAAACTTTAGCAGAAAGGAAAAAACTCAATTGGCCATATAATTCTCTCAAACGGCTCGTCCACCTTGCAAGTAAAAATTGTCACTGCGTTGGTGTGCGGGAAGGGGGAGAAATTCACCGCAGGGACCAAACACCAGCCTCTCAATCATAAAGCCCAAATCACACACACATTCACTCACAACAAACATACACAACAAGATACTTTGTGGGGGCAGTAGGGACCTCCACAAATTATTCTTGCTCCACAAAAAAACTGGGAATCCTCACAGGATAGGCCTGCTAGGGATAGCCAGTGATTTGCGGAAACACACATGCACTCAATAAGCAGTCACTCACACATTCACTCACCATTAAATGGCTTCAATCTTCCGGGAGAAAAAGTAGCTCCAAAGAGAACGTCGTCGAGGATCGGCGAGGGGACGAGAAACCACACGTATACGTATTTCATATATTTGCACACAGAAACTTTTAACCAAGTGCTCTGATTGGCAGTGAGTTTGCCGGATGCTCTGGACAAAAGATGACTCAATGAGATCGAATGCTTTGCCTGCATTTGCCTTCGTCCAGAGAATCCAGCAACAGGGCAAACTTGCGGCCATCAAAATATTTCCTTCTTGACGAAGAGATAGCTAAAGTTTTGTGTTAGTATAATGTCCATAGGTTTATTTGGCAATGTGTATTAAGATCATCACGAGGCTGCACTTACCTTGCTTTCAGTGGGGAAGAGTTCCACAATCTTATTTGCCAAATAGTTCAGTCTATCAGGTGAGAGTCTGCAAAGCAATCAAAGGGAAACCAATATTATTTAAATGCATATTCCCAAATTACAATTTGTGATAATTCTCATTTTAATTTATTTAAAGGCATTTAATATTATTTAAGACAAACAGCAAGTGTAATAACGAAATTGTGAATACCCTCATCACATTTTTAGCATGCCTAAAATAAACAATTAATTGGTAAATACCTCTTATCAAGATTATCTCTCAGCTCATGGGCAATGATTCGCCCAGCCAGGAGATCTCGTGCTCTCTTATCTAAATGGCCCTTCGCTTTGAATGTCCCAAGAACAACATTCCCTTCACTCGACGAGCTAAGAAGTCTTTCAAGATCCTAACGAAAGCGAAAAGGCTATCACATGAAACCATATCTGTATAGTAACCAATAAAATAAATGCAAATTCATATCATGATGTCGTGGAAAATCATTTAAGTGACACGCATACAATGTGAATGCGTCATTTTAAAAACTGGCCACAGGATAAGGGGATCTAAAACTCACCAATTCCTCCTCAAAATTCTGTTTACTAGCTGCCGCTCCACTTTGAGGAAAATGTTTTTTAACTAGAATTTCTGCTCTAGGTTCTTCAGAGTGACAGTTAGAGATATCTTTAGAACTTCCTGAAAAAAATGGATTTAAACGTCGATTAATTTCAAAAGATGCAGCGATCTAATGAAATAAGTGGGACATCAGATGAAATGAAAAACACGCGTTTCAGTATTGCTAAAGCAAACGCTTACAAGATGAAAGATTTAACGCAATTTTAGCAAAGGCACACGCAATAAATACGAAATGCCATCACTGATAATCGAGATATAACACAAAAAATTAATATCTATATAAAGCCAACGCGTTAGTTGCATTAAATAACATAACATATTAGGATTAGCTGGAAGTCTTGGCATAATAGGCCAAAGCGAGATTGAAATCCATCATAACCGAGAATAAATGCAAAAAGTTAATTAATAAAGATACCACAAATGCGATTTGACTTGTTATGGCTGCCTTCTTTTACATCCACCAATGGAGTTGCAGGAACCTCTGAAATATGTGAAGCACTTTCCTGAAAGTAAACGTATGCGTTACAATTGGTTATGTGAGGCTGATTTCTGAAACATCGAATTTTTGAAACTAGAGCTTTCACAAATCTAACAAATAAAATACCAACCGTGTCTTTCCTTAATTCGCTCCGTAATTTCAATCTAAACCTCAGCCTGTCCCCAGCTAAAGGAATCAGGAGTTCCAACGTCCGATCATCTATGAACTCCAATAAATCTTCTGTTATGCGTTGCTCTAAAGAAACCAAAAGTTAATTACGACAGATTAGTAATTGAATGGGTTAACAAATAACGGAATAATACTTCAATTAACAAGGAAATAAGGTTACCTAAACCCGCATTCCAATACCATTCAATGTGAGGTGCATTCAAGTTGTAAGGCCTCCGATTTTTTAAAACTAACAACACACCCGAAAACAATGGTACTTCTCGACGTAATCTCCCTGCAGAAATACATTTTTTTCATAACATCGACGCCATGATTCTATGGCCGCGGCCAAGGTTCCTATAGGAGTCTGTTTTGACTACAGGAAAATCGCTTAAGCAATAGGAGCATGGCGGTGAATATGCAGTCGCAGAGAGTCTGTCATCGTTGGAAACAGCCAAAATTGGCTAGAAGCCTGGTCACGTGAGTAGGGAACATGATAAATCACTAGAACGTTGTTTTCGCGAAGAAATTCTTGAGTAACGCAAGATCGATGTTGTCTTGGTGAAACAGCACGCGCGCACACTGTGTATGATGAAGAGATCCTTGCTTTAGGATGGGAGAGAGGAAAAGTGTTGTTCTATATAAACGGTAGGGTCATATTAGTTCGATCATGCCCGTACGAGTACACAAAATATATGCTGTTAATAAAGAAAATTTCTAATTTTTTTACGTTTCTGTGCATTTTAATAGCGGTGATTGTATAAAAAACGTGATTTATCTATTTATGTTGCTTACCTCGAATATTTCAGACATGACTGGTGCAGAATCGGCTTTAAAAAAAACATTTAAATCACGTCATTTATCGCCGAAAGAGCGTACATAGAGGGTAAGTGTTGCGGGTTGCCTACGCTAAACATAAATGGTCCTGGAGCCACCGTAGGATGTCAACCTACAGGAACAAATTTTTTTCTCTGCTCAGTTGGCACCTCGGGCTACATTTTGTAATATGTTGGATTCTGACTTTCGAAAAAAAGTTTGATGACCGCCCCTAGTGCACAGCCTTTTCCGTTGCAGCGAAGTTTCAGTGCTTTTTCAGGTCTTCATGTGGACTTGAGTTCACAGAGCCCACGGAAACACCAATACTGGAGGCACACTGCAACACGGTCTTTGGGTGATCCCCCACAACAATTCTTCTCCTCGATCATGACGTCAGACCGGATTGAGCGAGGCAAAGACTGTTCTGGTTCGTAGTCACATGATGTTCTGCCTTCATTAAACTGTTGAACCCACGAACGCGCTTTTGAAACATCCAGAACTCCATCACCACATGCCTCATTGTCGATGTGTCGATGAATTTCAATCGGTTTCGCACACGCAAATTTAGAAAATGAATTATTTTATGCTCTTCGTGTGAGGGATACGTCATTTCATTTACTAAAAAACTTCTCACTGTCGATGTTGCCGAAAGAGTTTTATCGATCTTTTTAGTGAAACCATCTCCGTCACATATTATCACAAAGAGTTCACTTTCATTTTAAAACAATACACGTTTCCGTTTTCATCCAGTCTTGAGAAAAAGAAACGCGGGCCTTGGAACTTGAAAGCACCTCGTACATGATGTAGGTACATCACATTCTGAGTTAACTTAAGCCAAGAGCAAATTAAATTCGAGGTTACCTTGAAAACTCTTTATGACCTCCTCACCAAGTCCCCACCTCCTTAACTTATCCGCGAGATTTCCGCTCATCTTTATGCACTTTGAAATAAAAAAAACAATCAATGAATCTAGATATTACATCATAACACGATCCCCTTATTTTGTACGAACATATATTGTTTGCCTTTCTCCGGTTATTGAAAATCGTCTGTAATTTACAGTAAAATTTCTAATCCTGCTAAGGGCCTGTTTACACGATTCATTTACACGTACGAGTTAATGTGCGAATCCATGAATGATTTTGGTGGAACATGTACGGATTCGTGAACAAAATTAAAACAGGTTCCATTTTCTGTGCATACATTCGCACAAGTTGGGTGGTTACACGGTGAATTTTCGTGTTCATTCGCGCGTTCATACATTTAGACATTAACTAGTACTTGTTAATGTACCGCGTAAACAGGCCTTAAGCGGTGCACTGCACATGAAAATAATTTTTATTGCGATCAACAATAAGCTTTCGAAGTTTGAATTGATGCCACGCAAATAGAAAAGCTTCAATAATGGTACTGCCATGCACAAAAAAGTATGTTGAACCGACGCATAAGGCTTCTTGCACACGCTCAGATTTTGGACGGTGAAAAAAAAACCGGCCGATATTTTATCAGTGGAGCGCTATTTGATACGCCGGATTTTAACCGAACAAACGATTACTTGCTTGGTTGTGGTGATTCACTGCGGGAATTGCCGACTGACTTCATATCGGTATCGGTGCGTGGTCGGTCAGTGTGCACGCTCACACGTCCTCCAATTGTTTACCAATGGAAAATGGACGGCCGATATTATGCCGGCCGTCCAAAATCGATGTGTGTGCAAGGAGCCAAACCTTTATTTCCCCTAAACATTCACCGGAGCACAGTTACGTTAAATCCAAAAATAATACACGCACCAAATACTCACGGTGCACGATGATTATCACACACAGATAAAAGTTCTCCTTACTCCCACCACATACAGCGCAAATGGAAGGATGAGGATGACTTCCGAGCTTCTCAGACTTCCGACTTGCAGTGAGAATATAAGTTGCTGTTGGCACCTTCCCCAAGCTCTAGCAGCAAATCGCGTTTGTCAGCATGGCGCAGCACAGCTCACCACGTCGTTGTCTACCCTGGCGTCAGCTCTACCTTGAATTCGCATCGCGAGCAATGTTCATTCGTTCGCAGCGCAACCGCATTGATCCCGCTTACAATTCCGAGTTGCTCCGCCAGATGCCACACTCGCTGCGGAAGCAAATACATTCGTTATTTCGGCTTTCAGTTGTTGGTTCATCAAAGGAGTTTGCGATCGTAACGTACGATATCGTGGCGCTTGTGTTCGTTATTGCAGCAAATCATTGGTACTCATGACGAAGTTTCCGCTGAATGCGTAATGCCATTTTTGCTGTATCTATATAATAAATTTTCAATTTTTTTCGGGTGATGCATCATTTATTTGTAACAAAAAATCATAGATTGCATGGCATTTTACGTCAGAAACTAGAAAACAATGAAAATAAATATACACGAAAGACAATTGCGATCAATAATAAGATTCAATAGCTTAATTCACAAACGATTTTGTTAGAGTCATATATTCAAGGGTACGGATAACGTTTGCACGGGTAGCGAGATTTATCGGCGATAAAATATTATTTGTTATTTTTCGCAATTGATTTGTCTTCCCGGCAAATTCTGAACTAGAAAATGAGTGTTTGTACGAATTGAAAAAATATTTTTCAGAGTACAATCGCAGTTGGCGACCATGCGTTCCGATTGCCTGAACGACGGTGGATAACATAGATGGCTTCAGTGACGAGAAAAGGAACGGAAAAAGGGACGAACAGAGTGATGGAGAAAGGGATGAGATTTCCATCCCTGGAGCCATAGCAGAAAATGATTGCGTGAAACTGTCATTTTTTCCCATCATTGGAGCTATCATTCTGAAGAGACGGAAAGAGTGATCTCATTATTCAGGCTTTAGAGTGGCGGTCATTAAAAAAATGCAACGAGAACATGACAATGATAGCACAAAAAATATAAATAGATGTAAACGGACTTTTTATATTTATACTTCGCTACTTTCTCTCACCTCTCCATTTCTAATGACACGCGGCCCTGTCCTCTCTATTCTTCTCCACCCCCTTGGCCTTCCCGTTTCCATGGTTATTTCCCCGGTGTCGTTATTACACAACTCTCCATTTCTAGAGTCCTCCTTCTACCCGTATCTCTTTAGTTGTGTCTTTTCTTACTCTCTATACACTGCATGCCTGTTTCCCACCCTTCCCCAAATCCTCCCCCACCCCTTCCTCAAAGGTATCCATGCGATGTTCTCATGTAGTACCTCCTACAATGTCTTGTAGGAGGCACCACAGCCTCACATAATGTCTTGTAGCAGATGGTGGCTCTGTGAGCCGAAACGCGTCGTACGCATTAAATTACTGTGGAGAAGTACATACAACCAGGGGCGCAGCGAAGACTTAAGGCTAGGGGGGGGTGGGGGTTTAGGCACAAATAATACTTCGTGGTGTGGGGGTATTGCATACCCACCAGGGTAAGCGGGAGTTGCGGGGGGGGCTCCTCCAGAAAATTTTTACGATTAATGGTTCAAATGGCGAGTTTTATGGCTTTCTGAGGGATATTTAATTAATCCTAACACTATTCTATAAGTAATACTGATCCAAATAAGTAAAATGGATTAAACTTAAAAATTTCTCTGAGCTCTGGGGGGGGGGGTTTTACCCCCTAAACTCCCCCTCGCTGCGCCACTGAGTACAATTACCTTTCACTTCAATGTAAAAATAGCGATACACATCTTAGCTTATAACGTTTTTACCACGACATTTTAATGCAACGAAGTGAATAATGACGTCTTTTGTCTCCTCCATGCGACTTTCGAATGAGGAAATGGAAATAAAAGGAAGACTGAAGGAGCCCCGCCACATGATCTCATTCACACAACATCTGCCCACGAAAAAAGTTTAATGCGTGATGTGCCTAGTAAATATTTTCCACTCCGAAATCCGAACAAAAAAGTTCACCGCAATTGGGCTTAATTAAACTGAGCTAATCGCATGGTCGGCGCCATGCACGATGAAACATGCCGGTGGCTATCATGCTGTCATTTAAAAATTCCACTCCTTTCAACGCCTCTGACAACATTTCGGAGGAAAAGAGAACTAATAAAATTACGTCACTTTCAAACAAGCAAGTTTTCGGAGGGGTCGGCCAGGATTACATACGCGGAAAAATTATCCCGACGTTCCAAGTGAGCAGGCCATTCAGATCGAGAGCCGCTTGGGGTCGAAATAATCTTCTCCACCCGCAAAAAAAAGTCGTTCAAGTCGTTCCCTTCACAATGTCTACGCTGGTGAAGCCAAAGAGAGTATAAAAATTTAAAAAAAAAGAGGTTTAAAAAAAAAAAAACGGAAAATTTGCGTGTCCAGAGGACATAAGCGTCCTGTGGAGGCGGCTTTTCAAAAGCGTTGGATTCTTGCGTCACTCGACTGCATTCAGATCACTGTGGAAACAGAGCGGGAATTTGTTCCCGACAAACTTTTGACGTAAATGAAAGGAAGAAAATTAAGGATTAAAAAAATGGGAAAAGCCAACCGATTCGACCACTTTCGACGAAATTTTTTGCACGCGAGCATTACGCCCCATACGATGGACAAGCGAGCCTTGCAGAAACGCATCCCTTGTCGCTTAAATGTTATTTTTCGTGACGCATCACTCAAGCAATCATCTTAAGCGTAAAGCGTTAAGTAAAGGCCGGTTCATATAATTTTTAAAATATACATATTTTTCTACACTGATCCGTTTCCAACCACTTCTCCTCTTAATTTTCACTCCTGTGAAATAGCAAAGTTACTCAACCAGTTTCTCCAGCGCAAACTTCGTTCATAAAAGAGGCTCCGCCCACCTTCGCTCTGTATAATCGGTGTAGGGTTTGGTCGACTTTGAATTAAAGGGAAAATTATTATTATGAGACTTTGAATCACGCAGGTCTGACGTCAGTTTTTTTCGTGCGCTTAGTAAGCGTGTTTTGTAAGTTCAAAAACTGTGAATCGTGGCAGAGGCACTTCGGAATTAAATTTAACGGGTTTACAATATGGAATTGAGAATTAAAATCCGGAAAAGAAATCGAAGCAGCTAAGAAACAGCTCCACTTAATTTCAATATCTTTTGTAGTGGCATTTTGCTGTTGTGGTTCCGCAGAAGAATCATAGATGGCGTCCAGTCTTTGCTAATATTTTCTACGAACTCGAAATTAGCCCCGAACCTTTGAACCTATTTTTTTCATTAATCCCAATGTATATCTATGGCTAATTTTTTTTAACAAATCAGCTTTTTGTTGGGGACAAAATTTTCAATATCTTCCCGGCCCCTTCCGCTGCGCAAAATATCGCAGAAGCATTATGTTCCTCTATTTTGCGTTCGTTGAATGGGATGCTATCCAATGTAACTAGTGAAGAGAACATGTCTTCGGCCAATCAGGCTTGAGGTATAGTCTGGTTCGAGTTTCTCTTTTTGCGCGCCTTTTGGGTTGATCCTCTTGACATGTCAGCACAGAAAACGCTTAATAGAGACAAAACCTACAACAATTCACTCTTAAATTAACCCGATCGAAGTGTCAAGGTTTCCAAGTCAATAAGATTGGGGAGACGGGCACCACAGATTCTGAGGGATCGAACGGGAAAAAACAATAGAACCGTGAGTTATAGATTTTTTTAAAATATATAAATTATAATACGATCAACCTTTTGAGAACGGTGCTGATAGAAGCACGAATAACTTCCTCCACCATAAATAAAGCCCCCCAACATGCTCTGATTCATCAGCATTAATTTTTAAAATGAAAATCGCTTTAAACTCAAAAAATCTGAAAATTTTAGTAAAGGTTGGAGCGAACCCACAACTGCCCACGGTACATGCGGTGGAACTTTTCACTTCGGAATGGTTAAATAGATATGCAATTTCCAATTTCATTGTGGTAAACTGTCCACTAGTTTTATCAGCTGTCACTGGGCCTTCTTAACTTATTGAGGTAGGTATGACCAGGTCATAAATCGATGAATTTTCTGCCATTGGACATGCAATTAGTTTAAGAAAATCCATCTCACCACTGATTAGTCGTCGTAAAATCTGAAGTAGGGCAATAATTTATCAGTAATGTGCTATTTGTATTTGAAGCTACTTTAGAAAGGGAAAAACAGAATTGGCTTGGAATATATTCTGAAGTGAATGGGTTTGGATATGGATATAACGATTAATATCTCAGTCATAATACATGTATATTAAACAATAATAATTCATATAAACATATAGATTAAAATATCTCATGATATAATTTCTACTACAAAGTAGAGTCACATGATTTCTATGTTGATAACTGGGTTTATAAGAGGAGTTAAAACTTACAGAAAAATATAACCCCTCCGATATCTTTTAATGTTGCCTATAGAAACGTTTCAAGAATATCAACACAAAACGATAGCTATAAAACAGTTCCTACTACGACGTTCGACTTTCCACTTTATATAATTGTCGGAATGCAATCAATGCATCACCATCGTATGGGTTGCGCTGCGCAATCGATGGAATAGGGTGGTTTCATCCTTCAAAAGCAACTATTGAGAAACTCGAGGAAATGATTGCCTATTAACTGATAGTCGATTAACGTAAGCTCGAAGGAAGCGATCCCGGTGACTTCCATATAATTCCGTGAAAACTTTTAATTATTATGGATAATCTCTGGTACTCTTCAGGTACCAATGAAGCGGTTTAGGCTTGTCAAACGACACCCAGTCCGTTTGAATTAAATTATCCTGAATAGAACAAAAACAAAACGCGAAGCGCCAAGCGACCTCATTCCAGAGCCCCCTCTTTTTATCCGGTGGAAATATTTCAGTTATTTCAGCCGGCTCTTTCATTTTCACAGCGGAATTGTATGCAATGGTTCTTTTCCCTAATCTTCTTTTTATCTAATTAAAAATGATTCAAGAGGCCTGCCTGCGAGTCCGCGTTACCAAGCGATTAACTTAAAAAAGCGGTGTGGAAAAATTCAATGGAATTTAATGTGGCATTAATTATTTATTTCGATGACTTCCCACGTCAACACTAAGTTAATTCTTGCAGTTATGCAAGGGCACGTATTTCAATTTATAAAAATATACGCTGAGTTAGAATACTTATTTTTTTAATCCCAACAGTTACTTCTGTGAATTTTGAATTCCGCGAATATTCGTAGACGTTAACATCAGCGGAAATAAATGCAGAGGTGCGGATATTTTGAGAGGCTATCTTTAGATTGCTATCGGCAATATGTTATCTTGGGTCAACTCGCTGTTATCCCGATGCAGAAGAAAATTTCGTGATTGAACTTGGAGTATCTTCACTCAAACACAAACAAATTCAGGGGACGTAATTTTTCATACTTCCTGAAACAATTTTTACTTGATACTGTCATTAATAAGCTTTATACCGGTCTATTTTTACCAAAGAATTGCATGCTCGAAAATAAATCAAGGAAACACTAATTTCAGTGCGTAACTGTGTTATGAATTAAATAAATTCGAAATAATAAATTCAGATTAACGTAATATCGATTGTCAACGAGTCCACCTCGCGGAAATTTGTCATAAAGACAAATTAATTTCCCTTACTTATTATTATCCTCAACAGTTTTAAAAGTACTTTACACGTCATTTTCACGAGCCTTCATAAGGGAAGAGCAGTAACTCTGACAAAAATCTATAGTTTGAAAGGGTAGGTGGGGTAATATGTAAGAAAAGAATTGGGGTATGCTGACGAGACATTCTAGACAAACGCCACAGGAGATACGAGGGAATGAACTGAATGAATGAATGCATAAATTAGTCTCATTCTTCGACTCTCTTCGTAGTACCTGGAGAGACTTTGTGCCAGTAGATGTGTCAAGCAACATTCATCCTGTCACTGATAGTTCTAATGAACACGAATGACACCAAAAATTATAAACATGTAATACGTATTCGGGGAAACGACACAATTACACAACCTCCTGATTTCAGGACACGTGAAATTGAAGTTTAAAACCATATTACGATATAATAATATGATTTTAAAAATATCTCCAAATAAGAAACTTATTTTATACTGGAACTGGCATGGAATAATTTGATGAGACAACCAAGAGATTTCTACTTCTTTAGATCTTCGAATTGCAACTTTTACTTTCTTGGGAAAAAACGGTTTTTTTTCAATTGTATACAGGCGAGAATCCCATTACATCATGAAAAAAATGCTAAATAAATTGATAAAATGGAATGGAATACAAAATGTAAGAGGTGATGGAGCGTCAATCACACGAATTTGAAATTTCATTTCGACCTTGAAAGCCGTTCACGATGAAAAAAAATCGCCTGTCCATCTGTCTTTCAATATTTAACAAGAGTCAGGAGAGGTAGAATCCAATCACGTATAAATATTTCCAGCAGTTAAAGGAGATCTTTTTCAAATAGAAACAACGCCTTTAAACTTATCGTAATTACATTTCATTAGAAGATTGTTTTAATACTGTATCAAAGCGTAGATATTTAAGAAAATAACATTTACGCCACATACTACCTAGACACGAAGAAACATAGATCCAGATCGTCCCATGGCTTGTTTTTATTAATTAATAGGAAATATATTAGACAATGGACATGAGGATCACTTGTGGTCAAAACCTTTCGACCCATCGGTCTCCTTCGTCTTGATAAAATGCCAAAGAAAACGGTGGATCCCACGTGCGTGGCTCGTCAATGTAAATCGCATGATAAATGAAATATTCCTTTTTTCTTAAACTCTTGTTTATATTTAAATATGAACGCTCGAGGTTGAGGGCATTTGTAAAGCACATATTTGCCGTTTTGGCGATTTATTTTTCATTTTCAAGGCTTGCTATATAAAAATGTGAGTGGTAAAATAAATAAAAAAGAAGTCAAATATAAAAAAATTAATTTTACAGAGAAAAAAATTATGAAAATCCAAAAAAATAGTTTAGAATACAAAAAAAGAAAACAAATTGAAAAAAAATTAATTCCATATACTTAAGATGTAGAGTCTTAGTTTGTTTATTAGTAGGTTGCTGTGCTCCAATATTGTGCTTGTATTTAGATCAATTTATGTTATTAATTTTTTCATTATTTCAATTATTTAATTGGATTTTTTGCGCCGTAAAATTATTTTCTATATTACACCAATTTTTTATAAATTGTACCTCTAATCTTTTCATAAAGTAAGCCTTAAAAATGGAAAATTAATTTCCGAAACGTCAGCATATATGTTTCTCATCGATTCCCGAAACGTCAGGAGTTCATATTTAAATTTAAATGAAAGATACTTAACTATACAAACACCTAGTACTACAACCAATTGTATTTTACTTGGAGTTTTGACTGCAATAGGGACAACTATATAAAGGTTTGTCCCAAAACAAAATTATGCCACGTGGAGGCATCGTAACAAAAAGGCGTGAAGACGGAACGATTCGTTAAGCTCGGGGACTGATAAGATATTCAATCAAGCGAATGCAAAGTGCCGGTTATGACTTCGCAGGAAACTCATACGGCGAACTATGCATGATAGGGACGAGCGGAATAGAGTACGAAGAAACGATAACGGTTACGCCGAAAACGCACACGCCTACCACCAGAAACGTGAAAAATAGAGTATGAAAGAGGAACAGATGGGGATTCTAGGAGAAGGGTCCTTGTAGTTTTTACCCCACAATCCGCGTGGATACCGAGAGAGGCCGTCACTTTCTCGTTACTCACGTTATCCCATTTTAAACATTCTAATAAGTACATCATCGAAACGAACCGAGATTGCGTTAAGAACATGAATAGTTTCCCGGCCATTGAATACATCGGCGAAACCAACGTCAAGCATTCCATGATTCAAAAATCCATTTATCTAACAAGCAATAATTCGAATGAGAGTCCAATCCAAAAACACGCCAAAAATCCTCACGACGAAAACTGTTATGCAAAAGAACTGGTATCTATAGGAACACTAGGGCGGATCGCAAAAATCGATTTTTTTCAAATCCATCTGGCCCAATGAAAAAAATTTGTGGGACCGATCAAAAATAAGGCCTGAAAATTTTGAGACCTGTACGTGAACCCCTGACCCTCGCTCAAATGCAATTTAGGGGGGGAGGGTCAAAATTCGAAAAATACAATATTTTATGGTCATTCCCTATAGATTTTGCCGAGTTCCTGCCCTTCTAAGGCAAACATTTCGTGGATTTTGACGTATCTGCCACCGTTTAGCCACAAAACGCCTAATTTGAGTCCTCATCCGCGAAGAAAATATTCCAACGCCCACGCAGCGTCGCGGATACCAGAGCCGCAGGCCGATCCCTTCCCCTCCACGCTCGCTTCTCCCCCTCCCACGCCTCTAATACAGCAAAATTCATCCCGCGCATGCTGCTAGGAGGTCGTTTGTCTTTGATAATATAAATCAGAAGATGGTAGAAGGTAAAAAGCGATGCGTAGTGAGACGACTTGTCCCTTATTTGGCGCCTCGTCGGCGTTAAACAAATCGATGTTACCAACTTTTAGAGAAGTTATGAAATAATTTTAGACCTGCGCACGCAGGAAAGGAGACTACGGTCTATGAAGACGCCTCTCGAGTGGCTATGAAGGTTTGGAAACTTAGGTTATGCATTTCTATTACGGTATTTTCCGACAGCTGTGACTAAATGGATTTAGCGGTACCACAGGAAGTACTAAAACTTATGGAAAATCCTAATAGGCCAAAAGTGGGTTTTTTTGAAGTATAAGACTCAAACAATTTTAAAGGAACATTTTAAATTATGCGATATTTTTGCGTGTAAGAGCATGGAGGAGCATAAGTATTTTGAGAGACAATCTGACGAAAAGAAAGATGATGGCTGCTGGATTGAACCCTAAAGAAGCTCGACAACTGAGGAAAAAAGGGAATCAAAGGAGAACGTTGAGTCATCATCGTATCATCGTCAATTCTTGTACGGGAAAATAGTATCAAAAATTTTCTTCATCAATTCATCCGAAGAAAATTAAACTGGCGAGAAATTAGCCGATTTGTATATCTACTTTCCTCATGAAATAAACATTAAGGACTATAACCTCAAATTGGAACTTCTTCGGGGAAAATGCGTCTGCCAACTGTGATAGAGGTATATGCAAGAACCAAGAAACAGCAATGCTCGTTCCCGCAACTTTAGCTGACGCAAAAGTCATAACTTCGTAAGATACATAAAAGCTAGTGTATCAGAATTACTTACGTATACAGAAAAAGATGCTAATTCCTGTAAATAAGAAAAGAGGGGTGTCATCAAAGGGTTCCATTTTATTGGAATGAAAGACTATACTCTTGTCTGATGAAAAAAGGCAAGTGGACTTATCAATAGAAGTTTAGAGGGGAATGTGTGGTGTTAGCTGAAGAAACAGGGTCCCACTTTTGGAGGTTTGCCTCCCCCGTCGGAGGATTAGCAAAAG
The DNA here is from genome assembly GCF_921293095.1 of Ischnura elegans. Classification (NCBI taxonomy): domain Eukaryota; kingdom Metazoa; phylum Arthropoda; class Insecta; order Odonata; family Coenagrionidae; genus Ischnura; species Ischnura elegans. The sequence goes on along the minus strand of NC_060254.1, from coordinate 110,564,309 downwards.
TTATAAAATCTGCGATTATCGATTCCTTTCCGAGTGAATATTAGGTACACAGAATTAAAAAGGATTTGATTATGATGGTACCAAGCGAATACCGCCCAAAAAGGAGGCATCATCCCTTTGCTATAAGCATAATTCCAACATCCCTTGCAGTGTGGGTAAACTCTTCTCGGGATTCCCACCGGGTTAATTTTTCCATAATGGCCAACATTTCAAGCTCCGACCGAGGGCTCATCCTAAGGGATAAATTTTGTTGAACCCCGAAAAGAGTTTACCCACATCATTCGCCGGGAAAGCATCAAATCGTATTTCATCCCTTACAGTGGTCTATTTGCTAATTGCACTATGTTGACTTGGATTTGCGACATAAACGTTGGGAGGGTAATCTAGGGACCCAATTTGCGTTTCTGCAAGGATGCGTTTGGTGACCAATCCGAGATTTTTTTAATTGCTGGATTTTAATATCGACATAAAGGCTGATGATATATTGGAGAGAGACTCCGGTTCCTTCGGCTATATCTGAGCTTAGCGCTGTGGAATTTAAAAATCTATTGATGAAAGTTCAAATTTTAAATTTCAATATTCTTTTTATTATACATATGGACGAGAGATTCGCGAAAGAATTTACCAAAACTTTGTTGAAAGCAGTAAAAGACGAGGAATGACACTAACATAAGAAATACAGACTGGAAAGCAGGTAATTGAGTAATTCCTTCGTGATTGTTCCTCACTGGACGATGCTGATACATCAAATATTAGTAAGACTAACGAAGAAAGACGCACTTGGTGTGAATTTTGTTGCATCTGGGGCGTTCGAGAGGAGATCGGGGAGGGTACGCCGGCGGCCTTCACCCTTATTCATCCATTTAGTCACAGCTGTCGGAAAATACCGTAATAGAAATGCATAACCTAAGTTTCCAAACCTTCATAGCCACTCGAGAGGCGTCTTCATAGACCGTAGTCTCCTTTCCTGCGTGCGCAGGTCTAAAATTATTTCATAACTTCTCTAAAAGTTGGTAACATCGATTTGTTTAACGCCGACGAGGCGCCAAATAAGGGACAAGTCGTCTCACTACGCATCGCTTTTTACCTTCTACCATCTTCTGATTTATATTATCAAAGACAAACGACCTCCTAGCAGCATGCGCGGGATGAATTTTGCTGTATTAGAGGCGTGGGAGGGGGAGAAGCGAGCGTGGAGGGGAAGGGATCGGCCTGCGGCTCTGGTATCCGCGACGCTGCGTGGGCGTTGGAATATTTTCTTCGCGGATGAGGACTCAAATTAGGCGTTTTGTGGCTAAACGGTGGCAGATACGTCAAAATCCACGAAATGTTTGCCTTAGAAGGGCAGGAACTCGGCAAAATCTATAGGGAATGACCATAAAATATTGTATTTTTCGAATTTTGACCCTCCCCCCCTAAATTGCATTTGAGCGAGGGTCAGGGGTTCACGTACAGGTCTCAAATTTTTCAGGCCTTATTTTTGATCGGTCCCACAACTTTTTTTCATTGGGCCAGATGGATTTGAAAAAAATCGATTTTTGCGATCCGCCCTAAGGAACACTCAATGCGACAGTAAACAAAAGCTGAAGCCAAAAGCAGAAACCACAAATTCACGAGCATTTTCTTAAATGAAAACGTTTGTTAAGGCAGTGCTTATAAATGTATTTATTAAAACCATGATATTTCTTCTGCCTGATTATTAAATTCAATGGATATGATATTCAAAATCCGAGTAGATAACATGAAAGCGTAGAAGGCAAGCAGCATCATCACGTGGTCATAGATGTTGCCAACGGGAGTACATAGAGGTGGTCCAATTCCATTCCGTACAAGTTTTATTTCTGCAGCCACTTCGGTCGCATTTAAATCGATTTTCATTCCGATTACAGCCTATTTCTCCGTAAAATTCGGATCGCTATGGCTGTCAGCGACGCGAGTGGAGAGTATTGCGAACCCATTTATAAGAACGGTAAGCGACGACGCACCTAGAGACCTACTAGACCATTCTCTTTTGAGATATTCGTGGATTTTTATTCTATTTAAATTTTGATCCGTTGCGCGTGGGGCGAATATCGTTTTTTTTTTGGGACCTCCTCAGTCTTTGGGACAACAAGACGAGCGATGGGGCAGATATACTCGCGCTAGAGCACTGGGAAGGCTTCTTTCTCCACTCCCCACACACGACACGCGCTCGACTCGTTCATAAGACAGCCACCTCTTCCACCTCCTTACGAGGAATTTCACCCAAGGACGCTCGCACACACCGCCAAGAGCGGAACGGCTGGGACTCGCGTTGGCCGCGTGAGGCAACAATCGAAGCCCCCTTCCCCCTCAATTTGTTACGACATCACCGACGTCAGCAGAACGGAGCACTTCGCTTTTATTTTTTTTACCTTTCCACCTGCTCGGGAGGAAGCGCTCGGCGACACGTAAAGGTCGCCTTCTGATTTTGTTCTTCATCAGTTTCCGCTGCTAGTCAAGGGCAGGAGAAGACAGAGGTGTTTTTTTTGGATGACAAGGAGAGAGGACCTCGGTCAAGTAGTAACGTTATTTCCTGCTTTCCTCTGCTTTTCCCGCTAGCGTCAGGGAACAAATCGTTCATTAGATAACTTTGGACCTTCTTCGAAGGAAGGTGAACGAGAAATTTCGCAGCGTCCAGCTACAACGTCACCACAAGCTCGTCGAATAAGAGAAAGAATACGTAAGAGGAGTCCCTGATCCATTCCGTAGAAGCTTTATCTGTGTTGCCACGTGCTTAGGGCGCATTTTAATCGACTTTCAAAAATTCCCGCAGTGCGGCGTTAAGTGCGGAGCGATCTATTTATTCTCAATATTTGTAACTGTGTGTTTGCACTCAAGAGGTATGGGATTTATGGAAGGTTATCTATTCCATTGATCACATCATTGCAATAGTGAAATTTTGGTTAACAGCCCTAGTTTTATAGCATTTTCCCTTTAAATTAGGATCGATATAACGTCAGCGACTTAGGAAAATCCATTTTAATTAGCAGAGGGTTACTACACATCTATCGGCCGATTGAAGGATACCGTAATTTTTGTTTAAACACGGCCTCCACGAAAAAGCACGCTGGCACCGCGCAGTGGACGATAATGGAACTGCAACACTCCCTTCTACGAAAGCCGGTTGTCGAAATGTTGCATATGGATAGCACAGACGAATTTATATTTACGATTTCCATTGTCGCATATAAAGTTTCTCGTCCATGAATCTGTGCGTGCGAAGTTCGCGGAGAGACAGAGGGGAAGGTTAAAGCTGAATCACGCGATCATCTTTTCGCGATTTTCTAACGAAGATAACCATATCTTACGGACGCCAACATACTACGGAAGATCAGATCATATAAATAAAATAAGAGAGATAGATTGTAGAAAAAACAGATTCAGAATGTCTTTTTTTCCACGATCAATAAGAGATTATAACGGTAGCGATAGAACTCATAAATAGATTGCATGACTTGTAGTGTAGCCTACTAACCTAAGTAAAACTTAATGCATGTTTCTTAATTTTATTTTCATTTCTAACAGCATATGGTAGTATAATTTGTTAGTATGCGTGACGTTTTTTGGACCGTGCGGTGTGCATGTGGGAGTCCAATTGCATGCTGCATTCTGATGATTGATCACCCCCTGCCAAACACCCTAGAGGTTGCTCGCAGGGTATTATGTAGATGTAGATCATTTATTCCGTCTTTTCCGTGCGATAGCTTCAGCGATCGCTCCAATGATGGCGGAGCAATAGCGGTTTCACGCAATCATTTTCAGTGATGGCTCCAGGGATGGAAATGCCATCCCTTTTTTCATCAGTCGGCACGTCCTATTCACTCACTATTTATAAATTTTCTCGGGGCAAGATCCCCGGTTTGCCCCCCTCCCCAATATTTTTGTAAGTCGGCATCCCTGAATATAAGATGCATGTAAGATCAGTCGCCTGAGGATATAACTATGTTACAAAACCCGGGTCGTGCCCATAATTAATATAATTGTGAACCTGACAAAGCACTCTTATCACATTTGTGGTCTCTTCCCACTGGTTGCCGCCGATTTTTGTTCTGCGATGCCTTAATAATTTTGTAATTTCCCAAATGTTGCTGAGCGCGTAACCAGTGCCACTATTGAAAAGTCGGTTTTCCACTAATTGTAGATGCTGCTTCCAATTTTAAAAGCGCTCCACCGTGATACCAACCAAACAAATGGATTGCGCAATGAACACATTGTTTACTGCAATTTCTACAATAGATGCATAGTGCAATTAAGCGTCACCTAGGCGAATGCGCTTCGAACAGTATTCCACCTCATCTGGCAGTATGGCAATCGACGTCACAAGCTGTCAATAACCGGGGATTGCCGTTTTAAATCGCAGTCACCTATTATCGGACGCAAAATTGTTATCACCACCAATCCAACCTGTCTAATAGCACTTATTCGTCCGATATAATTCATAGGGATAAGAAAGCATTGAGATCATAAAAGATGCCTTTAGAAAAATATAATCCTTGAATCTTCGTTAATCCCTCGCCAGCCTCGGTGACGGCGGGGTAAAATCCTCGCCCACCAAACAAGAGGTCGCGGCTTCGAGTCCCGCCAGAATAAGTTACCCCTATTCGGGGCATGGTTGTTTGTTACGTGCAATTGTTGAATTTGTTAAATACCTCGATATAAAATGGTCTATGAGAGCTGTATTCTGTGGTTTGGGAATAAAAATAAGTAAATATCGTGAAGGGACTTCTGATTTCCTGTCCATGGACACCCTTTGATCTTTGCGCCACCGGAAACAACGACCGACTAGCGAAGCATTGAATGAAGAGGAGGAACTCTCATTAGACATGCCATTGTCACCACGTGCCGCCGCTTGAATATGCACAATGCCTACGTGGTTGCCGGCAAGTACGAAGTTAAGCGACAGCGAACTCTTTCCTCTTTCAGTGCTTCCATCAGCACATAATATTTCCTACTAGCTAGTCAGGAAAATGAAACCGGGAAAATAAGAAAAAAATATGCAGCAGCTCAAAGGAAGCAGTATCAGGCAGACAGACATCGAATCTTTTCAGTGAAAGTCTACATACACCACACTAATATACACTAGGGGTAACAGCTGCCTTCGGGCCTGAAGTTAGTTAATGTTATGCTAACGAACCGTCTTCTCCATTTATTTATTTAATCCGGCCCAAAACAGCACGAGGCCAATTACAGAGGACTCATCATAACAGGAAAAATAATTTAATAATATTAAGCAACGCAACCAGTAATGAACAAAAAATATTCAACAGTATTCACAAATAAATAAGAAAGAATAGTAAATTTCATTGGGTGGTGCGAGGAGTAGGGGGAAAATTACGATGGGGATGGTGCAAGATGGATGAGGGATGAGAAAAAGGATCAAAATTTGGAACACATTTGGCATGGGAGTTAATGGAAGAAGGAAGTCTGAATAGCAAAGAGCGATTATGGGCAGAAAGGCGGGGGGTGAAACAATGAAATAGGTCACTCGACCTCGTCGTGCGCGAAGGAACACGAAGCGGAAAAAAAGAAAGAAGGTCAGATGATCTGTATTTGCCATTAATGATATTTAAGAAGAGTCTCCGGTCATTGAGGATACGGCGATCAGCTAAAGTTGCACATCTCGGCACATCGCGGTGGAATGACACGAACATTATGTAAAAAGAATACCTTTTTAATCTGCTGTGCAGCGACCACGAGGGTGTGTGGAACGGGTTGATTCCACACGAGACGTGCAGCACTCATTATTAATAACGAAAGACACTTTGTTTCTTCCACAAGTTTCTAAAAATTTCTATTTCATGACCGGCTATTACACCATTATCAAATACTGTAATAGCCGAAACCGGTCATGAAATAGAAATTTTTAGAAACTTGTGGAAGAAACAAAGTGTCTTTCGTCATTAATATGGAGCCCTTCCACCACGTACGTGCTTCAAGTTTCGATTTAATGCAGCACTCATCCCAGTAGCCTTAATCAGGAACGCTCACGTTCGCCGGACACATGGCAATTAAGCACTTAGGAAAACGACAAGCACTCACGACAGAAACGATTCGACTTATGAAACATTCCGATTCTTATCACAAAACATGGAAATAGTTTTGACTAGGAAATAGACGATATGGAAATAGTTTTGACTGAAACAATCACTTCAGAGGCTACAGATTAGGTACTTTTCTTGTCGAGAAAAACCACTCGAATGAAGTACCGACACGTCTTTGCCTTTGCAAGTCTCAAGCGAGATCGGCCCCCATAACCGTACCAGCAAATTCAAGTACGCGGACTCCTACACTGATAGGTACAAGTTTATTTATGCCGAAAGTGTTGTTTAGGTAGTGAGGCCAATATTGGGATACGCATACGCTTCAAAAAAAGACGATGATTGAATTGAGAGTGATACATATCTACAAGCAAGTCCGAATATTTCTCTCTGAATGTTGAAAGAACATACTTCAAATCTTTCTTCATTCACCTTCAGTAAAATAATATTACATTGCTATGTGGTAATTTGATGAATTTAATACGAAAAAAACATATACTACGCACATAATGTAATCAGTAGTTATAGCTGTCACTCGTTGAAATTACTTCACTTAATATAACAAAGATAAATTTTACATAAGAAGCATAAGCGCTTCTCGATTAGGGGGCATGTAAAAAATTGTTTGTTTACTACTTCAGAAAGATAATGGAGTTTTGGTAGAGGGTAATATTAAAAAGCTTATCGTCAACGTTCCGTTCTTCAGTGTGGACATCATCAGGGCTTCGGTTATAAAAAGAAGTATCCATGCGAGTATTTTGATACTAAAGCCGTGAGGGTTTTCACATTGAAGCATAGTCTCTCGGGTTTTTCACCGAGTGAGGTTTTCCATTCATCCTTTCAACGTTTCGATGAGTAGATTGCTTGTTGACGCGAAGAGATCAATTTTGATCAAGATAGAGACGCTTCAACAGGCAGAAATATATTGAATGGTTATGATGATATGAGATTTCGTATTCGTCTCTGCGATTAGCGACGCAAGAAGTACCAATTGCGGCCGCTGGGGTCTCCCGTATTTGCGGCATAGAGGTGCATCGTAGATCACACATGGGTTACATACCCCCTCTGCGGGAATAATGAGTCACCACGGCAACTGTCAGGTGTACTTGCGTCGCCAATACTCGGAAATTCATCCCTCATTTAGAATGTTTGTCGGGAGGGTGTCCCTCCCATTCCCATCAATTCTCAAGGATTTTTTCCCAATTATTGCTTTCGAACACAGTTGAGAACGTAAGTCTTTGTGTACTGTGTAAAAATTGTAGACATTTATTACATCGAAGGCGACTAAAATTAGCGGAAACGTGCAGCGAAAAATCACAGCGATGATTTTTATTGCAATTATTCCTCAGAAATATTCTCAGAATTTTCTTGGATAGAATCAGTAAATGAATGAGCGGTTCTTTAATGCTCGTTGCTTCAATGACAGTGTGGACTTCAATTGCAAGAATGAGAACAATGAAATGCTGTCACCTCATGCGAACGAATTTTTGTTTTGATTGCGTCCAAAAGAATCAACCTTTCGTAGAAGTTAAACAATCATGTACTAAGCTCACTTGCCACGGGAGAAAGTCAACCCAATTTACGTGAAATATTTTGCAGTGACAGAAATGGTACCATCCACTTTATTTTCTACGCACAACTCTTATTTTTTTATATATATTTATGTCACTTATCGGTTAACAAAAGAGTTAATTTGGTATTTTAAACGATAGCAGTATTCAGGAATCGTGAGAAGTTTTGAAAAATTAGCCCCAGTAAAACGTAAGCCAGAGCATTCCAATAATATTGCAATAAAATGGAAAAATCAGCAAACTACTGTCCATTTATTTGTGAGACGAAATCATTGACTGCACTCGCAGATATTTTCGAGTTCAAATCTGATGTGGTCAGGACCATAGAGGAGAGCTCTATGGTCAGGACAGTGGCGGATACATATAGGGGGGCGCAGGGAACATTGCCGCCCCCCCCACTTGCGGGGCCGCCCGTATTGCCAAACATTGCAGAACCACAATTTTAACTTTTTAATACCATAATATGGCATTGTTTTATTAACGTGTATTATCAGTTTAAATAAAACTTTATTAAAATTTTCATGCGCCTATTTTTTCATTACGACAGAAGTGAATGCTCAAGATTATATATTTCGACAAGGTGAAATCAGTCACAAGCCCTCTACAGGATCAGGATAAAGTTGCCGATGGACAATATTTCTCTCACATTTTTACGATTTTTCGTCTTTTCCATCGATTACTTATTTCTTCGTTGTTTTCCAAAACTGGACTGTAATATGGACTGGATTGGACAGTGTTGCTAAACTCATTCCATTGCGTGAAATTCCTCACCTTTTTCCTTTTCCTGATCATAAAAACTTTTTCCTGCTGGCAATTATTTTCGAGAAAAAAATGTTTCTCTCTCCTGGAAACTCTCGCACCCCATTGCCGTACTTATGAAACTATTTCTACATAAACATACGTCCTCGTAAGCCGCCTCAATATGCGTGTCTGAACACCACACATTTACGAAAGAAAAAGTAATGCTGTCACGAAGTTCCGCCTAGCATTTATTAAAGTTCTTTATTGCTCGGGGAAGAAACGAATTCTCTACAGATCGGTTCAGCATAATATCTCCCTCTTAATTTCATTTTTGGTAAGATCTTGATATACAGTGGGGTACTAATATGAAGTTTTCCCTGTCGCTCTGAAAGGTTCTCAATCATACAAGCAATCTAATCCTAGAGCGCAGCTTCCGAGTCTCTAGCGGCTCCCAACCTAATTCGTTAAGCATCTGTGTAACAATATTTTGGTGCTATCCTGGCGCACGATGTGGATAAATTCTTCACGGGATTCCATTCATCCCATCGTCCTCAGGGCAGTGGCGGATACAAATGGGGGAGAGGGGACGCCCCCCCTTGTAGGGCCGCCCGTATTGTCAAACATTCCAGAGCCACAATTTTCACTTTGTTATATCATAAGTAGAGATGCGTGAAAATCGCAAATGCCATATAGATGCGATGACTGGACTTCTATGATATTTTTACGCATATTTTCCTTTTCGACGGCAAAATTCGTACACTTTGTGCCGAGCGCAGTTTAAATGCTCCGCCGACACTCATCGCTTAAAGCATGTGAGCGACTGGCCAGCTGCTGGTTGGCTGGGACCCTACGTGGCCGCGAACTACAAGTGGGCGCGGGCAAGCTACACCTCCGCCACTATATGCCTTAATTTGTTATTTTTCTACAACATAATTATTTAAAATATCCTGTATTTTGTCATATAACTGTGTTTCACTACATTTTATCGTCATCTCACTCAATATGAAAATAAAAAATAGACGCAACAAAATGCGATAAACTGTTTTTGAAAGTGCGACAAAATAAAAATGAAAGCGCGATTTTCACGTATCTCTAATCATAAGATGCGATTGTCTTGTATTTTTACATAATCACTTTCATTAAAACTTTATTAAACTTTGCATGTGACTTGATTATTTTTTATTACGATAAAAGTAAAGGTAACTCAAGGCATCTTTTGCGCCCCCCTTGAGTTTTTTCTGTATCCGCAACTGCCTCAGGGCGTTGAGTCTTAAACCCCTCAGGGCCCACGGCGCAGCGAGGGGGGCTTTGGGGGATAAACCCCCCTCCCCAGAGCTCAGAGAAATTTTGAAGTTTAATCCATTTCACTCAATTATATTAATATTACTTATATAATAGTGTTAATATTTATAAAATATCCCTCAGAAGGCCTTAAAACTAACCATTTTGAACCATTTATCTGAAAAAAAAATTTAAGGTGCGGGCCCCCGCACCTCCCGCTCTCCCTGGCGGGTATTCCACACCCTCAAACACCCCGTAGCCTTAATTCCTAGCTCTGATGCCTCGTTCACATTACGATTGTCCGTGCGATCGTCCTTACGATAGTTGGCCGAACTAGCCGTGTGAATGCATGTCCTGATAATAGGTCACGTAATTCCAAACGTTGCCACTTTACGATGGTTAGACGCTGGGAGACCGGAAACGGAAGCGACAAGAGAAAGACGAAAAGCTCGTGAAGCTCCCTTCACTCTATTTTTTTCTCATGGATTGGTCCAAAAAAGGAATAATATGGGCGGAAGAAAATTTATTCGGTAAATACACGTTGAACACAGTAATATCTTGTCCCTGCATACCTCAACAGCTTTGCTAACCGTCAATTTCTCGTTCACTTTAGATGTCAGCACCAGAGGGCAGCACAGGTTTTAACCATCGTCGTGTGAATGCACGATAGTTCCAACGATTGCAGGAACAATCGTAATCTGAACGAGGCAACAGCTCACCTGGTGGGAATCCCGTGAAGGATTTATCCACATCTCTGTAATATTCGGCATATAATGTCCAGAGAAACGCCATCGTGGCTTCAATGGTGTCAACGCGGAAGTGGGCTTGGGCGGAGTACGTTTGTGGCTCTCATTCGTTTGCGGCCTTGCATGGGCTTTGATTCAACAGGCGAGAGAGTGAAACCAGGAGAATTCGAGCGACGCGACTGTCTAAAGGGGAAATGAACGTCAAAGGCTTCTCTCCTCTCCCCCCACATCCACCAAAGGACACTCTCTTAATCACTTCCCTCACCCTTCGGCTTGGATAGTACTTCGAAGGCGCAAGTTACGCTGTGGTACAGTGGCGTAATACTAGGATTATGCTTTGGGGGGGGGTGGTGTTCGGGGTGGGGGTCAACGGCAAATTTTTGGAAAATAACATGCCTGGAAATACATTATACATCATTTGGCACTAGATATTTAACCTTAAGCAGAAGCAGCAATTACATTTCAAAACTAGACAATATCTTTAAATATCATTTTTTCTCTGAGCATTTTGGGGATGTATACCCTCCATAGTTACGCCACTGCTGGGGTATCTTGGGAGAGAGTTTATATTGAGTCACAAGACGTTCTAAAAAAAAATCCTGGCACTGGATATCGTCTGCCTTCCGGGAAGAATTTCTTTAAGTTTTCAATTCCCTACTCTAAAGAAAATAAGCTATTTAGCTTCATCATACGAAAATGAAATTTTAAAAATTATAATTTGCATTAAAAAAAACTTTTGAAAAACATTAAAAAGGACGATCAGAAAAACCCGGAAATGCCGTCAACCCACATTGCTGTAACTCTTCCGGTGAGACGGTCAAAAGCTAAAAACGCACTCATTATTTACGAAGCCGAGCTCAAATTAAAACATTATATACATCCACAAGTGTAATGACTTAAGATCCGTCACACACGAATTTATGGTTGACATTTTACGCACATAAGGAGTTGGTCCTTATCTTTTATAACATTAAATTAACAGGAATCACATTTCCACTTAAATTTCCAAGACGACGACGAATCCATCACCAATGTAGCTTTTGTTTTATATCGACGTAAATTGCTTATAAGGAGCACTGTTTCTGTTTCTTCAAATATGTTTCGTGTACTTTGTCACTCTGGTGCGACAATGACGCTCAGTACGTACGATACAAAAGGTAAGGGTGTTGTACATTACAATTTGTTTGATATTGACAAAAACGTTTATATGTTATATTAATCCGAGAGAGTACTTATGATAATATCTAATGAATGATTTTATCGTGTCCTACAAAGAGTCCAACTAGGGGTCGTAGAACTCAGATTAGTCAATTAAGAGATGGTCGATCACATTTAAGATAAACACCCACATACTTGAGTGGAATCCATTCATTCACAAAATAAAGACACTAGTTGAGCTTAAATTGAGATGCAAGGCGGAACGGGATTCGGAACTCTTTTAAGTCAGGCTCTCAATAGGTACATGACATTATCTATTGAATTTATTATGATTATATATCGATTATATGTATATATTGATTCCATCGGAGAGGCATCAATATTAGCGGAAATAAAAATAATGCCATAGCTATTCACGCTAAAACTATGAATAAGAATTTTTTGATGGAGCAACCACCAAGGTAGAAGATAAAATATTGGGTTATGTAACCGTGAAAGCGAATTAAAATCCCAGTTCAAAGATCGGTGACTGTATTTGATGTTAACCGGAACGCAAAAGCATATGCATGCAAAGAAAGGAGCAGTAAAGCAAAGTCGATTTCCTCAGTAATTTAATGAATGTTTAAAAAAATAATGATGAAATCTTCCCGCATTCTCAATGAATCAATGAAAACCTATCGATGTTGACCCAGTCACCAGATAGATGTAAACAAAAGCAGGCATAATTCTTTCGTAAGGGGTCCCTCTGTTACCTCACCACCACTTCATCCAAAAGGCATCTTAAGGTCTTCACAGATTGGTTGTCTTTTTGATAACCAAATGATCGAATTCCTTGGAGCGACTATAGTTAAAGTAATTAACGTATGATGATTTTGCAAAGAATATTTTTGTCGAACAGCCATCTGTCCAATCTTTTCCATTCAATGAACACGGTGACTTTTTACTTATTTATCATATTTGTCGTTTACTTTTTTGATTCCATCGGTAAATTAACATACTTTCTTTCTATTTTCAGGTATGTGTAAATCACGATCTTCCTCTAGTGACTGAGGGTATCCTTTGCTGATAAGCAGGCGAAATTTGTAAGTAAACACGGTTTCACGAACCGCAAAACACTATACAGGCCTTTACTCTAACTCCTTAAAAATCTCAAAGCGAAACACGCAGCTTTTTAATAAGTAATTAATCAGTAAATCCGACCGGAGGAGCGTGAGTGATGCGTTCTCTTAATAAAATTAAATTTAGTACGCTATGTGGATTTTATATTAAAACGTTTTGTGCTTGAAAATGCATATTAATGCCGGTTTTTACATTAAAGGCGAGTTAATTCCCTTTGATGAGCCTCCTTGCAGCTGAACAAATTTTTATTAGGACAGATTGACCAGTTTACAGAGTATAATAACCAGGGGATTGATGTAATTTATTTATAATTTAAATGTCTTTAGTTTAGTCCACTAAAACGTATTACAAGCACCACCAGAGTTTCATCACTTAGTGCCCTCTCCTGGATAGATACGGCACTAATTGTGGGATGTAGTGCCCGTTTTAAAATATCGTGGACCAGAACAAAATAATTTTCATTACGAATATCGCAAGCTTATTCTAAGTTTGGCCTAAACTGATTACACATATTGTACTGCCAGAATTACTCTTCTAGGGAAATTTTTAGTATGACTCCTTAGCGTACCACTGCGTTATTTGTGTCTTCATACTGAAGAATGTAACATGATATTTTTAATGCATTTTTATGAATGTAAAAATAATTGCGACTCAAATAAATGGCTGATGACCTTGCACATTTCGGACATGCGGCAATCGAGGCGACTCGCGGGGATGGTGTACCAGAGTTGCTATGCAGAAGTAGAATAGATTATTCCGACGCGATTCGGATGATCAATGGCCGCGAAGCCTCTCCGAGGACCCAACGGGAGGCGTCCGATATGAGCACGGATATATATGTATACTGGTGGCGATGTTATTCTCCATGGTTAATGGGATTAGGGGTGGGAGGGCGGCGAGACATCGGATGCATTCTTCCGATAACTCTTTCGCCACCCTCCGCATCAGCAAGCTCCATGGATTCGCCATTACGAAATTATCCCCACGGACGCACGACACATAAGGTCACGTGCTAGAACACGACCTCGCGCTTCATCGACTGCTACGAACAGAGAGCACCATTCTTGCAGTTAAATCAATAAAATCGATGACCAAAAAAATGTGCAAGGAAGGTTTCCTATTATTTTTTGTTGCCCAAATCGAAATATTATTACTCCTGGAGTGCGTATTCCACGCTTTTGGATTTTTAAATGACGATATCTATTTTTCGCGATTAAATGAAAAGTGAAAATTTTCAAGCGCGCGAAAACGCGACGGCTAAGTGTGAATGCTGGGAAAAGTCCATGTGACGTCATTCTGGGTCCCGCTGCTACTGTGTGAGGTGACCTTGGGGCGAGGATATGTGCACCGCTGCGATGCAGGCTGCTAGTAGGTAGCAGAGTATTCTGCCAGCAGGTAGCGCTCTGAGCCTCATGCATGCATTGCTAATCTCAGACGATGTAAAACTCCTATCTACTCGTATAGAAACTAGGTCCTGTGACGTCACGTGGAGTGGCATCGCATGGGCGCAAATCAGGCCTTTTTCAAATGCTGTTAAAACTGACCATTGCCATTCGCCTAAACTGGGATTTCTAAAACCAAATAATTTGCGTATTATGAATACACTAATGGTGGGTAACGAATCGCAATCAATGCCTTTCGTTTTCTTTGATGAAGGAAACCCTATTACTTCACAGAAAAACGTTCATATAAATCTGAAAAGCTATTTAAGTAACTAGGACAGAATTCATACTCAGACCGAAATGACGAATGATTATCACTTATTTTGCGATAAATTGTTGCCAACATGATAATGATAGGTATTAAGTTCAGAGAATGATGAGGCTACAGGAGCAAAAAAAAAACAGAAATTGGGTTTTTAAAACAAGGGTACCATCACCGGCGAATTTTTTCCTAGAAATCGGCGTTCAGCGTCATATTAACGAGAGACGCATCATCGCAGGAATAAAAACCGAGGTCAGAAAGAGTCCATCTGAATAATTCAAACTGATTCCATCAGAGGGTAGGATTACGATTAGCCTTCCGACGCAACGGAAACTAGCGACGATGTCTTGAATTCAATATCATCTGCTCTTCTGGATCGAGATATTGTACGTTTGACAGGAACAGCAATTTGCACCTATGAACTGCTCGTGTTTAAATACACGATTTAATTGCATTTTTCGAACTTCATACGTCATCGCAGCCTTTAGGGACGCATAGCAACGATTGCGACAACACTAACGAAACAAATGCGTACCTATGGTCATTGATGATAATTTTCGCTTATAATAAAATTGATTTCAAAACTCATGTGGGGTTTTAATCTGATGATTAATTTAAATGAAGTATTTTACGTGACACCAAATAAATAAAATTATAAAAGATTTGGTGGTATGCAATGACTTGTGTTTACACGAGTGATGGTTCAGCTCACCCAAAACTAAGCCGCAGGACTTGTGAATCTTTCTCACAGTAGGGGCCATCTTTGTGTTGATGCTGGAGTGCTGGCTTTACATACCATGGGCCCGAGTTCAAATCCCGGAGATGAAAATAGATTTTGCATAGGCTATCCGACCGCTGCTTTAGTGCATTGTGGAGGGAACTTCAAGTACAACTCTCCGTCCGTCGAATGGGACGTCAAGCCGTGGTCCCCTTGGCGCCTTTCGTCAAGGGAATTGTAATACTGACGCCAGGTTTCTCTTCACCCTTTCGTAATCTTTCTTTCGACCTCAGCTGTCGATAACCTCCTCCAAACAGCACCCCAAAATACAGGATTTCATCCAAAAATTCTTCAACGCCTCATCTTTAATTGAGCCAAGAATTCTGAATATTCATCATAATATGTGTATCGAGTGTGCAGTGTCGATAAACTGAACTCATATTCTGACTTCGATAGCCAAAATCTACAAAACCATCGTAAAATTTACTTTTCTTGACGGGCCTGGACCATCTTTTAAACATAAAATTCATATTTTCCCTAATTATATGTAGGTACTAGCAAGTAAATATCGATCTATGAAGGCGCATTGATTCTATGAGATGCTCAGCAAAAGTGCACAATTAATCATGTGCTGCTACATAAACCTCTTTCAAAATTGGAAGTACAACAATTTCCATTTTCGCAAAATGAACCATGCATTTTAATTATTTATAGAAAGAGCATCAATACGTTGAATTACAGTTTGTAAAATTTGAGGCATAGAGAACTCTCGATGAATATTTTTTACTGATAAATAGTCGTAAACAAAAATTAAGCATACATAAAACAAAAATTCTTTCGACCCTGTTTAACAACTTGAGAAAAATCAAGAATATGAGACAATAATAGCCTTGCACGTGTACTCCATTCCTTTAAGGAGATCATCTTCAATTCCCTACTTTGCATGTTCAAGAGATGGAAGACCATTAGGGAAGACAGAGAGTTACTTAGGGAGAAGCCTTTTCAGTGTAATGTCATGTTTTCACAAAAGAAGTAAATGCGAAAGGAATGAAGAAGACTCTAAAAGGCTAGAGCAGATCTGGGCATACTAATTTATTAAGACTAGATTGCGACCAAAAAAATGGTCAGAAAATACCACTCCCAGATTTCTCAGTTGATGATTGAGATATCGGTATGAAACAAGCAAAGCAGTAACAGAGACACTCACCTTCCTTTATTAGCGTAAGTTTTCTATACTTTTCTTGTATTTTTTACATCCCTAAATTGTTGCCGAATATTTTCCCGCATAAATTAAGGAATAATTACCGCTTTTGAAGGCCTGGTTACACGATACATTAACACGTACAAGTTAATGTCTGTTTTCGTGGGTATGACTTCCTTGGATCGGAACCCAAAATGTACGAGTGCATGAACCAAATTAGAACAAGGAACATCTATTTTCCGTCCATGCGTTTACACAAGTTAGGAAGTCGCACGATACATTTTCGTGTTTATTCGCGCGTTCGTACATTTAGACATTAACTCGTACACGTAAATGTATCGTGTTACCATGCCTTGAGAATTTATGAAAATTACGTATCAGTCCATTAAGTTATTAGTTCGAAAGCATAATATGAGTGGGTAAGAATTCAAGGGGTACAAGTGATTTCTTTTTTCTACACAGAGTAAGGTGGATAAATTAGGTGTAGAAAACAAATGAGATCAATTAGATGTTTAGTAGTGCATTTGATTTTCCACTCGATGTCACCACATAACGGAGATTGGCTCGTTTCCCTTGGCAGCCATTTTTTGTGTATTTCCTATAACAATTAACTTTACCTAACTCTGTTGAGAAAAAATCACTTCTTGGCTTCCAACCCACTCATATAAGATCGAAAGCATTTCTACTGGTTACATCCATCGTCATCAACAATCATCAATCTTTAAGGCCGTTTTACACGGGGCAAGTACTTGCACAATCTGACGTGTGTACGAAGACGCAGTCATAATTGCGTCGTGTATGGAGCGGTGAATTGCTAGAACACATGCGAGGATGCGTGAACTTGAGACGGCAAACTAGCCCATGTTCTAATTTCGTTCATGAAATTCGCGCGATCCCACGCCATTTTAGAAATGAATGCAGTTTTAACCCGCGCAATCCGTGCCCCGTGTAAAAACGGCCTTAAGTTTGGTTTGACGTAGATCACAACATTCTTCCAACGACCACTCTTTTAGCGCCCCTATAACTTTTCTGATTTACGTACTTCATCACCCTGTGGCGTTGCGTCTTTAAATCTTCCTGATTCTGAACGTAAGCCCCAGACACAGTGAACTCCGATCGTCTGTCACTTGCTGGATGAGGGAAAGACTCCACAAACAAGAATAATCAACACTCAAAGAAACAATTTTCACAAAATTACTAGTCATTTTCAATCAGTATCTATTACAAGTAGAAATATTCTAAATCAAAATTATTACAGAAAACAACGATGATAACTAATAATCTCATAAGAAACATTACCAAAGACTAAGTACAAGCTGTATTTGCCTGACAGCACGAAAAATTATTTTTAAGAAATCACTCTATCAGCCAGCTCTTTGAATATCACATCCGTGGTCTACCTCTGTCTATTTGCCCCTCGATTTCACTTGTCGCAAACAAAACAAAACAGAAACGTAGAAAGCATTCCTCCCTGCTCAGTTGGGAAATCGTTAGCCAGTCGACGGTTGCTGTCCATTTTCCCCGAGAGGAAAGTACGTTGCATGCACTAGTCCTTCTTGATTCGATTAAAAAGGAAACCCAATCAAGCAGCCAAAAGACCGCGGGGCCTCGTCTCATCCAAACGGTTTTGTGGCTTTATCACCGATCACTTCCGGAGTGACGTACCCACCAACGTCATATACCGCCTTTCTTTGTCGATCGATTTTTAGCACAAAGTATTGATTAGCGATTCGTTCGCAACTGAAGTAATTAACTGTAAATGGTCGAACTCAATCGGTGCTTAAACCCGAATGTTGACTGGTGTTAAGTTTTGGAGGGTAGAGCTCACCACTGACTAAACTAAAGACGTCACACTTTCACCCATTCAGGATAGAGGGGCCTATTCCTTACCACTGGAGAAATAATTCACGTTACTGGGAACAGGTAATATATATTCCTTGTTCTTTGAGTGGCGATTAAACTACTTTCATTTAAAAATTGAACCCTCTAAATATGTTTGGTAACGTGTTATCTTATTGCCTGTGATACACCAGAAAAAATCGTTTAACTCATTCATATATTTAATTATTTAAAAACAGCCAATTTTCCCGAGCAATGAATATAAAACTTTTAACCAGCAGCTTTAACAAATATATACTATTAAAATTATAATTAATAATAATAAGAGATTAAGATTCAGGAGCAAAAGGATTTTCGAAACTACCTCTAGAAAAATCCCAAAGGCCAGGGAATATATCCAGGGATAAATAATATATTCAGGGGTATGTAAAAATGTGGTCTCTAAGAGAGATAGAGAAAGACAGATTATAGGTAGGTGTTAGTTAGGAAAGGCGGGAATGTGGAGTGAAAAGATTGGGAATACTTAGCTGGGTTGGTGCTTAAGGCAGAGTAAATGAAAAAAGATCAGAAATATTCTTATGGGTGGATATTGGGGCCAATAAAGGGGCAGACATTATTTTAGATCTTGAAGAAGTACCGAAGATATGAACGTTGTATTGGTCACATGAAATGAAGAAATTACCAGCGCGTTCGAGAACACGGTGGTTTCCTATTATTTTTTGTTGCCCAAATCGAAATATTATTACTCCTGGAGTGCGTATTCCACGCTTTTAGATTTTTTAATGACGATATCTATTTTTCGCGATTAAATGAAAAGTGAAAATTTTCAAGCGCGCGAATAAGTATGAATTCTGGGAAAAGCCCGTGTGACGTCATTCTGGTTCCAGCTGCCGCCGCGTGAGGCCACCTTGGTGCGAGGATGTGAACGCCGCTACGATGCAGGCTGCTTGCAGGTAGCCGAGTGGCCTGCTAGCAGGTAGCGTTTGGCTTAAATAAGGATTATTAATACCCTATCAAACGAAGGAAACTTTCCGATCACAGGCAATTTTAACAGGTGATTATTAGGAGATGTTACCCTCAGCTCTGTGTCTCATGCATGCATTGGTAATCTCAGACGATGTACAGAATATCGGAGCAACATACGAGGATTGGGAGAACGCAGTCAGTGAATATGAATTTCATGGCAATAGGATCAATGTCACCGGTGAATCTGTGAAGAACTCTCAGGAATGTTATGGCGTTTGATTTTATTTTACTGAGGTGCGGAACGAAAGAGAACTTGTGATCGAAAATAACACCCTGGTCATCAATTTCGGAAGCAAAATTTTAAGATAAATATCTCCAATAAACGGCACAACTAGAACAAATAAATGACCTATATATTTGATGAATTGGGAAAACTCCATACGTTGGCATCCAAAGGCTTCACCTTGAACTCTGAAATCACATGGGCCAATGACCAAAAGCTGTGTCGTGTGCTCCACTCCGTGGCGCGCTACTTCAATATTGGGGTCATATTTACTATTTCTCATTTCTTCGACTCAACACCTCCCTTACTATATGCTCCTGTCCTCAGCCATTTGAGGGTGTTTCATAAGGGAACCATATTAAGCTAATGAAAAATTCACAAACTTACATAAAGGATTTTACTGACAGAAAGTATTCCGTCAACCGACAAAATAGATTGCCATATAATCCAGGATGAAGACGTGAAGTCCATCCCACCCTCCAGCGCGAGAAGCCGACACCGCCAGGGTCATTCAGAAGTGGAACGCGCCATGAATTATTCCTCGATGAATTCTATCGTGCGAACAGCGCAGCGCAGGTAGGACCCTCGTAAATGGGGGAGAATACATCTCAATGGTTCTCATCTCGCCCTGGTGTGAATGAGGGTCACCTGCTTTTCCAAGAGACTAAACCGCTATTGCTATGGTTCACGACTAATAATGTAGTGATTTCATATCGTCGAACCCTTTAAGAAAACGCATCACTCGACCGGTGGAAATAAGTCTCTTTTGGCGACCAATTTGTCGTTTTAAAAACTACGCCCGCAAAGATAAATTCGCATAGTTGGCGAAAAAAAACTCTTTTTCAAACATATAACTCCACTCAAATAGGGTAGTTCCCTTCATCAAAGAAAACCAAAGGCATTGATTGCGATTCGTTACCCACCATTAGTGTATTCATAATATACAAATTATTTGGTATTTAGTAAATGGTTGGTGTACAAACACCCCCTACCACACGCCTTTTAGGCGGCTTGCGAGGTAGAATGTAGATTAGATATTTAGGGAATGACAGCATAAACACCCACTAACATATTTTAATTACATTATTTTGGCGTAGATTCCTGCTTACATTCCCTTTACGTCAAATATATTACTATGATTAAAGCTTTTAACATTCATTAAATATTTTTTATAAAAAAAATAAGAAAAAATAGCGTAAGGTAATTAGTTTTCGTAAATGGCGTGCCAGAATTTCTTCATGTACTCTTTTTAATAATGGGTGGCATTGGTGTGCATCACAGAACTTAAAATATGAGTATTTTGAGGGCTTCCTCTGTTTAAATTAACTAAGATTATCCGCCGAATTTTCGATGCCGAATTCTTCGACGTTTCTTCGATCGAGCGATCGATACTGGTGCAACCGGCATTCGACGCATGTTTTGTGGGTGCGGAGAGAGTGTGGAATGAATTGTAGCCGCAACCACCAATCCATGATGATTTTCCTGACACATAAATTAATTAAAATACTCCGCGTATGTTTTATCTTTGAATAAAGCTGGATAAAATTACATGTTCAATCACGCAGAGGAGGAGGTACTTAAAGGATTACATTTGGATGCACCGCAGGCATCTCAGGATTGCTACACAGTTGTATTCTAACTTTTGTGGGGAAAGCACGTTTGAAGAAAACAGAAAAACTGCCACTGACTTTATAAGCAGGGCATACCTTGGGTACTTTATGGTTCAACTCGGTAATCAAGGTAAAAATTGAAAACCTCATCTGAAAGATATCTGTGGAACAATTGCAACAGTGGGCCACTAGTAAAAGGAAATTGAACATAGGACCACATTGATGACCTATATCTGCGTGGTAAAAATCAAAGGAACAAATCGGAATAATCGTGGCAAGTGGACATATCCTAATATCGCCCCAACAAGATCCCCAGTTGCACACTCCAGTCAAGAACCTACTCCGAAGTTGTGCTAGCTGGTGCAAATTAAATCTGCGAGAAAAAGTATATTCCACATGCGTATTAGAGGCAATGGTAAATGGAAAGGTTTCGGCGACCTATTATCCCTGCAGAGCGGAAAGGGATGGTTCTTATAATAATTATTATTTATTAAACAATAAACAAGCATCCCCAATTATAAGTTTCATAATAAAATCAAGTACAGAGTACATTAAAATAGTGGTATAATAAAATAAAGGAAATAACTAAACAAAGATACTATATCATGAGTAAAGATAAGTAAGTAGTCTACTCTGAAAACTTCTCCACGAATCACAAAAGATATCGCTACATTGATTATTCTCTAGAAAGACATTAGCCGCGCGTATCATTCGGTTAGCACTCGAATGCCGAAAGGTGTCCCTTTGACAGCCTGCGCGTGCATTTTTTCGGAGCTGGCCTTTAAATAGTGTCGTAGAAAAAAATCTTTCGTGAAATTTATTCATTTTTAGGACTTAACAAAACGACAGTGTTATGGGTACACTCATCAATTTTTTTGTCTCAAAAATTCAAATTTACCTTGAATGGCGGAGGGTGTCAACCTGACACCCTTTATATTTTATCATATCTTCCTGCGGTTTAGGTTTCTCGTGGGATGCGGTTTGATCATCATTTGTGAAGTAGTATAGAATATTACCTTAATATATAGTACCTTCATGTATAGTATTGTATATTTCAGTATATTATATTACCTACATGATTTTTACTGTTTTACATAATTTAAATAAATATCGGTTTTTCTATTTTTTCGAAAATTTACAGTATAATACATTGCCTCCCGTGAGTTAAGAATATTTTGCGAATGATTGGACTTAAAACCAGCCAGTTGTTACGCTGCGACACTTATTTTCCGTAAGAAGCATAGTTGTAGTCACGCGTGACGATGTAGTCGGCTTCTGTGAGCCTCTTTGTTCGGCTGCCAGGCTCGCTGTCTGGACCGGAATTTGGCGGGCTGGCTCGCTAGCGTATCGTGACTTGTCGAGACGAGCTACTCCACTTGCGTTGGCTGCTCGATCTTAATAATGACACTGCATAGACGTGTTACACTGGAACATTATTTATTGCAGTGTTAAAAGATATTCCTGAAGACTTGTTGGAGATAGGGTCTGATGAGCCAACCAACCAGTCATCGCAAGGTTGGGTTTCGTCGTAGCTGCTGTTAGGTCCATCCGAAAGCGATGAAAATAGTAAGCACAGTCAGCGTCAATGTTTTGTATATTTCATTTTTGCAATTTAATTACGAAAGATACACATATTTATTTTACAATACGAATATACAATTGAGTCGCTGTATCTGCTACTATGTACGGTATTAGCAATGCGTTCATCATTGTGTTTGTAGACGAACCTGGATCTGAACACTGACATCTGACACTGAGGGTGTGCGCCTACGTGGAAGGGGAGATGGCCAGACTTCAAAGCGACGCGACGTCACCTTCTTGTTCAGGATCCTGCCACAGAGGGAGATGGCCATGCTATGGAATCATAGCCTGGGTCAAACGTAACCATTGACGAACAGCTGTTTCCCTGCAAAGCTAGATGCCCATTGACGCAGTTCATGGCATAGATCTAAGCTTGATAAATATAGGCAAAAATACTGGCTTGCGGTAGATGAGGACAGTAAATATATGATAAGCAATGTTCTTAACTTGGCAAGGACGAATCTCGTCAAGCTGGCGACCGCGTTTCAGATCATGTTATATTGAAACTTATGCAGCCCTACTTGAGCAAGGGCATAATGTCACTATTGGCAATTATCTCACATCGCTTTTGCTGGATTTGCTCACAGAAAAGTGCAAAAGCCTTTTGAAAACCCTAAATAAGGGATGGATGGAAATCCCTGAAGAAATAAAAGCTTCTCTGGAATACTTTTATTAAACTAAATTATACAGAAATGCTGACGTAACACTAACCGTTTATCAGGGCAAACCGACAAAATGTGTTTATGTTCTGATATCTCTTCACCCTCTTGTTGACATTTGTGAAAACTTTAAGTTATCACCAGAAACTTTATATGGTGTTATAATTAGACAAAGCTTGGAGTTGATATTATTGATCAGATGGGGATGGGGTCAAGAGTATTCGGTCAGAACTGGCACAAGGCAATGGCCGCCTCTTCGTTTGTTCCTTTTTTCCCAGAATACTCTTGACTTTGCCGCTATAAACGTCTGAAAAATATGTAAGGAAACAACTTCACAAAAATGACCAAAGACGTTTTTGCAAGTGAGCAGAAGAGCTTGCGTCCATAAATATTTTTCAACCTTCGAAAGGGTGTGAAGAGCGAGATCCAGAACTGAATGGAGACTATCGAATAAAAATTAAATGCAAATAAAAAATAACTGTTGGTTTTGTTAGCGGCGTAAAAAGTTTGCACAGATTTGGCCCATGTGCGGCGAAAACAGCGGAAATACCAGAAATCTAAAGAATCTGCTTTTTAGATAAAGCTCTCTGTAGGTCTGTGCTAAAAAGTATTCGATTTCTTTTGGTGTTATTAAAATTTTTTGTGTTTTCTTTTGAACATTTAGTAGTTAAATACTCGTAACTGATTTTGTTGTTTGCAATTTTGCATCTTTTAAAACAAATTTCCACATTCGGATACGAATAACTGTTAAAAAATCAACAATAATAGTAATGAAAAAAGCGACAAAATTTTTTCTGTCATATAAATTTTAGGTGTTTTTTGCTTATAAAATGTAATTATTTGTATGTAAACAATAAATACTTATTAAAAAAAAGTACTCAATTTATTACTTAGGTGCGTCCTTATACCTTCCAGCGCATTTTTCGATGGATGCCGAAGTCCAAAGGAATAATTTCTTTTGGATAATATTTTTTTCTTCAATGATAATCTCTTAAAATAATTTATTTTTGAAAATATATTGAAACAAAAGCAAATATTGCGATGAAATTGGCACATTAGCAGTAGAGACTATGAAGAATATAATCTGCAACTTAATAGGTCTATATTAACTTGGGTGGCAAAATGACACCCTTCCGGCATTCTGGTGTTAAGTGGCTTGAACCGCATGACGTCCACCCTACCGAATTTGCGTCTACAAAGTGGAGTGTGTCTATTTCTACGGGTAGGGACAAAATTGTTCATTAAGCTTAAGAGATGGCTACAGTCAACTGCCCCAGTCAAAAATATTTAAGAAAAAAATAACATCAGCCATATTTCTCCTTGCATCAAGAGGAGAAATTTTGAATTACCTGCATTAAGTTTCCTTCAAACAAAAAAAGAGGTGAATGTACCACTTGTCTGGAAACGAATCTACGACGCACACGAATGTAGTCAAGGGGAGGGAGGGGGTGTTTAAAATTCGCGACATAAAGACGGAGCGAGTTGATGGCAGGGGGGGACAGGTAGTGGTGGAGCGAAAATATTAATAGCGTTCTCGCTGCGTTCGCTGCACGCGGCTCTCTCTACCTCGAGGGATTTCCTTACCGCCGTTCCATAAACGCATTCAATATGAAGAGAGAGAGAGATAGATGGCTGTCTAGACTACTCCCAAATCTTATGACTAACTTATCAACCCCCGTCCAGGCCAACTGGAAATTTCGGGCGGGGGGGTGAATAAACATTCGACGCCATGCTTAAAGCGCGCCCGCTCGGAACCCCCTCATCACCGCATTTTCAATAATTTACTCACATCACCCCCAACCCCTCAGTGTATCCCCCATTATTGAGAGGACCCATCGTAATAATAGTGCGAAACTTCCACGCCACGCATATTAGCCGCCTCTCGTACAAAACTGCACGAAAGGGATTAACAGAGCACCCTCGTTTTCATTTGCAGAATTCGGAGAGACCGTCAATTTGGGCATCGTAGCCAACCATTCGCCGCCGCGTCACTCTCTTTATGAACATAGAAGTCAAAAAAAGAATCGAGGCAAGGTTATCCTTGTAAAAAAAATAAATATAAATCGTCTGCCTTTTTCAATAATATTTTCTTTCCTTTTTGGATACCTGAAAATATTTAGAAACGATATATATCAATTCGAAAACATGCAGAACGATTTGAAGATTTAACGTAACTCAGCCGTTTGGAAACAAATTTGGTTGAAGGGCAGACAATTTAAATTGATGGTGAATTAAGAAAATTAAGGTCCAACAGTTGGAACAATTATTACCAGAATAATTTAATCCCTCATTTCGGGGGGACCCGAGGCCCCCCTGTGTTCCCCTTTCCGTCCCCGCCACTTGATTGGTCAACAGGGGGAGGGGATGATCTAAACATGGGAAAGAGTACTCCGTGACGTGGGAAAATGAAGTTGCCGACGCCTGTATGTGTACAATGCCCGTGCGGACAAACGCAACTTCCGGGACACAACCCAAGTCTCCCCCCGAATTTCCATAATGTTTCCTATAAAAAAACCGGGAGGAAATATTAGATTCTGAAACCAGGCTGAATAATTCCCCCAGATAAGCACACATATTATTCAGCTATCGCAAAACCGATCACTTCTACGGGAAATCCCAATGAAAGATGAGTTTACTTGAACGCCGAATTAAACAATAAAATGTATACGAGCCTCGGCTTTCGGGCGTTCCTCCGCGTTGCGTTGTCCATCGGTGACGACACAGAAGATCAGGGCCGAAGTCACTTCTGACCTGAAGACGATCTTATCTTAACACAGAAAGAATATTTCATGACTGTCTTTTGCCCTGCCTCATTCATATTGCGTCTACAGTTTTCGTTATCATTTGTCGAGCGAATTACCGAATTAAAAATATAGATATTAACTGTCCTCTCTTAGGGGTCTCCAAGTCAACCTCGATCTGATTTCGTCTTCAAAAAGGTTTACCCAGTAACGGTTTTGATATGGCTGTTTTGTTTTATTCAAGGAAATATCCGCGGTCTATCCAGGGGGGTGCCTTAATGAAATATTGTACATTAACTGGTTTCAGCCGCAAGAATACGTTAAGTTCGAAAATCCCACTGTGGAAATATCATTTACCGTGATCGGAATTCAAACCCGCATCTCCCGAATCCACTCTTTGGAAATACTTAGTAATGTTTTAAAAAATTGCGAATCAGCTTTGAATGCTAAAATGTTGGGTCGATTTTTTATGCTTTGTCCATGAATGGTATAGAGAAAGATAAATCGAAATATCAGCTCCATTCGTCGTTTCGTTGTCGTGGCCTCCTCACTCGCTAACTATAACGTGGCGTGACTCACGAGAGAGTCACACTCTGCGTGACAAGCCGTGCCCGCGTCGAGACGATCAGCTGCAGTCGTCGTGTCGCCCTCGCCGAGGTGTATTATGCTCCATTATCGCCGCCATCATTTCCATCCGTGAGTGTAAACACACGAGGGGGGGTTTCATTGCTCGAGTGCGACGCTTAAATATTGCGGCTTTGGGGACTCTGTGATGCCGTGGATTTGGTCTATGAGGGGGGGGGGGGCTCTCACTTGACGGCCCTAGAAAATGTTTCCGTAAGTGAGAGGTGTTCCTTGACCCAAAGAAAACCTCATTAATTCGGTAATATACCACGCAAATCTTGTATCTTGTAATCACGCAAATATTGAAATGTAGGAGTTATTTTTCCTTTGCAACTAAATGCGTTTCAAAGTGGACAGAAAAAAGATACGTAGACATGTCATCATAAATGAGGCTTAATTTAAGTAGCGAGGAGGTTACATGAAAACGATTCCGGGGGGATAAACCCTCTTGAAGTGTTGGTAGGGTGACTGCTCCCGTGGCCTCCCCACACCGCTGCCGCATCCCCTGGCGTTGCCCGGTTGGTGAAATGTTCCACGTAAACTCACCTTGACCGGTACATTGCCTTGAATGATGAAAATGGGGAGAACGAAAGTGAGGGCGACAAAACTGTTTCACCATCGAAAGTCAGCAATTCTGAGATTGGTTTGACGAAGCTCTCCTACCCGCTCTCCTTTCCATAGTGACGTATTCCTTCTCTTTTGCATCTTAATCAATAATCCGTCCTAAGGAACTCCATTCCACCATTCCGTCGGCTTATCTTTCCACATTGTTGTATTTCTTCTCTTTAACATCCTTTACATGTAACTCAAATGTCCTGCGTAACTCATTCAGGGCCGTCCCTTGCCCTTATTCCCTTCCACCTGTCTTTCTACGATTGTTTTTATCGAGGCATCATGCCTCATAATGTGGACAACTAAGTTGCCACGTCTTCTTCTTAAGGTTTTTAGAATACTTCTCTTTTCTCCCACTCTTCTCAGCACTTCCTCATTACTTACACGGTCTATCGTTTTTATCGTCATCATTCTTTGGTAGCACCACATTTCGAATGCTTCCATCTTGACTTCTCTGCGCCTGTCAACGTCCAAGCCTCGCTTCCATAGAAAAACATTCTCCATACGTAGCATCTGATGAATTGTTTCATTACAATATTTATTGTTCTATGGAAATGTCCGTGAGAATGGAGGTAGGTAGTCATCTGCCATTTACATCAGTCAAATAATTTAAAAAAAAATGATAGCACTAGACTGAGGTCACTTCCTAAATGGAACCATTGATGAAGAGATGGGAGGTTGATTGTAAGGATCCTTACGAGTAAATGATTCACTTTTACATTGAATATTGGAAGAGGGGTCCTTATCGAGTACTTTGGCTTTAGAGTGGTGGGGTGAGCCGTCAGACTTTACCGCGGTGTTCGTATCTGTTGTTGCGCACATGTTTGCATTCAAAACTTTCCGTCGCCTGGGGCGAAGTCCCTAAAGTAAATATACATGCCTTTGCGTCGCAAGAAAAATAATCAGCTCGGACAAACAGAACCTGCCCTCTACAAACGTCCGTCGCGGAAAACTTGTAAATCACAAAAGAGAAAATCTTGCTTCCCATTTTCATACATTATTCGGTCGCATTTTTTCTCATTCCGTTCTCAAATAACTAACGGTATCAAGTTGAAATTTTCCAGTAGCTTGCTGTAGACCCCTTTCAGCATTTAGATTGAATTGTTGCAATTATATAAAAATCGTGCCTGAGAAAACACCGAGGAAAGTTTTTCATGTAGAATTGAAGTTTTTTCCGGCGTATGGTCTGCAGGAATAGTTCTCGGTTTTTTTTCCTGCGGGTGTCGATTTGTCTGTGTTGTGCCAACGTTTCAACGGCGCTATCGTCGTCTTCAGGGGTAATACGAGGAGCCAAGTTCTTGTCGGTATTTATACCCTCGAATGAAGTTCAAGCGGGCCCTGATTGGTTTTTTTCTGTATTGGTGTTGTTTTCTTATGTAGTGGTTATGCTCTTCCATTTATTGCTTAAATCGAGGCCTTTGTCCCTATTGATGGCATTTTTTTGATGGCCATGTCCATTGTCCACGTCAATTCAACACAGAAAAGTGACATTTTCCACCCGACCACCTCAGATTTCTTTCAAATTTGGTATATTCAATGGTACTGGTAAGTGATGGAAAAACACCAATTTGTAGAGGTATATGATGATTTGACAAAAGTTACAGCTCCGCAAATGTTGTGAATTTGTCGAAATTTCAGTGTGTCTCTCTAAAAGCAAATGACTATAATTCCGGTTCTATTAAAGGTATAAAAATGAAACTTATGTTTTTTGGAAAGGTTATATATAGGGCTTTACATTGATATACAACATGGCCTATTTATAATAATTTCAATACTCGAGGTCATTGACCTTGACCTTTGACCTTGAATATCTCTAAACACCCCTCTTCAATTTTTCTTATAAAAATATATGTTATTGCTCATACTTTTTACTACACGCATACAAAATATCAAGATGGCACACTTTAGGCATCGTGTCCAAAAAATTATTTGTCTACAGAACTACACAAGCAAAATGCAAGAAGTACCACTTAAATACGAAATGCCCATTGTTGAACGGTATAGGTCATGGCTATATCATTACAGCGTTACAGAAAACAATGTGATGGGTAGCTTCAATGAAAATACAGTTGAAATTGGTAAAAACCAGGGGTGGTTCCAAAGAGGGACTAGGGGGTTATCCCCCCTGGGTTATCCAATTTACAAATAAAATGGTAATATTTCGGACCCCCTCCAACGCTGCAAGATTCAGGTTCATGCCTTCACTATTATTGCCACGATGAAAGAGAAAGGATACGATAAGGAGGAAAAGCAGATAATAATGAACCACAGAGGAAAGCATACAGGGCCCCCACACAGAACACACAACCACTAAGAAAGCATAAAAATCAGAGCGTGAGTGGAAATTATGTGAAATGAGGGTGTAATTGAATTTTCGTCGAAGTACAGGTGGAAGGGAAGTATAGTAGAGGTATGCATACTATTTTCGTAGAGCGGTGATGAAGGATTTAAAACAGAAGAATTTTTTAGGTATGAAAATATTAGCCGATGGGAGAATCGAATGTGGAGCTGCGTCAAACCAATCTTACGATTGATGACAATCGATGATGCAACAATGCTTTCGGAATATTTATTTACTTACTTTTCAATTTTTGAATTATTTCACATTCAGTAGCTGAAGTTCAAAAAGCATATCAGTGGTAAGTTCTTAATGTAAAATTTTAAATTATAATCTCAACAGATTTCTATGTTTTGGAGCCTTACTCATCAAAGCACTGGAATGCCTCGGATCGTGTGAGGGGCGGTCTTGCCAGGTCGGCGATCGCCGAGGGCCCCAAGCTTAGGGGGGCCCCACAACGCTCGCGTCCATTGTGAAGAGTAGTTATATGAAAGGTGTTAAAAAAAAGAATAAGAATCCTAGAACCAAAGTTGTTTTTTTAATTATAGAGTTCTACGTTTTCATTTGTGGCTTTATTTACAACATACCAAAAATATAATATAAAAATAAATTAAATAAAGGCGTTAGAAGATTAAAAGGGAACCTCACGCTCATTCGAAAAGGTCATTTAGATATTTTTTAGATTACAGTGCGATCACATGGAGGAAATTCGCTAAATAGTTAATAGAACCAATAATACATTATTACAGTTTATAAACTGTGAAGTATTATTTTTTTCATAACTTTTATCTAGTTTTTAAGAGCCGGAATAGCGTCAAAATCCATATCCGGGCATGCGGTTTCCTCAAATTTTCCGGGGAGGGGGGGGGGCTCATAATAAGTCCCAACCGAGGGCCCCCAATCACCCCAGACCGCCCCTGGATCGTGTACGAGGGGAGCATAAACATAATGGCATTATGTGGAGGGGAGGGAATTTGGAAATTTGGTCGGGAGATGGCGCCACTCACTCCGTCTGTGCATTGGACAACTGTCGTCCGTTGAGATTTCAAAGTGGGGATTAATGATGATGATCCCATGGCGACGACCGTGGTCTACCCCCCCCCCCCCCCCCCCCCCCCACCACCCCACTCCACCCCTCGCCATCAAATGACTTCGTTTTCACTCCCGCGTGTCGCCGTCTTCGCTTTGGCGTGATTGATTCGTCTCTTCGCTATTTTACGAGCCGGACCGCGTGACGTAGGCTGCAGCGATCGTCGACCCAATGTACGTCAGCTCAAGTTGCCTTTTAAGTAGGTAGGCCTGTCAAAGGGTAAATATATTCGTGAGGGCTCGAAGTGGTATATATGTGCACCAGTCTCAGCATTTGCTTGAATCTCAATTTGGAACTTTCCATCATCATCGCACGTCAAACCTGGGATTGGTTTGACGCAGTTCTCCATTTCCCTCTCCTATCCGATCAGTAGCGGTACAGAAAAAACTCAGGTGGGGGGGCGCAAAAAATACCTTGAGTTACCTTGACTTTTATCGTGATCAAATATAATCAAGTCAAAAGCAAATTTTAAGAAGTTTTTAATTAAAGTGATTATGTAAAAATACAAGACAATGCCATCTTATGGTATGAAAAAGTTACAATTGTGGTTCTGCAATGTTTGGCAAAATGGGCGGTCCCACAAGATGTGGCGCGCACCCCTGCGCTCCCTGTCTGCATCCGCCACTGTATCCGATAGCCTTTTCATAGCGAAGTATTTATTCACTTTTAAATCCTTTATAACACTATTTACATCATGTGGTTAGTTAATTTGTACCGCCTTCTGCATAAAGGTTTCAGAAGACATCTCTTTTCTCCTGTCCTTTTTCTTCACTTTCTCTTTACTAACACGATCGGATCCATTTTATCTTCATCATTCTTCGGTTGCACCTCATTTCGAATGCTTCCACTCTTGACTTCTCTGCACTTATCAACGTCCAAGACTCGCCTCTATAGAGAAACACGCTGTGCGTATTCATCATCTGGTGAATTCTTTCCTTGCTGCCATGCTTGTATTCTCAGCTGTTCGTGCATTCTTCTTCTTTGCGTAGAATGCCCGCTTTTCCTATTTTTTTGCACTTGAATTTATATCTTTGAGATTTAGTCAATTATTGAGGAATTTTACACACCCTGAATATTTCAATATCTAAGCATAAATTTTAAGTGCTATATATACCCACGATGAAATTCGCCATGGAAAAATCGTAAAGCTTTTCCGGGATTCGAACCTGATTCTCGATTGCTGGTCAGATATACCAGTTTCACCACAAGCAATTTTCTTTTAAGGCGGATCTCAGGCTGGGTTTTACCGGACAAGTTGCTGGCTTGGTTGTGAAGCTAGTGGCATATCTGAACGACAATCGGAAGATCCGAGTTCGAATCCCGGCTGAGCTAAATGATTTTAATTAATGGCGTATTTCATCCTTTGTGTAAATAACTTTGTACTCGTGAGCGTGACAGCATATTACGTTACTCGTTTCATACATTCTATTGATAAACGAATTCGTCAGGAAAACAAGGGAGGAGAAAGCACGTGAAAGGATGTTTGGGGGGGGGCGAAGAGGGAAGAGAAATGAAGGAGAGAGGGAGAATAGAAGGGAATCGATGCCGATTGTTCTTCATTTGTTTTCATTTCTCTACATCGCCGAAATCGGCGCTGGGGAATTGGGAAGTTGTGGACGCGTTGGGGAGAAGGAATCCAGCTCCTTGATTGGACCTGGCAGGAATCGGTGGCGGCTGCATCGTGTGACCCTTTTGAGTGGTCAATTTATGGCCTCGCTGCTCCTCGCGGCGGACGTCACGGGGATTCTTCTTATTGTCTCGATTCTTATGTCAGTGTCCTCCTTCCGAAGGTTTATGAAGACCCGGAAGGAGCGAAGATACGATTGTCCATTTATAAACCCATTCTAAAAATCAATCCGCAATGCTGAGGGAAATGACGGCCATCCGCATTGCGATTGAAATTTAACAGATCGTTTTTCTGGCTAGTTTGAAAGAAAGATTTCACTATCACGATCATTTTCATCGTCCACCTCGACGTGCCATCAAGGGATCAGTGAAATTCATGCAGAAATTTACCAGATAATTTATAATAACTCACCACAAAAACAAATTTAATTGGTTTACGTATGTGCTGACTGAGGTACTAATCAAATAGTTTTTCTTTTAAAATAAAAGAGGATTGTTTCATAGATAACGACAGGCTTCGGTGTGGGAATTCATCGTGCGACATTTCAGCGTAAATATGTCGATTAGATGCATATTATATTGAAGCGGTACTTCAAATATACTCGCATTTCAGCAAATATAAAAGTAACACTGCAGTCTAACGTTGTGAACGGTTGAGTAGTACGAGATGGGTTCAGAAATTAATGGGAGCTAATGTTTTTTATTTTATCGCTAGTTTGGAGAGTCCCATTGTCAAAATTGCTTCATTATGATGGCATACTCGAAGAATGATACAATTTCCAGTCGTGTTCATTGTTTACTTTGAATGTGGCAGCCATTAAGGTTAGACGTGTTTTTATGATTGCGGCGATTTTCGGTTCGCTCGTAATTGCTTTGTTCGTGAATTTTGGGCCATAAACAATACTGTAACCATGTCCCAGACTCCGTATTCGCCAGACATGTCTCCGTGTTACTTTTTCCTCTTTCCAAAACTAAATAGAACCGCAAGATACCGTCGTTTTACGAGCTTAGATAGCAAAAAAAGAAATGGCTGACAGATCTAAAGGCTATCACGAAGATGGAGTTCGAAAAGTGTTTCGAGCATTGGAAGAAGTGGAGGTACAAGTGCATAATATCTAATGGGGACTATTTTTGGCGACAACATTAATTCAGATGAATAAATAAATACATATTTTTAAAAAAATAAAATTCCCGTTATTTTCTTAACACACCTTTGAGATTTACAATCACCCATCGGACCACATATATGGACGAGATAAAGATTCTTACATTACACAGGTTTTCATATTCTTATGGTATGTTTCCAACTTCTTCCAGGAGATGGCGTTATTTCCTCCTCGAATGTTATTTTTATGCCAGTGAAGGGATATTGTCTGCGGATAAACCCCTTCTCCTTATTTTTTTATCTTCCGATCGTTTTTCCTCGTGGTTTTTTTATTTCCCGCGGATGGGTTTTCGTTTTTTCTCATTCCATCTTTTTTTTATTCATCTGTATTTTTCCCCTTTTTCATGAGCTCCGCGATTTCGAAAATATTTTTCTTCCCTCGAATGGATCCGATGAAAGGGTTGGAGACACCATATTGTCCGTCTGCTTCATAGAAATCTGAACGTCAATCATTTTGCACGCGGAAGGCAAGGACTCACTCACCCAACTCAGCCGTGCGATGTTTTCTGGAATTCTCCTGGAAGTGACTTGTCATTGTTTTGTGCGAAATACGTCGATCATGTAAACAGTACTACTTGATTAATTTGCTATTTGCTGTAGTATTTTAAACTATTGTTATTGGTGAAATATTGGTCCCAATTAATTTCCAGGTATAGATGGTATTGTTAGGCCAACTTCACGGTAAATCTCAGAGTAGTACCTTGATGCCATCTCATTAAATACGTAATTTTACTCTTGAGTTGTGATATCCTACTAATTATTACTTTTTTATTAAGTATTTCGTTTTAAATGGTAGGTGTACGAATCTTGGTTGCAAGGCGCTCTGTGGCCTCACACCGTCCCATATTTCGCCAGGCCTTAAGTAGCTGTTGTGAGTCGGTTTTTTTAAGCGTTGATGGGTTGTGTTTCATACGTATAGATTATGGATAAAATCTATACGAATGAATTGCATATCCACCACTCTATCGCAAGGTAAAATAATACCCGGACTTTCACATGGTTTGTAGTTCCAAACACGCATCCGTAAAATTAGAAATGCCTTCAAAGTCTCCCAAATATTGGCCAAAAAGCGAAATAATTATATATTTAAGCCATCGATTGACTTAAATTAATTATTAACATAAGAAGAAATAAACACTAGAACAAATATTACTATTCGGTGAAAAGACAAGCCAAATATATTAGGGAGTCAAAATGACTCCCTTTGGTAGTCAAAGGTAAATTTTGAAAAACGTGTACTATTTTATTTTCTTGAACTTTTTTAATCGCAAAGCCTCATTTTGTGTCATAAATGAATAAAAGTCATGGAATTTCAGGCCGGAATTCGGAAAATTTTAGTAATGGCAGAGAAATAAAAATCGTGAGGAGTCAAAATGACTTCATCGGCAGTCCTAGTGTTAATGGGTTGTGAGTCATACGTTTAGTTTATGGATAAAAATTCTGCAGCGCTGTAGCAGTGTTAGGCTAGACGTTTGATAAGTCGCCTAAAGCAAAAAAAAATATGCATGTACTGCTAAACTACACCGAACTCTGCTTCCCGAAACGCTAATTTCAATTTTCGCCGTTTCAAAATAGACAGGCTCGCTGGTTCGCCGAATGCTGCACCATCCGTCACTTGTCTGCGATTTCCGCGGGAAGAACAATGATTGGGTGAAATATCTGCAGCAAAATTAGTGATACCCAATCCTACCTCGAATACAGATTCGCGAAGCCCTGTATCATCTTCACGCATTCGGGTAAACTAAGCTTATTTTAAATTACGAAGCCATTTGCTGCGTACGAAGTTCTTTGCGGCTTACGATTTTAATTTGTGAACGAGCTCTTTCATTTCATTTGTTTTTACCGCTATATTGATTAATAATCGAGTAGAATTTGTTTTCTCCGAAGCCGGCTATTTTAACTGTGAGTTTAAGCGTTTTGCTATCAAAGTGTACATTTTCGCCTAGTTGCTGAAAGATTACGCCCTCAACGCGTTGAGTAATTTGTGCATTTAATTTTAAGAACTGTTCAAGATTACTTTACTTTAGCCATCGCAATACAAGCCAAATAAATACGTTGTCGGTCTTACATTGAATCATGCCGGCCAGAAATTGAAAGCTGACAATTGAATTGCGATTGCTGTGATTTAAAAAAAATGAGATTTGGCTCGCATGATTTTCCTCGGAAGTGAATGGAAAACTCGGGAGATAATTGATTTTAGATCTTTTTTAATATTGCAACAGTTGTCTCCACTGCTGCCGTGGATGACGATAATCATGATAATTTGATTATACTTAGGCCAGATGGAATTGAAAAAAAAACTATTTTTCCGATCCGTCCTACTGTTTAGGTTTCCCCTATTGGATGTTGATGTGCGTTTAATTGTTATGAAAACCCCGATGTGAAGGCCAACTTGCGCTTTTTTCGATGGTGTGGCAATAGATAAAGTAAAAAGGAAAAAGTTGCCACTGCCCACTTTTCCAGAGTTGGTGTGATCATGAGAGTTGATGAACTTGTTCTGAGAGACTCAATCTTTGGCGGTTCCTTGTGATCGATGTAACGAGATACGCGAGACGGACGCGCGATGCTGAGGAGAAGCGGTTAACCGATCGGAATGAGTCTGTGACTTCATCAGCTTATCTGGAAAAGGGCTTACAAAAGCATGTCGATGTTTCGTCTAGAACAGCTCTAGGACCAGGTAACGGATAGTAAAAAAACTGATAATAAAAAACGGAGAAAGACGCGTCTCTATTTTTCTTTCTGCATCAAATTTGAAAATTTTAAAACACTGTTTAACATTATGCTCCCATGATTGTTTGTACCACGGAGCTAATCACTCCTCCTTTTTTGGTGAAAATTGCAGATGGAACACAATTTTCCGCTGTATGTTCTTTATGTATAAAGGACCAAAACTGCAAAATTTCATTTTTATTGAAAAAATAATTTCTTAGATATACCGATTAAACTGGAAATTTTCAGAAGATGTAATCGTTATCGGTTATTCAGTTACTTCAGCATTTCCGATCCTCTCTCAACCCCTGCTTTTCTATGTCACCCTCCTCCCCCTACCATCCCCTTACCCCTTCCCCTAACCCCTCCTCCCCTCTCCC
Organism: Ischnura elegans; assembly: GCF_921293095.1. Classification (NCBI taxonomy): domain Eukaryota; kingdom Metazoa; phylum Arthropoda; class Insecta; order Odonata; family Coenagrionidae; genus Ischnura; species Ischnura elegans. The sequence goes on along the minus strand of NC_060254.1, from coordinate 110,527,788 downwards.
ACCGCCTCCCTGCGTTTCACCCCGCATTGCGTGACGACCAGCACTTCCACCCCACTTTCATCCCTCGCCTCTTTATACGTAGTGCATGCTGGGAGCCAAGCCGTAACCCTCTCCCCCCCTGCGCCCCCTGTGCTAGGGGACGGAACCACAAGGAAACGAAGGCGGCGGTGTCGGCGTCCGAAAGGTTAAAGGTTGGCAAGCGGAGGCAGGAGACACACACACACACACACACAGGAGGGCGGTTATAAAATTATTTCGCCCGCCCTCGTTTCCTCCGAAAAGTGGGTTGGTATGGGGCACTCCCGACTCAGGCGTATTTCCATGGGAGGGAGAGAACGTGCCAGGCGCGGCGAATACATAACCCCAGAGATGCATAAGATATCGCCCACGGCGATACACCTTGTAACACCGGCTCACCTTACCGAAATGGAATTAAATTCAAATTACTTTGAATAATATTTTGTGTGTGTGTGTCCCGAACCAAAACCCTGCAAGTAATCGTTCCCTGTATCCTCAGAGCGTGAAATTCATACCCCTGTGGTTTACTCTTGAGTGAGCTCTACCATTACCCATCCAAAACCAACCTTTTGGTTTTATCATAGTGTGTGTAAGTTTCCTTATCGGTGTTCGTGAATAAGAAAAGGCTACATTTTTCCACTTTATTCGAAACTGTAAATCGTCAAAATCGTAAATTTTCGAAAAAGAATTTTTTGTAAAGATCTACTCAAGTGTCTTTGCTTGTTATAATTTTTTTCTTCTATTTATTAACTATTATTGGAATTGAATGTTCCCAGGAATTACAAGTTATCAGGACGGTATCCACGAGTGAAAATACAGCATAGAGGTTTCGGAGAAAACAAGTAATCCTCTCTTTATTCTGCAATTCCACATCCATGAATAATATCGTTTTTCCCAGAACTGTTAGTACAATTTACGCCAATAACCTTATGTCGTGGCGAATTTTTCCCAGGTACCTAATTAATAGTCCATAATCTAAAGTGCGCCACAACTTTTTCACTATTGACGCAACCGTGTCGCAAATACAAATGTATTGCATGCAGAAGGAGAAACACGGAAACAAGGAAAAAACGCTTAATGTATGCGTAAATTAATTCTAGGAAGGTGTGTATTGGTGGAAGAACTGTCGTAACCCATTGAAAATTATCACCATGAACGGGAATGGAACTCGGACCATTCAATTTCGCGGCCATATTATTAGCATTTTCAAATTTGAAAATAGAACCAGCTCCGATTATGCAAATATCCGTCGTGTTTTGCCTCGTTTTTAGGTATTCCTGGTTGGACAGAATTTTGAAGCCAATGTCCGCAAAAGCATTTATTTGATGGTAGCATTCGAAATGTGGTGCTACCGCAGAATGAAAGATAAAATGGATCGACTGAGTAAGTCATGAGGAAGTGCTAAGAAGAGTGGGAGAAAAAGAAGTCTTCTGAAAATCGCTAAGGAGAAGACATGGCCACATAATGAGACATGATGGCCTGATGAAAACAATCGTAGAAGGACAGGTGGAAGGAAAAAGGGCAAGGGACGGCCCCGAATGAGTTACACAGGACAAAGGGTTATGAAGGATGTGAAAGAGAAGAAATATATAACTATGAAAAGGCTAGCGGATAGGAGAAAGGAATGGAGTGCTGCGTCAAACCTATCTTAGTAATGCATGAAACAAGTAATAGGATTACATCCTTGATGTATTCAATATCAGGATTGTTCACTTATTATGATTATTAATGCACATTTTATAATTATATGTTATTAATTATTATTGGACGCTATATAATTATCCGACTTCTGGCTGAATTTTGATGAAATAATTGCGTTGGTTGCAGTGCCAACACGGTCACCCAATAAATGATGCCGGAACATTTTTCTAGCACTCTTAAGCATCGTTATCATAAGAGTGTTGCGGTTTCTAATGAAAAATAGCTTCTATATTTTTCCGTAGCAGCGCATGAGACTATTCAACAGTGATGTAACTCAGATCAGAAAGATTAGATCAGATCAGAAAGAGCCAATGACTTCACTAAAAAAATTATTTTTTCTAAATTGTAATCCAGCTGGTAGGGTAAAAGGTCCTCGTTGTCCGCAAAGTCATGTCGATCAGCGTGATAATTTTTCATTGCAATCGCGTGTTGGTACACGCAATTTTCTTTCCCTTTTTTCAAAATTTCGGTGTCAAAATTGCCTGCAGCTTGCGAAGCTCGAATTCGTTATTTTTCAAGTTTGCATTATTTTTTACAAGAAATAATCTATGGAATAATTTCCAAATGTTTGGTGTAATCCCTTTGGTGACATTTTCGGTCGTTGACAAAATGCCTTGGAGAATGTGAGGATGTTCTCGCCGCGATTTAGGGAGTTACAAAGGGTCGGTTGATGAATACGAAATGTAGCTGAACTAGCTGCCTCCGTGCTTGTTGCCATGTCTTAAAATGGAGTATCTCTCCTCAGGACTATCGTTAGTTGAGAAAAGCTGAAATCTATCTCTTCATTGACCAGTATCAAGGAAAATAGTTCCTCGAATATAGAAACAATCATATTTATTAATTATCCTGTAACCTATTTCACATTTGATGGGCGGTTTGAGCTGTAATTAAAAGAAATTGCTATCGATGAGTCCGGCTCACAATAATTAAAGTTTCGACAAGTGTAGTAGTAGTGATTGGGGCTCTAGACAGCAAATCCCGGAGACCTAGGTATCAACCGATAAAATATTTACGTCAAAAGTATGAATTTTAATTCTCATTCTTAATTTTTTCGACATGAGAGGCGAAAAAGTAACCCCGGGCAACGAATTGGCTTTGAAAACAATAATTATTTTTGGAAAGAAGGAGTTGGTATATGTCTCAGACTGAGTAACAAGACGCCAGGCATCTCAGAGCAAAGCGGATGAGTTGGGGATTGACGCCAGCCAAACTGGTTCAGCAGCGCGAATGAAGGACAGCTGCCATATGGGTCATTCCACCTCAAATCAACGTACTTTTCTCCTTTGGGCTCTCAGACTTCGAAGAAACTTCTATAATGGGTCTATATCCACCTCAAACCTAATACTGCGAGATATTTTTTCGAAAATAAAGTTTGCATTCTTGCAAAAAAAATAGTGCCTCGAACCACATGATTCCTTTACCACCAAATAGTAGTAGAGCCATAGTTTATGGCTTGTTTGAAAGCTAAGACTTTGTGCAAGACAATACATGTGTAAAAATTCATTCAATGTCATTTTCTATTATTTTCATGCTTATATATATATAAATAATTTCAATCATTTTTCCTCAAATACTAAATATCATTATTGGCCAAAACTTTTATTTTATAATGTAGACACACCTACTATTTCAATAAAATAAATTTAAAAAATAGTGGCTAGTCATAAATAGATTTTAAGAAATTGTTGAGACACGAATTGTTTTTTTTTAAGAATTGTTTTTCTCGCGCGGCGTACTGTCTCCTCCATTAGAAGTAGGGGACGTTGTTGTGCCACGGAACTATTTTTCAACTTTTTTTTATAAAGCAAAATATATTTACTGAAGATCCAGTCTAATAGTAGCAATTTAGAATTTATCCATTAGAATTACTTCACATAACTTTTATCTTAAAAAATCTATCTATCTATCGTTTTTTATATTTTATCTGGAAAAGTATAGGAGAAATAAAAAGAAGGATAGGAATGGCGAAAGAAGTTTTCAAGAAGAAGAAGAAGAAGAGAGCCTTGTGTAGCAAGGCACTGGAATTAAAATTGAGGAAGTGATTGGTGAAATGCTATGTGTGGAGTGTGTTTATGTATGGATGGATGAGACTTGGACGATGGGGAAGAGAGACAGGGACAGGATTGGGGCGTTTGAGATGTGTGTTTGGAGGAAGATGGAGGGAATACGGTGGACGGATCGAGTTAGCGAGAGCGAGTTAGCGACGGAGCGAGTGTTAAATAGGATAGATCAGAAAAGAACGTTGATGGACAAAATAAATCAAAGGAAGGGAAACTGGCTGGGACATTTGATGAGAGGGAATGGAATTTTGAAAGTAGCTTTGGAGGGATCGGTGGAAGGGGTCAGAAGAAGGGGAAGGAGAAGGCTGAAGTTCATTGACAACATAAAAATTGGAAGATACCGAGACTTCAAGGAGATGGCCGGAGACAGGAGGGAATGGAGACAGCATTGGCGCGGGGGACCTGCCGACGGGCAGAACACCACAAGATGATGATGACTTTTATCTTTACTAATAATGGATCTAATAAAAACTTCTAAAAGTGTTTGAAATATTTCATAGCTACATCATGTTCATATACCTCGGAACACTACCTATTGTACCAAAGAACACAATTTAAATTGGTGCAAACAGTAGCGAAACACGTGAGAAATGGAAATCAATATTTGTTATGCTTAGTAAATTTTAAATTTAATTTAAATGTTTCATAAAGAAAATGTATGTAGCATAGGTAAAAACTCAATCTTTAAACAAAACTACTTTCAAGTAAAAATAAATTTGGGTTAAACCCTCCAAGACGAAAACTTTTAAGAGCATTCCCTTAAGTCACGTTATATATGTGATGAATGCAAAACAAATAAACAAATGATAGAATATTAGATCATAACTTAGGGCTGACTACAAAAATCACGACGGATTGCATAGGTTTTATAGGATTTGCCGTCTCATTCAGCGCAAAGTTAATGAGTACAGCGAAGGCACGCAATACACCTTATCCACTTATATCCCATTGCTTAGGGCTCATTGCAATAGAAGCATCGTTCACGTGAACTGCCATCTTCACTGGTACGGACCAATGTAATCATGTCACCCCCAGAAGATGACGAAGAATCGCCTCACCATTAGCTTTCGTTTTGAGGCTGCGATCTTTTTGGAAAGATCCCTCTGATAGGCATGGAACATGAATATTTTTGTGCTTGCCCGAAATGAGAAAGCAATCGGTTAGTGCCAATAGCATTCTTTTTTACGTTAGGTTTTTTCTACAGTTTATTTTCCCTTTGTCATGTACGTAGCTCATAATTTCTTCTGCCTTAACTTTTTTTGCTCAAGGATAATCCTATCTTCTTTCTCACGTCTTGCCATACTTTTTTTCCTTATGATTTTGTTCCGTGCGATATCGATAACGGTCAGTAGTTTATTTTCTTAAATCAACGAGGCTTTGAAAATATGTACTTCCTATATTGTATATTCTTTATATATATCAGGCATATATTTTTGGGCGTTAAAAAAAGGGACGTCACTGAAAAATTTTATGCTGCCGTTTTGAGGCTGCGATTCTTCTGGGAAGGTCGCTGCGATAAGCATGAATATTTTTGTGTTGGCCCGAAATGAGAAATCAAATCGATCCCATTTGTTTTCCCCTCACCGCGTGGACTCCATCCGTGGAGATATTTCGCGGTTGCATGACCGCAAGTAGTTCCGATCAAAAAAATGAATCGGAGGCTTTTCTTTAAAGCCATTTTTAGAACTTACCTGCATCGGAAATGGTGGGGAATTGATCGGATTTGCGATGAATCCAGCATACCTCAGAGTGGCGCAGCTATCTAGAGGTGAGTAGCGCTAAGCCTACGCTTAAAACTAGAAAAATAAAATACACTCGGTACCTACAACACTGACAATTTATTAAGGACCATAGTTGCGACCAAGTGGATTACATAATGGAGGGGGTACCGGTCCGTCCTATTGAAGATTAATGTTTGCTGCCACTTCGGGCACATAGCAGTCCGTTTCCAAAAATGTCCGCCACGCGGGGAACAGAACAGAGATACCCATTAATATCCCATATTTGCTGTATAATATTTACAATCGCGAATAATTGCATTGAAACTAGCAGTGGAAAAATCGAGTTTAATCAGTCAAAGAACGAGGAACTCGAGATCGAGAGATGATCTTCGAGTTTCGATCCAAACTCGATTTTTCGACTTCGATCTTGACAATTTCGTTTGATTTCAGCAGCGTCTCTACCGGCCTATGATAGCGTCATCCGTCCCGAGTGATAGACTTTTCTCTAAGGCCGGTAAAATTGGTTAAGACAGGTCCTCTATCCAGCATCCCAATCAGTTGATCTTCCTTAAACATTTTGGCGGAGTCGAATGATTGCAAGCGGTGATCCCAATATTTTAACCTGCGAACATTTATAAAATTTTACTTCTAATAATTCAATCATGTATTCCGGTTAAATTTATTGGGATTTTTTTGTACTTATCAATTTTTTCTTTTTTGAGTGCCATTCGAATTAATGACAAACATGGTTTTGTGCGAAATGCAATTAACCCATTAATGCCCAGACGTATCTTTAGATACGTCACACTTTAAAAATTCCTAAATACTCTGTGGTTTGTTGTTAATGCGATTTCTTTACGCAATATGACAGAATAAAGTCTTCAAATGGTATACAAGTGATTTAGATTATTTAAGCCAATATTAGCAATTGTTATGCTTACTTACACATGACTGGTCATGAACTACTCAGAAATCGCTATATTATGGTCATGTGAAAATTAAATTTTCACATAAACCATTGAGTTATCTGAATCCAGTTTTGACCTGTTTTATTTTAAATGTATAAGGAATATTATCTTTTTAAAGAGATTCATTTTTCTTTCAAGCTCATAACAAAACTAATCAATAAAGTTTTGACGTATCTAAAGATACGTCTGGGCACTTGTGGCACCAAAAAGTCAAGTTTTGACTTATAGGTATGTTTCATTCTATTTATTGATTGATGAACAAGTAAAAATTTTTTAAACCTAATTATGTGATAGATCGAAGACAGTTTTATATTCCTGCCATTTCATGAAGTATAATATTGAACAATTAGGTAAATACAGCAAAATAGGAATTTTCTCAGAATTGTTGTGTATCCTCATTTGAATTGTGATGAAGTACCTTCATTGGAAGCAGAAAATGAGTCCGTATTGGATTTCTTGAAATGCAAATACTCGCAATATCAAGTTGCCTATCCTGGCAAAGTTGCGGATACAGAAAAGAATTCAAGGGGGGCACAAAAGATATCTTGAGCTATCTTTACTTGTATCGTAATGAAAAATAATCAAGTCACGTGCAAAGTTTAGGAAAGTTTTATTTAAAATGATTATAAACAAGACATTATTATTATTATATATATTATATAATTATTATATATAGAAGGCAATGCCATCTTATGATATGAAAGAGTTACAATTTTGGTTCTGCCCTGTTAGGCAATGCGGGCGGCCACGTAAGAGGGGGGCGCGCTCCCCCTTCGCCCCCCATATGTATCTGCCACTGTCATGGCATTACTTGTATTCTGTATCGCCGACGGTGGAATGGATTGATTACTTTGTTTCTCGTTCAACTTTCCCCTGGCAATAATATCCTATTTGCAAGCCGGAAATCAGTGTACGAAATAAGTAACTTGGTGAACATTGATAAGGAAACTTTGTACTACGCTCCATCACCAAAAACTCTGTACTTTGTATTCAAGTTCGAATCTCCGAAAGATATACCTGACATAAGGAGGAATCTGCGCTTTAAAGACTTTTCAACCGTCTATTCTGTAAATACTTTTTTGTTACTTTTGTTGCACACCCCTTGCTACATAAGTCAAGAAAACAGCATAGGGGCTCCCATTTACCGCTGAGAAGAGAAGACGTACCTTAGTGATGGAGCAGAGGTGAAACAAATCTGAAATAGCTCTAACATCAGCGCTGTCAGCAGAAATAATTCAAGACAAATTTTATGAACAATTGTTAAAAATGTTGGTACATTCTTCGTACGTACAAATCGAAGTGATTTATGAAGTGTTTGGAATATTGCCTCTCTCAGGTCACCGTCTACTTAGTTGATGGCTTTATCGGAGGTCATCTCCAGACTGCACCATCGAAATACTTTCTCAGTGAATGCGAAGGAACAGGTTTGAAGAAATGTTAAGGTTTCTGCATCTGGCAGATAATTATTATAATGGGAAGAATGATGGCAAGGATAGGCTATATAAAGTTCAACCTTAGTTTGAGGTTTTGAACTAGACTTTCAAAATTGTAAGCGCTGGAGAATATTGTTTGGTGGATGAATAAATTAACCTCTACTATGGTAGATATGGCTGCAAGCAATGTATTAGAGGGAAACGAGTAAGATTATGGTTAAAATTATGGTATATTTTCGAATCAAGTCACCCTCTATCATGCTGTAGCCAACCTTCAGAGAACAGATCTTGGTCAAGGAGATGTAATTTTAGGACTAGTGGATGAGTGAAAATTACCACTAGGTACAAACATATTTGCTGACAACTTATTCATATCAGAAGTGATTACTATTAGCATGCATAAAAAATGAAAACTCCTGTTTGTTATTCTGTTTCCGAAATGCAAGTGGCAATCGCGGACTACAATTCTCACATGGGTGGAGTGGACATGTGTGATCAATTCCTGGCAAATTACCGGACAACAATCAGGAATAAAAATGGTGGTTCAAATATTTTAGATGAGACTTGGATGTATCAGTTGTACAGGGATGGTTACGGTATAAAAAACTCGGATACAGTATCACACTGCTGTAAAATTTAAAAATGCAAATGTAAATTGTTCACGTTATAATACTATAATAATACTAAAAATTATATTATTTGATGCATAATAATACAAATTCAAGTATTAAAAACTACTGATGAAGGCATGGGTAATGAATAATATAGCAAAAACAAGCATTAACACAATTAAATGATAATGTGCATTTTTGACCCCTTAAGAGCCCAGATGTATCTTAAGATACGTGTAGGATTAAGTACTATGCAAATGTTAGAGATTTTTTAAAATATTTTTTCCCGCATCAGGTATGATGTGTAATCATAATTTAAGCAAAAAAAGTAAAATTTTTAGAAAAAAATCTTCTGGGCATTAATGGGTTAATTAAAAAACCGTATATTTTTTGATTATTCGATCATTTGGTTCAAATTTGATTTATTTGTTGAAAAATCTTTTCATTTCGATAAAAAATCGATTGTTCGAAAAATCGGCAATTTTTTTTTTAATTTTGATCGGCATTTTTGCATCGCCAATTGAAACGTCAAGAATTTGATACGTCACGATCACGAACATTATTTCCGGTTGAAATCCTATCATACATCTCCGTGAAATTCGGCCCGTCAGTGACGCGAGTGGCGGCATGTGAAACCACTTTTAAGAGTGAAAGCAGATCGAGACCATCCTCTCAATTCAGTATTTGAGGTCTCGACACTTAAGTAATTATAATCAGAGTATATATAGTTATATTTTATCTCAGTTTTTCGTTTTTTAATGCTTAGAGGTCAATTTTGAAATTGTTAGTAAACAATTCGCTCCGTAGGCATGAAGGCTGGCAGCCCTCCTCCTCCCACGAAGCAAAATACGGACGCTGTCTCCAACAAATTTGTTCTTCTGGCGCTCACAACTAGGATAGGTTCATTCGGGGGCCGGGAGCCTAGTGAAGGAGGTTGAGATCCTGGAGGCGGCATTTGTATTTTATATGTGATGGCCAGTAATGTTACAAAATCGGGAAAATAGGCACTTGCTCAAACAGCAAAAAGTATACCCGGCACAATTCTATCGGCAATAAGAAGTAAAAATATTACGCTACAAGTGAATGGAAACGTAAATGACAGCAAAAGTGCATAATGAGGACAAACAGTGTTAATCAGGAGGAAGAGACATTTCAGATAAAAATTTCTCAGATGATTTTTAATAATATACCATAAAAATAAATTGAGGTTGAATGATGAAATATTAGAATGATTGAATATTTTTTTCTTTCACAATGGACAGAGAAGAAGATACTTTTATGGATAACGACGGAATTCCAGAGATTGCAAATAGAGATAAGAAACGATTTAACATGAGTATTTGTCCGAGGTATACGGCGTAGGAGGTGGGAAGGGCCAATAATAGTTGATTCTAGAATCAAAGTCTGATTTTGGTTTGAAAATGGGAAAGAGATATGATGGATATTTAGTCTTGAGGCAAATTCCATAATGTCGGGGCAGCTGAAAACCCGGCTCGTAAAATCAGGGTAATTTCGCGGAAAATCGTCGAGCACTTACCAACCTTATTATCGAGGCACTTAAAACTGCAAGCTTCCATGTTTTAACCCCCGGGTCGATGCCGTTGTCCACGTCTTTGTGAGTTCGGTACTCAAGCGAGGGCGTTAAATTATCTGCCGCGATAACTCCAGTGTAAATGCTAGTGAAACTCTTTAAATGGGCATTGTCTGCGATTTATGCAGATTTATTTTTTACTCGTTTTCTTCCCGGTCTTTTTTCTATCGGATTTTACTCCACAGTGCAATTTCTTATCCTCAGATAGCTCTTGTTCCCGTTCTTGATCAATGTGAAATGGTCTAAGCAATTCTTATTACAGCAAGCTCTAAAATAATCGAAGAAACATTATATGAAGTAGTGCAAAATAGCCAGGCCTATGTTGCTTATCAAAGATCAAGTTGTCTAGTACCCTTCCATTATAGTTGGATTACGCTACCAGGAAAATCTGTGCATGTATTTTTTTCCTCTCATCTATCGGACTCGTTAAAGCCCCGAATTTACACGAATTTCTTCGTAATTGATATTTTCCTCCTCATAAGCCCATTTTAAAGAATTTCTCCTACTTTTAAATACTTCGTACTATCTCGGCTGCTTCAAACAATTTTTGGTGGCATGAAAAACATCGCCCAATCCGTCAGTGATGTAATGAATGGTGCTGTTTTGATTCGGGGTTAAAAACGTAATCCTAAAATTGTTTCGCGTTGTAATTCAGCGATGGGTCGCGACATCGGTTACAAATTGAAAACAATCATAAATAAGAGGTTTGGCCTCCGGGATTGAAATAGGAAACTTGAAACACAGCATCCTCTCCATGTTTTTATTTCCATTTATAACGTACGCCTGGAATTAAGCTGTATTTCATGTCGTTGTTTAATCCTTTACCGGACATGCGTAGGTCTCGGTTTCAACCCCTCCACCCCCCCCCCACAATCCCTCGATTCGAATTTCGTACGCATTTTCCGATTCCAGAGTTATCTTGGAATCCCTCGATTGCCTCCGTGATCAATTGTTCTGACGTGTCACCTCCAATTTTCATTGAACGGTCGGACTGCATGGATTTGTACTCGCAATCGAAACAAATAAAATAATCTGTATGTACGGCTGGCTTGTTCCCAGGATTTTTTTCTTCCTTTCTCCCCGTGACATCAGCTAAACCAATTTACTCGAATACATGAGTTTATGCCTCAGAAGGGTCGTTATTTATCTCTAGGTGACGGCCATTTATTTATTCATTCGATGCATGTTTCAACAAGTAGTCTATCGCCTGATTGTAACATGAGAATTAAAATAAATTAATGAAAAGCCGTTCAAATGTTGGCTTCCGCGGAGTGGTGCAGTTGGCGATGCGTGTGTTTTCGGACACTCCATCGCTTCGTCTGCCCTTATCTTACGCTGTTCACAGAAATAAAATGATTGTTATAACTCCCTGATGGCCATATCAGCCTTCTGATATATAGGTTTACTACGAATTACTGACAGGGTTCTGACTGACTAACTGTGTGGGAACACATGATATATGGGCATGAACGAATTCATTAAAAATCAATCAGTTTCATCTAAATTTTCTGTGTAATGCAAATCATTTTTTTGTGACATGGGCTTTTCTTTAATTCGTTGTGGCCAATCTATAGGCCGATTGATTCGTTGACCTTTCTATCCACTATTGTGAGTTATAAGTGCTCTAATCATCATCGTTTGCCATCAATCCTACGATTGGTTTGACGCAGCACTCCATTCCTTTCTCCTATCCGCTAGCCTTTTCATAGTTATATATTTCTTCTCTTTCACATCCTTCATAACCCTTTGTCCTATGTAACTCATTCGGGGCCGTCCCTTGCCCTTCTTCCCTTCCACCTGTCCTTCTACGATTGTTTTCATCAGGCCATCATGTCTCATTATGTGGCCATGTCTTCTCCTTAGCGATTTTCAGAAGACTTCTTTTTCTCCCACTCTTCTTAGCACTTCCTCATGACTTACTCAGTCGATCCATTTTATCTTTCATTCTTCGGTAGCACCACATTTCGAATGCTACCATCAAATAAATGCTTTTGCGGACATTGGCTTCAAAATGCTGTCCAACCAGGAATATCTAAAAACGAGGTAAAACACGACGAATATTAGCATAATCGGAGCTGGTTCCATTTTCAATTTTGAAAATGTTGTTGTTCCGTCTTCTCCTTAGCGGTTTTTAGAAGACGTCTCTTTTCTCCCACTCTTCTTAGCACTTCCGTATTATTGACACGGTCCATCCACTTTACCTTTACCATTCTTTGGTAGCACCTCATCTCGAATGCTTCCACTGTTGAATTTTCTGAGCTCTTCTTATTTGCTCAAAGATTGTGAAAACAACTGTTGGGCTGAGTCGCCAAGTCTATGCTAAGGCCATCCTAAAATTACCTTACTGGTGCTGGTCGCTGTGTAAATAACATTGTCTAGGAAAGTGTTATGCATAGTTTTTTAGGATATTACCCTTGAAATTATGGGGATGAAGTAAAATTAGCAGGTGGTTAATACTCTAATCTCTAATCCGATCTTTTTGGAAAGTGTTCGCCTGATTTGTGTCAAAAGCAGATATTGTAAGTTTTGTTCGCGAAAGCAACCGCATTTTTTTCTCATAACTATCCAAACCTTATAGTGCCTAATACGTGTTTCTGGAATATATTAAAACTTTGTCCCTAAAGTTGTTCTTGCGGTTGTCGATAGTTTATGTAATTCACGTACATTAGTTTTTATTTATATGCTTAGTAAAGGAATCCGCTCGTAGAATTCATGGTCATTTCATGTAGTACCTACTTATACGTTTGCAGTTATGAAGTTATGAATACACTAGAAACTGTCGCCTTTGCTCGGAAAGTCTTTGCTCATTCGCCTAAACTCACGCCGATATTACTACACCACCTATCCGTCCGTTTCCTCGTCTTTCATTTGTTTGTTTGCGTGTTTTAATTGTCACTTTCGTTTTTTTGTTCGTTCGTGGTGACATGTAATCATTATCGTTGCGGCATAAATGGCTTGTGAAATATTAATGGACTAATCACGTGACCCAATTAGCGTAACATGAAAACTCGCACTGCGGCGTGAACAGGGAGAGGAACTCGTCCCCGACCAACATGTTTGAGTAAAATTCAAACGTTTCCGACTTAGTTTGGGGTAAGCCCCTCCCTCACCTTCTATAACAAGATTCGGATTGAACTACTGCGTGAGTGAGTGAGTTAGAGTTAGAAGATATTTTTCTCGTAGTAAAAATCTTCAAGGGTGAGAGTAGGTTTTTTTTTTCATTTGATCCAATTTTTCCGGTTGATATTTCCTATTGATCGTCATTTATTGACGTAACTCTAGCACACAATATGGCGATGCTTAAGCGGTGTAGCGTGAAGTCCAATATTTCATTGGAAAACTATAATTTTATTGCATTATATGGGTGTGAATGCGTTCGTATCCATCAGGAAAAAATATTTATAATGTTATTTGTGACGTTTCTTTCGCATGACTTACGCTGTCAACCCCGCTCCCGTGATTGATTTACTCCCGTATTTTTGCGTTTATTTTTTCCAATTTAAGTCTGGAATCACTAACCATTAGAGGGAGTAATGAATACCGGCCTCGGATAAGGCGAAGTAACGTCCGCGCTCGCTAAATTAGAAGTCGTTGGATCGAAACTCATTTTGGCTGGTTTGTCATCTCATAGGAAATGGATGTATGTGATGATAGAACATTCTTACAAGGAGATTGATCATTTTCGACCGAAATTCTGTTTTTTTTTCAAAGGACTTTAAAAAAAAAGTTTTTTATGGATTCGGTGGGCACTTAATGGATATCAAATAATTCATTTGAAGCGTTACATGTATGAAATTGTATTTTATTTGAAATGGGAAAAAATTCTGTAGAATGACAGGTCAAGGTGGGACCTTCTACGATATGTGTCTGAAGATGGACGAAATTTTTGGATCCTCCAGCTGAAATTTTATTGGTGGCAGAAAATATTTTGATGCAATAGTATCATCAGTGCTCTTGCTGAATACTAGTTTCTCCAGGGCTCTGCAAAAGCTCCCTACCCCCTCACTCCACAGCCACGAAACCTCTCACCCCCTAATTTCCCCTCTCCTCATGACTCAAAGGGAGAACCAACCTCCCCTCCTCCTCGTTCGCCCGTCTGGCGTTGCACCCTTGCGTTTTTGTACTCGCCCACAATGACACAACGATCGGCCGAGTTTTACCATTTGTCAAACGTAAGGGTCGTCATTCTCGTACGTCGGTTTGTTCTGCTCGTAGTTGAGCTTTATGGAAATGAATTGCCTGGTTGATCTTTAGTTTTGTTTGTCTTTCGTGAAGTTTCTCCTCATTTCTGCCGCCCACCGGAGGAAACAATAGGGTGGTTTCCCATTATTTTTTTATTGCCTAATTCGAAAGATTATTACTCCTGGAGTAAGTATTTCACGCTTTTAGATTTTTAACTGACGATATCTATTCTTCGCGATTAAATGAAAAGTGAAAATTTTCAAGCGCGCGAAAACGCGACGGCTATGTATGAATGCTGGGAAAAACCCGTGTGATGTCTGGCTGCTGCAGTGTAAGGCCACCTGGGTGCGAGGCTATGAACGCCGCTACGATGCAGGCTGCTTGCTGCCGAGCATGGCGGTAGCGTAGAGTACCCTGCAAGCAGGTAGCGCTTGGTGTAAATAAGGATTATTAATATCCTATCAAACGAAGGAAACTTTCCGACCTTAGGCAATTTTTATAGGTGATTATTAAGAGATGTTTCCCTGAGATCTGTGCCTCATGCATGAATTGGTAATCTCAGATGATGTATAACTCCTATCTTCTCGTATAGAAACTAGGTCCCTGTGACGTCACGTGGAGTGGCATCGAATGGGCGCCAATCTGGACTTTTTCAAATGAGGATAAAATTGACTATTGCCATTCGTCTAAACCGGTATTGCTAAAACCAAAAAAATTGTATATTATGAATCCACTAATGGTGGGTAACGAATCGCAAACAATGCCTTTCGTTTTCTTTGATGAAGGAAACTACCCTATTCTTGATCTCGGCAGGGCGCTCCTATTAATCTTCGGTTAGAAAACGTTACGCAATTAACAGATTATTTTCCCCCTCCTCTATAAACATTATGTGCGTATTCTTCTAGGGAACTATTTTTAGTGGGCGTGCGTCACTTATCGTCCATTTTCAATCAGTGAGAGGAGCGTAGTATTGGTTGGAGCGCTTGGTTTGTAACCGCAAGACCTCGCAATGTGAGGTGGCCCTGGGAAAATAACTCTCTCATGTGTTGTAAACCCGTGGTTAGCTATACGTATCTTCAGGGTCCCTTCGGGGGGTCGACTCACGTAGTGAGTGGTATGAATTTCACTTTTTTAACCTCCACAACTTTCATAGGTGCGACAGCCATCTCCACCCCCTCCCTCCCCGGAGGCGATCCTATCAAAGAAATTAAGTCTCTTGACAGGTGAAGAAAGCCCATCCCTCAAGAGGCCACATAACTTGCGCAATCATCTTTAAAATTTCATATTTCTTTCATAGGGTAGATCCTTATAAACATTTTGGTATTTCGTATCTAAATTAAAATGTTCTCCTTACTTTTTTATAAAGTGTAAACTCATTAATGTTTGAGATGCAGGCAAATTTTGAAAAAATCTTTCAATTTATTTGTTTTAATAAGATATTGCACATTTTTTCCACGTGCTTTATTCACAAGCGCGACACGTTTATTTGTGTTATGCAACGATCTCAAGCGCACACCGAGTATTACAGTACAATTGAACGCGCCGTGTGTTGAGCGAATTCGATGGAATAATTTTTCACTCTCTTATGTAAACAACATTAATAATTTTCACCATATCGTGCCACAAAACATATATATCAAACTCTGCATGCCCTGAAAATTTCAAGTTAATTACGTAAGTTTTTTTTTGTTTCGTTGCGAAGAAAAAAAAGACAAAACACGAGCGATGGGGGGGGGGGATGTGGTGCGTCTTCTTAATTGTACTAATTAGCTTAAAAGGGTGCGGTGGTCAAATGGTACACTTTGTGTCCGCTTCCCTCCTTGCGGCGCTCAGATCGCCCGCCGCCCTCAATGGCAGCAACTTTCCCAGAAACACCGCGCACGTTACGGGTTGTTATCACTTAATTTTATTGCGGTGGTGCACTCCGCCACGTCCGCTCTCTGAGCCGAAGCGAAGCCATTCCTTCCTGGATTTAATTGCCCAGCACTCACGGAGACCAAATGTCTTCTTCACTTGGGTAAGGAGTGTGGGGCGATAAGGAATTCGGATGTTGGCGCAGAGAGATGAAGCCTGGGTTCAGTTAGGTATTCCACTAGCGAAAAAATAACGTATTTCATCCAGATGGCTTCGATTGAACATACGAGTTTTATCCGTCGAAATAAATCTCGCGACAAAAGCCCAAAACTCATCCCAACCAGACTGTTAAGAAAGGTACGTGAATTTAAATGGCGATGTTTGTGAGAAAGAGAAACTTAAATATAAATTTTTTTACTAAGTTCAGAGTTAATGTAAAAGAATAAAAATTTTCAATTGAGAATTTGACCTGTAAGAGCGTTGTCAAGGGTCCCGTAAAAATGAAAAAAAATAATGACACAATAAAATAAAATGTTTCTTCCATAGTATTTTTAACATTGAACACCAACGGATATATGTTCCATTTTTTTATTTGTTGCGTTACCATTCTGGTAATTTTCTTTTGAATTTCTTTTTTTTTTCATTTTTTCAAATTTCATTTGAAATTGGAGAGCGAATTACATAGATTTTGTATTTTTTAAGATTTTGATATTTTTTGCACATTTTTTTCATTGAAAATAATTATGACTCCTAAATTAAAAACATACGATTAGAAGGGGGTTAAGACGCAGAAAAAAACTTATAGAAGAGTTACTTGATACGCCAGTGTATGTGTTATTGAGATAATTATCGAAATCAATTGTTTTTAGGTGATACTTCATATAAAGTGTGCATTGTTGAATATTAAAAATATCTTTGTTCTATCCGCTATATTTTTTTATATTATCTCAGTATTGTAAATCTATGACGATGCCACAGCGGGCGAAACCAGTGGTGTTCAATGATAAAAATACTATGAAAGAAACATTTAACTTGATCGTATTATTAGTTTATTTTTTCAGTTTTTTAGGGGATCCTTGAAAATGCTCTTATTCGAAATTACGCGTTTGAATTCCGAAAACTGGCGAAGATAGGAATTCGCGCGGATCTGCATTTACACATTCACTTATACAGGTCTACGTATCGCGTAAACAGGCGTTATCTTGAATAGCATATTTCATTTTATAAGAAATGAAATGTTGTGGACGAACCACGTTTCGTGTATTTATTTTCTATCGCGTAACCTACTCCCTCTAAAAACGATGAAAATATGCAGTTCGAATATGTGGATGTAAACGATGCGATAGTAACGACTTTTATAATAATGTATATTCGTAGAATATGACAAATGATGTGCTTTGAGGATGATGGTAAACCAAGGCTCATGCGTTAAGACGGTTTATGCAAGGTGGAGAAGAGTACTCTAATTGAAAAATCTTTTATTTTAGAATGATGGCATGATTTTAAGTAGTAGTGATGGCGGATTACTGGGCGTGCCGGATTACCGCAAGACGGGATTGTGTTGTACAATTACATTACAGTGTGTTACAGTACATTATGTTCGGCGTTTTGCTGTTGTAATACTGAAGATGGCGTCCGGTCCACGCTAATATTTTCTGTGGACCCAAAACTAGCCCCAAAGATATGAAGCTAATTTTTCGTTAATCCTAATTCATATTTATTGCTAGTTTTTTTTTCTTTGTAGGGACTTTTGAGGGTAGTTACTTAATAACCAAGATGAGGAGGCGTGTTTTTTGTGTGCTCTGCTTAAACTGCCTCACTGCGTAATTGGGTGATAATGAGGGGGAAAAGAGAAGTGCAAACCCCAGCAGTGAAAGCATCGCGACTCAATAAATTATCGCGCCTTCGAGGAGACTTTGGAATGAATGGGATTCCTAAGAATACTCTTTCTTTTCTTTTTTTCCACTCTCTCATCTTCTGAAGAGGCTCACGGGAAATCCATTCGCGCGCCCATTGAAAATGCGGTGCACGTTAGAGAAAACAACTGACGGTGCATCCCGCACTCTCGCCGAAAACATCGATATCGGAGGAAAGGATGTCGAAGGCTATTAAACACGGCGAGAGAGAGTATTCGTCCGTCTGATGACATTTCCACGCAACTCAATTGCTCGATTCAATTGTTCCCATCAAGTTTTAATCGTAGCTGAAACGCGAAATAAATGCATTTCGTGTACGTACTTTGTTGAATAAAATGTTTTACGTTCGTACATATCATTATCATTCTCGATAAATTAATTCTTGGAGCATAGGTCAAATATAAATGATGCAAAAAAGTTGTTAGCCGACGTTTCAGTTTATTTAAAACTATCATCAGGGCTGTGAATGAAAACATGAGAACAATATGAAATACAATGATATACAATATTTTTACATAAATAAATGTTACGAAAGTATTTTTTTAAGCACGTTGACCTAACACCTCGTGTGAACGCATGTACAAGAAAAAAGTGCAGGAATCTTTACATCTTTCGTAACCTTTATGTATGTAAAAATATTGTCTATCATTGTATTTTATATCGTTCTCATGTTTTCATTCGCAGCGCTGGTGATAGTTTTTAATAAACTGAAGCGTTGGCTAGCAACTTTTTAGCATCATATACATTTGACCTGTACTCCAAGAATTATTTTATCATTAATTAAATGAGGTCAAGATAAAAGGAAAAAATTTGATTGTTATTCTGTGATTCAACCCGAAGATTAGTTTGGATAGGCGAGAATAGAGCTCAACCCGGACTAACCTCACAGGCGTGTGACAACATATATATCGTGTAGGTTGGGTTCCTTTCCTTCATCCATCGCACACTCTTGGGATTGAATTTAGGGTTTCCAATGGACACGACCGGGATTTGAACCCGGGGCCCATCGATTAGCAGCCAAGCTCTCTAACTACTAGGCAACCGCACCTCCCATTCAATATTCATTCTTTCATTAATTTTTTTGTTTTTATTATCAACTAGCTGGCCCCCGGCGTTTCTCGGGAAGTATAGTACCCGCAGAAGAGTGGGAATTTTGGAACTTGGAATTCATGGTCACATGGCACGATTTTTATGAAAAGAAACAAAGCAGGTATGATGATGATTAGAGATACGTGACAATCGCACTTTCATTTTTATTTTATCGAACTTTCAATAACAGTTTATCGAATTTTGTAGCGCCTATTTTTTATTTTCATAATGAGGTAGATGACGATAAAATGTAGTGGAACACATTAATATTACAAAATACAGAATATTTTAAATAATTATGTTGTAGAACAATAACAAAGGTGTAGCTTGCCCGCGCCCACTTGTAGTTCGCAGTCACGTAGTGTCCCAGCCAACTAGCAGCTGGCCATTCGCTCACTTCGCCATGCTTTAAGCGGTGAGTGTCGGCGGAGCATTTAAACTGCGCTCGGCACAAAATGTACGAATTTTGCCGTCGAAAGAGCAAATTTGCGTAAAAACATCATAAAAGTCCAGTCATGGCATCTATACGTCGCATTTATTCGCGCACATCGCATCTATATCGCATTTGCGATTTTCACGCATCCGTAATGATTGTATACATATGTTGCATCAAACAATGGAAAAAAAACTATTTCCGTGTACAGCGCACGGGATCAGTTTATATCCCGCTCCTCAACATTGATCGTTACGAGTGTCCGTACGCGCGTAGACCAAACACCTCGTGTGAACGCATGCACTAGAAAAAAGTGCAGAAAAGTTTTTCGGGTTTTCCACCGGTTAATGTTATCCAAGTCTCGCGACGTGTCTCCTGAAGATCAGAAGATCCCCTGAGTACGAACAGCAAGTCGCAGCTCGAAACGTCAAGGGAGACATGGAGAACATTAACCGGTGGAAAACCCGAGAAACTTTTCTGCACTTCATACGCCGGGAAAACCTAAGATCATACATCACTAGGAAAAAGGTTCCCTCCATAAGGATTGATAGGTGTACATAAGTATCCTTTCATTTATGTTTCCCCAGGTTTTTTCCTGTCAATTGGGGGTGCCTATCCGGCAGGATGTCCACGGAAGATGTATGATGTTACGTAACAAACTGTAATGAGAAAACCACGCGAAGGACATGTCGGACACAACTATAAATAGCATCGCGGGCTTTTGGAGCATGAGATGACCCTATGTACTAACTTTGGTGTATATCCGTAATGTCGTATGGAAATGCATAGTGGACAGACAAACAGACATCCTCTTTGATATACTACATAGAAGAAATGGATACGGCATGAATTTAAGCTAAAATTATAACAAGGACTTCCGTTGTACATAAAAATTGAGTTGCTATATTTTAAAAATTGTCTCCTTTAAGTCTTAGGAGGATGATCGTCATGTCCTGTGGTCTTACGGGACCCAAGTTCGAAGCCCTCGGACATCCCGAATGAGAATCCTCGAAGAGGGAAAGGGCCTAGCTCCCCCACCTTAAAGGTGTGAAGTTCACACTGTTTCGGCTCTATCCTCGCCCACCCCAACCAACCCTCTGGTTGAAACACTCTTTTGTCATGAAAATATTGTTAAAATTTTGCATTAATTCGCTAACAAATATACTATTTACTAATAAATACATAGGATAAGAAAGAAAGAAAGGGGTAAGAATGCATATTAGATAAGGCGAGGGTAACGGTGCTATGGTATATGGAAAAGGCCAGAAGTCAAAGAGCAAAAATGTGGCCTTACTGGGATGCAAACCCAGAACCTCTCGATGACCGGTCGAGTGCTCTACCAGTTGCGCTATCAGGCCGCTTAGATTTTATCATGATTTTGGCGGGAGAGTATGCAGAGGAAACGCCCTTTGATGCTTAGACAGGATGTACAAAATACGCAATTTCCAGAGAATGTTGCATGGAATGCCCAATCTTCTTGTAGTTTGTGCATTTATAATGGCATGTTTTGGATTTTTCGTGGCCATAAATGTATGCCTCACTTCTCTATGGGCCATCTATCAATGGGGATGGTCCACGTAGACTGCACCATCTAACAGAACTGACACATGCCTCATGTCGTCGAGAAAATGTCTGGCTCTCGTAGATTATATCTTATTATGCTCAAAATCACAAGTTCCAAAATGTGGCCATAATGTAGAAAATACAATGCGTGTGTTTTTGAATCGATTTTTTGAACAAAAAGTTTATAAAGCGATTTCTTAAAACAATTATGAACAATTACAAAACAAACTTCTGTTTGTAGAAGAAAATGAGAAGGACTTATCTCGATGGTTTCTGGAAACAATTTATTTATTAGAATTGTGTAGAATTTTGCGGAAAAAATCCTTAAATCGTCAGCTAATAAAACAAAGTGAAAGGCGATGATGCGTTGAGGGTTCAATTGTCTCTTCATAGATGGCCTCGATACTACCGTGCGGTAAAATACCAAATCATACCAAGGAATTTTTCTGAATTAGGTCATAAAAAGTTTCCGTTCCTAAGGTACCATGGTTTAATTTTCTGATATACTTCGATCTTATAACTTCACTAACTAAACTAACGTAGCTAAACAAGTCACCTTTTAAATTAAATGATGGAGGCGATACCTCGTGGAAATTCTGTACGTTAAACATGTTGAATGAAACTTCTTGGTACTTCCCGCACAGCTCCTCAATTTCCCGGATCGATTTCGACGATAATGTGTCATCGAACATCGTGACTCAACGAACGGAGCATTGCGACAGGGCACGATCGAATATTCGGGGTGGCTGGAACGCTACGAGGGCTTTACTTAACAGATTATCGTTTTAATAATGTAAGTCGAAGAAAATACTCAAAATGCTTTTTTATGCATTCATTCACATTTATGGTAGAACTGCCCACTCAGGGAAATGGCCCAGGAGTAATGCTATATTTCTTATCAAAGTCTTGTTGACGGTACAGTAAAATTAATAATAAATTCTAAAATTAAAGAATGCCAAGACTACAATATCCAAACTAAAGTTTGTATTTGATTTTGAGATATTCATTTTAATTCTTGGGAGTATGATAAAAATGATCGTTAGTTAGGAATATTATCCCCTTTCATTATGGAAATTAAGTTGGTATCTAGTAACTTGGTAACTGGTAACCCCAATGGTAACTTGCATACTTCCTTGCCTCTTTTGGGAATCCTTGATTGTATTAATAACCATTCTAGCCAAAAAAGTAAATTCTACTGCTTTTTTACTAAGATCTTCTCAGAGTCATTCGACTTAAATAAAATAACCTAATTTACCTGTAGACTACGTAAATAAAATTAATTAAATTTTCTAAAATAACTTTTTACGTTAATGTCTCTCATAAACACGAGTATAGTTTCACATAAAGTTATGTGACAGCAATCTCTTCAATCACGGTAGCAGCGGTACAGTATTTGACGTCTTTTTATTACTCTTATTTATTATTATTTTTACTGACGTATTTTATTATGGTGAATTTATAGCATCAGTACGTGCTGTTTTGAATACTTAAAAGTAATAACCCCATTTGCTATTTTTTTAATTTTTTGTTTTAACTTTTGTTTGTAGAAGTCGATGAGAAGGACTTATCGATTATGTTATCCATGACTCCTTTTATGTATGGAAGCGGTGCCGTAAATAAAAATATGATTTGGGGGGTGTTGGGGCTACTCCCCTGGAAACGGGTAATTCAGGAAATTTTTTGAAAAATAAAATGCCTGAAAATACATTTCACATCATTTTGGCACTTAAAATTTAATTTCAAGCTGAGGCAGTTATTATTTACCAAATACAGACAACATTTTTAAATATTTTTTTGATTTCTCTGAAGATTTGGGGGGGGGGGGAGATACATCCCCCTCATCCCCCCATAGTTACGCCACTGTATGGAAGTAAGGCTTTTTTCTGTTCCTCGAAAATTTCTTCAAGTCATGAGTGTTGGTGCCTTAATTGACGGGAGATATAATTGGACAAAATAACCTCTGTTGAGGATCCTCGCGTCTATATTGAACCTAATATCCCATTGTTTTTTCTCCCACTTTGGACAATTTTGTCGTTTCTTCGTCGGAAGTTTTGAAAACTACTATTCGTTGGTGGTTTCGAGGTGGCATGGAACAGATAGTAGCGGTGAGGTCTCAGGTCTTAATGTGGCGACCATATTCTGTACGATCGTTATCATTTCCCGGCAAGTTAGTCAATGTTTACTTGTATCTTTAAATTTCTCCTATGGGCTTTTCTCGCACAATGGGGTGAGTCACACAATACTTGGAAGCATACAGATGTAAACAATGAAAGGAAGATTGAGTCATGATTAAAGCAAAAACGCGATGGAATGAGGCCATCCATTCTGCCTCACATGCGTTCAGTTTTCAAAATCGATATTACTATAAGAGGTAATGTACTGCTCCATCGAAGACGAAAACCGATTTTAGGAATCAAATCTGCAGTTCCAATTCTTCTGTGAATGTTTCTTTCTAAAACGTATCTACTCGCCACCTATAACCTATCGCACAAAGATTTCCACTTGGAGGGTGTTGCAATTCACTTAGCTTTGGTGAGTAAGGCAAATAAATGGCCATTATCCGTTGGGGTTTTAGGAGCTCGTATACATGCCTCAACAAACTACAACCTAAATCACGCAATCACATTCTCCTTCCCTCAGAGGGTTTCCTCCAACGATAGGTTTTTAGTGACCAAAAGAGTGTTCGCTCGGCCCATCATTTTCTGAATCACATAATTCAATCATTCCCAGCGTCCCTTTTTCCATCGCTTATTCCGTCACTTTCTATATTTACATCTACCGTTCAATTAAAATACAAGCGAGGCGTTGCTAAGCGAGCTGTTTAGGGCCGTTCGTTCTGTTGGCTGAAAGACGGCACTAGCGATTGTTTCAGCGACGCAAAAAGGGACCTGCCGAGTGAGGGAGAAAGGGATGGTATTTCCATCCGTGGAGCCATTGAGGGAAATTATTGCTTGAAGCGGTAATTTTTCCACCGTCATTGGAGCTATCGCTCGGATGGGATGGAAAATAATTATTGTGTGGTTCAGGCTTAAATGCATCTCGCCACAAGCATCGGCTGATCTGGACGTCTGAGGAGATTTACGATATTCCTGGGCTGATGCGTGTTTAAAGCCTGAATCACACGGTCATTTTTTTCGTCGCGAAAAGTGATCACTCGCAAATGATCGTCGCCGGCAATAGTGTTTCGCAATAGCGATCGCGATGAGAATTCCCATCGCTATTTTTCATTACTCGTCCGGTCGCTTTTTCCGTCGCTAAAACCGTCACTAAAATCCCATATCAGCCAATCGGAACGCATGACCGCATGGAGCGATTGCAGCGCAACGTTTGACAATCGTGGGAACGACATAGATAAGCAAACACGCTGTATATTTCCGTGATGCGGGTCCCATAACAACGAGCTGTGATATTGAAAGTGATGCGAAAGGCGACGGCGGGAGGGACCGAGTGATTCAGAAAAATGATCACTAGAGCGATCGCTTTTCTCGACGGGAAAAGTGATCGAGTGATTCAGGCTTAAAGGAGGCTTGCACGTGATCTAGGTGCGGCGTGCATGTAGTGTGACTTCGCTCCTCATTACTCCACACGCCGTGGATCTTCACACGTGTGTCCCTTCCCTCGTGACACCGACGGCATTATTCGCGCGGCTGACCACGTTCCAACGTGCAGTTAATTAACTGCATGTTTCCCTGACGTAGTGATGCTGCCGAACGTTCGATCCCAACCCCCCATTGTAACCGACGTGTTTGGGAAGCGCATGCAACCAAGGTTCTTTCATGATGCTCTTTGTTTCGTGGCGAAAATTTTCATGCCTGGTCGGAGAGTAGCATTCTGCGTCGTGTAATCTAGAAAATAATGCTTAATATCTTCGCCCGTCGTAGCAGACCTAACTCGCTGTCTCGGCGAAGGTAAGACTTGCCCTCCTATTCTGGAAATGAAGTCACACACTTTGTACTAGCTGAGCTCTACCCTAAGTCCCACGAAGATGTTTTGCACGTGTTGCGTCATTGAGAAAAAAAGATGGAATAAATCAAGATATTTGGGAAATGCCTGTAGTAACACTCGATAAATTTTAATATTGCTACCCATTTCTAACTGAATCGGACGGTTATAATAAATAAATGTATAGTATAAAATGTAGAGCAGTAGATCAGGCCGGAGAAAGTTAAATACTCTTTGTTTTAATGGGAATATGAAGAGTTTGGCACTCCTTCAAAGCTCATTTATGCAATCCGACCTTCGGGTGGAAACTCGAAAGAGTTCTACTTGATAAATTGACCGTTTAAATATCGATAAAGCATGTACGATAAATACGTATCGACCGCTCCTAGCCGTGACATAAGGAGGTACCTCAAGAAATCATTTCATTCGGGAGCATCTTTAGTGTCTAGTCCAGAAAATCTTGAGTGTAAAATTTGAGTGCAGTCAATTTAATCAAAAAAACATGTCATCAATCGTAACTGAAATTTTGTCCATAAAATTGTACGTCAGAATACCAGCCCGCAAAGCCGTATCTCGGTCAATAATTCAATTTTCGTTTATTCAACTCGATTTTCATTCATTTTTTGTTAAAATAAATATTTTATGAAAAAGTCTTTTAGTGTTTCATCTCAATATTCTAACAGTTCACCGAATGCAAGTTTCGCAAGTAAAACTTGACTCCTTTTTGTGGAAAAGTCTTATAAAACCGAGAAGAAAGAATACATTTAGATATAAGACACGAAAATTTTGTTTTTTTTCATAAAGTGTGTACAATTAGAAAAAATCATGCAAATCGATATTTCAAAACGAAAAATAAATAATTGGTCGAGTTACGGCCGTCTGGACTGATTTTTTGAGATACAGCTTTGTGGACTGGTATGCCGACAAGATTTTCTGGACTGGCAGTATAAATTCGCCTGAATGGAATGATTTTCAGAGATACGACTTTACTGCTAGGAGCTGTCGATATGAACATCATCACAAGTCAACAATCGTAATATTGGTTTGACGCAGCTCTCCATTTCTCTCTCTCCTATCCGCTAGCCGTACGACGTATTTCTTCTCTAATACATACATCCTTCATTACCTACCTGCCTTTGCAAATCATTCGGGGCCTTCCCTTGCCCTTCTTCCCTTCCACCTGTTTCCATCAGGCCATCTTTCCTCGTTATATGGCCAACTAAGTTGTCCTGTCTTCTCCTTGAGGTTTTCACAACACTTCTCTTTTCTCCCACTCCTCGTAACACTTCCGCATTAATTGCTCGGTCGATCTATTTTATCTTCATCATTCTTCGGTAGCGCCTCATTTCGAATTCTTCCACTTATTTGTTTGTCCGCTACGCATTTCCATACGGCTGGACGGATTGCTACCAAAGTTAGATCGTAGGTGCACCTCATGTTTCCAAAGCCCCTGATGCTATATCTGTTTGTATCCTACGAGTCTTCTGTGAGTTTTCCTCATTACCGTTTGTTACGTCATGTCATGCAACTTCTGTGGTTAGTCATCCTGCCGTGTAGGCATAAATCTCGACACTACGCTCATAGGGAAAACATAAGTCAAAGGATTATGTACTTAATCATTAATTCTCTTGGTGCAAACCTTTTTGCTATGGTGTGTGCTCACAAGACGTTTTTGGTCTTTGCACGCACGGACACACATAATGATCGATGTTTTGGAGCAGGATATCAGCTGATCATTGGCGTAGCGAGGGGGAGGTCCAGGGGGTCCGTCCCCTTCTCCCCCCCCCCCAAATGTAAAAGCACAATTTCTTTCCTTCATAAAAGAAAACGAAATATTGAAAAATTACGAATTTGCAAAAGATAAATTTGATAAATGAAATTGTTAAAATTAGTTTAAAACCCCCAAATTCGTACCCTGTTTTTCAAACTTTTTCCACCCCGGTTTTTTTAAATCCTGCCATGTGACAATGAATTCCAAGTTTCCCTCTTCTCTGGGTAGGTGCTATCCTTCCCGAGCAACGCCGGAGGGCCTGCTAGCCATTTTTAAATCATTAAACATTCATGTAAATCATTAATAACGAGGAGTTCTTTTTTTCGAGATCACGAAGATTTTATTCTTTTATAAATATGATTTCTAGCGACAATTGGTAAGATATCCTAGTTTAATGGAGTTTGTCTTATGAAATCAGTCGGAAAACTATGAAGCCCTTTATTTTTTATTATTAATTTTTAATATATTTATATATAATATTTAATAGCGTCTCTACTTCTTCCGTTGGTAGGCGTTATTTTCGTAATGGATACACGATGATAAACGTAAAAGCTGTCACTGTGCTAGAAACTCCCCGTGCTTTAAACAATTCTGTAACTACGTGCAACTGATCTAGCAGTGGCGTAGCCGGGAATTTCGTTCGGGGGGATCCAAAACCAGGGGGGGAAATTTTTTAATAACATAGTACTAATTAGAGGGTTTCAAACTAATTTCAACAGTTTTCATAATCGAAAATATTTATTTGTAAAAGAAATATTTAGTAAATTCATTATTTTTCAATATTTTGTTTTCTTTTATGAAGGAAAATGATTGTGTTTATATATTTCGGGGGTGGTCCGGACCCCCACTCCTTGGCAATGCCACTGTGCTTTAGGTTCTCTTATGAAACCGAGCCACTGCTTTAAGCTGTATCAGTGACATAAATTATTATTGGCAGAAAGTCATTCTAGGAAAAGTTCATACATTTTGATTTTAGCGGGAGAGATAAAACTGCTTTCGTTCTTTCGTTGCTCGATGTGATAGTTGGATTTTCAGCCAGCAGATGGCACGCATACTTCCCCGCTCAAGATGGCGTTAAAACATCAGGGGGATGTTGGCGTACGATGGCACCGGTACGCTGATCATCGGATTAATGGGGAGGTCAGATATTAAGGGTGTGAATAATGTGTTTCTAAAGCTTACAAATGTCCCATGGATGTGGAGAGGGGGTTGGGACGGAAGAAACAGCGAGCTACTCCGGCCTAATCAAGAGCAATTTTCAAATGGTCCATCCGTCATTGTTTTGGGTGAGTGTCCCTGATACTTGGAGCAATAGTGTGACAATTTGGTAGAGAATGGAATTTTACATCATATAATGGCTAATGAAATGTGAAATCCGTTTTACTAGCTGTGGCTGCTATCGCCTGCTTGCGGGCATCATTTGTGCGGCTCGGCTGTCGCCTTGTTGCGTTATTGTTTCGTCTTTCTAAACGGTAGTGATTCAGAGACTGTGCGCTTGAGAATTTTCCACTCTGCCTACTTTGGCTGGTGATTTCATGAGAATCCCTTTGCTCTAGGTCAAGGAAATTGTTACTTTCATGTTGCTAGCAGTGAAATTTCAGAGCCGAAGTGTCATGCGAATACAATTCACGATTCTAGTTTGCATGTAATGGATTTTTAATTTCCTCCAGTCCAGCTGTTATGTGCATGCTTACAACAGATAGCTGCAGCGTCTTTTTTCATGTTAGAGTACCTTTCATCAGTCTTATTTCCGAAGCGTTGCAATGGATTAAGTTAACGTTTTTCTCATCACTTTGCATTCACAGCTCTATCGGGAGGATAAGCATTATATGAGTTGAATGAATGTTGTCGAGTTATTCATTTATGTATGCATTCCTTAGATACAAAGTTAGCTCTGTCTTGTCTAATGTTTTTTTTCATTCTGGACATCAATCCTTAATATGTGCAGATCTCGGAATCTTCCTCCTAGTGCTGTCACCACTTGTTTCATGTCCTATTGCTCCTGGATTGGTATGTTTTCGTTCCGGTGGCAATGATTGATCATGAGCTACTGTTAAATCAAAAATACGATATTGAAATCTATATGCCCAAAATAATTGTCTCCTGGAATATTTTTCAGTGTAGCGCTTTAAATTTTTGAATTACAGTTTATTTGTGACTGTGTGTAAACAATTAACGTCGCCTAAAAACGCTGATCTCCAGTATCATTTTCCATGTCTGTTTTTTTTCATCCATGTTCAATTGTCTCATTACTTGTTTCGCTTAATTATTCTTACCTATTTCTTCTCCCTCTCCTTTCTCAGATGGATAAGGGCTACGATGAAGACAGCGACGATGGGGAGGGAGGAGGTCCCGGTTCAGTTGGACATCACACCCGGAAATACCTTCGCTGCTTCGCCTTCTGTTTCTTGGTCCTCTTCTTTTTGCTCATGCTCTATCTGCCAGCGTACAACCAAGTTCAAGTTCGAGAGGGTAATCCATTGTTTCTTATTTATTTCTTTATTATTCTTAAATATCTTCATTTTGCTATAATAGAGTGGTTGTTTTTATTTGCGTCAATGTCTTTTTCCAGTTCTTGAAATCAGTTGGTGAGCTTTAGTCTGCTTATCTGTTTACGTGTTTTCATGAATATTAGGATGTAACATTATTTGATTAATTTTCATGTTAGTGGTGAGAAATTCCTGAAGTATGTGTAATCTCATCGGTCCTCTTTTTCCATGGCGACTTGTGGAATATTTAATTCAGCATGCATTCTTTCGCATGCAACAAAGTTGACTGTTTTAGTGTAATTTGTTAGATATGATAAAATTTGCAGCTACTGTGAGATCCATGAATAGTGAGGAGCATGTGCACTTGGTTTGACATAATTAGCATATATATTTAGGGAATTCTCATTCTATGAGTCTGTTCATCAGCTTCAAATTTGTTTGAGATGTCGTAGTTAAATTCATTCGTTTTCATTTGTCAGGGGTGACTTTTGAATTAAGAAATCTTCTTAATCATCAAAACAATACAATGTAAAGATATACTGAATTTGTATCCAAAAGTAGTCTTTCGTACAATAGGCAGATTTGGGGGGGGACCTGCCCCCCAAGATGTTTATACAATAGACAAGATTTTGAATACCATTATAATTGCGTTCATTTTATTTTTTGTATTTTGCAGCCTCAATCATTTAATGTCTCATTAATAACTTTCTTATTAAAATAAAGAGAACATTTCGTACAGTAATTGTAGTACGTTTGCTATTTTAAATTTCAAATAAGAGAAGACCGTTTGCCTGTTTGACCCTTGTGGCCACCCCCCCCTGAAATAAATTCGGGATCCACCCTTGCTTTGGACCCTTTTATTCTAACATTGTTTTATCCATTAAATCAATGATCTAGCACATTTAATTAGGTCATGCAAGTTCTACGCACAAATTGCCCTTGATCCTGCACTGGAGGGATAAGGGTTCAATTATGCATATGTATGTAATTAACTTCAAAGCTAATTTTAGCATCTGTACTTATAAAAATCATTAAATAATCAAAAAGAAGCTTAATATGATGCTCAAGAGAGCTAATCTCTTGCCTTATGAAATACAGTCACATGAAAACCCTTATTGAACGAATCAAACTTAAAGAAAAATAAATCAGTGGAGCAAGTTGAGATGAAAAGAAAGCTAGATTAAGTTAAGAAATGTTATTTCTTCAATTGGAAGGTATGTTGCAGAAAGGATGACAAGATTTATTCAGTTGATGTACTGCAACGACCACTAAAGGAGTTTATCAGAAATGCCATTTAGCAACTTAGGACAGAAATTTTGTATTAGTTGAATTATGTAGCTGTCAGTATTTTTTTTGCTTCTTATACTTTCATCAGAGAAGAAAATATAAATAATTGGTTTCATGGTTTTGAAATTTTATGAATATTTATATTGGCGAGTGTTTTATGGGATTACATGGATTCACCTATCAGGTCTTTAAGAGTTCATGCTGATTTCAATGTTTTTATACCATTATTCTTGATCATATTTTCATTTTAATGACACTTTAAAATGTTCTCTATCACAAAATTTAAGTTATAAGCATCATTAGAGTTTTCTGGCAGCCATAAGCCATCTTTATTTTCGTATTTGTCTGTGGTTTTTTTATGCTCTCATTCAGGAGAATCCATCCGAGTAATTATCTAGAATTATTCCATTATTGATTGTTTCCAGCTCTTTTGATTCGCGATATTTGGGAATACATATTTTAAATTACTTCATTTAATAGCCTGTTATTTTACAAAAAAAAGTTTCTTCATGTATGGCGATTTCAAATTTATACAACGATAAAACTCCTTCTTTCTTTTATCTAGACTTGGTTGTTACTCGAAGGAAATAAATCTTGCAGAATATTTTTCCTGGTGCATGAAGCCCATTCTAAATGGCTATTTGGAATACTCTATCTCACATTATTTTTATTGTTGCTTTATTACCCTGGTATTTTGGTAAATGGAAAATTCTACCAAGCTTCTTTTAGGGCTGACAAACAAGGCTAGAAAAAGAAAAAAGAATAATAATTTTTTGTGTCTCCAGTAAAATTTAATGAACACAAAAAGGTTTTCACTTTAAAACTTTCATGGATGGCATTAACTTCATCTCATGGCTTATTTCAAGCTGCCAAGCTTTGACTCCTAGGTTGGTTTAATAAGACTTCTCCTGAGGCTGGGGTAAGTTACGATCAGATGTTCTCATATTTTTGGCCAGAAAACTGAGAACTAAATTCTGGCATCTTATTTTCGTATGCAGTCTTTACCTATTTTTATGTTATTTTTACTATGCCTTACTGTTACTGTAGAAATTAGGCAATGTCTGTTCATTAATCATTTGCTGCAATAATTTTGCTTTCTTAATATGGATGGTTTAGGAGAAAGAAAGCTATTATATATTGTATTTGGTTAAGGAGAGGAGCATCTAAAGTCAGTGGCGGCTGGTGCTTGTGTGCTGAAGAGCTGTAGTGCATTAAATAATTTAAATAAGACTAACCGCATCCTTCTTAATTCAATTGGAGTGAATAATGATGCATGGTACATGGATCAAAGTCTTAAGAATTCCCCTTTGGGCGAGAAGTATCACACAATACACTCAGCAATGTGTGCTGCCTAGTTCTCAACTAGCAAAAATTTGCTGTGATTCTCCTAAAACGGGTATAAAACGCAGTTTTGCACATGGTAAACAGTGTGCTGTGCATTGGATAGGGCTACCTCTCGGCATAGCCATAGCTTGGAATATGCATTCATTTTCGCCACTGGGGGACAGCACTTTTTAAACTTGCTGTTTGGTCACACAGAAAGTTAATTGCAGTTAGTTATTTGTTGTGTGGATCAATGTGGTGTCTTATATTCACAACCATGGCCTGGTGCAAGTGTCATTGCATGATGGATTAACCCTATAGTAGGCAACAGTAAATAGCTATGGCATTATTAGTGACTTAGTTCTCTTGGGCCAATATTGAGCATGCATTATTTTTACCTGTGAAAAAATAACTTCCGTCAACGATCTATAATACAGTGGTTTCAAATAGTATTCAATTGAAAGTTCTTGAATTGTATGCATTTTAATTATGGAAGTAAGGTAGCTGATGTTTCATTTATTTATAGCCAAAACCCGTGACCTCACAGTAAAACATATTGACTATTTATACTATTTACTCAGAGAATCTCAACCAGGTGCATAACATCAATGGCTTAGCCATGGAGGGGAGGGGGATCTGGGTTATAACCCCTCCTGAGCCTTAAAAAGAAGTGCCAAAAATGCCGCTTTGCCCTGGGGTGTTTTCCATACACCCCGGAAGAGCCCCAAAATCTCCAGTTAACTCCCCCCCCCCCCTTCCCCCCAATTCAAAATCCTGGCTATGTTACTGCATTACATCAAGTAATGCAACGTTGACATCATACATGAAATTAGAGACTCGTTTGATTTCATGTTGAACATGGAGAAAAACCGTCAAATGAATGTTTTCTTTAAGAAAAGGAGCTTTAGCAGACTTCAAAATATGAGGAATTCATCTTTTGGCTAAAATTTTTCCTTGAATTAATGCTGTGTGTGGATATCCTCTACCGTCAGTTGCAATCAAAAACTGTTGCTGTTGTGAAATTTAAATCTGCTTTTTTAACTTTCATCCATGAAGTCAACAGAATAAGTAATATGACTGAGAATATTGGTTCCATCCCTCAAGACTTATGCTGTATGATTGATGGTCCATGATGTAGGATTCCCTGAGATGCCACAGCATTAGTAATAATATTTTTTATTTGTCCAGAGATCTGTAGGTTGTGCACAAAATACAAATATAGGACACTTCAATTTAGGTACATAATCAATAAAAATTAAATTGGAATATCTAAATTATGTGTTACAAATGCAGAAGATCATTAACCGAATAAAATAGATTTTTTTTCAGGAACTTCAGTAGTTTCTTCTTAAAGACCGAAGTCCTACTCTCATTGTTCACCTCTGGAGGCAGCCCATTAAAAACCATCAGGTTTAGGACCTAGGGCTGTATTTTGAGTCCTGATAAAGTTTTGATGCTGTTCTTTACAAGTTCTAGTGTTGTGGCCGTGGTTTAGGTCATTTGATGTGTACTGAAGAATGTTATTTTTTACATGCATACTAATGCATGAAAGTGGCAAACTTTAATACAGATCTGAGATGACCTTCAAAGAAAGGCATTAAACGCTGACAGATCCAAGAACCTAAACCATGGAGTTGTTTTTCATCACCCAAGTGGACCTTTCTGCAGACCCTGCAGACTGTCATGCCAGAGGAATGGCTAATTGTACTGGCAGTGCTCTCTATTGAAAAGGAAACGGCGTCTCCAGTGCCAAGGTGGTTGGTACATTCGTTAGCAGGAAAGATTGATTGCTTTTGTGCAAAAGATCCACAGAGAAAAAATCATCCGCCTTGACCGGGACTCGAACCCAGATCCCCCGATTTCCAGCCAAGTGCTTTAGCCAGTTAAGCCACCGAGGCGTCATTCTTCCCTGTGGATATTTGCGGACATAAAACACGTAGAAGTGTTCGCTCTTGACTAGTTTGACTATGGGCCTGCTCTCCGGCTGTGGCGCTGTGCGCACGATTTGGACTGCTTGTGGCATCATATGCTCAGCAGTCCAGCATCACCTCGTCCGGTAGTGTCCAAAAATATCCACAAGGAAGAATGACACCTAGGTAGCTTAGCTGTCTAAAGCACTCAACTGGAAATTGGGGGATCCGGGTTCGAATCCCGGTCAAGGCGGATGATTTTGTCTCTGTGGATCTTTCGCACGATTGTGCATTGCAGGTGACTCCTGTATAAGTTATCACCGTGGCTAGTCTTGATATACTTTAACCTGATTGCTATTGGTTTCTTCATTTATTGCAAATGAGTGAGAAAATTTTAATTTGCACTCATTTTGATAGAGGAGGGGATTAGGAAAGGAGGGAGCAGCACATTTGGCACTAGCCGCCACTGTCTCAAGTGCCATCGACACTACATCATTACCATGCGCGTTTTGCCTGTCAGGAATTGACTAGAGTTCATAATTCAACCGGGTTAGTCGTAAGACATACATAGTTGCCTACTCTGTGGTCATAGCCTTTGCATGTGGTTGGTACAAAAGCTCAAAGATTGTTTTCATGATTTACTTGAATTTCCTCAAATTGCTGAAGTTCAGATTTTATGCTTGCTTTCTGTTGCAGTGTTTCATTTCAACAAGAACTCTCGGAAAAGTAGGTATTTATTGGGCAAGACTCCTTAGCATGCTAGAGTGTTTTGTTTGAGAAATACGTTCCTGCGTACGATATATATGTGTACTGAAATCCTGCATTGCTCCGTTTCACTTGAAAGTGTACATATGGCCTAAATCCTGACTACAGACTCTCTAGATTTGAAACTTGGACCTTATTGTCATTTATGTTTTAAATTTCTTGTAGTTCCATTTTTTTTAAGCGTTTGGTAGAATTACCGTCATATATATTATGTATGAATGGTTTATAGGTGTGCATTTGCAGTGGGCATGTAGATGTTTACTTATGCCGTGAGCTTTGAGTGATGGAGGAAATCTTGAACGTCACTTGGGTATGCCTTTGCAGTGGAATGTTCTCATTTTGATTGAACTTATGAATCTAAAGTAATGTACAATTTGTTTAGCTGACTTTCTATCTTGGTGTTTGTAATTATCATTCTCAAATTGCTAAAACGTGAAAGATGTTATTATTTGCATGCCTTTCGTCTTTCTACTTAACACATTCAGTGTGGACTGTGTCACTTCATGTTTTCAGTGTTTATACCAACATGAAGAGTTCATTAATTAACGATTATTTCATTTTAAATTTTTAGCTTCATCCATTCCGTGTATCTCAGAAATCATCTTACCATTTGATGCATTCCCATTGAGAGCCTCCGTATCCATTGTTAGCTACCTTCTTTCATGTTGTGCAGTCTGTTTTGGCCTCAGAAAAGATAACTCCCAAAATTAGAGAACTTTAACTGTCCTGCATCATATGATTTTGTGT
The DNA here is from genome assembly GCF_921293095.1 of Ischnura elegans. Taxonomy (NCBI): domain Eukaryota; kingdom Metazoa; phylum Arthropoda; class Insecta; order Odonata; family Coenagrionidae; genus Ischnura; species Ischnura elegans. Next base: position 110,492,414 of record NC_060254.1, on the reverse strand, counting down.
TAGGCAGCCAGAATTTCTTGTCCAACTATGTCACCGTACTGAGAATTCTCTGATGTTGATGTAGTACCTTTTTCTCTTCAGCAACAGTTGAGTATGTACATTTTATTTTTCCAGGACTGCTCTTGTGCCCTCTCTACCAATTACCCAAATTTAAAAAAATAAATAATAAAATTTGTCTGAATATGGAGGAAAAATTATGCATTTGATCCCTCATTGAATGTGTTAATGCTGTAATAGTAAAAAGTTTTTACTCAGTGGTGAAATTTCGGTAGATTGTTATTTGCTGTGTTTTTTGTAGAAAAATTATTTTTCTATCCTTGTAAATCTATACTTCTGTCAAGTATGTTTAGTTGAAGATTTATGACTTGTTTTATCTGTGTGCCATGTTGTTTTCTTCAGGATGAGTTAAATGTTTATCCATGTTTCAAATAGCTATCCTACCATCTTAATCTACTTGTAACTCATCATTATTTTGATTGCCAGTGAGGTGTCATGATTTCTGGGAGAGAATCATTGCTGAAAGATTAATCATGTAGAAAATTTATAAGTTAAAATGCTAGTCTATTAATAGTGTACGAAAACCTTTTGCTTCCTATTTTGCTTTGAAAATATTTTAAATTCCTATAACAGTTAAATCAGTCTTGTTTGTAAACATTTACCATTGTATTCAGTAACTATTATTAGAATACTATTTTTAATTTTAAAAATCTGATATATTCATTAATCCTTGGTCACACCATTTTACATGAATGAAAATAGTAGAATTAAAATAATATTCGTTAAAATAAAAATTGCCTGGTAAGCACGTACAAAATAAGTACAAAAATTATTCAACTAGTTACTTACATTATTACGCAATATCATTTATTACTTTATTATTTATTTATTATTATCATATGCAATTCAATCAGGAAAAAAACAATTCTGTAATTAATCTAATAGAAAGATGAAAGATTCTTATGAAAAATGTATCTCTTACTTAGCCATTAAAAATTCAAAACTGAGCGTAAAATCATTTGCTGCAATAGGTGAATGTTTGCAGAAATGAATATCTTGGTATTAAAATGAAGAATAGCCTAAACCAGGTGAGGTCATGGAGGTTTAATTATTTTACATTTGGTGTGAAGCACTTGCATTCTCAATTGGAATTAAATCACTTGCCATTTCTTGCTGGGTAGGTAATTTTTTTTTCTCCAGTAAAAATATTTCTAATTAGCTGCTGAAGCTTAGTGCTTGTACAAGTGGAATCGAGGTCATTTGTGTTGAAGAGTATAGTTTTGTGCTTTTTTTCCATTAGTCATTTATCATAAATAGAACTTCTTGGGCTTGCCGTGAAATTTTTTCAAGATGTGATTTGCAGCTGTGTTGCTTGTCATGGCTGATGAAAAATGTGATATATTGGAAACTTTTATTAGCTAATTAATTTTTATTGAAGTATTGAAATGAAATATTTTTTTAAATGAAATTGAAAGTATTTTTTTTTCTTCAGATGGCTCTAGTTCTTTCTATATGAAAGATGTTTTGGGTTCTTTGAAATATGAAAATTAGTTTTCTTTTACCAAGTTATTATACATTGATAAACGTCAATACCCTGTATGCTATTACTAGATTTGTATATAAAATACTATAGACTTTTCTTTTAGCTTGGTAAATCAATTTGAATATTAGACTTATGTAAAACTTAAAGGAATTAATGGTAATTTTTGCACCATTTCCAGCTCCAATATTTGGGTGGAGCCTCAACACGACTCGTGACCTGCGGGTGTATGTCCAGCCAGACAATGAAACAGCCATCATTCCAGCCCCCAACATATGCACCTTGCCCATCACACAGCACCCTGGGAAGGCAGAGAAAGACGGAGACGAGGACGGTTTGTTACTTCTGGTCATTGTGTGCTCTGCTGTGTCGAACTTTGAAGCCAGGCAGTCCATCCGTGAAACGTGGGCTTTGGAAGCAGCGCTGCCGACGGCACGTGTTGCGTTCCTCCTCGGTCACCCTCCCCCTCCCCAAGACGATGACGAAGAGGGTGGTTACGAACACTCGGTGGCGGCCCTCCAGAGCAGGGTCGCAGAAGAGAGTCGCCTCCACGGAGACATCATCCAGGAAGGTTTCGTGGACACGTACAACAACCTCACTCTCAAGTCGGTGATGCTGCTCAAGTGGACGGCACAGCATTGCCCCGTAGCCCATTACATCATGAAGACTGACGACGACATGTTTGTGAACGTGGGTGCGATTGTGGCACACCTACGGGAGAGGGTGCGTCAGAGGAGGAAGTGGCAGAGGAGACGGAGGTTAGGCGGGACCGAGGGGGGCCAAGCGCGTGGCCAATCTCGGGCAATCCGTGTCATGCCCTTTGACGCTGAGGATACGCTGTTGGAGGGGACCCTCATATGTGGTGCGAGGCCCATTTCGAGCACGCGGTCCAAGTGGTACGCTCCCAGATACATGTACTCAGGCCGTGTGTACCCGGACTACTTATCCGGAACAGGGTACATCATGTCTCGTTCGGTGGCGAGGAGACTTCTTTCTTCAGCTCTCTCAACTCCCCTCTTCCATCTCGAGGATGTGTTTGTGACGGGTATGTGTGCACGGGCCTCTGGTCTCCATCCCAGGGACCACCCTGCCTTCAGCTATCAGAGGAGAAGGATTGACGATCCGTGTGGCTATCGTAACAGCTTCACTGCGCATCGCTTGGATGCCTCCGAGCTGAGGTTGGTGTGGTCCAGAATAAAGTCTCCCACCCTCCGTTGTCCCGTGACATCCCCTCCTCCGTCGTCTCCATCTACTGGCCGACCAGGAGCTCCGAGGCGGAGATCGGGTTCCTGTGGCTGAGAATGGAATCGTCTGAAGTTCGTTCGATTTTGATTTGGCGAATGTTTTGCTGTCTTTGGTGCAGCACCCTGACGGCTTCCACTGAATGGGTAAATAGCTACCCCGTGCGGGTTTACACGGATGGTTTTTTGTGTGATGCCATTCGCTCCTGAGATCTCACTTATCAAAATAAGTATTTCCAAGTATGCCCTTGCATATAAGTGCATGCCCTTAATTTTATTTGTCTTGAGTAAAAAGTGATATCTTAAGTGGTTCCATTGAGGGGACTGCATTGAGTTCCCTTTGCCTGTTTTGGCTGTCAACTTAATCATGCCCAACTCCAAGGTATGCCAGCGCTTGATGTTTGGGCTTCCAAGTCAGTTGCCAGGCAGGCTAGCCAAGTCATTTGGTGCCATGAGTCAAAAAAGAATGATGTTGCCAATTTTGTTGAGAAGGAGAGAGATGAAGGAAGCTCCATGAAATGGAGTGCTGTCAAGTGTGATTGTGTATTTGTATATTTTTCACTTATTTAAATACACACCAAGATTTCTTCATTCCCATGTATTTCCTACCATGTTTAGTGATAACGCATGCCTACACTTATCAAGGCTGCCTTTCTGCCGATAACTCCCTTGTTACTCGGGAGTTACTAACTCTTATTACATGCAATTAATGCCATTTATCTCAGCACTTATTTTCCAATCCAAGGCACATGAATGCTTGAATAACAAAAAGTCATAAATGACCGTATATACGCAGACTCTTGTAAGCAAAAATTCTCCTTCGGGTATTGCCAAGCGTTCTATTACCCTTGTTAATATTTAGCTTTGGAGATAGTAGACGGTGCGCTAACTAGGCAATCAGGGTCAGAGGTGGAAATTTGATAGCTTGATGATGCTGGTCTTGGATTGTAAGCATTTTTTATGAATTTGAATCATCAGTCTCAAAATCCACAGCAAAATTATGAAGGTGAAGAAAGTAATGCACTTTGTAGAATAAATATTCAGCCTTGGCCATGTTTTTGATGGTTATGCAAGCTGTTGAAGCAGTCATGAGAAAAATTATATTTGTTCATGTTTTGCCTTTGTTGTGATAGACAGTCATGCCCTTGTGCATAGATTTTATTCAGGTTTATAGGCAAATGAATGTACCTACCTTGCAATCACTTGTGATGGTTCCTTTCTCATAAATCAAGTTGTTTGGGAATTCCTTTTGTTGTAACTATAATTTAAAATCATTGTCCATGTTGACCCTTCTCACTCAAATGTATATCAGGACTGATCCATGATTGTTTTTCTCTGGTTCTTCTGAGATGAATAACTTAAAATTGATATTGTTAAGAACCCTGCAAAAAAAAGATTTGCCTAGTCAAGTGATCACAAATACTGATCAAGGTTTAATTTATCATTTCATATGTTATTCATAATTACTTTGAATTATGCATTCATCTGTGATGTCAGTATTGTTTACAGAATGATTAAGTGACAGAACATTCCCCCTGCATGATAAGGGGAAGGAAGAAATTGACTCTAGGGGAAATCATGAGAAATATCTTCCACTAATGCCAAATGATAATGGGCTCTTTCACTAATTTTAGGAATGGTCAATGGAGATGGTGATAAGAAAATGAGGGAAACCAAATTTTTCCTTTTTTAATCCATTGCTTACTTCTTGAGCTATTTGCGGTAAAAAAGCTACATCCATAATAACCCTCTCGCAGATTTGTAGGTTGATGTCATCACTGTTGAGCAAGTCATAGTGTCCAAATCACTCATTAGCCTTTCTCATCCGCATTGTGTGGTTCTTTGTTGTTTAATGAGTGATTCTTTCACTCAATGAGCAGTTCTCTCTTCGTGAAATATGAACCAGCAATCTAATGACATCACCAACTCATGAAAAGTGCATGGCAACTTTCACATTTTATTATTTTAAACTTATGAGAGTATGTCGGATTAAGGAAGCTTCGTTTTTTCAATGTAACTTATCTTTACCATCCATTCATGAAATTCTTTTAGTAAACTATCTTTTCGGCATTGCAGCATGATTTTTTTTCAAAATGCTGACCTATTTTGGAAATGTTACAGGAATTTTAGGAATGCATTAGATTTTAATCAATGAGAAAATAATCATTTGGGCTTCCTCTCTGTGAGCCATTAGAAAACCAGATGGGAAATTCCTTCAAGGAGATGTTACATGAGTGGTGGCTGTGTCTTAATTCTACCCCTTCCATCTGTCTCGTTCAATCATAGATTCCAAAATCATTGCATGGAGGGGCTAATCTCTGCTCAGATAAATGGTTCATAACACTTCTAATGAACAGGGCTTTTGTGTTGTTTTGGATTCGATTGGCCTGTTACATAAACCTCTGTGAGTTCATGTGCATTGGCATGACGGTTTTTGTTATCAGCACTAGAACAGAAATACATGTCAAGTCGTCAACAATCAGTTTGAGAAATACATGAGCCGAATTAGAACTGGTTGTATTTTTTGTTCATTCCCACGTTCATGCATTCACACGCAAGCTGGTCTGTGTTAATGTATGTACGTATTGGGTATCCTGGTCTTAACCCTTCAGTGGACACGTTTAATTTTGTTTTGCAGTTGGACACATGGGCGACAATGGTGGCCCAAAATCAATTTTTTTATGACCCTAAGCTTTCAACATTTTGTAAAAAAATTATAAATTTGGACCTTGTTTACTGTTTAGTGAACTTTTTATCACCAGGTACCCTTGAGAGGAAGGTAAACGTGCCGAATTTTGTTTACACGTCAAAGGAGACAAATGTCATGCTAAATTTGCAGCACAGCTAGTGACGCTGACAGAAAAATGTCACACGGGCGCGTGTGCCACGTACGTTCGTTGCCCAATCCCACCTGCTTCCATTTGAGTGCTATTTATAGCTAATCTTGTGCCGATTACTTGCAAGCAATTGTGTAAGGTTTTTGAGGAGTAAATAATGTCCAGCTACTGAAAATCACATGTATATTATGCCATCGTTAGAAAAACTTCACTCGAATGAAACAGTGTGGGCCACCCATTTGTCCCACACGCCCACTGAAGAGTTGAACAGCCAGACATAAATGCTTTTTTTTACTCGCATTAACCAATTTTTACAGATCTTTGAAATGCATAAGTGCAGAACAGTATCATACCTTCATTGATACATTGGTTAATGACTATATTTGTTTTTTTTTTATCTCTCACATTCTATACTGTTGTTTGGTATATTTTCTAAGTGAAGGCACCTAAACATTCATGGTAAACCAGAAATCCAAATTCTCTATTAGTTCACCTTGGAGGACTTTTTGAATTCATAACCAGCATTTTCTTTTGGATTATAAGTGAACTTTTAAATTGATGGTAAAATATGCGAAGCTCCAGTGATTGTGAAGATGGAAAGGCATTCGATTGCTTAAAATGTTTCACTCATCCACCTCTCTCAGTTGTTTTTGTGAAACGCCTTTGTGATCGTGAATCCCATATTTAAATAATTTCATTTGGCCTCGTAATGTGCTTGAAATGTATGTTTGGATATGCTATTCAAATCTTTAAAACATTCTGTCATTTACTGATTTTGTGTCTTTATCTGTGCATTGCCACATGTTCTTTCGATTGGGGTTTCTAAACAAAGGTGAATGAATTATTTGTGGGGCATGGAAATTGTCTGTGCCACAAAAAATCTCCACAAGGATTTGCCAAACAAAAGTCCATGTGTTTTGAAAGTACCTGTAAAACTCCCATGACTTTTTCCATTGTGTAGCCTAATATGTAATTAGGTGCCATTAATTGTTTTAATACATGCTATTTTTTATAGTACCCATTACTGTGTTCAAAAAAGTTGTTGATTTTTAAATTATTGCATCATGAAAGTTTATTTTTCTTGACTTACCTTATAATCATCTCTTGTCAGAGATGAGTGAAATTGAATGGCACATGTACATGACCGTAAAATGTGAGTTCAATAATTATTATTCCTTTATAATTTTCTCTCTGATTTTTCCATCACATTTTGTGCTAAAAAGTACTACTGAGCTACTTGCTGCCAGCTAATGAGTAATAGGTGATTTTTTCAAATCCTGGGACATTCTCCGAACTCCACTCAATGAAAAGATATCAAATCATCAGAGGTAGCCTGAATATCATCGGAAGTCAACTTTCACGAGGCATCATTAGCTATGGGATCAAATTATTATATCAAACATACCGTATTTCTCCGAATATAGTCCCCCTCTGAATATATTTCCCCCCCCCCCCCTAATTTTGAGGCTTCATTTTTGGGAAAAGTTAAAAAATGCGTTTGAATATATGTAGTCCGTTTGAATATAGTCCCCCCTTAACTTTTACCACGGGCATTTTTGGAAAAAAAGGGGGGACTATATTCAGACATATACTGTATGTTTTGTATAATAATTTGATCCCATAGCTAATGATGCCTCGTGAAAGTTGCCTTCCAATGATGTTCAGGCTGCCTCTGATGATTTGATATCATTTCATTGATTGGATGTTTGCTGCTGGAGGATGTTGTTGTTAATGGTATCCTCCTTTAAATTTGATGGCACTTGATGGGGATGGAATGTCTTTTGTGACTTATTTTCAACTGACATAATTCGACCAAGTAGCGCCAAAATCAGTTTTGAAAAAAACCTTGTCTGCTATAGTCCACAAATTTTCACAGGGGAGAATGACGCCTCAGTAGCTTAACTGGCTAAAGAAAGCACTTTGGAAATAGGGAGGTCAGGGTTCATATCCCAGTCAAGGCGAATGATTTTTTCTCTGTGGATTTTTTGCAAAATCAGTTGATTTGATTCAATGCATTGGTGAATTAATTGGAATAAAGATGGGTTAAATTTCATGAATGAATTCTTACACTGAAATGCTCATTAGACAGTGAGCATACTCAAAAGACTAATCATCATCTGGCCAAGATCGCTTTTTCTTGTAAATCATAACTGCTGACGTTATTAATCTGGAAAGTCAAACACTTGTGCATTAACAATTAATGTAAGCTGTAGTTGTTTTTAAGTTACTCTGTAAATCTCTTGCTCTCTTGACGTGAACAGATCTCACCCTCGATCTCGCACGAGTTCCTTTCTATTTATGGGTGTTGTGTTGGATGTAATTCATCGTGTTATGTTATTTCCTAAAGAAATTGCTGTTGTTATGTGATTAAGTGCTTACTTTGTCTGAATTACACATGTGTTTCTGTTGGTACTTAAAAAGTTATTTACCCAGGGCTCAAGTGAATAATGATGGAAATGTTTTGAGTTCAAATTTTAAGGATAAATTTACTTCCCTTTCTACATTTATTCTTTGTTGTTAGCAACCATGGTGTCAACTCAAGGTGTCCTTACCAACGTTGATGTTGATGCGTTTTATCGTGAAGTTTCATTTTTCTGTTCAGAGTTTCTTCAGAATTATATTATGTAAAGCCTTAACTTCCCACAAATTTCAAGCACTACACCTTTAAATCAGAGCTTCTTCAGAGGTGAAGGCATGTGAAAAGGTAAATCTATTTGATTCTTGGATAATTAGTTCTGATCAAGGTCAGAGTGTGAGCCACATAGTTATCTACCATATGTTTAATGAATAAATGGATGGGCATTTGATGCACAGAGGAGAAGCAAGCCCACTTCAAATCTCAGCTATTGGAACTAATGTCTTCTATGTACCAGATGTTTTGGAGAATAGGGAGTTTGGAATGTGCTGATATAATTTATTTTTGGGAGAGGGAAGGTGGGGCAATAATTCCCCTTTTGGTAGATCTGCTTCTGATTGCTCCTCAAAACTCTTCTTGGGTGCCTTGTTTTTAGGAGGTATTTCCCAATCTTACTGAATTCTGAATTGGATTTATTACCCTCGATTATTGTGCTGCTAAAGTTGTCAATCAGTCTTTCTCAAATCAGTATTGTAGAGTCTTCAATGATTGCATTACATGGAAGTTTTTTTCAATGAAGCAATTCATACTCTTGAGATGCCATACATCATGCTGGTTTGTTATGATTTCGTAAGGGAAATGGTGATAGGATCTCCTGTTATAATTGACCTAGGAACTTCTTATGCACTTCAAATTTCTATTTGTATTCTACTCTCTTTCATTAACTATCCTTACCCTCGACAGCTTGACCCAGACATCTAAATCCTTATATTGTTTTATTTTCTTTGTTTTTAAGTTATTCATTTAAAATTTTCCACAAATTCCACTAGGTATAGCTGAAAACCACCAACTATATTGCTTAAGTAAATCATTTTAATGGATTTGTTTGTAGATTCCCTCATTTTGTTTGTTTTGGAGGAAAAGACTGTAATAACAGTACTCCACATCTCACATAATGTTGGGGGTAGACTTAGTATTAATTTAAAGTAAATAATTTTTTATGTGGTTAAAACTTTCAGTTCTCTGCATAAAATTCTATGTCTTCAGTCATGTTTGGAAGTACATTTATCATCTAAATAGAATACAAACCTCCTGCTCCAACACTTTTTTGGTGATGCATTATTTGCTTTTAACTTATGGAAAGTCTTAGAAATTTTCAGGATGTATGAAGTGAGCTATTGTCAACATTTTCCTGTGTCTCTAATGTTGTAATTATACCTTTTACTTTAAATTATTTTCTCTGGTATATTTTTTAAATATTGATGAGATACAGGCAATTGTTGGACAGGGTCTACTCTGTTCACCCTGAAAATTTCAAGATGATAGAATAAATTTTATGTTACTACCTAATTCCTCACCAAAGAAGACTGGTTGAGAGTGAACTAAGCTTTCTCTGACAGGAAAACTTGGAAATTGACAGAGAAAACTAACAATGAACATGCTTTGCTAATTGCAATTTTTAGGAATCTCCCATTCCTAATTTCCATCAAGAATCTGGCATAGTTGAACTAATCAAATTATGCTGTTCATCCTTTCATATCGAGTAGTCTTTATTGGAAGTATCACTTGTGACTCACGCTCTGATCTAGACTTGAATTCAATCCCCATTGATGTTCAACTTCAGCATTGTGTGTTCTATTCTTCTATCCAATGTCATCCCACTAGGATGTACCACTATGGGTCAACAAGCCAAGGCTCTGTGCTTCTCATCCCATTTTCAAATATAACAGTTGCCATCTTTGCTTTGATTTTTGGTTGCAATGAATTTACTGTCTAAAAATTGTGCGTTAATTTTCATTCCTTTATTTATATTCACCCATAATTCAATGTGGCCACACCACTGTAGCATTTAGTGAGTGCTCCAAATTTACAGGGATGCTGCTGATAGAGTAGCAGGGTCAGCAGCGATATCCTAGGAACTTGGTACATCATAATTTCACTGCTTTCCTGCAACGCATGGGTAATGTGCCCTAAAGTTTTTCCCTCCTAGTGCCTCACTCTCAGGAGGCCTGCTTGTGTATGCTTACCTTGATCGTTTGTTTTAAAAACATGTAGATTAAACGTGGGAATCATTTAGCTCTTACAAGCCTTGTTCAGATGTGTACCTACATTCTAAAATACATTGTCAAGTGTTTGTACAGTTGAGTATGTTCCGTCTCTGTGATGACCTCTGAACCTTGATCTATATTAGTCGCTTCTCAGAAATTCTGATGACTCAATCACTTTTGTTTGGGTGTACGTTCAATCTCTGGAGAGTGATTATTCCTGGTGAGGCAGTCTTGTGCTCTAAAGAGTTGATGCTGCTACATGGCTTGTGTTTTTCTGTGATTTGATGGGCATAGGACTTTCAGATCATTATGTGTCAGAGGTGATGAATTTTGTATCCATGCTTATGTCTTTTACTGCTATCCGAGTGTAAATTCTTCACCTATTTATTTTTCTTTTGGAATGTTGAAACTGTATTCTGGTTCCTGAAACTTTTATTCCTTTATAAATATGTAATATCTTAGGGTAATTTTCCAAAATGGGAATATATGTGATTTCCAGAGTAAATTGCTCAAAATTTTACTGGCATGCATTTGCCGAATCTATAACCCCATAAAGCTTAGTAGGAGTTCTTATCAATACGAATTTTGTAGTATTTTAAGTTAACTCTGTGATTTAATGGCAATGCTTTAAAAAATATTTATGAATCAGGTAAATGTGCTTATTTCTCAACTTGTAACCGGCATACAGCCATATTTTCCTGGAAATGTAAGCAAGGGTATGGATGAGGAATGTTCATTCAGAATTAACGTTTCTATCTGATGTATATTTGTTGTGCGAATGAAAGGATTGATTGTGATGACATTTTAAAACTTATTTTTGAATTATGTAATAAATGCCATTTTTAACCATGGTTGTTTTCCATTTTATTTTAAGAAACTATAAAGATATCTACCTACCTAGAGAATAACTATTAATTTTTTTATGTAGGAATGGAAGGATCAACAACTTTGCTATTTCCGCATCGTATTTTATTGACACCGACCAGGTTTCGTTACAGAGTAACATTATCAAGGTGGAAATTCAGGTAAATTGGCAGTATATAGTATAGCAGAAGGTTGGGTAGGGAAAATTACCTGGAGCCGTTGGTTAGGGGGAGGTTGGGGTTGGAGCTGGGTTTGGCGTCACTGTGGGTGGGGTGGGTGGATGAGTAAGGGGGAAAGTGGAGGAGGGGGGAGCGAGAAGGGTAAAGGTGGTCGTTGAACAGGTATGAGTCCCTGTGGCTTAAAATTTCCAGCTCTTCCAGGGCGTCTAATCTCCGTCCTTTCTTCTCAAAGTGCAGAATAGTAGGGATGAAGTTAGTAATGTGCGCCATGTCGATAAGGTGTTTTGCAAATTGTGAGTGATCATTCCCCTGTCTATGACACATCTGGTGCTCGGCCGCCCTGATGGAAAAACTCCCCCCTGTTTGGCCGATGCAAATCGCGTCACAGTCAGAGCAATTGAGGCAATATACTCCGCTCCTTTCCTCCGGGATATCCCTGTCCTTTGGTGACCCCAGCATGCTCCTTAATGTGCTGTGGTTATAAAAGGCTGGCCTTATTTTTTCTTTTGGAAGTAGTCTTTGCACTCTTAGTGACAAATTCCCAAGGAAGGGAATCCGGCACCGTTAAGGAGATCCCTCCGGGGGATTATGCATTTTATATATTAGACGTCTTGCCATCTGAGTTCTTTTTCGTCGTTAATCCACTAATTTTTCTTTGTAGCCATTGTTGACAGCAATGTCCTTTATGGTACGGAGTTCATTTGCCATGTTATTTCCGACATAGGAATGTGGCATAACCTATGTATCAGCGATTTGAGGGCTGCTGTTTTTTGTTGAATATGGTGTCTGGAGCTCTCGTGGATGATGGTGTCGGAATATCGTTCTTTCCTGTGGATGGAAAGGTCGAACTTATGATTTATGATTCTTATGGCGAGGTCCAATTAATTCAAAACGCCTTCCTTCTCAGTTTCCATGGTGAATTTGATGTGCTTATCCTGAGAATTGAGCACTGTCAGAAATTGTGATAGCTGTCTTAACGTACCACGCCACACACAAAACACATCATCTACGTATCAGTACCATTTTACTGTTTTTTAGTTGGGGATTTTTACTACAGAACAGAACTCTCTCAAAATTGTCCATATAATTTGTGCACCAATCAAAACAGTTTTTTCTTCAACGGCAAGCACTATAAACAATTAGATGGCCTTGCCATGGGGTCACCTTTGTCCCCCATCATAGCAGAAAGACTTTTGAGTTAGGCAGGAAAAATATGTGATGTAAAACGCAACAGGCTTGATCCTGACAGAGTGAAGATGCTTTGCTTTCTGAGCAAAAATTTAAAATCCGTAAAAGGAGATTAAATTTTTGAGGCATTATTGATAATGATAAGATATTTACAATAAAAGATAGATATTAAAAGAGATACTTTTATTTTAAATTTAAACATGAGTGAAGTAATACCTATGAGGTAATAACACTTTTCAGGTATGTTCTGTTTTGAAATTTAGTTTGTATATTTTAATTGCATAGTGATGATATGAAAGATGTTGTCAACTGATTCTTGCACAGAGTAATAATTTTTTAAATGGTTGTCTTGTTGCCTTAAATTAAGTGATATTTTTCTTGGAGCCTATTGTGTCAGAATCGGAATTGAAATATCAGGATCGGAATCGTTAAAATTTTGGAATCGACCCATCACTAGTTGATATGAATCGCTGTCGTGAGAGGGCAGTGACGTGCTCCAGCACGGGCATCCTCCCCTTTTTCCCCCCCAAGAACTGTTTGATGGGGAAGAGGTAAGATAGTATGGTATTTGGAAGAGACGACCGACAGCTTAGGTCATTTGCACCATAAGGGAAGGGTTTGTATGAAAGGGGGGAGAGAAACCTGGGGGCATTGGCAGTAGCCTGTTCTTGACGAAAGGCGCCAAGGGGACCACGGCTTAACGTCCCATCCGACGGACAGAGTGTTGCACTTGAAATGTCCTCCACACAGCATTTCGAGCAGGGAACGGGCAGTTCCTGAAAATTCTCTGCCTCCACCGGGATTTGAACCCGAGCCCACGGGGTGGGAAACTAATACTCTAGCCAACACCAACCCAATCCCCAAGAGGTAAGATAATCATCGCCTCGGTCTGAGGGAAGATGAATGCCTACTCGGACTGTGCGTGAGAGAAAGAGAATAGTCCCCTTCCTCCCAGCGTGCGCTATTCTTTCTTAAAGCGTTCTAATGTTGGAAACTTGGGAAAATGTTTATATATCTCACTCATTTGAGAATAGTTTTGAGATCTTTTACGACAAATTGCTCCATCATATAGAGTGTTGCATTCCAACCGTCACCATCAACATTAAAAATAGGAAAAACAAATGTAAAAAACCATGGCTCACTGAGGAAATAATTAATTTGTCACGCATTGTAAAAGAAAAAGCACATAGATATAAAAATTCCCAGAATAATGAATTGTTCTTAGATTTTCAAAAGACAAAGAAGAAGTATACTGCTTTACTAAAATATTCAAAAAAATCTTTTAATAACAAACGCATAACTGAAGCACAAAATAAGACAAAGGAAACATGGAAAATTATCAATGCACAGCTCGGAAAAAAACGAAACCCATGCGTACCAAAATTTTTCAATGACGATGGTTCTTTAATAACTGATCCAAATATAGTATGCAATCGAATCAACGAAGCCTTTTGTAATTTAACTAAATCCCAGCTCATAAACAATAATAACAACCATTGTTTAGTAGATTACACCAGTGAAGTGCATTCTCTTTACCTTTATCCATGTGATGAAAAAGAAATGTTAATGTGCTTAGATAAATTATCTAACTCTTCAGTTCCTGGAGTTGATAATATACCTGGTCGACTAGTAGCGGATTTAAAAGAACTTATTGTGCAACCATTACTATTTTTAGTCAATGAATCGCTGAGGCTAGGGATCTTTCCAGAACCCCTAAAACTGAGCAAAGTAATACCTGTGTACAAAAACAAAGGTAATAAGGATGATATAACCAACTATAGGCCTATCTCACTTTTAACACAGCTTTCTAAAGTTTTTGAACGTATATATTACAACAGATTACTTTCTTTTGTGGAAAAATACAAAATTCTTTCTAACTCTCAGTGGGGATACCGGAAAGGACGTTCTACAGAGGATGCCCTCATCACTGCCTGGAATTTTATTTCAAATTCTTTGGATAATGGCAAACAGGTCTTGGCATTATTTTTTGATTTCTCTTGTGCATTTGATATGGTTAATCACTCCATACTCATAAACAAGTGTCACCAAAATGGAATCAGAGGAGTCGCACTGGAGTGGCTAAAATCATACCTTAGCAATAGAATGCAATGTGTTGAAATGAGACTTAGTGACACACTATGTAAATCAAACCAAAACAAGATAACGTCAGGTGTCCCTCAAGGTAGCATCTTGGGTCCTCTACTCTTCCTGATATTCATTAACGACTTGCCCTTGATTGTTAATAGCATCCATGTCAAACCAGTCCTCTTTGCAGATGACACAAACTTCCTAATTTCAGCTAATGACATCAATGAAGTGCATCACTATGGTCAGCATATATTAGATTTAGTCTGGAATTGGTGTCTTTCCAACAAATTAAAATTAAACAGTGCAAAAACTCAGTCTATGCTGTTTAACCCGAATCATTCCAAAGATTTTGGAACATTGACACTGAACAACCATACACTGAGTCTAACTAAAACTTGTAAATTCTTAGGGCTACAAATTGAAAATACTGGGAACTGGTCCTTCCATGTAAAAGACTTGTGTTCGAAATTGTCCCGAGTACTGTATAGTGTGAGGTTCCTAAAAGCATCCTTACCTCACAAGGCGATGATGTCAGTTTACCATTGCAACTTTATAAGTAGAGTGACTTATGGTATTGTATTCTGGGGATCAACTGTAACGCTATTAGATACAATTTTCAAGATGCAAAAAAAGATTATAAGATGTATAATGAGTAAGCCTTATACTTATTCTTGTAAACCCTTATTCAAAGAACTGAATTTGTTAACAG
Organism: Ischnura elegans; assembly: GCF_921293095.1. Taxonomy (NCBI): domain Eukaryota; kingdom Metazoa; phylum Arthropoda; class Insecta; order Odonata; family Coenagrionidae; genus Ischnura; species Ischnura elegans. Next base: position 110,477,148 of record NC_060254.1, on the reverse strand, counting down.
TGCCTTGTATATATATATACCAACTATGTTTACTGATAAAAGAGAATATTAATGATTTACCAATTAATAATGATGTACATGAGCACCTAACTAGGTCTCATCGCCACATCCATGTTACCCTCCATAAAAAACGTATAGCAGCAAAAAGTCCCATTGCAATGGGATCAAAAATATTTAACTTCCTTCCCAAAAGTATTAATTTGATTAATTCTAATAGGGAATTTAAATCTTCTTTAAAGAAATTTTTAATTAATAAGTGCTACTACAGTGTAAATGAATTTTTAAATGACAAATGAACTCTGACCATTTTTACATTTTTAAGTGTTATGTTGATTACTTTGACGTGTCTTATATCTATGTTGTATTCATAAGATCCTTGGACAAATAAAAAAATTATTATTATTATTTATTATTATTAGAACTACCTAAATGGGGGGGTACTATAGGAGGGATTTATTTCTCTCCTGATGAGCTGTCTTTTCCACGAATCCTTTCCGCTTCCCTTTGGTTGGCTTTTTCCGTTACTACTGAAATACTTTTACTACATGCAGCTATGAGAAAGTGTTGAATCGATCTTATATACTTCAAAGAATGCAGTCAGAAAGCAAGACAGATGAGAAAGATAATCAAGAAGAGCATCTTCTGCACGAAGGATGGGGAAAGGAGTAGTATTTTGCAACAAGATAATGATGAGCAAAAGTGTGTGTCACATAAGAGGTAAAGCAGGCTGGAGTTTTGCTTAACCCTTTCGCTGCTACAAGCGGGAATACCCGCAAAAAACATTATGGTTATTGCCTGCGACATGCGGGGATATTCCACGACTTTCAAAAAACTTTTCCTTTCAACACGACATGCGGGTAAATATCTACGTTTTTGAAAAACCCTTCCTTCGGTCGTAGGTGCTGTCATCTGCTCGAAATTCTAGCGGAACTACGTCCATTCGTGCGGCGACATTCAGCGACGTCAAATGAATGATTCAATTCATTTTTTTCTGGATAATAGGCAAAATAATGGAACCGATGAAAAATCTATTGAAGCAGCAAAAGGGTTAAGAGGGTCCTTGGTAAATGTTTTTGGGGCCTTCTGCTCCCCCTCACGTCCCCCACTTCTGATAGTGCTGTGTTTAATAACTCCTCCAGAAGGGTGAGTGGGTGACCTCGTGAGTTACTTATATGTTGTGTAATGCGCTAGTGATGCCACTGTTGATGATGATTATGTATATCTAACCTAAGTTTACTTAGGTTTGCTATTCATTCTGGTACTACTACAAACGCTTAAAGGAAAATATGATTAAACAATCTGGTATGTAGGCCAGGCTTACTCAAAACATTGAAGAGATAAAATTGATGGTTTGAGGCGTAACTTTGTGAAAGCGATTCATTATGGAAAATGTAGAAGAAACTTTGTGCTTTCACATTAATTTTTCATGTTGAAGGGATGGACCAAGTCAACCTAAAAATTTCTAGGTTAATGGCTGTGTTCCCTTTCCCCCTTGGAAGGTAACAGGCAAATGCACAGACACTCTATGAGAGCCACCCAGACAGTGGTGATCCAGTTTAGCTGTTGTGTTTTCATACTTCGTGCTCTGCTCTCCTGCTATTACTTGTGACCTACCCAAATAATAATTTTCTTAGAAACCTGTTACTTTGGAGCAGCAGCGGATCCAGGATGTAAGGGCAGGGTTGAGCTTGGGGGCTCTCCTCTCCTGCATGACAACTATATCTTTGACAACTGAAGAAAATTACAATTTAATCAAGTGTAAATTGGACACCCAAAGGGGGGGGGGACTAGGCTCTGGATCCACCACTGCTTATTATTGTGTGGAAGAGACAATAGCGGATATAGAAAAAAACTCAAAGGGGGGCGCAAAAGATGTCTTGAGCTACCTACCTTTACTTTTATCATAATAAAAACTTATCAAGTCACTTGCAAACTTTAAGAAAGTTTAATTTAAACAAAATATTCGGATATAAAAGACAATGTCATCTTTATGGCATAAAATAGCTTACTGGTCACTAGTTAATAATGGTTCTGCAACGTTAGGCAATGTGGACGGCCCCACAAGGGGGGATGCCCCCCAATATAACGTCTCTGGGAAGAGACTGCCAACTCAATTGTAACTATTGGAGTGCCAAATCCCTCTGGCAGCTGCCTAGGTTAGTTCCCTAGTTATGTAATCATCTGATCTGGTGTATCAGTGAGCAAACATTTTGTCTCCAACACAGCTGCATATATGTTTGATACTGCAGAGTCCATCTTCTCCATTACATAGATTCTACATTCATTGATGAATTTCACTCATCTATAAAAAATAGAGCCCCAAAAAGAATATCAATCCTGGCTCTTCACTTCTTCTCCACGAGCATTCTCAGCCATGAAAGAAATACTTTGGACTCTGACCCAACTCCTTACTCTTGAGGACGGTGAAAGGTTGCAGTAAGGGTTGTTCTATTCAAGGGTTTATAATAACTATCTAGGGAGTACAATCATAATGGTGGGTTCCCTCCAGATTGAGCATGTTGTTTTTCAATATTTTACGTTTTCGTATAATATTTATACGTAAATAAAGCGTATTTTTTATTTTTAACTCTCAAAAACATAAAAATGACATTTACAGCGTTATTACTCAGAAAAAACGATATTAAAATAGGATATTCAGGCATACTTTTGAAATTCGCGGGTAAAATTTCATTCGTCGTTTTCGATGTAAACATTGGAGGCGCTTGTGGCGTGTATTTTGTTTTCCTCTTATCAATAAAAGGATAATAAGCCTAAGTAGTGGAATAAGAGTCATGTAATATTCTGTCATTGAGGCGTCTCGTGAAGCGTTTAGTTATTCCATCAGAGTCTTGTGTTAATTTCGGCGAAACCTCCCTTATTTCGTTCGAGTTTAGTTTTCCTTTTGTTTGAAGTCCATGGAGATGGATTTTTAGAGCAATATACTACTATGGAATATCGAAGTATTTATATTTTGTTCTTGTTGTCATCCCTCTGTGTAGGGATTCAAGGTAAGAGCTTAATTTATTAATATAATGATACAAAATCCTTGGAATGAAAATTTTATCCATTCAATTTCCTTTATTCGCGTACGAGTTACTGCGCAGAACTATCGATGTTTTTGACACTGTAATCGAAGATGATCCGTCAATTTGGTTTCATATGTGGTTAAACTCACGCTAAAACTCTAGCCAACACATCTGATGTTTTTCAGTCGCCTCGAGTATTTTATTCATACTAATTGGTGCGCAAGAAGCGTGGTAGATGGGCTAATATTTTGTTGTGAATTTAGAGGCTTGTATTCGTCATTAACTACGTATTTTTCTCTTTGTTGTTTTTTGGTTGATTTAAGGCACTTTGTGTGGATCAAAAAACAGTTTGGGTTTTGACCTTACTTCTCTCTCACTCTTCATTATCTCTGGTGATTGCATTTAGGTTTTTGTCATTGTATCAATCGCCCTGGTATTGAAGTTTGGTGCGAGTCTTGCCGAACTAATTTTGGTGATCATATATTACTTCACTGCTGTGAACTCATTAGTGTCCGCACACTTCATTGCTATGTGTACTTAGGTTCACGACCGTCCATGCGATTTGAGATTTGTCTCCTAAATGCTTACCTCATGTTTGTGCTAAAAATTTAAGGAATCTGCACTTTAATACGTTTTATAAAAGTTATAAAATTTTGTTTGATTAAAGGCTGGCACTTTTGGTTTCTCTGTACTATTTTATGATATACATAATAATAATAATATCAATTAATTTGCTTTAATTATTACAAGGTATGTAAAAGTCATGTAAAAATACAAGAAAAGGCAACAAAGAGAGCCACATTTTTTCTAAGTTTCATCCATCAGAAATTCGTCCAATAAATTATGAACTTTTTCAAACGTTTCCTCCTGTGGCAGTAAAATCCGTTGTTGCTCATTACATTTTTTAATTCAGCGGAATATTATTGTAAATTTTCATTCCTGCATACAATTTACTTTTTTCAAAGGTTTATTTATGTGCTATGAATTTAAAGTTTCTCGCATGACTCGTTGGTTCTTCACGCATGGCTATAAACAGCTAATATTCTTGTTTTCCCTGACATACCATTAGGGATATTATTGGCACTCTCATCTGAGTTTTGAAAACTTATTGATATCCTAGCTGGGGTTTGCCCCAAAACATGATGCAATACATAATTATGCTTTACATACTTGAATACTATAGGTCCGAAGATGCTGATTTTTAAAATATTTTATTTCTAAATGTCATTGCTTTAGCTATTTTATTTAATTTTGTACATACAGTTTATATACTGTTTCCAATTACGAGTGGTGTCTGCCATCAGCCCTATATATTCGATGTGATTGGCATTTTAAATTTGGAATCTTCATTTTGTTATCTACGCTTTAAATTGTTCTTTTTTCTGATGCAGGACACAACTGTACCATTTCCGTGTTGTTTGAGTGTGGGAAAGATGAGACGTGTGAGCAGGTGAATGACTCCCATGGAGTGTGTAAGTGCAGACCTGGATTCAGAAGAGCTGCAGCTGGGAATTGTAACCCATTGCCTCCATCGCAGACGTCTATAATGTATCCTGCTGAGAAACAGAATGCAGCTCATTACGGACCCCCAGCCCCACACGCATCCCCAGAGAAAGAAGAGACATCCGAGTCCTCAGGTATTCATTCACTCTTCGAAATGATCTAAAACTATGGCTCACAAGGTTACCATTTTCAAAAATAAAACTGATGGAAGTAATTTCCTGGATCACGTAAATGAAGTGGTCTTCGTTGCGCTCATGTAATTGGTCATAATTTTGCAGTTGGGCATAGGTATATTTTTTCATTCAAAGTGGGTTTTTTACTGTATGAGATATCACTTATAATAATGTTCTAATAGTAATAATAATAATAAAATCTTTATTCATCCTGAGCACATTTACATGTGATGGTAGTATTGCTTGTTGGGTTCATTGACGACTGGGGTCATTTAGACTCCTGCCTCCTATTTAATGACTTTATTAACAATCGTACTCCATTTTCTCATTTGAGATTGTTAAGGATTTGAATCATTTTATGCATATTCATGACATACATAGTTTGCCGTAAGAGCCAAAGGTTTTCCATAGAATGAAATTCCCTGTGGTAAATTCACTTCAATTCATGTACATATATAGTTTGAATCCTATCTCTCTAAAGCGAGTCATGTGTTACCTGTGATAGCAATATGTCACTTCGTGTCCCATATGCCTGTACATGTTACTCATTTTGTGCCAATATAAAACCATTCAAGTAAATGTAGTGTTTTAGAAGGTTATAATTCTCAGCATTCATGCGCATCAATTTTTTATGGTTGAATAATAAAATGGTATATAATTTGCGAAGTAAACTTTTTGTGAAAATATTGCTATTGACACCTTTGAGAAAATTTCCGAATGCATGGAATCAATTGTAATTGCATCAGGAAGTTATTAGCCAAATGCTTTCGGAAATTATTCTTTGAAAAAGTAATAAGAGCTTATAGAAATTCAAAGTACACACTTTGATTAGAAAGACCATGTTTCCATGAAAGACCCTAATTTCTGACAATGACCAGCAATGACCTTGGCAAATATGTATGGAGTAGATCATTTCATCATCAATGTAATGAAATGAAGGAGCAATAAATTTTGTCAAATTGTGATTTCTATATTTCCTGATAATTTGGCATAGTAGTAAAACAATCTATGGTAGGGTGAATTCAAAACCAATTTTTGTGTATAGTGGTTCATATTGGTGTTCCTTATGACCATGCAAGTTTATATTCGTACAATATCTTTAGGTTTCTCTCTCTCTACACAAAATTTAAATTTTCAAATGTGGAAGTCAGATGTTTTCAATTTTTCGACTGGTTATATGCTTCAGGAGTGATTTTAATGTCGAGTAATTACAATTATTCCTTCTAATTTATGTAATAATATGGACTGAGTGTGTTGGAATAAGAAAAAATAATTATTTGTCAAAATTGGTCGTAAAATACCAGATGTATTGACCGACATAAATTAAACACAATGTTCTTAAAAGTAATGGGAAATGAAGTAAACTGGAGTTTAGTTTCCGATTATTCGTGCCGTCTCTCCCCATCATTAGCCCATTAGGATAATCGGGAGTGTATGTACACATTTGTGATCCCTCCCTACTTGATGATCAAATAGATTGTCCTCATCAGATGCCCAAGTGCCTAGACTGTTCTTGGTCCATTTGGCCAAACCCATTCCTACCCAGCTGCCACTTGCAGACGGCAGAGAACAGCACCATGGTCAACATATGGATGACCACCCTTCTTAACGTGGTCCTTAGTCCCAGCCCAGCATTGCTTAACTTGAGTGATACAGTCAAACCTCTCGTAATGGACACCTCCCATCAGTGGAAAGTGTTAGGTCATGGCCACAGAACATTGAACCATATGGAACCAATGCAGTAGCTCTGTGCAATGCAATGCTATCCAGGCTTTACTCTGCAACTGCTCATGTTTCTTCCTGATGACAATTCCCCTGGAATTGCTGACTGCTTTTTCAGGGCATTGACGTAATGATGTGCCACTCTTTTCTCTTTTATATATCTGACTCATCTCATTCATCAGTCAGATAATTTGTGATTGGCCTAGGAAGATTGCCATTTTCCTTTCAGAGACTTTTCCATGCCTGAGTGAAGGCATAGCATCCCATTTTGAAAAACATCTTCTTTCTTTGTGATCTCTATTGCCTCATGTATTATTCTTGGAAAACACATCCGTTCTTTGGATATTAGCTTGGCATCTTTGAATTTAATGCTTTGAGTGGTCAGTCCCATGAGCTCAGTGGAGAGTTGGTGGAGATTTTCAACTACCTGTTCTTCGTTGCCCTCCAAATTCTTTGTAAGGATCTGTAATTCAAAACTGTTCAATTAGCATCAGGCACTGTAGTTAGTGAAATTTTGGATGCAATTATGAATCGTGTGGTCTCAATCATTAATAGTTGTGACATAAATTGCATTAAGGCTCAATACTGATTATGATTATTTTTTTACTTTGCATGGCTCATATCAGTTTCAGGCTCATCCATTGCACTTGGCACGATTATCCCCATACTATTGATTGGTGGTGCTGTGGCTTTGGTGTATTCAGCTCGCAGGTACAAGTGGCACGAAAGGGTGAGACGAATAGGGATGCGGAGGTATGACGAAGTGTTTATTGGGAGAGCAGAAGAAGAGGATGATGACGCACCAATTGCTTAAGAAGAAACGTGGGGTCCTCGCAGCCATAGATGTGCACTGGAGAAAAATGTGCTTTAGACATTGTGTGTGAGATTCCTTTTGGATTTGTCCATACTGAAATTTTATGTTACACATGCAGAATCTATCATTAATTTCCAGCTTATCCTGAAATGCATAAGGTTAGATCTCTGGGCTTAATCATTTCTCCGAGAGGTGAAAACTAATCATTTGCCTTGTTATGTTATCTTGTACAGCATATGTTAGACATCGAGTTTTATGCAGGCAGAGAGTAGCATTTCCATCAGCTTTCTGAAGCAACCATGCTGTATCATTGCTAACGGCTTCCGGGTGCAGCTGCGTGTTGCGCCCGGAAGCCGTTAGCAACGATGCCTCTTGCTGCAAAAGCCTACATTCAAAGCATGCTGTGTCAGTTGGGAAAACTAGGTACACATAATGAGCACAATATTGCTTCTATAGAAAGCTTCTGATGACTTGGAATCATTTAATTAGTCACAATACCTTTGTGTACGCATCTATGTATTTTAAGATTTGTACTCTTTGGATCTTCATACAATTGTAATTATAATATTGCAGATAGTAAATTATTGGTGTTAAGCTTTCTTGTCCTTCTTCGTAATGGTATGAAATAGTTATCCATTTATCCAGGGTTATCTGTATAAAAGATGCAATGAAATATTCTAAGATACAAGTCATGCAGAAAAGCTGATTTTTTTTAAAGTTCTTGTCAATTGACACTGTCTATGTGCATGGCATTGTTTATTTTATCTTGTGGTCAATTTGTATGGGGTTTTCTTAGAAGAAAGAGCATGTCATATAAACTGGAAAATAATGGTACATTCTAATTGTTAAGGTTCTTTTATTTATCTTGTAAATTAAAATTGAATGTGTGGTTAATCTCTGTACATCATCATTTCAGTGAAGCGAAACTTCTCTGATATTGTGAATAGAACACTTCTTGCTGGTATTATTTGGTTATATACTTACTTGTGGCACATCATCTTCATTAGGTTGCCAAAATATCTTTGTCATAATGTTACCTGAGGATTATGCTCTAAGTGTGGAGCGAATACTTTGGTGATGAAGGGCTTCATTTGCAAAGTATGCAAAGCACACTGCTTTTCAATACAGTTAGTGACATTCTTGCTGCTACTTGTTTGGTATTAACTAGTCAAGGTGTTTATGATAATAAAATTACAACCGTGTAACGATGCACAGTGGTGTGCTGAAAGTTATTCAAGAAGATGGTGAACCTGTGATATATGTCTTTGCTATCAGTGATATTTATTCTACCTCCTCTTACAGGATTGGAAGGTAGACAAGTAAATATTTGGTACTGAATGTATGAATTTTCCAAATAATGGTATTTACCAAAAATTATCTTATACTCGTGGAAAGAGTAAAAATTTGAATTGTTATTTTGGTTTGAGAAATTTAAGTGAACATTCACCCATATTCCTTTCATATATTTTTTCGACATTTTGTAATGTTTGGTTGTGATCAAACTTTCAGTATTTCATTCAGTATGATGCAAAGGTTGTCTGAAAATAGATGTTCACTGCTGGTAATTTCATTGTTTTGACTAAAGCATCTAGATTTTAATTAAAGTATTACTGTGTCTTCATATATAAAACTGTGAATTCATATATAATTGTTAATGCATTAATTTCATTATTTTTATGTGATGTTACTTTTGAGAAATGGATATTCCAAGTCATATTGTTACAACCTTCAGACAAGATTGTACTGTCTTGCGTTGGCAGTTTCATCAGTGATGGCAGAACACAACTGATGTGCTTTTACTACTATATGGCTCTTTGGTGCATTTTTACGAAATTTTCGTGATATTTATGAGTGAATGTTACTTTTTCTTTTATTTTATCCATTAAAAGATATAACTATTTTAATTTATGATGTCTTAATTTCACTACAGTAACTTAAAATTATCATCTTTACTTAGCTTCTGAAGTAACTGTTTTTGTGTACATATATATTACTATTTTTAGAAAGCAAGTTACTTTGCCCTGGCTCATTAAACATTGTGTTGTATACTTAACAGGAACAAGTAAGTACAATATGCTGGTAAACAGCTGGCTTTATTTGGTTATTTATTACTGTGTGCAGCCTTTGGTGTTCTCATTATGGAGACACCACATTTATTACAACTATCCTGCATACCCAATTAATTATCTTCCAACTTTCTTGGTTTATTAAAATATGATTTCTATATGAGGGGTATCGAAATATAACCAGAATATGGGAATATTGTGAGTTTTGCTCAAGTAGTACGTATGCATTTATCTGGCTAGGTGACCATAGCACAGCTCTTGCCATATTAAGTGTTATGATGCTGACTGAGTTCATTATGCTCATCTCATTGATTTGTTTGGTGAAAGCACTCTCAATTCCTTTATATTTTTTCCTATATTACTTCCTTATTGCAGGTAGCTGTGAAGGCTGTTGAGATGTTAATAACAATTTACAAGTATAGTGCTTAGGGAAAAAATCATGATTTCCTATGTTTTTTTTTTCATTTCAAAGAGGGTGAAAAGTCACTTGATGACACTATTTGTCCTGAACATCCTTAAATCATCCATCATTAAACTACCAGAATCAGTGGCGCGGACTCCAAGGGGCCTGAGGGGGGCCGGGCCCCCCCCAAGAATTCGTTACAGATGTGAGGAAAAATGTGTCAGGCTAGTCAATTTTCCCCAGTGTGTCCAGATATCGAGATTCAAGTGATAAGGGTTCTAATGTTGATCATATGACTCTTCTAAAATGCTTAAAAAACTTAAAATTCACTAAACAATAAAAAGTGAGGCCGAATCAGTTGATCACCATTCTGGAGGAGAATCATGAAGAGGAAATTCTTGTAATGGAATTGCAGATGAGAATTTGTAAGCAGTGACCTACAGATAACAAAACTTGCAGAGGGGAATTAAATAAAACGATGCCCTGGAATGAATTTTGGAAATGCGAACAAAGGAATTTTCTCTCCAAATTTGCCATCTTGCCCTTTGCAGGCAGGTACCTTTTGAAAAGTTTCCAAGGTTCATTCAATAGATTGTATTCCTTTTTTTCAGGGAAGAGATAGTTGGTAGGATTTCCCACCTCCATTCTAAAAGTATTATTAACATGACACCATATTATGGACTACTTTCTGTCTGGCTCCTACTCCTCAACCTACGAGGTGTGGGTGGCCCTATTGATGATAATAGCAAATTAATCCTACCAGTACGGCTCTAAGGATCATGGGAACACACCAGCCTTTCCACCGTGATAAAGTTGTAGCCCAAGGAAAAGGATGTGAGTGATTATGACTCACATTCTTTTACAACTATAACTCTCAAAATTCTTCTTGTTTCTAAAGATCTTATTATGGTAGCAATTAGGATGAGAGTTTTTTGAATTCACTCAAATGACACGCTCCAGTTTCACCAGTTTTATACTGGGGGTGCAGGGAGGGGAGGGTTTTGGTGGTTAAAATCCCCCCAGAGCTCAGAGAAATTTTGAAGTTTAATCCATTTTACTCAATTGGATTGATATTACTAATAGAATAGTGTAAGGATCAATAAAATATCCCTCAGAAAGCCGTAAAAGTCACCATTTTGAACCATTTATATAAAAATTCCGCAATTTATTAACCTCGCACCTATACTGCTTATCCTGTTGGGTATATCATACCCCCATACGCCCGGTATTAATTGCACCTAAATCCCCCCCCCCCCCAGCCTTAATTCCAAGCTGCGCCCCTGGCAAGGATCAACTTGAGTTTTGGAATAAGCTTCAATAAAAGATAAATAACTACCCCAGGAAATTTAATAAAACCACAATTGATTTATTAGGGGTCAAATATTGGAGTGCCCAGTGCCACGTCTGAATCATCTCGAACTAAGGAAGAGATTTCGTATGCACTCATTTAAAAAGGGTTATTATTATATTTGAGTTAATCATTGTATAATGCATATTTGCAATGAATTGTATAATGTATTGTGTATTTCATAATGAGAATTAAAGTATGAAATACGATCTCCTAATTTGCTGAATTAGATTTTTATCCCATTACCCTCGCAGTTCAATTTCATTGGAGATAGTATAATAAATACATACATCTAGCGGTTTTTTCGTTTTTCTTGGTTGGTTTAGACAACGATCATATACCCTACGGTTTACGGGTTTAGATTTAAATAGGATGTTAATTTTTTTGAATTCCCTCGTTAAACGTGGATACGAAAAAGTGAATATCGCAATCCGCAATGGAATCCAAGTTAATTGGAGTTGTTTTTATTACTGTTTCTTGTGTGTGAGATGGGTATAGAACAAATGCGAGGGAATTATGGAAGATATCCACCGTTCTTATTTGGCGGTCTTCTTTTAGTATGCCTTATTTCTACTGTTCAGTGGTGGTCATTGGCCACTCAAAACAATGACTTAATTAGGCAATTGGAAGATCTCGGGGAAAAATTTAAACTTAGGTAAAAGCAATCACGTTTCATATTTTCGTTCTTCAGGATGAGCTCCAGAGTATGTATTATATTTATAATATTGCATGAATGGATGCATATATATTCTCTTCCTTAGTTCGGACCAGAGAGAGCAATGTTTACAACTCAGAATGGTCTTGGACAATCGTCTGAAGAATACGGAAGACGAACTTGCACAAGTGAAAGTGAGACTGGAGAAAATGAAGGTTGAGGTTAATAATATGAAAACTCAAGAATCTCAAAAGGATGTGGAACTGAAAACTCAGATGAAAAATGCAGGTGATGCTCAAAATGCGGCGGCTATGTGTGGAAGCGAACTGGTAATTTCATAGTGATATAACTACGTTTAGGCTAAACTCTATCGTGATATGGTAACTCACTCGTTGTTTATATCTTAAATCCCTTTGATAATAGCTTATTTTATATTTTAGGAGTCGTTGAAGAAGCTTGATATAGCCAAAGATGGGACCATAGCTTCTTTAAAAATTGAGAAGGATAAGTATAGCAGCAAAGTAGATGAAAAGGATCAAGAAATATCTAAGTTAAAGTCAGAACTAGATGCTGTGAGTGCCTGTTATATATAATTTATAGGAATGTTTTATAGGCTTGGAATTGCTTCTTTTTTCTAATTTCTTTCACTATGATTTGCAGGTGAAAGTGAAACTGAGCTCTCTGAAGGAGGAAAAGCTAACTCCCAAAGCACTGGCGTCATCTGTTAATAATGGTACTGAAATTGCTAGCAATTTTACTTCTTAGTTTCTTATTTTCCGTATTCTGTAGCATAAATACTTCAAAAATCCTCTGGCTGAAGTGAATGCTGTCATTACATTATTCTGTCTTGAATGCCATTTCCAGTCTCGAAGGTCTCTCATATTGACATATTCAACCAATACTGCAGACAATTTTCATGAATAAGTTGTTATCAGTTAGTTTTAGAGTGAATGTCTCAGTTGATTTTAATGAAACAAAAGCTGAACTTTCTGTTAATATAAATCTAAGTGGGGACCATGTGAACAGTGATTTTTGCTGTACATACTGCACCCCAATATTTCTTACTTCCTATGTGTCTTCAATGGCAAGATTGAGGATCATTAGGCTTATTTGTCATTCATTCATTCGCGTGGCATTCTATATGGACCAATAGGTTTCAGATTATATTGATTAATCCCAATTTCCTGTACATATATTTCAATTTCTATTACATTAGGATCTAGCATTTTTGTTGCTAACAATTTTCTAAACCCTCAATAGGTCATATATAAACTTAAATATTGTTGATATGCATCATAAATCATTTTTATCAAATTAAACTAAACAAAATGAAAAGGCATAGAAACTTTAAGCAGCTAGTAGTAAATCTTATTTAAAGGCATTTTTTTGGTTGCTGGGAAATATTGACTTTTAATTGATAGGATGGCCACTCTTCCTGGAAAATTCAAGTCAAGTATGTCAAGGAAATTCACAGGGAAATCTGGTAATGTCGCCATTGCTATTGAAGTCCAATTGTAATTTTTCCTAATTCTGGTAAAGCTTACTTATATCTTTGGTAATCTAACATCTGATCCTGAGCCTGTCATTTATTTGCTGCATCTAAACTGCTGAAATTTATTTTTACGTCATAATATTGCCCAAAGGTGTAATATAACTGCACTTCATTTATCACTGTTTTATCTCCTTCAAGGATGAATATTCCATTATTAAGTACATATTATCCAGCTCTCCAGAAAGTTGGCTTAACGATTATTTAAGTCTTGACAAGGGAGGGAATTGAATTTTTTAATGATTGAGTGGCCATCCTGTTTTAACAAACAAAGAATTTTGGATAAAAGATACAGTTTCCAAAGTAATTCTGTGGAAGTTGTTGTTATTTAACGTAATGAAATCATTTTGTCCTATTTTCACGCTCATATTATTTTGACCAACCATAGGTTTATAGGTTTGAGCAGGTGATGCCATTTTGAACCTTGTAAACCAGAGTCAGTCAAAATAAAAAAAGAGTGGATATAGGAGTAAGTGGTTTTGTTAAATTAAACAAAGAATTCTAATGATGTGAAATGAAAACGTACTTTAATTTTCCATTTAAAAGTCCAGAGGAGGAGCCAATTGGAGAGAGAACCATTAGTTGATGTCCATGTCAAAGGATTGGAGGGAATGCTATTTCACGAGGGGTCAATAATTGTGTTAGACCCTCCAAATGCCCCCCGCCCTTCACCGCGTTTCAGTGTCTCGCACCTCCAAGGTACGTGGGTGGGGGGCCGATCTTATTTCCTCTCTGCTTTTTTCCTCCTCCAAACTCAATCAATCTACACTTTCTTTAAAAACTCAGTGCCTTTGGTAATCCTTCTCACTTGATACTCGGCAGGGATGGGATCTTTTTTGCAGATCATGTTTTGCCCATAAATTGTGATAAACAATTGAATTGGACTATTTTTTGTTTGATGGCTAGAAAAGAAACTGCTGTTCCATGGAAAGAAGAACATACTAGACACTTTCTACCCTTACATTATTGGAATTCCTCTTTGTTTATGGTAATATGGTAATTTCTAAAATCATTATCTCTCAATAAAATCAGTTCTATACTAAATAACCTGTATATCACGAAACAGGTGGAACTGAGTAGGGAAGATAGTCCTTGCTAGGGACATGGCTTGACAAAATGGTGGAGCATGACTCTAGGTATTAAAATGATATGAATAAGGGAGGAGATGATGAGGAGAAGGGTCCTTGTTTACGAGAGGATTGATTGACCAATTCCCTACTGAAGACGAAATTATATGTCAGGATGTTTCTTGACCCGGGAGATGACAGCCGCAAATATTCATGGGAGATTTTCCTTACCAGGTGAACGAATGCTGAATATACACATTTCCTAGCTCTCCCCCATTTATGACAGTCCGGGGTGTCTTTGTTTCGGAACCCAGCACTGCAGGGCTTAAACTTTACCCTCGAAATCCAGGAGCAGGCACCCAGACCCCTCTTATATAACCCCTCTTTGTTAGCGGTAAGGGTCATACAATTTTTTATCCAATCATTTTGCGAAATAAATATTTGTTCCTTTCTCAAAAAATATAAAATAAGAATTGAATTATTTGTCTTTTGAGCAGCATTTACCATTTTTAGACAAAATTCTATGATGAATATGTATTAACTTATATCTCGATTTCAGAATAAACATCAACATGGAAATTGTTGATGCATTAAATGAGTTAATATTGACGGTAGAGCTTAGTTCAAAATTTGGCAATTCTCAGAATAAAACGAGGAGTACAATTTGAAGTCTGCAATTTACGTTCAGGCAACAATTATCCATATAGGTAATACGTATAAACAAAGCATGATTGACCGCGAACCAATGCCACTGGTAGGTTTACAAACCCTGAAACGAGGGAACCCAACTACCCTCGGAGTCTGAGATAATGCGGAGTCTCCACTATGAGGGGTCGAAAAAGCTTGGTGCTGAGAGTGTGTGATTATCAGCGACACGTCCTTCTTCACAAATTTCCTGCAAAAATGCTCCATATGGAGGGGACGGAAGAATCTCTCGGGTCTCAGTACAGCAGTTTTGCTAAGGTGAGAACTCCACCGTCTAGAAAGGGTTGAGAATAAAACACTTTCTGAATTGCAGGTGGTACATGTGTCTTAGCTCTACTGACTGGGCTTTATAGGTGCTGTTTGAGTTGTTAAGAATGTAGTTATAATAATTTTAAAGAATATATTAATTAATGCTGCTGTAGTTCTACAATGTAACTATTAAAATTATATAATATGGATATGTCAGTTAATTAGAATACGCTGAGCATAATATTGCAAGTATCTATCCAGAAAACAAGTAGGTTGAGAAAAAACTGCAATATAATGGGTTGCTATAGCTGTGAACCCTATTCCAAGTGATACTAGGGCTTCGGGTGCGTGAAGAAAATTGCTGGCCAGAGTATTGCTCTAGTGTCATGTGAACATTGTTATGAGATTTCAATAGCAGAAAAAGGCTAGCCATGTAGGAAATTCAAATACCGATTTTATGAAAAGATTAAAGATCTCTTATGCTGAGATTTGAAGATTAAAAGTAGACCTACTCAAACAAATTTCAAAGGTTTATTTATTGATTACTGCAAAATATTTATTTGCATCATTTCAATTTTCAACTGTTTCTGTTTTAACATCCTTGGTAAGTGAATGTACATTGTAAACTCAAATGTCATGCTTGAGATGGGAATTAATCAATTCTTCAGAATTTTTTATAGTGTAAGTAGGCCTAATATCAATGGATTCTCAGCCAAAATGCCAGCTAAGCCGAAGAAAATACCCTTTGAATTCAAACTCTAGAGGTTTGAGGAGGATTAGGGAAAGGAACTTTGCGTTTATTCTGGTTGTTAATAGCAATCACTAACTCTACAGCTTCATCTGTTACAATAGTTGTATTGTCTTCCTCAGGCCTTCTCATGTTAGATGTAGCTGGCTATCTCTTAGTGACTACAGAATGGGAATAAACATCCTCCTACTAAGAATGTGTGAAATCCAAATGTCTGTGGCTTTACTGGAGTGATCGCTAACCTAACCTACTCTAAATCACCCTGATGAATTAAGCACTGCTAAAGTAGTAGTTTACTATTATCTTATATGTTTGTATAAGATTTCATCTTTCTTGGTGATTTATATTTGCAGCTGTCATTGGAAAAATCAAAACAATAGAGCAGTTCATAAACACTACTATTTTTTACCAAGCATTTAATTTTATTGCACTTCGGAATGATGAATAAAAATGACTATTTAAATCAATGCATAAAATGGTTGTAGAGCACAATGTTTACAGCAATTCACATAGGATGTTTGAGGATAACACGGTCACAATTGAATTGTTGTGTTGTTGTTGCAAAAATTAATATGAAAAAATAAATTAATATGCTAAAAGAAATAATATTAAAAACTTTGTTATTACTATTTTGGCTACGCTGGATCATTAGGAACTAGTGAAGTAAAAGTATTATTCCTATGTATTATAAATGTTTACATAAATAATATCCTCAGTAATGAGTTACCCATCAAACGAGAGAAATCCTATCATTGCATTATAGTGATACTACCTAGTATATATCTGTAAATGAAAAAAGACAGTACCCAGGGTAAAGCAGCCCCATTGATTTCTAAGTTTATCAGTCACAGTAATTCCTGTCTTAATCATTACAAAAATGCTCTTTGCCTTGCATAAGAGCATTTTTGGCATTTCTGTGATTTCAAATCATACTCAGCTCCCATGACCTTTCTGGAAATGATTTGTGGGCAGTGAATAGAAATGGTTATTGCTGTTTTTCAAGAGATTTATTTCCTCTATTCAAAGCCATCAAAATACATACATTCAAGTTCTTCTTGTTCTCTGAAACAGTCAGTGGCATTTTCCTTGTTTACTTCCAATAATATCAATTTAATATTACTTAGTGAGAATGTCGAGTTAAGATATCTGTATTTGTTTAATGGCCTTACCAGGACGTAATGATGTTTTGTTTTGAATCCTGTGTTATAGACATCTAACTTGGTGGAATTAACAGTTGTGGTAGTTGACCTCGTAATCAGGGTGAAAGGTGTCTCAGCAGCTGACTGCAAGTGTGAGCTCTGTTGCCTTAGAGTCATGTTCAGATTTTGTCAAGGAAATTCATGTTTGTGTATGAAGACTAGACATGCTAAGGAATTGTTGCAGAATGAGCTTAACTGCAAATTGAAATAATAATACATTTTCTTGATATAATTTTTATTCCATTATTTGAATTTTGCACGCAGACGAAAAGTGTGCTAAAGAATAGGTAAAAATGAATGTCAGCTCCAAAATCATTTTGAAAGGAGAATAATTTTTTAAAGGAATTTGATGCTCTACAAATGAATTTACTGGGAAAACGTAGTTTGCCTGAATCTGTTTCCAATGAAATTATCTCCGGCTGTACTTGTGTGGCATGACTCTGATTAATTATTTACCTTTGACCTTCTCTGGTGAAGTTTTGTGGATTATTATCTTTGTCCTGATCTCATAAAAGATGGTTAATTCTTATGATGGTTCCTCTTTGCTTGTTATGTATCTCTTGGTTTTGAGGTTGTGGTGGTGGTTTTTGAAGTGGTGGTGGTTAATAATCTTGCACTCATTTTTGAAGTTTATGAATAAACTTATTTTGATATCTACCCTATCACATCACCTGAGAGGAAATGCCATACTCAGTATAGAGTCTAGGTCTATTATCTACTTCTACAATTGTGTTGTGAATTGTAGAGGAAAGGGAGAAATTTCTTTTCTTTTAGTAAGTGAATGCCAATGGAGTTTTTTACTTTACTGCCATATTGATTTTGTGGAGTTAAGCCCTTTTTATCTTTTTGTTTGTATATTTATCTTGGGAAGAAATTAATTTTTATGTAGTTGTTGAGTCTCAATAGGTATTTTTGTTATTAAAGCTGAGTGCCTTTATTTTTGTTGAAATGAATGTGTACAATATTGTTGATGTTTGTATTGAGTTTGTTATTCATTGTTCATTCTTGTATTTTTTTTGTAGCCAGAATTTTATTTGTATAAATTACCGTGGCACATTTAATCTTTGTTTTGCTTTCTTGCTTTGCTTTTTTATGTTGGATATCTCCTATCATTTCCTTTGACTCTTGGTATCTTTTTGCTTTGGACATATTTTGTGCTCTCCTCAATTTTCTCTAATTTTGTTATTTCTTTTACTATAATGCTTGAGCTTTGTTAGTGGGGTTCAACATATTTTCATGCTTTAATGTTTTATTAGTAAGTTTGACTGAGGGATGATGCATGTCTGAAATAGAAACAAAGTTGACTTGGCTGACAAAAACATTCCTGAGGGTAGGTCAAGCTAACCTTTAGAATTAGGTCAAATAGATTTTACAACTATTTTATTTTTTAAATTTAATTTTTTCATTGTGTAAAATTTTTAATGGTAGCCAAATGCCAATGATGGAGAAGTGATGAATAGGCCAGAAAAAATGTGAAAAGTGTGTTGAAAACCTATTGTCTGGTGAAAATTATTGGTACAAACCAAGGGATTTATTGTAGACTCTCGTTATTACGATATTCGCAGGACCGATAAAGCGGAGGTAACGAAGTTTGTATGAACGTTTCTTTTAGGAATCATAAAAAAAAATATTTCGTTAAAATTTCTTGTCTCTTCAATATCCCGTGTTCAAACCCGCACTACGAAATAGTTTCAGAATCAAGTGTATAATATACACGATTAAAATTCGTGTAGGTAAATAAAAACAAGCACGTTTGTTTCATTCTCTCAAAAGAAGAATGCGGCATGACACAATAGAGGGTTGATCTTCATAAACGCTGTAAGTCCTCGATAAACGAACAAGACGCTTTCCTTGAGACCTTGCTTCTAAGATGATGAATCGAGGACTGTGGTTATCCTGCAGAATGCAACACTGCATCACAATGGCGCATTAACTCGCGATTGTGACGAACTGATCTAGCTGGGCGTGCGATGCAGCCGGAGCCAAAAAGAATCGCTGTCTGCAGTAAGGAAGAGCAGGTGAACAGTTCCTGTCTTCACACCAGATTCAATGATACTTTATTCAGATGATGCCCAAAGTTTGAGTTCCTCAATGCCACACCGCGTCACATCGGCCAACTTGAAAGGTGCCAAATTTGAAATTTTGGGCACACTTGTATTTTTCAACTGTTTGTGTCTCTTAAAGTTCGTAAATTGATTGTGCGTAGGAAGAGGACTAACAGTACGTCAAATTTACAAGCAGTAATGAGTCGGTCACCATGATTCCACGGGAATGAAGCTTATTATATGATGTTGTGTGCATACTGAAGTATCTCCTACTCAAAAAAGAACCATAATTGACATCCTTGTATACAGTGCACAAGGAGAAGTTAAATGTAGCACGATGATTATAATGTAGCGTAGTGTATATCCACCTTTAAAAATGCCATTTGTGTTATAAAATGCCGTTTGTTGGTGTATAAATGTCATTGCTTGTCCTTACTAAGGTTCACTTTATCACCCCCGGGACTGGAACTAACGTTTGTAATAATGAAAATTTCATAATAGTGTTTCTGTTATTATAGATTGGATTAGCCTTTTCGTGAGGACCAACGATTTGCTTTGTAAAATGGAAGACTTTGTAATAACGTTGTTCGTATTAACGAGAGTCTACTGTTGTTTGCTAGGAGAAGTTTTAGGTGTCATGAATGTGGAAGGGGGTTTTGATGAAGTCAATTAAATACCGGTGACATATGTCATCAATGTGAGAAATATGAATGTCATAAGAGGCTCTCAAAAAGTACCTGTTTGATGAAGAATGGAAAGTATTGGAAGACATGAGAACATACAGTCTGGCCACCGAGAGTTGTCCGATGACAGGCAGAAGGAGTTAGGGGGCAAGGTTGCCAGTTAAGAATGCCTACGTCACTTGTAAACAAAAGGTTCTGTGAAGAAAGAAGCCGGAAGGCACAACGAGTGTGAAGGACGCAGAGGAAGAATCACTTGTTTAGGAAATTCGAAGAAAGGGTTTTGGTGGTTCAAGCTTGTTTCAGTATTTCAGATGCATGTGACAACATTGTATGATTAGGCGAGGGTGAGAGGTGCATTTGGGGGACAGTGATTGGCTGCAAATCGTGCTGGTCCTCCACCCCTCCTTTTGAACTGTCATCGGACAACTCTTGCCAGCTGGAGTGTAGAGGTTGACTCAAGAATTTGGAAAGTTTTCCCAATACATTACACTCCCGATTACGCTGATGGGCTAATGATGGCTAATGAGGGACGGCACGAATAATCGGAAAAACACGGGTAATCCAAACTTTCACTTAAATGTCTTGCAATGTTCATAATTTACCTAAAACATACAATATATTATTATTAATGCAGTTATTCTGTTACTTTTAGACTGCTTCCCGGACTCAATGAGAGCTTTCTTCACCAGTTTGCAATCTTTTTAGCGGCGATAACATGATTGTACTGGTATTCCTACTGATCCATGTACGTCATGGTATCAAAAACCACACACCCGTGGCTGTGTGATCAAGGATACAGAAAAGTGGTTTGCACGAATGCTTCAAAACCACTATTCAATGTCGGAAACTACACTGTCAGGCACCATGCCATGCAGTCGCGTCTCGCGCAAGTTGCCCGGGTTGCAACTGCTGCACGACGTTTATCCGTGATCAAGGAGCGTGGTCGCTCGCTGCGAGGCTTGGAAAACAGGAACGCGGTGCTCCCGTGAATGCAGCTAGCGCGTGTTTGCTTCCATTTTACGAAGGGGATTCTAACCCAAATTTTCAGCCCGGCGTATCCTTAAGTTAATGCCGTAATTCCGATGATTTGTCGTCCGATTTTTTTTTAATTGAGGAAAAAAATTGAGCGAGAGTGAAAATCATGCACGGGTAATCCGCAACCCAGATAAACCGCAGCCGGACAATCAGGAGCCTGACGTAGTTTAGAAATTCCAGTGATTTCAAATGTAAACATTTTTGTGTGCCTGGAAAACATGGGAAATTTAATGCCAATGAAATACATGAGAAATTTTCCATTTATAAGTGAATCCCTGGAAGTAGAGTGTGAGCCAATTTGAATTAGAGAGGCATCCTGCTTGGTTCAGCTAATTTACCACTAAGCTCATCTTTCATACAGTGGCCTGCTGTCCCTCATTCATGTTCTTGCTCTCCACCTACTCGGCCAGTCCATCTGTTCATAATCCTCAACCCTATGCACATTATCCATACTGTTTGAGTGCTGCGTAGGCGTATTTTCAAGGTTGCTTAGGCTGCTTGACAACTTAAGTTGGCGTGAAATGATTGTCGTCTTGGAGGCTACTTCGGTCAAGTGCCCACTATGTATGTAATTGACAAGAAAAATCCTGTGACAAAGTGAAATGATTATGACAAATCAAAATTTTAAATGGATATCCTAAAAAATAGAGGAATTAATACATAAAAAAATGCCAAGCCACGTCTTGTGTTAACTAAGTGTCAGTGAGAGGGTTGGGATATTTTCTTCAACCATTTTGCTGGGACCTTATATTTTGTGGGCCACTGAACCTACATAACTATTAATGTCAATCACAGGTGAGTTTGATACATTTCCATTTGAGGTTAAACCAATTATATGAGATCTCTAGATATGATTCATCTACTCCTTTTGTTGTATTTTCATGCATGTAATTATTTTCAAGTTTGGTAGAAAGTATAAGCTAAGGTCTCTATTTGTTTAAAGAGGTGGCTATTGTTGGGGGAGGTTGGATTTTAGAAATGGTTCCAATGCTCTTACTAAAATTCTGGTATTCTTCAATTAATTACAAGACATCAATACGATCACATCAATTCTTTATTTTAGTGGCTGCCCCATTTATCCATAGCATTACAT
The DNA here is from genome assembly GCF_921293095.1 of Ischnura elegans. NCBI lineage: Eukaryota > Metazoa > Arthropoda > Insecta > Odonata > Coenagrionidae > Ischnura > Ischnura elegans. Next base: position 110,455,065 of record NC_060254.1, on the reverse strand, counting down.
AAACATGTATGCATTAGCATTAAAATGCAATACAGAACACTTAAGTATTTGATAATAGATAAATCAGGCTGGCTATGGAATAGAAATAGTAATAAGGTATAAAATAAATAAAAAACAATATTTGAGCTATCAGAAAAATAAAATTTCACCATCTCAAGCAAATGTGGTTAACGTCATTTCATGAAATTCTTGAAAGGATCCAAATGCTGAATAGAATTTACTATGAAATATTGGAAATACATGCATGACTCAATGGCTTCATCTGTTGCCAATTTTGGAGATGAGAAGGAAAGATGGTCTTTTCATGGGGAATAGGGTGGTTTCCTATTATTTTTTTATTGCCTAAATCGAAAGATTATTACTCCTGGAGTACGTATTTCACGCTTTTAGATTTTTTAATGACGATATCTATTTTTCGCGATTAAATGAAAAGTGAAAATTTTCAAGCGCGCGAAAACGCGACGCGTAAGTATGAATGCTGGGAAATCCCGCCGTGCGGCGTATTTCTGGTTCCCGCTGCCGCCCTGTGAGGTGACCTTGAGGCGAGTTGAGCGCTGATACGTCGCAGGCTGCTAGCGGGTAGCTGAGTACCCTGCTGGCTGGTAGCGCTTGGCTTAAATAAGGATTATTAATACCTTATCGAACGAAGAAAAATTTCCGACCTTAGCCAGTTTTAATAAGTGATTATTAAGACATATTTCCCTGAGCTCTGCGCCTCATGCATGCATTGGTAACCTCAGACGATATATAACTCCTATCCTCTCGTATAGAAACTAGGTCCCTGTGACATCACGTGGAGTGGCATCGCATGGGCGCCAATCTGGCCCTTTTCAAATGAGGATAAAAATGGACCATAGCCATTCGTCTAAACCGGTATTTCTAAAACGAAATAATTTGTATATTATGAATACACTAATGGTGGGTAACGAATCGCAATCAATGCCTTTCGTTTTCTTTGATGAAGGAAACTACCCTATTAGATCAAATGTATGGGGTAAGGCACAAAATCTGTCTTGATTTTGAAATTATATTTTTTCTGGAGTTTAGAAGTTAGAGGGTTGCATAATATTCATGGGAATCAATTCTGCCAGCAAGAATGCTTCATGTGGGAAAAGCATAAGTGAAAAGCAGACCTCACCGATGAGTGAACCATCAGTGTGTAGAATTCACATTCTGTTTAAAGGGGCCATCTTTTTTCTGCGGGCCCTCAGTGATTTATAATTGTGAAAGGATTTCTCAAGGAAAGGAAAAAATCTCAGAGATTTTTAGGTGGGGCTGTTCAAAAGCTTTAACTGGATTTGAGTGTGGGACTCTGGGGTATGTTACACAGCACTTACTATAGTCCAACCGGCGAGAGTTGTCCGATGACAATTATAAAGGAGGGGTGGAAAGCCCTGCACCAGCATGGTTTCCAGCCAATCGCTGTCCCCCAAATGCACCTCACACCCTCGCCTAGTCATTCAACGTTGTCACGTGCATATGAAGCGCTGAAACAAGCCTGAGCCACCAAAACAAGCCCTTTCTTCGAATCACCTAAACAAATAATTCTTCGTTTGGGTCCTTCTTCACGCCCGCCATCCCTTCTGGCTTCTTTCTTCACTGAACCCTTTTGTTTGCATGTGAGGTGGGCGTTTCCCTTTCTTGCATAGCAACCTTGCCCCCTAACTCCTTCTGTCTGTCATCGGACAACTCTCAGTGGCCAGATTGTCGTTATCTTGTAGAGTATGTTGCCAATAATTGCAGGCCAGTGTTAACACCAAACTACCATTCGTGAGTCCATCGATTTAAAAGGCTGTTTTCTCTTTTATGCTTGTTAGCAATTATTTAATCCTTTTAGGGTTGCAGTAAAGTTTTCTCAGGTTTTGCACCGGGTCAGGTCCTCCATGTCTCCTTCCAGCGTTTCGATGAACAACTTGCCCATTGTCATGTCGAGATTCAGGAATCATTGGATCATTGAATCATTGGATTCCTGAATCCCTGATGGTGATGGGCGAGTTGTTCATCGAAAAGTTGGAAGTAGACATGGAGGGCCTGACCCGGTGCAAAACCAGAGAAAACTTTACTGCAATTGTTCGCCGGGAAAAAACCAAAAACTATATTCTGCTAGGGTTATTTTTGAAAATTATTTGGGCATAGGTAGGCATAAAGAAAAAGGTTTTAATGGCAAATGAAATTTGTTTTAGAAATGTGAGTCAGTCTTGTAATCATTGGCTAATGGAGTCATACTATTTAATAACTGTGCTGAATTATATGACTTGTAAAACTTTTATTTTACCATTCATATCCACACTTTTCATTGCAGTTCAATGATGATTTTATTAGCACTGTGGTCTCATTGAAAATCCACCCTCATTTCACGTGGCAACATGCCTTCCCTCACACCAATTTTGATTCCTTATATTGTAATAAAAAATTCTCTTCTAATTGGATGGTTAATGTGAATTTAACTGGAAAGTATTCATTCATAGAAGTTGGGTGGCCATTTTCCCAGAAGACTGGAATATTATGGGAAATGAAAAATTGATATGTGAAGATTTTGTTTGTCGAATTAGCCCAATGGTTTCATCTTTTAATCCACTGAGGTATAGGTCTATCATCAATATTTGGACGTCCAGCCCTTTGCTGGGAGGTATTTTGATGCCTTCATGGGGTCAGGAAATCATTTGAGTTATCATGAAGATATTCAATTTCAAGATTAACACGGAATGACTTTGGTATTCTTCTTAAGGTTATTTATGCCTTGTGACGTTTACAAAAATTGCTAGCATATGAAATATAATGACTTTCAAATGATGCTACTGAACCAGGGCAGTAGTGATCCTCAGTTACGGGCTCAGACATCTCGAAAATGTTTGGGATGTAGCTTTGGCCTTAAGTGTCCTCCCTATAAATGAACCCCTCATGATGTAACCCCTCTGTACGTCAACCATCTTGAGCGAAAAGCTTTTTCTGGGTTTGGCCTTGTCCTTAGCTTATAAAATTTGCATTTGATTTCATTGTTTTAATGTGTTTAATTTAAGTTTTTTCTTCAGCAGAGCACCTAATCATATTTTTATCAATTGTGAAGGAATAAATATGTACTTTTTAATTATATACATCTTACAAAACTGTTAGAAAATTTTGAAAGTAGCTGGGAGAAGTCAGGAAATTTTATCTTGATAATTGAGTAACCACCAAGGCTAATTCTCAAAATTCTTGAGCATAATAACCGGTAAAAAAAATGACAAATTTTGATTAATCTATCCTTCATGTGCAGTGGTAGTGAGAGCTTCATGAGTATTTTATTAAAGTATATGGTAGGAAAACAGTTGATATATGAGCTGAATAAAAGGAGGGTTTTTGGTACTATGCCGTCAAAACAGGGGGAAAGCATTGATAGAGCGCACTGTTGTCGATGCTTTCATTATAAAAATTCTGGCTTTCAAGTGTTGATGTGCCAGTATAATTTTACTTGCCATGTTGCATCTGTTCACAGTCTTCTCTTGCTCTTAATTAGGTCATATGTAATTGTCCTTCAAAAGTTTAAATAATAATTTTTTGTGATATTGCTCTATTTTTTATAGCCTTGGGAAAATGCTGAATTATATACAAAATACGTTTGAGATGTGTGATAACAGCAATTTTTTCGGATGTTCTGTTGAATAAGGTTGCATTCATTATTTCAATGCTGATTGATATTTGTCGCATTTGTTGGTGGTCTTAGCAGGTGAGCAGGGTGCGGAGCAGGACGACAATCACGGAGGTGAAAGAGATGATGGTGAGGAAGTGCCAGTATTGCCTGAAAAGAAAAGCCTTTCTTTGCCTAGGAAAGCACCAACAAGTACGTACTTAGCATTGGACGGGACAGGATCTTCACCTCCTATCTTTCAATGGCGCTCTAATCCTTCCAATGCCTTCAGTGATGGTCTCAGCTTTTGACTTGTATGCTGTCACCCTAAGTGCTCTAAAGTGTTTATATTTGTTCAAGTCATAAGTGGTGATTAAACCTAAATCACTTGATTCTTGGCCATGAACAAATCCAAGAATGATACCAAGCTGTCTGGCTAGTATATATGTACTGGATCTCCAGTGTTATGTGATACAGAGCTAGCCTGCTGGAAATCTTGCATCATTGGTAGCACTCTAGATTGTATGGTTGTTCTCATTATTGGTCATGTCCTAGTTTTCATTCTTGCTTCCTCTAAGACTAAGTTACGGTTGGCTAATCTAGTTTTCTCATCATAGCATTTATACTATAACTGCCCCTTGTTTATAATTAAGTGAAAGAAGTCGTGTGGACTAAATGTTTCCATTAATTTAATTCCTGACTAGTCTTGATTGTATCAACTTTATATGTATTCCATTGTGCAAAAAACAAATCCCTCCATGTTAGGATAGCAACAAACCCAAAATCAAATCCCTGCAAATCCAAAGTACGTATTAAGTTATTCAGGCAAGGGCATTTTGATCATTGTAGGTGTTTCCTTGGAAATTCTGTACTCGTTTACTTCCTTACATCAGTGCATGGCCAAGTATGTATCATGTGATTCAGGCTTAAGGCTGTGTTTGCATATTTTGAAGGGTTTAGAGGAAGGGATTGAGGAAGAAGTGGTTATGAGGTGGGAAACCGAGGAGATAGGGAGGGACGGAGAGCACAGAAATGGTGCATTCTTGCTCGTAGTGAATGTGAACAAGAGTAAACGTTACGATGTTACTGCTACAAAGATAGAAATTGAAAGATCTGAGATCGTGCAATGGGTCTGATTGGGTGACTGTGGCCCTGCTTTTGAACTTGGCTCCTCTGGGTTGGAAGCCAAGCACTCTGCATAACTATCGTATATGTCTGAATATATGGTACCACCTTTTTTTCCAAAAATGCCTGTGGTAAAAGTAAAGGGGGGGACTATATTCAAACACAATTTTTTAACTTTTCCCGAAACTGAAGTCTCAAAATTAGGGGGGGGGGGGGCCTATATTCAAAGCAGGACTACATTCGGAGAAATACGGTTATCCTCTCTACCATACTTACTTCCCTTGAGGAGCACTGCACATGCCAAAAAAGCATCATTTCCACACTTCCTACCTATCACCTCAATATATGAGTTACATAATGAAAAAGGAGATTCGACTCTTCCTCAAATTTATTGGGTACGATACTGCATGTTTCGACCGTTTGGTTATTCTCAAGTACACTGCTAATGTCCTAATAGTTGAAATGCGTTGTACGGTGCACAACAACGTTGTGGAAGAGTGCCTTCTTTTTTCATTTACTCAGGTTGTCCTTCTACTATATTTTGCCTCCCTCATCATTTTTGGCATCTGAATCAATAACTATTATCCCTGAAGGTTTTCCCTGTAAACTAAATATGTAAAACGTTTGCAAAGGAAAGTGGAACAGTTCGTCAAAAACTGCTGCTAGTGATTACAGGGTGTTACTCATCTTAACTTTTTCTTTCTTTAACGGCCAGTGTCGTAGCACCTCCCGTCACATGCCTATTAAGGTGGCTTGCAGGGTAGTACATACTTAGGTGTAGATGCAGATTACATTTCCCTTGCTTATCACTCTCATTACCTCTACTTACTCCATTCCCAGTCCAAAACCCCTCCAAAATTTGAGTACATTTATGGACTGCACCTTGCTCCACTTCTAACGTTAATACTATTTTGAAATGTTGAAATCTGGGTTGAAGTCAATTGTATGTTGTAGAAAATTAGATGCTACCATTTCATTATGTAGAATTTCTGCTTGATTTTGTGAGTATCTATAGATTTTAATGGAGTTAGATTTATTCGAGAGTGAGTATTTGGGAATCAAAGTCACTGGAATCAAAATGAGAGTATTTGAATCAGTAAAAATGTTGAAAAAGGCCCAAAATTAATGTAGTAGGTATCATGGAAGCTGTTGACTCACTCTGTGATTCAGCCAGAGGGTTGATTTTGATGAGTGAGGGTAGAGCTCACCTCAGGCTTAGCCACAGGTATCACACGTTCAGGTAAGGGGAGGGGGGGGGGATTCCTTTCCGTGGGTCATCTCACACTTAATTTTCACCTCACATGGAATTTGACTCTTAAATCAGCAATCAAGCACACAGCTTACCATTCTCCTGATGACTGGTGTTACTACATTAAAATCACGAATCTGAAGGGAATTGAGCGAGGTATCATTTTTATAATGATGTATCGTGAGTGTACTTACGTATTTACCTAATCCATGTACTCATCTCCATTTCAGAAAGTTCTGTGAATAACAATGAAACAATGGTCAACGAACGGAATAAGGAAGCGGAGGCTAAGGAGGAGGAGAACTTTCGTAAGGAAGAGAATAGTCAAGTGAAACCTCCGGAGCAGCCTCCCATATGAGGTCTTTCACTTGATTCATGAATGCCATGAAAAAGTGGAATCGCTATTCAAGACTTTCTGTTCTGGAATTTCATGGTGACAACCATGGTGAACTTCGGGTATATTACATTCCTGAGTAAAAATGTCCTTGGAAAGAAAATTATTGGCACAATTTTCAAAATATGAACTTGGTGGACTTTGTTTCTGAATCTAGCTCATAAATTTCTTGTGTGATCTCTACATTCTGTCATCCACTCTATTGACCATATCCAAAAGTCATAATCTGAAACAGTTGGTTTCTCATACATTTAATGATGTATTGTACTCCTATATAGGAAATTATTTTTTGACTCCAATTATCCCTGTGAAAATTTGTCCCAGAAATTTTCTTGTAACTCATCTTCTAATGAATGTTTCTCAAAGGTATTTTCACTCGCAGAATGCCTTGCATTTTATAATAAGGCACTCAATATTATCACACACTGGGTATATGAATTGCTAATGGTGCAGATATGTTTGAGGTTCCTTTGAAATAAATTGTTAGTATTATAGTAATTCAATTTGTATTCAAACTTCCTTAAGCAACTAAAAAAAAAAAAATATCAGCACCAATTTACTGACTGCTGTGTGATGGAGAGAAGCCTGATTTCCTGCTTGTATTAAGTTGATCTCCAAAGGTGGGATGCCGAATAAATAATTTGATTTATTTGTTTGTGTAAATGCACTATGTAAATAACATATTGTTGTACAAATTTACTCATCTGAATTTAATGTTGACCTTCAAATTCATTGCCTCCCTAAAATTTTTTGTAAATATGATCATGATGCTAATGGCTGGTCTGTCTTAACACTCAAAACAAAGATGTTAAATGGAGTGATCCATATTTCCTCCTAATCCATTATTTTCTATAAATGTTTTGAGTTGAAAATGGCTGTCAAATTTTATTTGAATACTTCCCCTTTGTGAATAAGTGTACATATATACACAATTCAGTGTTAAATTTCTTGTGATCGTACATGCACATTTTGTGTTTTGTCCATTGTTCTTAGGAAGTGCATAAAAAAATTATTGGATTACTATGCCTTTCATTTTATTCAGTTGAGGAGTCCTGGAAAATATCACCCCTATTTAAATTTATGGTTTATGTCCATCTCTAAAAAATAGTTTGGCATGATTTTATGAGGTTGTCCACAGAGATCAGAAATTGCAATGTATCGGAAGAATCTAGTTCTAGGAAGAGGGAAAAAAATTCTTCGTCCTTTACCCATTTTCTCATAACTTCATTGTAAGAAATTATAAAAGTTGCCACGCATTTTTCATGGGTGGATCAACTGAGTTTTGGCACATTCACTTGTACAGTGAGACTCATTCCTTGATAGGAAGAATTGCTCACTGTGGTGTTAACGAAAAGGATGTGAGATGGATTATTAACGGATACTAGGTGCAGTGCAATTCTTTTTACCATGAGAATATGGACCACACTATCAACGCTCATGCAGCAAAGGCAGCTATGGTAACCCTCATGAGGCATATTTCATAGTTCTTTTGGAAAAATGCTCTGTTTGAATAGTATACAAATTTTCTCATCCTCTTGCATAAATGATGTGTTGTCATGGTATATTGACCAAGCAAATTTGAACTAGATTACAGGGGTCATCAACAACCCCTAACTTGTGCATTTTCTCCTATCCTTAAGGAGACAATATGTATCTTATATAGGGCAAAAGAAGCCATTTTTCCTAATCAAATTGGCCTTTAATGTAAAAGTTGCGGATTGACTAGGATCTCAGTCATGAAGTTTGTATGAAATTTGGTGATATTCTCCACTGCCATAGCCTTAGAGTTTTAAAATTTGCAATTATTTATTGTTTATTGGAAACAAGAAGCCTATGGATACTGGTTCATCATAACCGTGGAAATTTTAGGCATAATGATTACTGATTTTTGAAACAATTTTTGATGATAAAACATCCTGATTATTTTTTTTTGGGCCTAAGCAAAGGAAATAAATAGCATCCGCTAGTTTGAGCAGTAGCGCAGCAAGAGGGGGGTTTGGGGGATAACCCCCCCCCCCAGAGCTCAGAGAAATTTTAAAGTATAATCCATTTTACTTAATTGGATTCATATTACTTATAGAATATTGTATGGATTAATAAAATATCCCTCAGAAAGCCGTAAAACTCACAATTATGAACCATTTATCTTAAAAGTCTGCAATTTATTAATCTCGCACCTACCGCTTATCCTGGTGGGTATTCCCTACCCCACCCATCCCATTAATAGTTGAACCTAAACCCCCTCCAGCCTAATTTCCTAGCTGTACCCCTGAGTTTGAGGAGTACTATTCGTTCTACAAAAATTCAAGCATATGCACCTCAAAATGACAGTGCTCATTAGAACCAACCATGAAATTTTCCTTCAGATTTTTTAAATTATAACTTGGGATGAAGTTGATAGAGTATCTGTAAGCATAGCTCAGGCACTTTGTTGCTGCTGCTGGAATGACTGATTATTCTGCAGTGTGTACAAGGTGAAGCGACCGCGTTCAGATACAAAGGACCTCTAATTAAATATTATGGATAATAATAAAAATTATGATTTAATGTCTCTTAATCAAGTAAATTTTGGACCAAGCCCTGGGTGGAGGAAATCTGATAGATGGCTTGAAATGAAAGGGTTGCTAGAAATTTATAAAATTAATTAATTTTATCTGAATGGCAATTTCTTCTTATGTAAGAATTTTCTTCAGGGACTTGTCATGACTTTCAGCAGCATGACGACATCCGCTTTGTGTAATGATTCAATAGTGGCTTAACATTACATCGATAGGATTATCGTCAATTTAGCTTTTCAGTGATTATTAAAATTCAAGTATGATTGAGGATATTTTGTAATTTAAAATTGATGAGCCATGCTTTCTGGATCATCGAAGAATATTTTATAATCATTGGCACTTTGCAATTTTAAATTGCCGCTCTACTATCCACGGGCATCGCATTTTCGCCCTTCGGTCATTTAAGAAAAATCGATCGTACAGATTGGAGACATTTGTGCGCATCCTGGCATCTCTTACGATGATAAATCAAACGAGAAAATCGAAGAATTTTAATTTATTTCAAGGGAATAAAGTGTTGAGTGTAACATGGGAAGTAGAGGTATTTATCAATTTTCATTTTAGTTCTGACCGTAGGTACTAGCAGACACTCATAATTGGAGTGCGTGCTAATCTTAATATTATCATCTACTTTCTAAAGAGTTAAAATGAAAAATTATTTTTGAATAGTCGTAGTATTTGAAATAAAATGCTTAATAGCGGCAGTTTTCAATAACTGTTTATATGTGCTGTCGTAGTGATTTTTACTGAAATTTGCCGAAAAGCCAATCGTGTCTGACGTTGTTGACCAATAGGACACGCCGAAATTCAGCTGATTTCAATGTTTCCGCGCCAACTATTTTCGTAGCTCTGTAAACGCGCGAAACTGTGGAACGTGGAAGACTTACCGGCCTTTTACTTCAGTCGTTGTTTCTTGCTGGATTAAAGCGGTTAATCCTATTCGAAGACTTTTCGTCCTCTTACTCCTTATTTTTTCGCTTAAGGCAGTTTCTTCAGAGCTATAATGAGTGTGATTTGTGGGAAAATGGACAACACTCTTCGTTACTCAAAGTTGACTAACCATGCACATCCCTTGTACAAGGGGTCGAAAGATGCGGCAGGATTTGATCTAAAAAGGTAAGCCTGAATGAGAGCAAGTTCCCCCTGCAACGAATTCGTCAGTACTACAATGTTACTTTGTTAAATAAAAAACACTTACCCAATGGAATGGGTGTTGTGTTGGACTAACTTCGTTATGACCTCGATGTGTTGAGAATTATGTCTACATGAGATCAAGTTGTGATAATGCATATGATATTTCAATTTTTTGATTGTATTTGATTACTTCTCCAAACTTCTGTCAAAAGGGCAAAATAAATAGCTATGGAAAGTGCTGTGAGTAGTCAGGGATTGCGTAATTACGTTGTTCATTATTTAAACTCCATTTTATATTTCAGTGCTTATGATTACACCATACCTTCGCGAGGGAGGGCTCTTGTGAAAACAGATCTTCAAATCGAACTACCCCGAGGATGTTACGGTAGAGTGGCTCCCAGGTCTGGTTTAGCCTTGAAGCATGGAATAGATGTTGGAGGTAAATCGGGGTGCCATGTTGCTGTCACAATCATTCTCAGCGATTGCTGTAAATTTACATTAATGATCTCAACGTCTGTTTAATAGTTAAATTTACATAAATCGTTTCACTCGATATATGATAAAAATTCATCACAAATGGCAAGTTGATTGATGGTGAACCTGTTCTGGTAGTTTGTTGTTAAATATACATACTCATAGTTTTCAAGTTACCATGGGTCAAAGTTTGAGAAGTTTGCTTGGAAATGGCAGTAATGGGATTCAACTTTCTGGGTTCGAGATTAACAATTCATATAGCAGTGACTAATTAGCGCCTCACATTGAAATATTTACCTCTAGTCTGTAAATGTAGGTATATTCAAAGAATTACTTTAAATAGATAGTATCTTTGCATTGCTATTTTAGCTAGTATTTAGCCATTTTTTAAAAATTATCCTATAGGCATTATAAAGTATTTAAATTCCGAAGGTTATTTCATATTTTCATAATTATCACGTTAAGCATTTCAATTTTAAAAAGTTGTACCTAAATATGTAATCCAGCTCATGGTGGGGTAGAAATGGTGGTATTCAGGCTGCTCCTGAAAATTGCAGGTTTCACTTTTTTTCATCTCCGTGATGGGGATTTTCGACATACATAATTAATACGGGACAGCATAATTGAATCATATGCAATTCTCCATGACAAAATATTTTGAATTGTGGTCTATGATTGAAAGATATGGTACCTAATCATAAAAATTGTACCCTTTGTTCATATAATTGTTTTGAATAATAGTGTATGGCTCACAGCAGCAGAAGGGAAAAGAGCCCTGCAAGTATTAAAGCAACTGTGAACTGCTGCAATATTTCTGGCATCGATTAATTTTACTAATGTGAAGCTCTTGAGAAATGTTTAATTAATTATTTTAGTGCTACATTATGAATCATGATGATAAATAAATTATTAATATTACCAACCAAATTTGTAAAGCTTACATTCATCCGTTGTGAATTGAGTCATGCTGTACTTTCACAGCACACAACTACAAATTATCTACATTTATGGTTGCATGGGGATTTATGTGTATCTATGCATATCAATTCAGGCCGTTTTGTATTAAAGTGGACTTAATTTGATGTCATTTAAAAACATGCACTGGATAGGGAAGGAAGGGAGAAAGTGTCTCTGTGCTTATTGATTTGTGTGGTGGTAGGTGTAACCTTTCTTAACTCCATGACTTGAAATGAATTCTACGGAGTAATGTCCTCTGAATTTTAACATTTTTGGTCCAAGCACTGGCTTAAACAGAAAACTGTGATGAAAATAAATGTATTTTGAAGTTTAAACCTGGTTTGAAAATGGTTTCAGATGATGAGGAAACAAAGTATTTTACTCATTTTTATTATTTGCCTTGATTAGTTGTGAAGTCATTTGCTTAACTCGTCGCCAGGGTTTGATGAAGTCAATTTGAAATAATTGAGATACACATTTTGAATCACCACGTTAAATAAGTTCCTTTGAAGCATCAATTGGTGTTCCAGCTTGAAGGGAGAAAGTGCAATGGATAGGTGATGGAATTAATAATGCTGTTTTGAGGGCAAGGCCCTTGGCAGTTGTTTTGTGGGTATTCCATTGTCTGCGACCATCATCATCCTTTTTTCACTTCTGCACTTGAAATGTATTGTCTAACACCTTTCAAAGAATATTTTATTAATACATGCCACTGATGAATTATTCCATCAATTTATCATTTGACTCATCCGGAATATTTTAGTAAGACCAGTTTTAATTTTGCAGCATCATCATCTGAAAATGGAAAAAGAGTAACACTAACACCCTAACATATATTTACTCCCTTATTACCAATTATCTTTCACAATGAGCTTAACGTTCAGTTATAATGTGGATGTGACATTGGTGAATATCAATGATTGGGAATTAACTTTTTGGAAATCCATATTGTATGAAATAGAAAACACTATGTATACTCTACAATTTTAGTTGATTACCTACACCTATTTGGTCTCAAGGCCACTTTAGGATGGCTCAGGGTAATTGAAACTATTTGAGGTGAATTGAAAGTTGGTGCTGTATTTAGTCTGGCACCAGATGATACATAATCCATTGCCCAGTTTCTATGAGCCTCAATTCTGACCATAGTATTTTCTCTCCCTATCACCATAAAAATTGGCTTATAAGGGTGGATCACACTATTAATTCTTCTGTTTCATTGTGGAATAACTCTAGCAATATTATTTCAGCGATGGTAAAATGGTAGCTCAGGCCATCAATTTCTGGATCATACAGATATATCCGCTTTTTCATCAGTTCTGCAGTCCTCAAAAGTCTGCAGTGGAATGTCGGAAGCTGCATTAATTTGCTCCTTGCTCTCTGTGAGATATTGTTATGAAATTACATGGGCATAACTAAGCATTTACTTAATGATGGACATAAGAATTGGCACCTCACTTGCTGGAGCCAACCTTGAAAGTAAATTGTTTGTGTAGTGGCTTGAGGTAGTGCTTAAAAGGTATAGAAGAAATCAGGCTGTAATGATTATGAAACGTCACTGTAATTATAACAGAGACATATTTAAATCTTACAATTTGAAAGGGTTCAATTTTCCTCTTATGCATTTTCTTGTTTCACAATACCAGCCTTGGGTTCAGTCTTTAGGCCTGGATACACATTTTATTGACGTGTACCAGTTAGTGTGTAAAAAATTGAACCGTTTTTGGTGAAACTAAATATGGGTGAATGCATGAAAATATTAGGTTTCTCTTTATGGTTTCCTTCAACAAAAAACCTGAGAATTTTCATAGGTTCAGAATTCAGTCATTCACTCGTCTATTTGTGTTAATATATTGTTTTTATATTATTTAAAACAGCCTTAGAATAAGTACATATATTGAAATACTGGAAGATGCAGAAATTGTTTGAAAACTTAAACACTAAGAATACGGTAGGAACTAACATTTCCTGCATCAGTGAATTTCCCTTGGAGTTAAGCATGAGAATAAAGACTTATTAGAAGATGAACAATTTAAAGGTATTGAGGTATACATTTTGGTAATTGTCCTTAATGTGAAGCTATTTTGGTTTCCTATCCCCCAAAATTACAGCCTTAGATTCAGTCAAGCCTATCCTTGCCTTGTGATTTTTTAAATATTTAGGCATTAATAGCCATGTAACTGTTGAGAGAGGATTTATTATTGGTCTCATCACCTTTGTTTACCATGATCAAGTTTTAGTCAACATTAGTCATCTATTTGTTTTCCGACTTCCCCGAGCTAAGTTCTCAGTGTTAATTGGAGGTCGGAAACACTTCCAACATTTAATACTTCCACATTGGTGTGCATAGTTGGTATTAATGCTTACCTCTCTTACTTTCAGCTGGTGTCATTGACGCTGATTACAGGGGAAATGTTGGTGTAGTCATCTTTAATAATTCTGACGAAGACTTTGTTATTAAGTCAGGTGATCGTGTGGCACAGCTGATATGTGAAGTGATTTTGTATCCTAATGTGGAGGAGGTGAATGAGCTGAACAATACGGAAAGGGGATCAAATGGATTTGGATCATCTGGAGTGAATTAGGGCTAGTGCTAGAGACATCAAGGACTATTAGGACATTCCACCTCCACTTTCATAAGTATTGTATTTATATTCACAGTCATCAAAAGTACAAAAATAAATTTTTTACAAAAATATGTAGTGTTTATTCTTTGGTTATATTTTGGACACAAGACCGGTATTAGGAGAGGTCGTCTTGAAGAATGGTCGCATCTCGTGGAATTTAGGGTGGTTTTTATCGCCCAGGAGTTTGAAGAGGACTGACTCACAGGTAGAGATGAAGCAGCCACTTTGTCGCATTCTCTGCATAAGAAATCATTACACAATGAGATAACAGAAATACACGGCCAGCGATGCGAACTACAGAGATACGAGCCCCTACCTCAAATGCAAGTAATCGGTCTTCCTGCGACCTGGAAGTAGTTGCATCAGCTACGATATGTACTTGTATTCCTTGAGATCGAAGTTCAATTGCTGTTTGCTCAATACAGACATGCGCCTGAAACAATTTTCATACCATGATCACTGAAAATACAGCTCCCTTGGGTGTTAAAATAACTTCATACTAATATTTCAACGATGTTGCGCGCATTCAAAAATTCAACACAAAACAGTTAACTTGATCATCGACAGAGACGAATATCTTTCTTCAATAGCAAGTACATAAACGACACCTACAAAAAACAAGTAACAAACACCCCACAGGCTCTTACCTCTAACCCAAATAGCACGACACATTCCAAAGCTCCACTGCACAGGAACCTCATTTCCTTGAGAACTTCTGGAGTAATCATGCTAAATTTTGTTTTACTAAATACTTTGTGGGCATGCCCTATGTTCAACTCTTGAACAGTTTTTCCGAGACCATCTGGATTTTGTTCCGTCACAATTAATGGCACACTTAATATTCGAGACGCTTGAACCTGTAAAAAATGGAATTTACGGAGAGTTAAATTGATGACAATTCAAATTTTAAATCATGTCGGTTGATCGTCATGCTCCTGTACCTACTACTATTTAGTTTATTTAGGGTATTACCAATTTGCTAGAAACCTCGACGATTTCCTTGAAATACAGCATCGCCGGTCTAAATTTTTCCTGCACATCACAAAGGAAAAATGCCGTGTTTTTTCCGTTAATAGCACCATTATTTACCGCTGCTGTAGCAGAAGAGTCGGCCATGTTCGCTATTTCGTCGCTCATTGCCTTGTGGGTTTTTCAACATGTCTGCGCCCTGGATTTTGGGATCGATGTCGTCCGCGCATCATTGCAGTGGAAAGGAGCGCGCTAGTCTCTGACTGGCAGTAAGAGGTGTTGTATCACAATGGTGCAGATTTTCAGACTTAAATCAACGTATAGTGGCCTTCGCTCTTGAACTTCGACTACGAGGAAGAATAGTTTAAATCGCTGATTAACGAGTATTCTAGTTTAATATGCATTTTTTGTCGCCGTCGCTTGTCAGCTGAATGTTGTGATCCAAACTTGAGCTTGTTCAAACCTCTGTGAAGAGATAAAGATACATTCGTGCTGGACATTTATGACATCAGTGGTCTGAGATTAAGTTATAATAACTTCAGAACGGTACAATGGATTCTACAAGGAAGCAGCTAATATCAATTTTGCCCCCGTCAGCCGAGTGTTCTTACGCCCCATACTATTGGTGAGTATTTATTTCAGTTCACGGTTTGTTTGATGTTTCGTGTGTTTTTTTGATTTATTTGTGAAGCGGGTTACTAACGAGAGATGTGGAACGCTTGATACCTTGCTTCCTTGTTTGTTTTTGTTGATATGGGGTCAACATGCTTCTCTGCATTACCGTATGCATCATCGATCATAATTTTGCGTATGTCGTGTTATCCTTGCGTGAGTTTTTCCTCTTCCCGCCCACCCCTTTACACTGACCCACCATCTGTTTGGATTCTGCAACGCTATCGATCTCATGCTACCGGCGGTTGCCGGACCTCGCTACGCAGGTTGAGAATCGGTGGCTGCACGCATGTCATGGCCCTTAACTCCTTTCATGTGGTCAACATATGTGTGGAATTTGTGGAGAACTTTTTCGGGCAAATTTTTCTATCATCTTTCCTTATTAGACTCAGAATTTCGTCGTGAAATTATCGTCGCATAGTCGACCGTTTTAGCAAATTAGCTTAGCGATTTATCATGGTTTCAGAATTCGCACTCGACGAGGAAAGTCAACCAGTATTTATGGGGCTGCATAGCATTCATTACCTTTCCAGTGGTGTAAATTTTTGTATCTGCAATTATGCTGTGTAAATCTTTGCGTCTTTGTTGACAAAACCGTTAGGAGCGAAAGAAGTGAACTGATAATCAGACGGGAGGGGTCTTTCTACGTTTCGACGTCATTTTTGCGCTCCTTAGCGAAGAGTATTTCAAGTTTATTTTTACTTTTAAAGTAGTATTACTCTGAAGAATTTGTTACATGTGGGCAAGGAGCTGATTTATTTGCTTTCCTGCTTTTGTAGTTTTTGTCATAATTTTAACGAAGGGTGGTAAATTTTTGAAGGATAAAATGTGGTGGAATTCTCAAGATCTTGAAAAAATTACATAAGACTCGACTCAACATCTGAGATAGTTAGCTCTCATCGGTTTTATTCTTTTTTGTTACAATGCATTTGTTGCTTTGCCTCTCGTCTAATGATTTTTGTAAAGGAAATGAATCATGGAGATCGAAGTGACACAGTTACCCCGTTTTTGTTGCCATTCTTTTCATGTAGGGAAGAAAGAAATTGAAGAGTCTGCTAAGACGCAGGTTTTTTTAATGCGTCTATATGGAGGGATGACGTAAAAACATGCGTGTCAATTTTAGAGAAGTTCTATGTTAAGTAAGGATATTCGTTTTTCTATCAGCCTGGTGACGAAATAACCCATGGATGAAATTCTGTGGCGTTGTTGTGCTGAATAGCAGTTCTAGTCGTGATGCTTTCCATAAACATCGCCCGAGTCCAGACTGCCGCGGATGATATTTATTCGGGCCCCCTTCTTTCACATTTCTCGCCTTGCGAAGAGCACCTCATGAATACTGCTCCGTCCGTCAGGGAGGACGCTAAATCGTTGCTCCCGCAGCCCCTATGCCTTTCGGATGTACGGTTTTCGTCAGCCCTCCACCCTTATTGTATTCTTACAACGGAAAAATTCGCCGCACGTTTCTTTGCTCTGCCGTCTCGGCGAAGTGTCTTTCCTCGTCAATGTGGGATCAAATTTAGTGAAACTGACCGATAAATTTTCAGGTTACTTCAAGAGACTGGCGAATACTTATTAAACCCGTGTAAATTGGTGAGAACATGAAGAACATTGGAGAGTACGTTCTTCATATATCATTTCTAGGTCTGCATTACAGCGTCCTTGGGCATTGGGCTTCGCAGAATTGCCCTGTCTCATGAGGACCCTTATGTTTTTGGGGTTTTTGGCATGTAGGGATAGGATAGCTTTGCAAAAATTTTTGTTTATGCTTTTATTGTCTCAAATATATGCGCTATTTTTGTTATTTCGCTGACAATGTCATTGATTTCTTTCGGGCAATATAAATAAGGTTTATGATGTTTCCCCAAGACAATGTTTTGCCGAGGATATAGTTTATCCTTCTAAAGCATTTTTCTGGTTGTGAATACTGTAGTTATTCGGTCGTTGCAGTGATGGGTTATGGGCGTAGCCATTGATAGTTGGCTTTGTAGTATTAGTTGCTCGCGAATTATCAGCTGGCGAAGGCCTTTTCCACTGGTGTTTCATTCATAATATGGTTATTATCTGCTAGAGTTAAAATCTTTCTTTGTGATGACCTTTCCTTTTAAATAATGCTCGAATTTATTTAGTTTTGTCATGTAGTGAATGTAACTCATTATTTCGTTTGCGCCCAAATGCAGTCGAAACTAAGCTATAAATCCTTCGTCAATTATTTGATACGATTCGGCTCTGTTTTACCTTGAGTCTGCGTTAGAACTAGAGATTGGCGTCTCGAAAAAAAAAGAAACGAAACGAGAAATAATTACTCGCTTTTTGTATCCAGTTGAGTATTTTGCTTTGAAATGCCGAACAACTTAATTGCAAAAAATAGTAACTGTTGCTGAAGGAGATGTGATATTACTTTTGCATGAAATGACTTCATTCCTTCAAGTTCTTTATAAGTTCATTTGCATAAAGAGTGCGAGATTTAGGTGCTAGGAGATCTCTGACAGTGATAGTTGACTTGAGATTTTACGGGCGTCATATTCCTCATTAAATGCATTAATGTCACTTTATAATTCAATATTTACTTTTGAAGACTTATCCTCAGAAAAGGCAATGTATTAGTTATGAGTGACAAAGAATAATAAAGGCATAAATAAGTAGATAAAAATGCCTTTATGGTAAAAAATATATGTAACGAAGGAAAAAATGTGGAAAGATATTTTTATTCGGCGTCAATGATACGCCTCCTCGTTTGCTGTGGTCATTATCCAACCCTGAGTGGAACGGAGGAATCTTTGATTGACAAATTCCGTCTGCCACTGATAATCGCTTTTGTCTCAATCCGGGCTAATTCCTCGGAACAGTTCAGCCGAGCAAAAATATAAGTTCACGCCGAACGCAGCGTAAGGCATAGATCGTAGGAAAGGGAGAGGTGGTGAAAAATGGTCGCTTTCGTTTTCGCGTCGTCTTAATCGAAGTTTCCATGAATTTCCGTTTTGCTGCTAAACTCTTACGAAGCGGATGCATTAAGAAATAAGTTTGACGTGTCGCGTTAATGTTCGATAGGAGAGTTTTTGTAGCGTTCCTCGACGTTCGGATATCACAATTTATCCTGCCATGCAGCCGGAGAAACATTTATGTGAACTGAAGATTCCAGCGGAATGGCTGGAGATGATGTTATCTCGTGAAACTCGTAGCCTCGTATCATTTATCCCAGTCTAGATCCAGTTCGTCGCAGGTATCATCCACGGAGCTCCATTTCCTCTCTGTCCATTGCAATTTCTTTTCATTCCTCAGTGGGAAAATCAGCAAACTTCTCTGCTTTGCCGCATCGCAAGCGCGTGATTTGCGGGTCGTCACCCCAGCATAGCACCGGCATCTGAGGCTGTCCTTGGAACTTTTTGCCTCTAAATTGGTCGACCTCGGAAAGCCCACTTCAAATATCTTAATTGTTTGCTAACCACAGCTTTTCCGTCTTCCTCCTAAATATTCTGTCTTTTCTCAAAAACTACCGTCTCTCTCGTAAAGCCCAGGGAATGGGGGATATGTTCTTAAGTAATGTATTGTAACGTTTGCCATTTTAAATAATTTTATTTACTGTTGCTAGCAGGGCCGGCCTTAGGGCGGGGCGACCGCCCCGGGCCCCGCGCTTTGGGGGGCCCCGCGATCGTGAAAAAAATTAAAATATACGATAGTTTTGAAAACGCAATTTCAACTATTACTGTATTGTTAAGTCCGTGCTAGACAAAAAATAATATTATTAAAAAGGAATAATAATGCAGTAATTTTTATTGTGCAATTGCGTTTGTCAGTACAGTACTGTGTCGTGTGAGAGATAACAACGAGTGAGAGAACGAGAGAGGGGAACACATACTTAGCCAGAGAGTGGTAGAGATTCAAAATGCTCGAGTTTGTAGATGGGGTATAGAGTTTAATATTTTAAGTGAAGGGCCCCGCACTGAAGGTTCGCCCCGAGCCCCGCACCTGATAGGACCGGCTCTGTTTGCCAGGGAGCTGTTGATAAAGAGGAGAGGGAATATTTGAGAAGAAAAGAGAGGGATAGAAAGTTTAAATAAAAAAACTTATTTGAAGAAAATAAAGAGGATTTGGAAAAAAATCATCTGACGTTACAATATGTATCCAGAGATAATTATTAGTTATGAATTGTGATACTCCTTGTATTTTGCTGAAGGTACATGAGGGGACTGGTCTTTTTAATTAATTTTTCATTTGAAATTTTGCATCTGTAATAAATTAAACCATTAGAGATAATTTGCTAGAATGACGAAATAGAAAATTTACTGGGAGCGCGGTGGTCTAGTGGGTAGAGCATTTTGGCTGGTGATGGAGGGGAACCGGGTTCATTTCCCTTCCGACAATACCAAACAACATCTTGAGAGTGCGAGATTCCCCAGTTAAAGGGACCGAATGGGTGAATTTCACGTCTGTGGCTAAGTCTGAGGTGAGCTATTCCCTCACCTATCCAAACCAACTTCTGGTTCATCACTGAATGGGTGATACATTTTTAGAATCTAGATGCTTCGTAATTTATGTTCAAATACTATTCCAATGCTGTCGGAAATCGTGATTTTTCGTTTCTATATGTTCTTTTAGCCATGACGTTTTTTCTTAAACTTAACTGAGCCGAATGAGACGTCATATTATCGTTTGTTCCCTTTCTGCCATAAAAATTCTCCTGAAAGAGAAAATTATATTGCATCTTTGGTGGGCGGCTTTAAGGAAAACCTTCGTACATTGTGTTTGTATTGGAAAAAATGTCCCCCACTAAGCAGCCGTGTCCTGATGCGGGAGAATCCATCGGCTGTGTAATCTATTTTGTAATAATTACACTCTCCTAAGGAATTGGATTCTATCCGTATTTCACACGTGTCTGCGTAAAAGGAAACCAGGAAATTCTCTGCTTGTCGCTCTTGCATTTTTCCTTTATTGAAATTTATTCCTGTCGGGATTGGCGAAATGAATTGGAAGGAACTGGCAATTGAAAGTACATTCGGCAGTAATTGAAACTTCAAGTATACCGGGACTAGCCACGGTGGAGTCACCCGCTATGCATAAATTGTATAAAAAATCCACATGATCCCGGTCAAGGCGAATGATTTTTTCTCTGTGGATTTTTCGCAAAGTAAGTAATTAAAAACATTTTAATCCACCAGCTGGGTTGCAGATCGGGAAATTGTCGAAAGACGTGAAGAGACTATTATGATAAGAAGCAAAAATACTTCGCGTTGCATAGTCATCAGTTCACTTGGAACTCATTATGAGTTTATTTTTTTGGAGAAGTGGATATGTTTTGGAACATTTGAAGTTAAATTTTTGGGTGCTACTTGTATCTGAGGTAGGTCTTGTTTTTAAAGTCCTTCAAATAAATATATTTGTCGTACGTTATTCTTACCAGAGAGGATGGTCTATGAGACGTTCATATATATTCGATGGTTATATAGTATGGATTTGCTCATGGCTTAGCCTCAAACCGCCTTATTGGACGCAAGTCGTGAATCTGAAAGTTTGCCAAAAAAATATTAGCTTCCCTGTCGTACGTGGGAGTGTTTTCCTTCCAATCTGTTTTTATTAAGGTATTTCGAAAAGCATTGGCGGAAAGATTAGATGGACATCAACATTGTATGTCATCTTACGGCTTATTTCGTGGGCTAATTCCCTTTAATTTAGGATATTAATGCATTATTGTATCTTAGGGAAATATTAACCAAACAAATGGTACATGAAAATATTCGGATCGGCGTGTTTCTTGGAAAGACGTGATAATATAATAGATAAAACTATCTACTACGTATCTCTCTTATAATTTTATCGGGAGTGTGGTTCCAAAATGATAACGTCTGTGTCTCACCATGTGGAATATGTACCCAACTACTCGTACTATGTAAGTCTTGCGCCTAACTTCTTTAGTTTTCGCAGTCCCCAGCCTTAACCGTGTAAAATCTGTATTTTCGCACAATTTTCTCTTTTCCTTTTAGTCTACGATTGTGGATACATCTTCTGCCGTAGGAGGCATCTAGTAGATGCTAATAGACATGAACATGTTCCATGCAAATTCAAGTGTTAGCTGCGTTTATTAATTTTTTGCGCGAGGTGGATTTGCTTTGGTGAAGAAACCTCAGAGTAAAAATGTTCAAGAGCGATCTGTAACCAAAAGCCGAGACCAGCAGTGAAACCTCAGTTTAAGTATTTTTTTATTGCGGGAAATAGAAAAAGTTTACTTAGGAATAGATTTTATAAAAATCTGGTTACTTCTTCGTATGCTCTTTATTCAAAGAAAATAAAATTTCCAATCGAAATACTCAACAGGAATGCAAATGCTATGGTCTTAGTTAGTCAATCAGACCCATTGCGAATGTTGCCATTTCAATCGTTGGCGCTTGAGCAGAACACGATAATCGCTCTTTGTATTAATACTTCCTCTTCGGGAGGAATATCAGTATTTTCGCGCGGCTGCATTGACACCGTGCGGCCCCTCCATCGCCATAGCAACTCTTCCTTCGTTTACGGAAGGGAATTTTGGGTCAAAGCTAGGGCGAAACGAAGTCTCCGATAGTGCAGGCCGCCGGAACATCCGAATTTCGATTTTATATGTTTCAAATCAATACTGCCTCTATTTGCGTTAGTCCTTACTGTGAAGTCTTTCTCATTTACCGTTCTTTTGGCAGCTTATCGTTCTTAGGCAGGTTGTCGTACATTTACATGTAATTATTTCTACTGTGTATAATTATTATCGTTACCAAGTAATCGCCACCGATGGCTTATGAAGTCTTCTATGTTAATTTTATCCATTATATTAGCTCTAAGAAACAAGTCGATCGGAATGTTTTTATGTACCATTTGTCTGTTTACTTCTTCCCCTAACATAAGATAAAATAATGCATTGATCTTTTGAGTAGCCATGGAATAAGCCGTACGGTGATAACTACACTATGTTTCTCGCTGTCTGTCATTGATATTCTGTAGGAATCGACGAAACTTTGTTTATAATTTTTTCTCGTAACTAAACATAAATATTTGAAATGAAATTGAATCGGCACTTAAAATGTGGCGTTCGACAAGCTATGAAGGTTAAACAAATTTGTAGCGATTACTACTCTGAATAACACTTTTGTAACGATTATTACGCTGAATAACGCGCTGGTGTGGTTTCTGCAGTGGAGTGTTAAATGCCACTTCAAATTACAGGCTGATTCCTTGTTGGCCGAACTGGCTTGTTTATGTAGTGACGGCGAACTGTTTCAAACGCCGTACCGGAACTTCCTGGAACATTCTGGATTTTCTCTGAAAAGACGCGGGCCGTCCGATTTCTAGTCGAACAGTGTTGGGGCGGATAATGCGCCACAACGTTAATGAAGTGTTCCTTAAGAACACTATTTCCCGCGATCCACATAGTCAGTCTAAATAAAAGTGGAGGAGTTAGTGTTCCGGCGTGTATTCGGTATGCATACTACATCCCGGAGGCCAAGGAACGAACCAAGCGTCTTGTAGAACAATTTCCACGCTCGCTGCATCCGCAAGAGCTCACGCCGCTTTCGTCTCTCTCGCGGCCGCTGAGTTATAAATTTATTATCAATAGTGACCATTCTTGGTTGTTATGATAATGGCTATTTTCTTTTTCACGACAATTTTTATTTATCAGATGCTTTTCTAATGTTCTTCGTTGACTGACCGCGGCAAAAAAATAGGCTTACCGTGCTATACATTCTTGACTTACAATTTGAAAATAGTCTTTTGTAATTTAGACGTTTATGGCGATACTTGAGTGCGTTTACGGGAAATTTTGATTGATGCTAGAGTATATTTGTGTCATAGATATCTTAAAGAGAATTCGTTCAAATTTTTACAGATTATTTTGGAATGAAAACTGACGAATTGTGTAGACTACGGTGGATCGAAGTGCCACTAGCTGGACAGTGTGTTAATAAGGAAGCCCTAAAATCTATTCATGCTTCAAAATTATTTATTTATAGTAATATTTGATCGTACTCGTAACGTAAGACAATTTCTCTTGTTGAGATTCCTTTGCAGAGATGACGCTATATTTTGCTAATTTTATAATCACGCATAGCTTCAACGCGAAGGTTGGTTCGATGAGGGTAGAGCTCGCCTTGGACGAAGCCACTGGCATGTTAATTTCACTTATTCAGTGTAGGGCAGCCGATTACTTTCCCTGAGTGTCCCATGGTCAAATTCGATCCTGGGGTCCTCTTATCAAGAGTCAAACTCTCCACCAACTAGTTTAAGATGCTCCAACGTTTTATTGGTGTGTTTTTGTGTCCATATTTAAAACGTTCTATGACAAAGAGAAGTGATCGTATTATTCCAAGGTAACAGCTTTCAAAACATTTTTCATTAAAATTTAGGTTTAATTTAAATTATCACCAGGGATGCCGGCTTACAAAAAATACTGGGGGGGGGGGGGGGGGGGCAAACCGGGGATCTTTCCCCGGAAAATTTTATAAGTAGTGAGTTTTAAGTTTTTTAAGCATTTTTAGAAGATCCATATGATCAACATCAGAACCCTGATAACTCGAATCTCGATATCTGGACAGTCCGGGGAAAATCGACAAGCCTGACACATTTTTTCCTTACACCCATAACGAATTTTTGAGGGGGCTCGGGCCCCCTCAAGCCCAATGGAGTCGGCGCCACTGATCATCATTCATTATGAGAGAAACCTGAAAGTTGAAATGGATAGGTAAAGGTAAATCTCATCCCGGAGTAAATCACTGGGCGTGAGAATGACGCCCATGAAGTGTCTCAAAATCTACAATCTTGATTGTTTCGCGTATTCTTGCCTGCTACACTTCTTGGTCCACATCGCCCCGCGAGGGTTCAACCGTGTTTTGAACCTGGTTCCTTCCCTTCAGGAGGCCTACCACGTTCCATAAAAATTCTAAGTAAGGAAAATATTATAATTATATTTATCAATATTAATATAATTAATTAATATTAAAGAAATAATTGCGTATGTTCGCGGCCTTTACGGTACGGTATAATACCACCATGCTGCACCGTAATTTTTTGACCTGATTTTGGTATGTTATTATTTTTATCATCATCGCCTGTCGTTTTTCATCTGGGCTGCTCCTTGAATGCTCGCCGCAATTCATCGCAAATCGCCCGCGGGCCAGAGTCGCCGCAATGCAAAATTTCCGCTGGAAAACTGCACTCCCGCATGGACGGCAACGACGGACAGCGTGCACTGAGGCCATTCGACTTGCACGGGTTACGAGGTCAAAATCTAATGTTGCTCAATTTCTGCGACTGACCTTGATAGACGACGAAAAATGAACGTATTTATGATTTTAAGAATTAGTTATTAGCAGTATTGTATCCAAGAGAACTTTTATCTATTTTGCAAGTGCTCTTAGTTATCTAAAATAATATTCGACACTCCCAAAAATCCTTCCTTTATGCCATCCACACTGCTTTTTGTATTTTTTACAGTCCGAAAAAGGTTTAAAACAGACCAAAAATTGTCTTCAAAGGACCTTTTCTCTACTTTTTTCTTCGTCATTTATGCATAGTATCTGAAGAATATAATGGATTAAATTGAAATAATCAAGACGTTCGCGAATTATGGAGATTACGACACTCCAGTATTTCGTATATACCTGCGTATGAATAAATTATGGATGTATATTCGGGTATAAGCCTGAAAAATTTCACCTGATTTGTAAATACTCAGATATTTTGCATCACTTAGACAAATGGCGGTTTAATAGGAGCGATTGTGTACGAATGGTTTTCAGGTTAAGACATCTTATCAAAAGACATTAAGAAAAACATTCAATACGTATCAACCGTATCATTGATGGAGGTTACACCCCGAAGTCTACCAAAAAGCGCTTTTCAATCACTAACTATGCAAATGTTTAATGAAATCACACGAAAGGCAAAAATTTTCAATATTAGAATTTAAGAACGTTAGAAACCCGCCAATGTGTTTTCCTCGGTAAAAAGTTTTCACTTCGTGTACTCTAACAGGTGACTCCGCAAAGGCTAATTGCAAATAATTCCCATGAATAAATAAAATAGCTCCACAATTAATACGCGTTCAACAACTTTTAACGCAAAAGTTTACATAGCATGATGCATCTTATAATAAAGAAATCATTGCTTCTCCTTACATAGCCGTACAAATGTTTTGTCTACTGGGATTGTCAAAGGCTTATTCTTCACTTTAGATAGACAGCTTTGAGGACTTCATCATCACTGGTGAACAATCCTAAAGCATGAATCACACGATCATTTTCTTTCGTCGCGAAAAGTGATCACTAGAGCGACGGGAATTTAAATGATAGCTCTAGTGATCATTTTTCTGACTCACACGGTCCCTCCCGCCGTCGACTTTCGCATCACTTCCGATATCACAGCTCGTTGCCATAGGACCCGCATCACGAAAATATACAGCGTGTTTGTTTATCTACGTCGTTCCCACGATTGTCAAACGTTGCGCTGCAATCGCTACATACGGGAATGCGTTCCGATTGGCTGATATGGGGTTTTAGTGACGGTTTTAGCGACGGAAAAAGCGACCGGACGAGTGATGAAAAATAGCGATGGGAATCCTCATCGAGGCAAGGGGGGTTTGAAATAGGTCAGTATCTTGTAGTTGTAGTCTGGGACTCGAGAGAGAGAGAGCCATCCGATGAAGAGCGCCCTCCTTTCCGAGTGGGAATCTCTCCGAGAGCGTGGCTTCCCCCGCGAGCACTCCGATGTGATTCCCTCCCGAGGGGTTGGTTCTCACGGTAAATGCATTTAGATTCCCTCGCTGAGAGGGAGAAAGTGGGCTCTAGAGGTGTTTTGGAGACCGCTCCCTTCGGAGGGAACACCAGGGGCGGCACTTCGGGATTATCGTGTCCTCAAGGGGCGGTGGCTTCGGTCTGAAGATACACCTGCAGGGATGATTGGGGCGTCCCCTTTTTCCTCGTTTCTTGCGGCCGGGATAAGTACTCATTGTTAGTGGCTACTATGATCTACGAACTATGCAGCAAAATAAATACTTTGTGATGAGTGACTATGATCTACGTACCTGATTACTTAGATTCTACGGCACGAAATAGTACCAATCAATTTTCAATTGACCCATTGGTTTCGAAGTTAGAGGTTTGCGTTGTTTACGACAAATCCAACAATTTTAGTGGCATAAAAAATTTGAACAACAAAGTGGTAAAAACACAACAATTTCGGCACACTGTTCATACTAGATCTGAATTCATTTTATGAAAATTGCAAGTTACTGGAATTAAAACTCCGGGGACACAAAGCGCTCAAAGTTGGTCAACTATATTTTACTCGCAAAAAAACGGGTACTTTTTGAGAAAAAATAAGTTTATATAATAATTTTTTTAAAAGTAACTGATCCAACGTAGAAATACACTCTCTTTCGTATGCTTTTTGTTTCATTGAAATTAATTGCTTCTTTAGCTAGAGCTCCTTGCATTTTTTTGTTACAGACAGTAGGATATTCATTAATGGGGTTTTATTCTAGAATTTACCCGCTGCCTGGTTAAGGAGGTAATGTTGGCGACTGTGCGATTCTAAACGAATGCAAAGCCCCTTTCTTCCCAGCAAACGCTTTAACATTCTAGATCCGTAGAACTTATAATCAAATTCTTCCGATAACACTACTGTATGAAATGAAGGTAGAAGTCCGTGATATACAAATTCACCCACGTCAGGACAATAAACCGTTGACATCATTCTTTTTACCAATCAAACTTTCTACGAAAGTGCTCTCCCCAATGTTACTTTCTCCCCACAACTACAATTGCTTCTTTTTATGAGCTGTATTGTTAATACTCCTGTTGAACCACGTAGACAATTCCATGGGCCATTCGAAAGAAAATCTGTCAACTACGAGGAGAGCACTACCAGGAGGGCCTATTTGTTTTTGTGCACCAATCCTGTAGAAGAATATTGTGAAAATGTTATTCTGTAGGAAGTGCTTTGCTATCTTTATGTTCGAGTATCACCGCTAAAGCATTTACTGTCACCTTTGAGGTATAATTGTTGTACACTATTTTATGGCCCTCAGCACTCGGCAGTATTTTTTCAAAGTTTACGTGAACCGTTAATCACTATAGGCTCTTATCGTACTTCAGATAAAAGAAAATTGAATAAATGAATGATTCATCAGTGACGTTCGATCTCAAAAATTGCCAATTTTGAAAAACGCGTTGATTTATTTTTCTTCCGTTGTTGTAACCAACTAGTTATTGACTAACACCATGAATCGGGGAAACCAAGGAGCTGGGTTACTCTATTATTGTTCTTGTGGTCATGAAAATGGCAGGTTATTTATATGTTGCTCGTATTCTTCTTTTTATCCATATTTATTAACATTCTCCAATATCGCTGACCGTGTAAAATACCGGCAATGTATGTTCCGATATGTATCTTTGCTAAAGCATTCCTACGCGTCTGATTTGTGAAACGCAGAACAGAAAATTGTCACCACAGTACAGTCATTAGCTACTAGGAATTGACTGCTGCGTAATTATTGTACTAGGCGCCAATTAACTGCTGGTGTACAAATTTCCTGGCATCTTTTCTGCGTTGGTTCCACTCTGGTTCACTTATTTTGTAGATTTTACAGTTTTCAGCACTTTTTGTCGTGTCTTTATGCCATGCTTTGGGTCCCTTTTATCCTCAGTTGACCATTCCTTATCCATCCTCTCCTAATGCATAAAACGACGAATACTCCTGTACTCTACGGCTGTACTATGAGTCTCACTAATTTTCGGAGAAAACCGCGTACACACAGCCGGCGGTGTATTTTTACGCTTGCCTAATTTTCCTGAAGCATGTTGACCCAAGACTCATGGGGAATTTTAAGTATACCTGGACTAGCCACGGTGATAACTTTACGGAGTCACCCGCGATGAACACTCGTGGGGATCCTGATTCAAGTCCAGGTCGTAAAGGACAATGTTCTCTCTGTGCAATTTTAGCCTCTCCCTTTGCTTTCTTCATCCAGAAGAGGATCTGGAAGTATTTTCTCCACCCTGCTCACCTGTGCTAAGCTCTAATTTATTCGATGTTTGAATGTGACGTGGTCTTGGAGTTCGCACGTCTGCAGGAGCCAAGCATTTACGTATAGTGTCCCAACGTTTACGAGTGTGGAAGTGAATATTATGAGTTTTAAACATTTTGAAAAGGTGTTTGTGAGGCGCTGAGGTGGATTTTGAGAAACGGACGCTTGAAGTAGGCGTAAGTAATTTAAGGATGAAGTTCGTAATTGACATTTCAATCAGAAGGATTTGAAAAATTAACTTTTCATTGGGATAGTCATCCTCAGTCTATATCGTCGCTTACATCTCTTCATTTTGAGGTAATAATTAATTACCTGAATCAATGGAAACTTCTCTTGACATAAATATCTATGGTAATCATCGATGGTTAGAGACGTTTAAAACGCAACGCTATTCAAATGCTTGGGCCCGCAATATTATCGCTGTTGGTTCTCCCTTATTGGCGGATAGCATTGGTAAATTGCCACTGTACACTCCTTAGGATTTCTTCTCATACGATGTGGGCGGGGGTTATGGAATAAAGATAGTCATCTAGTTGAAACTGATGCGGAAATAGGTTATTTTGTAGCAAATCCGAATGCTATTAGCTCACGCACTTCTTTAGCATCAACTTAGTTGTTCATTTTAGGTCATTATCTTCTATTCAAGAATCAAAAACTTGAGTTTTTTTGTTCGAAATATGATTAAAGGCTGAACTTCTCACTTTTATTCACCACATTATTGCAGTCTTTATCCTTACATACGCTGAAGCAGATCGTTGGCTTTTAAAAGCCAATAAAAATTTTAGAATACTTACTTCAGCCTCGCTTGGACATTGATAGCTTGCTTCTGAGTGTTTTGATAAACAAGTCTTATCGATAATATGCTCTCCAAGTAGGCTAAACTTCCCTCAAAAATTTTCGAAATCTCATGAATAGTAACAACGGAATACTGATCCGCTCGGACATCTCACAACTTGCCAGAATCAAGTAAAAGATTTCGAGTAGGTATATTTATTTATAAGGCTTCTTCTGAGCACATTTGCGCATTATTTTTTTAAAGAATTGAGTTGGTTCTCAGAGTAAATAGTTTACTTAAATACATGTGACATCGCAGAATCAAAATAGATTCAAATAATGATTGTTCGTCGTCTTTCATGCTAGACTTCAATATTTTTTTCCGATTAGCGATGAAGTAGCTGCTTTAGGCATTTGCATGCGCTGCACTATTAATGGAAACGATAGCGTTCACTGACGCTTTCCGCCTCCTTCCTGATGACTCGCTTCTTTTGCGCCGCGCTGTTACGCTTGCGAGCAATTTTTTTGCAAAGTGTTTTCATGTGGACGACTTCCTTTGTCGATATCTTTTTTCGTCGCTTTTTTAGGGCGTGAATATCCCTTGCGGCGAGGTTCAATCCTCATGCTAAGTCTTCAAGTAGCATGAGTTCCCGTTTGAGACAACTGATGATTATTCATATCATTTGCGCTATTGCATCAAGTCAAGGCGTAAGGATCAGTCCATCAGCAAGAACCACCACCTTAGTAAATGATGCGTGTTTATAGATGGATGTTCTAAACCTTTTTTTTTACCACACGGCTCGATTAAAGTGCAATAATATTAATAGTCATGAAAATCTAGTAAACCGCTCTAGTCTACAGTCTGTCGGGGACAATTTGAATTTCGTCAAAGGTCAGTGATCAACGCACCTCAACTATTTATTCTAATTTCTCGTCGTTTCACAGTTTTGTCTATAAATTTTATTTGTAATAATAATGAAGCAGCAGTCAAAGTAATTTTGGTGCGATTTCTCAAATTTTATTTGCGATTAAAATTTTCAATCCTCTCTGAACATCCCCTTGCTGTGGAAAATATCGGGGATATTAGTTTCATCAACCTTGTAACAAAATTTAAGTGCTAGGGAGCAAGGTTATTTTTCCAATGACCGTCGACGAGTCGCTGTCTGGTAACATGCTATATTGGTGATATATTGTGTCAGCATTTGAATTTCTCGATGATGATTGGAAAAAAATGATAGGCGTGCATCATTTTTCGATTTCATATTGAATGAAGTTATTTTTTTATTTATAAGGTCCGTAGTCGCCGTTTCGAATTTCATGACTCTTTGCAGTTTATTTCTACTCTACAGCCAGGTGCGCAAGTATTTTTAAATGTTTTTATAACTCTTTAACCGCTCCTAATTCTCTCTTATTCGACGTGGTTATCTTTATATCACTCGTTTCCTAATATTACGTAATTTATCTAACCAATTGGAAGAATAATTGTTGGCGTACTAGGATGAATGGAAATGAATGATGTTAAAATAGCCCTATGATTTCCCCGTGTATAATAATATATTCGTGCGCTCGTGTGACCAAACGCGTCGAATCAAAATTGAGGATAGCCGTTGGCGACGCATAAAACGAGTTGGGACGACATGGAATCGAGGTAGAAGGATGCATGGACCGCATACAATTTGTGTTCACATTTCCGAGATAATAGGAAAAAAAAATTAAATGCATTTGAAAAAACACGTGAAAATTTACGAATTGTTGGTAGGTATATGTGGAGGGAATGAGGAAGTTTGCCACGTCTGTGGGCGCATTATTTTAAAATCAATTGTTTACCCTAATTAGTGTGATATGAATTCATTTGAATATCAACTCGATTCATTGGAAGGGATGAGCTCAAATTTATGTTATCGGCAATTCTCGGCAGTCAGTACGAAATTGTTCACCATACGGATATGAATTTTCCTTTTTGTGACTCATTCGTTCCTATCCTTGTCTAAGCGATTACATCTCAATCTCAATTGATGTTTCCACTGTAAGTCGGTCAACCACCAACCTCCGTCAAATGGACGCTGATTCGTCGTTTATTTTTACTCGTGGATGCTTTTATCATTGCGAAACAAATGATTGAGCTTTCGACATTTCGTAGTTTGTTTACTAGCTCAACGCTCTCTACTCTATGTGGTTGCTAAGTTTATGGACTCTGAGGAGTGTTCGAGTGTTCATTTTATCTGAAATGAAGCTATCTCGTGTGAAAGGACCTTAATTTTCGTTTTCAAATCTCAATAGCTCAAGAAATGTTGGGGTAATATGGGTTTCTATGTGATTTAATCAACATTTCTAAGCTAATTCCCTGCAGATTATTCAACCCAACGAATTCCGTTTAATCAGTTTCATTCCCACTCTGTCTATGCTTCTTAGATAAATCCGTCGAATAAGGACAGATAGTTAGGGATTGCTATTAAGCCACACATATTGCAAAGAACCCATGCTACTTGACGTAAGTAGTCTGTTTTTTATTATAAAGGAAAGCTAATTTGGAGGTCTAAATCGTATTCTAAAAATATCACATTAGCAGCTAAGATGGCTAGAGCGATTTTGTTTCTACGTATAGTTTTTCGTGGAAATTACCGTGGTGGCGTATTTAATAATTATATTTAGCGATAAAGTTAAAAAATGGCATCTTTCAGGATTAATTTTCTGTTAATTATTATTCTAGTGTACATTTATCTATATGGGGCATGGATTAGATATCAGTATAGTAAAAAAATAAGCTGTACATTTCATGATAAATGATGACAACATTGGTTATGTTCATCTTTTTTTATACAGGCAAATAAGCATTTTCATCGAGATAAAGTTTTATTTTCCAATTCAATGTGACTCATAGACATGCAGGTATGTTTTTGATCTTGTCGGTAAATGTTGAAACATTTTTTCTAGAAGAGAGAAACATCTGCTTGGTATCCGAAAGACGCTTTTACAAGTCTCCAACAATTTTATTTACGCATTTAGAAATTACATGACGCCTACGGAAGAATCCCCTTCGAAAAAATTATGGGATTCGTGATTGGTACTCGTGCGCAAGAATAAGAATGCGTCCAAAATTACTTAATTGCGTTAATGAGCAATGCTCTATAGTCAATCAAGGAACAATTTAGTTGTCCGACTGCTTGTTGTCCTCGATTTGGGAGTCCAAAATATTCAGACTTAATGAAAGGCGGTGACTTGGAGTACTCAGTAAACATAGTGAACGCATTTCTGATTTCGGCACCTTTGTCGCTCGTGCCGTCGTAGTGATAGTGGTTGTTGACATTCTCATCGTGCAATTGTGTGAATACCCTATTTGCATTTCAGTGTCGTCTCATCGGTATTAACCCAAAGGGGAAATGCAACAGTCAACAGCTACCGTATCTGTTTGGTCGAAAGGTAGTTTCGCGAATCCCTCTTTTTATTTACCAAAAGTATGCGATGGACCTCGCTGATATCTTGCGCTCGGAGTCCCTAACATCTGCAGAGATTTGAAATCGATTTTGAATTAGTTGCATTACTCGGATTTCTGTTAAATCGATAGTTAAGCACGTAGTTAAGTAATTGCGACTCGCATTGTATTTGCAGTAAGTACTAATAATTCTCAGTGAAATGCCAGTCAGAGTTTTGATAGACTACCATGAAATTGGCACGAATCACTAATTCGAGACTTCTTAAAAACCAGATTTGTTGTTCCCGAAAGTAATCTTCCTTCTTGCTCGGTAGCTTCAATTCACGTAGATGCGATTTTGTTCCAACATTCAAAGCGATTTATTGATATTAAGTTGAAGTCGAAGCAATCGGTGGTGAAAATTCTAATGCAGACTCATCGTTGCTGGAACTACCTACTATGTATACCTACTATGTAAAAAACATGTTCTATAAAATAGTAGTTCAAAGAAATGCCAACGGGATAACTTCCTAATCGTCTGAGTTCTAAAAATCCTGATTTTGTTGCGATTTATGTATCTGTTATCCTGATTTTGTTGCCTTATGCATCTGTTATCGTCAATGGGGAGTCGGTGGTATGATGTGACTTTTAATTCCTTATTTTTAAACGCTTCAGCGAGATTTTCAACGAAAACAGTCGCCACCAGCAAGTGTGGAGACAAGGAGATTTTGGACGTTAAAAAATCAGGGAATCTGTATTCGGGAATCTTGTTAATGATTATATTCAGGGTGCAACAAACGGGTAGGGTGCGCTGACGCCCCGGAATCACTTTATTTTTGTAACTGTTTTGTTTTGGTGCGACAAATATTACGGCGTATACCATCCAAAGCAGCCGATATCCAAAGAGAGTACTTAGAAACTTAATACACCTGTACTAATTTTTTTCTTCACTTTACGGCTAAAACCACTGGTTTTTCTTCTAATTGTTACTTTCTATTTTTACTGACGAAGTAGCTGGGATCGGTAGTCTCCCGAAAGAAAAAGTGTGAGAGTGCCTCCCCCAAGCGCGATTGTGGGGCAGGGGGGGCTGTTCCCCCATAGATTCCCCCATGTTATGGCTCACTTTTTAATGGACACTGTCTGTATTCCAAAATTATTTGCGCATTTATCCCTAGCGAGTCGACTCGGTAATATTTTTGTGGAGAAGATGAATGTCCACTCCTCCACCTTTGATATAACCTCAGTGATTCAAACTGGAGGTTGTTTAGGAAAGGTGAGGGTAAAACTCACTCCAGATTAAACCACAGCTTTATGAATATCGCAATTTCTGGGTCAGAGGGCCTCACGTGTCCGAGGGCTTCACGCGAGGTTTGAACCTGAGACCCTTCAGTGAGTAATCAAGTGCTCCGCCCAATCGGCTGCCTCGCTTCCCAATAGAAATGAATTTCCGGAAATATTTTCCCTCTTATATGACATAGGGCCGCAACAGCATGGGATTGCCTGGGGGGGGGGGGGGTTTAGTTTACAGAGGGACAAGCACGATAGTTCACACCCCCACCCCCGAACGATTCGGGAGGTTGTTATTGTTGTTGTTCTTTGTTTTGTTCCATCCCTCCCTCCTCCAATCTGTCCATCGCTGAGACCGTCCAATGATTTCTCCACACTTGTGAGCTGTTTGCTCACTGGCGAGTGACCCTCTTGTCGTCACCAGTCGATATCGCTGTGTCACAGATACTCTCTTCGGGTCAAAGGTATCTGTGTTGTAACTTCGTCGGAAGTGGGAGAGATAACAGCTCGTGTGAAAGAGTTTTAAGTCGTTTTTTTCTCTATCAACATCTTCCCCTCTGTTGTGACGTATGCTGCGTAACAACAGAGGGGAAGCGGCTTACAACAACGTTGGTTTATTTGTTTGTGACTCTAATTAGCGACATCATGCAGCACCATATTATGTTTAGATCAAATTCTTATCCTCATGATTGTGGTGTGGATTCGACTTGTCAGGAGGAATCCAATGGCTGCAGTTTCTAGGGGGCGAAGGGGGTAATCTTTGGGACGTGAGTCGCGCGTCCGTGTGGGTTCTATCGAATCGGAGCGAATCGGTCACGAACGATTTAACTCTTCTGAATGTCATGCTTGGTTGCTACGGTTGGAGCGGGAAGTTAGTTTAATTTTTTGTGATAAACTCATGAAATTTAGCGTCAAAAATTTTATTCACGTTGTATGTATTGCCTTTGATGTAAATTGTGGTTCGTTAACGACCTTTACGACCCAAATAACCAAAGTGAATGTTGTATATTTCTCGTTTTTTATCGCTGTACACCGTATCACGTAAACGGATAGTTTGTATCCTAATCGATTGGCTTTCATGGTATCATTTTTTAGTATATCCTCATATTTTTCCAATCTTGGACTTCACTGTGTGTTATACGTATACTTACGTTAATTCGTACTCACTGCTACTTCTTCAATTTGAAGACTGATATGCGTGAGGTATATTCACAACTAATATCCAAATTCATCTTTTATGACCACAGATCAGGTCATATGTCATCGCTATGCGGCCGCTGAGTGAGCGCTGTTTTCGCTCACGAGATCGGCTGACCGCTCGAAGTGAGCGTCCAGTGAGCGCATGTTTTCAGCCGCTACGCTCCGGAGCTGCTCCATCGACTGAGTAATTGAAACACAACCCTCAATGTGAAGAACATAATACTCGTTTTTCGGAACGGCGTAGCCATAGGCGATCACAACGTTGAAACGTTTTTGTATTCCGTTCACCGGCACCGTGAAACGTTTTTGTGTTCGATTTTCCAGTAAAATCTTAAATAATTCATAATGTGTTTCAGAGTTGTCATCATTTTATATTTATTTCTAAGTATTGTGAGTTTTTTCGCGTACACGCTTGCCCAGTCGATGAGAACATTCCAACAAAAGAAAGATATACTTACAGCGGGAAATTTGAATGTAGAATTAAAGAAATTAGGAAAATTTATGGAATTTAGGAATAGAACTTACATTTGGAGTAGGCTTCTCTACGAAAGTGAGGCATGGAAAATGACAGCCGCGGAGAAATGAAGGGTAGAGGTCTTCGAAATGTGGTGCTACAGAGGAATGATGAGGATCAAATGGATCGACCGAGTTTGTCATGGAGAAGTCCTAAAAAGAGTAGGAGAGAAGAGAAGCCTCATGAAAACCTTGGCAAGAAGACGGAAGAATCTTTCAGGACATAACTTGAGACAAGATGGCCTTATGATGGCAATCGTGGAGGGACAAGTGGAAGGCAAGAACGGAAAAGGAAGACCTTGAATGAAATGCATTGGCCACAGGTAAAGAAGGATGCGAAAGAGAAGATATATGTGGGTGTGAAAAGACTAGCTGATAGGAGAATGCAGTGGAGAACTGCGTCAAACCAATCTTAGGATTGTTGACCAATGGTGATGGCGCTCCTGCAGGGGAAAGGTCAATTTTAAATAAATTTGTAAAATATTAAGAGTTGGTGTCCAGTATCTTTTCTGCACGTTAGGATGGGCTGTCGTCATTCCGTGGTAGTTACGAGTTGTCCTCGGAGACTCCAGCGTGTTTGTTTTTTCGGACCCAGGTGGGACTTCTAAGCGCCAGGTTTCTACTCAACCCAAATGCTGATACGAAAAAAATCCTCGCTTCTCCTGCATGCTCTTCCGTTCTTAATGGGTCCTGTGACCTCAATCTTAACCCCGAGTCGACCCCACCTGCGCCCGAATGCCTGGAGTGACCGCAGCTGCCTTCTTAATGGCTTACTGCGGAACGTGGTTTGAAAGTACTCGTCGTGAATACTTTAGGCGGAATTTTATGCTAATCCAGCTAGGAAGATAATCATCATATTTTTCTTGCTGCGGGTTGTATCAAATCGAAAAAAAAATGACGAGAGATTTGCCGTTCGGTCTTTTTTTTCGGGGGAGATAAAGCTTCTTTTGGCTTCCAAAATAAGGCAAAACGCAGCTAAATTTCTGAGGTCCCTTTTAGGATGTAAAAGAACCTGCTCCTTGAGATTTTGGGGAGTAATACATAAGATTGAGAGACAAGGGGATTTCAGGTATTCATGGTGAATGAATGAATAGAGATGATGACTAGATGCGATTAGAGATAAGCTCTTCCATTTTGCGTGCTTAACAAGCAGAAATTGAGACTTGTAGAAAGCTCATCTATTCAACCAAATCTCAAAATGATATAAATGCGACTGAAATACTGGTGATTGCGTTTACTTGATTAGGTATTTTTTATCTTATTTGGATACTTAATTTATACTTGGTAATACTTAATTTAATATTTGGTAGATATGATGTAACGCTTAAAGGATTTAGCCTCAGTTTGAGGGGCAATTTTGGAAACATTTACTGTCGGTGACGTTTTTCAGTTGATGCCCGAAGCAAGATCTTCGTATTCGGGGGAGTGATTACACTTACCCTTGACGTAATTAAATATTCAGTCTTGGTTGTTTAGAATGGAAAGTGTGGAGGATTTTTTTCTATGATATAATACCATGTAATATATATACGTACTTGCTTCAATTCAAATGTTTATATGTCAGCATGACCCTATGTAAATGATGGTAGCCAAAAAACAGGTTGTCCTTAATGGCTACCTAAAGTTACTCCGTTTTATGTAATTAATTCTATTCTGTACTTTTATTTGTTGGAGTAATAAACAATTTTATTATTATTATTATTATTTCTCCGTAAATTTTACGCTGATAAATTTTGTACTCCTTAAGATAACGTGTATTGTAGTGACGTGTTAAATTGTGTATTATATTCTTAAAAATTCTCGATTTTTTTCGCTGGTGCTTCGTTGTGCGTTGAACAAATCTGTAGCCTCATTAGAAGTACAATCTCTGGTAGAAAATACATAAGGTTTAGCTTGCTTCATTCCTACGTATTACTCTTGTCGTCATGTATTGTGTTTTATATCTTGAAGTTATTTTTCTGAAATAGAAAAATATTTCAAGCGCAGTGATGCCTATTAGTAAATAAAATGTTGCAGGCCATCGCCTTGCAGTTGATCACCCAGCTAAAGGAAGAATAAATATGTGAAACCTCATTTGTGTTATCTTGGTTCTTACTGTTCAGCCTTTTACGGAATGAATCTTTTTATTGACTGGCTAATGCTCTCTGTTTCCCCACGAAAATGTATTTCCGCTTTCGTGAAGATTTCGTTCAACAATGTTCCAGTCTAACATAAGAGACCTCTTTTGTCTCATTTTTGGTTTCATCTTTTCCTTCTCCTTTTCGTTCCAATCCGCTGTCCTTAGAACTGTCCACTATCCGTCTGAATCTTTTCGTACTGTTGGTCGTTGTTAATCCAGAATTCGAATATGTCGTTCTCTGAATTCAAACTGTTTTTTTTATTGAAAGCGTTGCGAACTTGTTCTTATCGACATTTTTCTGCTCGCGAAGCTTGAAACCTAGGTTCACTTGAAGATTATGTGTAATTTTTGATGGTTATTATAAGGCAATACAGTAATCTTGAGAGAGAGGAATGTATTAAAAAAGATGCTATCACAAAGAAGATTGTTCTGTAATCATTAGAAAAATCTTCAAAATAATAATTTTGAAGAAAATAATAATTTTGAAGATTGTTCTAATGATTACAGAACAATCTTCTTTGTGATACCATCTTTTTAATATAAATAATAATTTTTAATATAGTAATAATTTTCAATATAATAATTTTGAAGATTGTTCTAATGAATGCCTCAACGTTTGCTAAAGTTTCGTATTTTTAGCTCAGCCTTCTTGGGAGCATGGTTTCTAATGCCATCTCGGTTATGGTTGCCTTACTGATGTTCCAAATGAACAATTGTTTCTAAATCGTGTGCGTGCGTGCATTTCATAAAAAAATGCTAATTTCATTCGTGCAAGTTTCATGCGCGCTAGTTATTTCATAAATAAGTGTCTTTGCAATGAATTCTTCTCCTGGCGGTTACTAGAGAATTTTATTTTTACAGAACTTCTGAGGAATTTTATTTTCCACCCTTAGTTGGTTCGTAATATCGCTTGGGTTACGGTGGTATTCGTTTTACATATTGATAAGGATGGAATCATCGTAATGGTGCCAGTATTTCTGCGTTTTCATAAATTTCTTAAAATAAAAGGATGACTTCTCGGTGCTGGTATGGCCTTATATTTTTGGTAAGAAAATAAAATTCGATCGAGAATTAGGAAAATTGCACGCGAGAATTTTTTTACGGAGGTGCATTGAAAAAATATAGTAAGAGTGGCGAATTCGTGGGAAAATCTCGAATGAAATCTGTCTTAATACCATTGTAAATACCGTGTCAAATTTATCTGTGGGCGTAAAAATTTTATTATCTGTCGGTTCATTAACCCTCACCTTTGGAATCACTACAAATTGCTATCTTTGGATTCGTTTTATAAAACTTTTCTTCGGTCACGCTAAAATTACACTCACTCAGAGTGTGACAAGGGTAATAGCATCTATGTGGTCGTATACTTGTCTCGAAAAATCGGCCCTTATCTCCTAAAATTTTGAGAGTTTAGCAATTATTCTTCAATCTAGAAAGCTCAGTTTTGGATAAAAAGAAGTCCTCTGTTTAAATTGCGTGATTTCTACACCAACGAGTCTGCAACATTAAGTTTTAATTATGAGAATGTACCCAGGGAACCTCGAACTGTGCAAGGATGAATGAAATTAATTTTTACCCTTAAATCCTTCGCAATGTCATTGTATTCGCCTCAGAGTTTACCATGAAGGTGCTGAAAATGTCCTCAATTGTCTCGACAGTCATCGCATGTCGTTGTGTTTTTGTTATCTTCATGGCTGGATTAATTTTGTAGCATAATTCCCCATGGTGTTTTCGCTTCAAAATGTCATTTCATATCCTGGAGTGGGATTTGAAGTTGAGTACTGTGTTTAGTGTGTGATCCCCTGGAGATATTTTGTTCTTTTCAGGGATTAATTTTATCAAGCTCCTGTGGGACCTTCATTAATACTAACTTCGCTACCTCCTCCTACATCTGGATAGTTCTCCGCCGCTCGGGAAATTGGGGCAGACTAAGAACATTCGCCGTGGATGAGATATTGTGCCTCAAGAGTTCCTTTTTTCCATTCCAGTTTGACGGTTGCAATGAGAGTGGATCGAAACAATTATAATCGGTAAAAGCCTTTCAAGCATTCATTTTCACCGAACGTGCTTAAGTTTATCGCGCATACGGATTTTATTCTACTATTGAAATTTCCCTGATTAATTTTCTTGCAACGCTCTCTAGATATCGTCTCGTCGCTGCCGCCACTTTATGTCTGCAGATGTTTGTAACTTGTTGTGTCTAGTAAATTGACTACAGTGCCTGGAAATGTTGTGTAAGAGAATATGTTGAAATTAGTTGAAGGGCCGCGTGATATAGTCTAGAAATACTGGGGTATAAACGTTTATGGCTATATTGACAGAAAAAGCAATAATGACCGGATTTTGAACCCTTATATCACAATTGCGGGTAAGTGAGCTTGTTTTCTCTCCGTGAATAACCAAAGGTTCAATAGTTATTTTTAAAATATCATTGAAGTTATGTGGCTTAAACAGGTGAAGCTATGAAGAAAAACGCTCGGTGAGCCCACATATAACTTTTGTTTCCACCCTGAACGTGAGGAATTCTAATTCATGAGTGTATCGGGAGTGAGCTCTCCTAACAAACCTTCACGTTGAAGCAGCGAGTCGGTGTTTTATTGTTTTTTTATTATTCCCCCTGAGGATCAGAAACAGAAGGGCTCCAACCATGCATTTAAATGTAAATTATACAAGGCTTTACTCAATGGTGGGCGGAAATCAACTCCTACATAAAATACTGCCTACATATCACGTGTGTAGTTAAATTTAAATCCTTGTTTTTATTGTTATTTCATTATTGTCTCTCGTACTGCTTTATCGTTATTACTTGATTTTGTCATGTACTTTGAGCTTATTTATGAGCCAATCATTGTAAATTGTGTTCTTTCTTGCTCCAAGGGTATGCCCGGAGCATAAATAAATATTTATTTTTTTCTATATTCTTTAAGCTCTAAAAACGTATCTTCCACTGCTATTTTCACTTGTTGTGGGTCGAGGTTTCTGCAGTTTATAATATCCTTAGACACTTATTGTAAGGGTCGAATGTTTTTTTTTTCACTGTCTTATTTTACTTTAATGTTTACGTATGAATGTGTAGTTAAGAGTGATGCGCGATTCATTATTTGTTCATTAACTTCAATGTAACTAATTTCATTGGTTCTATTACCTCTTGATAATGACCTTAAAAGGCCGAAACCGTTAGTTTTTTTAGTAAATACTCTGTGGAATATAACAAAGCTTATGTTTGATTCTATCATGTCACCGTTCCACGAAGTGAATTCGCGAACCATTGATTTGATATTATCTCGAATTACTTAAGTTACTCTGATAAATATGGTGAAGATGGAATAGCAATTGCAAACGTCTGAATTTTTGCTGGACCTCTTGTGTGTTTTGAAATTTGCCGAAGAGATTCAAGGCGTCAATGCGTGCACTCCGTTTCCCTCGTACTGTCTCTCTCTCGTGGGCTGCTTTAAATTTTTAAGTAATGAAGTCATCTCTTTTCTATGCTGTTCCCTTTTTTATGCCATTTTTTATGTTTATAAATAATTCCTCCTCCTCCTCCCCGTGGACGCATTTATATTGACCGTAAATATACACGGCTTCCCCCGAAAATAATATCTTGGCGGTGGACCAGGGCATTGTTCTTTTGTGTCGGCCGTTGTATTTGTGCCTGGTCCCTGTGTGTTGCTGCTCTGGATTGTGAGGGTCGTGTGTGGGGGGAGCGAGAAGAAAGTCGCTTTCGCCTCCCT
Organism: Ischnura elegans; assembly: GCF_921293095.1. Taxonomy (NCBI): domain Eukaryota; kingdom Metazoa; phylum Arthropoda; class Insecta; order Odonata; family Coenagrionidae; genus Ischnura; species Ischnura elegans. Next base: position 110,413,218 of record NC_060254.1, on the reverse strand, counting down.
CCCCTCTCTCTCGTTTCCTCTCCTCTTGTGGTTTGCGGTGCGCAGAGAAAGGGAATGTATTACCTTCATGCTCTCCTCCTGCCTGCCTTCCTTCCTTCCTTTAGTGGTCGCCGTTATTAATGCTGCGTTGAGCTGCGTCCTGTGCTCAAGCCCAAATATCCTGAGCCGCCGAATTTTCACGGACCGCAATAGCGTGTTCAGTTCAGCAATGTTTATTTCCTTTATAATATATATACTTTATTGTTCTCAGATCATTATTATTGCATCCGATTGGAATTTTTTATGCAGTTTAAAGCTCAGCATTCAGTTTAGTATGCTAGTATAATAATTTTAAATGAGTAAAAAAGGAAATATTTAACAAAAAACCGGAATATTCATACATAATTATACTGCGTTGGAATGGTCAGTTAGTTTGGGATAGGTAGGAGTAAGTATAAATTTTTTCTGAACTTTTTTCCAGATTTTTAAGGCGGCAACAATAAATTTTCGAAAGGTTGTGCACCGATAATGTGATGCATGTAGATAGTTGGGTTCAGTTGGAATTTATCAGGCGTTTGAGGTTAGTATTAATTTCTGCTCTAAGATAATGAAATTCGCTCATAATAATAACAGATAATCAAATACGTTGTGTTAATGCATTTCCTAAATGTCTGGGTTTCTTCGCGTACATTTTTTCTGCGACTTCGGCAGTTTCGCTTGTTTTTTATCATGCAGTGTCTTCAGGTCGCAAGGTATCCGTATTCTCTGTTCATGCTGTTCTAGGTGCGTTTTCTAGGTTATTTTGATGGCTTCAATTCGAGCAGAAGACTGATTTCACATTAGCATAGCGGAAAACTGCGAGTCGACTACAAACTGTGCAAAGAATTTCCGCATCGCCAATATTACGAAGGTTAGGTGCATGGATGAGAGTATCGCTAATCTTCGGCTTTGGATGATAATAACACGGGTTGTGTCGGTGAAGACTGTTCGGCTACTCCATTGGGCTAGTCACTGCAGTGCTCTCGACGATCCGGTGAGAAGTTTTACGGAAGGTTTTTGATCACTCGTGATAGTTTTGTTTTAATACCGCGAAGACCAAGAAAAGCAATTGTGAGGAAAGTAAAAAGTAAACTTTCCAATGTTCCACTAAATTTATTCCTGAGCACTCGGGATTCTGATGTATTCTAGTTATATTTGATGCTTAAGATGTGAGAGTATTTGAGATCTGTGATGGCATGTGTTGTGATTTCATCATTTTGTGCTGAATTAGAAACAAATGAATCTAGTGTACCATCTCAACGTGTAATTTGTCCGACATGGAGCGTTACAACGCATTCAAATTTGAAGTGTTAGTAGTACATGGAATCAACAGTTTCATGTATTGGTAGTTAAGAGATATGGGACAACTATTGCTCGCTCCGCAAACCACACATGCAAACAGGCTGTGACGCTAACAAATTCAGATATAAAGACATACAGTACTCAAAATCTCACCATGAATGACTTCATTGTGAGTTTCCGAAAAACCTGGTGAATTTCTAAAATCACTGCAGTGTGTTTAGAAGAGAATGACATTAGTGTCTCGTTTACGCATCCATATGGTCCATCAAAATGTTCCACATGGCCCAAATTAGAAGAAAGACTTATGTGAAGTGCCATCGAAAAATACTAAGTGCAAATTGCGACTCATTCACCGTTTCCAGCCAGTAGCAGTGGGTGTTTGCACACATTGGATCCCATGGAAGTAAACAAGATTGAACTTGCTTTCAGTCAATAGATGTAACCAATCATTCAGATATGAACTTTTCACTGTTATGAATGCTAAGTAGAATGAAACTACATACATTCCCCCCCTTGAATGTATGCAATCTTGGTGTGAAAGAGTCGAAAACATGCCTAACTTCGACATGCCTTAAAACAAAAAGTAAAAAAATACTACCTTTTTTATTTTTTGAATTGATTGCAGAACATTTATACTACCCACTGAGAAATTTTAAAGAAAATAAAAGGTGGCCTTTTTCAGTTATAAATTGTTAAATAATGACTAATGTTTAGTCTCTCAACAAGTCCTATTTGTTTATTATTGCTTAAATGACTTGCAAGTTATGCCAGAATGTGCATAAATGAATTCTCTTCAAATTGAAACAATAACCACTACTTTACGGGCCATGACTCCTTAGTAATCAGCATTTATGTGATTTTTCATTTTTTACTCAAGAGGCCTGACTCAGTATTGTTCAAAGGATTATAACTGTAGAACGGTTCATTTCTGAGTTGAGATAAAGTGATCATTATTCATCATAAGGATACTGCTTTCATATACATAGCTTTCAGAGAAATCGGTGATGGTCACCTGACATGATTTTGCACTATCTGCCTGATTTGAGATGAAATGGCCCACCATTTAAATAAGACATTGCACAAATTTCCCCTCATTTTTGAAGTCATTCCTAAAATTTTTAATTTGTACACCTACACTTGCGCATTTTTTCTGTTGATTGGCCCTCATTTAACGAGAGGATGTTTGGAGCAGGGCGGGGGAGACGTATAATCGACTCAAAGTAGGACAAACATGCTGGCGCCTGTGCCTTGGTAGCAGGCGAGGGCAGGAAGTTTGGGGGGGGAGGGGTACGTAAATGGCGCCGGTAATTAGAGCCGATGGGGTCCCAGGGGTGCATCCGAAGGAAGGAGCAAAGGAAAAGGAAATTGGATTTTTCGGAATGGAAGTGGAATCGGGACGCAGGGGACCAAGGCGAAGGAAGCAGCCACGGAGAAATAGTGTTCGGGGCAGCGATTGATCGTTTGCTGTAAATAATCGATTATTCTCGCCCAAGCAAATAGATACTGAGTTGGTAATTATCGTATAGAGATGTGTCCCTTTTAGCTGTATAAATTTTGGATTTAAAATTCTACTGTAATTTAACTTGTCGTTAGTGATCCACAACATTGAAGTAAACCAGTGTTCAAGTAAGATTTGCATGAAAAACTTTGGGTATAGTAGTGATCGTTAAGTATACATTTGCGTCTTATCTTATCGTCACTACTTGCTTATAGTTCTCCGTATAATTCCTCTAGTTTAGAATATGATAACTAGTAAGTAATTAGTGATTTTAGTGGCATTGGTGTTTTCTGAGTGGTTTGTATGGCGACTTCCTTTGTCAACATTGATCCGCAACAGTGATCCGCAACATTTCAGGAAGCATGTATTAAAGAATTAACTGAAGTTATCCTCTAAACGCTTTGATTCTACCTATTACGCACTTGGATAATACTTGTATCATATCGCCTCCACTTGTTAAGAGTTCTCTGTATGATTCCGCCTTTGAAATGCACTGCAAACAAAATTATTTCCAGGCATCACCAACGCCATAGGTATACCTGCATATTAACTCACTCTTTGTCTCAATGGCGTCAGGGGCCCTGATTTGTAAGGCCGCGAAATGGTACAGCCGCGAAAATGGCGTCATTTGAACGTCATCGCTCCAATTATCTAATTACAAAGTTGAGATTTATCGAATATGTTAAACATCACTCACGAAAATTTCACTTAAGACTAATGGAGTTATTGTTGGATACGGGACCGAGTTACTGCATCATCTAGTAGTAGATGAGGCGCAGATTTATATTCGTTACGGTTCGCAGTAGCTACCTTATTTGTTCTTTCCTTGCCGATAATGCGTAAAGATCGGAGAAAGTTTAAATTAACGTTATTATTTGATGCAACACGTTTTAATCCATTGCTTTGATTTCATGCCATTGTGCCACAATTATAACTTGTGCGTGTAATGTCGTGTCGTAATGTGTGTCTATCATCGTGCTCCAACTCGCGTTGTATCCAAAGAAAGCCGCCTGTTTTTCGTGACTTGCGCTTAGAATTTTGTAAGCGCTCCCTCTAAAATGACACCCAAAGGCATCTGGTTGCTTGTTTCCCATATCGTCCCCGACTTTTATTTGGTAGGCTAGAATGATACCTTTGAAATTCATAGGTTTAAACAATTTCGCTAAATTTATAATTTTATGAATAGTAAACATTTAGGAAAGATTCCATGCTTTTCCTCCTATTATTCTCCATGTTTAGGAAATTTATAACTTTATGTAAATTTAAAGAAAAAATTATTTAATAATATAATATCCACAATATTGTGCCGGTTTAAAAAAAATCATTAGTTATTCGACAAATAGTATAAAATAATAAAAAAAGAAAAGGTTACCCACAGTAATTTTCAGTGGTATGCAGTGAAAATATCAAAGTAAGAGCTTCAGACAACTGCTAAGTTATGATATTTGGACGAATAATTTCTCTTTTAGGTGATCCAAGGCTCAAGCCCAAGACAAGATAAATCTTAGGCCATTGACCTTTTAAATTGATTCGAATTACCCGAGGCCACGATAATTCTTTATCCCTGTCAAGGTGCTTGCTGGATAAGATCACAATGAAATGTCGGGATTGCGTAACACACTTGGTTTTCGGTACAAGAATCCAGTTCTTCCGTTCTTAAGAGTTGGCTGTTGCTAAAATAGACCTCCTCTTCTTTGGAGGCATCGGATATTGCTCTAGACGTTGGCACCTTCCTCAGCAGTCACACTCCAGGAGTATCGTAAATCGTTTCGGAGTCTTTTGGCCTCAAGCCCGCGTCTCTTTTTAAAATGCCACACTTTTTCTTCTAAGTTTAAAAAAAGTGCTTTGTTATTAGGTGATGGGTGGTGTGAAAATTTGGCTTCGTGCGCAGACGGACGGATGAGTGGCGATTGAAGGGCTGTGAGAATTAGCGCGGGGAGAAAGAGCTATTAGGTATTATAATGATGAGTCTTTGAAATTTCATTTAATATTGACGAGACGACTCGATAATTTAATCCTTTCCGTTGGTAATAATGCGGAACCGAGTACATTATTTTTTAAAAAATAATTGAGCAATTTTTAAATCACAGTTCTGTTAGACAAAGTGTGTTTATGGCTCGTATACCATTTTAGCTTGCAAAATATATAATCATTACACCCGTATCATTATTACATGTAATATACATAATTGCATCCATAAATCAAGCAGTCCAAGCTCACACTTAAAATTAGCATAAATTTTAAGTCATAATAGTTCATGAAGCAAATTGTATGTTTCATAGTGTTCTCCTTTATTTTATGAAGTTTTTTCGTTGCAGAGTGATCGTTGTCTTGTCTGCATCCACTTAGCAAACAAATTTATATATATATATATGTAAGATTTATGTATTAATTGTGTGTGTATATTTATGTACTTAAATTTGTAAGATTTAAGCCTTTATTAGTAAATCGCATTTATGAATAAATCTAGGATCTCTTTCAATGCTAGTATTTATAAATTTAGCGTGAAAATGTGTAGAAATATAGAAACAAGAATTTCGCAATCGACCTCTCTAGTGACTATTTTTGTTAATTTTCCACTTCGTCTCTTTATTGGTTTCTTAACTCCAGTTTTAATGTCTTTCAGGCACGCAACTGAGGTGCCTGCTTTTTTTCTTTCTAAATGTTCTTCGCATGTCTTTATCAGTTGGAGATAGCTTGACCGTTGGAAGGTGGGTGCTCCATCAACGGGTTAGTTTGATGCCGGCCTCCTGTTGGGTAGGGTTGGAATGATAATATTAAGAGTTAGCTCCTTGGAGTATTTTAAAAAACCTACACTCTTCCGTAATTTGCATTCTTTTGCCATTTTATTTTCCCGCGATAATCTCCACTCCGTCGGCGTTTTGTGGTTTCATGAGAAATGAGACCTTTTGGTCGCTGTCATGGTATCTCGAAGCGAGAGGAAACTCAAATGTGATTCATTTCTTCATATCAACATTTTTTCGGTAATGAACAGCATTTTAGTTGGATAATTAAGACGGGTTTTTGACTAGTTTAAGTTTCATTAGCTACCTCTGTTGTGTGCACTAAGTAATCCACGTAATACTTCATTTTTGGATAGCATGCTACGGTTTTTTTGGTCCCATTATACTCCAAGTCGACTCGCAGTAATTTAACCCATCGGTTGGTTTGGACTGGTGAGGGAGAGCTCTGCCTTCACTAAGCCATGGCTGTGTGAATATCACACATTCATGATGGGATATCCTTTCCTTGTGCGCCTCGAACTTCGAAGATTTTTGTTTTTGGGTGTCCGGAACCTTTATCAAACATTACCACGGTAACTCATGAATTCCGAATGCTGCCAAAGAATTGGGTTTCGCTGAAGGACAGCCTCACTTCGTGAGAGCATCTGTTGGAAATTAGAACACCTTGTGCCTAGATAGTGCGATAGCAAAGGAAGGCGATTACCATCTGTTTTTTTCATTCACTCTAGCCAGTTTCAGGTAATATCAATCATAGCGCTCCCTTTTCAAACTTTTGATGGAATAATTTTTGAAATGTTTTAGTATTAGGTATTCTTTTACGAGTTGACGGTTGTTATCGTAACACCCGTGTCGCTTTTTTGTTCAGATAAATTTCAGGGTATTATTTTGATTTAAAGATAGACGTATCGTCTGTTTCTATTCGTTGTATAACGCTGATTTTGTTGCTGTAGCTCTGCTTTCAGTGTTCCTTTAGGGCGTTCTTTTCCTTTTAACCTATTTCTATTCCTTTACATTCTCAATAACTTAACCTGAATGTCTCACCCGATCTCTTCTTTCGCTGTCCGCTTGCCATATCCTTGACCATTTTCCAGTTTATAAAATATGATTCATCGCCTTTTAGCAGTCATAATATTGTATCGACGCAGATCTTTTTCATTTCCCTGCGTAATTGTCACTCCTCAGCCAATATTTTCATACCTAAGTGGTTCTCCTATTCCACATCCTGATCTAGATATTTCTGCAGAGGTCGTCCTTTCCCGTTCCTGTTGTCTGCTTGCACTTTGGTAATCTTCAGAAAATCATGACCCACGACGAGACGTTGGTTGCATCTGTTTGCTGACTTCTCAGAAGTCTTTAGAACAGACGTCTCTTTCTTCACATACCTATGAATTCGCCATTACTCAATCTGTCGATCCATTGCATGACTTTATATCCTCCTGTGGTACCCTTTATTTCGAGTTCTCCGTTGGTGACATCGTCAATGTTACTCTACCAAAGAGGAACTTACTCAAAATATAGGTCTTAATGAGTTGCGTCTTAAACTTCTCTCACTAAGTGACGACTTTTGTGTGTAAATGGCAGCCTTTTGACGTCCAAGAGTTGAGGTTGTGTTGGGAACGAGGTCACTTGGGTGAAGGAAGTGTATGGCCGTATCTATATGTGTACTCGGTCAAAGGTTATTACGCCTCCACATCGAGACGTCTTGTTTGTTTTTATTGGGTGCTGAATGTATCTAGATCTGATTGATGCATTGATATTTCGCTCCAATCCCTCGCTGTGATAGCAATGAGGTGAAGTTCTTCTTTCACCCTGGACGCACTCTTGGAAGGATCAGAGCGACATGAGTGCGTGGGGGGTTGCGTGCATTCACGGCGTGTCATTTAGCTTGCCACGGGGTTGGGGGTCGTGCTTTCAGATTTAGATGCGGCTAAAAAAATATGCAGTTAACTCGCTTAGAGGCTCTCCGTGACGATTGATGTATCCTCCTGTGTTTTATTTACCTGTTGTCTATCTAAATCGCATTTAATATCTTGTCCGAGAAGAATTTCCCGATGCTTTTCTGGCGACTCATTTTTTCAGGTGCCCGCATTCATTTCTTTTTCCCCATTTTGGGTCGCGTTGTAAATTGTATAGCGATGACTTATAAAAGCTGCTTATTCTTGTTGTATTTTCAAGATTATTTTGAAAATATAACTTCGTGGTTGTGGGCCTTTAAATGAATATTTCTGAGCCAGAAACAATATCAGGCAAATTTTGTAGCAAGGGACCCCTTCAATGGACCGTCGCGGCGACTTGGGTTGAGGTGGATTTCTATTCCTAATTGGTATCGCTAAACATTGAAAATTAATAATAAAATAAGTGCTTTATATCATTAGCATTAGGTTTAAAACGGACTGTATTGAAAGTAGCCGCCTCAGCATTCAAACCAAACTCTGATTCATAATTTTTGGTGTTTGAAGAATTAAATCATCACATCACAATTTTGAGTTACTAATCGTCTTCCGCATGATTTATGCAATTATTGCGTTGTTAGCAGGCCTCCTGTATTTATATTTTTAAAGCAAGCATTCCACAATCTTTCTTTTTTCTCTCCCAGGAAATTTTATCGCTGTGATAGTACTTTTTTGATTCTAAAATTTCATTTTTCAAGTGTTTATTTTGCTATATTGCTGTGCCTGTACTAAAGCTTAATTATTTAACTTCTTTGAACGAATAGATGAAATCGTTGACTGTTTAGACCTTTTTTTAGAGCTTTTGATGATCTGAATACTAGAAAGATTGAATTATTATAAATTAGTTTGTAATATTGAGCAAGCTGTGAAAATTGTTCATCTTTCGCTAAAATTATGTTTCAGTTTTAGGGCTACTTTCTGAGAAATATAGCTCGGTTCAGTTTTTTCCTCTTCGACTGGTTAAAATTTATCTAAATAAATTTTAACCAGTCGAAGAGGAAATCTAGCTTCTTGAATATTTATTAGCTTGATTGAATCTAATGTTGAATCGAATCTGATATTCTCGACTTTGTTCCGGAATGTTTTCCTCTAATCTCATGTTACGGTCCAGTTTGAGTAAAACGTTGTTATCTGATCATGTCATCGCCATTTATTGCCGACCTATTGGAGGAGAAACCCGTGAATTATTGATTATTTGACGGCAAGAAGTTTAAAAAAAGGTGATGTCGTCGGCTAGCACGTAGTTAGTGGTATTAGAAAAAAAATAATTTTATAGTTAGATAGTGAAGATTCATTAAAAATATCTTATTTAATTGTTTCCACAAAGAATTGTTCTGTGAAAACATTGAAAGATCCTTCAGTCTCGAACGGTAATCATTCTCTTTACGATTTGGAGTGTTGGCGTGGTCGTAATTGCTATTTCGCGTGTATATGCGCACAAAATGTATGGATGAAAAAAATTGAGTGTAAGAGGCCATCCATTTCGCCCAGATGCTATCGCAAGCCAAAAAGCTCGCCGGAAAATGTTTTACCTTGGATGGTATAAATTTTGCGATGCAAAATATGTTGCGAGTATTTGATTTTTGTTAGATTTATAGATGGATAATTTGATCCGGGAAAAAATATTGGTCAGCGCAGTAGACGAGGGAACACAGTACTTTAGCTCATGTTGAAATTTCGGTAAAAGTTTAATAAAATCCAGTAAGTTTATGTAAATGATAATATTTAACAGTGTAACACTACCTAAATTACGAAACACTACTCACCTACGATTTATTTGGTTTCGTGTTATCTTAGGGTATAAAAACACACTTAATTATAAAATAACATGCACAAAATATCACTTTTACACTTTTATATTCAGAATATCAAGACATAAGACTAATTGGGCCCAATTTACAATCGATCATTATAACAAACAGATTGCATAACTTCCAATTATATTCCAATGGGCTTTTAACTCTTCCCCTTGTGTATTGGTTATAATCAGTCAAGTCTACTTATCGGGTTCACTGCTCGCGTCTCCACTCAAACACTACCGGATAGTACAGTACTCCACAACTCCACTCTCTGCCTGATAACCTCCTCTGCGATCCCCGTCTCTCGATCACGCGTCCTTCCTTGTATCGGTTCTCTCTCTTTTTTTTTTGGGCGCCTCCTTTTGCTTTGCGTCCTCTCTTTCTTTTTATTCTCCCGATCTTCTAAAACACGTCTTATACGTAGCTCTCTCAACACAATGACTCCCGCTTGTGTATTTTCTCTCCGCGTCCCTAACTACCCATTCTTGCCTCATCACTACCGTTGTTAATTTCAAATTATCTCAACAAACAACATGGTGGCTTGTTTACATTATGTTACAACAGTTAACCTTGAAATTTAAAAAAATACATGAAAGTTTTACCAATTGATTAATTAGCTTGTTTTTTAAACTAATGTATTTGATGAAATGCTTGGGCGCTACTATTTCCGTAAGCTTCAGGCTTCTCACTCTGTTACATTATGATAAAAAAATACTCAATGTAATATCGCAGAAGTGATTTAAGGTAATTCAAGCTTCTCGCCACTGTTTAAATTTGGTAATTATTAAAGGTGTCCTGGGAAAATATCTTTTAATACTAATTAAAATAGGAAGACCTTATCGTTGCTCAAAATATCCTATTTTTCTGTTTATGCATTTAAATTTTATTTTAGCGGGCTAAGGCGCCTTTTCGGTAATTGTGTCAGTGCTGATGTCTCCCTATACGTTTGTTCCCTCGGCCTTTCTTCCGGTCGATGCAGCCATTTTCCGCTCTCTATTCTTTTCGATACATATGTATATATTTTTTTTCGCCGAACACGCACAGAACACGTCGCTTCCCTACGGCTCATTTCAATATTCCTTTCACCGATGGGATGGGACGTCCGATTTTCCGATTTCCGCATCACACTCGCGCGCACCGCAGGCCTTCGCTCGCGAAGGGGGAAAAGAGCCCCTCGAAACAAAAAAAAGTCGATAAGGGGGGGAAAAAGGGAAAGAATCTGTTGCCGATGATTTGGTGTTAACCGCAACGTGCGGACGGCTTCGTCGACTGCTGCGGCGGCCTCCAATCATCGCGTGGGCCGAGAAACGCCTTCGATTTTGACCGTTCGAGTGTTGCTGCCGAGTGAAGTGCACGCTTCCCGAGTTTCATTTGTTTTTTTTTCGATTAAGGGTTTCCTGGTTGTAGTGTTAAAAAACCTCGCAACGTAAAGGATAACCCAATGCATTTATGTTTACATAGTTCATATCTTTCGTACAAACGAGTTAAATGTATTTATCAAATGTGTCCAAATTCGTGCATGTGGGCACTTTTTTTTAAGGATTTTAAATTCAATTTAAACCACATTAACCAATGTATACAAGATCAAGCATGATGGTAGTATAGTAGCAGGAGGGGGAGACCAACATTGTCACCCCAACTTCATTAAAAAATATGGGAGGTGGGAAAATTAGCAAATTGATTACTTTTAAACCGATTTAGTTAACATCCTGATTCTTCTCCTTCTTCGGGAATATTCAATTTTATGGTAATACTCGCTTAGCTCGCTGGGGGGGCTCTGCCCCCCCTAGGCCCCCCCGAAAAAGGCCTTCGGCCTGTTATGCTCACTGTGGGAGGTCTTACACTTTTTGTTTGCTACTTGTTACTTAAGGATCGTTTACTTTTAAGCTGGCTAACTTAGGTATAAGCAATATTTCCACTTTCACGTAAAACGAGCGCATGGTACGTAGGCTACAATGTGAATGTAAATATTTATAAAGAGAAACGTTTTTCTGAGGGGCTAAAAAAGTAAAATAAATTTCTACGAGTTTCTCTAACTTATTCAATTCAAATACAAAAAACGTTGAGACCACGTTCCACTGTAACACCCAATGCATACGTAATATCATAACATAACGACTTTACGAATTACAATGAAAAACACGTTTATTAATTATTTTCCACAAAACAACCAAATTCTTGATATACGAATAAGATGTAACAGCTGTTCCCCTTCGTAAGCGAATTACGTTGGGACTGAATATCAATATCTAGAAACAAATGCGCCTTAGCATGAATTGGGGCTAGTATAACGAATTTTATCGAAATATTATTTATCGTGATCGTGAATGATTTCACTTCAGAAATGCCTCTATTTAAAGTTTTAATGAATCGGGATACACAAATATCTCAGCTTTAATATCCAAAACGCAATGCGCAATAACTCTGGTGAGAACGGAGTGAGTAACGGATCACAGCCTTTGGTGTACAAGACATTGTGAATGTCAAGATTTCGATAATTTTCACAGTTGAATAACTTACTTGAATAACTCACTCAAGGAAACGTGATTAACGCAAGACAAATAATTGAATAAGAAATACCTTTATTTGCACTTATCTTCCATATTGTATTATTCACTGCCTATTCACTCCTGCAGCTCACGGATAACATTGTACATTAAAAAGGAAATTAACGGAAAAAAGAACGTAAACAAAAATAAAAAGTTATCACCATCACAAAACACGATAATAAAATCATTTTTACCAACCTATATTATGTAAGACTTGTTTAAAAGTCTTTCTACTACAATCGTGTAACGCCAACAAGATACGAACTATAGTCAACAGCACGAATCATATTTCTAATATGGCATTTAGAGCACTGGTTAACTTTGAAATTAATAACCACCACACTCTCGATGCAATATACCAAAAACAACAACTAATTTCTCTCCTTACATTTCTCCGCTTTTGATTTGAATGCGCTTTGATTTAAACAGATGTTTGTTCTTGCGGAAAGAAGACGCAAAGAAATAGACACTTCAATTATTACTTTCTTAATTTCCTACCTTATATTTATCAGTTTTTCGTTTCATTTCCCTTATCTTCTTTCCCAATTTAGCTCCTCTTGTTTGCATAAACAAATATGTTGCTATGAAGTTCGTTTGTATGACTGCCGCGCCGCCATTGGAATTTGGTGGTCATTTTTTGAACTAATCCCCATACACTCAATTTTATATGAATAGACGGATAAATAATTGTAAATTTAGTGTTTTCATAATTTTTCCTGGGGTTTCAGACAATTTTAGAGGGGGTCTTCATTAGACTTTTTGCCGTATCTCGTCTCGTTCACCCCAAACATTTGTATACGTGAATGAATGAATGAATGAGTGGTCGTTAAGGGGCTTCATGTTATATAGATGAGTCCAATCAAAACAAGCAACATGAAATAATGATGATAGGGAACACACATTAGTAATTTAATTAGTAAGAGTCCTCAAAGGACTCATCCGTGAGTGACTCATTACTTATTTCCTATCCGCCTAATATTCTACATCTACATAATACCCCGCAAGCCGCCTAAAAGGCGTGTGGCTAGGGGTGTGAGGACACCAGGCGTTTACAGTAAAAAAAAATGAAGTGCTCTAACGAAGTTGGAACTAGCGTTTATTAAAGTCCTTTATGGTTCGGGGGCAAAACTAATTCCCATATCTATCCGTTCGGCAAAACATCGCTCTTAAATCATCGCTTCTATCGGACCTAAAATTATAGTGTAGCTCTAATATTATGTTCTCTGTGTCGCTCTTAAAGATATCCATTCTCAATTGTTCGAGCAATCTAAGCCTAGCGTGCAGCATCCGAGTCTCCAGTGGCACCCAGTCTAATTCGCTTAACATCTGGGTAACGCTATATGTACGCCCGTAGGAGTTTTTGTCGAAACGCGCAGCCTTCCTTTGTATTTTATTCAGTTCGCGGATTAAGTCTTTCTGCACCGGATCCCATACGCTCGCTGCGGTCGGAGGAGTGCGAAATAGCACCTTTCTTTTACTTTATCATCCGAAAATCTTCCCACAATACGCTTGACGAATCCGAATTTCTTCAGGACTATGCCGCAAATATTCTTTTATGTGTTCCCCACGTGAGGTTTGAGGTTATCGTAACTCCCAGGTATTTCACTTCGTCTGTTGCCTTTATGTTAATACCATCCACTGCATAAACGTGGTTATAGTTGGACGAATTCCGCAAGAAATGTACCGTCATGCATTTGCTCCGATTAAGTTCGAGTCCCCACTCTTGGCTCCACAAATGAACGTTGTTTAAGTCCGATGATAGAATTTCATAGAGTGATCACTAATTTCGCAATAGATGACAGAGTCGTCAGCAGATAAACGTATTTTTTTCTCGTATATTCTTTTCTGTGTCCTTGTTGAGCTGTTACCATGCTCAGGTGTTTGTATATGTGGGCTAATTGGTATTTGGCTGGCGTGTTTTGGGTTCATATTCTGTGTACGTGATCATTGTTTATCCTTCATCGAACCCCTTGTCCCCCTCCCTGTTTCCCCCTCCCCAACTGAACCAGGCGCATATATCGGTACACTGCGGGTGTTCAACACCTTAAGACTGATAGTTACCCCTTGAAGCGGAGGTCGTTGTAAGTTTGTTTTTAGGCGTTTAAAATTACAAAAGTGTGTGTGTTCATCTCACCAAATCAAGCGTGAGTGTTTTGTTTTTAAAATGAAAACAAACTCCATCGTCGTAGTCGGCCAATCAGACGAGCCAGAGACTTCCCGTGAAATCGGATTTTGCAATCTCAAATTTTGTCCAATCGGCAGGTGCAATAAAATCACTCATGTCACGTAAAGTTATTCCGAGCTTTTCATGAGACTTTGCGCAGGTATTTCGTAGCTGCTAATGGTAATGATTGTAATAGCTGTAATTATAAATTTCATAACATATCAATGCCATATATGTAGTATAGTTGTGGATAGTATGTCGGAATATCGCTAAAAGTGTCATCGTGTCGGTGCAGCGAATCAATCATCCATTGACTATTTCAAACGGTATTCATGTTGAAAAATTTTGCATCTTGTGTTTAGCTGACCAAAATAAAGTGGAAAATGGATTAGCTAGGAATGTATTTGAGTAGAACGAGTTGAGATGGTGATTACGGATCGAGAATATGACCTTTTTTATTAGCGATATTGAGTAGAGATGGAATTTGTGTTTTATATGAGACTTGGTGAAAGTATTTCACTGCTGTATCATTGGAGTAATATTGGTCACCCCTAGTCACCAGTCACCCCCTTCTTTTGTTTGTGGAGGACCTAATATCTATTGCTGGAGTAGAGAGTGGGAACCAGGCATTCTCCCATATATTTTCCGTTGGGTACTGTTAGAATTCTGAAGGACCGTGTGTTTCGTAGAGGCAGTATGTCCCAGTATCACGCATTTCAGTCTGTACTCATCTTTCCCGCGTGCGTACGTTATACGTCATGGAGAAAATTGTGACACTAAATTTTAACTGTGGATCTTTGAGCTAAGCGTTCCGATTGGCTGCGAGTTTGCCCTGTACCGGATTCTCTGGACGAAGGCAAATGCAGGCAAAACAGCCGAAGTCATGAGTTATCCAGAGCATCCGGCAACAGGGCAAACTCACTGCCAATGAGAGCACTTGGTTCAAAGTTTCTGTAGTTCAAAAACATTGCGTTTTCAACCTAAAAATATCATTAGTAATTTTGGTTCCTACTGACATCTATAATCAGGGTTAAAATTCCGTGGCACAATTTTTCCCCACCCATCATAAAGAACAAGGACTTCGTATGGATGTATAATTTAATAATTACGCGTAAAATATATGGAAATGCCGCCGCGTTTTTTTCTGTTGCATTATTTCGCCGTTCTTTTTTTTCGAGTTTTTTTTGCGAACGGAGGAAGGGAGCGTTTGGCTTTTCCTCCTCCTCCCCCCCTTAACTATTTAAAATACGCACGAAAGAGTCGTGTTTTTCTTCTCCTTTTTTTTTCCTCATCCGAATCAATACTGCGGTTTTTCCAAAGGCCGAACCGACTCGACAGCCGAAGCTTTCCCCGTCCAAGGGTTTTAAGTCCGTTCATGTTGAAAGATGGCCCTGGGAAATCATTTTTGCACAAAAAAAGAGGGAAACGGCCGTTAGAGAAGGAATATTTTTTGATGCAAAGAGATGAGTGTAGCGGGAGGAGTGTGGAGGGAGGGGTTGGGCAGAGAAAATGTGATGGAGGGAGGAAGGATTTCACCCGCTGACACCACTGCCTCGTATTCGCACCTACCCTCTCCGAGATTGGATCAATACTTCATATTAAAGCGTTCGGACTGGACGGAACAATTCATTTTTGCACACAAGGCCGCAAAAGCTCGTTCGCGTGTCGCGGAGCTTAACGTGGCTCAAGAGCTGATTAAATCGGCTTTAGTCGAGAGAACAATTATGCTGCCGTCTCCATACGACCGGTTTCCAGTGTACCAGAAAAGAATCGTGTAATGGATTCAAACTGTTTTTGTAATCCATGATTTTTTTCTCGCTACTTCCTTTAATAACTGCAGTTCCATCCATCGTGGTAGCTATTAATTATCACCAAAACGTCCGTATGGAATATTAGCAATCATTTGGAACGGAACGAACTTTGTTTTTAATCCCCTCTCATTATTTACAAACAAAGATGAAAGTGTCCAAAAACATAGGATGATTTGGTAACTTTGAGTGTGGATTTAAAACGGAGAGTCCATGTAGACGCTGAAATGAATATTTTCCTATTTTACACCCTTATTATTTTCATATTCTAGTTAGGACTTCCTGAAGTTTCCTATTTATGAGTTAAAGCATGGCTCGCTCATAGGAGGCACCCGATTATTATTATTAAGTTTGTTGTTACTTTCTCTTGAATTTTTCATGAGTAGTCCCCATTCATTATACCTCCGATCCAAATAACTGCGATATTTCGCCAATATTTGAAGTTTAGGGCTGTTGGTAATGTTGTCAATTTTACTTTGATGTAAGCTACGTACCGTCTATGTATTTCCATCGCGGTAAAAATTCTTTGCGGGTGCCTGTACGGTGCGACGTATGTTCCAGGATGAAATCGGCGCACGACCTTCAGAAGAGCGGGTATGGACGGAAAATTGTATCGAACGCTTTGCTTTGCTTCTTTCTCCGAGTAGCGCGCTCTGCTGACATTTTTAGGCCAGCCAAGTTTACTCGACACAAGTTGTGACCGTGATTAGGCTTAACTTCGTGAGTACAGTTTTTGTTTCTTTGAGGAATAAAAACTCGGAGCCCGCTTAAGTTGTCTTTATGGGATAATTGGTCTTGCTATCATTTGCTGCTCTCTATTACGTGGCCTTGACTCACTTTGCGGTGAAAACATGTGTTTGAAGGCCATTAGTTTGTCTTCTCTTATATTCTCATTTTTGTGTGCTATCTTTTCACATTTAACCAGATGTTAAGTTTTGGTAGCATTCTCACATTCTAAGTTCTTCAGGGTGTTGTGGCTTGGTAAATGAAAACATTTTTATTCCTGAAATCAGTGCTGATATCGGAATATGCGAAAGGCGAATGTATTGCATATAGAAATAAGTTCCGAGATTTTGTTTTATAAAATATGAGATTGAGGATAAAATAACGCAATCAAACTTCTTGAGATTTTAGTGACTTGCCGAAAATGTTTCAGTGCCAGTATTTCTGCTGTTTCGTAAGAGTATCGGTGGATATATCCATAAATTTTCATCTGAATTAGCTTAGAACGTTAAGTTTTTGCTAAAACATTTCTCTGCTGAGAGAATAAAGTTTGCTCTTAAATAACCGACGGAGGTGAATAAATGATGCAAGCCAATGTTTAATTTTGTAATGCAAGATTTGAAAAGAAGAATTCTTAAATTTGGAGGGAAGCTGAGTGGGGAACTAGCACACTGTGGGCAAGGGATTTAATGAAAGGAACATGGAGGGGAAAAAAGCACTGATAAATTTCAATTCGCCCCTATTATCTCCCCGGGGGGAAGCAACAAGGCTCCAATCGTAATCTGGGGCGTCATTTTAAGGGTGGAGTTTTTTGGTCCAACATTGCACGTCTCAAACGATGGAATAAGTCTCAGCCTTATGGAGAAGATAAAGAGAATCGATTTCATTTCCACTATCAAGATACATTTTTTATTTTGACCTGTGTGTCACGTTATTTTGTGTCTTCACCGCATATTTGTGTACTGATTCATTTGCTTTGGCAGTGCAAAAATATTTTATGAGCGAATGCACTTACATATTTTGGCATTCGACTTACTAAAACACAGATTTATCAAGAAAAATTCCATACAATTAGTGTATATTACTTGAATGATCGTACATGCAGAAAGCTGAAACTCATGTCAACGGTACTAAGAAGTGAAAATTCTTAATGATCTGAGAACGTACTCAATATATATGACGTATTCCTTCATGTATACAAATGTCGAAATATGATATATTCAGGTACACTTCTGTGTGTCAACACACTGTAATTTGTTAAAATCCCGCTGTTTAGTACATACCCTAGTGCGATTAGCCTCTCTGTCATTATTTTAGTAGCGCAGTTATTAAGCGTAGATGATCGAATTCAGTGTTATAGCAAAATGTGTACATAGGTGTACAAAAAGATGTACAATGCCCATGGCGTGCGATGCGTTGTTTGAAAAGGTCACAGCTGTTGGCGGTATGTAACTGTCACATCAATTCTTATCTATAACTGTCATCAACAGTCTTTATTGCTTCTGTAGTGGCTCTCCTTTTTGGTAGAAAGATTAATGAATTTTACTTTAAGCAATTATTGTATCAATTCGAAACCACAGCTAAATAGCTAGAATTTAAATTGAATTACCATGCGATTTAATTAGAGTTGAATCAACAGGGAAGTGCACTAGTGTTTCAAATGCACCAAACACATTCTTTAAATTGGAGTTCAGAATAACATAATGTCGTAGAACCACAGTTTAAATCCTAATAGTGAATACTTTATTCGAGATGACCGTCTGAAATATGGAAAAATTCAAAGGCCGCGAAAACGGGTGTCCATGTTGAATATTGGCCGTGACGTCACAAGGCAGTAGCAGAAGGCAGCTTCTACACCGTTTAATTCTACCACATTGCATTGTCTATTGCATAGAAAAATTACAGAATTTGAGGGTATCCGTTTTTTGCTGTCATAAAATATCTTCAGAATATATATGTGGCTGCTTCTCTTTTGAGTAAACGACTTCATCATTGCGTAATATATTAATATTCATTTACGAGTCAACTTCAAGTTTGGAAAGAGTAGTACGAATAGCACATTGAATCTTTAATAAATGCATGATGGCATTTATTTTTCGCTGGGTATATTTTGACACAATGCCGTTTATCATGCCAAAACGTTTTTTGTAAGAACCGAGTCAAACTAATAAACCTATTTCAGACGTTTGCTGCAAGACTTATTCGTTGCGTATGTATTCACGCCGGCCGGAACGTTCGCCCTTCGCAACTAGAATCATGGGATGTTAGCCTTATTTCCGAGCTGGCTGGTTGTTGCAATGGTTCGCTGTCCAGGATGGGTTCAAGAAAAGATAATCTTGGTTAGGAGAAGGAAAATTCCAACGATTTATAAATGGTATACCAAACTTTGATGTATTTATGGTTACTGAATTTTTGAATAAGGAGGACAGGTTCAACGCTCCATAGAAATGCGAGACGTTAAGGCTAACAAGGGGAGACCGCGTACCTTGCTGCATCTTTTTCAATTAGGGCGTTAGTTAGGCTGTAATTAATTAATTTTCATGCGTTACTTTTTACAAATTATATATATAAATTTAAAATGTCCACTATTTAACAATGGGTCGGTTGGGGTAGTGGTAGCGTGCACGTTTGTATGATTAGATCGCACCCGAAAGACCGTGGTTCAAGACTGCGTCACGGCTTTATTTTTTGTTGTATTCATTGTGATTATACGGCATCAAGTTTATCATTAATTATAATTGCAGCAATCATTGAGATGAGACAATTTTTTTATCATCATTATGGCGTTTAGGTATTTTAGCAGTGTCATTACAAACGCAGAGATACGATGACTACAAGGGTTGGTGTGCGCTAAAATGTTAATTTTTTCTTTGCATATACTGACCAACTTCCACATTAAAAATGAAAACCACTCTTGCAAGAGCACATACCATTAAAGGCTCGCGGCAAGCAACAATATGCGTACAGGCATAATTAATAAGAACACAAAGCGAATATAAAATGCCATATATCTCGAACACTTGTAATTCACATTACTCCAAAGGGAGTTTACTTACTCAGTACATACCTCAGTACCTTGTACTCAGTACCTACCAGTTTACCTCAGTAGCAGTGCTAAAAGAACCATTCTGAAATATAATTTCAACTAACAAATAGGATGAAATAAAAGTTGATAACCCTGGACCGGGCGCGCTGGCGTATAAAATACGTCAATCTTTGAAAACCAAGGATTTCGACATTGTACGTACATTCTGGGCTATAATGGTCTCGTGTATTCTTACAATGTACTTTGACTGCCTATATTGCGAGTTTTCAAAGTTCGAGGTATTGTAGCTAATTTTTTGGATCAGCAAGATGAACCCGTCACCAGTGGAGTACAAATTACGCCGCGCGACCTGCCGTGTACCTTTATATCTGTATCACCTATAAATGTACTAATTTCAACAAATAAAGATTAACTTTAACAAAAATCGTTTGTTATCATATATGCACATATCATGGGCAAAGTACGCATTTTGCCCGGTCGTGTAAAAAAAGTCGCGCCATAATTCTTTAACCAAACTACTTTCAGTTTATAAATTACGTAGGTCTACGCGGAAGATGCTATATTTTGACTCAACACACTTTCTGATGTGACTGAGGTACCTATTAAGTAAATTATTATAATATAAATATCAATTTGATCTTACAATACCTTCAAATGATCTTCAAAACAGAATATCATCGATAGGTAAAAGTCAGGAGCAGCCTTGAACCATTTATTCCGAATAGCTTGTGCTTAAGGCACGGGAATGAATATCTTCTCCAGGCTTTTGTTTCGACGTCGAGATGAAATTTGGAACAAAAAATCATTTATAATTCTATTTTGAATTCATGTTTTCGGTACAAGACGACATTTTTAGGAAGCAAACTCCACCGATTACCGGAAACTCTCGCCGCGCTAAAGAAGGCGACGGAATTCAGCGATACTCCACTGGTGACTACTGCCTTGTGACGTCACATCTCAATCAAGATGGAGGCACTGTGTTTCAGCGCAACATGAAATTTTCCGACTTTCAAAACGTTTTAAAGTGCATACCCCAGATGCAGAAAATAAAAGTGACTATACTAATGTTTCTTTTTTAGGCTAAGCTTTCAAATTCAGCAATTAAAAAAAATTAGTGCACTTCCCTACTGTTATTAAGAAACAGCGCGCAACATTACTTTAAAAATGAACTAGTCGCAAGCGTATGGGTTCTGGGTGAATTTGACGAAACTTGCAATTGCACTGTGTATACATACATCTACACATATACCCAAATTTAATTTAATAATATCAGAGATTAATTATTAAAAATGGTTACTTAAAATTAAAAGTTTACCGTACCATTAATTGAGAAAATTAGGCTGTAAAACTGGATCCATAATTTAGTATTAGGGCCTAAACTAAGTTGTTTGCATCATCATTTCACGCAAGGATGCTATGAAGGGGACTTAATCGTTCTAAAATATCAAAATAAACGCTCCGCAACTACTTTCACCCTCTACATTTGCGGTATTCAACGATCTATATTACATTTATCCACTTGTTTCGCTGGTGTTTTGGACGAGAATTCAGATGAAATTCGACACCGGATTTCAGACTTCGCCAGGGTTTAATGTTCGTTACATTTTCATGGTGTTTATTTTCGGAAATGAGTGTTTATCTAGCAGATTCTGGAGTCTTTTATGCGCGTTCTCGGCTTTGAATCGACGTCCTATCTCGTTGTGAATTCCGCGGTTCCTTTAATACGATGGGAGCAGGAATATTTTCTCTCTGTGCTCAAATCAGCCTTTGCGGTTGAAACTCGTTGTGGCTAGAAAGTAACATCCGTGCGGTTTCATTTGATGCTCTCAAACCAGTTCTGAGAAATGTCAATATTGAGTTGAAGTCTTCTTCGTAGAAGGAGTAGATTTATCATCAGCGGCGAAAACCGTAGGTATTTTTATTATAGATGTCATATCATTCCCCACGGTTATTGAACGTTTCAATCTCCACCCAAGAAATGATGTATTCGCTGAAGTTAAAATTCACGGAAGATGCCTCTAGAAATCTCGGGGAAGTTGACCTAAGCCTACTATTCACTCGTGTAGATAATATTTTGGTTGTGCAACTATTGTACTACCTGGCTAGGAGATGCGGGTTGAAATTCTGATCAAATTAAAAGATTGTTTAAAGGTGAAATTCGGCTGTGATCGAGCATTAAAATACAGTTCAAACGAAGACACATTTTTTTAGAAAACTAGAGCAGTAAATTTCGGAGGTGTGTAGGTGAAACTATTACCGATGGTATTAGATGTACGTTCTGAGCTGTCTCATTGCTTTTCCTATAGAGCTCCTATTGAGCTATGCGGCCTGATGATGAGAAAAATTATGTATTCATGTCGTTATTGGTTTGGTGGTTAATGTAATTGAAGCATTCGTTTTTAAAAAATACTTTTAAAAATTTAGGATTGCTTATCTGTGTTGTCGTGCGATTTTAAGTTGTGTCCGCTAAAAGTTGATCCTGTGATTGTCCTAGTAATGAATGTTTAGAAAATTCGTTCAGAAAATTTAGGCAATTATGTAAATGAGCGCAGTCGTGTGACTCAGACCAGTTTGTGGGATAGCTTGATGGAATTGAAGATATTAGTGAATGCCATTTGTTTTGAACTGAACCAATCGATTACTACAGCTCTCGTCATGCTGTGCCATTGTTACCTCAGGCAGATCTTGTGTCAATATCGGAATGGATAAAAAAATTGCCTTTGAAAATGTGAAAAGTTTGGCAGTGGAAGCGAAAATTCGTTTTGTTTACGTGCCATTAATATTTATTTTACCGTGTTTAATTTTTTCCTGGAACTGCATTAAGATTTCTCATTTGACGTCGAATTTCATTCATCCAATTTACTGATGTTAGTTGAAAGCACGACTTAAATTCTGTTTTCTCTCTGACAAAAGCGATGGACGACGGATGACATTGCTACAATGTGATGCTAGTATGTGAGAAACTTGGTCCGAATAGAGTATCATGTAAACTAAATTCGCATATACAGCGGGAAGCGTGTTAATATATTTAGGGTATCGATTGCGTAAAAAAACGTCTTAAACGATGTCTCAAAAAGGGATTCCAACACTGAAATTTGCATCACTTCGCGAAGACATACTTCAGCATCATTCATTCAGTGTGTTATCCCCAAGTCTGGTTTGGATTGGCGAGGGAGAGCTCGCCCTGGGCTAACCCAATACCGTGTGATTATCAGTTCATGCGGCTCAGAAAAATTTCATTGTAAAGAGGGAGGAGGCAGACCTGCCTCCTCCCCCTGGGAAGAACCTGTTCTTCCCTTGAGTCACCTCGAGGTGATGTGTTTGGAGGTGTCCAATGGCTCCATCCGAGTTTTGAACCCTGGGAGTTTAGTTCAGCAGCCGAGCGCTTAACTTCTTGCGTTGCGTCTTTCCATTTTGTACTATAAATATGCGGGGTTCCCACTCAACCGTGAATAAGCCGTGAATTTCGTCCACCGTGAGAAAACCTGGAAATAGCCGTGAAATTCGTCGTTAAACCTTAAAAACTTCTCAAACTTGATTTTAGATCTACGATTGACGGATCAAAAGAAAAATAGGTCAGTCACTCGCAGACACTGTCCTTGCATTTATCTGCACACGTATATTCGAAGCGCAAATATTGGTCCGTCTGTCATGACGACTCACAGACCTTAAGGCTGTGATTAGACGAACTTTAACCAAAGCGATCATTAGCCCTGGCGAAAAATCAGACACCTCTTCACTTCCCTGTCACCCTCCATTCTCCCACTCACGACATTTAGCCGGCCCTAAATTTTGCTAACGATAGGCGGTGTCATAAGAGCACTTTCATTGCTGCGTTTTGCATTCCCGGCGTTTATCGCATTTGCTATATTTTTAGTTAGCGTGCGGCCAGTGATATTTATGTGATCAATATTTCTTCCTAAAATGGCTTATCAAACAGACCGTGAATTTGACGCAATTTAGACCGTGAAAACCTGGAAAAAACCGTGAATTTTATAATTTAGTTAGAGTAGGAACCCTGATATGTAAAAATCGTGTGGAATGTATGAAATGTGTTACATAATATTTAACATACATTTACCGGAGGGTTTTCTCTTGCCGTATATTGAAGAAGCAGTTACATAAGAACGTATTATTCCGTGTGAAACTCAGGCAATATATTTCCCTAGCACAATCCGTAATATTCCCCTCCGCAGCCAATTTCATAATTCGTTTATAATTCCTTCGCCTCGGAGGCAGCATCCCGATTGAGCTGAGGGCCGAAAATTTCCCGCCCACGTGCGAATCAATACTAAAGGTATGGCTTACTTATTTTTTCCACCGTCGAAGCCTTTTCAGGGTGTTCACAGACCCTGGCAATCGTCCGGAAATTATTCATGATTCGCCGGTCCCCGGAAATGCTCCTGGATTTCTCGTGAATTTTTGGCTGGAGTCAAGACTTTTCAAATCATTATTTCAAGGCGAATACATCCTTATTTTTTTTAAATTAACTCGGCTATGATGTCAATAAGGTAATAAGTTATTTGATAACTATACATGATATAATGGAGTAGTTAGCGGTGTGACTGAATCTTAGTTAATGAATCGAAGGCATAGACTTAGTGCTGCTTGTTGAATCGTCAAAATTCCAAAATATACCGATAAAGGAACACATTTTTTTGCTTAAAATTACAATTAAGTATCTTGATACTGTTTGATTAATTTATATTTCATCACTTATTTGGAGAGGCTTGAATATCGCTCGATCATAATTACCTAGTCCAATGGAGATTTTATTCGATAAACAATGTTTGCTATCGAAAAAGTGTAAGTGGTGTTTATAATGCAACGCATCAATCCATTTGCGATCTTTTTCCTGTGCTTTCATAGCTCACCTAATCCTGCATTGAAACTGTTACCTGACCTGGACCAAAATTCCCCCGCCACTATTTCATACATTCTAAGTAGCCTAGTCGGAAACAAAAATCAATGGTGTCGGACTGTGAGAAGGTTCACTTATTTTGTTTCATTGAAGATATTATTCCGATCCAATTCACGGTTGCGTGGAACATTTGGCCAATCACGTAAGACTGTACTGTGATCAGCTTAAGACTGTACGGCGATATTTGGTGGAACTTTGTGACAGGAAACATAATAAAGATAACCACTGTTGTATGCTCCACAGAAGTTTTGATAACCGACCAAAGTTTCGACAATACACTATGTCATAGACTTTGAAAATGACATAGTGTATTGTCTAAACGTGGGTCGGTTATTAAAACTTCTGTGGAACATGCAACAGTGTATCTTTATTATGTTTCCAATCACCTGTGCTTGCCCCTCTCTCACGTTGCGTTTCCCTCTTTCATTCGAAATCCAGAATTCAAATGAATCCCAGTGTGTTCCATTCCCTCGCATGACGTACTCATGTGGATGTTGTTTCCGTTGCAGTGAGGAGAACGTGTACAAGCTGTGTGAACACGTGCGGACGCACCATCCAGCCGAACTGCAGCACTGTCGGGTCGTCTTCGTGTCCAATGAGAAGAGGGTGGTACCCCTGTGGAGGCAGCGGTCCGGCAAGGAAGAGGAGAAACTCGTCATATGGGTGAGGTGGCTCAAATGGCTAAACTCTTTACCTTACCCTTTCAAAGCCCTCTCCATTTTATTACCGTTACTTTGGAGTTGAAAATTCAGAAATTGGCTCCTTTGGCGCACCACGACTTGAGATGTCGTATCTAGACGAATTTAGTTTTAATTTCAACCGATTAAGGCATGACATAGTAGAAGTTTGACGCGTTGAAATGAAAGGGAGGTGCACTTTTCCATAATTATTTAATTCTTTCGAGCTTAGGCTAACCGAGCCGTCATCTGGTATAGCCGAAACGCGTCGCACGCATTAAATAATTGTGGTAAAGTGCAACTAGCTTTCATTTGAATATAGTTTTGTCTATCAGCAGAGATGTAGATTATGTTGCGTAAACCTGTGGCCAGGGACGTTCTGACGTATCTGTCAGCAGTCTCTACCAAGATCTCCAATGTCCTCAAGCAGTGGCGTAGCGAGGAAATTTTATTCGGGGGGCTCAAGATCAGGGGGGAAAATAAAAAAAACAGGGGGCTAAGTAAGTGGAGGGTTTTTAACTAATTTTAGCACTTTTCATCATCGAAAAACTTCATTCTTCTAAGAAGCCTTTTGTAAATTCATGATTTTTCAATATTTGGTTTTCTTTTGTGATGCAAATGAAGTGTACTTAAACATTTCGGGGGGGGGGGGGGGTCAGGTCCACCCCGCCACTGTCCTCAAGAGAAACAACGTAGATTCCATGCTTACCGATAGCCATTAGGCATAAGGACTATCGAAGGCATTTTGAACCTGGATAGCCCGGTAAGTCTGCTGTTGCTGAAAATGAGAAGATACTAAGACTTAGACTAAGATTAAGACTAGGGCTACAAGATAAAATGGGATAGCGCCAAATTAATCTGCCATTCCAACAACTTCTGGGACAAGCTTGCTAAGGAGGCCATTAAGAACAGGCTTAATATAAATAGTTATAATCGAGACACCGGGTATAAATTTACCAATGCGTGGAATCTCATTTAAAAAAATGAAAGTGCTCCTGCTAATAATCAGAAGTTCTAGATCATTCCATCCGATCAGGAGTTAACCTGATTATTGTGATTGTTTAGATTTGCATGTCAGCGTTCTCTGTTCAGTCAAACTTATTCATTCACCCTGATTATGATGGGCGAGTCGTCTCTTGGAACGTCGGTGAACTACGAATTAAACCGTTGAAAAATCCCCGAGGAGACTTCACGCAATTATTTCTCCGGGAAAGAACTATGTGCTCTAAAATTTCTTTCACGATTGATGCGTACTTTATCCTGTGATTCCATTTATTAGTCTGAATCCTTAATAAGCCAGCTTAAGCCGAGTTAAGCTGTTGTTAATTGTACTTTCCTCAGCTCAAAATGCCAACTTTTGTCACAGCTGTTCGTCAAGAAATCGGAAAAATTACGTAAATTTAATAATTCCAGGAAAACCTTGGAAAAGTAGGATTTTTAAGCCGTAAAGACAATTTTTTAGTCGTAAAAGATTAGTACCATGGAATATTGTTCTACGTGTCAGCAAAATTGACTTTTCATCGCTGAAATTTTCTAAAATTTATTTAAACGACGTACGAATGTAACACCGTTTTTTGGATCAATTATTCGACCTTTTCAATTATAAAATTTCAGAATGCTTTCTTAAAAGGTCTGGATTTTTATTCCACATATTGACTGACACCGTCTTACTGAGTATCAATTCGTGGGTGGGTATACATCGGCCATTTTTGCCATTATATCGCCTTATTGTTAATATGAATCTCCATATTTATTATTTTGCCGAATCAATCATCAAGCTTGTCAATATCCTTTGATAAAAAATATTTGACATAAAAATATTTTTAGAAGTAGTGGTAGAAATAAAAATTTTACATAATTAATGCACTCATTTATTCTATAAACATCATGGACGAAGTTCGTCGTTCATATTTTGCTGAGCCGATATGCGAACCGGGGTTTCCCGGTTGCTGATCAGGCAATCTTCAAGTCAGTTGCTATTCAGACGATATTCATCCTCGGCGTTTTAAATTTGCTCCCGTGCGCGTGACTGCGTGCAAAGTCACTTGTTTTATGCAGTGCTCTTTATCTTTTCTATCGTGGAAATATCACAATAATCGCGGAAGACGACCGACATCCTTATTGAGCCAAGGTCTTGAATCGTAGTTATACCAGTGTTGTGCGTCTCCAGGAGGTTTTGGTTTTTTAACACTTTGCGTGCCATGGGCGTAATATTACGTCCTGCTAATCCTTGCGAGGATCGCGTAATATTACGTCTTTCTATTTAATTGACTTCATATGCGTGAAGCTGTAATATTTCGCCCTTGGTACTTGTCCAGTTTACTGCTTAGTGGTTCTGCTATTTCAAAAATCAACTGCTCGATGGAAAAAGAGTTATTTTAATGTCTTGAGGACGAAAAGTCCTCTGTAGCTACCGGCACCCTTATCTCAGGCTACTTTGTGTGAAAATTCTTTGGAGGAAAGAACCGTTCGTTGAGGTTACAGTGACTCTTTTTGTCATCCAGGATTTTGACTGATTTGCTTGGAACAATTCTTTTGTATGACTTCCATGGTTTAAATAGATTAAATTGTGCGTAATAAAAATTTTATACATTTTATAGCGGTACATCATTTGTTGCAGCTTTTTTATTTTTCAAAAACAGAAGGTTTTCATTATTAAAATATATATTTGAAAGTTAGCAGTAAATGTTATTCAACTCATTCATAAAGAAGAGCTAAGTCCATTTTTATTGAAATACACATCGATATAAATACATTTTTGATGCTAATGTTTTAAAAAAATTGCGAATTTAGTAAAAATGGCTGGATTTTTCAGTAGGGCCGGCACTCAAAGCGTAAAAGCCATTGCTCCCTCTTGAGTTTACCGAGTAAGCCCCCTTCCTAGCCTTGGCCGTATGGATCTGAAAATTTCGGCTTAGTATGATACTATGAGACGGTTGCAGCGGGAAGCAGAGGTCGAATCGTGCTAGGCGGAATGTTGAAGAAAAAAAATAACATCCCACGTTTACGTGGCGACTAAAGATAGTCGACGCTCCGAACGAACGAGATGAACCTCAAAGGCCGTTAAGTGAAAAAAAGAGAAAAAAAATGATGCACAAAATGAAGAAATGGAGAGAGGAAGCTGTTAAGGAAGCGAACGTCTTTTGGGGTCCTTCAGCCTCGTGTCCTCCCACCACTCGGAGTTGACTCCCTTCATTTGGACGCATCCGTTGGGTTAAAATGACGCGTAAATGTCATCCGATTCATATTCCGGAACACATATTTAAGGGAAACGTGTCATATGCTGCGAATGAGTGGTTGCGGTCAAATTAAAACCACCCACGCTTCTCTCTCGGCGGAATTTTCTCTGTATATCAAATCGTGTTCAACTCGGGAGGTGGGCGAAACGCAAGGAAAATAATTTCCTCTCTTACTCTTCACTCCTCTGTGGTGACAGTTCTTTTTATGGCTATTTCGTAGCGGTTTAAGCTAACTAGTGAAGAGTTGAAACCCTCGAAATATTTTGCTTTTCACTGTTATTAACCTGACAACACTGTTAGGCACGCAATGTATCCATAGAATAAAAAATGAACTTTGTAATATTCCGCACAATATTTATTAATGACAAATTTTATTATTGGAATGTAACAAAGTTTATTTGTGATTGTATTTTGTAACCATTCCAAGAAGTGAACTCGCGAACAATTGATTTGATTGGGAATGTATCATCTCGAATGGTTATTTGAAGAATACGTACACATGTTTTTTCTTATTTATGCATAGAATAACTTTTAAAATAATCCAAATTCTCGGACTCCTTGCCAATTTGCCTTCACAGTGTATGAATAACAGTTTTCATATAAAAATGGGCCCAATGGCGTAACTGGGTATATGCTTTATGGGGGATGGGATTGTCTGGGGTGGCGCCACCCCCCCCCCCAGTCAACGGGGGGTCGGGGATAAAAATGACATGCCTGGAAATAAATTTTACATCATGTTTAAGTATACCGGGACTAGCCACGGTGATAACTTTTACGGAGTCACCCGCAATGCTCAAATTTTGCGAAAAATCCACGAAGGAAAAATCATTCGCCTTGACCGGGATTCGAACCCGGATCCCTCGATTTCCGGCCGAGTGTTTTAGCCAGTTAGCCAGAGAACCGGAAGTCGAGGGATCCAGGTTCGAATCCCGGTCAAGGCGAATGATTTTTCCTCTGTGAATTTTTCGCACAAATTTTACATAATTTTGGCGCCAAATAATTTAACTTTAAGCAGATTCAGTTATCAAATGTCAAAAATAGACAGTTGTTTTAAATATATTTTTAATTCTCTGATGCTTTGGGGGGGGGGGGGAGGATTTTTATCTCCTCATCCGCATAGTGACGCCAGTGAATGGAGTATTCCACCCAAATTCGACTCGGCGGCGTCTGCCCCTTGAGGCATCGATTTCGACCAAATTTGGCATATTAGCCATTTCTTGTTTGTAAAACGATAACTGTGTGTATTTTTGTGACACGTTAAACGGTTTACAGCATATTTCAATGTTGTAAATCTGCAATTTTACGAAAGTGCCTTCGCATTGGACGTCATCTCTCCGGAATTAAGGAAGCTACAAAAGCATCCAATCTCTCAATTTAATTGTAAGAGGTAGTGAATAGAAATCACTAACTTATGATTAACTTTGTGGTATTCCATTTTAAGTTTTCTTAGATATTACACTATTACTTATGCCACTGCTTTTTTTACATAACGCGACCCGGATTTCGATGAGTTATCATCATCTTCAGGAATTAATTAATGATTTAAGTCTGAAGATGATGATTAAAAGCAGTGGTAATAGTAATGGTGTAATATCCAAGAAAACTGAGATTATGAAAATTTTGTTGTCTGCAATTTGAGCAAAACAAATATACAGATTATCAAATATTACTTTGTTTAATTTAATGGTCTCATTAAACAAGAGATAGAATTTGAAATTATATTTCTCAAAATTAACGTGGTTGCAGTCGGAACCTTTGAAACCGGAAGAGAATTGAAAGCGTCACAAAACCATTGCAGCGAAGTGTAAGCGTTACAAGGCAGCAAAATCCGAATGCCGATTAAAGTTATGAAGAATGAATATTTCCGTCACAGTTTTTTCGTTTGAGGTGCGAGTCATCTATGTTTAGGAGAATAGAAGTTGACCCACCGTGTATGTACTTGGCTTAGAGTACAACTTGATGAATTCCATGCATGAACTGCCAGGGTGGACCTACATTAGTGCCACGCAAAGCAGCCCTCGACGTTACCTCCAGTTCATTTCAACTTCCTCGATTTCGACTTCCTTGAGCTCTGAAGACTCGTTTGACCGGCATGCTGCGCACGAAATTGATTCGATCGATCTGCAATCCTGATTTCTGGTGCACTAATTACAGTCAAAGTCCAGCTTAAGCCTTTGCACAAACTTGCCTGCCCTCCTCAACCGTCGCGTGCCTTGCGATAATCAGGCCCTACCCAAATCCTCTCGATCCACTCCACCCAAACGCTTTTTTTCAGCGCAAGCGGGGTTCGCATTTAATTATACGTTTGCGCGTTCGTTGCATCGACTCCGGGGGGGCCGCCGAGATTCGTTCGTTGCGGGCCGTGTCCTAAGGGGGGTCACGGAACGGATGGCTTATTTCTCGGCTGGGGTGCACTACTTTTGCTGCTATTGGGGATGCACATAAAATTAACAAACGATCAATTCTAAATAAACAATTAGACTTAGTAAAATAAACGATTTAACTTGAAATATACATCTACATAACACCCCGCAAGCCGCCTAAAAGGCGTGTGGCAGGGGGTGTTAGGACACCAGCCGTCTAGGCATAAAAAATTAAGTGCTCTACGAAGTTGGGGCTAGTATTTATTAAAGTCCTTTATGGTTGGGGGGAAAAACGAATTAAATTCGTGATAGAAACGGAAAAGTGAAACTTGAAAGACTGTCTTGGCTGACTCTGTTGGAATTTGGACGCATTTGAAAAAATAGCTGGGAATATCCACAAAAATAATATTCCCGGCCGATTTAGATGCAGTTTAACCCTCGGAGTATGTATAAACAAGATGGATAATCCTCTCCTGCTAATGTGACCAGGGTTGATTGATTTAAATCACTTTGATTTAAATCATGATTTAAATCACGCTTTAAATCACTTGATTTTTATTTTAAAAATTCAGGTGATTTAAATCATAATGTGATCTATATGTTTGATTTTTAAAGAGTCAAGAAAAGGAAGCTGTAAGTGTATAATTTTGATTTTTATTTCTTAATTAATACAGTGAATCGACAGTTATCAGCACAATGGTGGCTCTTAAATAGAAATGATACTGTAGGAATGCATGTAACATGAAAATTTAAAAAAATGGCTTTGGTTAGAATACTAGTGTAGCCGTTGAAAAAAAATTGTATTCTGATTTAACTTCTAAGCGTAGGCACCATACAAAGTTGCAATTACAGAATTTTTCTAAACTTCATATGCTTTAGAACCGCATAATATTGCACATTTGATACTTCCAATGGCAATTTTATATTATGCTGGTGTAATTTTTAATTTGATACCATTGGCATTTCCATAGTTCTCTCCCCTGATTGACTAAATGTTGTGTTAAGTTTAGAGTATGTTGCCTCTTATTGTTTCTGCATACGATCATTCTCCAATATGCTGCCCAAATAGTTTTGCAAATAACTGAATTTTTGACGAATGGGGAATCATAAAAATCTCATTTAAATCATTAAAATCCGATTCAAATCATTAAAATCCGATTTAAATCATTAAAATCTGATTTAAATAAAAAAATCATCAAAAATGATTTTTTTGAAAAAAATCGTCATTTTTATCAACCCTGAATGTGACCGATATTGAAATGGCAAAACTCGAGATAATTTTTTGACTTAAATGGCTCGGATTTATTCATTCAAACAATTGCTTCGATTTAAAATTTTATTTCCGGTGGATTTAATGTTCAAAATGAATTATAAATATCACGATTCTTGCAAATTCGATCGTAAAGTCAATTTCACATTTCTCGAAATAATACCGAAGCGAGATGTTTCAACCTCGGCCTCAGATTTTGGTTTCTACGCGGACACCTTGAACGCATTTGTTTTTATTTACCCTATGGTTACTATGTTGGGGGATGATATAAAATCCATCTAAACCTTTCGGAAGTAAAATTTGTCGTGGAAAATTACCAAATTTTTCGGTGACTTCTCCTTCCCCCCACTTCTCTTCTTAGAGAAATGGTATTTTTTTCTACTTACCACTGACCACATTAACGTTGGCCTCTGCGTGTTGAATTTTCAAAAAGAATATTTTTTCAGTAATTTGAATGAGTTCATTCTCTACCCTACGCAGCCTACAGCCGAGTGAAGTGTTCCTGCGAAGTCGATATCTAGCCCGGGAGAAGATTAAATTACTATCAACTTTCCATATACTCGTAGATACTTGCAACGTTGTGAAAGAGATTTTTCTGTATGATCGAGGTAAATAATTGCCGTTTAGTAGAAATTTTTTCTCGGATGAAAGCCTTTTAGGCACTTTTATGTGATAGATATAAGGGAGAAGGAAGATATTGGGGATATTTGTTGACGATTTTTGCGCACCATGGTCTTGACAGGAGAAATAAGTGTCGACTGAATTTATTTAGTGCTTAAATTTTCCCGGGAATACTCGTACAATGCGCGAATTTGTGTGTTTTTAGCTGCCGCAGGAACTCTCGGTTGTGCTCGAAGAAATTCTCTGTGTTTCGGCAAACACACTGCGTGTTCTGCATATCACGCATATAACTGCGTCACTATCAACCCACTAAGTGAGACAACTATCCCATGAGAGAGCTACCGCTGGAATACGTTACAGCGTCTCCAATGTTTTACATTTCCAATTCAACAGGTACTCGTGCGTGACCTCTCTTTCCAAAATTTCTAAAATAATTTTGATGAGGAAGTACATTTCACGGGTAACTACTTGTTTTAAACAATTTTAATATGTATATCGAAATACTTATCCACTTAACACGCAGGTTGCCATGGCGTTTTTATATAGACGTATTTCATGTGACGACATTGGTGTTTTTTTTATCAGTCACGGGATATTCATCAACATCTTCTTACTAATCCGCGAGCGATCTCAATAGGCGTGTGGAGGGTGTGTTAGGACACCAGCCATTTATGAAATAAAAAGTAAATTCTCTAACGAAATTACGACTAGCATTTACTAAAGTCCTTTATTGCGTGGGGAAAAAACTTATTCCCACATCGATATGATGGAAAAAATACCTCTCTTTATTTATCGTTTCTGTCGAACGTAGAAATGTACTCCATGTCGCTCTGAAACATATCTATTCTCAATTTCTCAAGCGATCCAAGCCTAGCGCGCAGCCTCCGAGTCTCCAGCGGCACGCCGCCTAATTCGCCCGACATCCGTGTTACGCTCTCTGTACGCCCGTTGCAGTTTTTGCCGAATCATTCAGCTTTGTATTTTATTAAGTTCACGAAATAAGTCTTTGAGTGCTGGATCCCATTTTCTGGCTGTATATTCAAGGCGTGGGAGTCCGAATGCGGAATAGCAGCTCTCTTTTAATTTTAATTAGAAAATCTTACCACAACACGCTTGAATAATAATAGCTTCGTCAGGGGTCTGCCACTAATGTTTCTCTGGATTTAATCAAGTGTTTTTTGGATTTATATCATATTAAAATAGTTCGTGTTTATTCTACTTTTCCGATTATTGCAAATTGACTAAGAGAAATTTGATATAATCGGAATAAATCGTGGCGTTCAACGTTTTTATAGAGCCAGTGATACTGAGCTCGGTTAATTTTTTATGGCATTCCTACCAACCTCCCATATTCATTTCCGTATTTATGTTGTAGTACAACCGGAATGGAACGGCGAAGCACTGAATGTTCCAAGATAATCGTATGAAGCTTTGGAGTTTGTGGAAATTAGTGTAATATCTATGTGTCAAAATTAAAAAGAAGTAGTATTGGTGGCAAAATCTTGGTCAGTCAAGAAATTATGTGTGTGTTTGAATATTTAATCTTGGTTTGCAATTTTGACAATGTTGCTCTATATTGCAATGTTCAATGTGATTTGGAGGTTTTGAAGCGATCCCCTCTGCCAAGTTAGTCGCGTTGTTTATGCTTGATATTATTTGGGCAGCAATATCACTGTTTTTTCAATCTATTTTTTTCCATTGAAAGGAAGCTTAATATTAGAAGCGCCATGAAAGCTGGACAGATAGCAAGCAAATTTAAGACACGATACATGAAATTATATAGGGAAGCGGTGAATGAAGTACCG
This sequence comes from Ischnura elegans, assembly GCF_921293095.1. Lineage (NCBI taxonomy): Eukaryota > Metazoa > Arthropoda > Insecta > Odonata > Coenagrionidae > Ischnura > Ischnura elegans. The sequence goes on along the minus strand of NC_060254.1, from coordinate 110,378,719 downwards.
CCATTAAAAGTGCTGTAAGTTTAATTTGACGAATGTATTTAAATATTTCGGTAAATTAATAGTCAGTAATAATAGAGAATAAAATGGAATTCTATGTAGAATTAAAACAGCAGTTAGCAGCTACTGGGGCCTAAAAAAGCTGCTGAGCAGTAAATTACTTAAAATTAGTAAGAAAATCAAAATCGGGATCTATAAGACTATACCAAAACCTCTAATACTCTGCGGCTGCGACGTTTGGTCACTAGTAAAGTCTTCAGAAACATTATCGTTCATTGAATCAAGCTGCACTCTTAGCCAAGACCTTGGGTGATCAACTTCTACTCTTCTCCTCATAGGTGATTGGCGCATTCGTGGTCGTTCGAGAAATTATTTGTGAATATTTACTGTTGGTTTTTGCAATTTTGGCATGGGTATGAAATGTCGCTATAGTTCCAATTTTCAATTTGCGTCGGAGGTTTTGAAGCGCCTCTGTTGCGTTGCTCGTTATGCTCGGCCTTTGTTTCGCGGCTGCTGAGGCGACTGTTGCGCATTCAGGGGGGGGGGGGGGGGGAAGGGGTTGGAGGGTGGAGGGAGAAATATTGCCCTTAATCTCCGCACCGAGCAAGAAGCATGCGCTGCCCGTGAAAGCGTTTGCGTGCATGCTGCCTTCACTTGTTTTTTTTATTATCACCCGCCCACCTCGTTTTAGCGTGCGCTTTTTCATTTAAGAAAGAAGGAGAAATATTTGTGTGATCCAAGATTCCGCGGCCAATGCGCGATACCAATGTAAAATCTGATTGCGACTTTTCCCAAATATTGTTTAAATGGAGAAGTCGGAAGTCGCGCTTGACTTCGCGTCGATACTGGTTGCCAAGTCAAGCTATGTGTCTAACATATTGTGCTTCCTAATTGTTTTTTTTTTAAATGTATCAGAATGGAATTTCAGCCGTTTGGGTCGACTACTCCGCCAATTTAGTTTAACTTATGTATATTTTCCTCATTTATCGTACTACTTAGCAACTAGTACTAAAATAACTGCGGGTAGATTTTAAAAAGTTTTATTGTTTCACGCCACTCTCATGACGAATACTCCAACATGTTTTAAAAATAAAACTCAACTCAAACACATGTTATCTTCGCATACGTAATTATTGCCCATTGGCTTTCGGATTTTTAATGGCACATCCAAATGCATTTGTGGAAAGTGCAGTAACTTTAGCGGCGGTTGAGAACGAAAAAGGTCTTATTTTGAAAATTTCACGAAAATTATTTTTCATTCGCGAATGCGTGACCTTTTGGGCTGTAAGTGAGAGTTATACATGACCAATTTAAGTTTGGACATGACTAATGCGTGAGATGTTTAATGAAAAAGTGACGTTGAACTTTCTCTCAAAGTTAGAAAAAGTTGGCTTTATTGTAATTTTTTTCGTGGAAGCCATGGTTTTAACTGCTTCCAAACTCCGATTGGTCAATCTACTATTCTTCAAACGAAATGTAACCCAATTTAAGTATACCGAGACTAACCGCGGTCATAACCTTACGGAGTCTCTCGAAATGCACAAATCGTGCGCAAATTTCCCAGAGAATGCCATTAGGCGAACAAATTTTTTCTCTGTGGCATATTCGAAATGTACCCCTCTCTACATCCTCTCTAGGCTAATCGAACGTCGGGAAATTAGTAGGAATTATGGTGGCTTGGAATTTGGAGGAGGCGACCGGCAGCTGAGGTAATTTTTGCGCCATGAGAGATGGGTAGGGAAGAAAGCTTGTAGAGAAACTCGGCGTCGCCATTAGGATGCTATTGAAGAGAGACGCCAAGGGGACCACGGCTTAACGACCCATCCGACGGACGGAATGCTGCACTTGAAATGCCCTCGGGAAAACACTCGAGCAGAGATTAGTCGGTCTCTGAAAAATATCCACCACCGTTGGGATTTGAACCCGGTTCGACTGGGTAAGAAAGCCACCACGCCCACCCGATCCCGATCAGCATGCATTGAAAACAATTTGTTGCAATTGGTGAAAATAGCTTCGGTGAATAAAGCAGATGTTTTGGAAATGTTTCTATTCTGGGAATGCCTATAAATTATATTTCTTAAAAAAATAACGGAAAATATTATTTAACAGACGAGCTACGCCATTCTTCATCTCTATTTTTACGATTGTATTTCGATACAATATTAATCAATTTTGAGGCTTGCTTGTTGTTCTGTAAATCCAATTATCATGATAGAAATTGAAACGCTTCTCATTGAGTCCTTTTCTTTAATAAATATTTTGAGTTAGTTTATGCGAGTCGTCTGAGAATCTCTCAGATCTCCCATTCTTTAAAGAGAACAATCGGCCTTAATCGCTTCCTAGCGCACGCACGAGAAATGTCTCTCCTTCTGTCGTGACGAGAAAAGGGTTTCACTTTTGCGTTTGCTTCGCGGGGGAAAATGATTGTTATCACTACGGAAAGGTATGATCTTGAGCGAGGGCTGCAATTATCCGTGGGAAATTTTAAAAATCTTTTCTCTAAAAATCATGAAAATAACTTTTCACCTTGCATTAACGAAATGCAGAATCAAATTAAATTCCATTTACCTGGTGCTCTGAGTTAAGCTTTTGATCTTCAAAATGTTATATTCTATCTCTAGTTTACTTTTTTCAGTTTAATTACTTAATTTTTATTGTGATCTCCAATAAAATAATCCTAGGAAATATAATCCTGCAATTACGTATTATCCTTTTAATTTAAAGAATACTAGAGTGAAGTACATTACGTAACTGGAGAGTGGGAAAAAGAATCTTACGGCACTAATTTTTATCCCGCTTAATTCTTGAACTATTAATCAGTTCCTCTCAATTTGGATTAGATCTGCGATAATGCGGAAAATGTGCATTGAATATCAGGAAGTAAATCAGAAAACTCAGGAGGACATTTATACCTTTTCAAAAATATCCCGTTGTAATTTCTGTTCGCATGCCGGCGGAAGGAATTTGAACCATTTTTATATCGTTAAATATTTTCTGTAAACGCAAGGTTATTATGACGCGTCATAATTTGTGTCCTTATTCGTCATTTATTCTAGAATGAGCCACAAATAGAGAATATTTCCAATTCAAATGTCGTTGGCCTTAGCTCTTTAATGGATATACTTTATGACTCTGGTTAAAAAAGCATAGACAGCTGTTTTAAAATCCTTCCTTCTTTTTATCTTGGCATCATCCGTCCCATTGTTTGGTTGTTATATCGTTTCTCTGCGGACGCGATTTGGCTTAAAAATATATTGTCAGCCAAACCCTGGCTAAAATTAAGTGCGGATTGAGAAAATTCCTTCTTCCCTTCAGTATTGGCATTCAGTTATTTTTTTGTATCTGGAGTTTTCCGTCGCGTAACCTCAAAATTGCCTGTGGTGGTTCAAAGGTGTCATTGCTTGCAGTGATTTTCGATGTTACCTTATCTCCAAAGGCCACTTTGACTCCTAGTGCTCTGGAAGGAATCGGTTTTTATCCAACTTCATCTGAACGTGGAAGTTTCACCTTGACTTGACCTATGAGAGCGCAAGCAATAGAATTTCAGCTGTTCTAATTTCATTTATTTTAGCGCCAATGAGGAATGGATGCTCTATTTCAATGGGCTCCATCTTCCTTCCACTGTGTTGTTAAGAATTGTTTTCTCTGTCACTTTATGCGATGTCGATGCAATGTTATACATATGCAATAGGCCTTTTGCTAATCTTTAGCTTTCTTTAATTATTTGCGATTTTTTTGGCAAGTCGCGAATCAGAGAAGGTGGTAATGATAATAATTAGTGATGGTATGCACAATGGGGTCGCTTGTAACTCATTCTGTTCAACGTTCAAATCCCGAGTGAAGTCTTCGGCTATCATAAAACGAAAATATCCTCAAAGTGCTTAGTGACTCAGGGAAAGGAATCTGACCCCCTACCCTCTGTATGTTAAAATTCATATGTCTGAGGTTTATTCTATGGCTAGCTGTACCCTAAGGTATCCAAGGTAACCTTCGAGTTGCACCACTGAAAGAGAGAGAGATGTTTGACTGTATACACGATGTATTTTGGTACTATTTATACGCCAATATTTCGTATTACGTTCTCTCATGTTCTAACAAAGAATCTCGAGTTCGGATCAATCGAACTGTGACGGAATGAAAAAACTTTGTAAATTTCACATGAATTTTATTGGCACGACCAGTTTCATCGCTGCGCGACATCATCACCTGATGATGTCGCGCAGCGATGAAACTGGTCGTGCCAATAAAATTCATGTGAAATTTACAAAGTTTTTTCATTCCATTATGAGGCAATTTCACGAAGTTACGCCGCAAACCATTCAATCGAACTGTGACGTTTCATATAAAAATGATTATGGAAATATTCGCTAACATGAGTTGGGTTTCATCTGTTATGTGATGTTTATTTTTATGATGCGTTTTTGCTATAAATTCAAACAGAACCTTGGCTTAGGTTTTACGCCGATTATTTAAAAAAATTACAGTGACAGCATAAATCCAAAGGCTGTGATTAATTTTTGGACAATTACTAGATTTCCTCCAAGTTATCACGTTCTCTGTCTTAAGCTCTATTGGTAGAACTCAAGACGTTTGGCGTAATCTTTGCTCGTTGAGCAGATAGAAGAGCTTATGCAAATTTGCGTCTCTACCTGCGGTGATATTCGTTTTCCCTCCCTCAAAAGGTCACTTTTTTGCGTGCTTTGAGCGCCTTCGACGGCGTCGCTATTTCTGGGAATCAGCTCGCGTGGAACTATGGCAGTGAGCGCGCTGCTCTGGAGCCCAATGCCCCCGGACGCACTCAAGCACGCACGCGAACGGCGGCGTGACTTGCCGTGACACGCGCGCTCTGCGATAGCGTCGATTGGCGTCGCAAAGAAGTCGAGTAATTCAGGGTACTCTTTCTTTATTTCTTTATCGGCCTTCTCCTAGTAGCAACTATCGCTGTGAGACTAGGGTAGCTAGGATAGGCATCGGAAATCTAATAAAAATACTCCCTCTGATTAAGAGTCGTGGAGTTGGAGAGTGTTACTGTATACTGGTTGATTTTTTACTCCCACCCGAATGCCATGGAAACTGTTGCATTGTCTGTCCCTCTCTCCCACTCTTGGGGTAACACACTCGGGTTCTCAGATGATTGGCATTCCGCTCGGAATGTTTTTCTTTCGTTAAATAACACCAACTTAAAATTTACGCTATCTTGTTGGACTTTTCGGCGTATGAATAGTGTGTACTCAAAGTCTATGTATCGTAAATTTAGAATATTTCTCCCAAAAATGTTTCCAATGTTATTATTGAAATATTCTACCGATTGGAGTATTGACGAAGTATTCTGGTATTATCCCCTCCCTTCATGAGCTTCCCTATTCAATTCACAATAATGCCTTCTCTCTTTCATTCTACCTACATATCCTATTATCTTCCTCTTTTGTCGTTTATCAGCATTCCACCTTCAACACTGTTTTCACCATCCCCTCTAAGCTCACCACTCGCACCATCCAATACTTCTGTCTCTTCCGTATCTCATCAAGAAAATACCTCTCCTCAACCACCATATCCAGCACTTCGTTCCTCCTCCTCTCCGTCCACTTCACCTTCTACATTCTTCGCTACACCCACATCTCGAACGCCACCAATCTTTTCTCGTCCTCCTTCCGGAGTGTCCATGTTTCCGCACCGTAAAGCACTACACTCCAGATAAACTTCTTTAATTTTTTGCACAACGAAACTCTCATCAGGTCTTTCCTATTCATGAACTCATCCTTTGCTTACGAAATTCTCTTCCTGATGTCTTTACTGCTTTATCCTTTTCCCGTTAATGTGCTGCAAATTTTTCAGTGAGGTAGCATAAGTTTGGAAAGAGTAAATAAGTCACAAAAAGAGGTAAACTACGACCGATCTATGTCTAGTAATGCGTCCTCCTAAGGTCGTCTCTCCCGATGAAACTTTACATTCGAAGATTTTTCCCGGCTTAAAATAATCCCTTTTCTAACTCAATTTAAATTTTTACTCAGTTGGCATTATCTCGTTTAATATCCATCATCCATATATATAGCTAAATACTGAAGATATCCGTATTGGTTACTTGTGTTGTTGCTGTTTGATTTCGTTATGCAAAAAGCTTCTTTGTTTCATTTTTAATGTTATAAGTTCACTTAAAATTTGCATTTTTGCAGTACGTGTACCATGTTCTTTTAAAGAAAAAATGAAGAAGATATATAAGTAGGCATTAATTTTTCATTAAATAAATTCACCGCCGCTTTTTGAGCAATGGTTTTGGCTCAATTAGCCGATCATCGGCATTCCTTGCGTCACCTGAGGATAGAGGGAGGGGTTTGAGTCGTGACGGCATAAGTCTCAATTCAGGCGGCATTTCATGCATGCGTATTCGCTCATTTCTGCGCTTCCTTTGAGGAAATGCCATTTCGAATTTCATAGCGACGTTGTTTTTTCTCTCCTTCAAATACCTTCCCGGGTCGCGTTGAATCTGCGCTCTCAACGGAGTGTGTGCATTCGCCGCAAAGTCCTACCGTCGTGTCGTCGTCCTCTCAGTGGGAAATACGTACGCCGTGAAATTGATGTCTGGCTGGGAGATTTGCATCTCCTCTCTCGAAAATTCTTTAACCTCCTCGGGGTCTTATCATTTTTTTAGATTTCTCAAAATACGATGTCGATGCTGAGAATGACGTATTCCGGACGAGGACTTTTTCACTCGAATTACGTGTAGTGATATTCTTAAATCCATGTTCGAATGGCTTAAATGAATTTTCCGAAAGATATGAAAAGATAAACAATTTATCCGAATAATTTTCTCCCTCAGTGATGCACGTGACTCTGTATTGTTTAACACCTAGTACTGATTAAGAAATTAAGCATCAGAGAGAGCCTATTGTACTGGCATCAACATGGACTAAGTGTCATCGCTTCGTCGAAAACTGTTCCCCAAATATTCAGTCATATTGTCGCACAACTAGTAAATTGGCTCAAATTCTGGCGATACCTTCATGGTTAATTAGAGTCAGGAGATATGGAAAAAAATCATTTTTGGCAGACGTTGTAGTTTTGGAACCTTGAAGACGAACTTAAAGCTCTACAGTATGGTTATCAAAGTGCGATAGGCATTGTTTATGTTAATCTTTATTATTAATCAATAATATTACAAACTGATCAACAACCGTTGCTCTCAACAATAAAATCAAATATCCCCCTGGAATACATAGATGCAAAAGGCGCAAAGCAGTTATTCGTGTTTTTGACAGTGTTCCACCAATTTTAAAAATCTGAAAAAAAATCAGGATTATACTTTGTTGTAGGGGTAACAAAGCATATTTTTCGGCGTGTCTATTGTTTCCTAAAATTTTTCATTTAATTTTGAAAATTTCAAACTTTGCAAAAATTTGATTTTCGGTCAAAAAATTTTGAAAAAAAATCAAAATGGTAGAACGTATTAATGTATACATTTTAAAATTAAGAAAAAGATTTTACAAAAATAAAAACTAGAGCTATGGCTAAAAAAACGAAAAATCGTGTTTCAATTTTTTTGGGGGTTAATTTCCATTGTTAGGGCCTGAAACTTATTGGAAACACGTAATTTATGATGCTTTTTAAGTGTATATTTTTCAAAACATCTGGGGGCACTTTTCACCATCTTAACCGGCTAGACCCTTTATTTAGGATTTCTGCTGGATGTATGGCAGGTAAATGAGTGGAACGCTTGGTCGCGGATCCGGGTTCAAACCCCCATCCTTCGCACACCTCCAGAGAAAATCCTCGAAGTGGGAGGCGACTCAGGGAAAGAAACACGCCCTCCCCTCGTAATTTGTGATTTTCACACGCCTGTGGCTTAGTCTAGGGTGAGATCTACCCTCACCTGCCCACACCAGCCCTCGGGTTGGTTCACTCTGAGAGTGAGGGATATGAATCCTTCGAAGTGCCGAATGGCGATACGATCGAAGTACGATATGTGCATCATAAATGGAATTCAACAATTTTCAGCCTCAGGCTCCACTTTGCTATAGTTGTTTACGTCATATCTGAATAATTTTCGTACATACCGTATAATTCTGTACGTTTTTGACGGATTTTATTAAGGAAGTTCTTTAGGGATTCATTAAAGGCCATTGAGATTCTTTAACGCAGCCACGGTCCTGTGTCTCAGTTCGATACCGTCTTTAGGGCACAAACTGACATTTTTGGCGCAAAAATGTCAGTTTGCTAAAAATATACACTGCCATTTTGTTTGTGCTCGTGCCCTAAAGACAGTGATGTTCTCAGCCACGGAAACGTTGTGATTTAAGAACTCACTGACGTGGCGTATAACCCGGGAGAACCTCATCAATGATCTCACTTGATTTTCTTGTAACTATTAGGTGGTTGAAAAAAAATTTTTTTCAAATGAAACCATTTTCAAAAGTTTGTGAGCTATCTTTGAATATTGTGTTCCACTATCTAGCTTTTAAATAATCTTAGGCTCATAAATTTTAATTACACTTTTAATGTACTTTCTCTATTTAATGAGGAATAAACCTGTGGTCAAAGTAGGAGAAGAAACTTGGCTGTGAAATCAATAGTTCTATTTTAAGAACCTAAAATTGTTAATGTGTAAGCAGTCTCTTGCAGTGCACAGGCATCTAATGGATGTGTGGCAACGAGGACTCTAATAAGTTCCTTATAAGCCTCTCTTAGCCGGAATTTTACATCTACTAATAGGCAACTCCAATTTCAGCGGCGGGCGGTAAATTCAGTGTGAACTTTCAGATGAGAGGTGCGAACCGAATATATTATATCCGATTTATCTGAACGCTGTGGAACGAGTTTATTTGCAGTGAGTAAATGAGATTCGGTGCAGAAAGACTTAATCCACGAACTGAATAAAATACAAAGGAAAGGTGCACGATTCGTCAAAAACTGCACCGTACAGAAATCGTTTCACACCTGTAAGTATTAGGATGCGAGGTTTTAGAGACTCGGAGGCTGCGCGCAAGGCTTAGATTGCTTGAGCAATTGAAAACAGATATATTTCAGAGGGACACGCAGAACATCTTATTAGAACCCACTAAATTTCCAGGTCTTGCCAAAACGATAAATTAATAGAGATATTTTGTCGCAGGGATAAGTATGGGAATTCGTTTTCCCCCCGAACAGTAAAGGACTTTAATATATGCTAGGCGGAATTACGTAGGAGCATTTTCTTTTATTTGTCATCGAGTGGTGTTCTAACATCCCCGCCTATTTAGACAGCTTGCGGGGAAGTAAGTGAATGTAGGTGAAGGTAAGTGAGTGGTTGACTTGTGGTCATGTCACTTGTGCAATCTTGGTGATTAATCTATAGACTAAGGAGTAGATGGAGGGAAAAGAGCGGAAAAGGATCGATGTGTCATCAACCCTCGTCATAAGCGGTGGAGTGCTATTAATATGTATCTGTGGTGGCTACTCGAGAAATACGTTTGCACCTGGTGTTTTGGCAGTGGCGTCATTAACATGTGGGAAGCGGACGGAGAGGAATGATAGAAATACTCTTACATGAATTTCAAGGCAAGGAGCTCATTCGCTAAATTGAAGAGTTAATGTGTGGAATTCGTGTGAAATTGAAGTAGTCTTTTGAAGCGGAGTCTCCCTCCTATTATTTTTTTATTGCCTAAATCGAAATATTATTACTTCTGGAGTACGCATTTCACGCTTTTAGATTTTTAAATGACGTTATCTATTTTTCGCGATTGAATGAAAAGTGAACATTTTCAAGTGCGCGAAAACGCGACGGCTAAGTATGAATGCTGGGAAAACCCCGTGTGACGTCATTCTGGTTCCCGCTTCCGCCTTGTGAGGTCACCTTGGGTCCAGGCTTTGAGCGCTGATACGATGCAGGCTGCTAACAGGTAGCAGAGTACCCTGCTAGCAGGTAGCGCTTGGCAATAAGGATTATTAATACCCTATCAAACGAAGGTAACTTTCCGACCAAAGGCAGTTTTTATAGGTGATTTTTAACAGATTTTTCCCTGAGCCATGTGCCTCATGCACGCATTGGTAATCTCAGACGATGTAAAACTCCTATCTACTCGTTAGAAGCTAGGTCCCTGTGATGTCACATGGAGTGGCATCGCATGGGCGCCAATCTGGCCTTTTTCAAATGAGGTTAAAATTGACCGTTGCCATTCGTCGAAACTTGGATTTCTAAAACCAAATAATTTGTAAATTATGAATACACTAATGGTGGGTAACGAATCGCAATCAATGTCTTTCGTTTTCTTTGATGAAGGAAACTACCCTTTTGGATTCATAATTTCTTTCCCACCGATTTTAATATTAATAAATTATGTATTTATCAATTGTGAAAGTATGTAAAGTGTACGTCTTTCTTGTAGATCAATGAGGACTTAATTGTTTTAAGGAATCGTCAAATTTTTAGTTGTTATGAAAAAATTTGATTCAGTATATATTATGATTTAATAATGAGCATTTAAAATGATTATTTCTTCTAGGGAATTGGAGATTTTACGTTTATTTTGAACGAAACTACGCAACAATGGCTGAATTTTGATATTTAAAACTATTTTGGCTCCTTTCTATTTTGTTGTTCGATCTCATCAATTCATTTTGAAGGCTGGAACTCTGTTACCAAATTCTTCCTTCAAAGCGACGGAATAAATCAAGTGCTCAATTTATTCTAACTCATTGAAGGAAATAAGCATGCGTATTATCGCACCTTTTGCAATGAAAGCTGCGCTTTACCAATCCCATCTGGTTTAGATTGTAAAACGATTGCTTCGTAAAATGAGAAAAATAATACATTACATTGTGGGCCATATTTATATTGAATTTTGGAAGTATAATCTCTATTTCGATTGATGGACCGATCGTAGAGTAAGGATCATTAGAAGGGGAGTGACGTCAATACTTTTGTCACAGCATAGTACGTCGTGCGTCTCAATGGTGGCGTGGGTATGTTGTCACGCGACTTGCATACGATTAGCGAAATGGTGCACTTTTGCTGGGAGCCAAGAAAAATCATTCAAAGGAAGCTCAGTGATCTTTCATAGGTGAGTAAATTTTACAAAATTTTACATGCATAATTAACATTCATAGATTGAACACAATGTCGTTTTGATATGTGCTTGAAAATTTTCCGGATATTATTTAGGTGTAAATGTCCCACGATACGGCAGCAAGGGGGGTTTTGGGGGATAAACCCCACCCCAGAACTAAGAGAAATTTTAAAATGTAATCCATTTAACTTAATTTGATAAGTATTACTCATAGAATAGTGTAAGAGTTAATAAAATGTCCCTCAGAAAGCCATAAACCACGCCACGCCGAAATTTCCTTTTATGATAATCACCACTCCCAGCCAATTTGGCTGTCTATGGTGAGTTTCTTTTGTAGTCATTTCAGGTAAAAATTACTCAAGGTAGTCACAGTGTGGCAAATAGTAAAAGATTATGGGGAAGGGAAATGGTTGGGGAGGAAGGCAATTTTTGGGGGTTTGTGCGTTTCGGTAGGTGTAGGAGTATAATCCCAAAGATGTATGAGTAGATTACTATCCGTCGATGCCAGTGATTTTTCAAAAGTTACTAAGTTAGATTTGAGGTCTGTTAAAATTGGGGTAATTTTTAAGTCTTTCCGGATATCCTTATTGCGCAGGAGCCATGGAGCCCCTATAATTTTCCTTGCAATCTTATTTTCCGTTGTTTGCACTTTCTTCAGGTGGGTTTTTGCTGCCATGAGCCATACAGGCGACGCGTACGTGAGTAATGGCTTTATCATGGAGTTGTAAATAAGCAGTTTAGTCTTCAGTGAAAGTTTTGAGTTTCGATGGAGCAAGGTCCGAGAAAGCCATAAAACTCATCATTTTGAACTATATATCGTAGAAGTTTTCTGGGAAGGGCACCTGCACCTCCCGTATTCCATACCCCCCGGCATTAGTTGCGCCTAAAACCCCCCCTAACCTTAATTCCTAGCTGCGCGTCTGGCACATGTGATGGTTATACGTGATCACTGAAGAATCTGCTAACTGCCCACCCTCTGCTCCGATCTGCTCAAAACCACAGTAAATGCGGCATGATGGGAGAATCAATAATTGATTTCAAAGTAACTAGCGTACATGATCGTGTCACCAAGGATACGAACTTACGTGAGTGGCTCGACCATCAGCCGCAATGGATGAAGCAGCATTAGCCTCAGCTTCCTCCCCCTCCTCTGTAGGCTTTGTGGGCTAAAGGACTTAGCGCGCCAATCGGAGTAATACAATGGGATTACATTAAGTCAGCTGTTAAATCTCTCTTATTTATCGGAGTGTGTGCGGAGGAAGTGAGTGAAGGGCTATTTATTTGGCTTACATCCCTCATCGAGAGCAGCTTATCGACTGAATTGTATAAAATAATAAAATAAAAACTAGCAACGTAAGTTATTTAGAGGATTTTGCCGGCCGCAGTATTAATCATGAAAACATCTGCAGGATTGGCATTTCCTGGGACCAATCTAATGCTGACGTATGCCTTCTCTCCTTCAGCAGAGTGTATAAACGCGAGCGAAATGACAACTCTTCAACGTACCAAGCGTTAAAATATACGGCCCCTTAGCTGTATTTTTTTCTCTCTAAATAATGTGTGGAATGAGTTTATAAGTGACGTGAATGTGTATGTTCAATCTGGAATCTCCTAATTGATTCCACCATCTCATGTATTAGGTGATCAGGTGCTTGGAGAACATGTTGTAAAATGTGGGTCAATATTAGGATGTAGGGAATAAAATTATGATAGCCAAAATTGACGCAAAAATCTGCTCTCAGGCATTCTTGCCGCCTGAAATCATGCTCTCAAACCAAATAATCATCACAATGACATGCTATATAGTATTATGTCAATCATGTCGTGATGTTTAACTGATATTTAGTTTAATATCATAATTATTATTGTAGATTATTTAGCTTTATACTATTAAAATTCAGTCCTGGGACTCCTTTCGTGATGCATTAATGCTAATAAATGTATCGATAAATCAAAGTGAAGGCTTTGAATAATTAGTAAAAAATACTCCTGAACGCTGGGCAATAATTGGAATTGTAATTTCTAGTATATTCTGGACGTCTCGTTACCATTCTCATATTGTGATGGAAAGCCGCAGTGAGGTATTTCTGCTCAAAGGAATCGGGATAGTGTATTACTCATCGGACACAAAAACAATTTTGGAGAGTTTCAGTAAATTTGAGATTTTAATTTTTCGCTTCAATTTCGTAACTCGGCATTTTCGGGGAGATTTATTTGTTCGCGTTGCGGGTGGAAAAGCGTGTGGGGGAGGGGGGGGGGGGGTGGGCTGAGGGATGATTCTCGTGGGAAGGCAGCGGGGGATGTGTTCAATGGAAAAAAAAAAAGAAATCTTTTGGATGTTTGGGGTCTGTCACGTTGGGAAATGTCTGCTCGTAATTCTTGCCTCGATCCGCACCTGTTGTTTCGAAATATTTTGAGCGCCGTTATAATTTATTGGTATCCTGCCAACGGTCCGCCCTCCCCTCCGAGCTTCGAAAATTGGCTCCTGTTGCGATCTGTGTTCTATCGGGGCTTACTCATCCCACGGGGGTTTCCTCATCGAAAACTTGGGCTATATTGGTTAGGAAAGGAACACTGCCTGGTCTCCATCACACGCTCCGGTCAAAAAGGAGGCTTTTATTAGATATATTACTGCGGTGTCTAATTAACTTCATAGTGTTCTAGTCTCTATTTGAGCCCACTTCCAGTATTTTATTTATTTAATACATATTAATACAAGTAGGCTATCGCCTGGTGGTTGCATGAGAATTAAAATTAATAAATGAAAAGCCTACCAAACTAAGAGTAACAGTGAAAGAACAGAAAATACACCTATATCGTACAAAATATACACTAATACGAACGCCATGCTACTAAGAAATGAAATTTAAATCAAATGACCCTATCTCCAACGTTCCCTATTCTGGCCATTCAACTGCATCGACCAATAATCGACGAACAGTTGCTATTAAAATTTTAATATTCAGGGGAAGATATTAAAAATTTCTTTAGGCATTCCAATCCTTTATTCCTGTACGCAGGAAGGATTCCTTCAAAATTTCCGTTTTCTGCTTCTAGAAGATAATTTTGAATTTGTGATCACAGCCAGCCCGCCAATGCTGGTCATCATGCAGTGACTACACTTGATCATTCGCATAGCGACTCATCCCTATTACATATGTTTGGATTGGTGAGGCTAGAGCTCACCAAAGAATAACACATAAAGGTATGATTTTCGCACATCCAGGGTAGTTCCTTTCCAATGGGCCACCTCGCAGGGTCATACAGACGCGAATGCTTGGGAGGAATGGTGGTGGTGTTCGGCGCTGCTGAATTTTTTACTGGAAGTGTGAGGGGTGGGTGGAGGGGGTGAGGACTGGAGGGGGAAGGTGGGGGAATGTTGTGGATGATCATGTATTGCTGATTCTCAATGAGTAGATTTTAGATTGACTCTAGATTTTTCTAAATCGATCGCATGTTGTCCTGTGGCTTCGAGTTCCGCTACGGCCGACTTCGTTGAGTACCCTAGTCGAATACTCTTCCAACCGAGTTTTACTGAGCGTCCTGTTTCTCCGAAGTTAGAAGTGGCCAGCGGTTGGGGTCACAAAGCGCCGGGGCAAAATCGTATGTCACTTTTAAATCGTCGTTAGCCGCGAAAGCTTTAATCACGAAAGAAATATTTCCTTTCATTTATCCAAATGTGAAAAATATAATCAGATTTTCTTCTTTCAAAAAACTTTTTGCATTATTTGATCTATACTCCAGTAATTATTTAATCAAAAATTATAATCCCTCGTGAATGCATTTGAAATGAGTCGATGAAGTACCCACTGCATCTATCCGTGTAGTTTTTGTACGGGTTGAAAACGTCAGGGTCCTTCTCATTTCAAAATTCAGCCATTTTTTGTGTTAAATAACGTCGTTGGACCAAATTGAAATTTCTACTTGGTAGAGGATGTCGTGCAAATCGGATCCTGATAATTTGTATTGAATAGCATGGAATAATCCTGCAAAGAAATCTGATAATTCCTGCAGTCATCCAGGTGAGGCTATTAATCGCATTAATCAATGCGGGATTTAAGCTGTCAACCTCAAGTTGAGCACTTAACCATAGTTTTTTGGTGACGATACCAGCTCAGAATAGAGTACCCATCGTGGAGAGATGTTATCCCGTAGAATATCTCCTTGTAGCCACTCGTATGTTAGACGTTATCCATTGGTCAAGGCCGCTCTCGTCGGTATCTAGATGTTTATCATGATATCAAGTTTTTTCTTGATTTTTCTCGAGCACAGTGAAAATTTATTCTGCTTCTTAGTGTACTTTTACTCTTCACCTTCTTCTTTAACTCATCGCGCCCTTCAAGATTAACTACAGGACTTATTAAACCCTCGACCGCGGACATTTTCATCTATTTCTTCGTTTTGAAAATTAAGAAACTGTCGAATTTCAATAAGAAATGCGCCGAAGATGAAACCAAAAAATATTTTTTATGTAAGATGTTTAAATTTTTTATTAATATGTTGACTAACATTGAGATTTATAAAAACTTCACAAAATCTACCCCCAGTTTAGGATTTTGGATACTAGCTATTTTTTTCCGAATTTCGAGCCTTCTAAGTTTCCTGCGCTTTCTTAATATTGGAATTATTCAGAAATAAAGTAATTTTTTAGAAAGTTTACACATTCAATCATGGAATGTATTACTCTCAACTCCCCCCCAGCGAACCGCATGCCCACAGTTGCTGCGGGACTAGTTTCACTATTTTATTTTAGGCCAGCTGTTTGGGATTCTATAACATTGTGTGGACTTTTTTTTAATCTGCTTAAACTACTTGATCAGGATATCTATATTTTATGAAAAAAGACTCCTCTTCTCTCTCCTTGTTCAGGTTGTGCCACATCGATGTTTGTTCCCCAAAAATTGAATTTGCCTAACGACGCGAGTCCATGGAGCAAATATTGGAGACGAGTAACTTTTTTCTCATCTTCAAAGCTAACCTTGCTATCAGTGCGACCTTTCACCATGTAAGGATACTACATGAAATATTTATTGATCGAAAAATCTCTCTCATTCACCCTTGTGTCCATATAAATCCAAGTTGGTTTTTTACCTCGCCTTCACTCTCCTCTGTCTTACGTCATTTCTGTTTCTGCTCTTCCAAGTCTTCTTAGATCCTTCAGTACTTGGTCTCTTCAACGCAGTTAAATCTTTCTAGGCGTCTTCTAGCATTGGGTCTACCAGTAAAAATCCTGTTTTATAATGCTGGCTGTTATTTTCCCTCCTCAATATGTGGCCCAGTCATAAACATTTGCTTTTTATTGTTTCTATTGTATTTAGTTCACTACAAATATCTCTCAGAGTTGTCTATTTATTCTGATTCTCCTTAATCCATTCATATGTTCATTCATATGAATTCATTAATAAGTCCAAATATTTTCTTTGTTTCCAAAGTTTATGAGCTTTTTTCTGAAGACCTTGCTAGTAACCAAACTTTACAGCTTTAGGGTGTTATATATTATATAGTCTATATAGTCATATATTCTGATTTTGGTTTTCTTACCAAATAATTTGCTGCTCAGCAGCTTCTATAGGCTCCAGTAGCAAACTCGTTTTAAATATATATTTTTAGAAATTTGTATGGTGTAGCATCAATAATGGTGGTGATTCGTTCACCGTTTGCCTACATATTTTCATGTATTGTGTCTTAACTTCGTTTCCTATCAGTGCAAATTTCATGAATTTTAGTAATAACTTTTCTGCTAAATAAAAAAAAAATGATCGAAAAGACAGTGCTATTATTGCCCAAGTAATGTGCATAAAAAACTGTTTACCTCAATTTCCTGCCAGTTGAACGTCTGCCCTTTTCCAGTGTTTTGTTTCGTCTATTATTCTATGTTTTTTTATTCAAACAAGTTGAGAAAAGCTTTGGGGTACCTATTTTTTTACCGGTTGCGACTCTTAATTTCGGGTATTCATGTGTTTATATTCTGTCGGTAAACACGTTAATGAACCATACTGGCATCTATCACCCTTTTCTTGTCCACGGAAAATACTATTCGGGAGGGGAATCGGGTTGGTGTAGTGGCTAGATTGTTGGCTTTCCACCTCTTGGGCTCGGGTTCAAATCCCGGCGGAAGCAGAGAATTATCAGATACTGACCGACTCACACTCCGTCCGTCGGATGGGACGTTAAGCCATGGCGACTTTCTTTTGTTTTAAATCTCATTAACCCCCCGAAAACAGCACAATGAGGCCTTTACATCGGGAGTTTTAAAAATTAACAACAGACAATCACACACAACCATACCCTGGAAGAGGAAACCTATCTAACCAGGCGGGACTCGAACCCGCGACCTTCGATATGGCAGGCGAGGAATTATCCCCGACGCCACGGAGGCCGAATAAGAGTAGGCTAACGCAGACGCCGGGTTTCTCTCCACCCTTCCTTCCATTATCCTTCCCTCATGGCGCAAATGACCTCAGCTGTCGGTCGCCTCCCGCTAATACCAAACTATTCGGGAAATGATCATGAAGGAGAGAATGATGGTTGGTGCTTTTTATAATGCTGCTGTTTGCATTTATTCAGTTTCCGCGAGTTTTAATTCACGAGTGAGTTGCTGGAAGTTGCTGCCGTCAGGACTTAATGTCACTCGTCTGTCCCGCCCACTTGCACCAAATTACTAATTAGGTTAGTTGAATTACCGATTCGGCAACTCCATTTCACACCTAAGTACTCCTGCCTCCGTTCGCGCTGTTTTTTCCGCGCGGAAGTTTTTGAAATCTACGACCGTTTCGTGATCAGAGGATCAAAGGAAATTCGCGCAACTTGTGCGAACTGCGGCGATGGCGTGACGGCAGTTTCGTCGTGTGTGCGAACGTGTTGTTTGACGCTTGAACTCTTGCAACTCCGTAAGTTCGAATTTAATTGATCGAGGCAACTCCCTCGGCTGTGAGACTCTAATTAACTGTGCCTCGCTGTAATCGTTTCAGGCACACAGCCTCTCTCTCATCGTCACATTATTCTACGATATTCGCTCCTCATCGTTCGGGGAATCCAACGCATCGAACCAAACAGTGTCCCGTCCATTTCATCAAACGCCAAAACTTGCCAAACCCAAAAGGCCATTGAAACGGCCTTTCCAATAATTTTCGCGAATAATTATTGTTTCTCTTTGGGAGTGAGGCAGTGACGTCGACGGCAGCAGAGGCGTCAAGAGTGGAAGCATTCGACACGTGGTGCTACCGGAGAATGATGAAGATAAAAAGGATCGACCGTGTAAGTAATGAGGATGTGCTGAGAAGAGTGGGAGAAAAGGGAAGTGTTCTAAAAACCTTACCTTAGGAGAAGACGCGGCAGCTTATTTGGCCACATAATGAGACATGATGACCTGATGGAAACAATCGTAGAAGGACAGGTGGAAGGAAAAAGGACAAGGGACGGCCCCGAATGAGTTACATAGGACAAAGGGAGGATGTAAAAGAAAATAAATACGTCAGTGTGGAATGGTTGGCAGATATAAGAGTGGAATGGAGAGCTGCGTCAAACCAATCTTAGGATTGTTGATTCGTAGTTTTCCGCGGCGTTGTCTAGATGATGTCTCCATGCTTCTGGGTTTCACCGCGTGGATTTTCTTTGCGACGACAGTTTCTCCGTTATTCCAACCGGAAAAACTGTCGTCGCAAAGGAAAATCACGCGGTGAAACCCAGAAGCATGGAGGCAATCTTAGGATTGCTGTCTAATGATGATGATAATGATGAATTATGTTTTATCTCATTACAGCAAATACTTGAATCACCTTGGGAGATTTCTCTTGGTACAAACAACCACATTCACATTTTTAAATATGAATGACGCTCGCTCAAACAGCGATTCAACCCTCAGGTTGGTTTGGATAATTTAGGGTAGAGCTAACCCTGAAATCAGCCACATGATTGTGAAATGCACCCATTCAGGGAAGGTTGGTTCTTTTCTCCGGACCACCTCACACTTCTAAGGATTTTTGAGTTGAGTATGGTACAACGCCTCCACTCGAGATTGGAACCCAGGACCCAGCAGCCAAACACTGGGCTACCTCGCATCCCCTCAAGTCCTGGTAACACTATACATTAACACGTACGGGTTAACGTCTAAATTTATGAACGCGAGGATGAACGCCAAAATGCACCCATACTAGTGCGAATGCATGCACAGAAAATAGAACCTGTTCCAAATTTGTTCATGCATTCGTACATGTTCCGTTTAGGTCCACAAAATCATTCACGCCGACGTGGATTACCTTGTACGTGTTAATGTACCGTGTGACCAGGCCTTTAGCGTAAATGAGCGCCCGATTGTTTTCTCTCCATTTTGCTATTTATCGAACTTTGACAGCAGCGCGTTTCAAATTCTTGAGTGCCATTTTCAAATGCTGAACTTGCCCAGTAAAAAGGCAAGTGGGGCATCTGGCGCTTACTCATGTTAATCTTGTTCGAAAAGGTTTCGTGACAATGGATGGACAATTTAGTCTTGTGGGGCGCGGGAATCGACGTGTCGAACATTTATATCTACGAGGTACCGTGCAAGTCACCACGAGGGTGTGTGGCACGGGGTGATTCCATACTAATAGGCATGCAGCACTTATCCTAGCTTTAATCAGAAACGCGCTCATTCGCTGGACACAGGCTAAACACTCAGGACAACGACAGGTGGTTACTAGCAGAGTGCTAACGACACGAACATGTTGCTCTGCAAATAAAACCACTAGTTGGCAATAGAGAAACGAAATATTAGCGTAGTAAGTGATTCATGCATGATTTATAACGAGGCTAAACATTCATGTAGATAGATAGTATTTACAAAGATAATAAGTTAATAATTTTACGTTCAATGCCCATATTACCTAGTCTGAGTCGGCTTTTCTAGAGCTACACTATCGCAAGTATTATGCTCCCTTAGTGTACGCTGAAAAAACGGCTTCTTAAATCTCTCGGTCCTGCAGTCTATTATACTCACCTTACCAATCTTAATATTCTGCGTGTTGTTTAATTTTTATGTTTTCAACCTGCTAGTCATTTTATCGTAAAAGATTTGATTCGGCTTGAATGATGATGACCTGTTAGGCTTTGTTTGTATTTTCTTCAATGGATATTTAAATTGTTTTGCTTACCCATTCTTCATCCCTCCGAAACTGATGAAATCTCCCAAACGAAAACGGTAGGCGGGGTACTATTACTATCTAAGACTCGGAATGGAAGGATAAGGTCCTCATATTATTTCAAAGCGTCATCATAACTGTGTCTTGGTGAACTTTGGAATGTTCCACAGCCAACGCGTTGCTCGTGGCAACGTGCGGAGTGGAAAGTCACAGTTACAAGCCGATTACCAAGAGTGTTAACATTTTATCCTCAGTCGTGGCTTTGACTCGCCATCCGTGCGACGCCATTCCCTTGAAATTCACCGCTTCTTTTTATTTAATGAATGGCTTCCTCTTGGAAGGAGAGAGATCTTCGTTGTGGCTTGCCTCTAGCACGCTCTCCAGCGACACTGACTCGCCTGCGTCTTAAAGAATCTGCTCACCTGACTTGAAGTCAAGGCCGAGAGACGCTTAAAAACCGCAGGGTCACGTTCCGTGAGATAGTGGACGCGTTAAAGCCTTGATTTGCATGCCAACCGCGAGGAATGTTTTTTAGATTCGTGAGTCACGGCCTCCGTGCATCTAATTACTCCGGCTAATTCGCCTAAAGTGGTTTTTCTGTGAAATGAGCCAGGTGTCATTCAACTCTTGTTACGCATGGAATATGGAGATGTCCGTTTCAATGTTAAACTATTAAATCTTGTATTCTCGTGACTTGCGTCGAAATTTGAGCTTTAAATGCAGTAATTTGCTTGAGATATACTATATTATGGATTTAGAACAAGTGTTAACATTTAAATTTTTCTCGGGACCGGGAATGTGAATCATAATAAAGGGAATTATTCCGAGAAATAGCTCGTATAGGGAATTATTTTACTGTCAGTTGTCATATTTTGAGATTAAAAAATGAAAATACGTGTTATTTTCCGTTTTTCGATGCTGCTTCTTTCGATGCGAGTCGCGGCGAAAAATTGGCGGCACTTTCCGATGAGTTGATGACGTCAGTGAATCCCGCCGATGGGATCACCACGTCTACTGAGCCGTAACGCTAATGACGTCACCAGCTCATGATAAGTGAGTGACAAATTTAGATTTTTTAATATCACGAGAGAATAACTGAAAAGCACTGAATGAATATTCTGTGGTCGTAACTAATCTTTCTTTTCCATCCACCTCCGCACTTTTCCGATGTGAACGACACAAATCGAAACTAAATCTGAAAACTCAAATCTCACTTGCTTAAAGAAGCTTAATTTTGAGTTACGGTAGTTTGTTTTTTAGGCAATTACGTTTTTATTTTTATCAATATGTAAAATAGCATGTCATGAAAATGAAAATTAAAGTAGGGAAACAGCAACTGGTAGAGGTGGATGAATTCTGTTATTTGGGAAGTAGGATGACTGGAAAAATAGTTCAGGCGAAGAGATCATTCCATCAGAAGGGAGATCTACTCACTGCGGGAAATTAAAACAGAGAAGTAAGGAAATATTTATCAGAACTTGGAGTATAATCCCACACGACAGGGTCAGTGACAGCAGCGGATAAAGCAAGGATAGAGGCCTTCGAAATTTGGTGCTACAGAAGAATGATGAGTATGAAATAGATCGACCGAGTAAGTTATGAGGCAGTCCGAAGAAGAGTAGGAGAGAAGATAAGCAGCGTGAAAACATTGTTAATAAGAGGAATCAACCTATTTGGGCGTATATTGAGACATGATGAAGACAAGTGGACGGCAGGAATGGAAAAGGAAGACCGCGAATAAATATTTGGGCCACATGTAAAGAAGGATGTGAAAGAGAAGAAATACGTAGGGGTGAAAAGATTATCAGTAGGATGAATGGAGTGGATAGGTTGAAGTGTGACCTATCTTAAGCCTGAATCACACGATCATTTTATCCGTCATTGCCGAGTGATCACTATCGCGATCACTAGGGTGATCACTCGCAAATGATCGTCGCCGGCAATTGTTTTTTGCGAACGCGATGAGGATTCCCATCGCTATTTTTCATCACTCGTCCGGTCGCTTTTTCCGTCGCCGTTGAAACCATCACTGACACCCCATATCAGCCAATCAGAACGCATGCCCGTATGGAGCGATTGCAGCGCAACGTTTGACTGTCGTGGGAACGACATAGATAAACATAAACGCGCTATACGTTGTCGTGATGCGGGTCCTATGACAACGAGCTGTGATATCGGAAGTGATGCGAAAGTCGACGGCGGGAGGGACCGTGTGAGTCAGAAAAATGATCACTAGAGCTATCATTTAAATTCCCGTCGCGAAAAGCGATCGCTCTAGTGATCACTTTTCGCGACGAAAGAAAATGATCGTGTGATACAGGCTTTAGGATAGTTCACCAGTGATGATGAAGTCCTCAAAGCTGTCTATCTAAAGTGAAGAATAAGTCTTTGACAATCCCAATAGACAAAATATTTGTGCGGCTATGTAAGGAGAAGCAATGATTTCTTTGTTATAAGATGCATCATGCTATGTAAACTTTTGCGTTCAAAGTTGTTGATCGTGTATTAATTGTGGAGCTATTTTATTTATTCATGGGAATTATTTGCAATTACCCTTTGCGGAGTCACCTGTTAGAGTACACGAACTGAAAACTTTTTACCGAGGAAAACACATTGGCGTGGTTTCTAACGTTCTTAAATTCTAATATTGAAAATGTTTGCCTTTCGTGTGATTTCATTGAAAATTTGCATAGTTAGTGATTGAAAAGCGCTTTTTGGTAGACTTCGGGGTGTAACCTCCAGCAATGATACGATTGATACGTATTGAATGTTTTTCTTAATATCTTTTGATAAGATGTCTTAACCTGAAAACCATTCGTACACAATCGCTCCTATTAAACCGCCATTTGTCTAAGTGATGCAAAATATCCGAGTATTTACAAATCAGGTGAAAATAATAATTTATAATCCATAATTTATTTATACGCAGGTATATACGATATACTGGAGTGTCGTAATCTCCATAATTTGCGAACGTCTTGATTGTTTCAATTTAATCCATTATATTCATCAGTTATTATGCATAAATGACGAAGAAAAAAGTAGAGAAAAGCTCTTTCGAAGACAATTTGTGGTCAGTTTAAAATCTTCTTGCTGTCACTGTAAAACATATTATGAAAGAATACGCTGCTCAGAATAAGCTCATTAAATTATTAATAGGCAACGTGAAATTCTTGTTGAAAATGTTTTAAGCTAACATAACTTCGAACTTGGACATTCTAAATGGCATCGGAGGAAGATGACTTCGGCGTTGTGACTGGTAGCATGTCGTTGACCAGGAGATCCGGGTTCGAATTCCGGCTAAGCCAAGAGATTTTTTCCCCTGACAGATTTTCACCCTTGATACGAATAACTTTGCACCCGTGCGCGTGGCTGATACTTGTGTCATTGTTATGATTCGTATCTCGTCGAATGAAAAATACACTCACTTGTGGTTTTTTACTGGGGAATTGGTGTACACGTGGAAAAATGTCCGTTTTTAAATGCACCATCTAGTTGGAATTCACCCTGCCCATGTCAGAAATAGGAAGCATATGGTATGATCAACTGGGGTAGCTTTGGGTCTTTCCAGGTAACTTTGACCCAGAGACGTAAAAAGATTCCTAGTTCTGTATTTTACCATTTGCATTGAGCTATCGACTTAGTTCTTGCATCAGTCGACTGGCAGCATTATATGATTTTTCCTAGCGGAATAGTTGTTTTTTTTTATTCTAATTTTTTCCGAATAAAATAAATTAACGGGGTAAAATCGAGGGACTCTCGGTAACAGTATGCTAATAAACATTTTGTGTAGGGTGTCTCTGCTCCAACTCATATTGAAGAACTAGATTTGTATGCTTTATATATATTTATTTATGCTATGCTATATTTAATATATATATTCTATGCGGCAAAGTTACCCCAATTTAAGATAACTTTGGCTGAAATTTTTGAAGAAAAAAACTATTTTATATATATTTATTTATGCTATGCTATATTTATATATGCTCAGCGGCAAAGTTACCCCAATTTAAGATAACTTTGGCTGAAATTCCTGTCTTTTAAAATAGAGGTTCAGAAAAAGCCTTAAAGTGAAGTTTCACCATCTGTAAATATTTTTGACAACTTAGTATACGTTGTTTATTAATTTTAAAATTAGATAAGTTAGTTTGTTTCCAAGATCTTCAAATCCGATTTAAATTTAGCATTCTAAACTCTGACATAGACTGTCCCGATCTCGTCTCCAATCTAACTTTTAAAGTTCCACTCGATCGCATTCGCTCCTCCATATATTCGCCCAATCCCAGATTGTCAATAACCAAACGTTCCATCCTCTCTCTTCTCTTTTCCCTCCCAAATTCTCTTCCAGATCACATGGACCCGTTCTCTTTTCCAAACCACTCCTTTACAAACCGCGCTCTTTCCTACCTTAATAGAAACTCTTAAGGTCAATAAGTTCACTTTCAATGCATTGTTATTTATTTAAATTAATTATGTTTGATTGTGTTTGTACTTTTTAAGTTTGTTATACTGTGCCACTATAAAATGGCAACTATGCTGTATGTGCCTACTTGATAAATAAATAAAGATATCATGAAAATTTGGGCAAAAGTTATGCCAGTTGACGGTGTGCGAACAATTTCAGTTCACTGGGATGAGGGTTTACATTCTGCGGGAAGTTCCCCAGGGTAAGGGAAGGGGTTTGGAGAAAGGCTGTGTCCCTTATCCCCAAGGTCGGGTCGATTCTCTCTCTCTCTCTCTTTCTCCGCGAGTCCTTGTCTCGATGGAATGAGGGGGCGTTACCACTCACAGCACGTCCGTCACGGACGGCACTCCCTCGCTGTGATCTCTTCATTTTTTGCCGAGCAAACTAATTAGATTTTAAATGTCGTCTGGGAAGAAAGAAAGGAAATGATGCAAATGGCCCGACTGAAATGGGTAGGTTTACAACGCCGCGCCGGTAGTCGGAAGCTCGGAGACGGAAGTCGTCGTGGCAAGAGTTGATCGAATCTGTTTTGAGATGATCGCGGTGGAAGATGTGGAGAGTGTTCCTCTGAGAATATTAATCATGATATCAGATCTGAGTTTTGGCTCTCGACATTTTTTTTACGATGAAAGAAGAGAATTTAGAGAGGTTTTTTCGTCGTTGCACCCCTTCCCTTACCCGCAAAAAGTAAACCCTCATCTCTGTGAACTGAAAAATTTCGCTTGTCAAATCCGTCATGTTTATGATACGGGCCTACTGGACGGTTTATATAAAAATGGACATTTACCCAATTATATACCAATTCCCTTTTTAAACACCCTTAATGAGTGTATTTTTGATTTTACGAGATATAAATTAAGAGAAATTTTCTCTATTGAAATGCTCCATTCTTTTTCTCAATTCGCGAATTATTCGAAGGCTATTTATATGTTTCGAGAGTCTTGACGATAAATTGCTCGTAAAATTATCAATTTGTTTTTTGTTATTTTTGTACATTCTTTGCCCTCTACTTGAGGATTTATCGCATTGCCTTCACTGTTTGCTTTGACAATCCTTCCTTCGTTTTGTAGAATATATAGCTAGAAAAATAAAATTTTAATTTTGTTAAAGAGATAAAATAATCGAAAGGCCTGAAGTGGTAGTTTAACAACGCCAGCTGTCAGGCGGCGACAGACTACTATTTTTTCACCATAAAGGAGAGAAAATAGAAGGTTTTCCTATGTTTTAATCTCAGAAGAAACACGAGCTCCCTTTGGCTTTTGTCCACGATGGAAATGTCAAAAAGGAAGATCATGGGATGGATGTGATTGGCTGACTAGAATGGCACGTGTTTTCATATTATTTATTTCAAATGAAAATTTTATTTTCCTTAAACTGAATACTTACTCACGAAGTTTGAAAAATTTCAGGATTTTAATGTAATCTCTTTGTAAGTATTTTCTTAGTTCATTCCAATTTCCTTAATGGTACAGAAGTTGGGGTACTGTGTGCTTCAGCTTTTGGTATCTGCACAGTTATCGTGAGCACATACTTTCCCTCCAACTCTTCTGTTTCTCAAGCCAAGCCGCAGCAATGGGCTCCAATGTGTAATCAAACATGTATATCTTAATTAAAGGACTCATTTCAATGAAAGTTTTGTCAAATTATAATTTTATTTGAAGAATATTTGATTTCTTCGCTTTCACCAGAACTTCAGCACCTTTTTTTGATTGTGTTCATCTTTAATAAACTTCCTTCAATGTTCCCGAGTTTTCTAGAGAGCTTGTGGGACACATGTTGTCAAAGATAACTCGCTGCGGTGCACCAATTCACTGTCTCAGCCAATGATCTCTTTGCTATAGCGTTTTATAACGCAAACATGTGCGTAACTTCGAAAACTACGTAAAGGAATGATGTGGTGATTGGTACGAAACAGAGAAAAACGGCGAAAATTCTTGTGATTATTGAAATAATATGGAAAAAAAGCTGAGCGCTAAAGACAATGAGGAAGTAGTTAGAGTGGATGATGAAATGGTCCAACGAAAATGCTTGGACGAAAGTGAAAGTCCGGTGGTGCACGCATCTAGCGTTTGGGGGATAGTTTCAGCTCTGACCTGATTAAATACAATTAAGTGTTGCTGTTTTCATTTGCAAATTTACTTCCTCTTCGAGGGCATTTAACCATAGAACTTGAACTTTAAAATTACGTAATTTTTAGGATTTTTTCGTATATCACTCACAGTTTAGTTTCAAAAGTTCCCCGAAGTCTATGTATTCCGACTTAAATTCTCACAGGATTCGAAAAAAATGTGTTTTCACCACGATTACATTCTCATTTTAGAAGGATAAGTGGCTGTTTTCGTACCGTCCATTGCCCGAATCGCGAGTGAAAATTGAGCCATTTACAATTTCGTGCTCTCCTTGTTCTACCAGACAGTTTAAATGCATCGATTGGATGATATGTTTTTATAAATCTATTATATTATTGAACTCTAATATCTATATAATTCTTCACGCAGTCTTACTGTTTGCGTCTTTGTCTCCTTGAGCTGAAAGCGCCAGCCGCAAGGCCAAGAAACCAGTTTCAGCACCAATCAACACGAACGAGGGATTCCCCAGAAAGATACTTTTAAATATTTTCGGCGAGGCTTAAGCCCTCGCATGTATGTGATTACTTGTTAATAGTGCCCCTGGGTAAAAAATGGCGTCTCATTACGTATTGCCTCGTGTAGTGCGGTGACCTGGATGTATTTTTACTCTAGATTTTTACATTTCTTGTTTCTCAATTGATTGTCATCCATCCACTTGGGACTATGTAGTAAATTGTGTATCCCCATTAGTAGTCATTGGATCTAGAGAGAGACGCGAGAGATCTCATTGAATTCTCAGCTCAGTTCTTAGTTCTTATCTTGGGCTGAATCTCTTCGCGTGCGCTGGGAGGAATAGACCCGATGAAATTGATTCACGAGACTTATCGTGGAATTAACAAATCAATTTGATGGGTAGAGTCCATTATTTCAGATGTCTTTTTTATTTTTGAATTTGTTCCGTAATTTTCGCTTTTTTGCAATTTAATGCCCATTTGGCGTTGAATTACGCCGAACAAGTTTTAAGCCATTGAAACAGCATGGCCCTTACAGTATCCGCTTGAGTAGATAATCCACAGTAACCTGAAATGTAGTACAGCGGAATTACGGTTACGGCCTTCAAAGAGGTGAGGGAACCTGCAGTGATCCTGAGTAATATTCTATCCAGTGCTTTAGAAGAGCCAGACTTATTGTATTTGTGCCTAGCTTTGATTATCGGGAATTAGCTATCTGGTTCCCTTGAATATCGGCTCACGATAGTAATTGCTTTAAGTTTAATTCCGCAACTGTAATAAGCGTAGCGCAACCCCCATTTTTTGTGTAACAAAATGAATCTATAAATTTTTCCATTATTTTTTCCGAATACATTTCACATGCCGAAAAAGCTTTATTAGGTGATGTAATGCCGGTAATTTAATTGGTCACTTAACTTGCTTGAAGTCAATTGCTGAAGGTTTTGCTGAAGTAAACTCCCTTTTAATCCTATCTTCCTCTTGTGTGTGCTTGCGAAGTGAGCTATTTTATTTTTTTAGATAAACGCCGTTTGAATTCTGTTAAAAAAGCCCGACACAATTCATACCCTTGGGAACAAAAATCGAGCTTGGTATCTATATAGAGACTACCCCAGTGAAAACACCTACAAAGTGTTCTCGGACCTTCGTCGCCTATCTAAATCCCTAATACGCCGTGACTATAAGGAAAATATCTCTGAACTGTCTTCCTCCATAACCTCAGATCCAAAAAAATTCTGGACCTTTCTCAATAAACGCCGTAATATCCCTCGTATTCCCGATGCTGTGTCACTCAAAAATTCCTGTGCCGTAGGAACAGACAGACCAAACTTCTTCCTCGAATATTTCACCGGAAGTCAAGCACCGACGTCAAATTTCACACTTACAGACGACTTTTCCCTCTCCCCTGTCAACAGCCACTGCCTCTCAGAAATTCGGATAGATCCCAAGGAAGTTGCAAAATATCTATCTAAGATTCCCCTCTGCCGCTCACCTGGCCCTGATGGTCTCAGTCCTGTACTCGTTCGCAACTGTGCTCAGACTCTCTCAGTTCCCATTGCCCTCCTTTTAAATCGCTGCTTCCACTACAGCATATTTCCTTCGCAATGGAAAATAGCAAATGTTATTCCTATCCATAAAACTGGCCCTAAAAATGACGTCTCTAATTATCGGCCCATCTCAATACTTCCCGTTCTTTCCTCGGTCTGTGAAAGGTTCATCCTTAACCGACTTTACTACTTTACTTCTCCCTTTCTCTCCCCTGATCAGCACGGCTTTCTTCCGGGTCGCTCTTGTCTTACAAACCTATCCATATTTCAGCAACATGCCGTACAATCGATGGCCGAAAAGTCCCAACTTGACGCCATCTTTCTTGACTTTTCCAAAGCCTTCGACCCCCTTGACCATAAACTTCTCCTGCATAAACTCGCCTCCCGCTTTAATATCCATGGCAACTTCCTCAGTCTCTTGTCCAGTTTCCTCCGTGACAGATCCCAAAGAGTAATACTCGCTGGTATCTCATCTTCATGGTCTAACGTTACCTCCGGAGTGCCTCAAGGTAGCGTTCTTGGACCTTACTTCTTCAACCTATTTATTGATGACCTTGCCCCCATTGTCCGTTCTTCCCAAGTCAATACATTACTTTATGCTGATGACTGCAAACTATTTAAAAAGATAAACAATCTCGCAGACTGTAATATGCTACAGGATGCCGTAAAAAAGACCACAGAGTGGTGCATTCTCTGGAGGCTGCAATTGGACATTAAAAAGTGCACCACAATGACAATATCTGCGAAGAAAACTCCTATCCTTTTTGATTATGCAATTAACTCCTTGCCTCTTAATCGTGTGTCATCAATGAAATATCTTGGAATTATTGTGGACCAAAAACTTCTGTTCTCTGAACACATTCATGCGATCAAATCTAAAGCCATGTCACTCTTAGGACTACTCTACCGGTTCACGGATATCTCCAGTACTAAGGCACTCCAATCCTACTTCACAACCATAGTTCTTCCGGTGATCAACTATTGCTCCCCGATTTGGTCAATGTCTGCCCCCACTAATCTTGCCACCCTTAACAGTGTTACAACTTTTTTTGCAAAAATTGTAAAATTTAGAAACGCAAATCTCCGCGAGTCACCCAATAGTGCAGTTTTATCCTCTTTATCCGTCCCTAGTTTATCCCTTCTCCGACTTCAATCAGACATCAAATTCATTTATAATACCCTTAACTCCCACTTCGACAGTCCTGACATTGTTTCCTTCCTCAACATTAGAGTACCTTCCCGCCATACCCGATCTACTTCTTTACTCCACATTCCTACACCAAGGCTATCTGTAATTAAGCGCTCACTTTTTCATAGGCTTTCCCTTTTAATAAATACTCTACCCAGTGATATTGATCCGTTTGGTCTGGCACTTAAAAATTTTACTCATCGGGCATTAACATATTTATCGCATAAATGACTAGATAGCCGGATAAATGTTTGTTTTTCTTTTTTATTCTATTTAACTTTGTAATCAAATAATTATTCTATAATTATTTAATATTTGTTGTTATAAGTGCACTTTAAATTGGCAGTATTGCTGTATGTGAATATCTTTATTAAAATAAATAAAAATAAAAAATAAAACTCCAAGCAAACGTACTTGCATTCGTGTGTAAATTACATTAGCCTCATGTAGCAAGATAATCTACTTACAATTATTCTCAGTTTAATTCCAATCTATATTAGGGTACTGCGTATACCTGGTTTCCGAGAATCAGTTCTTATCTTGCACATGTACTCAGTTATGTATAGTTATATGG
This sequence comes from Ischnura elegans, assembly GCF_921293095.1. Taxonomy (NCBI): domain Eukaryota; kingdom Metazoa; phylum Arthropoda; class Insecta; order Odonata; family Coenagrionidae; genus Ischnura; species Ischnura elegans. Next base: position 110,348,214 of record NC_060254.1, on the reverse strand, counting down.
CATTGGATTTTAAGCTATTAAATTATTTTACGCTGGGAAAGATGCTGTCAAACATGCGGAAAACCTGCAAAGTAAAGGAATTGAAGAATTCCAAGTTTTTCTAGGAATTATTGTGGAGTAATGACACGCGATAAAGTTTCATGGAACGACTTGAGATTTTTTGGATTTTTTATTATCCTAATCATATTTGTTCACCATAGACATAGGCTATCTAGGTTAGCAGACAAAATTGTGGTGAGAAGTATGTGGATTATTCAATCCCTAAATTTTAACGTTAGCGTTTTTCTTCTGCTTGAGCCGACCGCAGCATCATTTCAATGCAGCTCCGTTGACTTGACTTCAATCACAGAATTGTATTGGATTGAATCGGGGTGGTTTTCCAATGATTTAAAAAGTGGTCAGATGAAGTGGCTAAATTTTGTATTTACCTATATTTTTATGGCATAACGAAAATCATATCAGCTATTAGTCAAAATGACTTTTACAATCTATTTGTAGTCAACACGTTTCTTACGATTTGACTTTGAAATGGTGAAGACCTTGGAGATGGTATTTTATGACACCTAGAAAATGGCATTACGTGCCGAAGGCTGCGTCAATAGGAATAAAGAATTGTGGAAATAGGCAAGTGCTTTCATTATATTGAGTATCAAAGATTTCCACTACCCTGGAAACTGTATCTTTAACGAAAATGTCAACATGAAAGTATAAGTTGAACGCGAGCGTAATCCGTCACCGAAAAAGGCCAGTCGAGAGTGAGGTATGTTTGCGTTCTGTGTCGACCCTTACCACCCTGCCATTAAACGCGGCTAAGCCCCGCGAATGTGTATATATGCGCTGCGGTTTGCGCTAAATATTATTCCTCTCGAGCGAGGGGCTAAACGGATTATCGTGCGTGCTCGACTTGGGGCATTAGCCCCCTTAATAAGGTTTTGAGCGCGCTCCTTTAGGATTTCCAGGATCGAGGCAGTCGCAGTCGCGCTTCTGCAATCTCCTGCGTAATTGATTTAATATCTATAATCTCCTCGTCTATCTCTGCGAGGACGTCCTAGTCGAGAATGGGATTTGGAATTTTCCTATCGAGATCTTGATTTTGATTGCTCTCCGCTTCGAGCAATCAGCAATCCATTGCCCATCGGATGAATGAGTAAGAGCATTTAACGAGCTATTCCCCGCGTGGATGATAAATGCCTAAGCTATGCAGTAATGGCCTGAGGGTATCTCCCGCCTTCGTCAGCTCTAAAATGGAATAATAATTTGACAAATGTCACTTTGGAAAATTGCCTCCTAGCGTTGCTTAACTTGCAGATCATTTTTATTATAAAGCACTGCAGGAACAAGTGACTTTGTACGCAGTCACGTGCACGGGTGCAAAGTTAAATACACCAAAGGATGAAGTTCACCTTGAAAACATGTTTGACTTAGCCGGGATTCGAACCCGGATGTCCCGATTGCCGGTCTGGTGTGTTAGCCAATTACACCATCAAGCCATTTTCTCAGAGCGAACTTCGGGATGGGTTTTACCGAACAAGATGCTGATGTCACGAGTCCACACTGTGACACATGTGGCGAGAGTCGTGCTTACTAAGCCACTGTCATGTCGGGGTGAAAAACCCTTATTTTGTCGCTGGTCTGCGACGACGAATTTCAAAGCACTGCGGCAACAAGTGACTTTGTGATAAAATGGCTTGTTGGTGTAACTGTCTTACAACCTGACCGGCAATCGGGAGATCCGGGTTCGAATCCCGGCTAAGTCAAATATTTTTTCATGGCGAACTTCATCCAATGTTGTATTTATTTTTATTATGCTCGAAAGGCCTACAATGTATCTACTATATAGTAAACGGAATTTTATTTTCTATTTGTCCCATTCTCCACTCTGGTGCCTTCGTGATCCCAACACATCTGATTTCGTTTCGTATGAAGACATTTAGTATTTGGAATCGAGAGTAAAATAATACATGTCCTTGCTCAGTGGCGCAGCCCCCGAGGGGGGGGAGGTGATCCGGGTTACAACCCCCTTGAGCCTTTAAAAGAGGCGCCAGAAACAAGTAAAATGGACTCAGTAAATAACTTTTGATAAATAATCGTAAAAATTACTGTTTTTGAGTCCTAAAAATCACGTTTTCAACATCAAAAATCCCAAAATTTTCCGGGGGAGGACCCCCCTTTGCCCTGTGGTGTTATTCATACACCCCGGAAGGGCCCCGAAATCTCCGTTTAATCCCTCATTTTAAAATCCTGGCTAGGGCACTGTCCTTGCATTCATTGTCCATTGCTCAAAATGGATTAGAAATGTATTGGTGATGCATGCGAGTTCAGGAGGAGGCTAGAAAAAGCATTATTTATTGTCGAAGTGGTAATCCCATTTTCAAAAATAACAATTTTGAAGAATTATACTGTGGGACTTACGATGTAGTTGCAAAATGATCCCATGTCTATGTGTTTTCTAGGCGCTTTCAGCTAATTAGTGCCATAAATGAAGTATTTTTTATTTCGTGGTAATTATCAGCAATTAAATATACTTAGTATATTATCCTGGTTCACTCAAAAGAGGAAAGTTTGTTATCCCATGTTTATGTATTCGTCTTATTAACGCGTATCTTTTCGTTGAATATTATTTTATTTTTTGACTAATTTTTTTTCTATTTTTAAAGGTATGATGGCTTTTTTGCTGTTCTCGGTAAAAAATGATAAATAGCGAATTTACATTTTTTGGGGTCGTAAATTGTCGGTGGAGTCTCGTTAAAAAGCACTCAGTGTTATGAAAATATTTGTTTTTTTTGTCTTCTCTGAAATTTACCTTATCTTCTTTGTAAATATCTGTGGACGTCTAGTTTTTTTTCTTTTTTTTCTCTTCATGCCCCTCGAGACAAGAGCTTAGTCTCTCCTCGATTTTTCTGTACTCCTTTTACAGTCATCTTACCTCAATACATCTTGAAAATCTTGAAATAATTATTTCTCCTCATATTGCCGTGCAGATGTTTTGTCTAGTTGGGACTTTTTCCTCGTTTTAAATTGAGGACATTTAGCACTTCATTAATTTAAAAGGTGGTTGAAAAATTTGTATTTATGGTTTTAGTCATTAAATCCCTTAGGAAATCATCTCTAAGTTGTATGAATTTTTTTATGTACCGTCTAAAAGTTACTGGTTCGTATATAAGGCTAAATTTCTCAGGTTATTCATGGAAGTTGTCTGTGTAATATCTACGTATTTCATAATCTTTCATCGTGAGCATAATTTGTCATTAAATTTCAATTTAAATTGAGTCATCATCATCATCACTAGTCAACAATCCTAGGATTGGTTTGACGCAGCTCTCCACTCAGTTCTCCTATCAGCTAATCTTTTCACTCCTACGTATTTCTTCTCTTTCACATCTTTCTTTACTTGTTCCATATATTTTGTTCGAGGTCTTCCTTTTCCATTCTTGCCTTCCACCTGTCCTTCGACGATTGTCTTCATCAGGCCATCATGTCTCGAGATGTGGCCTATAAGGTTGTTCCGTCTTCTTGTTAAGGTTTTCATGAGGCTTCTATTCTCTCCTACCCTTCTTAGGACTTCCTCGTTACTAACTCGGTCGATCCATTTGATTTTCATCATTCTTCTGTAGCACCACATTTCAAAGGCCTCTATCCTTGCTTTCTCCGCTGCGGTCATTGTCCATGCCTAACTTCCGTATAAGAGCATACTCCAGATGTAGGTTCTTATAAATTGTTTCTTTACTTCTATATTTAAGTTTCCCGCTGTAAGCAGGTCTCTCTTTTGGTGGAATGATCTCTTCGCCTGGGCTATTCTGCTGATAATTTCTTTCTTGCTTCTCCCGTCAATAGTTATCTTGCTTCCCAAATAACAGAATTCATCCACCTCTATCAGTTTTTGCCTCCCTATTTTAATGTTGGTCTTGACTTCTTCTCTTCTGCTGCATACTAAGATCTTGGTTTTCTTCGTGCTTATTTTCAGTTGATATCTACTCATTACCCTACCCATATTAACCAGAATATTTTTCAAATCCTTCTCTGTTTCTGCTATAACGGCTATGTCATCGGCAAATCTTAGCATGCTATTTTTTTCTCCATGGATATTCACTCCCAATTCCTTTTCTTTGATTTCATTAATGGCTTTTTCAATGTAAACGTTGAAAATTACGGGTGACAATGTACAGCCTTGTCGCACTCCTTTCTTAATTCTTGCTTCTTCACAGCTGGGCCCTGATTTTATCACGGCCACTTGGTTTTTGTATAAACTGTGGATGATTCTTCTGTCATTATAAAGAACCCCAATTTCCTTTAGGATTCCAAGCATTGTGCTCCAATGCACGTTGTCAAATGCTTTCTCTAAGTCTTAAATTTAGTAAATATATTTATTAATATTTATTCACCATCTTGTAATCAATGCATATATCTACCCAACCGCTTGAGAAAATTGTTACATTGACGAAGGCCCGTATCGTATTTAATAAATTATTCGAATTGACACGCAGCTATTTTTTTGCCATGAATATATTCAGAATTTGCCCTGAGTGAATTCGGAGGTGATCACTTGCATTTCAGTCACGTAATGTGTAGTGTAATTGATTTCCGTTTAAGCTCACTCCGAAATATCAACTAGCAGATAGCACCATTGAAGACAAGGCCTGCAATATAAGACGCTGAAGGAAAATCTGGGTGTGCCTTTTCCCATTCCGTTTTCCTCGTGAAGAGGAGGTGATTGGTGCGAACAGAAATGAAGGTCCAAGAAGTTGATTTCATTTTCTTAAAAAATTCTAAGCATTATCTTCTGACTGACGGCGACAAAAATGTCTTTCCGTCTGCTAATTACATTTGAAAATCCGAATTCATGGGCAGACTTTTATGGGAGTACCTGTCTAACTATAGAAAAATGTTGATTACAGCTTGAATACCCATTCCAATTTTTAAAAATGCCTGATATACTATTTGTTACTCCTTTACAATCATGATAAAAATAAATTTGCAGTCCTCAAGAGTGCGTTTTGCGTCATAGGCCAATGATTGGTGTAGAATATGTAAAATCACGTTACTGTCACGTTAAATGAATATGGCCGCCACAGAAATGAAATTGAAAATAAAATAATCGAGTTATTCACTTTCTGCGTTTCCTAATTTTGCTATTTAACCTCGTTGAATGTCGTTTTTTATTGAAAAACTTTGTTTCAACAAGAAATCCGATAAGTACTCGTTTCGGACCATGCTGTCGCGAACCTAACTCTTTAACCGACAAATGGAACGAGACTCCTTAGGCGGGCTCGCAAGGATAGTACGCTCCTTGGGCAGGGTCTGTAAGCGCGAGATTTTTACCTCTGCACCCAGAAGGGGGAGGACAGGAAGGAGAAAGGAAGGAGGCGCCGCCGCGATAGGAGCCCGACGACGCCTCCAGAGAGGGGATAGGGAAGGAAGGGAAGGGACGAGGAATCCCGCACCGTCACAAAGGCAGGCGGGTCCTACCACCTGCGAAACCAGGCAACAGCCATTGCTATTCTAACGATTTTGGAGGATTATCCTATGAGGAAGAATAATCCAACGATCAAATCGTTAGATCTTTAACCGGCACTCAGATACTCATTTCTTACATTACTTTTTGTCCTTAGGTTTTCTTTTTAGTTATCGCATTCGTGAAAATGAGCCACGCCGCAGTGGCTGAGGAGAGGTCCGCATTTTGTGTGGGGCGTCACTGCAAGATTCGTACGTGAAGATTAGATTATGAGTGGGGGGGGGAGCAAATAGCCGCATTACGGGGCGTGCCTCCCAAGGTCAATCCCCTTTGGCGCTGATCCATACAAAAATGTCGCCCTCTCCTCGCCAGACTGTTGGAATTTCTCAGGAGGTTAAGGAGTGGCGGCTAGTGCGCTAAGAAGAAGAACACAAACCCCTTTTCTTCCCTAATTCGCTTGCATCTTTCCGTATTATTTTTTCGCTTCATACAAACCTTCGAAAGTGTTTAACTTCTGTTGTTACTTCTTCTCTTTTTTATTTTTATGTTATTTTCGCCATAATGTATCCGCCCGTGCCTATGTTTTCCCCATTTAAATTCTTGTTACTTGTTTGTAATGAGTTCCATTGTACTATATAACCCCAGTAAGTTCGTGATGGACAAGTCCATAAACAATAAACGTAATATTATATTTTTTCTTGTCCTGACTTCTATGATCAAAAGTTCCTGGAGTTTCGGCCAAATGATGCGAAAATGTTTTGCCGACGTTTCGGTTTATTTGTAAACCACCCTCAGGGCTTATTTTTGCACAGGGGTTTAAAAAAAAATTACTGTTTGTTTTTGTTGAAAAACCAACCCTGTGCAAAAATAAGCCCTGAGGGTGGTTTACAAATAAACTGAAACGTCGGCAAAACATTTTCGCATCATTTGGCCTAAACTACAGGAACTTAAGATCATTATTATTATGTTGACCGTCGTGCCTGCTGGAGTAGATGAAGGGAGCTTCATTGAGAAACTAAGTTTCACGCGCCATTGGTTCTGACCGACATTTTCGTTGGATTCCACATTCATTTTCATGGAAAACAATTTCCCTGCAACGGGAATCGAACTATCGGCGATCGACTTTCTGGGCCACTGTGAAAACCACTACGCTATCTTCGTTAATGAATTCTAATTTGGCAATTTTACCGAGGTTCATGGTGCTGGGTTAAATATGCAATACCCTGGGCCTGTTGTCGAACTCCTATTTGAAGTGTGATTTAAATGGAAACAAAATTGGCTTCCCCTGAATTTTGGCGAAAAACAAAGGAATTAATAACCCAATTATACCAAATTGGACATAGCTGTGTCATAGATATAATAGTGCTCAGTAAGTGGTGACATTCATTTTTTCTCGTAAATAACCTGTTTTGTTTTCTAAATATTGATGGATGGAACCTTAATGTTAAGGTACGTCAACAGAAGAGATCGCACTTTCTCGAATGTTGATCAAAAAGAATGCTATATTTTCCTGCTGTATTTTGAGATTTAATTTGAGAGTCCGCTTTTTTGACGGGATATTATTGTGATTTTTCAATTTGTACTGAGGCTAGTACAACTAGTTTTCGTATTAGCAAAAAATGATTACACGGCGCGTGATAAACTTGATTGATGGAAGAAATGCAGATAACTGGCATTATTAGTTCCGAGGATGTTGGCAAATCAGTGCTTCTATTGAAGTCAAAATACGTTTGTTGGATGAAAAGGCTTTACTATCTGCTAATACTTCCTTTCCCTTGAGTCAAGATCCTTGCAAAAATGCCGCCTGTGTTGGAATTCCTCTGGGGAGAGCACTCTAATAAAAAGAATAATCCATGTCGCTCGCCTTTGTCGTGTACATATTTCCATATTATTGACCGCTGGGCTCTGCTGCCGTTGCTTTGCGGGGCCATAAAGCCCTTACGAGCAGAGAAAACTTGTTACCGAGCGTATAAATTAAAGCCATCTAACAAATTCGTATATGAAGCCTCATTTAAGATAATATTTCGTAATTGATATGCCCTAATTGTATGCTAATATTCACTGCATGAAGCTTAGGAATTTGATTGCGTGAGACCCGCGCCCCAAACTATGTACGCCGACGTAGTCCTCATGTTAGTTTGTCACTTGCCTTCTGTGTGGAGGTAGCAGTCTTAGCCTTGTCTCAATCAAATCGGTTTCAGCTGTCGCATCACATGTAATTGGTTTCCGAATTACTACAACAGCTCTTAGCTCGTCTGCTCGCGAAATTAATTTTGGTGGCGACTCATTGGAACAAATTTCCCTTTCAGATGTTAAGCCTTGATTTTTGTTTGAATTTTCTCTGCCCTAGCTACATGGATGTATATTTTCCATAATTTGAATATTTCTCAAAACCTATATTTCCAGTTTAATGTCATTCGCTACGAGTATTTCTCTTCCCGGTGGATCAATGCTGTGAGCTGTTGTTTATTTTTTAGCCCGAATCTGAATTATCATTTTTATGTGTATTCGAATGTGATTGGAAAACAAAAATTTTCATATTTATTTGAGTCCCCGTAATAATGAAATACGAGAATAGATACGTTAAAATAATTCGAGGAGATAATTTAGAAAATGAAAACACCTGCTTCGCAGAGCAATCCGTGAAACTCGTAAAATTAAAACTACGGAAAATATGTGGTTGTAGAAAAGTCATTTTTCACATTAGCTTACTTGTGGCTTCCGTTATTAGATTCATTTCTATCATTTATACTAAAATCTGTTTGCTAATTTTAGTGAAAGTTTCAAGTAGTTGTCAAAGCGATCTAATAAAATCACGGCAAAATTTAACTTTTAGGTGAGCTAATGAACGAAAAATTTCCCTTTGTAACGCCTTTCGCGCTGTGGTCCCTCGCGAATCCTTGCTTGGGTCGACTTAAGCCCAAATATGAAGGTCGAATAAGGTTTTCCCAACTAGTCTGTTGCTGATATTTGGGAATCAGAATTCCACGGCGTAGTCAGCGTGATCTTCACGTAAAAATCACTGTGTAAGTGAAAATTGCCTAGTAAAGCAGACGCAGAATTTCAGGGTCCACTTAAAAATGATGGAACAGCATACTGACTTCATCGATGACTTAAAAACAATTAATCTAATTAATAAAGCGTAATTTTTTATGCTTTGAAATCTAATTTCTGCTGAATAATTATTATCATGTTATTATTAATAATGTAGAGTGATTGATTTTCCTCAGGAAAAGTTTCAAATAATTACTGAAAAGCTATCCCATCGTATGTAAATGTACCGTGGTTTTAGAGTATAGTAAATTATAAACGAGCATAGAATAAATAATACAATGAAGAATTGCCTTTTAATATTTAGCATCAAATTAAAATGTATAACTCTGATAAAATAATGTCTGCTTACGTCTAAAGTGGGGGTCGGCCTCATAGTTTTTCGCTCCGCATTGTAGAGGTCATTCGAGGAATCCTCCAAGTCTTCAGAGTATTCTCTGATATATGGCTTCTTGTTAAATAAAAATTTTTGAGACGTCGCCATTATTAATTTTCCGGGGAAATGCGCTAAGGTTAAGCATTTGAAGACTGTATTTCATCAAATGGTTTTAGCCATCAGATGGAACCCCCTTATTTTTAACTATTAGTTGATGATTTACAATGAGATCGCTTCTTACGAGTGTAGCCGATACTAGGCGAGCATTTAGAATATTAGGAATAGTTTTGGAGGCATAAATTTATCAAATCGTTTGACGGAATGCGGCTTTATGTGTCGTGAGTTGCTTAAGAAAAGGTTGGATAGCAAGCATTGCCACATAGGACTTTGAGAATGGTGGATTGGATACTGTAACAGCGAGAGAAATTAAATAGTCTTTCAAAGAAAATTAGTGCATGATAAAGATTTTTTTATGAATCCTGTTCTTCTTCTTTCCATCGGGTTGACGACGACGATATTTCTTTCTGTTATTTTCTCCGTTGTTAGTAAAATGTGGAGTACTAAGATTTTGAGCTGAATCGCACATTGTGGAAAGAGCGCATTGTGAGAAATTGTATGGGAAGCAAGTTTTTTTCTGGCAAATCAGTTTTCAAATATGAAAAAAGTGATGGCGTTCGTTCTGCCAATCCTCCCGATGCACTGCGCTGGAGCAGGTTTCGGGAACGAACTCTGCGCCTTTATGGCGCCGCATTCGGCGTTCCAAGCACGATTCTTCACAATGGATGTTGCAGCCTATTACAATTCTTGAACTTTCGGGAGGTCGTAGGATGAAAATACGTACGGAGTGGGAACACCACGCGGAGGAAAGTGCACTGTGCTTGGCACACTTCCAATTTGAGAGGAAAATCGATAGATGGAGGGGGCTAGTTATGGAAGTGCTTCTGCATATTTTCTTTTTGCCTACGACTCGACTCCGCTGCCTTCTAGTGACGAGGGACGAGGCTGGTATCCTTTCAGAAAAAACTCATTGCTGTGATTCCATTGCGTTTTTTAACTTCATCTCGCACTGTGACAATGGAGACGTAAAAGTGTGGGGAAATATACATTCCTTCTGTTACCTATACACTTGAAATTGGAATATCCATTAAGGCGTGGTTTTTACAAATGGTCTAGATTTTTTATTTTTTTGTTGTTTCAGTTGATGCGGATTTGAATGGAATTGAATGAGGATTGGAGGAGAATTATTTCAATTGAAGATTTCGACGCTCTTAATATAGACTTCCTTAGAGTGTTGCTTGGAGACCAGAGAAAGAAATTGTCCCCTCTCCCTACTCTGAAAGTGTGGTGTGTCACGTCTGAGGCTTAATTTAGGATGAGCTCTACCCTCTTCTACCCAAAGCACCAATCCAAGCGATATTTTTCAAAGACTTATATGAAATTTTGCTCAAAGATCGACTTTTTAGTACGCCATGCGTTGTTTTCAAAACGACTTTACTTCCTTCATATTGTCATTTACACATAAAAGGAAACACCCTTGGACATGTGCAACCCGCATTTCTCGCACGTCACCCGTCGCGTATACATAGCAGGGAGTAGTCCTTAACGGGCAACGTTTATCGGGTGAGCCTCGTAATATTTGGGTATTTATGATTTTCGGGTATTTAGCAAAGCAAACGCGTTCGCTATTCGCCCTGAGTTATTAATATTCGGTTATTTCGTATCTCTACCCATCCACTTGAATGGAATTGAATCGATAAAGATGGAATTTAACACACATCCGTCAAATTGATGGGTAACATCTACTTATTTCATCGAATTGCCTAGAATTTTTTTCTTTCATCTTCATTCTTTCTGAATTTAATGTATTTTTCACGGTACATATACTGTTGAAATATTATTTAAATTTTTTCGTGTAGAAATGGATTTAAACCACACATATCATGTTTTTTACTCCATATTTACATGAATGTGACAATAGGGAGTTGGTGTCCCAGTGGGTTAGAGCGTTTGGCTGATGATTTCACAGTCCTGGGTTCAAATTTTGAGTAAATTCTTCGGATTTCCCTCCAACCAAAATTCCTCAGAGTGAGTAATGGATAAAGGATAAAGCAATTTTGTGCGCATTGCTTCCACCTTGAGCTCTGCCATCAGCCTTCACGTTGTATCATTGAGTGACATGAGGTGTGGCATCAGCTACGATGTATATTTTTGGACCCTTTGGAACCAATGTTTCTTATATTATTCTTTCATGCTATCAAATAATCTCGATTATCAATCATCAATTGAATGCCAATATCCCACAGTGAAATGAATATTGAAATTGTTAACATGGGTCTTGAAAGTTCATCTAAGCTTTTAACAATGTGGAGGTGTACACATCTCTATAGTGTTTTGAGAATAGAAGCCTTATATTTTGTTGAAGTGACACTTCCTTGCACTTGCTAAAATCCTCCATCATTGGTCAAATTGCATTGCATTAAACATTGCATCATCAAATTACTCTGCATTAAACTGCCTGTACTTTTTATCCAGATGCGATACCTAACTATGTTAATAATTATTAATTTTCTCAAAATTCTTTTCCAGGATTACCATGCTCTTTTCCTTTATAAGCCAGATGAGCGGTGTGTAGTCTACGACCTTGATTCGGAACTCCCTTTCCCAACATATTTCCATAAATATGTCACAGAGACGTTTAGAACTGACCAAATCCTCAAGCCAATGTATTTCAGGTAAATTTGACCATTGCCTACTAACAAATTATGTACTTTGTATCACATTAATTTATTATGAAAGACTTAAAAACTATATAACCTAAGTATATATTTCTCATAATATCCAGTATGGACAGTTTTAGAAGTACATTTTAAAAATTCCTCATTTTAAATTTCATTTAACAATAAAAATCATTTAGTGGTTTATGGGAGATGAATTTCTTAAGAAGGTGCAACTTGAGTTCAGCATTCTTTCGGGCTGCATCCGCGACGCGGATGAATGCTGAACTCAAGTAATCACCGTGGAAACCTGCGTACGAACGAAGGTGCACCTTACTCTGTAACACAGAAAACTGAAATTCATTAGTTTTTTGCCGTGTTTGTGGTAACTTGGATGCAGAATACTGTTATCATCTCCATTGCTCTTACACAAATATAATTCAACTTATATTGGGACTTTTTGTTCATATTTCTAGATTAAGTCAATTATGCTATGGTAATTGCCTGACCATCATCTTTTTTTCTTATTTCAGGTATTTTAGAATTATTCCGGCATCACTCTTTTTACAAAAGTTTGCTTCAGACCGCCGGCATATGAGGCGAGAGGATGGGACCTGGTCGAAGCCCCCACCCAGCTACCCTGCGATCTCGCAACCAGGTACGCATCACATTATGCGCTTTCTTGCCCTCCTTATTCTTAATATCAACTATGATGGAATTTCAGGATTCTCTGTGATGTTTCTCACTTGCTGCCCTTGTTTCTTATGGCTTGACATTTGTCTGTGTGTGATAACCATTCAATGAGAATTTAACATAAAGTAATAATTTAAAATTTCAATTGATTTGGGTGCTGTAAGGAAAAAATATCTTTTTAAAGTTTGTGCTGCTACTATCGGTCCGCAAGAAAATCAGTCTGATGGCATGTTATCCTTAGGCCTTATTCAAAACTGGGGAAATTAAAATACTCTGCATCACCTTTCTTTATTTATTTTGCAATTTGTAGTTTGTACTAGTATGTACTTTGTGCTGGTCACTAGAATGGCGGCAAATAATATTATGCCTATTTAATGCCATTTTTAAACATTTTATGTAACTCTCTCTCTCTCTCTCTCTCTCTCTCTCTCTCTCTATGGAAATTCTATGGATATGTTCCCTTCCTATTTTCCTCAGATGTAGCACCTTCACTTGTACTTGGGATAGGTTCATTGTTACTAAGGCATTAAGACAGGCTTCCAAGTCACTGAATTTAAATTGAATGTTGAAAAATGGAAGACAATGGGTTTAATTTTAATTCCCCTAACAGTGGATTTAGCCTAAAATTAGCATCCCACTGGCCAAGCCTTCTTAGGGGACTTATACCCACACAAAAGTTCCCTTCACCATTCTCACCCTGTGTGAAGGCTTCTTAGGAAATGTCTTCCAAACATAAGAGCAAATGTACATTAAATGCTGGAGAAGGAGAAGCAGAGCCCATGATGTGCTGTTTTGTTTCATTTGCATTCCCCACCCACATCACATTACACCCCATTGACATTTCATCTGATTGTTCTGAGTACCTATTTCATCTGGCGGGCTACAATAATGTTAACATTATTTATTAGTCTGTGGGGAAAATTGATCATGATTATTATTCAAGTATTCTGCCCATTAAGGCAGGTTTCCATGGAGTACATTAGAAGCATTCTGACAGCCTCTCCTTTCTTCGTGTACTTCCCTTTTCGATTCGCTGTAGGGCGTACACCCTTTCCTTTATCCAAAAATCGTATTCTCTTCCTCGTTTACCTAATATTCTTCCCTCTAACACTGTTTCCAACATCCCCTTCCCACATAGTGCTTTCTCCATCCATACCGACTGTCTCCTTCATATCTGGGTCATTCTCCATCAATCGTACAAAATTATGACCATAGACTGCCATAAAAAAACCAAAACTGGTAAATGAAAAATAAAGTGGCATAGTATTTTAGTATTTTTAGTTAAAAATTAGCAAAGAAAGAAAATTATATTCCCCAAATTTAATGTCCACAGACAATGATTCGTCATGCCCGTAGACTTAGATTTTCGAAGAGGTGTTTCTTGTATTAACAACCTTACTAAATAATTTATCATAAAATCTGTGATGAAAAAAGTTAAAACAATATAAACATTCCAAAATAGTGTTTTTGGGTTGCTTTTATATCATAATATTTATTGTAAAGTGTAGAAAACATTTGTCCTACCCAAAAAAGCAATGTCAGGGGACACACAAGAAAAAGGGGGAATTATTCATAGGACATGGTGGCAGCCCTGAACAACCAGTGTGTAGAGAAAGATATTGTCAACTATATTGGATAGATTGGTCAAGATATTGTTTGAGTTTATACTTGCTTTAGTGATTGTTGTAATGCTGGAAGAAAAATTTTGGTTCAGTTTTTTTGAAAGAGCTAAGATCATCAGTCATGTCAGTAAACAGTCATAATCAGTCATTTTGCAGCTATAAAATGCAAGTTCCATGTAGTAAGGACGGTGCCCTAACTTAAAGTCCCAACCATAACCTAATTTAGAGGAAATTGTCATGTCCGTTGGGGTCATTTATATTTCCGCACTTTAAAGTGCCGCACTGTAGATCAGACTCATCACTAACCTTTTTGTTAAACTCTTACATAATGGTCCCCTCAAAAGCTCCATCCTGTTCATGAATGCCTCCTTTGCTAACGCCATTCTCTTCCTGTTGTATTGTTCACAATATGTCTTTAATATTGGGCCTGACTGAATTAAAGTTTTTGCTCTCCTTGGGCGTGCTTTTAATGAATTTCTTTTAATAATTTCAGGATGTGTGAACAATTTGGATGAATTCATTGACATGGATCCAAAGAAGAGCCTGGGAGAAGTGATGAACCTTACGGAACTGGTGAAACAATTCTACCAGCAAGGATGAGTGCCATACTCATCAAGACTGACATCAATCATCCACAAAAGAAATCTTTACAACATTTTGTGGAGATTTAATATTATTATAAATCTGATTTTTCTCAGCTGTTTAAAATTCTGCATTGCCCTCTCAACTTCCTCTCAATTACGTTGGAGTGCCTTGTTTTTTGTTTCATTGGCATAACGTTTTAATATTTATTTGCTCAGGTCTACTGCGTCTCTCTCACATATAATGGTATCTTTCTCTGACATCACCTGAAAAAAACCAATTGATGAGGAGATAGTTCTTTAGTTTGAGGCTAATTGTTATTTTTTATTGTCCATTGTCCATTTGTTGTTGCGGATGATTTCAGAAGTGTTCCTTTTAACTCAATGACTATAGGTTGTTGTTTTATCTTTGACGAGCACATTGTTGACTTCAAGATTCATATCAATGACTGAGCATTCTAACGGTTAAAATGTAATCAACCAGGAAGAAAATTATTTTTCTGCCAGTGTCAGTATGTTGTTTTGTTGAATTTTTTGAGGTGAAGCACAATTCTCAAATAAAGGAAAATTTGGGTCTGTGATAATTGAAAAATGCGTTAATTAGATTTTATGCCCCACTAATCACTTTCTCCTCCTTGATAATACAAGTCAATAATGATATACATAAATATTTACAAGTTATAATATTTGAAGTCTCTTTGCTAAGTAATATTATTCCTGTTATTTAAGATAATTACATAGTTTATTGGAGAAACTAATTAAGATTGATGTAATTAATTGCTCTGAGATATTTAGCGGCATGTGGAAGAAATGTGGATGCATTCTTTCTTGGCTTGACATTGAATGAAATTATTTTATATGTGCTGGGAACCAGCAATTACCTACTATTAATGTGAAACATTCTCTTTTATGCATTATGTCAAATAGATGGAAGGAATTGGGATCTTGAATGGATATGAAAACAATTTGCATTTCAATGGCATGATATAATTTGGTTGACATTGGTATGAGCTGATCATTTCTTTGTATTCTAAAACTTCTCTAAGATTTAATATGACCACATTAGACTGAAAAATTAAGGGAGCAAATACCATGCATTAATTTACAAGAGACGTATGGGTTGATGAAGACTTCAAACTCCTGTTCAATGCTGTTGTTGTTGTCAGTTCCATTTTTCACTATTAAATCTACGAAAAGGTGATGCGATCACTGATTGCAATTCTCTCTCTTCTGGACTGAAGTCTTGTTAGTTCTTGCAAGTGAAATATTCCTGCTTATTGTGTTACCTTCCTTGCATTAATTCTATTTACTTATTGTGTTAACTGAACGCTTTGTGCCTACAATAAGCATTGCTGCATCTATTCAGGCCAGCTTTTCTTGCTTACTGAAGTCTCTACTATCTTTTTTAAACATGATCATCTTTAATCGGTGGAATGTTTTTTTTCAAATTACATTTAGGTTGAAATAAATAACCTAATGATTTAATTGTGTTGCTGAAAATTTTATTTCAGATTTTTGAACTTCAAGTAACTTAACCAAAATAGTTGTTGTTAAAAGGCCAATTTGAAGCTTCGTTAATTTTATTTTATTTTTTCAAGCAAAGATCACTTGTTACTATTGATTAAATATCAGTGCTTATTCATTTTCGAATGACTTGCTTCTGAATTTGAATTTGAGATGAGATTAAAAGGTGAAAAAAAAGATCAGTTTAGGCAATTTCCTCCTTGTGATGAAAGTAATCAGGAATACTCGTTAGCTCTTTTCTTCAATGCTTTTGATGATCTCTAAACTAGTTCTTCATATTTCTCTAAAAAAATAGAAATTGCATGGCTACCAAAAATGCATATTATGCTTAATCTTATGGTATCTATATGTTCTTGCATTTTAACTACTAATTTGCACACTTCCTGTGGTTACACTTGTGCTGCCATGATTATTGCACTTTCTATGCTATTAAATAAATGATTCTATAATCATCACCATGTTGATGTGATGCCCATGTTCAAAATTTATCAAAGTGTTAGTATAATATTGGACCTAATATCAGACATTTCCTAGGGTGAAAAGTAAAGATAAAATGTATCTAATGGCTTAAAATTTTGCACTTTTTGACAGACCTATATACCTCTTCAATGCCACCTTTTCTTTACTCTTTTTTCTCTATCATTGATATGCTAACCTTCTTGTCACAGGATGTACCTATAAAGACTTAGCTTATTTTTAATTCATAGTACATCAATTTAAGGCTTAACTGTTGATGCTATCCAGATAGAGCCAACGTATGTGGCTACGCTTTATGAATATGGGATGTTTGCATAGTATGTCATTATGTGGAAGGATTTACGATTTTAAGTAATTATTGAAATTTGCATTAAATTTATTTATCCATGCATTATTTTAGAAAACCATGAGACTTTCTAGTGTTGAATGAAGTCCAATTTAATCTAGTAATGCATCTGGAATAATCCTTGCTTCACCAGGAGTCAGTTTCTTTGCAATTATTGAATTTTCTAAACATTCAAGGAGATAAAATTACTGGTTGAATGGTGTGTGGTACAAAGCTGAATATTGTCAGAAACACTATTTCTTTTAATTGCTTGATATCTTATCAATGATGATGAGTACAGAGAAATGGAATTTTAATTGGTCTTAGTTAAGTTTTCTAAGATTTGTCTTCCCAAAAATTTTTTGTTACATTTCTTTGCTTTTTCTTTTTTAAAAGAAATTAGTTTTCTATGTGAGGCATTTTGAGGACTGAAGCTTACATGATTTTGAAGGCTTTTGCATTTTTATTTTCTAGTATTATCTGAGCTAAAATTTCTTCCTCCTTCATACACGTACATTGAACTTGTTATAAAGTAATCCTAACACAATGTGACGAGTAGTTCCAGTTTTAAAAGTGCTGGTTTATTTTGTATTTAAAGTTTTTGGAAAGATTTTGAAACTTTCACTGAATTATGGTGTTTTTCAAAATTATTTTTTTGAGACATGGTGGTATTGTAGGCAGATTTAATTCAAATAATAGGTAATCCTATGTAACTAATAGAGAATTTGCATTGAAATGGGTATTGTAATTGATTTTTATCTGCAGGTCAATATCAAAGATATCTGCTTGCGACGTATGTGAGCATTCAATGTTTTTTATGTGGAATACACTGTGTCGATTATTCAAAAAATCTTTTGTGTATTCCATTGGAATGATTTTTGCACAAAATATCACTTGTGTGTTGAAATCACTTGACATACAGAGTAAAATAACGATGTCTCCACACACAGAAGACATTTTTTCATTGTGTTAGAGGTGCTTTATAATAATATATCTTCTATTGTTATATGAAATGTTGTTTGAACTTTGTGATGAATATCTGCCTTCTATGGCCTATATTTCCATATCTTATCCCCTATACATAAATATTTACTGTTATTCTTCCCAAGAATGAAGCTTGCAATTGAGGTTGAAATGGGCTGGTTAATTAATGCCTATAACTCATATCCCATACATACCTTATGCATATGTTTTTTCTATCCCTAGACGAGTACTTTTTATATCCAAAATATTTATGCTGTTTACTACACTTTTTAAATAAATAACATTAAAATGATAATCCTCAATAAATAAGAAATGTTTTAATGTAAATTATGAAATGGCCAGTTATTGCACTTTAATTTATGGTTAATGCACTCTGTCCAAGTTAACCTGATGACACGTATGATTTTTGTGAAATGAGTACGAATTCACTAAATCAAAATGTTTGAGAAATCTATGTATCTTTGCTGTATAATACATTTTATTGCATTGTTTTGCATGGTTGGTACAATCTTCATAACATACCCTCTTCATTTGATGAATACTAAGTGAAGGTTTCTGTACTTGCAAGATGAAGGTTAATATTTGAAATTTTTGCCTTGTGAAAAGAGCACTTAGCAAGGATTCTTTGGCGACACTAATAAAATAATCCCTTTCATAGTAGTCAAACTCATTTTTTAATCCACAGAGGCAAAAACAAAATTATCTAATAATTTTTTATTCCAAATGTTGCTGGTATTATGGTAGTATGTAGTCTACAATCATAAAAGTGGAAAACATTAAAATATTTCGAGTGTGGAAATGATGCTGTTCACTTGCGTGATATTGTTACCATCATGCTGTGAGCAATTGCGCCAATTCTCAATTAAAGTGTGCAAAATTTTTCTTCACGAAGTTCTTTGCGGAAGTCTCAGTTAGCTGTGGCTAATTTTCCTCCTTAAGTGCCATCATAAAGGAAGGAGTCCACTTGATCACAGAAAGCACTGAAAATTTTTTTTTCTATTTTTTCTGTGCTAGCCACTGATTTGAATTTATAAAGCAAATGGAGTTAAATATTTACTTGTAAGTAAATTGGTCCCCTATTGTGAGGCAATTATTTCACCCCAAAGCGTGAATCCAAGGCTGGAGCCAATGGGAAAGAGAATGAAACACTGCCAGATGGTTTTGGATTGTGTAAAATCAAGTGGCTCTCCTACATAAGAACAAAGCGAACTGAAGTGAACAAAGTTTTTCTAGAACAGATGTGAATATAAACATGAAAAGAGGAGAACGTCTTTATTCCATTTGATTGCATAAAATGTTGCCTGTACACACATTTATGAAGTAAAGATTTGATTGTCGAGATACGACTTGATTATAACAGAATTTTAAAAAAAATTGTGGCTTGCAAACAATCCACTGAGAGATAAATCACTGTGGACTGCATATTATGATAATACTTTCCTTCGAGGATACTGAACACACTTTGTGTTTATTAATCTCTAACCCTGAGTTTGAGCCTTCAGTTGTTTCGTTAGTAAGGCGTTAAGTTGAGGAAAATATAATCTCTTTTGATGTAGGTACTCTTGGTTATAATTTTTATTGCTCAGAATTAATGATCTTTATGCATTATGTCCTTGATAATGTTAGAAATATGTATTTTAAGAATCCTAACTTGTTCAATTTCTGTAATGAAATGGAGATTGGAGTTAATGAGGCTATTTTCAAATTTTAAAAAACTATTACAAAGCCTTTATTTTTACAGATTAACTCTAATAAGTTGACTACGTCTTAAATAATTCTTGTGCCTACTTGTTACAGCTTAGACTGCTCCGTCAGTTTCTCCCATAATATTGACTGGTCAAATGTCTCCAAATAATTGCAAAATACAAATTTGTATTGTATGAAAATACTGTCTTGAAAAAAATGTTAGGGTCCTGAAATTGTTCACCAAGGGTCAGTTCGGCCATACATAAATGTGCTCGTGTTATTTCTCATAGGCTGGCCAGAAAGGATTTCTTCTTGAGAAATCAGGTGAAGAGCAATTGTTGCACTAATCTAGTCTCTGCTCCGGTCTATCGGCTATTTTTAAACTTCTATTTTCATCACGGCTAAAATCTATTGTGCATTGGTCTTTTTAAGGATCAAATTAAGAATGGAAAGAATGACTGACCTCTATTTGTAAACGTTTTAATATGCTGGTAGCCCTCCTCCAAGTCAAAATAGATTCTCTACAAATTTGTAAGGCATTTTCATGAGATTTGGATCAACTCTCGTTAGATATGCTTGTGATTGTGTACTTTACTACATTGGAGTATTGGTAAAATCTCAATTTGCAAGGAAAAGTTCTTGGTACAACATCTACTAAGTGAGGACATTGTAAAGCAAGATAACTAAGATATTGTAATAATAAAATATTTGCATTTGATAGCCGAACAAAAATTTAATTCAAAAGTGCTTTTTGATATTTTTAACTTATCTCTCATTACAGATATTAGAGTATGGAATTTTGAATTGATGTGTTTTAAAAGTTGACCTTTAAGTCCTCATCTTATGTTCTTTAATTAAATTATTTTTAAATGGTCAAGTTTCCAGAATTATATTTAATATTCAGCATTCCTAATGACGAAAATTGAGGTGTCCAGGATTGGTCTTCAAACTTCCCCAAGTGTAGGTATTGCGTTTTTCTTCTCCCAAAACAGTGTCATACTTGCAGCCTGTGACCTTCTGAGGTTCTCAATCATCATCATTGTACAAGTACAAATATTACCTCATATTCTCCAAGTGCTCCATGAAATTAAAATAAATCTTTGGTGATGTTGTTATGATAACCTGTCATCAGCTATGGTTGATTGCACAATTATGTATCAAAAACCCTCTTCAGGATGATGTAATGAACAATGACTTCATTTTCTGTAGAATTTAAAAGGGAAAAACCTGGAAAACTTTTTGGATGTAATACTTGTATCATCTGTTCTGAAAGGTATTGGAAAGATCCTTAAGCTTGGTAAATTTTTTTGTCACGAAATGTTAAGTGTATATTCATGCTCTTTAGCATTTAAAAAATGTATAAATCCTAACCAAAAGAGGGGCTTATAATAATATATACTTATATTTCAAGAATTGTAAGCCAAATGTGAATCTTGGTACCTCCTAAAATTTTATCTGTGTAATCTTTAGTGTTGATACTTAGCGCATTGTGAAAGGAATGCTGCAATTAGTTTAATGGTGAATATGCATGATTCGTATTGGGGCTGATGGTTTGGCTGAAGGTTCCAAAATTAACCCTCAATATTAGGCGATTTATGTAAGGTCCTTATGCCATAAAATAATATATTTGATGTATAGGCATGTAATTTGCCTCTTTTGGTGGTGCTAAACTGGTTTGCATGAAGAGTTTGAAGTTTTACGAGGCTATTATGTCAATACCTTCTGCAAAAATGTTTTCTTCATTTCCCGTTTTTCTATAAAGTTTGATATGAGGTTTTTACCAATTTGCCTTTTTCCATTGTTCTACTTGCACTTTTATTGTTAACTTGTTATATTATGCTTCATATAAATAAATAGCATTTATAAAGACTATATCTTTTGATTCATTAAAAATTTAAGGTAAACGATCCTTATTAAACAATAGGTTCTTCGGGGAGGGAGTGTCGGTCTTAGGGTCAAGCAATGTGTGCTAGCTGATGTATAAGAGTGTAAGGAAATGGAGGAGTAAGACTTGAAGAGCCAAAGGTTAATAAAAAAAAGGGTGGAATTAGGTAGTTTTGTAACTTTGTATTTCATTCACTAAAGACTGAATCTGTACGAAATAAGCAGTACATATTTGAAAATGGAAGACTGAAAGTTTTGAGTAGGACTTCTCAAGTACATTTAGTTGCTTAAATGATGGCTGGAAAAAATGAGTGGTTTTGTAGGGGGTGTCACTATTCCTTCTCATAAGTGTACAAAACAGGGAAAACATATGTAAATGTTTCCTGCATTCTTGAGCCAGTAAAATCCAAGGCGGCAACGGTAGTGCAGCATGTAATTTTATGTCAACTTTACTTTGCCTTGCCTCCCAGGATAATGTTGACTAACTTTTTCTGCTTTGTTGATGGGATGTGCTATTGTATGCAGCAACTACGTACACCCTAACGTGTAAGGGAGAAAGTCTGTATAGAAGCACTCGTCTGGTGTTCATTAAAAATTTTGGATTCTCATTGTCAAGTACTCGGTATCATTCAGAAACAGTGGAATATGGATGTATGAAATTGAGTCTATAATTTCTAATGGCCTCGTATTTTCAGATGAAGAGAGCACAACAAGGTAGAGAAAAAGCTTAAGTAAATTAAAGTGGTAATGCTTATGGGTAATCTGAGAGATTAAGATTTGAGTGATAGAATTATTTTGCACAAAAGCAATCATAAATTCAATGTTTCTGAGAAAATAATGAAGCACAAAATTTTACCTAAATTTTTATACAGTGTGTTGCGTTCTATTGTTTGGAGTTTAGGAGCCTGACTTGTGGTAGACTACTAAATGATGGAATGGTGTATGTGCAAACGCTCTTCTGCCAATGTATGCTTTCATTCTAATCAATGTGAGTCCTTAAAGAGTCAAGAGACTGTAGTCCTTTCAACACTTCCAAATCTCAGCTGATGACACATAGAGAGTAAAATGGGGCAAGGAAATAATAAAAGCTGATACAAAATGTATGATTCTTAATTGCGGATTGGGAGCTGATTAAATGGCATTTGAAATATCCATGTATTTGTATGGATAGTATTGTATACATATGTGCAAGAAGCATATAGATTATTTTTAAGCGATAAAATGACTAGGATACTCACTAAGATGCTTTTAGCTTTGCCTCTTGATATTAATTACATGCAGCGTTAAAAATGAATTGAAAACTTATTCATAATTTTTTTTGACGTTGAAGTATTTTTTAATAATGAGAAAAGCATCACTGGCAGTGGCGCCGACTCCATGGGGCCTGAGGGTTGCCAAGCCCCCTCAAAAATTCGTTATGGGTGTAAGAAGAAAAAGTGTCAGGCTTGCAGAGTTTCCCCAGAGTGTCCAGATATCGAGATTCGAGTTATCAGGGTTCTGATGTTGATCATTTGACTCTTCTATAATGCTTAAAAAACTTAAAACTCACTACTTATAAAATTTCCCAGGGCAAGATCTCCGGTTTGGATCCCCCCAATATTTTTAGTGTATTATAAGTCGGCATCCCTGATCACTGGCAAAGAAAAAATATAAGAAAAATCCTCTCTTCAAATCCACCATTAAAGAGAAAATTAAATATTTCATTTTTTAATAATGCACATTATCCTTGCAACAGGTACTTCTTATCACTCCCTTATTTCTTTCTTTTTCTTTTTTTTAAGCAAAATACAGCTCATAGTATTTTTAGCTGTTATTCTTGCAGTATGCCTGAAGATCTATTATTGAAAGTTACTTTGCTTTTTCACTTCAGAATCTCTGCACTATGACTTAGGAGTTGAGAATTTGTGAAGATCTTCTGTTTGTTCACCACAACTTTTGCTGTGAAACTGGCCGTAGCATAGCCATTAGTTGAGAAAAGTGCAACTAATGGCTTTGCTAAAATGATTGTTGATGATAAACATGATTGTTTGATGACAGAACTAATAGGTGTTGAAATAAGGCAAAAAATTAATTATGTGAACTTGCTTCTCCATTTATTAAAATAAGTTGGGTGGCCATAATTGTTATGGCCTACGTCTTAGTACCAGGGAGGGTGGAATGGGGGTCTGTGATGAAGTAGGTACAAAAAATCTATGGCCTTATTCCATGGAAGTGGGTTTATAACATCAAAACTAAGATAAATATTATTATTATTATTCAGTGGGATACCAGGAGGTGAGTGGCTATATGTTATGGTTGGGGACAGAGAAAGGGGACAAGACTGTGCGCTGCTACCATCGCGGCCTAGATGTTCGGTTCTAAGCTGGCAGTGTTCTTTGATAAAGCTGCTATTTGATTTTTATTTGTTGAAGTTGCTAAGATACTTTTTTATTCCAAACTCTTATTCTGTGTTTTGCTACGCTCTCTGTTATAAACTGCTATTATAAAAACATAATGCCCGTAATTTCTGCACGAAATTGGGACATTTAGATCATTTTCAGAAGCCGATGGGAAAAGTGGTCTTAACTGGGACTGTCCAATGCCCATTGACTGACTGCCCACTTTAGAAATGAAATTTTTTTAATGATTTCAGAACAAGAGAAACTATCACTAGTCTTTAACCTCTGAGTATGAGGATATCAAGCATGGCATACTAATCTAAATACATAACCTGAAACTCAATTTGAAGACTTTCTTCTCAATTTTTTCTTGAGGGGTTGGAAGGGATCACAGCCTCTCTTTCCTCAGTCCATAATTATGACTAACACACTGAGCAGCTTCAATTTAGCTGGGCTGCATTAGTAGTGAAAACTTAGCTTCGCTCTCTTTTAACCCGGCAGTGGTCGCGTGGGGTGTCCTAGACACCCCAGCCTTATATAAGCGCTATTTTTTCTTGCATTTGTGACTGCAATGACCTGTAACCTCCTCTAGCTGATTTTATAAGCTTTCTGAGGATACATGTAAAAGATTATTATAAAATCAATGTAAGTTTTTAAGAAAAATTACTTTTGTCAAAGCTCTGCAGAGTGGGGTGCGCCAGACACCCCACGCGACCGTTCTCGTTACGGTTTGCCTCCTAGTATTTAAAGTCGCCTTGAATATTTATCATCCATTTTCATCGCATTTGATAGCTACTTTTCTGAAACTGGCCATGAAAGTTGTCTTTTTTTACGTTTACATCAATAAATATTTATTTATTGGCATATTTTTTGCCTAAATGTATGTAAACAAATAGAAAGTTAGTAATTTCTTATAATGTTACAGTGATTTTTCTCGAAGTGAGCCACGAAAAATCGATCATGTAGTACGTACAGCACGTTAATTCAGTACACTATAGATTCCTGCAGTCTTTCTAAAAAAAGGAAAAAGCTAATATACTTTGACTTTTGATTGAAAATTTGGATGAGGAATTATTTGTTTCTGACGTCAACTTTTGTAGAAAATGCGATTTTTTAGAAGTGATTTTTTGAAGACTTCGTTCAATAATTATAGGGCAGTAGTTATTTAAAAAAATCATTATTTACATGTTTCTGTGAATTTACCATTGAAGGTTGGCCTTGTAATACTTACATTCATCGTTTTCAATTCATACTAGATGTCAGCTACCTCTAGAGTAAAAGAAAGAGTCTTTGTCTTTTGAATGAATCTTTGAGGGAAGAAGATTGATTCTGATGAAAAAGAAGATGGGTGTCATGTAGCTGCACATGATACTTACACTGAACAACAGTGCAGAGATGATGAACTTTTGTAAAAGGGAAGGGAGCTTATGTACGTTGGAACGTATGGAGTTGCAACGTGTAATACGCAGGGATCAAGACCAAACATAAGAACATAAAATTGTAGCAGTGTTACTGAGAAGCAAAAATAAATTCAAATTAAATTATTTATTATTATATAATTATTATAATTATATACTATTAGCAAAATATATTCAAATTCAAAACACTAATGGTTTGTTTTCGTATAATGTTCATTGAAAAAATGGTAGAGAAAATTGTAAATTGCACTAATATTCAGGTAGAAAAAGTCACTGAAAATTATTCTCGTAAGAGAGATAGTGAAACAGACAGGAAAGACTTAGTGTTCCTGAATAGAATTTTACTTTTAGCCAGGGCAAATAAAACTGAGTAACAGAATTTTTTATTGTTTTGGAACCAAAATGGATTAGGAGTGGAAATATGTTATTCCCCCATGAGCCATAACATATTTCTCTTTTCCCCTTTATCTTTTCGTTTCGATAACGTGACTGCTAGAGTAGAGAAAATGAAAAGTGGAAAATTAGCACAAAGTAGAGATGTATTTGAGATGTTTGCTCGCAGTACACGGCAACATTATAGAATTGGGCCATGAGAAAAAGCTGATGAGCAAGTGATTCCTTTTCAAATAAGATGTTCATATGGGCAATATTTACCTTCGAACCCCGCAAAATATAGCATCAAAATTTTTGCATCGGCAAATTCGTTTGTATTTGAAGATGTACCTACTCAGGATGGCAACCAGAGGGTCCATTTTTTTGTAGATAACAGTCAAAAAGAGGAGTTAAAGCGAATTTTTTCTTTTGTAAACAGAAACGGAAGGAACGTAATTTGAACAACTGGTTCAATAATATTCCGCAAGCAGATGAAATTCTAAGCAATAATTTGACGGTTGCGGGAACAGTGCGCAAAAAATAAAAGAGATTTATCACTGAAAGTCGTATAAGTAAAAGAAAGAAGAAAATAGCAGCTTATTTTGGTTTAGGAAGAAAAAAGCTCTAGTTTCCTGCGTTGTAAAATGGTCAAAGAATGTAATTCTTTCGCCAACAATTCATACAGCTATTTCTGTCAATGAATCCAAGACGAACAGATAATAAAAGAAAACCGGAAATATTGACCTTTTCTAACTGCACTGAAGGAGGTCTAGCCAGATTAGACAAAATAGGCAGCACCTATTATACAAACAGAAACATCAGTAGATGATCCATGGCCATTTTCTTTCATTTGACAAACACTGCTGACATCAGTGCGTTTGTTATACCTCGGTATTCCAATTCACAATCAAAATTGGAAAGTTTTCTTCGTGAGATAACTCGATCGTTAACTTTTCCATACAGTATAGATCCATATTGAACACGATCTCTAGAGCCTTGAAAAATAGAGGAATATGCGTAAAATGAGCCGGAGAAAAGG
The DNA here is from genome assembly GCF_921293095.1 of Ischnura elegans. NCBI lineage: Eukaryota > Metazoa > Arthropoda > Insecta > Odonata > Coenagrionidae > Ischnura > Ischnura elegans. The sequence goes on along the minus strand of NC_060254.1, from coordinate 110,321,638 downwards.
ATGAGGAGAAAACTAGAAAAAAATTTGGAAGATGTGTTTTTTTCCAACAGATATAAAAACAAAAATATACTGTGAACTGTGTTAGAAACTTATGCGTGGTACACATTTGCTGAAAATTTTGAGAAGTGATTAGAAGTAAGTAAATAGTTTACATGATTTACTTTCTACATTCTTTAGATTCAATAAAACTTTTCAATAGCGCGAAATTGAACTTCTGTTGAAGACTACATATTTCTTAGTTTACCTTTCCAATGCTATATATAATTTGTAACAGGATTATTTCAATAGTTATAAGTGACCGTAATATCATCGTAAATTTTTCCTCAAGAATACATTCTGGGAAATCGATTCAATATCGATAAGTAAATTATTTTAGTACATTTATTAGTATTTACGTAAGGCAAATAGAGGTCGACGCTGAAAATATGATGAGATACAGTGATTGATGTTTATAAAATTATATTCCATGTATTTATATCTCAACATTTCAATTGTGTTCTTTGGCTGAAACAAAAAAAAAAGTTGGCAATTTTTCCGGAGGAACTGGGACTGCCTACTGGAAAATAGGGTATTCAAAAATATTTTCTAAAAAATAATAAAAGTTGAATTTATGGTTTGAAATATGTAGTATATCCATTCCTAAATAAACAAAGGATACGTCGAGATGTGAAATTTTTAAATAATATATACTATTTGAAAGAAATTGAAGAAAATATTTTGGGGTGTCAGAGACACCCCACGCGACCGTTTATGTTTGGATAATGCGCGACTACTGCCGGGTTAAGGACAACCCAGTGATGAAATAAAGTTCACTTACTATTGAAAAATTTATAGGCCAGGCTCTGGTAATGACCACAACGTTGAAACATGGATTTTCGATTCGGAGATTACGAGGAACGGTAAAAAGTAATATCTGTTGCTATAGTCTTACTTTCATGACATTTGAACTCATGTAACAATGGGTGCTACAAATTGCTTTCTATGCGATGGTCTTTGAAGAGTTATCACAAAAGGGCCATATCTCATAACTTTTTTTGTATTGTCAACCAATTATTGTGTATTATCAACCTAAAGTTGGCAACTCACAATAATTTTAATACTATGTCCTCATTAAGTATCTATGTATATATTTTTGCCAAAAAATTTGAGTAAAACATGAAAGTTGTCAGTAATTAGTTTATTTTTCAGTAAAAATGTACATTTTTTTTAAATGAAAATTTTTATTATAATGATATATGAGATAATTGTGATTGGTATTTAAACTTTAATAAGTGATAAAGACTCGAGTCCTGGGTTGGAGTGATTTTAAATGGGGAAGGAGGCTAAAATTTAGATGCATTGTGACTGTATTTCTTTCAGTTTTTCCTCAAATCTGAAAATGCACTGTAGGAATTTGTTGCTTCCATGGAAATGAGAACGAAAGTACTATGGGATATATGGGACTGATATGGGAAGTGAAAAATTTAGAGTTGCAAACAGGCCATTTCCAATTGCATATTGGGCATAAATATTACCTAGTTTTTCTGGAGTAAAAATCAGTGCCAGTGCTTGAGGAATTTTATTGGTTATTGGGTGCTTAAAATATTCCATACACTGAATGAGGAGGTATGTGAAATGATGAGTGTATACATGGTTTGTGATGAAGTTGTTGCAGTGTGAAGGGAGTAGCACTTGCATGGAGGAACGGACAGTAGTGGGTGGAATGGGGATGATATTCAACTCCGAAACTTGCTCAATTGCCTATTGACAGTGGTAGAGTCACTGAAAAGCAAAGTAGTCTTTAGGAAGTGTGTTGGAGTTTTGATTTTGTGAAACTGGGGCATGCTGTGGAACTGATCCAATCAGGCATTCCTGATGCCCGAGTGCTTCACCATGAAAACACACCAGTTCTCATAGCACCGTTGATAGGTGCAGACCTGATAAATATGCTCACAGCAATACTGCCCCATCCCAATAACAGCCAGGATTTGTCACTGCCTCTTAGTTCCTCAGAATAAAAAAGGGTGCTTAATGGACAGCATTTTGCATCAATCAAGGCAAAGATATAAGATTTTTCAAGAAGGTACAATATTAATTAACCCATAGGCTGCACGATTGTAGGTGCCAGCAGCCAGTGTAGAAAGACCCCTTCTGCAAGAAACACGCCCTTCCACAAGAGCTGGTCTGGTAGAGTTGAGCTCCTTAGTGATCCTTATGGGGAGAGAAAGTGCCCAAGTGCAAGATATACAGGTAGCAATAAAATTTTTGGATAAATGCCGCAGTCAACGTGCAAAACATATGAAAATGTTCCAGGACTCTCTATGGGTTAAAATATCACAAGGTTAAATAAAAAAGTTGGTATTAAAAAGTTTGGTTACTTTTGGAGCTAACCCTCATAACGACAATCACATGCTATTTTTGACAGTTGTTTGATAGTTCATAAGTCTTGTATCTATCTTATTTAATTTTGCCGCCCCAACTTATATTGCCCTCTGTAAGTCATTTGTGGGGTCTGCAAAGCTTACAAGAGACTAGAAGGCTCTTGGCATTAACGAATCAATGCAAGTAGGATGAGAGCCCACTGAGGCAGAGGGGCAAATGTGAATGTGGCATCTTGTCATTCATCAATCTCCCAGCAGTCAGTCACACTCCGAGCCGTCAGATTTTTCAATGTAGAAATTTAGGTAGAAACATTAATGGATACAGGAAAAACTCAAGGGGGTGCAAAAGATATCTTGAGCTACCTTTACTTTTGCAGTAGTGACAAATAATGAAGCCACATGCAAAGTTGAGATAAAAGACTTTACAGTTTTGGTTCGGCAATGTTAGGCAATGCAAACCGCCCGGCAAGGGGGGGGGGGGGCACACGCCCCCTGTACTCCCGATATGTATCCGCCACTGGAAAGCAAGTAAATTTTTACAGCTCTTTTCAGAAACATAAAACAGATAATTAATTAGTCATGGGTATATTCATGCAATAAATATTTTCCTGACTCCATTTTGGGTATTCTCCGTCTCTCAGATTGCCTTTCAGCTTCTTCACTGAGAAAAATGATGTGTAATTATGCAGAAGTTTTGATAGCATTATGCTACTGGATAAAATGCCCAGTTTATTCATTTACCCACTAGTTCCATTTAAGGATTTGAAGATCCGTATCTGTTCCTGATGTGACGTGACCAGTTTCAGACCAGATTTTTGCATGGAAATTTGCATACTTTAGATCGGGCATTGTTTTCCTAGATGCATGTTTTGCCTGTGCTTATTCATTGGCTTTCTGGTATTATAATTGGAAGTAAAGACTAAAGATCTGAAGATGTTCATAAGAATATTTTCAAATACACTCATTCAACTCTTATGCGAAGAAAAAAAATCGATAAATTTGGGGAGTTTCGAATTACTAACTACAGATTACCACAGAATTAGTACTTAAATACTCGCAATATGCCTCGTTGAAAGATAAATATTTCTATTGTATTCCACGAAACAAAAAAGAGGACGTTTCCCAATTCGTGACGAATACGCCCTACTTTAGATGTACGCTAAAAAGGACAAAACTATGTAAATGCGATATCTGCCTTATTATAAGCTTAATTTCATAGCCATGTCCCGGGGAGGCCCGAGGTTATCACGATTCATTTCCGTGTAGTCAAAGGAGCTAAGGTACAGGGGCGCAGTTAGGAATTAAGGCTGGGGGGGGGGGGGGTTTAGGTGCACTAATACCGGTGTGTGTGGGGGGTGGTATACCCACCAGGATAAGCGATAGGTGCGAGATTATTAAATTGCGGAATTTTAAGTTAAATTGTTCAAAATGGTGAGTTTTACGGCTTTCTAAGGGATATTTTATGAATCCTTACACTATTCTATTAGTAATATCAATCCAATTAAGTAAAATGGCTTAAACTTAAAAATTTCTCTGAGCTCTGCGGGGGGTTTTAACCCCCAAACCTCCCCTCGCTGCGCCACTGCTAAGGTATACCTGAATATATTCAGATAATTTCGAACGAATGAGTTAATATCGTCACTGTGGATTTCCAATGATAAATAAAGAGTAAATCGTCACTCATGTTACTTATCTAATCTTATATAGATACGACTATTGCGTTGAATGCTAGTGATTCAAATTCGCCACGCATTTCCGCGCTCTTCTCGTCATCATTTAATTGAAGATTTCGCCGGAGAGGGCGATGAAACAGCTTCCGGTCGCATCGGCGGGATGCGCGCCAAGATTGATGTCTCAACGCGCCGAATCCTCTCGGAATGGTGAAATTGTTTCCCGCGTCTCTGCAGTCGCGCGCGTCTCTCAGAGGGAAGCTGGTCACTTCGAATTCGCAGAATAGAGGACAGCGTCAATGGACATAACAGCCGCTCCTGGGTGATTACCTACTCTACAGGGGGTGAGTTCAATAGTTGCAATAAGATTTATTATTTGTTGATGCTCGATTGCTATAACCTCTTCGCATTCGGCTGTAATCCCTTCCAAATCATTGAATAATAATTCTCAACCTCACGATAACTCCAATTGCACCGAAAAAGTTTTTTTCGTATTTGTATTAAAATTTATTCTCCTATAAATTAGTTTAAAATTGATTCAGTTTGGATGCTTAGACACTTCAAGTAAAGAAGTCGGAAGAAGTTCATCGGTGTAGGGGCTAATAACCCTTCGATGGATGTTAATTGTATAATTTATCTCCTGTTTATCAATGATCGCTTTTCAGTTTATAGAGGCTGCCAAGGATAAAAGTGTGTCATTACTAATAGTCCTCTATTACCAACCTCGGTCATACAGATGACACCAATTATGGCCATATGTCAATTCACGTACAAATTGGCGATTTCAAGATTACTTTGCTGAACGCGAAGAAGCACCTAGGGTCTTCATCGTAATATTTTTATTTTGTCGATGGAAGTACAGTCCATATTATGCAGCAATTGAAAACGACAACAATTTCTCATGGTAACGAGATCATTCCCCAGTTAGGTTACTGTGGTTATCTCAATTGTGCCTACAGTCGGATATTGAATAATAATCCTCAATCTCACGATAATTCCAATTGCACCGAAAACGTTTTTTCAAACAAACTTTTTTGGTAACAAATTATTTTTTGGCCTTCTTCAGTATCTCAGTCGGAAGTGCCTGAAATAAATTTTAAAATTTTACTTTTACTCAAAAATACTAATATTTACATTGAAAATAGGATGTACCTACCTTGCGATAGAGGATCGAAATTATTTTAAAATTAGTTTTCAGGTATAACTTATTTTACTGCGATCAATATATTCCATCCTCTTCACGTCCAAATCTTTGATACTATCTTGGCTATCTTGTCTTTATAACGTGAACTTTTCGTTGGGCAGTTTTCTTTAAGACCTACCCCAGCAAAAAAAGCAGACTAGCTCAATCTTTTATAACTTTGTTTTTTTTTCTATGCTCTCTGTGCACCTTCGATGTAGTTCAATAACAGCAACACATACTTACCACTACCTAGTTGTTCATACGTTATGACATGAACGACCTACGTGGACTCTGACCTGGAGATTATTTTAGTACATTTAATCATTTTTTCAAACGCTCGACGGTATTGGCTTCTTTCAGGAATAATTCCCTCAAAAAACTTAACTACCCACAATATCGACCTCAAAAGAAAAATTTCCTCGCGAAGAAATTTATTTACTATACCAGGAATTCGAACCCGGATCTTGCAAACGGTGTCAAGGATGCTAATACGGTTACAAAATCAAGTCTTTTTGTCTCTGACTACACGGTCATGCAATGCTGAATGCGTCAAATCGGTAATCATAAAAATCATAGCATTATTGTGGGAGAAATTATAATTTAACTGATCAACGAAAAGGAATTAGGATTATGTCAGACGCGGATGACGCGGATCAGTGTTCTCACTTAGATTTAAGATTATCTAGATGATTCTGTTTTTCAGGGAAATTGTTCTTGTTACATGCCCCACTTCCTGATAGCAGAAGCCGGTTTATTTGAGGATTAATTTTGTTTTCTCTATCTTTTCACGGGCTTTTGATAGCATGACAATATCGCGTGCTCTATCTGACAGAGAGATATTTCTATTGACTCCATTTCGCTGTGATTTCCCGATATCCTTACGTATCTTTATCTCTCCCTTTCCGCGCGGGGACCTGTTGAATGGCGATGGGAAATTTCTTGACGTGATTTTTCTTCGGAATCGGACGGTGGGAGTAACCGCCGTTCATTATGCACGCCTCCTCAGCCAACCACACGACCTTGACATGTCGTTTGCCCTTAGCCTCGTTAGGAGACCGACAGACTTTGAGAGAAATATTTATTACTTCGATCTCTCCCGAATTTTCCGATCCGATTGGAGGAGAACCCGTGTTTTTTGTGTTTCTTGTTGTGCGATGGCGGTTCGACCGTTTTCAGGGGCAGGAAAAGTCGATACCTCCACTGCATTACCGCTCAACAATCACCCATCGAATCAAATCCGCTCATCTAGATATCACTAATAGTACTAGAGGAGCGGATTTGATACGGTGGGCGATTGCTGAGCGTTTGTGCAGTGGAGATATCGAAGTAATTTTAATGAAAGATATTTTATGACGTAGGCGCGGTTAAGTACCCAGTGGGTTTGGGTTTTTATTCTTGGTTTAAACCTTCCGATACATCCACGCCGCCACCGAAGCCCAGGATTTGCGTGGGCCCTCCTCCAGAAAAATTTTCATACTAATGGTTCAAAATGGCGAGTTTTACAGCTTTTTGAGGGATATTTGATTAATCCTAACGCTATTCTATAAGTAATACTAATCCATTAAGGAAAATGGATTAACTTAAAAATTTCTCTGAGCTCTGGGGGGGGGGGGGGAGGGTATATCCCCCAAAACCCTCCCCCTCGCTGCGCCAATGATAGGTGATAAATAATACAGCAAGCTTTTTTTTAACCTAGCAATCAATAAATTATTTGTTTTTCTATATACGAAAATATGGATGCTTTTGTTATATCTGAGATCAATAGACTTCGACACCCTTCACATCATCGCATTTACTTCAGGAGGTAGATTTTGCGCCGTTACCAATCAATTGGGAGTGATCCTCAGATCCTCAGAGTGATCCTCAGGTAAGGCCCTGCTCAACGCGTTACGATGAGCATCGGGATCGGGATCATTTCTTAAAAGTACTTTCACCTAATGTATCCTTTTTAAAAGTACTTTCATTCAGTTGGGATGGGATTTTTATTCGCGGATTTCTGAATTAATGCAGTTTCTAATTACACAAATCAATTTTTTTACGCTTCGTATATTTCTGAGAATGATGTTTATAGCGGTTTATATGCATTACTACATTTTCCTCTGAACACAACAGTTGCATATTTTCTTGACAGTGATTAGCAATAGATAGTGACTGTGAGTGAGTTTGAAATTTGTTTGGAGGGTGAGTTTGAAATTTCACGTTTCATGTGTCATGAAATCGTTTGCATTGCATTGCATTGCATTGTATCGTTGGTCGTTTATGAGTTTTGCTATTCCTCATTCAATTGTGTTTTTTTACGCGTACAATGTGTTAGGGCAAAAAAAAACGCACGCTATAAGGACAACTTCTGGCGGTTTCTGTCCGTTTGATGACTCAATGCTTGTAATATTTCTTATGTTAACGAGAAGAGTTTGGTCAACAAAATCCGGACTATCAAAATGAGTTATTCACTGAAATGAACAGGTTCGAAATTTAACAGTTCTCTTAAACACTGCCAAAACGAAATTTTCACTGTTTTTAGTCTGTATTGCACTCATAATTTTCGGGGTAAAGAAAAAATGATTTTGTCAACCTCGTCGATTTTATTAGGTGAAATATTTTATCCCACGACATTTTCATGAAATGTTATCGTAATCGCTTCTCTAAATTGCACTCAAATAAACCTAAAAATGTAAATAACTTTTTTGTTCTGTTTTATGCTTCACTGCGTAAAAATTTATGTGGATTCACATTAAGGCAGAGGAAATATTTTTAACGTGTTTGTAAAAAGTATATAATTATGTATACTAGTAGAAAATTGGAAGAGGTAAGAAAATTAATAATAAGTCACAGAGAACGCTGACCAAGAGGAAGTCCTCAATATCAATTTGAAAAAAATACGTTTTACTTCTTGGACAGAACAAGGAGGCAGTTTATTTTCCGTGCGTACCAGTAAAGTATAGGATTAACATAAACCTCCATCGTTAAACGGGAGAGAAAAATAATATGAAAAAATATATCATAACACATAACATACGATCCCTAACTGTCCGTCATGAACAGCCATTTAGAAATGTTGTTTTTGCTGAACCGGATGGAAAAGAGTGGTTCATCAAAATGAACTGTTTTACCCACCTCTACTAAAAAGGTAGTTGAACCTCGGATATTATAGTATGTTAAGTGCGGGCAGGCGGCTATTTCTTGAAAATCGCCCCCTTTATCACAATGGAGTACATCAATCTGGACGAATCTATAAGGGAAGAAGTGAACACCTCCTTCATCTACGGAAATGATTTTTTCTGGAAAGTTAGTTTATGAATCAATTTATATTCCGCGATTTTCGCTCGTTCCCCAAAAATGTGTTACTTTGGTCACCCTTGGAATGTTATCGATAAGCGCGCGTTTTTTGCGAGCTTAACGATGGGATTTTTAACCCTTCCGTGTGTCCCTTGTGTTCGAGGCCAAAGTCGTCATTTTTTCCCTGTTTTCCCGAAATATAGGGTGGTTGTGACGTCCCTCGGAATGAGGGACAACTCAATCATTTATACCTTCCGCCCTGAGCAATTCGAATTCGTCTCCGATGATTAACTATGCATTGAACACAATTCAGGGAGAGAAAAAGAAATGGGGGATTTTGGAGTCGCATCAGAGCGATGTGATTCCTTGACAACCAGAAAATATTCTTTTAAACAAAGCAAATTAAAAAAACTTGGTTTTTATTCAATTCCCTCTCGATGAATTCTCATCTTCCCCGAGATGTTCTCTTATGTAGTCAGGCCACATTGGAGTGAGTGATTCAAGAGCAATGCATTGGATGATTTTTAGACTTATAGACCTTCCGTTAATATTATGCAATGTTGAGCCATTTTTAAAGAGATTTAAGAAAATGTGTTGAATAAATTTTTAGTGAAAGGCCTCGCAGCAAAGACGAACTTCCCACCCAATTTTCGAGTGAAATAATTTTCTCGACATGTTTTGTCTCGAAATAATTTTCTTGACATAATTTTCTCAAGAAAGAGATGCGATTTATATTCCTTTTTGATCATCATCGATCATTTCCTGAAGGAGTCAGCCTGGTGACTAAACACGATTATATTTTAAAGGAGGGCTGAAAATCCGACAAGTAAAAACATTTAATCCTCGCCTCAACTTCCTTCGTCTCGAAATCAATCGGACTATCTGTGAAGAGTGCCGATACGCTCCACTTAAACGCTCCATTCTCTCGCGGCCATATTCAACATGTTTTGCCGTCAGACCTTGGCTAGCTCAATGTCAAGACAAAATCGTTAGACGTCGGCATTCAAATCGAAGCCTTTGACGAGTTATTCGCGTGAGAAGCCATTTCAAGAATGTGCAATTCGTTCGATGCACTCTCTGCAAATAACACCTCATTGCATCTTATGTTAGTGCTCCACGCGATTGTTTACGCTGTCATGACAAACAAGTGAGGTGAGATGGAATGATCCCCAATTTTATTCGTGAGGGAATAAATAGGGATAAAGTAGTTTTTTCGGAAGTTCAATCGGTCATCATCTAGTATTTTCTTGCCATCTATTTTTTCTATCAATAACAACTTTTTCACGCGAGAGCGATAATAAGTGAAGCTAGTTCTTCCCGTGATAGTGTCTAACCTGCTCATTCTACGGCCATAGGTGGGATGAATTTCTCCGGGTGAAAAATGTCCATGCTTCCAAACAATGAGCGTCTTTTATAGTTTTATTTAACTTTGTTGCCCATTATGAATTGATGCAATTGATATATGCTTAGATGAATTGATGATGCTAATATTAATTCTGTTAATTCTTGCAAATGTCAAAAACCTCGAGAAATGAGAGAAATAATTTTAAACTGTTCTTTTATATATTCGGTGCACGAAAATGGATTAATATGAGGTCATAACTGACTGAAACTTTCCAAACTAATGAAATAAAAACGATCAATTTTAATGTTGTAGCAATTGTGATTTTCCATCATCTCCACCAGTATCTCATTTACCTAAAGTAAGATCGTGGCTGATATTTTCTCTCATACGACTTCACGCTCGACCCGAGCTCTCGTCAACGTGGGATGATTGGGCTGAGCAAAGTATCGTGGACAAACTTCCTTCTTCTTCTCCCGTGTAACTTTGTTGATCCATTGAGTCATCTTTGACGACTCGATTTGCGGTAATCACATTCTGGTATACTCCCCCATCGCTAGGGAAGGATGTTGACGTCGGATTCTGAGCAAATTACTCCCACGAATTTTCTCCAATCTCTGTTGTAAACATCGATATAAACTTATTTTTCATCTCTGATGAAATTTAGTAGCGTTTATGGTATCGATAACCTTAATAGAACAATTACATCATTTTCATGAGTGATACGGAGATGAATTGTTTTCTGTCTTGTACAGTCACGAATACACGATGTTCTATTCATGTACGAGAGAATGTAGCGGAATAATCATTTATTCAAAGTAAAAGAAGAGATGAAGGCAACTGATTGCTAATATTAATTCTGATAATTTTTAAAAAAGAACATTTTTTCTGATACCGAAGCTAAAATATTTTCGCAATATTATTTATAATTGAAAATAGTGGTTATGGTATGCTGAAATGGCAAATATTTTATGATCACCCACGAAATATTCGTAATCAATGCAATATCCAAGCTTTATTTGCAAGTAAATATTATCTCCTCGCATTACCTTGACCGAAAAATGTTGTTATAGCTTTTTTGTTGAATATTTTCTGATTTTGTCTTTTATTATATTTTCAAATAATGCATTTATCTCATTTTAGAATATAATTTTTATTATAATCTTTCCATCTTTCTATACATTCTATCAATAAAACAATAGTTTACCACCCTTCGTGCTAAATATTTAAAAAGTAATATCAAGACATACCAAATGCCATTCAGATTCAATCTTACACTGAAGTTACACTTTATTTTACATTCTAAAACTTTCAAAACCGAACCCTTTTGCGAAAAGAGCTAACTGCAAACAAATTTGAAAAAATAATTCTGTGGCGTATGGAGGTATACTGTGGCTTAGTGCGGTGTGAGCTCTGCCCTCACCAAACAAAACTAACCGTCGCACAGTGGTCCGAAATCAGAAAAAGCCGGACTCTGCTTTTTGTCCAAAATTGCTTTTTTTGAGGTAAAGACTCGGTGTATATTCTCACAAATAATTGATAATCATGAAACAGTAAGTTATTTTTCATGGATCCCCTCTGTTGCTAAGTTACAGAGGACTAAACGACCAAATTTCCTAAATCACGCTCGATCTCTTATTTCTTCGAAAAACTTAAAGAGTTAAGCCGCTGCCGTTAAGTTTTGGAAGGATTTTAATGAAATTAAAATCATTATATTCCGATAATACGGTACTCTATCTAAATTTTATCATTTTTGAATATTTGGGTTACTATTGGTGTGGTATAATGTCGAAAAATGGCGGACCCTTTTTCCTGGCAAAACCCGACATAAAGTAGACAATATCTTTAGTTAGAGAAATACAAGTTCTCCTATTTTTCATCAGATTATTTACTGGAGATAGTTTATGAGTATAAAAGAAAAACCTTGGGAAAAAGTTTGCGGCAACGAAAATGAACGTAATTGTTTGATATACTTATTTACTCTGCCATTTTTATCCTGAAATGTTCAATGATTGTCAGAAGTGATCGACTCCTGTTTATGCCCAATTGTTAATGCTCTACATAGCCATGAGACACGTGGTAGAGAAAACGTTCATCCGGTTAATCAGCCTTTAAATATAAGCAAGATAGGTCCTCATGATTCCACCTCAATGATCTTAAATAATATTCCAATTTCAATTGAACGCGTAGGCAGCCAAAATATGTTTTAAAATAAATTAAAAGAACTGCTTATCCATAAATGCTACCTCAGCGTTGATGACTTTTTCAGTGATAAAATTGTGTTGCATGCATTTTACTGCGTGTTTCTTATTTTGTTTGCATTTATTTCTATGGCAAAGTCCTATGTTGTACTTTTATAACAGGACATTAAAGATTATTATTATTATAGTTGGTGGAGAGCTTGGCTGCTGACCTGCCGATCACGGGTTCAACCCCTGCGAATCCTTCAAACTCCATAGTGCAAAAATCGACGAAATGCGAAGTGATCCCCAGATTGCGACACTCAAACTACTCTGAATGCGTTCAATGCGTGAATGGTTTGCTTTGGGAAAATAACTCTCTATCCTCATCAATACTAACCAATCATTGAGTGATTGACTCTACTTAAGCTGTAAATGACGGGATGAAAATATTTTTTCGGGTCGATAGTTTCATTTAACATGTTTCTTGTGAAGGTGATCGACCGATAAGAAAAAAATCATTACAATGGCCCTCCGACCGGGGAAGTATGTGTAGTATTGAAGGAGGGTAGAATCGGAGTGGAGTGATTATCGAACGTCTATAGCCATTTTGAATCTCCTAGTACCTACATCTCCAACTAACATCAGTGATTACATATCTTTCCCTAAAATATGCAAGTCTGATTATAATCGCATATTTTATAGGAGAGCACTTGAATGGGGTAATATATTTATTTTTTCTGATGTAAGCGGTTTAAGAAAAAAATGTCTCAATTACCGCTGACTATGGTGGCTAAATTAATAAGCACTCGGAACTAATGAGATTTTCGACGTAGATAATATCTTACAGAAACATTTTACCATCGCTACATCATCACCGTGTAATCCTAATAACCTCTTCTCCTTCTCCAGGTATACGGTGATTAAGGTGTAGTTAAACCATGGAAATGACGTTTTAATGACTTTGTCACGGCCGCGGTGTCGTATGTTAGTGGCGGTTAGAAACGCCATTCTGCTTAATCTATCATCCGCATATTTTTTTATTCCCTTTCTTTTTGTGCTGCCTTATCTCTTCCTGGTTAGGAGGACGATTATTTTTACCTACACCCTTTATCACTATCGTTACGAAGCACAAGTCATTCAGGTGCTCATTAAGAAGTGGACTTAAACATAAATTAGTTATTCCAACTTTTTAGAATTATTGCTTTAAATCAATTTTTTCACTTGTGAAAACCTTCTACATTAAAAATATTAATTACGCGTCATGGTAATGGCTATTTTTCGATCGGTAGGTTTATTTGTCTAACATTTAATATTTAAGCGGTTTGAATTTTGTGCTGTTCCATCTTCAATCAAGCTGCGTATTTTCACTTCAGTTACAACTGTAATGTAAGGAATTAAAACAGATAAGTTAATAAGGAGAGGTGTTTCATTTTAAATTTGTAATGACATTTCATCAGTTCTACTTTTGCTAATTTTCATGTCGAATAAACAAGCATATCTTACTCGTAATCTATATTAATGTGCATATGTCAATGTTTTGGAGCAGTTTTGCTTTTTAAATACTCTCAATACAGGTATAAACCTCCTGTGAAACCCAGACAGGAGCTGTTTTCATGAACCGCAACTCTCTCTAAGCCACACACATTTTTCACTCATTAATGAGAAAATAAGGCATTTCAATGAAGCTTCATCTAAAGTGGTCATCTTCAAGTATATTTTAGTGCTCCAACGTAAATTGTGAATGAAAATATAATTAATTTTAAAAATGAACCAGTATTTAATCATCATTTACTTTCAAATAATTCCATATGTTTATGAGTAATTTCTTATATGTTTTGCGAATGGCTATTTTTCTCTTTCAATCTTCTATACAATAAAAATGAATTGCTGCGCGTTAGTCTCGCTAAAACTCGAGAACGGCTGGATCGATTTCGCTAATTTTGGATACGTAATATTTGTGGAAGTTCAGGAAAGGTTTAAACGATGAGAATGTTTTCCTAGGGGCTCATGAGGCCTTGGAATGTGCCCTGACTCATTTCCTTGAGAAATACAAGGAAAGTTCGTTATGAATGCCTACAGGCCATTTTTCTTTTACACATTTAAATTAGTAGTAATGGTCGCATATAGTTGAAACATGTACCATTGGAGAGATAAATGTTAGTGGTAGTTTAGGGGGCCAAGATCCAGCCAGGCATATTGGACCAAGCAATGCTCGAGTGCGACCCTTTTCCAAACCCTTCCCCGAGATATTCCGGGTCCTCGGGAGACGGCCGTCACTGCAGGAGCCCACCCCCGCCCATATGACCTGTCGTAATATATTTTTTACTTTGCTAATTCCAATACTTAGAGGTAAATAAATACACTAATAATATTCTTCACGGTTGAGCGATTAAATGCGTCTTTTGATCGAGGTTCTACGATGAGAAATAAGAATTTTACGAAAAGTGAACAAATTTACGCCGATTGCCTCCAGAGAATTGGCAACATCGAAATTTTTTGAGGGGAGGGGGAAAGAAAGAAACTCCTTTTTATTCCCCCACTTCACTTTTCAGCTCGTCCACGTGTATGAGTGTATCCAGAATTCTGTACATCTGCATAACTCCATGCAAGCCACCTCTAGCGTGTATGGCAGGATGAATGGGATCCCCTAAAGCGCTCCCCCCAATGGAATAATGGAAAAACAAAATCATGCATTTTACATCTACAGAATACCCTGCGAGCCACCTCCACGGTGCTTTGCACGGGGTGGTCAATCTAAAACATTCAGCATGTAGGAGCAATATGTACACCACACAGTCATAAAATGTTACAAATAATAATTTACAAAATATACGAGCACATGCATTTGTTTCAATATCTCAGCATAATGCTCAATGCAAAAAAATGTTGTATCATGAGTATTAGTGAAAGGGTATTTCAGCTGCAACTTATTCGCAGTAGCCCCTTCCCGTATCTAGAGAAACCGCGTGATAGATAGCAAAGATATCCTAATATAGACTTCAATCAGCCATTAAAATTCGAATTAATCAGTAAAAGGTTTATATCATTGACGCTATTATCTAGTCTCTTCTATGGCCTAGGGAGAAAACAGAATGAAGCCAATATCTAACACTACATATTACTCTGCAAACCACCTACAGAGGAGTTTGGCAGGGGGTGATCAATCGTCAGCATGCAGAATGCAAGAGAGGTATTGCTACCTTCGTCGGATAATAATCTGCTACTGGATTTAAATAATTGACAGAGATTCCTTTCGAGTTGTTCTATGAGGTCAGTTACACCAAAAAAAACTGTCGTAACAAATTTTCAGGTACCTAGCAGCTCTTCTTTGCACGCGTTCTATCTCTGTTCCTATTCCAGGAAATTGACCTTTTTCGTAAAAAGATCTCTTGCAACTAGCAGTATCTTCCTCTGAACTTTGCAACTTCATGTAACGAGGTAATAATGCCTCCAGGTCATTACTGATGCTCTGTAACTATTACCAAATATTTGTCACGAAATACCTTATAACTCTACCCCTACAAATGGAAAGTTTACGTTCATACAAGCACCAAACTAAGGCGAAAGTATACCTTAATTATTTTGGACACCATCTCCTGCGTACCTCCGGCAAGATCGCCGCAAACTAACTGCAAACGAGATTTAATAATGTACTTCATGATCAACGCGACAAGATACAGAATAATAATCTTACGTAAAATATACCACATACCTGAAAAGACCCGGTGGCGAAAAAACCTCAAGGCAATCAGCAGCTCTAAAATATCCGGAATCGGCAAACCACGGTTGCTTAAACGATCACTAGGGTGCCTCGTTTTGGCACTTTTTTTTAGGAGCGAATCGTATTACCCGGCAAATGTTGCTTACCCGGGTGGGTTTTACAGATATGATTTTTTTCTTCAAAATTTGTTTCTTTTCGCCATTTTGTCTTGAAATTTCGAAATTTTTTACGAAAAACGTGAAAAATGTAAATAATTTTAATTTGGCTTTAGCGAGCACTCATTTTTTTCCAGTGGGGTAAAACATTGGTCTTTCCTTGATATTTTAAACTAAATATGTCAGCTCTATTGCTTTTAATTATCGAAAAAATGACCTTTAATCGTACCCCCGAAAGCAGTTTTGTGGGATAGGCAACCGCAACACTCAGCCTCATTTTACCCAATGCATGCGACAAATGACGCAAAATAAGAGATTTTTTTCAGTCCAAAAGTGGAAATCATGTCTGAAGTTGTCAAGGATAGTCACTAGGATGGAAGTATGCTCTTTTATGCCATCGCCGACTTTATTGAGCATATTGTCGTGAAAGAAGATATCACTGCAGATGAAAATTATCATTTGGTATTCACTATGACTGTTTATTTCCCTCAAGGATGAAATTCACCTCCCCTGCGGTCAGAAAAGGGGTTTATTTTAGTATAATCTAGCAAGTTCCCTCCTATTTGGAGGGAACACTCAAAATTAAAAATTGGTTTTCGTTATTTAAAACCAAAAAGATATGAATGAAAAACACACACGCAAAGTTTTAGAGCTCAAATTCGATTTTTAACCGAAATAAGTAGCTTTGAAAGTCCGCTAGGAGCTTCGGCCACGCCCACGGCGTGAAACGTATTTCTATTGGCTGATGCCGCGTGGCGTGTGAATCTCATGAATGTCGCGACAGTAATGCTTGAAGAAGCTGTAAACACACTGTGTTCGTGGAAATAGTGGCCAAAAGTTTATCGTCATGGCGAAACACAATGCTAATTTTGTTCTGGCAGATACCGGAAGTGTATTGACATTATTAACAGGGACTCTGGACAATTTTTTGTCTCAAAAAGAATAATTTCGTTGAAATGAAACTTCTTAAGATGAAATGTTAACACTTTTGAAAGAGACAGTAATCACGGCAATTATCGTGGATGTTTTAATTTGTGGACTTACCATCATAAAATCCTTTACTTATTACTGGTTTTTAGTTTCCGGATGTAAATTGTGAAATAAATGAACAAATGAGCTACAGCTATAGCTGTTTTCTTGCCCTCTGAAGGGAGGAAATTCGGGGTTCTCTCCGTTTCTTTTAGGATTAGTATTCAAATTTCGTTGGAACAGCATTTTTTAAAGCAGAGGTCTCGCTTTGGTCCACCTATGTTCCTGATAAACAGGGGTGCCGACTTACATAAAATATTGGGGGGGCCCAAACCGGGGACCTTGCCCCGGTAAATTTTATAAGTAGTGAATTTTAAGTTTTTTAAGCATTTTAGAACAGTCATATGATCAACATTAGAACCTTTGTCACTCGAATCTCGATATCTGGACACTCCGGGGAAAATTGACTAGCCTGACACATTTTTTCATCACATCTGTAACGAATTTTTGGGGGGGCTCGGGCCCCCTCAGGCCCCATGGAGTCGGCGCCACTGCTGATAAATGTTCAAGTCAGTTTCGTACTATGAAAAATGGTAAAGAATTGTCATCAAAATGAAAGAGTAACTCAGAGATGGGGATTTTTACATGAAAATATCCGTTAGTTCACCTATATTCATCAGAGTTACTGGTACAATCACTTTCAAAAGTTTTTGGACAAAGTTTGTGGCACCACTTCTGCTTCTCAAGGAAATTTAGTATCCTATACTCCTTTCGTAGTTATCTGCTGCACTCCGCTGGTATTCCGCTTGTGATTATATACATGCACACAAAGGGACAAATTATTTTATACTGCAAATTTATCATTCCGCTTCTATTTATGTAGGGTGTAATGATTCTTTCGTGAGCATTTACTGCATATTTGCACCGATTTTTACTCTAAGTGGTTAAAGAAATCATTAAATGAATTTTGAGAAGTAACGGGTCGCCGCGGCGGTAGTGAGCAACGCTTTGAGCTCGGGTAGTGAAGATTGAGGGGTCGGGACTGTCTCTCATAATTTTTCCAGCTCCTTTTCCTACTTATTAACAGCTTTTTTATAATTGTAATTTCGCTGTATTTTATATTATGCTTTTATTATTGCCGATGCAAATTTTTAAATTAAGAGAAAAATGGTGGATAAATCCTGGCGTTAGCATTAACGTATAGTTTGAAGTCAGGCGAAAGGAGTCACACATTTGAATTTATTATTTGTCAATTATTCTTTTTCGATTAATGACAGTTCAAACTTTTTGCTAGTATTCATTCAGTATGTATTTGCCTCCGGTTTCTCTGTTTTGTCGTAAGATTTGCAAAGTTATCCTTGTTTATTATTTACTATTTGTTCTTCTATTTATAGACATGGCGGCACCGAGAGACAAATGTGCTTATTTCTCTTTTATTGTGAGTAATTCAATATCGTAGTGTTCCTGGAGTACAAATTGGAGTTAATAATGTTTTAGTTTGTGCTATTTGACACATCACCAGGTTAGCATCGAAGACCCTTTTCGTTGCAAAGGTTGGCTTTTAATGCGCAAGATAGAAACAAAGAGTGAAAACCAAGGCAAATATACAGTAAATGCACACGAAATAATCATTATATCCAACATAAATTGAAGCAGAACGATATATTTGCAATTAAAAAGTAAAATTTCCCGTTGAGTACGTATATATTTAAGTACATGCGAAATTTTTGCGATGTGTGGTCAAAGACAACAAAAGGAGTAATGGAAAATAAATCTCTTTGAGAAGCAGAAGAGATTTACATTAAAATAGCCCTCACACATTCTATAACAGCCTATTTCTGAAGGAATATGCAGTCTCCGTGCAGCGTCGCGGTGGCCTTCCCCGGTCTGGTTCGTTTGGCACCACAAAAAATACTTTTCTGGCGTTTAACGAGAGGTAAATTCACATCTCGGCACACAACAATGTACATAAGGTTTCCTCCCACTCATTTAAAATTCTCCGTTTTATCTAGTATTTACTTATACTCGAAATAACGTATACGACAATGCGTTCCTTATGCAAGCAATGCAGATATCATGAGGTTCCTACGTCATCAGCATGGCGTCGCCCGAGAAATACGTTTTTGGCGCGGAATTCAAGTTGAAACTTCAAACTGCTCTAGGGGCGAAATTATTCTGCGCTCAATGGTAAAATTTGGTGAGAGCCTTTCTTACACCCATAGCTTTATAAATCAGACAAAATATTTGGTAGTGTAATCCCTTCTATTCTCTGGAGGCAATCGGCGTAAATTTGATCACTTTTCGTAAAATTCTTATTTCTCATCGTAGAACCTCGATCAAAAGACGCATTTAATCGCTCGACCGCGAAGAATATTATTAGTGTATTTATTTACCTCTAAGTATTGGAATTAGCAATGTAAAAAATATACTACGACTAATAACAATAACAGTAGTATTGACATGGCAGACTTGCGTTATAAAGTGGCTGAAAATGAAGCTGCTTGGAATGCAACGAGTTCGTGAAAACATCAAACACAACATCAGCGAGCACGACACAATGAAATGAATCGATTAAGACGCACTGTTCCTGTGATCCTGGAACAAGTAGCATTCAACTACGATCGGGTGGTAGATTGCTGTGCCGATAAATTAGTCGCAGTTGGGAAAATTAAAATCACTTGCCAATATTGTAAGGCGTTAAGATACAGAGGTGAATCTACTGGATTATGTTGAGCTGGTAAAAAAAGTAAATTTACCGCAAGTGGTTCCACCACCAAATCCATTAAATTCATTATTTTTCTGGAATGGGAAATGATTCTAAACCCTTACTGGTAAAGATGAAAGCTGTCAGCAAATGACTTCGTCATCTTTGTATATTTAAACAAATAAAACAAATAAAAAAATATTTTTTCAGAAAGAAGTAAATTGATGAACTCTAATTCTGATTCATTTGAATTATTGGGAAATTTTATTTAATAACTGCATTTAATAGTGACAGGCCAGAAACGGTACTGATCGAAAAAAATTGTATGTAGGAACTTATTTTTTGACATAATTATCTGTAACACAATTATTAGATAAACGCGATTGAAAGATAGAACGAACATGAAATGTTTGGACTTCCACAGATATTTTAGAACCAAAATTAGCCAAATTGGTTTAGTCGTTTTCGAGTTTAATGAGAAGAACTATCAGCAATGGATTTGTGTATACCTATGTAGATAAATAGATACGTTGATACTTAGATACGAAGGTGATACGAAGTTCACCGGGTCATCTAATTATTTATATTTTTATTATAAAAAAATTCAATGCGGACATATAATTGCAACTAATGTTTAGACGTTTACTTTTTCATTTTCTTGACTGGTTTTTTGTATTCTATAAATTTGTAATTTGCACGTTTTATGACGAGTATTAATTGACTGTTTTCTCTAACAACTTCCGATATTTTATGAACCTCTGTGAAATAAGTCCGAATTTTTCTCACAATCATTCCTAATGTTCATGCGTAAATATATCATTTGTTTTTCTAAGAGCTATTTTCTCTTTTCAAGTTTTATAGTATTATTATGATGTTTGTAAATTAATGATTATGATTTTCATTTAATTGTCAGGTGAAGGAGGTCGCCTGAATCGCCACTCTTGACTGTTTCCCGCGGGACTTGTGCGAGAAGGGTCCCGCGAAGGGCGTCGCAGCGCCAGCGGTGGTGTGAGGAGTTAATCGCGGCGCGGGCGATGGCCTCAGTGGCTGGGGGTGGGGCCACGATGGCGCCCTCCCCTGAAGGACAGGGGTTCATGGCCGATGCGGATCCGATGGGAGGCCGCAAGAACGACAGCGAGATGGCGCCTGGCGCCCACACTTATGCACCATGGATATACGACCTGTCCTTAGACGACACCACCTTCCTCATGACATCATCCTTCATCATCTTCACTATGCAGACGGGTGGGTCCTCCGAAGGTGGAATTTCAATTCAATTATTTAGGGCTAAATCTACTTTATCCTGCCAATTTTAAAAATCAAAGCCTCTTGAGTTTGAAAGATTTGAAATCTCTGTAAGAGCATCAACGGAAGGAAGGAAGCAATTTTTTCCCACCGAATCAAGCTTTCTAGGGATTTCCACTGGATAACATCGTTGTTTATCTCCAACCTTTCAACGGATGACTCATCCATTGTCATTAGGGAGAAAAAATAATTTTGACTGAACAAAAAACGTTGAGATGTAACTATTAACAGTCAAAACAATCAGGTTAACTCCTGATCGGCCGGAATGATCAAGAAATTGAGATGAAAATGAAGAGTTCTATAATTTTTACATTTAAATTGGGATTCCCCATATTGCTAGGTTTACACCCCTTGTCTGGATTTAAAGTATTTTTTTATTTTAGCCTGATCTCAATGGCCTAACGAATTTAACCTGTAGAAATACCCAGAAGGCATTCACGCGCATCAACGGATAAGTAACTTTTATTTGCTTGAGATAGCTGAAATAGTAAAAAAAATTAGTTAAACTTTTTGAGTAATTAATCCCGTTTTTATTCATCAGATGCGGACGGTGTATTTTTGATGACACGGACCTTAATTCAAAAAATTAGATTTTTTCTATTTTTATAAAAATGACGGATTTTTCACAAAATGACATTAAGTGTCTAAACCACCGTCGCGACGGTAGTGGAGTTATATATTTAAGTGTGGAAATTACTATTTTTGTTGTTTATATTTCATCAGGGACAAATGTGCATTTCCTCCAAGTCGAGCCTGAACCGATTTCATATGTTCTTGGAACTCTTTCTCTCCAGGATTCGGTCTCCTTGAGTCTGGCTGCGTCTCACTGAAGAACGAGGTGAACATAATGGTGAAGAACGTGGCTGACGTGGTGCTGGGTGGCTTCACTTACTGGATCTTCGGCTTCGGCTTCAGCTTCGGCCACGGCGCATACAGCAACCCCTTCATTGCCTTCGGGGACTTCTTCCTGGACGCGCCCGTCACTTATAACAACCCCGAGGCTCGGGTCAACGGGACTTCGAGCGGACCGACGGCGGCCGGCGACGCGGCAGACCCGGCTTCGATGACGGCTTCGTCGGAGGGCATGATGGGCCCGGTGTTCGCCGCTTTCTTGTTCCAGCTGTCATTCGCGACCACGGCCACCACAATCGTCTCGGGCGCCATGGCGGAAAGGTCAGCCCATACTGCATCAAAATAAAATGCACTTCTCCACAATTATAATATAAATTACATAATGGTGGAAAAGTACAATCATATTATATTTTATTTTATTACGTCGAACTTCCACTATATCGCACCACAATCGGTTGAATTAATTTGGAATACAAGCATAGTATGCATTAGGCCAAACTCTATCTGAAATTTTCAGTGAAATTCCGTAAAGATTAATACTTGTTGAAATGTTCTTTTGCATATTATTGTAATGTGTCGAACTTACAATATATCACACCTTAATCGGTTAAATTTATTGATTGATCAACTATCTACTCTCCTGTGTCTTCATAGTTCCTACCCAGGCTCATTTCCTAACTTTTCTTTCCTCGTCACTCCGCAAATCGACAACAGCACCCTCATCTCCCTCGCTAGGTACCTTCTTCTTTCGCTCCTGCAGCCTTTCGATTGCCCTCGCCTCAGCCACGACCACCCACCTACGCTATCTTCTTTATGTCATCTTGCAACTGATTTTATAACCGAAAAATAGCGCGGTTACTAATTGAGATTCTACGGCAAAAGAAAGAAGGAAAGACGGTGAATTTTAAATAAGCGACTCCCTTATCACTTGCTGCTATAAAATTAGCTGTCAAAGAGTCGGAAGATAAGCTTCTTAATCGATTTTCAAGCATAAGCTCTAACACATGTAAACATATTGCATATCAGTGTTAACTACTGCTGAAAAGAGGAAAATTTAGTGATAGCAACCTTATAAATGCAATACTCATAAAGTTATAATAGTGGGAGGAAATTGAGTTAAAGTGAAGAAACTTCGCTTTTTCATTCAATTATTTGTGAAAAGTACAGCTATTGATCTCAATTTTAAGTAATTTAAAAAAGGAAATAAATATATCTAGTATTATAATTAATAGTCAATTAAAATGGCGATAGAGTTATCTGTATTTGCTGAAAAGTGTCGCTTTAAAAATTTTTTCATTAGTAAACCTGCATGCTATGTGGTGCCTTCAATTTGTTTTCAGCGTCGAAGGATGTCGTGTCTGAAAGTTTTAGCTTTTAACATCATGTATATTATTTTGGAATAAAATATTTCTCTTAACCGCTTATTCCATCTATGAAAGAACTCTGTTTTTTCTACCACTGTCATTGAAAAATAGGGGAGAAAATTTAATATGCATCGGTACCGTCTAAATGATGGCTTTCGTTTTAAAACCGATCGAAATGAAGAAGTGTTCCTTAGTTTTGTCACATGTGGCGATCATCCTCGCTTTTGGTCAGCTATAAAGGCCTAGTCCATTCGTTTCCATTTTCTCTTGTCTCGTAAAGCAAGCAAACCAACCCCTCACGACCGCAATTCGCCCCCCCCCCCCTCCGCGTCTTGGCGTCCGCTGAAATTTATTGCTTGGAGGTGTGATCAAATGCCTTTTCCCGTGTTATCTCAGGCCCACCAAGGTATTCGACCGCGGACTTTGCTCCGAGCAGTTTCGTAGAGATAAGAGAAGTGCATCTCTTGGCGCTTAATGCTTATCCATCTGGTGCATCACTGATCAAACATCCTTCAATCGTTTTTGTAGCTAGATTTTTCACGAATTTGGTTCAGATTTTGCGCGAATTTTTGCGCATCTTTGACGAATACAAATAATATTAATTTTCTGATGGATTCTCAGTTCTATACAAAAATAACTTTAGACAGCCGCTTTAAAAATATTGGCAAATACCACCAATATTGTAAATTTCTTTTTTTTTGTTTTTGGGCAAGTTAGGCGCTTGAAATTTCTTTGAGATCCATGAAAGTGTTTAAAAATGTTGATAAATTTTACACAGAAGCTTCATCAGTATGGAGAAAAATTTTACGCGATAAATTTTTGAGGAATGGGGATATTTCATTTGTTTAAGTCGTACACAAGAATGAAAATGCTTCTCCTGATATCTCACTATAAGTAAAGGGAAAGAGGTCGATTGAATCAATTTGTGCGCTCAACATTGAATCTCTAACATTGAAACAACTAAGTGCCTCAGATGATTAGGACTCGCAATAATTGCTTTTTTATCTTTATTCATATGATCATTTTTCACAGATTTTCTACAAGCATTTGAAATAAAATATTGTATCCCCATTTTTTAGATATTTATACCAGCTTAATTAAGCTTTTAACCATTTAAAAATACCCGCGTAAATTAGGCTTTGAGATTTGTGGCGGTGTAGTGTGCTATCATTTTGAACGTCTGCACTCACTGTAAATTTTCAATGCCTTAGTTCAATCAATTTGAACAATTTTAAGGAAGTTTTAAATAAATCGTATTCAACGTACATTTCTCAGAAATTCGTCCAGTTTGGTACATGAAATCATTCGCAACTACGCTAAATTTTTAGTCATGAGTAATGTTCACGCAACTATTTGAATCCAATTAATAAATTATTCTCTAAAGTAAGCTTTGAGTAACGTTAGACCCGTTCTTATGATTTCATATGTGTTCTAAGATATTGGTAACATATCAATGGCTAAGTTCTTAGGACACGTATCTCAAAAATGGCAACTTTTCTGGAGATAAAAAAAACTATTAATTTGCTTTACTTGTACGCTGGAATTACAAACCAAAAGTTCATAAAACTGAAAAAAGAAGCATTCATTTGCAAACAAAGAGTTGATTTTTGCTTTTATTGTATTGTTTTAATGTTATCACACTTTGTTTAAGATAAACGTCCCAAACCGGTGGAATTTGAGGTACGTGTTGTTAGAACTTAGCCATCAATATGTAATAAATGCATATTTTTTCATTGCGAATTTGGTGTAAAAAACTTTGCATCGCGTCTGCGTACAAATTTACTTGTTTGATGTAGTACTTCGACCGTTGTCCCCTCGGGTGTGACGTGTCGTGTTGGCAGTCGTCTTTCTTTCCTGATGGAAGTCTTTTGTCTATCTCCTTGGCAACAAACAGGTGCAGCTTCCGCGCCTACTGCCTCTTCTCGCTGCTCAACACTATAGTGTACTGCGTGCCTGCGGGGTGGGCCTGGGGAGAGCACGGCTTCCTGCGTGCCATGGGAGTCGTCGACATCGCCGGATCCGGACCTGTGCACTTGGTCGGAGGGACCTCTGGTGAGCGCGATTATATCGCATTCTCATTCTAAAGGGGTCTAATTGCATGGAGGAGGTGGGTAAGTACGTCACACTGAAGGCTTATCTCTATTGAAGCCACTTTGATCGCATTTTTAATCGGTAAATACCCGCAGCACGGCAATGAATTCAGAGAGATCCAATTTTTTCCAATATATTGCAGAGTACTGCTTGGAATCGCATTGAAAATTCAACAAATAATATTCATTACAAAAACCCCTGATGAAGGTATAAAAATATAACGAAATTTTTGCCAAAAATTTTGCATTTAATTCTTAAATACCTGCACTCCAAGATACTAATCAACTTTTTTGAATAAATAAAATATCGTCGCACTTTTCCACAAAGTTTTTCACTGCGTACAACGCGTTTCGGCTCACTGAGCCATCATCTGGTACAAGACCATATGGCTCAGTGAGCCGAAACGCGTTGTACGCAGTGAAAAAATCTTGTGGAAAAGTGCTACCTACGATCTTTTATTTATTTAAATGTGTCTAACTTCCACCAATTGAAGCCTGAATCTGTTGAACACTAATCAACGTTTAAAATTGAGATCAAGCGAAAGAAAAAAATCAATTGAAAAGTTATTAAGTTGATAGATCACATTTTAATTTTGTTTTACTGCCCTGATTGCAAATAATTTCTCTTTGAAATCCGAATCCTTAATGCTCATAAGCGACGCGAGCAGCGACTTTCGTAACCTACTTAACTGCGCGGTGAGCGACAGCACTTCTATCGACTTAGGTATTTTATAATACTCGTGTTCATGATCGTCGGAATACCAATCGATGCTCCCTACAATATTCCCTCTAAATTTGCGGATTTTCCACTGGTGATAGTTGGAATGGATTCCACTGATAGATGAATGGGCAATTTATAGATGAAACTCACACAGGGTTCGATGTTTTCAATAGTATTAAAATGTTCTTCTAACACTTATAAAACTTTACACAACATAAAATGGGAATTGAAGGACGGCCCCCTGGCCACGCACTCGGTGTATTTATATGAAGATAGGTGGGGGTAGAGGTCACCCCGGACTAAAAAGTATGCGCGTTCACATATTCAGTTTAAGAGGGGGGCGTTTCGTGGTCCTGAGCCACCGCAAGGATTTTTACTGCTAGCGTCCGAAGGCTTTGAATCCGGAACCCCAACGTCAGCAGCCAAACGCGTCATGCAATAGGCCATGACGCGTTGCAACACAGAAACAGGAAAAAATATAAAAAATCCCGATTATATTAATAGGATTACCTGAAATTGGTCTTGATATATCTTCATTGTTTTCCTCTCTTTCTGATTCCTCCTCACTCATTCTTTTCTGGATCACTCGAAAGGACTCTTCATTTGTATCCCTGGGGCTGTTTGTTTGGTCTTTACCACATATGTAACGCTGCAATCATGCTCTTGATAAGTGTATAATATGTACAAATGTGCCTGTCATCTTATTGGCTCTCTTCTGTTCCACTGAGTAGTATAACGAGCAACTCTTCTCTTTCGGATGCTTACGCGCTTTTCCATTTAAAATTGTTTCGGAGAAAATTATCACTTTTATTTGTTCACGGTGCCAGGTTTTCATGGCGTTTATTTCTCTCTGGCAGGTCGGCGAAAATGTGAGAAGAAATTCAGAGCGGAACAGAAGTTGTGTTTGAATTGATTTTGATAAGTCCAGCCAATAAAAAAGATAAGAGGAAATGCAGGCGATTTATTTCAACGCTCAGTGAAAAAAACGCGTGATATTCCGATCGCGGTTTTCTTTTTATTGAAGTACAAATAGATTCGTGTTACTTTCCAGAACATTGCGCGATCGATGGGTAGGACTAACACGAACTGACGTGTGGTGAAACAAAGAATTAGTACTTAATATCTGCATCGATAATTTTATCTATTCCACACAGCGTCTTCAAAATACTTCAAATAATTCCTCATGATGACTGCACGGTGAGTCGAGAATTCGGTCGAGATTGCACCAAGTAAATATGTACGGAACAGATATAGTTATCAAAATATTTATTAAACCACGCAAATTTTCCACGAATTCACATCTACATAGTATCTCGCAAACCGCATCAATAGGATTGTGACGGGGGGTTTTATAACCAGCTTTTTACAAATTATATGGAAATTCTCCAAGGAAGTTCAGTCTAGCATTTATTAAAATCCTATATTGCTCGGGAAAAACGAATTCCCGCATCTATCCGTTCAGCAAAATTTATCAATTCTGTCGAATCTGGAAATGTAGTGGGGTTCTAATATGATATTCATCGTGTCGCTCCGAAAGATGTCCGATGAATAATGAATTTTTTCTCTTGAGGATGCAGGAGCTCACATAATACTGGTTCATTTGAGTGCGTTTGGTGCCCTCTTTGGTGCTCTCTATAGTTGCATTTAATATAGACAGATTTAAATTATGTTCCATTTCATCATCCATTGCTTTTATCTTATATATGTTACATTCTTATTGCCTAGCGCGCAGCCTCTGAGTTTTTAGCGGCTCCCAGCCATATTCGTTTAACATCTGTGTGACGTTTTCTTTACGCCAGCTCGAAATCAATTGAAGAGACGCTTCAGCACATCAAATTAAAAAAAAAACAACTGGCGTCATTGATACTACGGTAGTGCACTTTGAAGCTTCTGTGAACGATATTTAGGGACGAATCATCGATAAGATAAGAGAGTAAAGAAAACAGGCGAGAAGATGATGGCTAATGAGACTATTACTGAAAACCACGGAACAGCCTTTGTGAATAATCATTCTTGGACTTAACGTGAACTCTGAATTTGAATGCATGGAGAGTCTTTGAAACGTTGGCAATATCCGATGCGCCGACCCGGGTGCCCCTGCGAAAGATTTTGAGTCGCGCGGTTGAATATTTTGAGCACGACTATTACAATGGACGATCCTCAAGTCTGCCTCATTATGTGCTGTCAGCCACCGCGCATTTGTATGGGCTTGTAGGAGTCGCCACTCGCGTCGGTGACGGACAAATTGATCCGAGTTACACGGAGGAATAAGGTATAATGAAGGGTAAAAACCAAAATTAATACATATGATGATGTGATTTATCAAATTCATAACTTTTCAATGCTATTCCTCGCAATCACAAACATTATAATGCAACATTTTAGATAAAAGTGGATCGCATTGCACTCATCATTGCGCCGCGGACATTTTTAAAAGCCTATTAAAATGCGACAGAAGTGGCGAGAACAGAAATCAGCCTTCTGACATTGACTTCGACACTAGAGGAGTCTGCTATCTGTAAGCCGTTGGTCTTAGGTGGATGTGTACCGCGCGCTGGGGGGATATTGTTTACGACGACAACTATGAAATGTGTGTTCCGCCTCGCATGGTTTTTGAATGTCCCCAGATATTGTCTGCATTGCCTTCTAATTGTCCATATCTTGACGGAGCTGGCGGGGGACAGCGAGAAAGGTTCAACGAGGTATCTGCTCCGCCATCCACGACATTCTAAACTTCTAGTTAAGTCAGTTACACTAGTATGTTTGCCTTATCAATTTTTAACAAATCTTGCTGCTCGCCTCTGCATTCTATCTTTATCCGAAACTATTCCTTATTCCCATATGTTTCAAACATTAGCGGTGCACTCCAAATCAGGTCTCTCGAGAGAACAATAATTAATAAATATTTTGCGCGTTCAAAGAATTTGATCTTAGTTGAAGGATATAATTAAAGGATAATCATAAATATCACATTGTGCGCTTACGTATTGTGTATAATATAGGCAGAAAATTTCTATTCTATTATTCTATCTACAAAAGGTCTATTTTTCCAAAGAATCATTATCGAAAATAGAAGGTAACTGCCCTGTCATCTTGTTATCGTGGTACGGAGATGAATTATGAATGATAACTCAGAGAAAGTGACGACGATTAAATCTGACTCACCCGAACGTTACTCCCGTCCCTTAGAGAGAGTGAGTGATAGATCTAGGGATAGCTTTTCAGGGACCCAAAAGAGTGATCGTTGAAGCCATCATTCTCTGAATCATATTGGTCGTTCCGCAGTCCCTTTTTCCATCGCGTCTTCCATTGCTTTCCATTTATATGTACGACTGTCATTCAATTAAAAGCCAAATGTGGCGTTATAATCGCTGTTAGCGGCAGTGCTTGTGATTGACAAGAAAGGCGGTGCCAACGAAGGTTTCAGCTATTTCGGAAAAATAGACGTGCCTAGTGATGAGAAAAAGGAAGGGATTCCCACCCCTGGATGCACCGCGGAAAACGATCGCTGGAGCCATCGTTCAAAAGGGTCGGAAAAAATGACTGTGTTATTCAGACTAAGGGGTATAAATAAGCATCGCGAGGTTAAGAACAGGGTCATGATAACAGAAGACATTCGCCGTAATTCTCGCTCCTTCCACCGGTGGTGCTGCTGCTGCTGCCGGTCGTCGTCGTAAAAGCGAAAGAAGAAGGCGGGTGGATGAGCGCGAAGTGCATAAATTCACGCCACTCTCCCCATAAAAGTCATCCGCACCGCGCTGTTTCGGGACCGACAAGGAGATTAAATAAAGGAACGCGAAGATTCGATAATTTTCGGGACGGTTGGAAACTTTGTCGGGGAGAGAAACATCGATCCGAACTGGGACACACTAAAGTGTTAGTACTTTGAATTCCTCTTGTACACCGCGTTCATTATCAATTATGAAGTGGTTGGTCAGAGTGAAAAAAAGTTCTCAAAAATATCCAATAGCGATAAAGGATTTAAAAACTCATCGTGGAAAAGAGAATATTGAAAATTTACCCGTTTTATTCACGTAAACGTTGAAGTTTTTGTCATGGGACAAAAGTTCGCCCAAAGTATTCGTGGACAAATCTCTTCAGGCACGAAGGGATTTGGTCACGATTTGGGAAATTGGCTATTTGAAAATCTATGACTGGCATATTGTTTCTTCATAAAATAATGCAGGAATAATGTAGACCATTCCTATCAATTGGAACAGTTTAGTTTTCAAATATCTTAACTCAGGTAAATACCTCCTGTGAAATCCAGACAGAGGCTATATCCACACACCGTACATATGTCCAAATCACATGTATATTTTTCTCTCATTAATGAGAAAATGAGGTATTACAATGACTTTTAATCTAAAATGGTCATCCTCAAATAGATTTCCGTGCTCTAAAACGTAAAATGTCTACGAAAATGTCATTTATTTTAAGAATTAATCAGTCTTTTGCTTAGATTTTCTCACAAATTATTCCTTATGTTTATGCGTAAGTATGTCGACTATATTGCTAAGGGCTACTATTCTCTATTTATGTTTTATATTTTTATTAAAAAATACAATGCGGAAATAATACTGCGATTAATATTTTTATGTTTACTTTTCATTTTCTTGGATGTTTTATTTTATAATTTTTAAATGTGTAATATCCATATTTTATGGCAAAATAATGTTTTAATGGACTGTTTGCTCCAAAAACTTCCGATGCATGATTAATCTCTGAGTAATGTGCCCAAATGGACATCTTCACTTACCAGTTTCATCGGTCACTTATCTCTCGGGCCTTACCTAGGAGAATACCTATCACACAGATGCAAAATACACCCCTTTTTTTGTGTACACCTCATTCATCGACCAGCTGCCATGTTGTTCTACACCAACAACTATCCTTTAGCGACAAATCTTCACTTCCACAGTGTAATTTGAAATGTTGTTCAGGAATTTCTCTCTCCTGGTAAAGAAAATATACGTTCTAAAGAGCGTTCTGAAGTAGGTAGCTGGAGTTTAAAAAAGAAATCGCAGTCGCCAATCTGTGGCCTGCATATATATCCTGGAAATGGTATTAATGCATGAAATTAAAATTTTAAATTTCTAGCCTGATGATCATGTCACTTCTTAGTAGAAAATTAATTTATGCCTCTTTAAATGCGATTATAACAATCCTAATATTGATATACTTCAGCCTTCCTTGTTTAACTTTCCCCTGACTACTTACTCAAGTTCTCTGATTTTCTTCTCCTTTCTCTATCCGTCTCTTCTCTCTGGGTCTTCCACGGTGGAATCTTTTTTTTTCAATTTTTTCCTCCAATATATATCGCCACGTAATGGCTGTTTCTGTGTGTCTTGATTCACCTGTTTAGTACCAATGAGCCAAAACCTTTTCTCTCTCACCTCTATCCCACCGTCGCGTCATTTCCTTTAGTTTCTCTTCGGTTAATTTCAATGACTTTCGGTGACTTCAATGATTTACATTCTCTCCCAAGTTCGGTGGCAGCTTATACATTTCACTGAACGTCACTTATCATCAATTCTCGTGTTCCTCTATCTGTCTCTGGTCTATAAATATCTATTGCTCTTGATCTCTTGTTTCTATTTAAACGTGAACTATCGAGGCTTTGGCCATTTATAATTAAAAAAAAATACTTGCCCACGTTTCGGAAATATATTGTCCATTTTTTAGGTTTTCATTATGTGGGAAGAAGAGAGATATTTTAGATGTACACGAGGTAAAAAATGTATGGTTTACTGCCGGCCTCGGTGGCGGCGGGGTAACGTTCTCGCCTTCCAAACAAGAGGTCGCAGGTTTGAGTCCCGCCTGGGTATGTTTCCCCGGTCCAGGGCATGGCCGTTCGTGTACGTTTACTTGTTACATTTGTTGAATACCCCAAAGTAGAATGGCCAATAAGAGCTGTATCCGATGGTTTGAGAATAAAATAAAAATATCTAATGCAAGATGTTTATATATAGATTTAAAATTTAAAGAACAAATTAAGAAAATAAAATGAAAATACACAACCCTGGAAATTTTCCAGTAAAAATGATTTTCCAGCTTTAAAGCACTGGAGAATGACGCCTCAGCGTCGAAACGCATCGCACCAATAAATAATTTTCCAGTGAAAAGTTGCCAGGGTTGTGCAATTTCATTCCAACATGGATTTTCACAAAGTAAAAGCCGAACCGATCGAATTCATAAGAAAATAAATGTGACAAACCTTTCACGAGTAGTATATTTTATGCAGTGTATTTTTATTGCAAAGAGATAATCGTATCGTTGAATTAATATGTTCTTTTTTACCATCTCTTATTTTTATTGCTGAAAATATGATGCAAATGTGATTTTGGTTAATGCATTGCATTAAAATGAGTAGTTTTTTTTGCTGTTGAGTGCATGCTTATTTTGTTCATTCATTTCGTCTCCCTTTTTGTCTTTTCTTTCTCCGCAGCTGCCGTTGCGGCGGCGATGCTTGGCCCGAGACTCGGTCGCTACGATCTCCCAAGGAGCCTCGAACCCCTGTCTCCAGGGAGTCCAACCAATGCCCTCATGGGTCTCTTCATGCTGTGGTGGGGGTGGCTGGCATTCAACTCTGGAAGGTACGCATGCGCACTTTGAAAGACATGACGGATGCCCTGTTCCCAGCACTATCATGAAGCCTTACTGCTAATCTCTGTTATCTACCGATTCGATCGATAGATTTTTCTTCCTCATAGGAAAATCTACTAGAATTGGTAGAAGAATAATTGCGTATGCTTGGTTTCGCTAGGTAGGGCCCCCTTCGCTTCTATAGCGCTGGGGTGTTTTTCCCTCGTCCTCTCCCTTCCATTCCTATCCTTTTCCCGGAGGCGTCGGCGGGCTCCGATCGCGACGGCGCCTCTATCCTTTTTCCTTCCTCTCCGCCCCCTCCCCGGGTGTCCGGGCGTATAAGCCTCGGGCTTGGTTCCTGGCCCCGGTGCGTTGTACCCTTAAGAGGGTTCCCCTAGAACCCTAAGGATTCTGGCTAATCTCTGTCAAGTTAACCGAACTTCGTAACACACAATAAAAAGTTATGGTACTTTTTCACAGAATTTATTTTAAGACGACCGGTTTCGTCGCAGAGGCGACATCTTCAGGTACAGAAATCGTTATTTTTATAGTTATTTCGTTGTTTATTTATTTATTTATTTAAATAACTATAAAAATAACGATTTCTGTACCTGAAGATGCGACGAAACCTCTCGTCGAAGGCCTCAGCTACGAAACCGGTCGTCTTAAATAAATTGCGTGAAAAAGAACCACACCTTTTTATTATTTACAATGGGTCTTCACAAAGTTAATCCTGAAACAATCGAGTTTTTCGTAACACGCATCCGAAATCGGATCGTGATACATGTATTTCAATCTTGCCAATAGAATATGTCAGAAATGAAAATTTTTCTGTGAAGCGAAAACGCAAGTTCAACGATTACTTTCACAAAGGTATCATCTTCAGTGTTGCCTGGAGTCACTAACCTTCTGTGTTAATTTACGATTCGACGTTCTTCACGAGGCGTTTGCCAAGCGATCGCTAAGATCTCGTGCAATGCTTGCGAACCAAATGTGACCCACGAATCTATTTACACCAAACAAACACTTCATGAATCTGTAAGCGGTCACACGCGTCTATTTCTGGAACTTGAAATGGAATTACCGATGGCGGGATAAACTCATCTGCACAGAATAGTGCGACATGTATTTCTTATCTTATTGAAACTCTGAAGATGTATAAACATTTTTTTCTGTTTTTTTGGTAGCTTCGCATATCTTCGTTCCGTTGTATCTTCACTTCACTACGAAATTCGCCGCCAGTGCATAAATCTGCGTGTTTCTTTGCCTCACTATACCACTCGAGAGGCATGCAATTTTGATACTTATTATTCTTCGGCTATCTTCTTCAGAAGTAGGTACATTAATTTTCATTGAACTTGTTCGTCACGAAGCAAGAAGGTTGCGTTGACTGAAGATTCAGCAGACTGGTTTTCGGGGTTACTACCGCGTTTCCTACAGTTTCGCCAGAATCGCAGCAGGCTTCTTCAGGTCAATGAAGTGGAGATCCGTCCCGTCTCCTATACACCCCGTCAGAGGCCGGTGTCTTCTCATTGGCTGGTTCAGGAGGCCCGGGTGGCTTCTCATTGGTCCGCACCTCCCGGCTCTGTCCTGTCTCTCCGGGTTTACTCTTGAGGACTCTTCTCCATGTGTTAGGGATGTGCTGGTATCCGTCCTACCTATTGAGGTTTTTCGGTGTCTTCATAATCTCCATAGCTTCCCTAATGATCTCAGGGAAGTATCTCTTTTCATTGGCAATGACTTTTGCATTGTCATAGTCGGGATTGTGATTCTCTCGGAGCAAACCTATTTGCTGGGTTATGCATTCACACGACGTTTTTACAAGTGCGTTTTTACACGACGTCTATTCAAGTGCGAATACACATAACGATCAATTTTGTGAAGCTGGGCATAACCTGATCCCGTGCGTGGTGTACAGAAATCGTTTCTTCCATTGGTTGCTTTACATATATATACCATCATCATACTTATCTGCTTTGTCCATTTGCTTAAAAATCCTGAAATGTGACCATGTATTCCAAGTTCCCCACTTTTCTGGGTATCACCTCCCCGAGCAACGCCGGATGGCCTGCTAGTACGTATACTACGTTACCAATTTTAATTAACTGCGATATGTGGTCTGATGTCTATTGTAGTCCACTAAGGTGGGGAGAGTTGGGACGGAAAATGAAGTGTGGGAATACAGTGAGAAATTTTAAATTTTATCCAACCTGTGTTCATTTTTCAAACCGTCGCTTTTTTATACATTCTATTGTTTGCAGCACCTTCGGGACGAGCGGCCACAAGTGGAAGTTTTCGGCGCGGGCCGCTGTAGTCACGATGCTCGCCTCGTTCGGTGGTGGCGTGGTGGGTCTGGCGTACTCATTCCTGCGCAGGAACCGACGCTTCCACGTCATCGACCTCATCAACGCCGTCCTCGGATCACTCGTCTCCGTCACAGGTGCGTCAAATTCCCCTCTCCTCCCGTCAAATGCCACTGCAAGTGCTCCCCTCACGAAGAAGAATAAGCACAATCTAGCGATGGAAAAATCGATTTCGATTAAAAACGGAAATCGAGTTTTTAATGCCAAAGATGGAAGAAATCGAGATCGAACCTGGATCTTCGGATTTCGATCAATACTCGATTTTTCAACTTCGATCTTGACATTTTCGTTTGATTTCAGCAGCGTCTCTACCGGCCTATGATAGCGTCATCCGTCCCGAGTGAAATACTGTTCTCTGAGGTCGGTGAAATTGGTTAAGGCACGCCCTCGAGCACCATGAAAGCATTCCAATCAGTTGATCTTCCTTAAAAATTAAGTGAAGCCGAATGATTCCGGGCTGTGATCCCAAAATTTTAATGTGGGTGTATTTTTAAATGTTTTCTGCCAATAATTCACGCATGTACCCTGAGTAGATTTTCTTCTGCATCTCAAATGTATATTTTGAGTGCTCTTCGAATTTATAATAAACATGCTTTGGTACGAACTGTTTTAAAAAAAAACACCTATTTTATCGATCGATCTTTTGTTTCAAATTTAGATTTTAGTATGAAAGTCGATCTTTTAATTTCGATTGATTATTGATCGTTCGAAAAATGTCTGTCTGCCACCCCTTCCACAATAAACCTCCCTCCCTATTCAATTCATTCGAAGGCCCTCTCCATTTCATACTATCCATTAATCCTTCTCTCTTCCTACCCCTCCAAAGCTTGCCTGTATAACCCTTCCCTCCAGAGAGAGTTTTCAGAATTGTTTGCAGAGAATTATCAGAATAATTAATCCCTCCATTAAGGTATTTGCATTCCCTTCTAGTGATTTTATTCTTTAGTTCAACATTTTAATCTCGACACCAGAGACTATGAACGGAAGCTGATTTTTAGAATTCAGGTAACTATTTTTTCCAGTTTCCGAAATAGTATCGGCATCATCTTCATCATCATAAGTTTGCAATACTAAGATTGGTTTGACGCAAATATTCCCTCTCCTATTTGTTAGCATTTTCGTAGTCACGTATTTCTTCTCTTTCACCTCCTTTAATATAACCCTATGTCCTGTGTAACTTATTCATGGACTTCCCTTGCCCTTCTTCCCTTCCGCCAGTCCTCCATTGATTGCTTCCTTCGACACCAGGCTATGCGCTGCCAAATCTATCGCCATTGCTCACATATTATTCGAGTGATTGATATTTTGATGACCGTGCTCTTCCGAACCTCTTCTGAATCCACTCCTCGAACATTCCCTCTTTTCTCGATGAGACTTGTTGTGCAAAGCGCCGACGGAGAAATTTGAATATTCATGCCGTCGCTCCTCTTTCGCGGGCCCCTCCTTTTGTGCCATAGAGGGTGGGGGAAGTGGCACTTAAAATCGAGGATCCTTAACTTCTCCCTCGTTTCCATGACGTTTTATATGCCTTGAGTGATGAACGCGCTCGTGTGTGCTGATGATCGCTCGCGTTCCCCGCTACTCCCTGCCACTTGTTGAGCGGTGTCTGCGACAGAAAGGTCCGTGAACTCTCTCGCCACCGAAAAAATTCTGGTCATGGAAGTGAATGCGTGAAGACGGCCGGGGACGTTTGTTTACATCTACATACTACACCGAAAGGCGCCTGAATACGCGTGTGGCAGGGAGTGTTAGTACATAAGCCGCTAACAAATAAAAAAAGAAATGCTTTAACGAAATGACGCCTGACATTTAGTAAAGTGTTGTTGTTGCTCGGGAAAAAACGAATTCCCAAACATATCCATTTCGGCAAAATATCTCTATTGATTTAAAGTGTCTGTGAGACCTGAAAATATAGAGGGGTCCTTATATGACTTTCGGGGATCGGGTAGGTGTGGTGGTTAGAGTGTTGTCTTCCCACCCCGTGGACTCGGGTTCAAATCCCGGCGTTGGCAGAGAATTTTCAGAGACTGCCTGATTTCTGCTTGAATGATGTGTGGAGGACATCTTAAGTGCAACAATCCGTCCGTCGGATGGGACGTTAAGCCGTCGTCCCCATGGCGTCTTTCGTTTAGAGCAGGCTGATGCCGACGCCGGGTTTCTCTCCACCCTTCCTTCCATCATCCTTCCCTCATGGCGCAAATGACCTCAGCTGTCGGTCGCCTCCTCAAAATACTATATCATACCTTAGACTTTCTCCGTGTCGCTTAGAAAGATATACATTTTCACATATTTCATACAGAGTGGTCGACATTCATCAAAATTCACTTCACTCAGTGATTCAATCCGTAAGGTTGGTTTAGTTAGGTGTGGGTAGAGCTCACACGGCCGTAAGTCACTGGCGTGTGAATTTATTACATTCCTTGAAATGCCTTTCTTTGGGCTACCTCGCACTTAGAGGGTTTTGAGTTGCTTTGTTCGATGCTTTTCACCCGGGATTTGAAGCCGGGATCCTATCTCTATCTCCAGCCAAGCGCTCCACTCACTAGGCTACCCACATAGCTGAGTACACAGGAAAAATAGCGATAATTAAGTGAAAAGGGATCAAGTGGGTATAGAGTGTTGTCTTTCCTGTCCGTGGACCTGTATTCAATCCCCAGCGGTGGTGGAGATTTTTCACGTCACACGATCCGTGCTTGACTCATCGGTGGAAGGCTCAAAAAATTAGAAGTTTCCAATGGGGTAAAACATTTTGGAGTAGTTTCATAGTTAGTGAACCAACCGCAGTTATCATCAGCTCGATGTCACAAACATCGCCCAATCACGTTTGGTAATCTCTCGTGTATTTCATCGAAATGAGTCTGATCAAGGGATGATTCTATCATGGATGCGCATTAATTAAAACGGGTGTTAATGAATAATACCCACGAGCATACTTAAAATGCACGTTAATATAAATTTTCAGGTATTTTACCTCACTGGCGATAAGAAGTGCTATCGTGATGATTCAAACGATCAAGGGACTCGATTGCTGCATGATTATTGCGGGAAACTATAAAATAATCGCTTCCTTTTGAAAAGTATTGCTATGATTCCCGCATCTCTAAGTGATGGAATCTTTTATCAGTCGTATGTTCATTGAACCTGTCATTCCAGTCGGATGCCTTTTGTATGATTCCTATTTGGCATGCCCTTCTCCGAAATGATGTGGACATAATAAGTAGTACTTGGCGGCGTGGGTGGAGGAATAGTTCCCGCCTTTTCAATTTCGCTGTCTGTCAGTCGCAGAAACCAGTGAGGCTACTGTAATCATGGCAGCGCAAATATCACGTCGGAATGTTGGAAATATCGTTTATCTTTTTTTATTCGTGGGCGCTTTTTTTTTCTCTTTAGGAAAGGAGGTTTCTGCACTTTAGAAGGAGGCAGTTTTTTCAACAGCTGCGTGCAGTCACCCCTTGCTCTCTCTTTTATTGAACGTCACCGATTCGAATGATTTCATCTGCGTTGGCAATCCGCAAATATACCTTCTAAGTTTTTAAACATGGATGCTTCCTTGGGTCCGAGATCAACAGACTTGGGGACCGTTTCACTCCTCAATCACCATGAAGGAGGTCAATATATATACGTACTAGCTGATTCGGCAAACGTTTTTTTTTTGCCGTATAAATTATTTCTAGTGAATATTTTGGTAGTCAAATAAAAAATAACTGACTTATTGTAAGTCTGTGTGGGGATGTGTTGCATGACTCAAAGAGGAATTGAGCGCTGTGATGGAAGATGGCCTGTAAAAATAACTAAGCACCAAACATTCACTTTTTTAATGCATTGCACTTTTATTATATTAATCAATAAATTTCAAATTACGACTCTTAAACAGATTACAAAAAGAAGCTTTCTTAGTGCTTTGGATTGTACGATATTTTTAATGAGTTCTTCTTTAGCCAACACAAAAAAACTAGATAGTTTACCCACGCGTGAACATGCCACGTATAATTGTCCGTGTGAAAAACACGGTGTACCCAAATCGAAGCCACGGACATCGTTTGTCCTTGAGACTTATTGACTGTCATTGCGAATGCCAATCTAATTGAAAAATGAACCTGTTTGAATTCAAGTGGCACATCTATCGGAATAATAGGAATTCGTGGTAGTAATATATTTTCTCCTCAGAACTTTCCATTCACTATGTTCGACAACATTTTTCATCAATTTTTTGAAATGACTAATCGCGTGCCATTGAACAGCCGTGGTGGGCTCAAATTACGAAGCACATTTGGAAACTGGAGATCCAATCTTCATTTTTAAAAGGTGCGATGGAATGCCTGACAAATCAAATAAATTCAACGACTCTGGTGGATTATTTAAAGATTCGCTGATATCGCAAGCTGTATCGATAGAAGAGATGTCAAACTACATAAACAATACTGACGGTCTTCAAGGGGACAATAAGCCGAAAACTATCGCCGGATATTCTGGACACTTCGAATGCTCTGCCTGCCGGAGAATGCGTTGTATCCAAAGTATGATATTGGAAAGGCAAGGAAAATAAAAAGATCTAATATGGTTATGATTCCCTAATTTAGTAAAAATTTTCAATCGTGTTTTTAATTAATTTATAACTCAATATTTGTTTAATTCGTAAATAAAATTAATCCCCGGCGCATAGTAAACTAGAAGATTAATACATAATAGCTGAAGGAATCTGGTTATTGGTTGCTGGATCGTTATCCAGTTTGGATATAAATTTCAAATGATGAAGGAAGTGCAACTCCGATGAGCATAATTGGAAATAGGAGCCAAAGTAACGGGTTGTATGGAGGCATACGTATATACGTGGCACAAATTGTTAGCACGTGACTTCGCCCTTTAGACGGGATTGAATCGCGTGGCACAATTTCGACGTTTTTTCAAGGAGAACCGATGTTTGTACTCTTTCCATGAATCAACTTGACCCAGTTTCCCTCATATTTTCCCATCCGATTTGTATCCGCGATTAGCTTGGATTAGACTCGAATTGGACGAAGAGAACCGCCAAATCGTAAACGTAAATAGAAATGCATGCCTTCTGACGAGAATGAAAAACGCTTTAACTGCCCTCTCACTTTAACGACCCTCAAAACTTAACGGCCTGAATGGCAGCAGCACCCTTTGCAAATGTAATGGCGCTCTCTATACGAAGCCTTCGCAAATTCAGCGATCCTAATCGAGTCGAGGGAATCCAGCATAGTGGGCGAGATGACATTCATGGGACTTTTTAGGAAACCGTGGCGAAAGCGTGAAAATCCAGGTTTAAAGTTTTAGCAGGAAGTCACTAAATTTTTATTCATCTTTGACTGTAGGCATGTTATTCTGCATATCATTATGGCTGCCGGTCTATTTTGTATTTTTCAGCATTTTGTACATAAAATAAAACTTATACACATACCGGATTCGTCCCTCTAACCACTGTCATGACATTAGGGCAAAACATTCCCTGAATATCAATTGCTGTAGGCTTTTAAAGGCCAACAATCAGTCTGAGAACTTGGGGTAGAATTCTTTAATAAGATGCCTAGCAAAGCCTGCTCAGTTAGCAATAAAAGATTTAAAAATGTACTGGAAAAATGGCTATGTGATAATTTCAGACTACTTTGAGCAGATATTTTCAACGGCTGCGTTTAAAATGTTTTCTTATTATTGGCAACATTTTCGTGGGCTTCACCACTCCATGGATGAATAAAGATTATTATTATCATTATTATTAATTTGAGGTTTTTATCACATGCTAATATCGCTATTCGTTCTGTGAGAAACGCTTCAAGATCAAAATTCATCTTCGATTGGTTTTATAACTCGTTAGTTTAACAGGCGTTTACATTTTTTCGTCAATGAGAGAAAAAGGCCTAGGAAATCAATGGTGATAGATTATTTATTACCCTTTCTTCGTCATTGAAATACTTACTTTTAATTTGACAGCCGAAAAGTCTTCGATCCTGATTCGGAAACGTATCAGAGAGCCCTCGCTGTGGTTGCACGTGAAAAGTCGTTTGCCTGTATAAAATAAATAACTCTTGGGCCATTTCATCTCAAATCAGGCAGATAGTGCAAAATCATGTCAGGTGACCATCACCGATTTCTCTGAAATTTATATATGTTAAAGCAGAATCCTTATGATGAATAACGATGACTTTATCTCTGCTCAGAACTGAACCGTCATAAAGTTACCGCCCATTGAACATTGCAGTGTCAGGCCTCATAGTAAAAAATGAAAAATCACATAAGTGCTGATTACTAAGAAACCATGGCCCATAAAGCAGTGGTTATTGTTTTATTTTGAAGAGAATTCATTTATGCACATTATGGCATAACTTGCAAGTCATTTGAAGCAATAATAAACAAATAGGACTTTTTTTAAACAATAAAAATTAGTCATTATTTAACAATTTATTACAAAAAAAGGCCACCTTTTATTTTCTTTAAAATTTCTCAGTGGGTAGTATAAATGTTCTGCAACCAATTCAAAAAATAAAAAAGGTAGTATTTTTTTACTTTTTGTTTTAAGGCATGTCGAAGTTAGGCATGTTTACGACTATTTTACACTAAGATTGCATACCTTCAAGGGGGAAAAAATGCAGTTTCATTCTACTTAGCATTCATAACAGTGAAAATTTCATATCTGAATGATAGGTTACATCTCTTGACTGAAAGCAAGTCCAATCTTGTTTACTTCCATGGCATCCAATGTGTGCAAACACCCACTGCTACTGGCTGGAAACAGTGAATGAGTCTCAATTTGCACAGAGTATTTTTCAATGGCAGTTCACGTAAGTCTTTCTTCTACTTTGGGCCATGTGGAACATTTCGATGGACCATGTGGATGCATAAATGAGACACTAATGTCATTCTCTTCTAAAGACACTGCAGTGATTTGTGAAATCAGGTTCAGGAAAGATTTTAACTTTGTGATCATAGTTAGCTCTAGTTATGGGTATCCACGAGATGCGCGTATGGTGTTGTTGACGAAGATTGTCTCTTGGTTTGGTGGCGATTAGGTGTACAATTGGTGAGTAATGGACTCGAATTACATAGAACATGCGTCTCAGCATGTAAAGCTTTTGTTATAGTGATTTATATTGTGCATAGTAATTCCAGATATCACCCATCTTAAATAAATATCTGGAGTTTGCTGGTGCAGTTTCGAGAAAATCATTCATTATTATTAGTGTGCAAGTCAAAATATCGTAAATAATTTGAATTTAATTACCATCATCACAATTGTTCAAAATTGTACATCTTATAATGGAGAATACTTAGGGATTTTTTTCGCGATTCTTAATGCGAAGGATTTGCTTATTCCGCTTTGGGAACGTAGAGAGCTGCTGCCACCTTGCGGCGTTCCCATTAAACTCGGAACGCATCGGGTTTCAGCTAGCTAATGGAAGTGTATTGCGGTTTGCGTGGGAGGGAGGGGTGGCCCGCTGCCGTAATTGCTTTCTTTAATCTCCCGAGGCCAACGGGGGCGCTGTCGAGGTGGCGAAGCAGCCGTTTGGCGAATTCATTACACCTAGAAGTCGGCGTCTTCCCTCCTGAATTCGTGGCTGTGGCACGTGGCGAGGAAGTCGGATGTGGTCCAACTTGACGCATTCAGGGCCGTCCGCAAGGGGGCGATTTGCTCAGGGACGCCAACTTTAGTGGCCTCCGCTGTGGCCCCTGAGAAATTCTCAGTGATAGTCCTGGTGGAATGATGCCGGATTAACCCTTTCTAACTCAGAGCTCCTTTTAGGAGAAGTCGAATTTCAAGATTTTTCAATTTGCGAAATTGCAAATTTTGCACTCAATTATAATTATCGTGGGAGCTAAATATTTCATCATCACAATTTTCACCACAAAATAATGCGTAGTTTAGATATTTCCTAATAAGATCTGAATATTCATACATTTTTAATGTTGCTTAGGAGCAGCATTGGGTTATAATGGGTTGAATGAAAGACCTATGCTTCTGGTGGACGTTAGCTTCGACGAGATTGCAAAAATAGTTTGGTTATCTTTGTGCGAGATGTGTCTGCCTTAGTTCGACTAAGCACTTAATTGTGTCCTTCATTTTTCGGGGGAAAAACGGATTCTTAACATCTACTCGTTCGGCAAAATATCTGTCTCCTTATATTGTTTCTGATGGAATTGTATATAGATGGGGCTCTAATATGATGTTTCCATCTCAACAGCGTCTTTTATTAATTGCTCAGTCAATTCAATCACTCAGCTTTCATTACTATTATTTTATATATCAGGTATTTTTTTTCTTTTTACATATGATTTCCGGAAATTCTACCCGCGTCTTGATTGAAATATTCCTGAGCAAGTAGAAATGTAGTGCACGGGAAAGTGGTTACCTATGAGATTTTTGTGCGGCTTCGATATACAACGCTGAAGTGTATATTCAACGCCTTTACGTGTATTTTTTAATTCAAGGAGATTATTCGAAGTCCCCGCATGATGAAAGGTGTTGTATATCTTCCAGGCGCATTAAATGGGTCCAAAAATGTCCCCAAAAAATATTTCCAGCGTTCTTGTAAGTGGGAACAAATTGAATGCGGGAAAGCGCCCTTCTACCCTTAGCTCACGATTTTATAATAAAAATAATGAATTTATTCCAAACATAATTTTAGACAATTACAAAGTGCTACAGATATTTGATTGGAATATATTGGGGAAAAACCCGCTTTGGGGTCATCGAGTCCGAGCCACCTTCTTAAAAAATAGAGTTCAGTTGCACAGAAGAAATCCAGTTGCTGTTTTCGTCGATATATAAATACCCAGATATTTTATATGGCTTACTGTTTCAATTGAAAAACACTGACCACAAGACAAATAAGTAACATTAATACAGTTTGTACATCGATAATATATCGAACTGTCGGATTCATCAGTTGCATAGAAGAATGAAGATGCTGTCTCGACAGCATAACACAGAATTGCTTCACTGAAGCTGAAAATTTTCCAATAACAAAAATTAAAATTTTCCAGGTATAGTTACCAGTAAATTTCTATAACTGAGGGCATATTTTATGCGCCACTTATACAATCACTCGGCAAATACAAAAAAGTAAAAAAAAGAAACAGAGGAATCCAGGCGCATTAAATCCAGAAGTGTCACAAAAAATATTTCCAGCGTTCTTGTAGGTGAGGACAAATTGAATATGGGAAAACGTCCCTCCACCCCTTAGCTCACGATATGATATGGCATTTTGAGGAGGCAATTGACAGCTGAGGTTATTGGCGTCATGAAGGACGGATAGGGATGGAAAGGTGTAGAGAGAAACCCGGCGTCGGCATTAGGATGCTCTTAACGAGAGGCGTCAAGGGGACCGCGGCTTAACGTCCCATTCGACGGACGGTGTGGTACACTTCAAGTGCCCTCCAATCAGGCATCGGGTGGTCTCTCAAAATCTCTGCCACCGCTTGCATCTCAATCCGGCCCAATACCCACCCCTGACCCGGATCCACGGAGTGGGAACCAATCACTACAGCAACCACTCCAACCAGACTCCCTTCCCTTAGCTCATCATCAAACATTAAAAAGTTTATTAAGAACATGATATTCCAA
This sequence comes from Ischnura elegans, assembly GCF_921293095.1. Lineage (NCBI taxonomy): Eukaryota > Metazoa > Arthropoda > Insecta > Odonata > Coenagrionidae > Ischnura > Ischnura elegans. The sequence continues at coordinate 110,277,215 of NC_060254.1, read as the reverse complement.
TGCATTTTTTTATTTCTCTAGTCGATTATGCAATGCTAAATTAATTTTAAGTATTTTTTAAATGTTTCTCAATTATCCTTAAGAGATTCTTCAAAATTCCCACGTGAATTGCGGCAATGAATATCAGCATCACTTAGCGAGTACCTAGTAAATTTCTGTTTTCTTCTAGGAGAAACGCTGACCGCTTGAACCGGTTCCACACCTTGAAATAATAATTCTCCAGGTAATATCTGAAGAAAACAGGCAACATAAATCATAAGTGTTGTTTTCCAATGAATTCTTCGAATCAATATGCTGTGTGAAGAAAAATTATGTCACGAACTTTTAACCCTTTATAGCTAATGCCGCTAGGAACCAAAATTGCTGTTGATGTTCCGGTCGAAAACCCACCATTTTTAAACTACGGAAACTTCGAGTCAAGCGCTCCGATTGGCTGCGAGTTTCCCCTGAACTTTAATGGATTTTCTTGAACAAAGAAGTTTACTTTGAATATTTTTCGTTCTCTTAATTTACCTCACACTGCATCATTTGCTTAAAACTGAAGCGAGCGTTTAATTGTTGAGTTGTTGAAAACCCCCGACCCTGAATGATGTTTTTGGTGATATGGGAAACAAAAATAAACGGTTATTTAAAAACTCTCAATATTTTCGGAAGAATCTAGGTGAGTGAAAATGCAGAGAAAAGTCATAAGGATTTTCAGAAGAAGACAATGAAATAAGTGAGAGACTCGACAGGATATTCGCCCCGAATATTCCCCGGAAGCGACCATCTCGAGATTTCCTCTGGCGTCCATCACATTATTCTGGGAACACTTTTACGGCTCTCTGGAGGCGTTGAAGCGATGGGCAGATCCATCAAAGACGACGTGAAATGAGAGGAATAATCGAGCAAAGCGTTTCTATATATTAATTTAGGGTATTTTGACTTTGGACTTTTTAAAAATTGTATAGGAAATCATTATTTTAGCTTATGCTGACGATAGACCTTAAGCATATGATGATTATGATGGCTTAAAAAACTTGGCAGGAATGATTACAGGCAGAAAAAGTTATATTTAAAGTCAGTAAAAAAAAACAAAGACCTAGTTGTAAGCAGAAATCCATATGTTATTAGAAATTTTCTTTGAAAGTTGATAGCTATGCCTTTCAAAGATGCTAACATTTCAAGTACCTTAGAGTCACAGCAGACTAGAGTGGCATTGAAGAGGTAGATATTAAAATTAGAAAGCGAAATAGATGTCATTTGTGCCCCACAAAAACTATTAAAAAGTAAAATTCTCTCCATAAGCACTAAAGTAAGGCTCTATAAGACTATCAAACCACCTATTCTATAGTTAAAAATTCCTATGACAATATCTCTTTTTTGTTTCCTGATCGTTTGATTCGCTTAATTCCGTATCATTTTTCTGGCACATCATTGTATATCGATACTATGTTCCAAAGGATTTCACTCCTTGAAAAATGAATGAATTTATTATTATTATTACTGTGTTGTACGTATTTGTACCTGAGATCTGAACACTAAGCCTAAATAAAAAAAAAGAATTAGAACTGGGGTCCTAAATTTTATGCCATATGCCATGCCATATGCATGAGAATTTTATATTGAATGTAAAATATATAAGGTACCATTACTCCTTTTAAGCGTAAGGATCATTTGTCAAAGACAGATAAAGGTTTTGAGGAAAATATTTTAAAAAGCTTGAATTTGCAATGGCGACCCATTACGAAAAAGTGACTTCCTTACTCTGTGTTTTTTTAATATTTATAAAAAATAATAATTAATAGAGCTATATCATCTTAACCGTCTCTGCCATACCCCACATTCTTGGGATAAGTATTCCGTATTCTAAAATATCTTTCCATCGCATATCTGCACAGCAACCGCTCCCTCCCTAGCAGTCTTTTTTTCCTCGCCCTATTCATCTCTATTTGAGCACGAAAATGCTTGATTGTGGCGATATCTGCTCACTTATGTATCCAAATTATGACTGCGCCTTTCTCGCTATATCTCCTCATGTATCTCATTATTTTCCATCATCTGTTATCGACGCTAAATTAGGCTTGACCTCATTCCGACTTCACCCCCTTTCAATGCATGATATAATTTCACAATGAGTCATTCCTCATTCAACATCGTTGCTCCAATTATTGGGATATTTTAGAATCCTTCTTGAAGATCCAAATCGGTGATAACGGTGTCGACGTCCCCTTCGATAATAATTTATGGCCCTTAGGTTTATTTGCTGTGAGATGTCTTCCTTTTGATACCGCTGAGAACCCTTTCTTTTCAATTATCATTCATTAGCTATCTTTAATTTTAAAAATGCTAATACTGCCGACGTGTGTTTACCGCTTGGATTTTTTCCATTCTCGTCTGCCACGGAAATGGCTTCATCTCATCAAACGCAACCATCTGAGACGTGACCATTGAGATAGCGTTTAAGTACATCATTTAATTTTGATGACTTGAGGGCAACAGACAAATTATTACACAATATTATACCGATTAAGAAAGGGAATATTCAATTTTAATGATGGGAGATGATAAAAGAGAGAATATAAATACGAAAATATATAGATCGATTAGAAATATGAGGATAATTACCAATGTAAGTCATCAAACCGATTAAAAATCAGGGTATTTACCCCGGGGTATATGCTTCGGGCATTTCTTAACACCCTAGAGGAATACGTCGCTCTATAAAACGGATGTGCAGCAGGGGACAAGGATTAAAAAAAAAGCTCCGCAAAAACTTTCTCCGAACAGAATAATCCTCTTAACTACTGCCAACAGTGGAGCGGGTGATAATCGCCTAGTAATATAGGTCATCACGCGCCCACATCAGGATTATAGGGTTTTCCTCTTATCTTGCTTGACGTCAAGTGTCTGATGGTCAAATTTGCACTCGCGCTTGCTTACTTCTTTTAATTTTATTTCTCATCTGATATCTGTCACTTTTCTCTATCGTAAGAAAAGGAATCTTTTGTTTTTATTACAGCTGTGTCTCATGAAATGAAATACCCACTACTACTACGCGATATCGGTTGAGTTGTGACCTGTTTTTTATGTGCGCACTTGCTTTTATCCCTGGAAATTTTCAATCCTTTCTAAAACCAATGTCCTCTGTCTGCTGGTGCAACGAGACTACGATCGAGTTTTTTAAAAAGTCACATGAGGGGTCATTACCGTTTAGTGCAACTTAGTGGGTGTGAATTCGCTAGCGAGACCTTGAGAAATTCGTCCATTTCTAAATTTTACCTGTTGGTAAGAACATTATCAATTCCTAAAAAAAAGTTTCAAACATAATGAAAAGTCCAATACATTTTGTTAGAATGATTTATATATTTTCCAACCATAGTGACTATGGTAGGTAAAAACTAACGTCAGTTGGTATGGATGAGGTAAGCCAAATTACGCTATGCCAAGTTATTGTGAACGTGATTTTGGTGAGAAATCACGTTCCAATCTTACTCTAGTTGGCTGCCCTATTTCCCTGTATTAGGTTATAATAAACGCCGCAAATTTCATGATTTTAAATTGTAATGATATTTGAAAGTAAAATTTTAAGTAAAGTGAAAGCTCATTACAGCAAAGGCTCGCCACGCACACATTCCATCCAATATCCGCGAAAATGACCTTTCCATCTACATTTAATGGTTATTATTTCCCTTGCAGTTAGGAGGTACCTAACATGGATTAATGTCTCTTAATTAGAGCTACTCTGTAATTAGTGCATCACCTTTACTCGAGGGAACTGTTTTAATACGAAAAAGTGAAGCGCATACTGTAGGAAAATCAGTTTAAGCTATTGGGAAACTTCTCCCAGAATTCCCAAATCATGATATTAAAACGTAAAAAACGACTTGAAAAGTTTCTTAGAGTGGTGAAAAGTTTCCGTATAGCTTAAAATATAATTTTATAAAATCCTTGATATTGAAACTTAATCTTTTAGAGGTAGAAAAATATAGTTTTCTATTGCTTTAAAAGCGTACGCGAACTGTAAACTTAAGCGAAATTAGTCATTCATTAATATTACATTGGAATATTTTTCTATGAAAAATGGCGTAGTCATCCATTGTTCTATTACACATATTTATATTCCTTAATTATTTTGTTCACGAATTATTCTGTAACTATTATTGCCCCTGAACGTGAACCATATTAGTTTGAATACAAACTTTGCCAGAAAATAAATTTCGTGGAGCATTTTGGTGAATTAATAATCATTTGAAATACGCGAGTCATGTAAAATACGATACATCAAGAACCCTTATTTATGGCAGACAACTCTCCCTGAATTGAACTAAAAATCTTACTTCATTCATAAATGCACCCTTAAAGAACATTCTGATATGGAGTGACAGCGGTCATTTGCAAAAACAATACGAATCCAAGAATTATCCTCTGAGACTAGAAATCATTGTCATCATGTTCATGGCAGCGCCAGCCGCACTTTTCCCTAGTTTCATTTAAATCCGAGAAGGAATTTATTGTATCCTCATTGAACAAAAGAGAGAAAAAATCAAAGCTATTGATTCCATGGAATAATACGTATTCTTTCGCCACGCAAGCCACACTGGCATTATTCATCTTTGCATCATTACAGTTACTCAATAAATAAAGAATTCGATTTTAATCTACGGCATCGCTACGAAAAATTATCTCGATAAATGTTTTAGAAACATCATGAGAGAACGATATCCAATTAAGGAAGTTATTTAATGGGGGCATAATTGATAATGAATATTTTTGAACGAGGATATTTTTTATACATTTGTGGGAGTCAATTGAAGTAAACAGAAAGGGATCAATGTGTTAATGAATGAGTTTCGATAGTTAAAACCTACTATCGTGAAAAAGATCATTAAAGATTATATTAACAGTTAAAAAAGTAACTTTAACGTTAAGCATTGCTCTATCAGTTATTTAAAGGTAGGTTTTTCCAATGGAAGCTTATGGTAACAGTTAGTTTCACCTTCAACCAACGCGCGCCGTGGTATAATTGAAATACATATGGATGTTATGAGGTAATTTAAGTAATTTTTTAATGTACCTTTCGTCTGTTGGGTGTGTTTTGTGGTTAGGTCGGCCTTCGCCAAAATGTAATGCATAACGCAAACTGAACTCATTTATGATCTGTTAATTAACCGTTTCAAAGATAATGTATTGAATTTTCACGGCGATCAAGAGTAATGGCTAAAATTAAATTGCTAACTACATGCGCAATGGTCAATGGGATCGTTTACGTCAAGTACGATTTCCTTACACTGCACTGCCTTTCCCCACCTGAGGTCGGTCGATACTCACGCGCCTACTAATTAAGCAAAGTGCACGACACGGAACCATTGAGGCGTAGCCGAATCACCAAGCCGTGAACGACTAGACGTGGTCGGCCGAACGACTCTGCGGCTGCGATCAGGACTTTCGCCTTGATTACTCGGGATGATTCGTAAAGTATGCCTATGCGGATTACTTGCGGAATTATGACAAAGTTAGGAGTTGGAGTAGCAACTTTTCATTGATGCACGCCTCTACGCGTTAATATGGGCGGGAGAATTTAGGCATTTGAACCCCTAAATATCCATAAAAATCTGATTGAGGAGGTTTTTACGTTTGCAAAAACTCACTGAGGGCTCAAAATTTATTTTTTATAGATATATTTAAAATTTGTATCTGAACTTATTTTTTATCATTTACCCTTGTAAATTCCTTTAGAACCGTGCCTATATAAATATCGTATATCGTGCAGGGCTCGATTGGACTGGATCTGATGAAGCCATTAACTTCCTCCCGAGGTTGTTTTCTGACTATTTTGGTACCTAAAATATTGAGCCTAAGCCGATTGAGTATTTCTCATCCTATAACTGTTAATTGTGATGATTTGCTGACCATTGAGTGTTTCTCATCCTAAAGCTGTTAATTGTGGTTGCATAATAGAAAGAAAAAAACTTATTCCATTGAAGGATTGACAGAGAATAAAAAAATGTACTTTTAGTTTATAGTTAAGAGGGAAAACATGTGTTGTTTTCCCAAGATTTTCTTCTCTACGAATACCTTCTGGGAATGTCTCGCGAGGTCTCAAAAGTCGTCGCCGTATAACCTTAGGGTTCTCTTTAAAATATTCACTCACTTTATATATTATTCATTATATTATATATTTGTGGCGTTCACTCAGCTTTAACAATGCCTGTGAGTTCATGGAATTATTTTAGATTCTCTCATCTCACACTGTCACAAATTCATGCGCCGGAGACTCACCTTATCTAAATTTCGTGAAAAATATATATTTTAATGGAAAGTAGTCTTGAATTATTTATTCATAGTTTTTAATATCATTTTAATTTCTCTGTCTGACTTCAATATTGTAGGCAATGGCAATGGCAAAGCGAAAGGGATTTTTTTTTCTTGAGCGCCTTACAATTACAAATAAATAAGAGCAATATTTTATTTTGCTTGGTCAAAACTTTACTTGAGTAATAATGAGAAGGTGAATGGAAGAATAGAATAACGATAAGGGAACATATTCGTCAATAAGTCTATCAAATTTTAATGATCTGGATTTTTGACCTTCAGAAGTATCAGTCAAAGAAATATAATTTATTTGCCAGAATAGCAATCTAGAATTTCAACATTGATTTGGAAAATAAGTTCATTTTCTGTTTTTAAAAATATGTTCCAATATATGTTTCGGCAAACTCGTAGGTAGTTATTATCATATAAAATATTTCTTTTCTTTGTGTAAAGTGCCACTTTCATCTCTTGGAGTGGAAATTATACTTTTTCCATAGATTTATTATTGTAAAACGATGATGAAAATAGACTGTTATTCATAACTGTGTTGATAGTTTATTCTTAAATATATAGTATAAAATGAAAAAATTCAGGTTCTTGAATTACAGTTCATTGTGGGCGTTTGGGAATTAATATAACTACATATTTTCAACCACAGTCTTAATTGAAGCTATGGTGGAGTGAGGGATATCCCTTCTTTGGATCCTATGCAAAACTGAGTGTTTCTTTATTTTAAACTCAATTTAATGTAAGCATGTATGTGATAACAAGTGCACCCCTTACCTCTATAATACAATTATATTTATCAAGAAAGGTCTACTTTTTTGGCTCTCAGCGTCGGCATCAATAAATATAATAGTCACAAGAAGGTAATATATGAAGAGTAATTGTTCAACAATTCCGATCTACTAGCTTCACTAAACTCTTCAAAAACTCATTAGGGTAGTGAATTCATACACAAATTAAAACCTATGTGGCATAAATTTACTGTGCATGAAAAAATTCAAGGCGTCTTATGTGAGGAGCCGAACGAGCAATAATTAATGATGCGATAAGATTTCCGTTTCGTGCTCAACTCTAATTTCACTCAATATTTCACTCAAGGTTGACGACACATTACGTTAGTCCATCCACCCTTCCTTATCGTATCCATCTATCCTCGGCCTCTTCGAAGCTATTTTCGTCCCTATTACGTGTTATACGGCCTGAGGCAATGATCGAAAAGTCTGGCCATCGCGGTTCATTTAAGCGTCAAACCTGAGGTATTTTTATTTTTAGAGAGCAGAGGTTAATTTGATGTTCACAGTTTTCTTATGATTTGTGCAATGAAAAATACTGTTCTGTACCGTTTAGTACTTTAACAAGTTCGGATTATTTGAAATCAGTTTCATGATTTATATTATTTTTCAATATCTATATCGATTCTCATTTAATTATGTTGATTTTCGTTGTCCTGATTTATTCTTGTCCTGGTATGAAAATTCCATAATTATTCTTTTTTTCCCATTTCAACGTAGCGTCTAGTTATTGTCATGAATTTTTTACCTACTGAGAATTGGTAATTCTTAATTTGTAATGGCCAGATAATCAACCCTTGGGCACTTTTCTTGCACGTAGTTGCTTTTTCAGGCTTTGTTTTTGGGCAGTTTATAGGTCATCACGACGTTCAGGGAATCCAAAACTCGTATGTGACATAGTGGGGTTGGATATACACGAAATACACGTCACAGTCAGCAAGACATTATGGTGGCCAATTGGACATACTTCATGCAAAATAATTGTCACCCATGCATGCATGAAGATAATCTTTCATTTATGCCTTAATGGATGAATAATAAAGACTGTATTTCGCAGGTGCATTCATAACTGCAAGTCTTTCAATGAGAGCATGTAATGCCCATTGTTGCCTTCACATTTTTTCCAGCCGCAAATTTCGGACGAAAGGATGAGATCGAAAGGTTAATTCCGTCGGGTGATGTCATCGCTCGATAGGGTGATCTTTAATGCAGCCACCGCCTTGTGTGTGTAGGCTGGGATAGAAAGGTAACGGACACGATCGGATAAGCATCTTATACCGTGCGACGCAGAAACGAGTCGAAAGCAGCAGAGCGAGCGATGATGACCACGCCAATGCCTTTAATTCTTCCATTTCCCGCTTCTTTCAGCTCATTCCGTCGATTCGGTGGACATTTAATGAAAAGGAAAAACGGGTTTATTGTGACCCTTTTAACGGCGACCAGAGAGAAATCATTCAGCAGCCCATTCCAACATCGACCAAACACTCCGAACGACTGTTCCCGGCCGTTTGACGCGGGGTCAGGGCATCGGATTATTTTCCCATATGTTGTAAGCAAAAAGAATGGCACGGATGAATGCCGATTGAGTCGCGAGAAGGATTCATTTTCTTCTGTGGTATTTAGGCTCTTTAGCAGAATAATTTTAACTATATGAAATATTTTAGGTTCGTGCGAAAAAAATTGTTTTTGACAGTGTCAGTGCTATATAAAATATATATAATAATATAATAACACTATTGTAATACTATACTATATTACTAATACTATACCACATAAAATCTTGGTATTGGTTTTATTTGTCCGTCGATTGAAACTTAATGTCTGCATAAAATCAAGCCTGTATGAAACAACTAGATGCAAGAAACAAGACCAAGGATTGATGAGGATATTCGAGCTAGGATGAATTGAAGAAGCACATGTAAATTCTGAACACTGATAACTTTCAATTCGTACGGAGCCAACTTTTTCCGGAGAGATATCGTGGAACCTATCGAATGATAATCAAAGATATTGTCGTGCCCACTAATAGTATTGGACAGTAAACAAAACGAAAGGCAATCACGTGTTGTAAGCTGTCCAATAATATTAGCGGGCAGAACGATATGTTTTATTTATCATTTTGAACTCATGCCAAGAACAAAAGTGGCTCAAAGGGAGAAAAATGGTGTTGCACCTTTTAAACTTATTATCTTACAGACTGAGGAAATGAAATATCGAAAAATAATAAGATAAACAGATATTTCCATTTTTATTGATGCTTATCTTGGTGTAACTTTTGGAGATTGACCACTTTTTTTTTAATCGACTAATTTTATCGACCGCCGCGACGGCGCGCCGTTTCGTAACATTCATGTATGCATATTCAGGGCATGAGAATTTTTCATAAAGGCTTGATTTTATGCAGACATCAAGTTTCAATCGACGGACAGATAAAACCGATATATAAATGAAAATTTTCGATACCTTAACCAAACTTGAGCTTTAAATAAAAATGATATTAATAGAATTATCATTACTTTCGTTTAGAGATTGAAATTCGCGTGTTTTGATATTACTACCATGATATGGTTTGTTTGATCTATTTTGTTAAGGCTAGTCCGGATGACAAGGGCTGAGAGCGTGATAGTTTGTATCCTATGGTTATTTTTCAGAAAATACTGTACTGAGCGCCGCGCAAAACATCTTGGTGTCGGTGAACTCTCGACTATCTTAGCAGTGGGGGCCCGAGCCACATTTCCCGAGAGAGAGACTCGTTGAAATGGATGGTGTCAGGAGAGCTTCTTTCCGCGCGTATCCGGAGTTCCCCAGCTGAATCCCATTTTCTCCATCGAGTCCTGACGAGATTCCCCGAGACGTGAGGGAAGTGGAAGAGGATGGCCTCCTCATTATACGCCTAGACCAACGGGCCCCTCTCCTATCCATCCATCCATCTACCTATCCTACGAGGTGGAAGATATTCGAATTGGTGGCAAGCAAATGGAGGGATGTAGGCAAAATACGTTTCTCATGTCATTCACCTCTAATGCCGTGCGTCATTGGCGATACCTTTTCCATTCGTGGTTAGAATGACTTCCGTGTGAAACGGGTTGGACTCGCAGCTGCTATGGCATAGATTGAAGGGGGGAACCAACCAAGCAACTTGGTTTTAAAAAAACTGTAGGGCGTGGCAGTAATGGAAAGAAGTCTTATCGCCTTATACATGATGGCTTCAAGTTACATCTGCAGGTGGACGATGGTGATATTACTGTAACAGCTCGGGGTGACATATTAAAAGAGATGACCAGCGGAAACAAATGGTAAATGATATTAACGGGAGTGGAAGATATTGAGGTATCCTCTTATGTGTTTCATATGATTTATAATTTTAGACCTGAATATGTAACCACGTTACGAAACCCGGGTCGTGCCCATATTAAAGTAATAGTGAATCTTACAAAGTATCATTTATTTATTTCCAATAATTTATTATATTAGTTTCATATATCTTTTATTGTTTTGTTATGGAAACGTAGGTTCGAAAATATAAGGGTTGCTTCTCATAATTTCAATCTTTCACTAGAGCTATTCCATCTTCATAACTACACAGCATTATGCGCGAGTATACTTTTAGATGAGCCTAATTACGGTTTGAATAAACATATTTAATATCACGTAGTACTAAGCTTGGTTGTTCTTAACAATATTGAGGTGTTAATTCCTCTACTATAATATTTAATATATATATATAGTAACTTTGTCTATTTTTATTTTTCATCTTTAGCTTAATTATGAAGTTTTGATTCAAAATGGATAGTTAGGAAAGTTACAGTTAAACCATGAATATCATGATAATGCTAAAGAATTGGAAATACATCGCCAACTTACATGCAATATTTTTAATTCTAAAATTTGATATCATAATCATTTACACATCGATTGAATGACACTCAATATTAGAGATGTGGGCCAGTCATATCAAGAGCTCTCCGTACATAACGTCACGATATGCGGTATGTGGAGCCATTGACATCGCTGCCATGCAATCTGAAAATTTTGAGCTATTGCGTGAAATTTACCCCTTGGGTTGAAATACTGGTGACAGCTGCTCCAAATAAATGTAACAGTCTTGAATCGTGATGGATATTATAAGGTGGGGATCGTTTTTGATTCACTTGGTTCAGTATCTGAAGACAATGGAAACATTGATGGATTTTATTCAGGTTCCTGTCAGACATTGTTTTCTAGGAAAAAAGTTTTCGCATCATTTCGGTTGAGGTCATTTCATGATCACGCTTGTCATTGGTTCATTTGTTCCGCGTGAAACAATAGACGTCACTCCTAAGCATCAAAAGGCCATCTATTCTGCTGATCATCAATTGTGTTTGGTTAGAGGAAATGTCTCCCACAAGAGAACCAAGTAAAAAACGCTGCCTTTGTTAGATTCCACGCACCGAGTCTTATTTTTTATCCTGCTGTCGACTCAAATGGAGGAATGAGCTCGGATATAATACGATATCGCGGTGAAAAGGCAAAGCGAGTGAACAAGGCGGACAACAATGGTTCTGAAAGAATGGTTTGCGACTGCGCGATAAAAAAAAACAAAAATCTTGTATTAAAAAATGTAAGATCATTAAAGACAACACCCATTAAGACTAGAGAGGATTTTAAGCGCGCAATGATGTGCATAATTCAGTAATTCATTTTTGTGAACACTTTTTCTGTTATTTTTGCCGATCTGCGTGCTAATTTCATGTAAGTAACGTCATTTGAGTTACTTTAGTTACAGTGTCAATTTGCTAATTGCTCAATATTTAGTTAGATGACAATCTTATATTTCATTTATATCATACTTATGAAATATTAACTGAATTAATGCTAGTTTTCTGTCAAAATGACATGCCTGCATAGCAATTATTTACATTTATCTCATATCAGCATATTATAGCATTAATTAACATTTATCGAATGCTTGGAAAATTTTAGCCAATAGAGCCTGCACATGATGCCACATACTCAAAGGCAGTCCCCTAAAACATAGACCGGAAATACTCTGTTTTGTGGCAGTCAGTCGATGGAAATAAATCGATCGAATGCTTGTTGGAATACGGGTGGCGGAGTATTTTTAATGCTACAAGTGTGGAATTAATAATTGAGTTGAATATATTTTTATGTTGGTCGGAATGAATAAAAAGGATTACTTAGGAAGCATTACTTTTTTTAATAAACGAAAATTTAGTTGCCGAAAACCTAATCGTTGGTTTCGAGGTAGAGATTTTCAATGGTAAACTAAAACATTCGGTACTTGCTTACCTTCATTTTGACTCTATGTTTACCGTTAAAAATTACAAACCAAAAGTGTAAAAAACTGAGTGAGAATTAGCATACGGAGTTGAAATTTCTGTTTTCACCTTTTACCGAATGCTTTTCTGTTTGCCTGCCGTGCATTTACGACCTAAGTCATTCCACGCGTTATGATATTAATCCGGGGTGGTCTCTCGTCTCCATGCGATATTTTTTACGGAAACAAAAACGTGGAGGAATATTTCCCAACCTCGATGAGACAATCGCGGAGCGAGGTGTAGAAAGAAAGAGCTTAAGCGAGAAAGATGGAGAGGTTTGTAGGTATGGGACACTAGAGGAGGAGCCCCCCTTTAACGAGACACGATGATAGACGCAGATGATGTCACGGCGGGTCATTTGGAAGGAGAGGAGCGGGTAAGCTGAGACGACTGCTCTGTGGGTGGATTGTGGAGGGGCTGCGAATGCCTCGGTATGTATGTTCAATCCTTGGGGGATGGATGGGCTCTGATTACGGAGATATATCGGTTCAATCAACCCTGTTGTGGAAAATAATGTTGAACACTATTATAGGATACGTTTGCAATTTTCGTAAAGTGCACGGGTAGACTTAATGGTGTTAGTCGTAACTATGTGGAACTCCATTACATAATTAATGAAAATAACACATTTTCGATGCTTAACATATTTTCATAACAGACTCAGACTTAAATTGACTTACAATACATTACAGTCATCAAGTAATTGTCTTATTATTATTAGGGCCCCCGCGCACTGGCAACTTTTACAAAGCAACTATTTAGTTGCTTTGAGGAAGTCCCTATGGAACACACGGTAGTTGCGGCAACTAAAAAGTTGCCCGTGCGCGGGGCCACAGTCAATTTCGTGTGTTTCATTTGAACATCCACAAAGCAACTATTTAGTTGCTTTGTAAAAGTTGCCAGTGCGCGGGGGCCCTTAGTGATGATGAATTTGGAGTATTGCGTTGAGGATTAGTCCACGCCTGCCAATTTGAAGTGCGAGTCTCGTTTCTGATGAGAAAGTAATACTCAGGGCAAGGGTTTCTGTAGACGCGTTTTTTATGTGTCTTTAAGCCTCGATTTAAAAAGGCCCCCGAAGGCGATTTCCACATTCAAGGAAATGGAGGAACGGAAAAAGGAAATGGTATTAATAACTTATTTTATAGATATTTTTCTCTAAATATGAAGAAATTCCATAGAGTGGAATCAAGTGGTATTTCTTAGGCTTAAATTATAGGAAATGAATCTCCAATAGAAGAATGATCCAATCCACTAGGTTATAAAATTTAACAAAATGATGAAGGTTTTTATTGCAAAGTCACTCTTGCCGTTTAATTTTTCATTCAAAATGAGATCCAAATAGACTTTTATACATGAAATTGACCTGATGAAGGCAATCTTCGAGGGACAATTAGATGGCGAGAATGGAAAATAAAAGTCATAAATAAAATACATGGAGCAGGTAAATAAGGATGTGAAAGAGAAGAAATATGCGGATGTTAAAAGGTTAGCTGATTGGAGCATTGAGTGGAGAGTGTTGTCAAAACAATTTAAGGATTGTTGACCAGTGATGATGATGATTATTAATGAAATGTGATATTGATTTTCTTTAACTATTAAAAGGTAATTTTAATATTTTAATGTGATAACCCCAGCATCATTCCCACTTAAATTATGCTTCACATTTCAAAAGTATACAACTAAATTCATTATTGTTAGGTTTTCTAGAATGTCGTATTTTCAAATTTTATCAATAGCACTAACAATTTTATTAAGTACATCTCTCATTGTAACTTGTGATCTAATTTCAATGTTTTTGAAGGAATTACTTCAATAATTAGAAAATAAAAACCCTTGAAGACTTCTTAAAATCTGAAGATCTGGTGATGGAATTTTTCCTTACAGAGGAATTACAGAGGAACTCTTGCAATTATTCACGATTATAACCGACCTAGGTTTCGATGCTATTATCATCAACTGAAAAGGAAAAAATGGTTCGTATTTACTTTGAAGATGTTGCAGTAACATCGCAACTTAGGTCGGGAATAATCATGGAAAATTGCAAGTTTTTATTTCTTATGCACCTCACTTTACACTCCGCAAAGATTTAAATGTTGGATTTGATCCCGGGACCCAACGGTGCGATGTCAAATCCTCTACCCCCCTAAGTTAATGATCATCAAATCTGAAATTCCGTGATGTCATGGGTATATATCCATCCTATCCAGGGGGTATTTTCCCGGCCCATATCACTAAGAATGATTCATCGTTTTCACCTCGCTGCACATCGTCTTTATTCGACCTTCCCCTTCAAAGCGTCAAGCCCGGAGTACACGCCTTCATATCATCGCTATGACTAGACCGTTAACCCTTCCTCCCTCGAACACCCACCCCCGCCACTCAGCCCCATCTCCACCCTCCATTCATTCACGCAACGGAATACGTATGCATATGCGCCTTCATTGAAATCTTATCCTCCGGCGCTAAAGAATCAGACTGGGTGGATTTATGGAACTTCAATAGTTCCCTCAATGCAAACTCCAACGTATAAATTGTATGGGATACTAAATAAAATTTGGGGAATATATAAAACTTGAAACCTCTGACTTCACTTTGTGGATATACACGACGAAACAAATGAAAATTAAAAGTCGTAAGCTTCGTTTTGATTACTCATCAATAGTTTTGAATGTTGAGGTAACTTTCGGAGCTCTGTAGGTAGCCATGCGAGATCCTTAACCAGTGAAATAGACTGTTTACCTGGTCTTCTTCCACGGCTATGCATGTCCTTGGACAATATTACGCGTTAAACAACCTTAAAGCTGGCGAAACATTGTCCGAAATGACAGCTTGACAAGGAGGAAAACCCGAAAATTAGCCTCTTTCACTGCTAGGCTCCGTGGAAACTTTCGTCTGAGCTCCTTGTGTATATTATCAGATGGAACAAAGGATACAGAGAGGAAGAGGGGTTGAAAATGTGAGTGATACATTGGTCCTTCTCTTTTGTTTTTCATTTCCATGAATGGGGATTTCTTTCTTTTAGAAACGAAAGGGCACTTAAGAGAATGATCCAGAGTATTATATGCAACATGTACTGAGAGCACGATTAGAAAAGGCTAGCGCCGCGCATTTACCAAGTGAACGGAAGACTTGTTATGTACCGACAAGAGCAAGATGCGAAGAAAATTTGAAGAAAATAAATTAACGGGCAGGATGTTCATATCAGTTCACCATTAGTCGCTGAAATGGAGTGCAAAGGAACAAAAGCCCTTTTCCATCGAGGTAAAATAGTCTAGGGAAATATTTTCTCCATAAATATAAACCTAAACTTACCCGACGTTTTAATTTATATTATTTTTATCTTTTAATGCATATTTTATGCATCAAAAGTTAATAAACTCATGAATAAAATGTGTTTTAGATCATCAAATATGTAAATGTATTTGACCCACTATCGTTTTTCTGCGTGTATAAATGATTCGTCTTTCCAGCGCGTATTGAAATTCCTTTGAAGCGCAAAAATCCGGCCAAGATGTTCGACACATGAAACCCTGCGGGTGATTCAGGCAAGGAGGAGGGGAAATAGTGATAGATATGTTGGATACGTCCACCGAGGAGCCTTTTCATCCAGAATGGATGGAAATCATTATGCTGCCTCGTATTGCTCGCCATGCTCCCTATAGGCTTGTCTGCCTCCATAACTACCAAAGGGAATTCCATTCACTTTGACATGCTGAAAACTTCGGTGAATTTTCTAGAAATTATTGACGGCAGTCCGTATTCTCACACGATATTTCCGCAATTCATTCTTTTTTCACGTTTTTACGATCTAATATATACTGAGCATGATCTTGTCATGAATGCATTCATACTCTATGAAAACATGTCGGAATTTGACCCGTTTGCCATGAAATAGATCCAATACTCCAGTTGAGAACTGTGAATAAACGTAAGGTGCCGTTAAGTTAAGCTTGAATGCTTGAATTATAATATTTATTCAATTTGATATTTTGATTTTGACTGATATAGCAGAAAATTTGAATAATAAATCAGAATAGTTACAAATGGCAGTCATAGTATCTATTTCCAAATTAAAATATTTTTGCGTTGAAAATGTGCTGTGAAATTGTTGATAATTTCCGTGAGAGACTGGCAACTGGGACAATGTATTTTATCGAACTTTATCGTCAAAAAATGTTTGTTTACATGAAAAAGTGACAGTAATATTTATTATTTTCAAATCAAGTCACTTCACACTTGGCACAAATATCGTAGTAAAGGTGATGTAACAAATCATTTAATCAAAATTATGAAGTATGAAGAGACGGAGATAGGCATCCTCTATTAATTAGACCTTTAAAGAAATCTAAAAATGGATGAAGGGACAAATATTTTATGATATTCCCGATTAAAGATTCTTTTCAAATTATAATTATGTGTGCGAGGGTTGAGCCAACAGATTGCTTTGGGTGGTGGGGAGAAGTTGAGCCACCAAGATCGATGGTTTTGATTCTTTTTCGGTTCCGTCACTTCACGCTGTGGACAGTGTCGTATAAATTAAGATGGGAGTTAAATATGAGGGTGATGTGTGACGACGAAAAAAATCTGTTTTCCTGGAAAAGGGGAGAGAGAGTCGACCTTTAGGGAGATTGCTTGCGATTTGCGTGGAGGCAGGAGGAGGAAATTGGGGATATCTCAGCAAATGAGCTGTGGAGATGAAAGTGATGCGAAGCCAAGTTTGGAATGACGACATGGGAAGGAAAAATTGATTGAAGAATAATTACATCCGAAAAAGAGATCAAAAGGGTTCGCGAAAAGTGGTCATCGAAAAAAGCTAAAAGTAAATTGGTTTTGAATGAGCAAGTGACGAATCCCGCGTGGTATAGAATGATGTAATCAAAATTAAAACCTTTCAAAAGGATTTTTGAGTTTCGATTGAGGAAGGTGAATGGTTTCCCAATTTCTCTTTCGATTACTAGGACATTTTTACTTTTGACGATGATTAGGATGATACTTTAGAAAGAGGGAGAATAAGCTCATTCGCAATCTATTATTATTATGGATAAAATTTTGAATTTCTGTTTACGCAAGCTTTTTAATTTGAAAAATCCACACATGTTGCTAATTCCCTCTGCAATTTTTTTTCTGATTCCTTTTTGAAATCGTTCATGTGTTTTAGCTCGATCAAAAAAACTGTAAAATCATGAAATATTTTAGGAATTCCCGCACGCCTATTTCGTAAGTATTTGACTATAATATTGGTGTATACAAATCATCGGAATATCATCGTATCTTCGATATGAGTAATCCAAGCCAGCGCACATAATTTATCCCTTAAGAAATTTTTCCTTTGCACACTTGCAGATGACTCCGTAAAGGTTACCGCTGGCTATTAATCGAATATCTTCTAAAAATATTTTGTACATGTTTAAAATTTTCATGGATAAATTCTAGAGCAATTAAAATTCCTGGAGAATTTGAACCTCTCTGAAAGCTGTCCATGCTATCGGCCGTAATTGACAGCTCGTTGATTATATCAGGGACATGGGAGGCAGGGTTGGTGTGGATCGCTTTATACTTACAACACATTATTGTTCATCTCGGCTCGATATCAGTCCAAGGAGATGTGATGTAAGTGGTGATGAGGTGGTCGCATGAGCGAAATGAATCAGGAAAGATGTTCCTAGGCCTCAATCAAGGATCCAAGCTTGGTAATACTCCAATTTATCATCCCGAGGAATTATTTATTATTTTCAGTGTCATTCTAAATAGAGAGTATAAGTCAGTTTACAAATAAATATTTCCGTTTGCCAAAGTTTCGGAATGCAATGGATTCCATCATCAGGACGACATAAAAATATGTGAGGGTACAACTATCACATTTCCTAAATAATTAAGAACATTAAAATGTATGCAATTACAAATGGATGTACTTTGTTTTTTTTCAAGGGTACTTGATCATTACTAACACATACCAGGGTAAAATCTGTTAGAGTATTTTACATTGGGTAAAAATAGAAGTAAAATTTAGTTCTTCATCTTTATGTGTATTATCTCGAAAGCCAAATGTTTAGACCTCTTTAGTTAGATACACTCATGAGTGAGGCGTGAGTTTTCTTTTAATTAAAAACTACAATTGAAACAGAGCATTTAATTTCAGATTATTATTTCGAATTTAAAATCTAAGATCATTAGATCCTTAGCAATCGATTCTTCTTGGTGCTTGACGCAGAGCATAATTTTCGATTGATCGATTGTGTTTGTCGCTATGGCCTGGCGCGATTGCTTAATCCTTGTCGTGGGAGGCATAAGACAGGCAGTGAAAGGACCGTTAAGAGTCATCATATCCGATCCGACCACATGTGCGACCATGTTCTTTCGATGGATCGATAGACTGGGTGAGAGAGGGAGAGAGTTCTTTCTCGCCGTCTTTTTATGTGCTTTGGCGAAGGTCGTTTTGGAGCGCTGCTTGGAGGAAGTGGCTGCGTGGATCGTAAAACGGTTCGCTCGCGGAGAGAGATGTGAAGGAGATGAAGAAGACTTGAAGGATGGAGAATAAGAGGGACGAGGAGTGTATGAAGGGCAGGGCGGGGGAGAATTCCCGTGCTCATGACCCACAGGGGAGGGTCGAGCTGAAGAA
This sequence comes from Ischnura elegans, assembly GCF_921293095.1. NCBI lineage: Eukaryota > Metazoa > Arthropoda > Insecta > Odonata > Coenagrionidae > Ischnura > Ischnura elegans. The sequence continues at coordinate 110,258,187 of NC_060254.1, read as the reverse complement.
GGCCTTCAATTAGGGTTAAGTAGCGGTGGCAAAGATGTCGAAAACATTGGGAACTTTGCATAAGTGATAGCCCATGTAGATCTTATATCAACAAAAATGTCTATAAAATATCTAACAAGTCTGTTGCTAATGTATAGAAAACGTCTAGGAATAACGTGTGTAGGCATCTTCTAGATTTGTTGCAGACAAGTAAATATCCGCGTTTCCTATATCCACAATTTATCTTGAGAAGAAATTTTCTGAACATTCATATTCAAATTTGATCCGCTTTTCAGGATATATGATTTAATTATGATACGTTTCGGTTTTACAAGTGTGTATTTTCAACTTACAGCCTCAGTCAGACTTGGCATATCTCAACCATTACATCATTCAAAAACCGAGGTTTCGTGGCTTTAAATGTGTTTTTATAAGCATTTGCCATAAGAGTTGCCTTTTTTAGTCTACCTGTGTACAATGAATTCATTTAACCTTCCATCAAGAAGCAAAGCTACTACATTTTTTCTAGATTAATGTTTTTTGTGACTTATTGCACTGGGCATAAGAGTCGTCGCTCAAAATAGACATACGGCACTTGCACATACGCTTGACTATGGACATTTAGTAGATATCTAAAATCTCCAAGACATTGAAGACATACCTTTTATGTCTAGTATATTTTTTGTGCTATGCGGCTGAGAAATTAATAAATGTTTCAATGCAACAGATGGGTTCGTTTCGATTTAATTTTTTCAGCGTTTGAATTTCATATTTTATGAAAATACTCATGTGATCAAAGTAAAAATGTCTGAAAAAACACTAGTAGTAGTATTTCGCTTAACTATGTTGTAATGGAAATGCGAGTTTCACCAAGATTTGTCATCACCGGGTTCATCTGGAACATTGAAAGATTTTAATGGAGGCAAAGTGATGTTAATAAAGTGTATTGAAAAAGCGAATTCCGATGAAAATTTGATTTGAGCAAAAGGAAAGCACACAATTAATCTGATGTGAGTAGCTTTATATTCACTAAGTCCATTTGTCATCTATGATGGAGAAGATTAAAAATTATAACTTGAGGTAAATTGTAATGGTGTCTTGGGAGGGCAAATAGAAAACGAAGGATAAGTGGGTATTCAGATATCGACTAAATTTTAAGGAGATTAGAAGGAAGTACTTTAGACCACGTAAATGTTCGTTCGGGTGACGAGGATATATGTTGAATGAAGAAGGTGTGGAGGATGAAGAGAAGGAGGATAAGGAGAGTATAATAAGTGGAAAGAGAAGGTGAGATTGCCATGCAAAATACCCTTGATGAATGTGCAAGGGTGGGAGGTAAAGAAGACCTTAAATCAGCGATAAGTTGAGGGGTTGAGAGAAAAATGAAATAAACGAATAGATATGTTGTAAACGCTTCATTAATGATAGTAAATTAATTAGGGGCATTCCACCTCAAGCGATTGACTCATACTATCTCAGATATCGGTCAAGCCTCTGTTTGAACGCCACCTCAAATCAAATAATCATTTACTCATCATCATCAGTTGTTGGTTGGACGAATCCTAAGAATCGAATGACGCAGCTCTCCACTCAATTCTCCTATCCGCTAATCTTTTCACACCTACGTATTTCTTCTCTTTCACGTCCTTCTTTAAATGTTCCATATATTTCACTCGAGGTCTTCCTTTTCCGATCTTGCCTTCTTCTTGTCCCTCGACGATTGTCTTCATCAGGCCATCACGTCTCAAGATATGAATCTTCTTATAAATATTTTCATGCGGCTTCTCCTCTCTCCTACTCTCGTTGACTGCTGTGCGGAAAAGAACACAAGGTGCGATAAATGGCATTTTTATTTTTCCCAATTTTGGTTAAAAACAAGATTGTCATGGATCGTCTAATTCCATTTATCTCTCCACCAACGATTGCAGAGCAGTTTTAAAGCTCATTTTTAAGATCATTTTCCTGGGACATTTGAAATCAGCATACTTGATTAAGGCCTTTAATTTTGTGGCTAACTATGTATGTAAAACAATTAATGGAATTTTCTCGAATGCTCCCTTCTGGAACCGGGCGATAAATTTATTTTACATTGTAGACATGCCCCCCTTATAATTCCGAAAATAGCTTTTAATAGCAACTGACAAATGCGATTTAAAAATATTAAAAAATTCACGGATCCCTCATCAGAAATAAATACCTATAGCTTAGAGCACAAGTCTATGAATGTACTCATATTTCTAAATCGTGGTTTTATGACCAAAACTTATTAAAGCCGCAAAAATTTGTCATTAAAAATACTTCTCTCTGAGTCAGGATGAAGAAAATTTTAGGGGTTCAGAAAGGAAAAGGGAGTGATTAGATCAAGGGGAATATTTCAGGGTTTTGTGCAAGCTATGCTGGAGGTAATGATCAAAAAATGTCGGTCGAGGTCGATTTTTTGAGCAATCATGTTTTTAGTCAAAATTAAAAGATCGAATTTTCATCAAAAATAGAAATTTTAACCAAAAGATTGATCAATCAAAAAAATCGACGGCTATTTTTTTGTTTATGCAAAAATGTTTATTATTCATTCATAAACAACCAAAATAGTCGTGTAAGTTGAAGTAAAAAATCTACGTAGAGTATGCGATTGAATGATAAGCATTAAAAGTTTATAAATGCGCGCACATTAATATTTTGGAATCACCGCTTGGAATCTCAAATTTTATAGAAAGATCAACTGCTTGAGATGCTTTCTTGGCGATTGAGGGAGTGTCTTTCCAATTTAACGGCCTTAGAGAAAATTTTTTCACCGACTGGGACGAATGACGATATCAAAGGTGGCGCTGTTGAGATCAAGCAACTTGGTCAAAATCAATTGAAAACCGAAATTCGCCTGGCAATGGCTCGATATTGATTTCCTCAATCTTTGTCAGATTTTGAACAATTTTATGTATTTTTTGATTTTGCAGTATTTTTCTTTTCTTTTCAAACAACAACAACAACAGTATTTCAATTAATTTCTTCCTGCACTGGCTGACGGCCAGTGCCTCAATACGGAAGTACATTTTTAACAGGATAAACATTAATAATAACAATGAAAGCAGAAACCTATGTAGAAAGAATTCGTTTTAGCGAATTAATAGGTATATCTTTTGGCAGTCCGTAGCTTTTGAAGCGTTTAGAATTTACAGGGTAATCTCATAGTTTTTCTGTAAGCGGGTTGCGTAGAAGGGAGTTTTGCAGTCGCATAGCTTGCGACTTAATGAATGCAGTACATTAGCTTATAAGTAAGGTAGTGCATTGACTCTGTGCTTTGGGTATCAATTTTTTAGTCGATAATCAAACACTCCAGAATTTAAAAGATTTTACTGAGGTGTTAAACGAGGTATTTCGACAATAAGCGCTCAGTCGCCATTTTAAGGAAATTGTGATTTTTATCATTCGATTACAGCCAAAGGGGACATTTTTTCGCATCAGGCATAGGTGCTGCACTCTATTTTATGACGTCAACGTTTATCGATCATAAATAGCTGCCACCTTTCTTATCTTTAGTCACCCGAAACGGTTTATCCGCGAGGCAGGCGAACTACCTCTGCTTCTTTCTGCGTCGTCATCCCAATCATATTAACTCCACGCTTTTTCTGCTCCTCTCCCTTTCCATGGGATGGCCACAAAAAAATTCGCTTCCAATGCGAGTATAGTCGAAGAATATAGTAATACCTTGGAAATAAGATTTGCCCCCCTTCCCACTCATATCGCGATGAATTTGCTCTGATTTTCCCATGCTACCGTCTTTTTTGGTCTATGGCTTCAACTTAACCGTCATTTTTTCACCAATTGTACATACAGACTTGATTTTTAACCAACTACATCTACATAATACCCCGCAAGCCGCCTAAAAGGCGTGTGGTAGGAGGTGTTAGGACACCAGCCGTTTACAGCTAAAACAATGAAGTTCTCTAACGAAGTTGGGACTAGCGTTTATTGAAGTCCTTTATGATTCGGGGGAAAAACGAATTCCCATATCTATCCGTTCGGCAAAACATCTCTCTTAATTTATCGCTTCTGTCAGACCTGGAAATATAGTGGGGCTCTAATATTACGTTCTCTGTGTCGCTCTTAAAGATATCCATTCTCAATTGTTCAAGCAATCTAAACCTAGCGCGCAGCCTCCGAGTCTCCAGCGGCTCCCAGCCTAATTAGCTTAACATCTGGGTAACGGCGTTTGTACGCCCGTAGCAGTATTTGACGAAACACGCAGCCTTCCTTTGTATTTTATTCAATTCGCGGATTAAGTCTTTCTGCACTGGATCCCATACGCTCGCTGCATAAGATGTGGCCTCACTAGATGTGGCGTGAAGAAGAATTGAATTAAATATTTAACATGAGCCCATTTATTATACGGGGCGGTGAAAAATCATGTCACGAAATCTTAACACTGGATAGCTGATGTCATTAGGAACTAAAATTATGAACAATGTTTAGGTGGAAAACGCACAATTTTTAAACTATATAAACTTTGAACCAAGCGCTCTGATTGGCCGCGAGTTTGTCCTGTTGCCTTGGATACATCGCGTTCTCCGTCAGCAAAAGCATTCGAAGCCATGAGTTGTCCAGAGGGTTAAAATTTCACGAGACAATTTTTCTCCACCCTGTATCCGCTTCAAAAACTGAAATCGGGGAAATCAATTCGCAGCAAATCGTTTGACGAAAAGGTTCAAAATCATCTCGAATGGTGACGGAGACGGTTATCTCACGGTCTGCATTATTTCCGTCCATATTTTTGCGTTCTCAGGAAAATGACCAACTGTCTCAATCTCTCTCTGCACATACTAATTATTTCAATGAGAATCCCCAAAACAGTGAGATTTTATTTTAAATACATCATAAAAGTAAAACTTCTGCCTTCCTTTTAGTTTATACTTTTAGATTACATTCCGTCCCCATTACATTTTTAAAGACTAAATTTCCTTTTTACTGGCAGAGAAAACTGCAGAAATTTAATAATTGGTTTAGTGGTGGCAGGCTTAAGGGCACCATCGGAAATTTTTGTTTCATTGAGCTGGAATCACCATTGCATTTTTCCTTTTATGAACTTAAACGTATTTTGTAAAATATTTATTATTACTTGAGTATAAGTGTGTATGACCATTAGAAGTTTCTTTAAAAAAACGTTAAAATACATTATAAAATTAGAGCTCTCTTTGAGCTGGGAATTTCACAGGTTCAGTGCGAGGACCTTTCCCTAGGCAACCTGGCACCTCGAGGAATTTTAATTTGGGGTTCCCGGGATTTGAACTGGGTATTCCTTGATCGCCTGCCAAACGCTATTCCCACTGGGCCACGACGTTTCCACATTATTATTATTATCAAATTTTGATCAGTATGTTGGAGTGTAGATCTTGAATAATTTGAACGAAAATTTTGGCCAACGTTTCGATATATTCATATGCCTTCATGAGGGCTATAAATACGTATATCGAAATATAAATGATCACATAAATTTGATACGTAAAGACATTAAAATTTGTTACAATGTTTTTAAAAACATAAAAGTAAAAAAGAATTAAAAAAATGGAGCTGTAAATTCATTAAAAAGAAGAGATTAGATTTTTTATGTACTTTTTTTGCAATGAATTTGCTTTAATTATTGATGGTAACTTAGCGATTACAGTTCATAGTTACCCATCAATTTTGATTAGATCGATAACTTTATATTTTTTATTTCATTTCTGTAAAAAAACATTCTAATAACCTTTTATGCTTTTAAGTATCAAATTTACGTACTTACATTCATTCATATCCCTGATGAAATGTACCAAAACGTTGGAAAAAATTTGCATTTGAATTATTCCAGACCTATACTCCAGGACACTGGATCAACGTTAAACTTACAGGTAAAGATAAAAAAAACTCAATTATTATTGCGGTATAATTTTATGTAAAACATAGCCTTATATTTCACCATGTACAGACTTCATTTTTATTGATTTTGCGAGAATCCGAACATGTCTTTGAGATGGTGGAATGTATGTTTTCACTGTTCAGGCTAAAGACGATGCCGATGGAAAAGAAGAGCAAGGTGTTTGTGTGGAGGTGAAGGACGAGGCTCATGTTGAGCCTGAAGGTGATGTCCTCGTATAAAAGTGCGTGCTTGTGCCATAATGTGTGTCGTTATGTGTGCGAGAGATAGACATATAGAGAGAGGGAGGGAGGATTGAAGAGGCGTTTTATTGCGTGCAGCGGAGGATACGGTCGGAAAGGATTTCACCGCCATCGACAAAGGCTTTCTACACACTCAAAATATTATCATTTGTAAATTGAGATACAATCTACTTATCAGAAAAGGTGTTGGTAAATTTCCAAAAATGAGGGTATTTGATATTTAGTGAAAATAGCGCCAAGAAATATTTTTTATGGTCATGGCGAGAAAAGCCAGTGGACTCTCATTATAAAAGCTCAATCTTTTTATCAAGAGAAAAATGTTTTTTTAATATTTTTATTTAAACCTTTTTAGTTGTCTTCGATGAAAATATATCAGATGATGACGTGCCACGCCGAAACCAAAGTCTTTAAATAAATTTATGTGGAATTATGAATGTTTCGCATTTCATTGTGTAAAGTAGATTCCATGAAGCCACGCCCGAAGCAACAATTTAAAGACATGTATTTTTAATATTACTATAAAATTTATCTATAAAATACTAATTAGATATTCAGACATTTTGATATTTTGTGCATACAATTTTCAATTGCTATTTTGGGAGGTGTCATCAACTTACTGTAGCTTAAGCCACATGCAGTGTAAGTGACTTATGACAATAAAGTTATTATTATGCCGATCGCAAAACACCTAAAATGACCGTAATTGACTTGAATGGGTGGTCTAATAGATTGAGCGTTGAGCTCTTATCGGGAATATCCCGGGTTTGTATCCCAGTTGGAGATTCCAAACGAAAAAGCTCGAAGTGAGCCACGGAAAGGAGGTGTTTCACACATCCTTCACTTGTCATGCAAGGCGCTTAGTCTGAGGTGAACTCTACCCAAACCAGCACACGGGATGAATACAGAAAAGATTAACTTCCAATTTAATTATTCCCCGGTTTTAATTAATAAAAACATCTCATTGGCGAATGTCGCTATTACATCAATTTGTACCTACTAATTTTAAGATTTAAGTAATATAAGCATAAATTTAAATAATATTTAAATAAGCGAAACCAAATTAGTAATGGATTTCCTTACATTCCTTTCCTGTTCATTAGTGATTTCTGTACGATGCATCGCGATTTAAAGCACATGATTGATTCAGAAGCATATGGGCCTCAATAACCCAAAACTATAACGTGAAAAATACCGTTGCTTTTTAAAAATATCAATCGCTGGTAATTTATATTCGATTGTAAGGAACGATATGTTCGTCTAGAATGCAGTAATGAGTAAGGAAGTGGAGCGAAGGTGAACTTAAAATGGTTGAAGAGGTCTGTTGCTCACATCAATAACTATATTCATGAAATAGGTCTGTTTTACGTTCAAGGACAGATCACGGTCGTCATAAACCCAACTTCAACCATTAGGTAATGGATTTAAATACGGAGAGAATGAATACATCTCATATAATATCTCTTACTAGTTATATTCATTGAAAAATGCCACTTTTGTCTTGGAACCAGCTGTGAATTTTTTATTAAATATCGTTAGGAATGTTGCCAACTAAATTCGTTCCATTCTAATGATAATTACAAGTTGAGTCGGTATATTGCAGTGATTGAATTCGAAAAGAATTTGTTGAATGGCGGCAATTTCATGAAGCCTGTAACGCTAAAAAAACATTGAAATTACACATTTGTTAATAGTTGCAACGACTAAAGTTCTGTTATTTTATTGGAAACCTTAAAGGTCAAATTAGACGCATTATATATAACTTAGAAGAGGATATGACTTATTTTTGGACACAGCTTAAATAATGCCGTAACTGATATCATGACCTCAAAAATTAGGAATGAAACATGATAGATTTTTCGCTGAATTTTACTGCTTATCGTGTACTCTTTTATCTTAAAGAATTTATGAAGAAACTAGCGAATGTGAGAATCGAGGGTAGAGCTTTGTTTCACTAATCTTCGGATTGCTGATTGTTGATTTCGAAACTTTCGTCGTAGGACACCGAAAATGTATAATATTTTGGGAATAGCGATTTAAATAGGGATTTTCGGCTTAGAATAGAAAACAACAACATAGATTAGAAATGAAAACAAAATCAAAAAGTGCGCTCATGGTTATCTTAAATCAGAAAATCAATTTTGACGGCGTTACCTTGAAGAAAACCTGTTTATTTTTACTTATTTTTGCTGTTTTTTTACATTTTATTTCCGTCGAATCAAAAGATTTCTCACCTTCTTCGAGCGTGCTGAGCGTGGATTTTCATAACCAACATAATATTTTTGTCATATTTTGTTCCACCATTCGAACGGTTTTGGAGCATTTTATTTAACTATAAAGTTAGTTTCTTTAACGAAACTTGCACAAGTTGATCCCTATTTTCGTTTAGTAAAAACTTATTTAATTTTTTTTTAATTTTTAACTTACTTCATCAGGTATTTCTTCATAAGATAGTACCTTTTCTGTGCTATACGAATAGGCGGTGTAGATATTTGTTATAATACCGTATTGCATTTTAGAATTTACTGATGAAAAGTAAATCAATCTAAGGATAGATAAGGGGAAGTACACCTTAGCAAACAAAATTTCCTATTCAAAATTTTTTAATTCATCATCACGTTAGCGTTATTGAACCGATCCGGGAATGTACTGCTTTGCGTATTAAGATTAGAAATCCCAGCGAATGTGAGAATTTTTACTTTCGCCTCTTTGATGTCAGAAGCAATAATGTTTCTTCCATCTTTCGAGTTGCTAGATTTATTGTATTTATTATTCAGATGACTTCTTTCTAAGTTATAGGCGTGAGAAAAAACGATGGGGAAACATTATGTTGAAGTAAAACTTACGTTCAAAAACTAAACGAATGTGCGCTTAAATAAATCGCTCTGCTCGCCTTAAAGGGAGACATATAAGCGACGCAAAGAGGGAGAAGTGACGGCATGGAGTGAGGAATAAAGAAGCGCTTTCAAAATCCGAAGGAGGACTAGCGCGGGTGCGGATAAAAGCTGTGGACTCTTAGTCGGATACGACCGCTCGTGTGAACAGGCTCGTTCGGAAAGGTATACAGTGCAGAAAGTATAATTAAGAACAGTGTCCTTGGTGGCGCGTTGAACTCAGCAAAGTAGATGGTTGCAGATTTGCGATTGACCCCAACGCGGAGAAGGAATAACACTGAGGAAAAACTACTTCATTTACAATTCGTACAAACTTTCGTAAACGTGCTCCAATCCCTTGTTCTGCAACACTGGTTGTTAAGAATTTTATTGTTTTAATCAGATGATTTATCACTTAGGAGATGGCGAACGTAGTTCTATCTTAATGATAAAATGTGTACATAATGCGTTAATGAAATAGAATCGAGCAATATTCATTATATTCTCGTTACTTCATTCATGACTTTAAAAATGCAGAGAAACCTGAATAATATTTTTTATCTCACGTCGCATAGAGGTCTGAAATCGAAAAAAGATGGTCAGAAATCATATCTTCCATATTTTTGTAAGTGTTGCGACGAAATCTTTTCCAATATATTTGTTCTTGCTATATAACATGAATATAACAACATTTTGTGGAAAAAAAAGGATCCTGAGAGTTCTAGTTTTACAAATTCGCGGAGAATGAAAACAAAATCCATAAAAAATATCAGCTTGTCGTACCGCTGCAGTAAAGAAGGAATCATTTTATTGTAATTAATAGTTTCAATCAGAAAGTAAGTAGTATTTCATCATAAAATTAGAATATTTAAATTAATCTATTCATATGACATACATAGAAAAACGTTTATAACAATGTTAATATCATAATTAATTTGCATTTGAACTTTGTGATAACATCTGTTCTGGGATTACACGCACAAGGTATCATCTCAATAACAATTTATAGTTTGAAAAATGAAATTGGAAACGTAAAACATGAAATTATTTATAAACCATAAGGAATGAATTCACCAACCAACTAGTTTTAATCGGCTTCCCAATCGTCGCTTTTCTCATCAGAAATTGGTTCCTCCAACACAAGCATTTCTTTCAAACATCTTTGAAACATTTCTTTGAAAATTTTTAGATGCGAAACTACCAGATATCAAATGATTCGAATGAAGGAAGAGCCTTCGGAAACGGTTTTTCATTTAAAATTTTTTGCGAAATTGTTTTGCCAGGAACATTTTCGCGTGTGGTGCTCTCGGTGTCTTAGTGGCGAGAAAAGTGAGGATTGAGGATCCCTGCGGATTCTTCCACAAATATTCTAAACATTAGAGTCAACTTCTGGAATCATTTACCTATGATGAGTTTTTGATGGTCTTTAAAGTTATGCACCTTACACAAAACGAAACTGTAGCAAAATGCTTCAGTCAATATTAATAAAAGGAAACATATTTTTATAACAATTTCTGTTAACGTGGCGTCTTCTGGTCTAAGAAAACACTTAGTAATAAAATTACGTCACTATTTAGTTCAATGATTATTCTATAATTAGAAAGTACCATATTTTCTCCAAAATAAAAAGTGGGAAATATCATTATTGGCCATCAGTTTCAGATTTCAGCCCGCTGTGCGTCGTTGGCAAAATATGGATGTAGCTTTATTCTCACCTAACCATACCGACTTGCGAGTTGAATGAATCAGTTTAATGAATGTTTCATTAGGTGACAGCGTTTAATAGGAAAGGAAGGGAGAGATGTCTGCGAGGCAAACGTATGCTTCCTAAGAGCCGCATGTATTCTGGAATGGATTTGTTTTGTGACTGGATTTTCTCTTTGCTCACTTTGTTGAGAGATACAGATTAATACGATATTTGTTTGCTCACTGAAATTCTTCACTCCGTTCCTCTCTCACAGTAACTAGTAAAATTTCTATGCTTTTGAAATTCACCGCCACGTGTTATGTCGGATTGAATAGACCTAAACAGTTGCCGTGAACCGAATACTATTTTTTTACCTGAATCCCCTCAAATACAATTCTCGCGACCCCTAAGATTTTTTATTTAATTTTTGATGCCTAATTAATTATTGCTACATTTAGTTAGTTGCTAGCTTAGTATGGATGGTCTCGTTTACACATAAATCCTCCAAATCCAATTCTACGTTGTGTGTCGCAAGGGACTAGTAGATGAAAATGTTCTCAAATAAATTTGCATGCTAGTTAAGCACTAAAAGTGTTCGCTGACAGTAATAATTAATTAGATGGCGCCGAATTCTGCGGATCTTCGGGCGATTTGGTCCACGCCAATCACCCGAGTGCAAACCTAAGGTTAAATATTGAGTATGCATCCTATGTGTTGAGCATATTCTGGAAGATTCCCCATGCTAGATAATTTTGCATTCAAAGAACCTCTGCCGCAGCTTATAGTCGAACAAAGACCCAGATTTGTAAATTAGGCCCAAATGTAAAACACCTGCCAATCGGTACAACGTTAAATATTAGCGTCCAGATTAATTATGGAATATTAAGTATTCCACGGTAGTACCTAATACCGTCCCGGCAGTAATAACACCACGATTCTGCGATGTGATGCATCTATTTTCGCTCGCAATCCGAGACTTCCGAGGGCCATATATATTCTTTCTTGGGGACCGTGAGGAACGGCCATAAAACCTTTCGCAGGTTTTCCAATAAAAGAGAGAAATTCTCGGCCATATTCGTGCGGTGGGTGGGAGCCACAAGTGTCTTGCCAGAAAAAAAGGGAATCGATCGCAAAACTGTTCGCAAAAAAATAGCAAAAGAAGAGAGAAGCCCGTAAAGAGCCAGTTGGTATAAGCTTCCCTTTCGACTGCGCGAGTTGGAAACGTGAGGGTGAGAGTGCGATAAAATACGATGATAGGGGCTGTTTGTCTCCTTCGCTTGTTTGTCTTCTCTTTGCTCGGACTCATTGACGCGGCGAAAGTGTTCAAATGTATGCGCTTTTAATGTGTCTGTTATTACTTCGTCGAGCCCTTGACTGAAAGAAATAATGAGAGTTTCTTACGAAAAAAGCGGCGCAAATAGATATGGGGGAGGTGATTTAATCTCTGTAGGAGTATTCCACACGATATTTATAAATGCACGACCGGTTTCAAAGCTGGTTCGCCATTTTTTAGCATCTGCTGTCACGTACAACTATCTGCCAGTGATACAACGATTTATGTGCCCTTATTGTCGCGTCATTCCTCTTACCCTCTGCCTCTTACCGAGTCTTCTGGCCTCAAACCACTACTAAACCACTGCCATGAATAAGTTGTGCATAGGTAGAAGCACAAAAATGTACGGTGTACACGTACCTTCGGTGGTAGATTTTTGTGCGTAGGTCGTCAACTACCTTACGGATTATTCTGTGGATGTGATTACTATGTGGATGGTGCTAGCATGAAGGCGACAGACGAATTGAAGAAATTAGGTTTCGTCAAGCTTTTTGTGGGAAGATTATCGGATGAGAAAGTAAAGGAGATTTGCTATTTCGCACTCCTTGAATATGCAGCGAGCATATGGGATCCGGAGCAGAAATTCTTACTCCGTGAACTGAATAAAATTCAAAAGAAATTTACGCGATTCGTAAACAATTGCTACAGGAATACAAAAGGCGTTAAACTGATGTTAAACGAATTAGGCAGGAGCCGCTAGAGAGGCCCCGGAGGCTTACAGTGCATGAGCAATGGCGAATAGATACCCTTCAGAGGCGATCACATTAGAACCCCACTACTCGAATTTTCATTCCAGATCCTACAGAAACGCTAAATTGAGGATATATTGTTCCAAATGAATAACTATGGGAATTCTTTTTTTCCCCGAGCGATGAAGAACTTCAATAAATGCTAGACGGAACTTCACTAGACTTTTCCTATTTATTTGTTAACGGCTGGTGTCCTTACACCCCCTGCCACAGGCCTATGGCGGCTTGCGGGTGAGTATGTGGATATAGATTATCAGAAAGTTATGAGTTTTATTTTTAAGCGGGTCTGGGAGGGAAGGGAATAGGATTTATAGATATAATGAAAACTAATTGGCCCCCTCGTAAATTTAAGAAGGAATATCAGTGGGTGGACAGAAGGGCGAACTGCCGTGCCTTATCCGTCGGAACGCGTAAAATAATATTCTTTTGAAAATGTCGTGGCCATTAATCCTGGAGCAATATATATTTCGTTCCCATAGATCAATGTTGTGCGCTTAACAATGTTTGATTTTTCTGTTATTCGTATGGTATGGTATGGTATTTGGAGGAGGCGACCGACAGCTGAGGTCATTTGCGCCACGAGGGAAGGGTAGGTAAGGAAGGGTGGAGGGAAACCTGGCGTCGGCATTAGCCTGCTCTTAACGAAAGGCGCCAAGGGGACCACGGCTTAACGTCCCATCCGACGGACGGAGTGTTGCGCTTGAAATGTCCTCCACACAACACTCAAGCAGGGATCGGGCAGTCTCTGAAAATTCTCTGCCGCTGACGGGATTTGAACCCGGGCCCACCGGGTGGGAAGCCAACACTCTAGCAACCACACCAACCCGATCCCCTTTTCTGTTATTCGCAAACACAATTTTTAAATTTACTTATAAGATGAATTTCAAGACCAGCGTTAGATATGAACTCATCAATAAGATTTTTGGCACGTGTATGATCACTCTCGATCCTTCTGATATTTTCATTGCTTAATTCTGAAATCCGCTATTGGATGTTATCCCATGAGGAATTCTTTACTCCATCAAAGCGGATCGTCAATTAAGGCTGTATCGAATTAGCCCACGTTATCTCAATTTTTACGCCAAGATAAGACGTGGACGGGTGGGGGAAATCCATAAACCATATGTCCTCATTTAGGTTTACACAGCCTGCTTGGCTCGTGACAATGTGTGTCCTTCCTCAATCTCTCGTCCACACGGCTTCAATGAATGAGTTGTCATCGTCGATTAGCTATTCTTAGACACATCTTCCAATCTGTCCGTAAAAAAATCGATGCATGAGTCGCTTTCATAGTCTTTGCCGTGTTACTTTGACGGCGGTGGATTCGATTTCAACACTAGGTTGAATCACTAGGTTGAACCACTAGGTTGAGCCTCGAGGAGGCATCTCTACCGATCGCATTCTGTCTCTCTTGGTGATGTAATTATTAATTAAAATTTACGGTATCAGTTCGAACGAATGTGGAATACATATAAATATATTTTCGATATGATTTCGTATATAGATCCCGAATATGTAGGGTAGGCCACCGTCCAAATTTTTGTGGTAGAACCTCAAATATAAAATATTTTTATCCAAGAAAATTCAGAGGAAGGAGTTTCGCGTCCTATTACTCGTCGTGGCACTAGAGCGAACTGAGGAGGGTTTCATCCTTCGTTTGGGAGAGTAGATCTCGAGTGCTTCCCATCCAAATCAACCCCCCCCCCCAAATTTATCCCCTCATCAAAGCCCCTAGAAATTTTATTTCCTGGATTCGGGCTCCCCTATCTGGGGTCGTAATAACATGCTTCATGTTATTGTTATCATGGCCCATGGCACTGAAATGGGAGACATGCAAAATATGATTAACGCAAGTGTCTTCTAACACAAATGGCCATCAAAAAAAAGTTACGAGTTTAACCTGGTTTGGGTGTCACTATGTAGGCCTGGTAAATACCCAGTTGGTAACGTATTCACGCGGGAGTTGAGATTTAACTTGGTCCTTGGTGCACTTTCACTGTCTGCTTCATCGTGCATGTTATAAATACCCAGTGATACATTAATTTTGGGAATGTAGTTGGGTTTAAAACGTGAGTGTGTACCGTGTAATAATACGCTGTCATTTGCCTCCACCTATTCCACCTTAATATAAGCGTTTCATTCTGTACACTTCATTTAATGAGGAGATATCAGCGGTTTCGATTACAAAAATTCCCCAACGGTTATATTTCATTTTTAAAGTAATTAGGGTTATCAGTTTCACCTTTTGCAGAGTATAACAAGATTTAGGAATTCAATATGATGTCAATTTGGAGCATCGATGCGAAGGAATAAAATAAAACTTGGTCATAGGGATATATCGTACAGAGATAAACGGTTTGGGCTTAACGCCAGTTTTAGACTCTCGAGGTAAATTTACAATGAAACTGTTGGCGTCTGTAATCAACGAAGGGAAGGAGGCGCGGAAAGAATAAACAGTGAAGATCTGTCTGGGAGTCGGGACCCGCAGCATCAAATAGATCGACGGAGAAATGAGAAAGGAGGAATGCCTGAATTAATATCTTCGATAAAGATAAGTCCTTTGAAAACTCTAAGACGACGGACCGCATGTTGGGATGTGATGGATAGATGGAGACAACCGTCGAAGGAATACGACGGGTTACTGTCATGATATTGTTACGGGAAAACGAAGAGCAATTAAAGAGAAAGCACAGAGAATAGCTCGGGATCAGGAGATTCGGAGACTACATGATAGTCATAAATCGATTGAGAAATAAAGGAGAGAAATTTTTCAGAGTGACTGAGATAACATCACATTAGAAGCCCCCTGTACTTTCAGATCAGTATAAAAAGGAGAGATATTTTTCTGCGCAGATAGATATAGGGATTTGTTTTTTCCTGGAGTAATATAAATTAGGGATGAGTCGATTCCACTTTTTCGATTCTTTCAAATCGATTCTCGATTCCGATTCCATCGATTCTTGAGCATACTAACCGGTAGGATATTGATTTTTAGTAGTATTGCTGTCATTATCATTCAGGAATTCGATGGAATAAAATAACAAAGACAATTGAGCGGCCCAAAAAGTATATTTATTAAAAAAGTATATTAGCAGTGTATTAATATCTATCCTAATATTTCATAAAATAGTAAACACTTAAACTGTTTCAGACTTAAACTGTTTACTCAACAACGCACAATGAGTCAGGTGTGTGACGGCCTTTATGCCCTAAGATTTTGGTGCATTTTTAAAATATTTTTCTTCTTGGAATCGAAATTAACTTTTGGCGATGGATTTCCGATTCCGTGCCCAAGAATAGACACTTGAAATCGACTCGTCCATACTAAAGTGGACTTAAGGGAAAGGAAAGAAGAAGAGTAATTGGGATAGGATGATTAAATAGGGTGGTTTCCTATTATTTTTTTATTGCCTAAATCGAAGGATTATTACTCCTGGATTAAGTATTTCACGCTTTTAGATTTTTAAATGACGGTATCTATTTTTCGTTAAATGAAAAGTGAAAATTTTCAAGCGCACGAAAACGCGACGGGTAAGTATGAATGCCGGGAAAATTCCCGTGTGACGTCCTTCTGGTTCCCGCTGCCGCAAGTGAGGTGACCTTGGGGCGAGGCTTTGAGCGCTGATACGATGCAGGCTGCTAGCTGGTAGCAGAGTACCCTGCTAGCAGGTAGCGCTTGGCTTACATAAGGATTATTAATGCCCTATCAAACGAAGGAAACTTTGCGATCTTAGGCAGTTTTAATAGGTGATTATTAAGAGATGTTTCCCTGAGCTCTGTGCCTCATGCATGCATTGGAAATGTCAGACGATGTAAAACTTCTATCTACTCGTATAGAAACTAGGTCCCTGTGACGTCATGTGGAGTGGCATCGCATGGGCGCCAATGCGGTTAAAATTGACCATTGTCATTCGTCTAAACTGGGATGTCTAAAACCAAATCATTTGTATATTATGAATACACTAATGGTGTGTAACGAATCTCAATCAATGCCTTTCGTTTTCTTTGATGAAGGAAACTACCCTATTGTGCATCTGCGTCAAACTATTCTCATGATTGCTGATGTGAAGTGCATACGACGAAAGGAAACTGTGTGTACATGCGTAATTCATTTGTATGCTATTGTGTCTCCGCTCCGCAGCTGGTTGCTACTTGTACCGTCCTTGGGAGGGATTGACAATTGGCGCTGTGGGCGGCACGGTGGCCTGTCTAATGATGCCGCTCTGGGATCGCATGAGAATCGATGACCCGGTCGGGGCATCCTCAGTCCACGGTGAGTCCCTCTCCAACTGCCCATGCAGCCACCATCATCGCCCTTAAACCGATGAAAAGCCTTTTCATTGTCTTAACCGAAAATGTATGCTTTTTTAAAATAATAATCCAGTCTTAGTTAATACCAAAAAATACAAAATATTGATGAACATAAAATAAAAGGAATCTGAAGTTCACCGCTAAGTCGTTCAGGACTTGTCAGCTGGTGAAATTATTTGAATGTATAATTTTTTGGCAACATTTTCCATTTATTCCTACATGGAGTTACCCATTCCAATGCTCAGCATACAAAAATTGTGCAATTTAAAAATAATATTTACTAGTAGATGATAATCACATAAAAATAGCACTTAGCAATAGCATTATTTTGTTAAAAATGCCAGTGTACAAAGTGTTATCGGTTTACAAATGGTAAAATGTTGTGTATTTCGCATTGTCATCATCACTTTCTTACTTTTCCTTAGTTTACCAGTCACTTTGAAATTAAATAATAAATCAAAATACATCACAAGCGCCATTACAATTACACGATTCAGCTTACACTTTCATTTTATATGCGCTCACAATTTTTTCATACTTTGGCATTAGTTTAATTTGCATTGTGGCCATATCAGTCGCATATAGAGTGCTCACTATCTATCACATCATATTTTCCATCCAGTACCTGAGAATCTCTCTTTAAAGTGGGTTCAGATCATGAACGGATGTCGCAAGGGAGTTCGTTTAACGCGCGCACCTCACGCCACGGCTGTTTTAGGGTACCGCTTGGGTTTAGGGTACGCTTGTCGACTCGGCTTTGTAACGCGCATTTAAATCGATGGTATAAATCAGGATTAGTCAAGCGGAGCAGTTGCCAGTTACTTTTCTTCATTAACTAATTAGCATTGAAAGATAGTGGGCGAATGGAGATTATAATTTTGCGGTAAAAAGTAGCTCTGAAGATCCTTAAAAACTGCAATTTAATCTATCAATGCCAAATTAGAGCACGTCCGGGATGTATAGTTTAGCAGCGAGCCGTATTCTCTGCATATCTGAAAAGCAGCCAAAGCCATCACTTCAACTTTAGTCCATGACTAGATAGGCTACACTACGTGATTTCCTTTCATAGGAAATAATCGGATCAACTGTATTTGCAGTCCCAAAGATGTACAACTTTTCATCCCAAATTCCTGCAAAGTTGATCCTGAACTTGATCCGTGTTGGAATTCCTGGATTCATTATTTTCTCTAGTTGCATATAAATTAGGGAAAGTCCATCACAATCTCGAGCTGTTTGAGTAGATAGTCCTTGACTATAAATCGCAATTTCCTCCACCTTGGTA
The DNA here is from genome assembly GCF_921293095.1 of Ischnura elegans. Classification (NCBI taxonomy): domain Eukaryota; kingdom Metazoa; phylum Arthropoda; class Insecta; order Odonata; family Coenagrionidae; genus Ischnura; species Ischnura elegans. The sequence goes on along the minus strand of NC_060254.1, from coordinate 110,239,829 downwards.
GCTTGCAGTACTACACTGAATTTGTAATACATTGTGGACTCGTTGAGGTACAGCGCTTAGGATTTGGTGATGCTCCACTATTTCATCTTTCTCATTGGTGCTTGTTTTTATATCTTGAACGAAATGTTGCCAATTTTAACTTCCGAATCGGTTAAATTCGAGCCGTATTCTTACAAATCCCAATTGCTTGCAGTATAGATTCGTGGCAGTTCGTCATAATAATGATGAACCCACGCCATACCCGACTCATGCTTTGAGTTGCGCCAGTCATCTACGACTAATAGAGTCGAGATGGCCATATCTTCTATATTATTTCTACTGTATAGATACCTTTTTCTCAACTTATACGCAACCAAACTCTACAAATGAGGTACCAAAATGCCAGAATTTATCAGAGAACATGCGACGGCATATCTTACTTCCTAAATATTGCTATTGTTTCCTAAAATTGGTTTTTAAATAATTAAAAAAAAAACAAAAAAAAACAAGAAAAAACAAAAATGGTAAATATGCCTGACGTTAACGGCGCACAAACTGATACATTTGTTCATTTGCAACAATATCTCGCATTATTTAAATAACTTTTATCAAAATGCGGCTCATTCCACATTCAAGTCTCCTGTTGATACGTAAGTATGAGTCATCATGTGCGTTTAACAGAGAATAGTGTAATTACTTCCACTGTTGTGTTTAAAGAGGTCCTCTGAATTTGTACATGAACATTCCAATGAAATTTTTACATAAGACCCTGCCTTTTTTATCCCACATTTTAAAATTAGCAACGCGCCTATCCCTCTGTGGACCTGCATTGAAAAGAGCGGGGGAAGCCCGCTGGGAGCGGGCGCAGCACGCTCGTCTTCTTTAATTTTCGAGGAAAGCATCTATTCTTTGAAATTGGACTGATTACGTAAAATTTCATCAATCATTATATTAATGCAAGGCGCGTTTGGTTATAAGAATTTCATTTTATGATATCGCAAGACAATATTTTCATGTTATCATGGCCATTTTACCAGCTTTTTTAAGTTTTAACAATGCTGCAAAGTTTTTTCTCTCCCTGTGTCCCAAATATGACGCAGAAATGTCAAACTTTAACCTGTTCATAGTGAATAAAGATTATTTGAAGAAAACTGATGCCTCTGGTTTCATGTTCAAGGTTGTTGCGGTCTCTGGGGACTTCTCGCCGTGGGGCTTTTTGCCAGCGACCCTCAACTTTTGGACACAACCCGCGGAGAATCGGGACTCTTTCATGGTATGCACGCATTTTTCTACATTGTATGCGCACCTTTCTAAGTGGGGAAGCCTCTACACATTTCTTATGTGAGAAAAAAAGTTAACGACTTTGTTTCTACTATATTTGGGACAGTTAACTAATTAAATTGTCCCTTTTCATGGCGTGATGTTATCTAGGGTGTTTTAGAATGACTGACTTGAGTATCAATAATTTCAAGCACAGTTCAATTTTCTTTGACAGTAATTTTACATATAACTCTTGATTTAATCATTTTTGCTCAAGAACTCTCTAGGAAATAGTTAATCATAAAAATTTTACGTTTTTAGTTTTTGGAAATTTTACTCTTACTGAACACAAAAAGTATTCTCAAGTTCCAAGTTTTTTTTGCGATGGATACGCAAAATTATCTGCTTAAAAATTGATATATTTTTCTCATAAACCTGGAATTGAATTTTAAACCAAGAATAAAATATAGTCTTCAGGATATCTCTGAGACCTCCAAATATATTTTCAAACCTTTTCAATTCCTCTGCAACCAATCTATTCTTCATTTGAGCACATTTACTGCAATTCCCTGGAATATTTTATTGGTGTTGATTCGATACAAATACTTATTTATAAGCTGAGAAATTAACTTTTTGCAATATAATCTATTATTTACACATAATTTTGATAAATTGTATTAAATTGTTTACAATCAGTAGTAGAGACTTAATTAAAATATTTACTTTCCTTTTTGATGTAATTTTAGTAAAATATTTGGAAAATAATGCGATTTTTTAAACACGTCCCTGAACAAATTGAGTTTCTCAATTGAATGAGGTATTTTCTACAAATGTCAAATGATTACAATTGTAAACGGTTTTACGATTCACTGAATTTCATTTGTCGTTTCTCTACATTTAACCGGTCTGATAATTAATTCTAGATCATACCTTTTTAGGAGCCTCTCACGAGGCCAACATGTCCATTCAAGGGTTTATATGCGATCTAATGATCTTTTGCGTTGCTTGTTCTCCGCCTCCGCTAATGACTTTTTTTCTGGGTCGCGCAGGGGGTGGCTGGTACCTGCTGGGCGTGCAAATGCTCTCGGCCGTGTGCTACGTCACGTGGTCCAGTGTGCTCACCTTCATTCTTTTATGGGTAAGTGTCAGAAGAGACGTTAAAACCCAATTGCTGAATATACATGAATTTTCCCGCATTAATTTTTTCACAAACAAGAATTAAATCTTAATTATCTCTATAAATTCGAATGTCTGAAGTGATTTGTTTTTAAATATTACCCTAGGATATAGTTTTAATTTAAAATGATATCTTAGTTTTTGTTTTTTTTTCTCTCCACTGTTTTAGTAAGTTTTTTCAATAGGCAGTATTTTTCAAGGACAATGTTCCTCTATTTATTTGTCACACCTGTAGAGCTAACTAAGTTGCTACGCAACGGTCGTTGTAATTGAATTTATAATCAGAAAATGGAGAATGGAATACTCTTCTGTGCACCGCATCCAATACTTAAAAAGTTATTCATTAAAAACCAGCCACATCTGGCATGGAAATTCTTATACAATAGTTGGTAAGATTGGTCGAGAAAAAGAACATCTTCTGCGAAAAATATTCTAATAATAAAGATTAATAATCAACTACTTACATTTTGAATCGTCGTAGAGTCGGAACATTCACCCTACCCTCCTTCTTAATTTTCTTTTTGATGGCTTTAATCATGTGTATATGACTATATCCTAAGTTTTTCTTGAAGGCTTGAAGTGTGAAGTATCCCTCAAAAAATCTCACATGACGTAGAGATTATTATTGTTTTCGTCATGCTTTAATTACACCTTTATTAGTTGTTAAAATCTGTTTATAAGTCAAAAGTTTACAGCATTTGATAATTAAATTCCACTCAATCGTTGATTGAATCCAAAGGTTGGTTTTGGAAAGGTGAGAATAAAACTCATACCGGACTAAGTCACTGGTGAGTGAATATCATACACTCAGGGTTGGCGGGCCGTACTTTCTCTGGGCCTTACAAAGGATTTTTGCTGGGGGTGACTTTTTAACCGGTTACCAGGCATTGCGAAGCATGACTTCTGAAATGTTCATTTCCAAAATCTTAGGTGACTTTCAATGGGAAGAGGACGGCCTCACCTAATCCAGTTTGAACGTAGCTATGTGGCGATGTAAGATTATGCTTGACGTTGACTCCATCCACTCTTGGGTGATCTTTCCCAAAGCCTATGTCCCGCGGTGTTCATCATGAGATAAGGACACTTTACTCACCCCTGCAATCTTCAATGACGTAAGAATTGTCACGAAAGGAGTGTCCCAAGGTCAAGGTCAAAATGAGCTACCATCATCATTATTTTCTGTTATTTTTATTTCGTGTTTTGGCTTCGTTGACAGTGGAAATATAGGCATAATTCAAGAGTAGAAGCATGGAGGTAGCCAACCAAGATGCCATTCCCAGGTAGGCTTACACTATAATCAGGCGCCCATCACCCCCTTTGGTATTAACAGACAGGATGAAGTCACGAGACCCCTCAGGGAATATTTGCTTCATAAACTGTTTACCCTCTCGGCTGATACATTGCCGTGACTAAAGATTGTCTCATTTGGTTCGCAATTTAGAGGGGCACATCCCATCTAACATTTTCATCCTCCCTTATTGCCACATTTAGGTCGTTTTTGTTGCTTGACGTGAGAGCTGGTAAAACAACAAATCACGAATTGCAACTTTTATATCTGCTTATATAATGACTGATAAAAGGGATTCAGATGAAAAAAATGAATATTACACTCAAGAACTATGGAATATTGTACGAAGTATGAAATATTACAAATTGTAGAAATAAAAGATACAGTGTCCGGCGTGATGCGGTGGAAATTTTTGATATTCAGCTTAGTAAAACCACTTGTCTGTTTCCACACACTTTTATTTAAACCGACCATGTTTTCGGCAACTCGATAAAGGCCTTGATAATGTCACGAGTTGCCGAAACAATGGTCGGTTTAAATAAAAGTGTGTGGAAACAGACAACAAGGTTTTACTAAGCTGAATTGTAGAAATAACCTGATTTGTTAATTAGAGAGAGACATATTATGCCGCGTGGTGCCCTGACGTTTCGTGACCGACTGCTGGCCACTTCATCAAGGGAATGATAACAGATTTTTTTATAATCTATGGTTATTTTTTGCATAAAACTTACATTTTTCCTCACGCACCATATCAAAGTTTAAGAATTTTGCTGAAATGTTAAAAGAAACTACAGTTTAAACTAAAAATAAACTCATCCTTCGACATATGACGACAAAAGATGTTGCGTATCGCAATGAATACAGTTGATGTTGCTCACTGATTACCAGAGATGATTAGCGGGATTACTTTGTGCTCCCATTATGCATGGTGTTGTCCGATGAATGCAGTTGAAATGCCCTGAAATTATATCTGCCTTGAAGCTTGTCAAAATCTTGGCCCTTTAAGTGGCAACTTGAACTTCCATTGGAATTTGCGAATAAACTTGAGCGGCTCTTAAATTCTAGTGTTAGATTTGTCCTTGATATTCGTAGAGACAATCATATCTCCCATTTCCTTTCCAATTAGTTATATGGCTTAAAACCGCTTCTCGGAGGAAATATTAATAATATTCATTTCTTTTCACTCCCTTTAAGACTTAATACCCAGCACATATTTTTCCCATTTTCAAACCAAAATCAGTCTCTGATTCCAAGTGCACTACAACTGACCCCTCCCACTTCCTACGCCCTATACCTCAAACAAATACTTATATTAAATCTTTTCTTATCTGTGGTTGTGAACTCTGGAATCCCTTGTCGTAATCTACTAAAATATTCCTCTGCTCTATCCATTTTCAAAGATAAACTATTTAATTATTACCTCAGTGAGCACTTACTTAAATAAATAAAATTAATCTATATTTTATCTCAGGCTATTGGAAAACTTCTGTCTGATTTTTCTCTTCCTCTTGATTATTACTATATTTTCTTATTTTGCACTTGCAAATGTACATGACTTGTTTGTGTAATTATACTTCGGTGCAATATTTTTGTATCTTATTTTCAACAGGTATATTTTAAGTTTTTATTGTTTGAGGAGTAAATGTTTCATGTGCATCTGTCTTTGCAATCATGGGGAATTCCGGGGCATTAATCCTTAACCACAGTCATTCATTGAGTCCCTTTGAACGTGGTAGTTACTTATATCGAACTCTCCACATTCGCAGTGCATTGATAAAGGCGTTGGTCTTCGTATGCGCCCGGAGGAGGAGCTGCTGGGCGCGGACTTCGTGGAGCACAACATCCTGCGCCCGGGTGCGGGACTGGACCGCGCCCTCTCCGCCCTCTGCGACGAATTCCCCAACCTCTGCCGCGCTGATGCCGCATCCCTCGTCGGACACAACAGCGGTGAGATTTGTGACCACGCAATCAATGCGTAGCGTAATACCTTCCGTATTAATAAAGCCTGATGACCACATTATCATTTTCTCCCGTCCCCTCCCTCAGAGGAAGAATTTCAGGGAGCAAAAGAGTGATCGCTTCTACCCATAATCAATTTCTGAATCACATAATGTCATTCCCACCGTCCCTTTCTCCATCGCTTATTCCGTCGTTTTCCATGTTTACAACTGTCATTCAATTAAAAGCCAAGCGTGGCGGTATAATCGCTCTTAGCGGTCATGCGTTCTGATTGGCTGAAGGAAGCTATCAGCGATGGCTTCAGCGACGGAAAAGGGACGTGCCTAGAAATGGAATAAGGGATAGGATTTACAACATTGGATGACAATTGCCTCTATGGCTCCAGTCGGACGAGACAATCTATAGCATCTGACGTTTGGATGCCCGCTGCCTCTTTAGATATTCTGTCCCAATATCGAAATCCGATAGGAAACCCGGCATTTCAATAGAGACACTGGTTACGCGTTGAGCTACACTTGGTGGTCTCATTTGAGATATTGAATTAATAATGGACATTCTCACCCCGCCGGAAATCCGTGAAAACCTTATTCAGTCTTTTGTATGGTTTCACACTTTCCCGGCGAACAGAATATTTAAACTTTTCTCGGGTTTCCCCACGGGTAATGATATTTATAAAATTAGCTATAGCCGAGCATAGCCTGATTAAAATACGATAAAATTCAGTGGGATGACACCAGGGTTTTATAGCGATCAAATCAATTTTGGAATCGTTTTAACTAATGAGGCTATAGAGATAAGATTGGAAAATACAAATGTCAACAGAGACACCGGATATTCGATCAGCAGCTCTTGGAATCATAAAAGAATTATCATTGCCAGAGCTAAGTCTAAGCTGGTCCTCGGTCCTCCGAGACAACAAACGGGGCTCGACCAATCCCGCCCCTCCTTATGCTGAGTCACTTCAAATAGCATAGAAATAAATTCAGTAGCATTAAGAATGGGTAACGAGTGGGAATTCGAAATAGTCGCTCTTCGAATATCTTACCCGCGCTCATTCAGTCTATTCGCCGGGAAATCACCAAATCTTGCAATTAATGCACACACATATTAAAAAATAAAGATTCGTAATTTTATTCTGATACACGAGGACGTTTTTTCCAACCTCCGATGGGCCATGAACAGAAGACGAAATGATTGATTAAAAATTACATTAAATCTTGAGCACACTCGTGGTGTCCTTTCGACATAATCACCTCGGCGATTGAGGAATTGGTGGTGCCTGTGGACAAGCTTTGCTATTCCCTCTTCGTAGGATGTTGCCGCCAATGCCGCCAAAATATTGCCTTTGTTCTGAAGCTCATCGCCCGTTTGAAAACGCTTCCCTCCTAGCCACATCTTCATTTCAGCGTAAAGATGGAAGCCTCACGGCACTAGGTCTGCATTGCACGGCGGGTGATCGAAAATGTTAATCGAAATTGCTCAAGGAGCAGTTGGGCTGCATCAGCGCTGAGATGGCGGGCGTTGTCATGGATCAGAACACTTCCAGAAGTCAGCATGTCTCCTCTTTTGTTTTGAATGGGAATGGACGTAATGTTTCACACTGTTTTACACTCTAGCCACAGTGCGTTAAACAAATTCTCTTTTATCGGAATATAAAGGTCAAGGCATGTCAATACGGAAGCCATTCGTCGAGTTTTCTGTCTGTCTCTCCGCAAGGGACACTTGGCGTGAGAATCAATTGAGGCAGTGTGAGATTGCTGCTAACCTTAAACTAGCATCTGACGGTCTGAAATGACTTTAGCGTGTGGTGCAGAGGACGCACAATTGCATTGCGCCTGCGTGAAAAAGGTCCCTCGTGTTTCCAAGGATCATTGTGGTATGGCCACCCCTGCTATGAACCAATTCTCTCTCTCTGTCTCTCCTCAGGTCACGAGCTCTACCTGGAGAGGATGGTGGCAAGCCGCAAGGAAGGCGTCCCGCCCTCGAGGAGGTCCGGTGACGGCGAGGAAGAGTCCGTGGCTCTCAAGATTGAGGACGAGAACGGGTTGCCCCCCGCGTAAACACCTGTCCATCGCCTCGCGCACCCTCTCGCGGTGGATGTGCCAATCACTCACTCGCTCAGGCGTGAGATCGGAGCGAAAATGGCATCTGGATGCGCTGTGACGACCGAAAGAAAACTCTGTCCGATGTGCACGGGCGCGGGAAGGGAACTCGAATCCACCCGCTTTCGACGACGCATTGGGTTGAAAATAATGTGATTCGTGGAATACTTGCCAATGCCTTTGCGAGCGGAGGACAGGGAATTCAAATCCCCCTCAAACTGTTTGGGGGGATTCGGTCTCGAGTGTACCCCCCATCCAATGACTCCCCAAAAATGATTCCACTTTCTCCTCTTTCAAAGCGCACGTTAGACATTCCTTTCTTACTCCAGCAAACTAGCACACAGCAGACCCTACTTTGCGATAGTAGGTTCGACTTAACGATTGAATCGACGAAATATCGATCTGAGCTGATTTTGGGAACGATTTTTAAAATTTCAAATTTTCTAACATTCCCACCAAATATGTAATCCTGCGCCTTAGTCAACGAAATACTGTTTCAAAAAGCAACATTTAAATGCGCTGATTCTCTTTTAACTGATCCCTCCTCTGAAAATAATGCATACTGGGCATACATACGATGGAATTCGCTGTACAACCGCTCCTCCGATTAACGAATTGATATCGTAAAAGCGAGGGTCTGCTGCGTGTTGGTTTTCCTTTTTACTCCTTATACCGAGGGGATTTTTATTACGTGACTGTGGTGAACATTTGCAGATGAATTATCTCCTTTTCAGGGTGTTAAAATTGACGACAGACGTTGCCTTGTGGTTCTGAGCGCCTTGCTCCTCTCCACTTCCCTCGCTAAATGTTTTAGTCTCAGTTCTCTGTAATGGCACTTGACGAGTATTTTCAAATGGCCAATTAATATTATCCCCTCATTCACAGAAAGACCTTTTGGGAATTATTTTAACTGAAATATCAACATAGAGCTTGGTATAGATCGACGAAATCCGGCTAAACTTTATGGAGGTTTCCCTTCACAAATGACAAAACGACTTCGTTGTCTTCCACGGATTTATTTTTTTGGTACAACATGTTTCAACCTCAAGAGGCAATTTTCAAGTAATCCAAAATTTAAAAACTTCCAAACTTGAAAAAAAAAATTTCAAGTAAAACCAAAAAGCATAAATCCTTGTAAGAAAACGAAGTCGTTTTGTCATTTGTGAGGATTTATTTTGCTTTGACATTTCAAAATAGTTAACACGCGGCCAAGTTTTGAAGTAATATTGAGGTCACGTGTAAAGATATGAGGACCAAAATCAACCCCCACCACTGAGGCAATGCAGTTCTCATCATCTCCTGAGGGGCCCGTTCATGACATACTCTGACGCTGCTAACTGTTCCGAATTCCAGTGGGACTCATGTGACGTTTCAGGGAAAACTCCATCGAACCTCAATGAAAAATCTGATTTTTGATCTTGGGACCAATTTTTTGCTCTAGCTACCCATCCACATACTTATTTTGATCGAAAGGAGTTACCACACCGCAGTCACGTGGTCGATTTAGGTCTCATTTTTGGGGTTTATGTATACGAACATACCGACATCATTATTGGTTGGTCAAGGGCGGCAGGGCGCGGTCGAGCGGGGATGCAAGTGAACTCCTTAGTGACGGCCAAATAAAAGAGACGTGGTTGGTAGTTGACCGCACTTCGTACCCTCTCGCAGACCTCTAAAAAGCTCTTTGCCGCTGCGATCGGAGGAAAATATCGTTTTTTGTGATGACTAGAGAAGTCGCCTCGGAGCTTCTCCACAATTTTTGAATTATTTCAAGTGATTACTGCTCGACCGGTCGGATGCATTTTTCTGAAGGTTCGACGATTGATTGTTTTGATGCGTGGGAATCAGATTCCAACCCCTATGTTGAGATACGAGGGACATATTTGGAACCAAACGTATCTCCCTACGAGGTTCACAATAGAAGGATGTGTTTATTACTTCTGCCTACATTCGTCGATGAAGTTCCACTTTCGCAAGGATGAAGTGGCACTTTGATTCCATTTTCCCTCGTGAAGAGGGCAGATTCCAGAGTTTATGCCCGTATTACTAGTTATATTTTTTTGTGTAAATGGATGATATGCGTGTCTAGTGATGGGTTTGTTTTTAACTTAGAAATTCGGAACGTAGTCTGAATAGGGAAAGGGTGTGTCAAATTGGAAGGTAGAAAGTGAATCTTACTTTAGCTAGGTATTTTATTGCTCGCTCAGCGCTGAAATCGAAAAAGGATGACCAAAAATTGCTGTAGTCTTAAGTATTGGTAAATCGATGAAACTTTTTGCGATTTGTGTATTTTTAAGATGCTATGAAACTTCTTTAGTATGATGAAGTCCACAATATTGTTTGAAAGACCAATGATAATTTAAAAAAATAGGATATCTTAATTGTTTTGTAAAAGGTAAAATGAAAGTATTAATTTAAAATGAAAAATAAAACTATGAGTACTACAAAAATGTTCACCTCAACAGATTCTAAAAATATTCACTTTTAACATTAGGCATACTTTTAATTTAGGCATTATAAATCAAAACGAAACTGCAGCAAAATACTTCAGTAATATTTTTCAAAGAAGAAAAAAATTTTTAATTCATTTCATGCCAATTTCACAGACGTCTCCTGCTTTAACAAAATGACTAGGAAATAAAATTATTCTAGTAATGTTTACACTGGTTATTCTGTCATTAGAAAATATAATAATTTTTCCTTAATCAAAAGTGAAATAAATCATTTTTGGCCAGCTTTTTTCGATTTCAGTCCACTGTGCGTGACGCGTGGAAATGCATGATTTTGATGTTGTTCCTGTGAGTTAAAAAGCTGACCTCAGATAAAGGTATCGACAGAATTTTCTCGAAAGATCCCCGACGAAAGTTATGGAATAAAAGATTGAACTTTTAAATCTGTTTGAGCTCATCGCGATTGGACTCCAGAGTCTCCTGATAAAAATCTGCGCTATACATGTATCATACTAGCACTATAAAATATTATTACGAATATTAGTAGTACCATCCGTGTTACTATGACGCAAAACCATTTCAATTGAAGGACCAAACCTTAAATTCGCAGCCTCGGAGTTTCCAGAGGTTTAAGGCTCGCTAATCTGAGAAATATTGGGTTCAGAATGATTTTCCTGTGGATTGAGTGATCGATCGAGTTCCAGTCACCCAGGATGAGGATGCCATAGAGATTGGAGAAGGTGAGATGGATGGAAAGAAGCGACGAAGTGCTATCCGTGGTGGTTGGCGAGGAAAACTTCTGGAGGGAGTGCTATGCGGAGAGTAAGGGAACAGGATACACTCGTAGATGGGTGGAATATGAAGAATACTAGACCCTATTGGGTGAGCTATGAGGTCTAATGGGTAGAGCGTTTGGCTGCTGACCCCAAGGTCTTGTGTTCTAATCCCGGATGAGGCCTTAGGAGACTCCAAACGATTAAAAGTTCGATATACTTCGTATTCGAAAACTTCGTATAAATTCGTAGTGCGAGGTGGCTAGAAAAAAATCCGAGACCACTCGCTACAGACCACGTGCAATTAAGTTTCCAAGACTTGATCGCACGTGGTCTCCTAGATTAATGTCGGTCCCGTTTCCACTGGAGACTCGATTTTTGAGACGCAGATTCGAGATTTTTAGTCTGTATTGGACTTATTGCTTTATGGAGCGTCGCGTCGTCCCTTGAAAACAATCTCTTTAGCGCAGACTCAATCAGGAGGACCCAATCAGGGTTAAATGAGCCACGATTGAGTCGTGGAAGGCAGCCAGGAGCGTATATTTTTTTAATGAAGGCATGGCATAATCTCTCCGCGCAGTGAGCGCTCGCGTTGCGATCAGAGTGACCATGTGAATAGAGACGGAAAAAGCGGACGCGGCGATGATAGCGACATGCGGAGGAATCTTGAATATTCACAACGTTGAAATTCACTCCTATAGTGATTTCTTGGCTGTGTCCTTCAATATATTTCTCTGCTGATCAACTCTTTCTAACAATTTTGGCATTTTCAATGGCTTATTAAAACATCTTGTATATGATTTGTGCTTAGAATAAATAATAACCATGATGACACCCTAGAGGAAAAAAATTTGACTATTTCCCTCTTTAGTTTACTTGGTGATATACTTTGCCGACTTTTGAATTACATAGGCCAATTGAATGTTCAGATGATATGGAGAAATTCTTTTTATTTAGTCAAAGATTTGCAGGAATTTAAACACTAGCTACAAGCTTCATAGCGAAACAAACTTTTCAGGTTGATGAACGGTATTCAGAAAGAGATGACATTTTCCAGTTTGTTAACAAAAACTGCGTTGTCCGGGAGGATTTTTCACGAGAACCGCCGTAAGGAGTACTTCACAAGTCCAGAGGGGAGGCCGTAGAATGAGAACATGTCAGGATTCATCCGTGCATAAGGGTCCACCCCTTGAACGGTGTTTCGTGTGAACGAGCACTACATCACGAAAGGCTTCTGAAATGCAGAAATGCATCGGCTGCCCACGAAGTTATCACGCCACTTTAAGTGATTCACCAGAAAGTTGTGAAGCCTTTGATTTCGTCGGAGGGGTGACTCATAGCGCATGCAAAGAAACACCAGCTCCTTCCCCAAGTGGAAATAACGCGACACGGTGCGCTGTCTTTCGATAGACACCAGGCCCAAGGACATAAATAAGACACTAACTGGTCCCCATTGGAGATATATTTTTCGAAACCTGCATTGGAGGATGACAATCAGTCCAGAGTGATACGTGCCGTTGTTACGTTAGCGACGAAGCAGAGAAAATTTAAGGTTGGTGACTTTTTTTAACTTATAAAAAAATTACGCTGCTTTTTTCTCGTGCCGCATCTCTTCAAAATATCTCTCATCATTAGTTAACAATACTAAGATTGGTTTTACGAAGCTCTCCATTCCTCTCTCCTTTGCATAGCGATGGATTTCTTCTCTTTTGCATCCTTTATAACCCTATGTCCTATGTAACTCATTCGGGGCCGTCCCTTGCCCTTCTTCCCGTCCACCTCCCTCCCTCTATGATTGTCTTTCATCAGGCCATCGTTCCTCAAAATGTGGCCACTTGGGCCCAGCAGACGCAAAAGTGTAAGGAGAAATATATTTCTTCTCTTTTCCTCCTAAAGTCGGGTAAATAAAGCAGTTTTGGCAACGTTTCTTACTCATGATGGTGCTTGGACAGTTTTTATCACAGATACCAAGAGCGTTTCACAGTGTAGCTACAGATAGTCCGTTGGATTTGCACACGGCTCCACGAAAATGTTTCCATTTTCTACCTACTACCTTCTACCACCTTTCATTTCCATTCATCCTGAAATATTAATCAATGACTCAAATTTTCCAAGGGAATACAATTATATTATGGCCATCATGGAACCAATAACATCAATGATCTGATATCAACTTCAGACGAAGAATGTGCGCTCCAAGAAGTAAGAAAAATCACTTTCATGCTTTAGGCTCGTATACGGGCTTTTCGTATGAAATTTCTGACTGCTTTAGTTTTGCGCATTTTGCACAAATAAGCGAAATTAATAAGGCTTGTGAGTATTTTGAAGTGATTGAACAGGAGATGAAGTCAAATAATATATTACTCAATGCTAAATAACTGTACTGCGCCTGATTGGTAAAATCAAACTTTATTTTTACGCGAACTCATTTGTTTTCATAGATGTAAAGTGTGAAATTGCGACCCTCTGAAGATATTTTTGAAAGCATTTCAGATAACGATGCTATTAGTGTATTTTTGACGTAATTTATGGGCAGTGATTGCAATGAATTCCATCGTGGGAGAAGTGTAGAGTTTGGCATTTGAAATATTGATGTAAATGTACAATTGTTGGAGTGCTGATGTTATCATTACAGAAAATGCTAACTAACTAAGAAAATGCAAGCTAACCATTTGGAAACTTCTCACTCTTGACCAATGCGGACTTGTTGAAGAGTGAGTTACAATGTCATTTTTTGGCGAAGAGTGAATTCCTTTTTTATTTTTATATTTATTTTTTTGCGTGATCCTCATATTTTACGTGTACTTACTTCACTTTATTTGTCTTTTTCGGTGCATTTGATTTCTATGGAATTCAACTCATATGTTACAACTCAATGCCTTTTTGACGGATAGGTTCAGGGTCCTCCGTTTAAAAAAAGATAAATTTATGTGGTTAAACTGGGATCCAGGGATAGTTTCGTAAAAATTCCCCCGAGGAATATTATAGCATTTTCTTGGCCGTCCCTATTCAAGATCAGTGTCACTTAAAGAGAGGAAATAGGATCTGTGCGAGTGTTGATTTGGCATTGGCCATCAATTTCGCATCCAAAGGGAACCGTGGATGCTTATTTTAATGTTATTCGATGTTAAACCCTTCCATCGAGGTGTTCAATACCTTGAAAATGGCTGCATGGCGTGAACAATGATCATGGTCCACCATAGTGACCGATGAAAAAACTCTCACGCCCAGGGCAAAACTGAAGTTCTATGATGATGTAATGTACAGGTGCAACAGACTCCTCCTCTCTTAAGATTCCATGTAATGTTTCCCGCTTTGAAACGTACCCTTTGTGTCACGCCGTTCGGTCTCCGCCGATGTTGAGTTCTGCTCACTAGAGAGGAGAACGTACGACATCGAAGTCTCATATCAGAATAAAATGTATTTCTGAGGAAATATTACACTTGGGAAGGACGCCGTCTACTGGCTGTTACGAACACTCGTTAATAAGTGTCGTGTACATATAATCAAATGGAAAAGTAATAAAAATTTCATCAAAAAAAGACATCTTCGCGTGTTATTTTATGCTAATAATATCCCGTTTTCTATTCCTCTCCTCCTCTTGATGGTATAGCCACCATATTCTACATCGTTTTCCACCAGGACGTTCACAGATGCCAACTAAGTGAGGGCGGATGGAAAACATTCATGGATGAGCTAAGGATTTTTCTTTTCTCTCAAAGGTAAGTTCGTTGAATTCGCTCAAATGCCGGATGATTGCAAATTGAGTGGGCCAGTGGCTTCTCGTCATGTTCGGTCTCCGCCGAAAGGTGGAATCATATGGGGGGCGCCCCCCTCCCTTTCGGGGCTGCCCGCATTGCCGAACCACAATTGTACATTTTTTATATTGTAAGATAGCATTGTCTTTTATATTCGTTGAATCAGTTTAAATAAAACTATCTTAAACTTTGCATGTAACTTGATTATTTTTTATTAAGATAAAAGTATAGGTACTAGCTCAAAATACCCTTTGAGTTTTTTCTGCATCCGTCACTGGTCATGTGCACCGTAAATATAAAGCCTGAATCGCACGATCGTTCCCACCGTCCCTGTTTCCATCGCTTATTCCGTCATCATCTGTATTCGCAACTGTCGTTCAATTAAAAGCCGAAGGTAGAGTTACAATCGATTTTAGCGGCCGTGCATTGGCTGATTGGCTGAAAGAAGGCACGAGCGATGTTTTCAGCGATGGAAAAAGGGACGCGCAAGATGATGGAATAAGGGATGGGATTTCCGTCCTTGGAGATATCGCGGAAAATGATAGCGTGAAGCGGTCATTTTCCTATCATCACTGGAGCTATTGCTAGGATGAAAAAATTATCGTGTGAGTCAGGCTTAAGGTGGGTATTTTGACGGAGTAGGTACTGCGATAGAAACAGTCGTAATAAAGCCTGAATCACACGATCATTTTTTTTCGTCGCGAAAAGTGATCACTATAGTGATCACTCGCTAATGATCGTCGCCGGCAATTGTTTTTCGCTATCGCGATCGCGATGAGAATTCCCATCGCTGTTTTTCATCACCCGTCCGGTCGCTTTTTCCGTCGCTAAAACCGTCACTAAAACCCCATATCAGCCAATCGGAACGCATGCCCAGTATGGAGCGATTGCAGCGCAACGTTTGACAATCGTGGGAACAACATAGATAAACAAAGATGCTGTATATTTTCGTTATGCGTGTCCCATGACAACGAGCTGTGATATTGAAAGTGATGCGAAAGCCGACGGCGGGAGGGACCGAGTGATTCAGAAAAATCATCATTCGAGGGATCGCTTTTCGCGATGAAAAAAATTATGGTGTGATTCAGACTTAATTTTCCACACTTTTGTAGTACGGCTGTTTCTACCACAGTGAATTTCCACGAATTAAACTAAGGAATCACTGACAACCTGAAAGGTAGAAGCTGTGCTGGTATTGCTCGAATGTCGAGAGAAAAATGAAGTAAGTCTCATATTTTGACAAGAATAATGAAGTTCTGCTGATACTATAGGTGGCTTGAGTTTTGGATTCCAATGCAGAAGGATCGGATTCAAATCCCGGAATATGCTCAGGAATACAAAAATGCCGTCCCTGGCAGCAGAGGGAGTTTAATTTCATTCGTCCGCCATTATTAACGTCAGTCAATTTTTGGAATCACAAAAATGCCCTACTTTACCCAAAGTTTTTCTCCATAAAAAAATTTCATACGATTTCAGAAAATCAATTGAAATTTTAAGTAATTCTTTGTTATTCTTCCAGTATTTAAACATGATTTCTTTTCTGGTGAATATTTGGTTAATAGCCGATTTGCCTTTCATAAATCCTGCTAGGTGATCCTGAATTATTTTGTTTTTTACAATATTCAATGCATTGGATTATTTTGGAGAGGACATCCATGGTACTTGTGTGGACTTATAAGGTTCAATTACTTTGAAATTACGGTATTCTTCCTTATCCTTCCTTATTCTTACGTATGGATATGAGCATTTCTTCTCGTCATTCCTTTGGCATTAATTCTATCTCCCATGTGTTCATCATTAGCCGTCATAATCCATGTATTATTTTTATATTACCATTGTTTTTCAATGATTCAGTTGTTATTTCATCTTTTCTTGGAGCTTTGCTGTTTTTCAAGACGTTGACTGCGTTCCTTATTTCTTATCTGGCTGACTGTTCTTATTACCTAATTTTCTATCGCCAAATAATTTCCTCCATGCCCGATTTGAACTGTGAGATCTGGTGTTGTTTCAACCCCCCGTGGTTTCAGGCGCGCAGCTAGGAATTAAGGCCTGGAGGGGGGGGGGAGGGTTAGGAGCAGCTAATACCGGGGGGTATGGAATACGAGAGGTGCGGGTGCCCTCCCCCAGAATTTTTTTTTTAAGATAAATAGTAATAAATTGTTTGTATTTCTCCAAAAAGAAAAAAGTACAGAATAGAATTGATTACATACAAAAGAGTAACTTTAAGTAGCCATTATGGAGAACCTGTTTTATGGCTACCATAATTTACCAAAGGTCATGCAAGCGTAGAAACATTTTAGACAAAGCATTTGAATTAAAATAGGTACATACATGTTTTACATGGCATTACATCAAAGAAAAATATCCTC
This sequence comes from Ischnura elegans, assembly GCF_921293095.1. Classification (NCBI taxonomy): domain Eukaryota; kingdom Metazoa; phylum Arthropoda; class Insecta; order Odonata; family Coenagrionidae; genus Ischnura; species Ischnura elegans. Next base: position 110,222,715 of record NC_060254.1, on the reverse strand, counting down.
CATATTTTGTATTGTTAACAACCAAGACTGTTTATTATTCATAATTGAGTTATTATGAATGGTTCAAAATGGTGAGTTTTACGGCTTTCTGAGGAATATTTCATTAATCCTTACACTACTCTATAAGTAATATTTATACAATTAAGTAAAATGGATTAAATTTTAAAATTTCTCTGAGTTCTGGAGGGGGGGTTTATCCCCCCAAACCCTCCCCCCTCGCTACGCCTCATCTCTTGGTCTTAATGGGATGTTTATCCTTTGTAAAACGTGTGTGCAAGTCTCCTGACTGACTGTTTATCCTGAGCCTGTGATGGATCTCGAATTCAGGAAGGAACTGGGGAATGTCGTTGGTGTCCATGAGTGATAGCCCAGGCATAGGATATGTTCTTTGGGCTCACTCAGAGATAATCCCGCGTAGTCACGTATCTAGCGACGCAAGCTTCTTACAGTGAAACGCGGAATTTACTGTTCCAGGAGATCTGGAATGAGAAAATCCACCCGCAAAGAGAAATTTATTTGAATCATTTTTTTACTTTTTATCTTCAATCAGCTGACGGTTGGTGGGACAAAGCTTTTACGGCGAAATTGTAGCGTGATAAGTTTGAAAAGGATCCATGAAGGGCGAGTTTAGATGGGAGAAGAGGCTAAGTGAGCTCTTGGTTATGGTTCTCTACCCAGTTCATTTTAAACGTTTCACAAGCGACAGATTTACAAGAGAAACGTTCGTTCGGTAATTCCGAATTCTTTCCGGCGTCTTTGATTTCCAAAATAGGGTGGTTTCCTATTATTTTTTTATTGCCTAAATCGAAAGATTATTAACCCTGGAGTACGTCTTTCACGCTTAGAGATTTTTTAATGAGGATATCTATTTTTCGCGATTAAATCAAAAGTGAAGAATTTCAAACGCGCGAAAACGCGACGGCTAAGTTTTAATGCTGGGAAAACTCCGTGTAACGTCGTTCTGGTTCCCGCTGCCGCAAGTGAGGTGACCTTGGGGCGAGGCTTTGAACGCTGATACGACGCAGGATACTAGCACGTAGCAGAGTAACCTGCTAGCAGGTAGCGCATGGCTTAAATAAGGATTATTAATACGATTAATACCCTATCAAAAGAAGGAAACTTTCCGACCATAGGCAGTTTTAATAGGTGATTATTAAGACATGTTTCCCTGAGCTCTGTGCCTCATGCATGCATTGGTAATCTCAGATGATGTAAAACTCCTGACTACTCGTATAGTATCTAATAGGTCCCTCTGACGTCACGTGGAGTGGCATCGCATGGGCGCCAATCTGGCCTTTTTCAAATGAGGATAAAATTGACCATTGCCATTCGTCTAAACCGGTATTTCTAAAACCAAATAATTTGTATATTATGAATACACTAATGGTGGGTAACGAATCGCAATCAATGCCTTTCGTTTTTTTACCCTATTATTGTGGTATTGTTGACAGTGCTCTTTGTTACTGCCCTTGCAGCTGTCCTTCTTCAGCCTCTGCAGGTAATCTAATTATTAAGAAAAAATCTAAAAAAATAAATATTGCATAAGGAATAGATAATAAAGGATAACACTGTTGCATAAAGGAAAAAAATACAAAAGATGGATAATTAGACAAAAAATGATAAAATAATTTTTTTCATCTTTGAATAACATAAAATTCAAAGAAAAAAATTGTGCTATTGTCTGAACGGATGGATAAAGTTCGTTTTCTCAAATTCAACAGAGAGAGGAATTTAGGGTATCAAGAAGTCGATTTTAGGGTAATATTCAGTAATTTTAAATCCATTTTAAGTCTAAGATTCTATTGGTTGGATAAAAAGAGAGTATACCGCACAGCATCAGAGGAAATACTGCGTAATCGTGGGACTTCATGTCTGACTACTTTAGCAAAGAAGTAAGGGATGCAATCTAGTGATTATAGAAATGATAGTCTGGAGTTTTTCTGTGCATTTATATCCAGATTTTAACGAGAAAATTCAAGGTAAATCACTTCATGATTATATTTTTGGACGGATAATTTTGGAGACGCGGATGCAAACCTTGAGTACAATCCCTGGATCCGCACATACTCGTTGTCCTGCCTCTGAAATCACTGCAAACATTTAATATGAAGATAAGTAAGTTTCACACACGCAAAAAATAGCAGTATCATTTGCTCAAGTTGTTATGATGGAAATTCACATAGTTCCTCGGCTATCTACGGATGATAGGAAAGAAAAATCATTTTTTAGTAAAAAAATTAAATATAGGTAAAATAACCTTATTTATATTTCTTCAAAACCGTTAGACCAGTGGTGGCTTGCCCATAAGGACTCTCGGACGCCGCCCCTCCCAAATATTTGAAAAAGTAAAAAAAATAAATATCTATAAATTTATAAGTATACATCTGCTTAATCAAAGTGTTTTTTCAGTCCCATATATCGAAAGTGTTGGAAAAACACGAAAAGAAATAGCGCGAGAAGTTCGTATTTGTAGCCGTGGGGCGCTGGCCAGAACGTCCCAATCCATCCCCATGCAGTTATATGGAGAGTGGTAGTGGTGGGGGCTACTGGTGCTATGACGCGTCTAACACTGTGCCTTACGGAAGTCTTGGGACGTCGTACGAGATTGCGCAGAGCGACGAGTGAGTTGACATCGCTGCGCAGGCCGGTGGGCGTATAATCTGGCGTCTACTTGGTGCTGCCACAGAAAAGGGACCTACGGAATCAGAATGGTCACTGTACTGGGTGTAGTTATACGATTTTAATTTTGAATTACTGGTAGGTATTGCTACAGTAAATAAATTATCCCATTATGCTTGCGTTTTTTGGTGTTTGAATTGCGGAACACATAAAATCCAACCAGTTAAAGGCAGTATTGACGGAGGAAAACTATTCTCGAGTATTTGTCACAGTTCTGTTATGATTACGAATTTCAAGAACCTTGGGGAAACTAATATTATAATATTTAGGCCTTAACAATGTATTAATATCTTCCCGATGATTAGAAATGCGGTACCTATTTTTCAGATAAATTTATCAAAGAACCTGCAGTATTAGGAAAAATCAGTTAACATTTCCCACTGATTTAAAATTTAAGAAATAGGTGCGTGCGTGATAGGGTGAAGGATTAAACATGATTTAAACAGTAAAACGTGACTTTAAATAGAGTCATTCAATGAATGTCAATAAGTGCCGCGTACAATGCACCTTTTGTGTGTAGGTTCATCATTTTTCTAGCCGTCCTTGTTGTATTAGTTCATGTTCACCTAATTCCTCAGCGACAGAGCGGTAGCTGTTAGTAGCTAGAGTTCATATCTGTGCGGAGATCCTTACAGCTCCTATCTGTGGCTCAGAGTCGTCTTCTTTTACGATCTAGAATTTATATTCTGTTATATCATGGCAATGATTTCGAAGACATGGTTATTCCAAATGCGACCCGTTGGCGTCTCGTGCGTTTACCACATATGAATCTTAGACTCAAGGAGATGGTCCGTGACGTCTTTTGTTTGCTTGAATGCCTTTGCTGACCTTAAATTCGTCCCTCAGCTGAATCAGCATTAGTGGACCACGACTTCTATCTCCCTTGAGTCTTCCTTATAGTAACGGCAAAACTCCCGGAAAGAACGGAGTGAAATGAGTTCAGACATCATTTTTGAGGAGTTAACTGTGCTTAATTGCCGATTAAGAAGTTTCTCAGTGCTGTGTGTACATTCAAGAAGACAATTTTGAATTGATCAACAGTGCTCGTTTTTTTATGGAAATATAGGGAATAATTGTCCCAATTCTGTGTCCAGGCACCTTGTTCTTTTTGGTCGTATTTTTCGTCGGCCTATTTTGTGCCGTGCCTTGTTTATTTATAGACTAGTGCCCTTGCCATGTGTTCAATCGGAAAGAAATTGTTGTCCGGCGCTGATTTCAACAAATGTGTAATTGATCACTTTGCTGGACAAAAGGAAAGAAGGATGGACTTCTGCAATATAACTAAAGGCATGTGAGTATTTCAGATTTTGTTAAAAATGTGTGAGAAATGTTTAATTATTGATTGTAAATCATACTGTATTCAAGAAGCAACGCGAACACCGCAATCAAAGTTTACATCTGCAATAGCAAAGCGCGCGCATTCTAGTAGCGTTTGTTACCTAGTGGAAGTCAGTGACACTCCCCTCCCTCCTCAGATGTTACAAGTGCCATTGCTACCTAAATCATTGCAAATGTTGTATAGATTTGACAAATAACGCATTATGATTGCAAAACGAACAACATAAGTGTATTGCGGGCATATCCGCACGAAGAATGTAGGCGCTAAAACCTAAAGTTACGTATTTTCGTTTGCATTTGCAAAATATCGCAGCAAATATATTTTTATTCTTCAAGATAATTGATCAGTATAATCGAGAGTCCGGACTAAGCCGATCCGTATGACCGAGAGTCTACTGCATTTAGTATTTATTAATCAAGCTTTATTAGGAAACCTAGGTATTTTTGTTGAAAAAAACGGAACATATGGTATCACAAAATTTCATTCCTAGATTGCCGTAAAAACTTAATAGAATAAACGAAATATTAAAAAATTATGACCCCCCGGTGGCGAGTGCGCCCCCCCTAGCATTTGACTCACGAGCCGCCACTGCTTTAGACTTTTATCCTCTATCCTTATATCCTCCGCATTTGAACGTCATAATCATGATTTGAAGAATCTTCTCCGTGAATTAAACTGGCGCGGTTTTGCGAAATGTGATTCTCATTCGCCTGTCTTCGTTCAAGTTTTCGCCTATTCGTGGCTCTGCTGATGCTGGAGCTGAAGAGGCATACGGAAATGTGAACGAATTGCCCGTGTTTAATCTCGCCTTGAGTTTATTTTTCACAGATAACTTTATTTTTTATCGATGTGTTTTTATTAGCATGAAACCGTTACAATCATATTATCTCAGGAGGTGATTACAATTACTGTGACCGTTCGACATGTTTAAGTCCCGTTTTCTGCTTGAAAAGGGTCGTATTGGTGAGTTCCTGTGAGATTTTATAAAAATTCTGTGATATTATTTCTTCACAATTGTTGTGATTATTGTTTTGGGATGTGAGGGTGAAGTTAGGATCCAACACTGTTGATGGTTTCAGCGCTATGTGCGGAAGGAATGTTAGTATCATGGCATTTGCCGCTACGATTGTTGTCCCCTTTTCAGTTTGCATTCACTAATACGTCTCCATATGTTTACTCTCAGTTTCCATGCAAATTATTTGAATAATATTGTTCCTGCCCCTGAGAGGTTTATTTATGCCTCTTGATCGCCTCTGTTTCGCATGATGCGATGGTACCGGTTTGAGGATTCATTCTGTAGCACTTGTTGCTATGTAGTTTCTCAGCTGCTCTCTCACATTTAAACTTGGTAATTTGCTGATTGATTTATCGAAAGATTCTTTGATAGGATGCAATCGTAAGGGTCGAAACGTGTTTCAAATGAATTACCATGACCCGACACTCTTGGTTTCTGACCGGGTAGTATGCGAGTTTGTTATCGGTGTTGTCACCACGCTCTTGTGGCGTAATCAAGATCATTTTCCTTCAGTAGATTTGAAACGATGTGATTGCAAATAAGGTTTGGATTCCACTCTCATTAGAGTTTTTGATGATAGTTTTAATTGTCTCGTGACCGAAAGCTTGTTCTGTGGTAAATAATTCGTATAGCAGTCGTAAAATGGTATTCTTATCTTTTTCTACTCCGAGACCATGGGAGTGCAGAATTTACTTTTCACATTTCCACCTTGTGGTTATTACGGAGTGGTACAGTAGTGTCAAAAATATCATTGCACCGGCACTATTAGCGTATTGTGTCCATTTTATATGCCTCGTTTCAACATGCATTCCTACCGCCGAGTCTTGTCATCTCCTTGTCGCCTTTTCTGAGTTGTTAATATATTATTCCATATTGCTCATTTTTCCATCTTGAGAAACATTTTCGAAGTAATTTCTCCGTTGTTTTTCATCATCTTCCATGCGATAATGACATATATACAAATAATTTTCATTCCCAGCTATTTAATTTTGCCTCCTCAGATGAAAACTTATTTATTTTCTGTTCTATTTGTAATTCACATGATAATGATTAGATTGTGTCAAATATTTGTTTTACATGGATAAGTCTTTGATATTTTTCATTTGTTTGTTTGGTGGTAATTTAATATCCATGACTTTCGTCACTTTTCTTTTAGTTTTCCAAGCATCACGTATCTTTGGCTGCCCTGCGTCCAGTCCAATGGAGAATCCGCATCACTGTTCATCGTCTTCAGCTGCCCCTCCATCCATGCCCATAACCACCATAACCACAAACATCACTTGTCCAGTCAACCCACTCAATGCATCATGCTGCTCCTCGAATGTCACGTCGTTGCGAGAGCAAGGAAAACCATCGTTTCCTCTAAGACGAGCTCTAATAGTTTCTAAGCTCTCCCGGTATGAATTTGAGCGCTATCGTCACCCTGATTTATCAGAGTCAGAATTGGAAAGGATTCTTCGAAGAAGAGGATCCGATTACGACATGTTACTATACCATCATCAACTCCATAAAGAGTATGTCAAGTGTTTGCCGGGCCATTTGGCAATGTGTACTGTGTTTTAAATCCTACGATAATGATGACTACTTGTAGCATTTAATTCTTGACCTATCATATTGCAGTTGATCTAAGTTGGAACCCTTCACAATTGATTTTATTAATTAAATTAATTCATGCCAGCTATTTTTGTGAGCTGCACTTGTGATTAAATTGATTGTCTGTTAATAATTTCTTTTGCATAATCGTCTAACAACTACGCAGGTGTGAAGATGTAGTTGCCGCTGCCCTTAGGGATGCTGGCGCTGAGACCAGAGTGGTTAATCGCTTTGACTACACTGAAGCTAACATTGAATGGGCTGACGCTATATTCCCCACCGGTGGAGATGGAACGTTTCTCTTGGCAGCTTCAAGGATTCTGGTGACTAACTGTGTTCATTTTCGTTTAGTTTTAGTGCAGGTTCTTTCTTAAAGGCCTTTTACGCAGGGCACATACTTGAACAATCTGACGTGTGTATAAAGGCACAGCAAAATTGCATTGTGTAAAGCGATGAATTGTTAGAACGCATGCAAGAATGCATGGATGTGAGATGGCAAAATAGCCCGTTCCAATTTCATTTGTGTATTTGCGCAATTCCACACCGTAATGAGAAATGAATACAGTTCTAACATTTTTCCATTCCCTGTAAAAATGGCCTTTATTGAGGTTGTTTATAACATTATATTCACTGTAGAGCCTCAAATGATCCATAGTGTTTGACTAATTTTAGTTTTGTACGTAAATATATTTTACATTGTCCGTGAACCCTTGAAAAACATGGAATCTGGGAATCTTCTTTAATTTTTTCACTGGGCAGGAAATTTCTCTCTCTAATTAGTGAATATAGGGATGAAGTGTGGAATTTATGAAATGTTAATCGCTTACCACTCATATTTTTTAGCTTGAAATTAACCGCAAACGAATGAATAAAATATTATCAACGAGGGTGATAGTTCTAGTATTGGCAAATTTTACTTTTAAAACTGAGTATAAGGCCCCTTGCACACACACCGATTTTGGACGGCCGGTAAAGCATCGGCCGATATTTTACCGGCGAAGTGATGCTTGCACACACGCCGGATTTTTACCGGTCAAACGATAAGTTGCTATGTTTTTGAGCCGGTGCCGGCAATCCACGGTGATAATGGCTGGCAGCTAGCTGGCATTTTGCCGGTGCGAGGTCGGCATGTGTACAGGCTCCAATGCTCTCCCATTGTTCACTATTAGAATGTGGATGACCGATATTTTACCGGCCATCCAAAATTGGTGTGTGTGCAAGGGGCCTAATCCAAATTCAAAATTCCAAACCCTGTTTTCAGTTTGGTCATGCTAAAACTCCAAAATTTTAAGTTTTTTTCTGATAAAAATTTTATTCTATTGCATTTTTCCCATTATGCTTCGCCCTTTTTTCATCTTAAATTCATTTTATTTATATACTAATTCATTTTGAGAGTCAAGCATGGAAAATCAATTACCTGCATAAAACTTGTAAAACATTCATTGGACCACATAAAAATTGTGTTTATGTATGGTGAAGACTTTTTATGCGAAAGATGCGGAGAAAGTGTGGCAGAGCAACCAATGTATAAATTTCCAAGGAAATTGTCATGTATGTATTGTCTGTTTCTGTCGACTGTCCATCAATGCTCTCTCTCTCCATTGTACGGAATTATCGAAGATTTTCTGTCTTTGCCTTATCAATCATTGCATATCGGGTAATCATGTTGTCATTAATCCTCAAATTGCCAAAGCTTCAGTGACTGTATATGACCCTATCAAAAAAAGGATATGTTCGAAAATAATTTTAACAAGCTGAGTATTTTTATTCAATAGATGGAAAAAAATCTTGTCAAAGCCATTAGCATGAATATTGTACCTGCTAAATCTCTCTTGTCTTTGTCATTACTCATGTCAACTGGGGTAAATGAAGTTGTTTTCATTTACATCTTATGTTCCAGCCACAATTTTCAACCGTTAGATTTCAAAAATTATGTTTTCACACAGACAATCATGCCATGGGCCCTTACAACAATTTAATACCATTGTAAAACAATGTTTACCGTAGTTTTTCAACACAATGGTGCAATTACTCTAGTATTTGGTAGTATTGTCTTTTTTGCATGATTATAGTTCTTATGCTTCGTTGTTCTTTCATTGATATATTCATGAGTACAAATAAATTTAAATTGTACTGTTAGATGTGCTAAATTGATGTAATTGTTGAATGCATTCAAGAGGCATTTATTTTTTGCACTCTATATAATTTTATTACCTTGATGGACATAATTTATGCTTGGGATTTGTGCTCCTTGCTGTCCCCTCTGCCTTTGTGATCACGGCAGTGTGGCTTAAGAAATTCTGTCATGAATTATCATAGTAAACTGAGTGTATGATTTAAATTTTAAGTACTAACCTACATAATCAACTCCTTATTATACTGATGAATGGGTGGTATGTTATCGTTATTTATACTCTTTTTTTTTTTTTTTGACCAAATAGACCTCTCATTTTGGAAATTGTATTTTTTTTTTCAGAATAATTGTAAGCCTGTCGTTGGTTTCAATTCTGATCCATCTCGATCTGAGGGATACTTGTGCTTGCCTAAATATTATTCTTCTAACATCAAGGAAGCTATCGATAAAATAAAAAATGTAAGTCTTGGTAAAGTTTTATTATTCACTTTTTTTAAAGTGTTAATGTAGATTTTCCCGTTCCTGTGTTTATTAGCAAATGTTATCAATTGTACTCATTACATGAACCCTGTATCACTTCAAATTTATTTAGTCCTGTGTCGTATCATTCAGAGGTTTATAAAAAAATCAAGTTTTTAATGTAAGTTTTTATTGTTGGATTATTTAATAATTTTTCTTCGTAAAGTTATTCTATGTATGTACTTAAGTACCCGCTGATTCTGAGTCATTTAATATGACCAGTATACATAATATATTCAAAACCTTAGAAAGTACAATGCATCTGCCAAGTAGGAAATCCAGGAATAATGTGGGAATTTAGGTCTTCCTGGTAAACTCAGCAGGATTAGGCTATGCCCCAGAAAAATCCACCTTTGTTGTATGCAGCATCTGCCGAAAACCAACGCAATGCATTGATTTTTTGTGACGCATCCAAAGCAATATGAAAAATAGATTACCTATTTCTTTTTAAATTTTTGCTCAAATATTCCCAGAAATCTAAGTCAATTGAATTTTTGAAAGGTTTTCTTCCAATAACTTTCGATTTCAAGAATTTTGTGTTAGAATAGTTGCATAATTGATGTCCTGTACTTATTCATATACAGCTCATGTTTTAACATTAGTTAGCCTAACTCTTTGTGTACTGGAATGAAGTTCTGGGTTACAGCAATATTATCTGGGATGTTTGATGACGTTAAATTTGCTATCATGCTGAGAATACTTCAAATGGACTTCTTGTGGAGGAGATGGTAAAAAATGCCTTCCACGGCATTGTAGTAAGGATCAAGGTCATGCAATAATGTTTCAACTGTTTTTTTTTTCTCATTTGCTAATGTGTGAGGTGAAGTGTTATAGATTATATAGAAGTTTAATTTAACCTCATTTACGATGCACAAAGGTTAAGAATCATGAAGGAGTTTCACCATGTTACGCCAACCACCATCGCATTTAACCTCATTTAATTGAAGGTAACATGCTTATGTAGATATGTAAGTCACCATCATCTCAAAATATAATGCTCACTTAGCATTAAAATGAATTAACAATTCCCGTGGCCAGTAATTTCCACCCCATTGGAATTGTTTACACAAAAATTCTTTTGTTTGGAATTAGTTAGCACCCAAATGGAATGCAAAGCAATTCCCCCGGAAATATTGGGGATTTTTTTTATTACTACTCATTGTCAGTGAACACTGTGAAGCAAGAACTGCTTTTAAAAGGAAGCCCTACACTTGCAGAAAAACATTCAAAATATTTGCACATTTCTTTGTTGTGTTTTTTGTAGCTGTTAACCTGTAAAATAATTTCAATGCAATGAATCAATTTGGACAGTTACCACCTTGTCCTTGTAACTTCTATCTTGTGGCATTAAAGGTATCCATTTTCATTTGCCTAACCACTCTGTAATCTATTGATGTTTACTTGTGATTCAGAAAAGTACATAAAAACTGTTATCATATTCTGATTATGCATGTAAAACAGTTCACACTAGTTTCAGTTAACCTACGTTGAGAAGTAAGTTTTAGTGCGTCCAATTTTCTCCCTCTTCTTTCATTGTCCTCTTGCATTAGTACATTAGTTTCTAATTTTAAGTTAAGTTTCACTTGGTAGTCCAAGCTGAAGAGCTTATGAAGTCAGTTTTTTCTTAAGTAATGAAACCGACTTCCCCTGTTCATTAGTAGGCACGTCAACATCCTTTTTTTATACAAACAAGATCCATTATTCTATGTCAATATCCTGCTGACATAGTTCGTTTTGTTTTAATCAGGGTGACTTCAAGTGGCTTCACAGGAAAAGGATTAGAATTACATTGATTGGAGACAGGGTATTTGATCCACCCATTGAACTCCATGATCAACAATTACTGCATCCTGAGTACAGGTACGTATGAAACATTATGTGCTCATGACCAGTATAACTAAAAATAATGGAGTTCTGTCAATCATCTGTGCTTTTCGAGGAATTATATTTTGGAATGGTTCATTCAGATATGTTCTAACGTTATCATATTCTTTGCATTAGGTTTTTTGATTGTATTCAAGAGCAACACAATGCAGCTGTGCCGAGTAATGATAATTCTGATACACCAGCAAAGAAGCGCGTTCTCCCTGTTTTAGCGCTTAATGAGGTAAAACTATTTCTTTTGATACATATTTACTTACATATTTTATGCATATGGTTTATTGTGGAGGTGCTTGTTCAGATCTCCAGATTTCTCTTCAGGGCTCCATTTGGTTTTATTTTATTTCCTAATTTTTTTTGTTATTAAACTACTTGCATACTTGTATATGGGTATACATACAATAATGTCATAAAACTTTACCTTGTAGTTGATGCACGTCTGTTTACATGTAATTGAGCTGTCTCAATTATGTAGGCATGCATGAATGTTGTTGGGTCATACCTTTGTTCATTTTATTTCAGGATCATCTTTATATTGAAATAAGTAGCTGTGATTTATAGATAACAATTTTAGCTGTTTGTTTTCATAGCTGATGGAATGTCATGCCAGACTTAACAATTCCGTGCTAATGGCATCTTTTTCTTCTCAGGTTTTTATTGGAGAGTGTTTGTCGGCTCGAGTTTCGTACTATGAGATGCAGGTGGACGGTGGTGAACGGAAGAAAGTCAAGAGCTCTGGGATGTGTGTGAGCACAGGGACGGGATCTACCTCATGGACGTTCAGTATCGACAGATTGACTCACCAGTCGGTCGAGGAACTGGTCCGCATCATTGCTGACGAAACTGGTTTAGGACCGGAAGTTCTGAGTGATAAAAATGCTCCTCTGATTGATAAAATTACTTCCCGTTTCAACAACACACTTGTATTCAAACCAGGTATGTATTTCAGGCTCTTTGATAGTCATAGAGTGGACTCTCATTCATACGAACGACCTTATTAGGAAGTTTTTCGTTATTACAAAGTAAATCGTTGGTCCCGACAAATATCCCATCCAATCTATGTTAAAAGAATCGTTATTACAAAATTTTCTGTATTACGAAATCACGAACCTCAGTCCCGGTCCTGGCGGTTATAAAATGAACTTAATTACGAAGTTCAACAAATAAGTAACTGCATTTAGGTGGATAATCACTCCGCTACATTATAATCATTGCGCTACGTTTAAGTTCTCCTTGTGTACTGCATCCAAGGATGTCAATTATGGTTCTTCTTTGATACTTCAGTTTGCACTCAACATCATATAATAAGCTTCATTCTTGTGGAATCAAGATGACCCACTCATTATCGCCCATAATAAATTAGACTAACAGTTAGTCCTCTCCCAATGCACATTCGATGTACAAACTTTCAGAGATACAAACATTCGAAAAATCCAGGCGTGCCAGAAATGTCTAATTTGGTGCCTTTAGAGTTGGCTGATGTGACGTTGTGTGGCATAGAGGAACTCGCACTTTTGGCACAAACTGAGAAAGTATCATTGGATCCGGTGTGAAGTCAGGAACTGTTCAGTGTTTCACCCATTCTTCCTTCCTGTGGATTGCGATTTTTATTTATTTTTTTTGGCCCCGGCTATGTCGCACGCCCATCCAGATCAGTGCGTCACAATCGTGAGTTAACGTAAACTGTGATGCAGTGTTGCATTCTGCAGGATAACCACAATCCTCGATGCCTTGCATAGATTGCAAGGTCTCAAGGAACACATCTTGTTGGTGTATCGAGGTTTTATTGTATTTGGGAAGATATCAAACCTCGTGCGTAATGCCGTATTTTTCTTTTAAGAAAATGAAACGAATGTGCTTGTTTTTTTATATTTGCGTGTAATTTAATCGCGTACATTATACACTTGATTCTGAAGCTGTTTTGCAATGCCATTGTAAGTTCAGGATATTGAAGAGACTAGAAATTTTGACTAAATATGTTTTTTTTTTCGATGATTCCTAAAAGAAACATTCATACAAACTTCATTATTATGAACCTCCAGTTTTTCGGTCCTGTGAACTTCGTAGTAACGAGAGTCTACTGTATTGGTCATCTCCTCTGAGGCACACTGTTCCATTGAAGTTCTGCCTTTTGGTATTTTAAGATGGAACGCTACTTTGAATTGAATTTTATTTATGCATATTCAAACAAAGCCTTTTATCAAATTTACTCTTCCAATTGGAAGGAGTTCAGATACTGAGTTTGGAGTTTTATCGATGTGGTAGAACTATTTCATCCTGAAGGATAAATTCATTAAATTTTATTTTTCCATGGAGAAAACTTTGCTTTAGAGCCAGTCATATAAGTACTTATGTAATGGTATAAAATCAAAATTTTAAAAATGTCTTTCTATTAACTTCTCAAAGATACTGCATACATAATCAAAAAATAATTATCGCATACTGTGAACAGTATTAGTGGATTCTATTTCTTAGCATGTATGTATTACTCAGTTGTTTTAAGCTAGTAAAATGGCATTATTTAGGCTATTCGCAAGTTTTCAGTCGCTGTGATTTGTAAAGAAGTGTGGCTACGGCTAATTGGTAATTTGTGGCAAGGAGTCAAAATATTTTATTTTTGTTCTGTAGCTGTTACCTTTTAGGGAAAGGTGGTGATGTTTTTTTTGTTTTGTTCTCACCTTTCTCCATTTTAATCCCATATTAATTCCTCATCATTTTCTGCTCACTTTCTCTTTCTCATGCTAATTATTTTCTACAAATTTCTTGGCATTCCATTCCCACAATGATTCTTTGTCTTCTTCTGCACCTCAATGCTTCCTCTTGGGGCTTGTAATTCAATTACATATTCAGCCTGTTCATTAATCGTTGTAATGTCACCCACAACTTACTGTTTATCAAAGGGAAATGGGTCTACGAATGCTATAACTGCACCCAGGTCCTCAATTTTGAATTTCAATTCCAAGAAAGTATGGCTTATTGAAACCTGCTGCCTATTCTCTCTTTTCAGATGAGAATAAGATGGCGTACACCATCAGGGATCTCATATGTGGAGGGGTGTGGCCCAGTCGAAATGATAATGTCCGTCCAAGGGGTTATGCCCAGCGAATTGATGTCAAGTCTCGGTGCTTTGATGCTGGTCTGGTTGTTGACGGTGGTATATCCTTCAGTTTTAACGATGGTACTTCGGCCATTTTGGAGATCCATGATCCTGATGCACTCTTGACAATCAGTTTACTTCCAACATGATTGCATTAATTTAAGGAGTGGCTTTGGAAGAGGACGATTTGTTTTTGCCCTGGAAGCAATGGCAAAGGTGCTCAAAATACAAACACATATTTCTGTGAGAGTTCATTCTGCAAGTTGTTGGTTGCAGCTGTGGGATCATTGTTGTAGATTAGTTCTTACATTTTTTCACTGAAATACTGCCAGTAGGGCTGCAGATTTCTTACATCAACAGTACAATCATCGAATCTCATGGATTGGGTAAGACTTTGGTAACAGTTGAATTGCTGTGTGAAAGAATTTCTCATGTGCATATCTATTGGGTCAACGGCATGATAATATATTCCACCTCTGGCTATTATTGCCTATTTTATATCAATGCAAAATTTATGAAGTTAACCTATTGTAACAACTTTTCGTTGAATTTTAAAAATACGTGATGGTAATCTTTGTTGATTTTTTTGTATTTGGAGGATGCTAAGTTTGAATTCATGTCTCCAATTTATCTTGTCGAAAGTGTTTCAATTGTAAGGAAATATGCCAACAACTTGTGAATGTTGAATTCATCATAGCAGTCACGATAAAATCATTGTGTGCCAAATTTCATATTTTCAGTTAAAACTGAAATTTCTTTGTACCCAGAGGAAATTTATAACTTGTGATGAGCCCAACTAAAACATTCCCTACTTCATACATATGTTAAAGCTTTGGTCACCTAGTGCATTTTATATTCTGCTTTAATGACTTATTCTCCTAGCATATCATCGTCTATTTCATTCTAATTTTCATATACTATATACATCTTTTGTTGCCAAAGCTTATGCTTTTGTAATTGGAATCATTTCAGCTTAAATCCATTTTTGCCCTGACACAATTTTCTTCCTGAAAGATTATTACTGATCATTCATTTGAATCAATTTAATGAATGAAATCTTATGCTCTTCTTTTATTCTGTTGATCATTTGATGTTAAGTTTGTATTATAAAAATCTGTTTCAGATGACATTGATTGTTTTTCTCTGTTCCAAAATATTTTTGTAAGGAAATTAAAACTATACTATTTTTGTTGCTGTTCAAAATGGGTATATGATTAAATCTTTTTCTACATCATCAGCTATTAACTGTTTTCAAGTGAAATCCTTTAAAATCAGTTACCTATCAAGGTTGAATTTTCTATAATATTTTTGTTAGATGTTTTTGTGTGCCTTAATATTTTTAAATAATAAATATAGAAATGTTTTACTCTAAATATGAATACTCTTGTCTGCATTGCTGTGTGTATTCAGCTTAACCTTTGTGCTATTATCATTGGCCTTGATGTCATTATGGTTAGAAGGATCCCAGTTTAGGTGAAAAACTTCAATTTCATGACTTTGTCATATGTATGTAGGTACATATTTCTATTTACATCTGTAACTCTTTTCAGTTGAAATCATTGTCAATATTAAGAACAAGTTTCTCTTCTCAAAACATGTAGCCTTCAACCTGATGAATAGGCTTTTTTCAAACCGCTGTTGTCATTGCTTTAGCTGTTATTTTAAATACCTATATTTTAACCCTCTTCCCTTTCCTGCTGGGAGAGGAGGAGGAGTTACTTCGAAGGGATGTTTCGAGGGATAAATTAGGGGAATGGGTTGTTGAGTGTCAGATCCATCGTCTTTAACCTTGAAAGATGACACACCCAAAGGTAAAGGGGGAAAGGTTTGCTCTGGTTGGCAATGAGTTTAATATCTAAAGGGTCGGGATATGACTAATATGCATGGTTGACTGTGATGTACGAGCGTATGACTTTCGTGAAAGGAAATCCTGTTGGCTTGGCCGTGCAGTGAGGTGTTAAGGTAACACAAAACCATCCCATTAAATAGAAGGAAGTTTAATTTTCACACGACAAAAGTTCAAACCTTCGCAAGACATTTATCAAACATCACAAAAAAAAAATCTGTGATAATTAAAAAGATGGCTTTATACACAATAGAACTAAAGAAGCATCGAGAAATAGTCATGAAATGATGCAAAAAATAAAATAACATATTATAATACTATCCCTAATCCTAAACTAATCTAGATGCAACAAAAGAAATTGAAATGAATAATGCAGCTGAAGGCCATGGTATCAAATGGAGTAACTAGGTTGGAAAGTAAATTGGATAAACATTTGCTGGGGCAAATTAAGTGCAGCTCAATTGGTCTGTACTATTTTCCTGGTTAGGTCTTTGAGTCGCAATTAAAAACTTCTACAGTGGGAAATTTTGGTGGAAAAGATAGGGCGATTACAGTGATGTTGAGACTTCACTGGCCTGGACTCTTGGGGAATTTCTTGTGGGGGATCAGGGCTTGGGACTTTCGCCGGGAGAACTGGGAGAGTACCTACTTACTGTTACTTAAAGAATAGTGACGATGTTAGTGATGGTATGTTGAGATGGTGGGTTGAGACAGTGATAGTCGTCTCTGCATGTTGCATCGTCCACTTCTTTGGCTAGCTTGCCGGCTTGTCAAAGGGAGCACATGGCACTTTTAGTAGCCCACTGCTCACCCTTTCACGTCCCTTGAAAGATTCTCCTGATTCATTTTCTGGGTATTACTCTAAAGAATCTCTTATGACCCTTATCATAACTCTCTTTCCTGCATGTACCATGCATTGTGATAGAAACATTGTGGAAGATGCTCATGTAAAGTTTTCGGCAACAGTTAATTTATGAAAATAATGTGAGACAAATATAAAAATTTGTTCTAGCACAAACAACTAATATTAATTGAGGAAATTAATTATGAATTGTTTACATGATCATGTAGTTTTGGAGAGAATATTTGTTAAAACAGAAAGTTTTAAATTGTCGTCATCTCTAAGCACAGGAGACGGAATACATTTTGCATCTTTCATGAAAGATATAACGTATTGGCAGAAATGGTTCCTCATTTATATCACCTGTTAAGCATTGTTACTATGCAATACGTGATTGATATGAAATCAAATTTTCAAATTGTGATCAAGGAAATGTTGCATTTCAAATGTTCGTTCTGAAATCCCCCTCACCACCTTCCCCTCTTCCCCTTTCTTCCACCCCCCGCTTTCCCCTCCCCTCAACCCAGAAGCACTTTGCTGAGTCGCACTGCGCAAGCAGGCTGTAGTGAGCGGTGAGGCAGCTCCACAAAAAGAGTTGCTTATGCCCTCACTAGTGCTCACTCACGGCTGCTGTAAAACATGAGCGGCAGCTGTCGATCAAGTAAATTTTCTTATTGGGCATCACAGCGGTACTTTTATTCCCTCAGAGAACATGGAAGGGGTTCTTTGGGGGAATGAATGTCCACTTGGAATAGCCCTATTTGATCCCGGTGAAACCTTCACTGGAGGACGGTTGGGAGCTCATCAGTGGGTATCATCGCCAGCACTAAGTCTCACAGTGAGGATGGGGGGTAGAACACTCGTCTAAATAGTGGGGGAGGGTTATAAGGGATGGGGAAACAAAGGAAATGGTCAGGGAACCATTCACACACCTGATCATAACCAAAATCCTCTGCTGAGTCACACATAATGCTTATTTCACCACTCATTCAGGTGAATTTTGTTGCCAGTCCAATTGGGAATGGCTACAATAAGTATGGGGATTAGCGGTACAAGCAGCTACAATTCATTTTGAACATTAAATATATGAGACAGATGTTATCTGATTATATGTATTACCTCTTCTCCAGCACTAGCAAAACAGTTGAGTATGTGAAACATTGAAACTGACAGGTGTACCTTGATTCTGTATATTTCATAGGCATATGACAGGTGTTTGTTATCCCAGAGGATGAATGGCGGCTAGTCAGGGGGGCAGGCTGAACCCCCCCCACCAAATAAAAATACACAATTATTTTCCTTCAAAAAAGAAAACAAAATATGGAAAAATCATGAATTTACAAAATATTTCTTTAAGAAATGAAATGTTAAAATTAGTTCAAAAACCCATTACTTAGTTCCCTGTTTTTGTAAAATTTTCCCCCTGGTTTTCGACCCCCCCAAACTACGCCACTACGGCTGGTTTTTTTTAACGATTCTGTAAATAACAGGGCTTATGATGAGCGGTCGAGTTGTGCCATGAAAAATTTATCTTCTCATTTTGGTAGGCATTAAGAAGTGTGATGCATAAATGGAAACTTTTGACACAAGTTTTTCGTAGATCTTTTCATCACCATCAACTTGAGTATAATGACCTCCGAATTAACATAGGATTTCAAAGTATAGTTTATATTGATCTGCATTTGAAGATATGTGGGGGTGAATGCATCATTGTAGATGTTATCGTTGAATGACTATTAACTGAAATACTGCATGGTTGTCTCCAAGGTGGAAAGTATGCAACCCAATGTAAACAGGAGGTTGCTGTATTCACATTGATCAGCTTTGGAAGAAAATTTTGCTGAATATTTTCAACAATTTTTATCCTATTTCATCAAACATACTTGTTTCATTATAGTTCAAATCTATTGTGTCGATACCATTCATAATCTATGAGATACATGAGATTACTCGTTCTTAACAAAAAAATTTGAGATTTTTGCTTTATTCCAACATAACAAGAGATTAAACAAAGGAAGTCATCTCTCGCAGCAAAATAAAAACAACTTTAATTAGGTACATCATAATTATGATGTACCTAAGGAAGTAATTAAATTAATGGTATCATAATTCATTTTATTGAGCACTTTATTGTCTGTTGGTGTATATATTAGTATTGGTTTTTATTGTTGACAATGGGAGTAATAGAAAAGTAACTAGCAATATTCCAGAGGAATTATCCCTAGAATCCTTAAAGTGGAATTTGTTACCTTGTTCAATCCTCCTTTCAAGTTGATAATCGTCTCACCTGCATTAAATGTGTGGTTTATATGATTAATTGTCACAGTTACGCGTATTTTCTCGCGAAAGGTGGATAACAAGATCCCTAAAGGACCTTAGTTGAAAACTGGTTATACTGCGCCAAGCGAGAACATTTATAGTGCCTTAGGTCCGAATTCAGAGTCGACCCTACATATCAGTAAATGCTGCTGAATAATAAAAAATTATACCGGACTTATTATATCATTCTCTAACTTCCTCGATTGAGGTGATGTGATTAGTATTTGTAACCTCGATTTTGATGCTATTCAAATTTTTCGCCGCCAACCTCAATCCGAACCGAAAGACAAAAGAAGAACGAATTCGAAATCGAGGAATCTCGATAAACACATGGAGGTAGCTGGAAAAGTATTTACTTTATCATAATGTACGATAAATGAATTAATGGACTAATTTTGGTATCAATACTGTGGGCAGTTCGTGTAGTATGTCCGTTTTTCGAGCCTTTTGCCTAAGAAGCCGAAATGGAATTTTGACCCACATTCAGTCGCAACCCTCTAGGATCAAGGTTTTGCAACCTCTTTTTTACAAATTACGGAATGATGTCCATTTTAAGCACCTTGCAGGTAATATTTAAAAAGCTCTAGCTGAAATCCCGCTGGCTTTGAGAGAGGAGTGACTAGTTGACAAATTTTCCCTTTTCCTTCAAGGTTCGACTTCGACCATTCCTCAAAAAGCACCAAAGAAAACTCCTTCTCCTTATGATTCGATGATAAGAAAAAAACGTGATGAAGCTGAACGAAGTATCCTTGTTCAGGTGCAGTCAGCAATGTCTCATCCGGAATTATATTCATATATTTCGCAGTTTGCATCCGTGGAACAAATGTATCATTACTCATTCAGTGATGACATGGTGAGAACTATTTGATAAAATTCGCCCATTTAAGATTCATTACCTCATAAATGAAAGACTTGGCCTTTTGGTGTTGTTTTGAAGCAATTTTTCCCGGTTTCATACAATGCACTTGGTGGTGGTATTTGTGGCAGGTAATTCTCTGTCCTCCCATCTGTTCTTGTGTCCTGTTGGCTTACTACATCCGTGGTCTTTCTCGTTCATTCTTTCGGAACACATTCCGTTCCACAGTGTTTACATACCAATCCCAAATGTCCCAAAAACTTAATACTTTGTTTTCCCATGAATTCCGCTTTTCATTCTCTTCCATTGAAAACCATTTCCTTATTCTATTTACTTTCCGGGTTATCGGCCGCTTAATACACTCCTCGATTTCCTCATTGTCAGCTATAGCTTTGAATCTTAATTCATACAGTTCGCATTTACCTATACTAATATCAATTTTTTTAAATTAATTTTATTTATTCAGGGATGCCCACAGAGGTGGTGGGCCATGCTTCATTTAAAATTTTTGGGCAGGCTTGTATATGCATTTTTTGGGGGTTTAAAAATTAAATATTTATGTTATGAATGATTAAAAATACTTTTAAAATTTACGGAAAAGTGGCAACCACTGTAATCAGGTGCCTGAAGTTGTAAAAAAGTTTTGGGTGAGATAGATGAGTGCATGATGAATTTTCAAGGGGTTTAGTGCCATGTGTTAAGGCCTGTTTGCATGATACATTTACACGTGCGAGTTAATGTCTGTTTGCACGAATGATTTTTGTGAACCGGAACGGAACCTGTACGAATGCATGAACCAAATTAGAGTAGGTTCTATTTTCTGAGCATGCATTCGCACAAGTTGGGTGGTTACACAGTGCATTTTGGCGTCCATTCTCGTGTTCATACATTTAGATATTAACCCGTATGTGTAAATCCACTGTGTAAACAGGCCTTTAGGGGATGACCTTTTGAATCTCAGGAGGGAGAGGCATTATAGGTATTAGTAAATAATTGATTCACCTTAAACACTAGTTCTCAATGAACTTAGTCACTCAACATTTCCAATCCAATGAATGGCAGATGTGAAGGCCTATTTTATTATTATCATTAGGCTGATAATTAATATTCCAAATTTTGAAGGCAAGTTTTTTCTCTTACATTGAGGATTATTGAATTTACTATTGTTCAATTCAGATTTCTTGACTAAGCTGTGATTATCAGATTTCTTGTGGAGAGCTCTGTTGTCATTCTATCACAGTATTTCATACTGTCTCTGCTTTTGTTCAATATAAACCAATTGCTGACCATGAGATCAAATAATTTGTCCATTCATGGTGGAGATGTGCATACTGCATGCAATTATGTGCATGTTAATTATTATCATTTTGAAGAGAACAGTTTTTCCTAACATTCCTAACATATTTTTTCCATTCAAATGGAAATGTAGCAGTTCATCGTGGTGGAGTTGTCAAGTGCTGAAGATGTTGAGCGAATATTGGATGCTTCTGGTCATTTAAGTCAGGGAGACTTGATTCCTGTGAGGTCACCTCTTTTATGGTTCCGGGCAAAAGGTGGTGGAAATTCCTTAAAATCAAAGAGTAAAAAGAAGTCAAAGAATATTGAAAATGCTGAAAATCTGCCTCCACTAAAATGTGGATGCATTACGTTATCAGAAGGAGACATTATGAAGAGTGTTTCAAGTTGTTCTTCGGTAAATATATTTATCTCTTTTTCTTTGGGATAATGAGTTAATTGTATTTAGAAGTATACTTGTTGATAAAGGGGCCAATTTTTTTTTTTTGGTGAGTCAACCTCACTTATTACTGAAGTCTGTCACCGTGGCAGCGGCCAGTGATTTCATTGGGGGAGGCTCATTTAGAATGTCAGGTAGGGTGCATTTCATGAGGCATCATTTGGAGGGAGACAATTTAAACATTACAGAACAGTAGAGTCTTGATAATCTATAGTTCTATCGGTCATTCCTTGAATTACCCATGCGTCACTTCTACAGCAGGTCCCATCAAACACTCCCTATTTATTTTATGTGGGTCTGCCTAAAGGAAGTGTTGATGGTAGAATGATGGAGCATAATCGATCAGGATAAATAGCAAGTCTTTAAGTTTTCAAAGTATTTATTGCTTTTAAAGTGTTACACATTGGAGACAATAATGCTGAGTGGGTCTTAGTTGAAAACTTTGAATTATAGACACTTCACCAAATGTGCAGAAATAAACCTTTTAATGTAATGGTTCTGCTGCACTCACTTCTAGCTTCTTTCCTTAAGAGTTCCACTGCCTCCTCAAAGGTTTTGAAAACATTGACCTTGCTCCATAAGTGAAAATAATCTTTAAACTCCCATTCTCTTGGCCTTCCCTAATCGTGCCGTCTATTCTCGTGTAACGAATGAATGAGAAAGTTAGTTGATGTTTTTTATAACCTTTTGATAATGGTGATGAGTTTCTGAAACTGGTTGAGGACAAATGAACCATTTTGCATTGCATGGAAAACTATTGTGATTTATTCTTTCTCAGCCATGGTAAAGTTCCGCTAAGCAGGCCCATTGGTAATTACTCTTCTCTTCATTTAGTATTCTTCACTCTCCTTCCCTTCTTCGCAGCTTGAAATGAACACATACAGGGTTTGTATAAAAAGTAACCAGACTGAGCTTGTGACGCCCAGGTAAAGCGTATGCAAACTGTGCTATGCTGTATTGATGGCGGGGGATCGAGGGAATGGTAGTGGGCCCAAGTCAATTTCCTGCAGACGCTTGGAGGGTTAGCATCTTGCGAGAGTGCAGTGCGTGATCAGTGACCTCATCAGAGTGAAAATGGAACGTACCATCGAGCAACGTGTTAACATCAAATTTTGCGTCAAACTCTAGAAAACGCCCACGGAAACTCTTAAGATGATCAATGAGGTTTACGGTGAGGACGCTATATCCAGAACCCAAGCCTTCCAGTGGCACAACAATTTCGGAGCAGGCCGCAATGACATCCACGACAAACAGCATGCTGGACATCCATCAACCAGTCACATGGACCCAGATATTCAAAAAGTGTGTGATGTGTTGCACACTGACCATTGTCTGAGCATCTGAGCAATTGCAGAAGAGGTCGGAATTGATAAGATGACCGTTCACGATATTGTTAAGAACGATCTGGTCACGAGCAAGATCTGTGTGAAGCTGGTGCCAAAACTCCTGATGGACGAGCAAAAGAAGCATCGTGTCGCTGTCGCTTCAGATATTCTTGATCGTCTGCAAACCGAACCGGGTAGTTTTGACAGCCCGGATACAGCACCACCAAACTTATTCCAATTCCCTAAGATCAAGAAAGTACTGAAGGGGATGCAGTTCGGGACTCTGGAAGCCGTTCAACTCTCTACAACAAGGGCTCTTACAAGTTGTTGACTTCCAGGGGGCGTTTGAGCCCTGGAAAAACCTGTACCAATGGGTTATCGACTCCAATGAGGACTACTTCAAAGATTTCTAGAAGAAAGGTGTAGAAATTTTGCCAATAAATATGTTTTCTGAGCTCAGTTTGGTTACTTTTTATACAAACCCTGTATATAGTTTTTAAATGCAAAGGAACAGCAGGTACAAAGGAAGGATGAAAATGAAAAATTAATGAGAATATAATCATGAATAGATCATGTATCTTTTTTTATGTATCTATTTCTGCTTTATCCTCCACAAGGATGGATAATTGAAACTTTAATGTATCCTCCAAAAATGTCATTGGGATTAGTATGCCTCTCTCCCTCCAATCTGAGGTAGCTTTGAGCATGATCAAGGCTGCATTCCATCGATATTCTTTTTTTAATGATTATAAAAAGGAAACGTGAGATACAAGTAATTGGCAGGGTCACTTTTAAAGCATAAACAATTGCAAAAAGAAGAAAATGTGAAACTGACTTGGGGATGGGGCACTTCAACTGTTGAGCAGGGTTGGGAATGATTCAGCAAAAGTAGAAGTAATGATTTTGTGACAGGTTATATTTTCTTGTAATGGCTGGTTTCAAAATTTTGACTGTATATGTATTTATTTAAATTTTATCATTGTTATCTTTAGGGCGTAAACCCCCCCCCCCCCCCAGACCTCAGAGATATTTTTAGGTTTAATCCATTTTACTTAATTGGAATAATATTACTTATAGAATAGTGACAGTATTAATAAAAATATCCCTCAAAGAGACGTAAAACTTACCCTTTTGGACCAATTATTTAAAATTTTTTCTTAGGTAAGGTCTCCGCACCTCCCACTTATCCTGGTGGGTATTCCACACCCCCAGACCCTCCACTATCAGTTGCACCTAACCCCCCCTAGCCTTAATTCTTAGCTGCACCCCTGTCCACAGTTATAATTCTATTGAAAAATGCATTTATAATTCGTTAATATTATGTAAATTCATTGGCATATTTAGGATGTATTTCCTTTGAGTTCCATAAGTGTTTAATATTAGCACTCCTTAATATCTGTCTCTTGTATGAATGATTACAAAGCAAGTGTCTTAATGGATATAAGAAAATAATTTTGTTTAGATTTTATTATCTACAATATGAAGTTAAAACTTTTGCCTGTTCCATATATGTATGTATTGGGTTTAATATTAAATTTTACATTTCATTCCGTATTGTTGAGTGTCAGGGCTACTTTCCAATTACACCCACTGTAGTCACATCCATGGTCCTTATACACTGGTTGCTAATCTCCCGACATATTCTGGCTCGGGAGTGTTGCCTGGGATTCCGCTTCCACCCCTCAAACCCCTCACGCGCCTCCCCTCAAACACGACTATGGGCACAGTGCACTGTCACTAGGGGAAATATGGAACTAACTGCACTGTCGGCGACGTTATATGCTTTCTATAGCGCAGTTAGTTCCATATTTCCCCTAGTGACAGTGCACTGTGCCCATAGTTGTGTTTGATGGGAGGGGTTTGAGGGGTGGAAACGGAATCTCAGGCAACAAACTCCGAGCCGGAGATTAGTAACCAGTATATAAGGGCCATGGTCACATCTATATGTATCTTTCTCATTTTTCAGTTTTCTGAGCAAGTACAAGTATTGTATAAATTATCCTGCCTTGACGAACTTGGTTCTCGCATTCGCTTCCTGACAGCTCGTCAATTGGAACTTGCTCTTCAGGGAATTTTTCCTAATGCAAAGGCTATTCCATTTGGATCATCGGTGAATGGCTTTGGGCGTGTAGGTTGTGATCTTGATCTCAGCTTACATTTGGATTCATGTGAAAGTGAGGTGGGTAACCTTATTACCAATGTAATTATTACTATTGCTATGTGGTTGTGTTAGAAATATTGCCTACTTCAAATTGAGAGTGTTTGGTGACCTGTGGGAGAGATTGTACCGAGTTGATGCCCATCTAGCACAAGTGATCACGTGAATGATAGTGGGCCGCAAGTGTGAATCTGCTCCTCCAATCAGCCATCCCTTGCCACATTCTATTAATTCATGTTTCAGAATTAGCTTTATTTTCCTAAACAACCATCATATATATGATCAAGGGATTTTCAGATGCCTATTTTTGTCAGTCCGACTCACAAGTATGAACTCCAAAGAAAGAACTTGCTGTGGAAATGTCATTTGATGTGTTCAATCTGGAGAAATTCTTTCTTTGGTGTTTGTATTGTGAAAGAACATTTGTCGTGGACCACACGACAGATGCACAATCACATGCCTAGCCCATCCATGGGCAGTGGCGCAGTGAGAGGGGATTGTGGGGGATAAAACCCCCCCAGAGCTCAGAGAAATTTTTAATTTTAATCCATTTTACTTAATTGTATTGATATTACTGATAGAATAGTGTAAGGATTAATAAAACATCCCTCAGAAAGCCGTAAAACTCACTTTTGAACCATTTATCTTTAAAATTCTGCAATTTATTAATCTCAAACCTACAGCTTATCCTGGTGGGTATACCATACCCCCACACACCCTTGTATTATTTTCACCTAAACCCCTCCTCCCCCCAGCCTCATTTCCTGGCTGCGCCCCTGTCCATGGGTGACCATCCTCAGTCTGCTCACGTCAGTCCCTCCTCTGTGAAGGATCATGCAGAAACAAAGTAAATTAATGCAAAAAAAAACAGAATGAAAACTCATTAAGGGCACCACTCAGGATTGTGGATCATGTAGCACAAGTTGGCAAAACAAGAACCGATCAAATTGTGGGTTGGTGAGCACTTAACGCAAGATCCATTTGTATACCCTTTTTAAGTGGACATTTATTTGGCAGTTGTGAAAACAAAAATGTAGCACTTCAAACCAAATAACCTGAATACCCAGCAAAAAAAACTTTTAATGAAACGGATGACGAATGAAACATGAATGAATGGTGAGGGATGAAATGATATCAACAAATAAAAAAAATCACGTGTACTTAATTCTACAATGGGCCAAGGAAATGGCGGAAAATGAAAATGATAGCCTACGATGACAAGAACTACAAGCTCCATGTCCTTTTTTATTACTACAGCTGAGGACGGAAGTAAGAGATAAATAAATTGTGGCCCCTCAGGACTAGAACTGTCCACTCTTGGGATTGACTTTGCAGTGTCTCTTCTCTTTTAACCTGGAGGCCTTTTGCCCCAGTTTGAACATTTCGTAAATCACTTATTCTGGCACTCACAGGTTAGTGGAGATGCTTGCATAAGTGGTTTGAAGTGACTTGGCTTTGGGGAAATGTGGGTGTGGCAGTACTAGTGTGGGATGGTGAGGAGCAGGACATCGAAATGTAGCATGCACAGACTGCACCTTTTTGAGATGGCACCTTGGAGAATGGAATTCAGCTGCTCCTGTGGTGAGAATGCACCTTCCGACTGAAGAGAACTTGTCCAACCTTTATTTCAGGGATGTGGCTACACTATCTTCTGCAGTCTGTCACCCTGATCTACCCTAAACCTCACCTCCTCTGTGGATGTCAGGTCCTCTGCATCTTATTCCTATTCTGCAGCACAATGCAGGAAAACCCACTGGGGAACAGCTTCCTGTGTGTATTCCTAGTAGTGGCCATTGTGGAAACCTCTGTCTCTAATTATCGCTCCTCTCCATTCCCTATGCTGTCATGATCCCCCACCCTGAGCTTCAGTGAATGACTCCCCTGGCTCCTTGTCTCACTCTCAAGCTCCTCTACACTTGTGGTCGCATGTCCACCACTCCCAGTTACAAATCAGTTAACTGTTGGGAATGAGTGGCGTGGAGCAACGTGAGTGGTGTGGCAGCATAAAACAACTATTCCATCATATGGTGATCGTACATATTTAACCAGAGCGAAACTTTGTTTCGTGTTGTGCAATTCTGAACCACTGAGTTTGAAAAGTGAGGAAACCATTTGGCTCCATTGTTTGAGCCGAGAAATTTAATAAAAATTGAATCGTTGATGTCTATCACAATGTCTATGTATATACATGTATATATTTGTGAGAGCAAATGCATTTAAAGTAAGTTGTTTTAACATCAGAGTATATAAATGGATTTTATACATGAATTTCTTACTCTGTTTAGAATGCTGGTTTTATCAACTTTTTATTTATGCAGGGAAAGAATAAATGAACTGTGATTGAGCACATGTATTGTTTCTTGTGGGGTTGGAATCTTAACTTTTCAATAAACGTGTGCTGTGACTCATGTTCATTGCCTACTTTAGGAAGAGGATGGAAATCCAACTTCATTAAGGTTGATTTTTCAAACGAAAATGATTCCGTTCAATGGACGTGCTCAAATGCAAAGGCAGATGGAAGCTGTGGGAGATATATTACAGCTTTTCCTCCCTGGATGCACGCACGTACGTCGGATTCTTCAAGCTCGAGTTCCAATCGTGAAGTACCATCAAGATTTCACATCTCTTGAGTGTGATGTCACAATGTCAAACCAGTGAGTGCTAGCTTTCTTATTTATGTGCACGATGTCTGTTGTTCAAAAGGATTGAATTCATGACTTTCTTTTCATTTTCAAAAGTGAAAAGCTTTGAAAGTTATATGCACCCGTTATGCATTTGATTGCTATTTTACTTTCAACAACTTGAAATAATCAAGCAATACTTGTTGAAATGCAGTAACATTCAATTATTAATAATAAGTACTTGGTCAAGTATTTTTACATTATTTCCTTTAATTTCTTTTTTATGTATCAATCACGAGTTTAAACAATTGTTTATGCTTAAATTATATCAATGCTTTAACTAAGCTTATAAATACAGTCTAGCTAATAATTTTCAATCATTAATAGGGCTTTGTGAATTAATTAAATAAACTATAGTCTAGTGAAGAATATAATAGCATCTAATCAATCATTTTAAGTAGCTTGGTCTCAGGTCTTGAAATGCTATAGCGTGGTCAAAACTTCCATGGCCTTTTCATCTCGGGTATATCTTGATATGAAATTCAATATCGAACAAAATCTTTCTATTGTTTTTGAAAATCAGTCATTAACAGTGCCTAACCAAATGCCAAAGTAAACAAAGCAAAAACTAGGGAACAGAACAACTAGACCAGAGCTGGAACATGCAAACAATTTGGGGAACTTGGCTGTCTTTAGAAAATTCCTGGCATTTAAGTTTAATGAGAGGGCTAATGTTATTGGAATGTATATGTTTCATTTTTTATTGTTATCAACATTCAATGGCACGATGAGAGCTGAGGAAAGCTGTTTTAGTAAAGACGTATGCCTTTGTTTTGTATTTAATAGGACAGCTGTTTTTATGTCTGAATTGCTCTGGATTATGGGCTCCTTAGATGCAAGAGTTCGGCCGTTGGTCTTTACTGTGAGGCACTGGGCGAAAGCAGTTCGCCTAACCAGTGCGACCCCTGGCCCATTCATCACGAACTTCACGTTGACGTTGTTGGTGTTGCATTATCTGCAGTGCTGCAAACCTCATCCTGTGCTGCCCTCCCTCACCACGCTCATCTCCATGGCTGGTGAGCTGTTTGTTTGCGTTTCCTTTGTTTGTTTTTTGGTGCTGAGGGAAAACAGATTTCCTTGATGGTAATTGATCTTTCACAGCTCCTGGTGACCGTCGAGTCTCTGATGATGGAGTCAATTGCACTTTTCTCCGTGACATCTCGCGAGTCAAGCCATCGGAGAACACGGAATCCCTTCACGCTCTCCTGTTTGGTTTCTTCCAGTTCTACGCTTCGTTTAATTTTGAAGGGAGAGGTCTGTCTCTGGCCAAAGGCCATGGTGACAACTCTGGGGTTGGCATCGTGAAACCAGATGCTTCTCCTCTCTATGTGGAGAATCCTTTGGAGAGAATGCTGAATGTGAGTAAAAATGTCAACGGGCAAGAGCTGGAGCGACTCCGAATTGAGATGCGAAGTGCAGCGTGGTTGATGGAAGAGATGCTGGCCCTCTCTGATGATGAGGCTCAAGAAGTTCACTCCACAAGTATGTATAGACTGCTGTTGTTTTGGTTATTTTCTTTAATACCTAGTTATGTTATTGAAACTTAGTCTTGCATGTGTTAATAATCAAATGGAGAATGGTTAGGATCATAGGCAGTAAGGGGGCTCGTGCCCCCCCAGACCCTTAAAAAATATGCAAGATTTTTAATACGATCCCATTATCTGGAAGATTTTCAGCTTAATTTGTTTAGCATTCTAGATTAATACAAAGGACCAACAGATATTCCTTTTTTGTTGGATGATTAAAGTTAATGAAGTAGATATGTACTTATTGTTAGATGTTTTTGAATGTCAAAAATAATTTTTTGATTCTGAGTATTTGAAAGTATTGTGTGCAATCATTGGGTGATTTAAGTAAACTGCCGAAAACTACATACATAGGTACTTCTATGCTTCAGAACTTTTCAGCTCAGCTTTCCCCTTATTTTTAATTATGAATGCAATGTTTATGGATCTATTTTAATGAAGTTATGTAGCATATCGTTAGACATCTGGGCTGCTATTCTGAATGGGATTATGGCTGCACTATTTGCCAATATTTAGAGAGAAGTCTTAATCTTCATACTACATATTATGTTCCAGTCACAATGCAGTATCCTGAACAGAGTAATTATGGCTGAGATTCCACCACAAGTCATGATTCTCCAGATTTTCAGTAATGTGGTCACAATGTGATATTCTGGGTGGCTATTGGGCAATGCTACTGCTTTGGTCGAAATTAATTGTCTAATCTCACAATAAAGCAATCTGTATTGCGACTTAAAATAATCTGTGCTAAGTGATGGTCAAGTGTTTTTCAAAACTTGTGTTAACCAAATGACGTACTTGGAAATTGAAAAATTAGCTATTAATTAAAATAAAATCAATATGATTAAAATGAAATTATCATAGCGAACATGGAGAATGTTTTGCTTGCTAGAGATTTATATGTGGGCATAAACTCAAAGCTTTATTAATATTACAATAATGAAAATAAATAATATGTAACAGTTAATGCAAAGGATTATTACAAATAGCAATAATTTCCAAAATGCATTTGTAGGTACTACATTTAAAGTAATGCAATATTTAATTTGCAGTGAAACAAACTGAATATTGGCTCTCAGTTGAATTCTTGGATTCTTCCAAGCTTGTGTTCACTAAGTTATACAGGTTCCTGCCGAGTAATATAATCATCATAACTTTAAATGTAAACAAGCAGTGCATTAATGTGATCAGCTGTTTGAATGCTTAAGTCAACTGTTTATATAAATACATACTTTAAGCAATTCTTTTCCACACAAGATTCGTTACTTTCTATTAAGCTGATGAAATATTTTAAAAGCAGTTGACGTGTAGTACACTTGACTTATAACAAAGGATTACTCGGAATAACGATGAAGTTTCCACTCACAAGTTAAATGTAATATCCATCATGAGGTCTACCATAAAAATTGTTGCCTCTAATTAAAATAGTTTTTCACGCAATTAAGATTCAATTTATCGGCACAGTTGAGAGTTTATTACAATATTCAGGGAGCATACTTGACTCAGCTTACATGAATACATTCATCAAGAGATTAAACTAAAGTACTTTTCACATGTTTCACTAGCGTTAGATTCACATGTTCTGAGCTGTTTCTGCATAGTTGGTTGATAATTAAAATTTTGACTAAGTACACGCCACAACTTGCACTTAAGCATTAGTTGAGACAATGATACTTTTCACAATTCACTCCGAGAGTTATTGCAATTTTCGAGGAGGACATATGTATTGAACTTATTAACGGAAACTAGATGGAATTCTCAAGAAGATACACAATAAACAACTGATATTTAATCATAACATGCACAAGTCGTTGGTTATGTCAACAGATGAAGTAGAAAAGGTAAACACTGCTGGCCATAGGATGGTATGGAGTATTTGATTTGAGAATAGGGCTGACATAATTATATCTTGTATAATGTATTATTGTTTCTATTCATGTTTTAAAAGGTAAATTATACCATTTAACATTCGTGGCAAAGAATGCTTTATCATAGAAAGTTATATCTGCTACAAGTGTTATGTAAGCTGACTTCTCGTTGGCTGCAGAAACTGTTACAAAAGTTTTTCATACTGGAAAAGGCAGATGTTCCAATTAGCGTGTGCTATAAATTCCTGGGTTATTTTCTGGAGCTATTCATTGCCCAGCTGTGTTCAGATTATCAAACTGCGCTATGATCAGGTGGAATGGAAACAAGACCCACTCAGATTATGACCCCTCCATTCAGAATAGCGGCCGTGGTATACGTACATTAGTTAAGGAGGTATATTTTATCACCAAACTTATTCTACTTGTTTCTTGTGTCATTGGAAGGAACAAGTCACAGTGCTTTGAAGAGTGCCAGCGATGGAGCATTATCATGGGGACTGATGGATTTACTAAGCCCTAGCAATGCTAAGGTTAAGGATAATAGACTGAGTGTTGGTACTGCCATGAAAATAAATGCCAAAGGCCGCCTGGTGAGGGTGACAGATCTCTTCGAAGATACGGAAAGAGATGATTCCAGAGCTTCTCACAGTGTTACAAGAGGTGCTCACAAGGGAAGGAAGAGGTAGCAAAGGCTAATGTTGATTTCATATTGAAATCTTTTTAGCTGTTTTAAGAATGTATATATGCTAATTTGTGTGTGAGGTATACCTCAGTGTGGTTTGATATTTCCTGTTGAATTGAGGGGAGTTAGTTGCAAATCAGACATCCATGCATACAAGCTAATAAATGATATCATTTCCCATGGTACAGGAGAGCGTTTGAAAGAACAATTTTCATCATCATAAATTTTGTCACATTTTATACTTGAAACTTATCTGCCTTAAATTTAAGTGAATGGGTCCATCTGAATCAACTATGGATAGTAAAATGGAGGTCACCCTGAAACTGGACAGAGTATCATTAAAATCAAAGGAGATTTTCAATATAAGTTTTAAAAAGTATTTGGTTATTTATTATGTCATCCTATTTATACAAATTCCCCCACTACATTCCTCATTGATTATAGTTGTGTTATCAATTTTACTTGGTATTTATTGCTAGCCAATTACATTATTCAGTAATTTCATGAAAATTAATCTAGGTAACGTGCATTGGGTGTGCCTTATTTTTCGAAGTTTTGGTAAATATTTCATTTCAACCAATCAAAACTCACCGTGGGAATGAGAATGGATATTAAAAAAAACGAGGAGAATGGTTAAATACAGAGTTTGGTCAATAGGTCTGGTTGCGGTAATTAATTTAAAAAGAGAGAGATGACTATCATTTCTGGGTATGAAGTCACAGCTCTTATGACCAAAATTTGCTCAAATTTTACACATAGACAAACTTTTTACCAAAATGTAGCTATGCCTAGTAGTGTCGCACCGCAGTCCTGTTCAGCGGATACATAGATGCTGCACACACCTCACTGTCTTACCTGTTAAAAGAGTCAAGAGAGTATTGTCCTTCAAGGGTAACAATCACAGACTGTTTGTCATTTGCATAAACTGGCAATCCAAACAGCTCTAATTCATGTAAATAAGTGTGCAGAATTACTTTTACATGGGCCATTGCTACAAGTATGGTCAATTTGCAATAAAATTTAGTACATAGTTTCATAATGAAGAAGTTGACCTCGGTAAACATTGTGGCTATAATTGCAGTACATATTACCTATTAGGGATGGATGGTCTCGAGACTTTTTTTACCGGGTACAAATCAGATACTTATGTACTTGATTTCGGCTGTTGAATCATCAGATATTTTTATCAGGTAAAGTAAAGAACATCAATATTTACTACCAACTTATAAAGCGACAAGTGTAAATGGATAGCTATTTTTAAATTACTGGTATTTTAATGTACATTTGCCACTTATGCTGTCATTTAATGAACCAGTTGGTGAACATTTTGGAATTTGGTTGTCCTTCAAAAGATGACGCAGTTATGCTAGCTAGGGAAATAAATATTTAGGGATAAATGACCACAGAGAATTCTGGAAATGCGATAAATTTATTTTTTTCAATAATTTGGAAGGTTTAATTGGGTGGAAGTTATCATATTCATTTTGAATGCCAACAACTTTTTTCGTACAATTTACAGCAATTGAGGCTGAGTGGTTATAGGAACTTGAAGGTGTAATTCTAATTACATGTTTTGTGAAAATATCATCTGTACAAAAGGATAAAAAAAAGTGTGTTTCCTCACTCTTATAAAGTTCATACTCATGAAATGCATGCTTGAGTGGGCTGAATAAGGTTTACAGTTTCATTGTAGTATTTCTTTGTACATATCCAGCTTAAATGCGAAGCACAAGTACCAAATCAACCAGTACTTGACATCACGGTTGAAAATTAAACAAATGGACAATAAAGGACACTACACAAGCATGTATTTCAGCGAGGGAAAAGTGAAGATAAGTAACACAATGAGAGATGAGTCAATACCTTTTTATTGAGTTGAATCAGTTATGTTATTTTGAAATGTTACACCCACTTGTTCCTTGCATCCCAGAAGTAAGTCTTATCTTGGAAAGTGCACTCGGGATCCTTTTTCTTAGCATGAACCAGCAGAGGAAAGAGCACAAAAGTTTTACGATGAGCAACATGATAGGCTCACACTCGCTCAGAGCAAGCATTCACCAAAATAGGAAAAATCCAGCAGCAATTGATTCCAGTGCCTATCCACTCAACCTCGTCCATCTCCTCTCGCCTAACGTCACGTCATCCGAGTCGATCAATGGCTCTCTCCTTTCCTGCCGGCAACACGTTTGAATTCTGACATATTGGTAGTTGATATTGGCGATCCAACAATCACCAAATGGTCTATGGCAGTGACCTCGCCACCACCTTGGTTATCCCGAATGAAGAGCTGAATATTTTGCACATTTTGGAATTTCACATATCGCAGATTAACTGGGGTTCCATCTAAATCTTGTGGTGTTAATCTGGAATATAAAGAAGTTAACAGTGAACTTCCACCATAGTTATACCATACCGTATCCACTATGGCTCAATCCTGGAATAAGCTAAAACTAATGGAGTAATTTAATAATAATAATAATATTTAATTTCCTGTTGGCTATACAAATATAACATAGGATTTAGTCAAGAAAGGAAGAAAAGTTTATACAAAAGTTACATAGAAATTACAAAGAAATGATAAGCAGTTAAATACATACATAATTATATTAATTTGTCATTAAGATACTCATCAATGCTATAATGGCATTTCTTAAGTAGCAGTTCTTTTAGCTTATTTTTTAAAGTATTATCACTCACTGCACATTTTATTGGATTTGGAACTTTATTATAAACCATAGAGGCTGAGTGGTGAGAACCTTTTCTGCTTACATTAAAAGGCTGATTATTCAGATGGACATTGTCTTTACCACGGGCCCCGTGGTTATGGATTGACGAGTTGGGCATAAACAGGTGCCTATTGTTTCTCACAAAAGTACAGCAATCTTATATATAAAAATGAATCGCAAAATGTGTTGGTAAGCGCATAACTCAACAACGCCTGGACCAATTTGGCCAATTCTTTTTTTAAAATGTTCGTTGAAGTCCAAGGATGGTTCTTACGGCGAGAAAAAATCGAATAATTGCCGGGAAAACCCTAAAAACAGCCCTTTTCTTTTTCACATACAAACGTTTTCTAACTAAAACGTAGAATCAATTTGAGCTTTATTGCTATGATATAAAGTTCATATTAAATTACAAGCACTCACTGTTATCTAAGAAATGTAGGTGTGTTCCTAACGTCAAAAAGTAAATTTGCACTTTCTTACCGCTATACAAAGTTCAAATTCAATCATATCTATCATAACAGTGTGCGTGTGTGCGTTGGAGCACAGAATACGTCGTTGGAGGATTTAATGTCGCGTTCCGAAACTAAAAAAAAGTGATCGCGGACCCGACCAAATTGAATAGTCACAAAATATAATAATAACAACTTGGTTGGATTCGCGATATTATTTCTTATGTTTTACTTTCGGCAGGCGACAAAAAAATAAAACATTGGTATGGCTTTAAAGGATTTGACTTCAAGTCATATCAGATTAAAAAAAAAACAAATTAAAAAAACAACTGTCAATGTCGATTTGCCGCCTTTGCCGGTGTTGTTTTTCTTGGATTTTCTGTTGTACTCTACTGAGTGTGCTTTTGTTTTGTTTGCAGTGTTTTGTTATCTACCTATGAAAAAAAAGTTATTGCATGTGACACACTTTTTTGATTTCATTAATATTAGCAACAATTCGCTCACAAAATAAAATTGCACTTGCACTCGCTTCGTCAGGAATCGCAGCAACTTTGCTTGAAGGTGGTCGAACAGCCCATTCAGCACTAAAATTGCCATTAAATATGCAAAGCAATGAAACTCCAACCTGCAACATTTCGAAGAACTCTGCAATGGCAAAGGTTTTGCAGCAATGTCGATTGATCATTTGGGATGAATGCACGATGGCACATAAAAAATTTTTGGAGGCTTTAAACAGAACTTTAAAAGATCTACGGTGCAATCAGAACCGATTTGGTGGTGCAATGATTTTATTAGCAGGAGATTTTCGTCAAACATTGCCAGTGATTCCACGATCAACGCCAGCTGATGAACTCAACGTATGTCTAAAGTCATCCAATTTGTGGAAATATGTCAAAGTATTTCATTTAAGCAAGAATATGCGTGTTGAGTTGCAAAATGACCAATCTGGAAACATATTCTCTAAACAACTCATTGACATTGGTAATGACAATTTTCCTATTGACATGTTGACTGGATGCATTAACTTTCCTCAAAGTTTTTGTCATTTAACTCAATCAAAAGAAGAACTCATTCAGAAGGTATTTCCAGATGTTGCTCAAAATTACAGAAACCATGATTGGTTAAGCGAACGAGCTATATTGGCAGCCAAAAACATTGATGTAAATGAATTAAATTTCAAAATTCAAGAACAAATTACAGGCGAATCGAGGATATATAAATCAGTTGATTCGGCAACTAACCAAGACGATGTAGTTAACTATCCACCGGAATTTTTAAACTCGCTGGATTTGCCAGGATTGCCACCTCACAATCTTCAATCAAAGGTTGGATCGGTAATTATAATGTTGCGAAATATCAACCAACCGCGCCTTTGCAACGGCACACGGTTAGCGATAAAAAAACTACTAAACAACGTGATAGAAGCAACTATATTGAAAGGAAAAGTATAATGGAGAAGATGTTCTCATAACGCGCATCCCAATGATTCCGACTGATGTGCCATTTGAGTTTAAACGACTACAGTTTCCAGTGCGGCTTGCTTTTGCTATGACCATAAACAAGTCCCAGGGGCAATCATTAAGTGTTTGTGGTATTAATTTGGAAAACCCATGTTTCTCACATGGTCAATTGTGTGTTGCCTGTTCCCGTATTGGAAAACCATCAGATTTGTTTGTCTATGCGCCAGGTAATCAAACAAAAAACATCGTTTATCACAAAGCACTACAATGAAAATAGAACTGATTTTTTTTTGTTAATAATTATGATTTACATGATTAAAATTACTTACTTTTAAATGCTTATAGTGTTTTATTTAATTATTTTTAATTCACACCGAATTATTACCAGGGTGACGGTTCTGTTCAGGATAATTTTTTGCAAAGAATATAAAAAAGGTAGGAACAAAACACTGCCACATTACAAATTTTTTTGACAGGACGAAGTCTGTCGGGTCAGCTAGTTCAAGATATAAACACAGGGGAGAGTAAGTATTCTAAGTTCTTTGAATAGGGGTCTTCCTAGGGTCCTAATTGAGACCCTTAGCATACTCTTGATAGCCCTCTTTTGTATTGAAAATGCCTTGATTGCAGCGCTATTATTACCCCAGAATACAATTCCATAAACTAAAAAAGAATGGATTTTGGCAAAGTAGATGAGACTTAGAATCTGAGTTGAGGTAGTTGGGGCAAGTTTCCTGATCATGTAGATCCCAGTATTCATTTTATTGATTAATTTGGTTATGTGAGGCTGCCAGTCAAGGTTCATATTGAGATATAAACCGAGAAATTTAGTGGTGTCACAGTGAAGTATAGTGATATTTGAGTCTGTTCTGAGAAGAGGGCTTTGAATTGGTGGATTTATTTTATTATGAAAATGAATTAAGCATGTTTTGTTTTCATTAAGAAGTAGGTTGTTTGACCGGCACCATTTGGACATAGTTATTAAGGTTTGACGGGCAGCACTGCTAGCATCTAGAAAATTGTCACCTATGTTCAGTGTGGATGTATCATCCGCATATAATATAACTTCATTGTTTGGAAAGTTATTGTGAAGATCATTTATGAAAATGATGAATAAAAGAGGTCCTAATATAGAGCCTTGTGGTACACCACAATTGGTTCAGGCAACATCAGATCTAAAAGTACAAGCGTTTGATTTGAGGTTGAGCTTTACCTGCACTAATTGTTTACGGTCTAAGAGATAAGACTTTAACCAAGATAAGGCATTGCCATTGATCCCAATTTTCCTGAGCTTGGAATAAAGTATGGTGTGGTGAAAAGCACTCGGGTCGGTCTCTGGATCCATTCTCCAGACATGGACGTAAGCTTTCCTTGGCACAGCTTTTAAAGGACATGCTGCGTCTGTTTTGGCCGTGCCATATAGCCGCGTTCGGCGATGTTTTTCCCGATAAGATACCTGCGTGAATACAGCATTTGAGGCGTTGAGGTCCTTTGCCAGCTCCGGTTGGTTTGACGAAAGAAATGGATCCGGAGACCCATTATCCCTTTGCATCATTGGAGAAGTAGTTTCACGATGAGAAGTAGGCTCCATGAATTTAGCTGCTTGCAATGATGTCTTATTAAAAGACATCGTTTCCTGTTTGGGACTCCTGGCTGAAGTTTGGCGTGTTACAGGTTTTTCGTAGGGAGCAGCGGCAGGTAACGTAGTTTTAGATGATGGAGATGCAGAGGTCTTAGTCACCTCAGTTTTTTGCACTGAATCAGGAAATGACACCGATTTCTGTTGTTTGGTCAGAATAGAGTCTTTTAAGAGAACTATCTCTCGTTTCAGCGTCTCAATGTCTGACACCATACTTGAAAACATGTACTTTGTTGAACGACAAGAGGAACATTTCCAAGAGATATCTCTGCAATCAGTTATTGCTTTTAATATCAGCTCGTTGAGGCCTGAACATTTATGATGAGACAGACGTGGGCAAAGTTCACACGCGATGACTTTTTCCGAAGATTTTAGAGAATTATTGCAGGAGCCACACGAGTTCGCATACAGGTCTGCCATTTTTTGCCAATGTCCGCCAATTTTCAAATTGTATTATTGCAAATTTCTCCACTCTGGTCCATTGACAGTTTTAGGATGTTAATGAATCACCTATGAGTGCCTTCAATTGAAATTAATGGCTTAAGTGCTTTACTGCACAGAATATGACCAATACATGGCTAGTTATAGTAGATATGAAGTGATAAAATGTAGTTGATACTAGTTTTTTTAATTACAAATCTTATGGACTAAAATGGGATTGGACCATTTGCAAGTAATAACTCAAATTATTTACATGAATTCTGTGTTGAAATTCCACTATTGTTTCTAGGAAAGGGTATCTTGCATAAAATTTCCAACTAACTACCTAACTCACTGAAAGCTGCCTTCAACCCATTCTTAATGCATTCAGAACTTTCTAATAAACAGTGAAAATTTAAAAAATATTCTTAATTGGACATCTTCAAACATGCCATTCACAGTACATACCATTTATTGCCCAGACCAGAAAAAAAACTTCAATAAATGTGCC
The DNA here is from genome assembly GCF_921293095.1 of Ischnura elegans. Lineage (NCBI taxonomy): Eukaryota > Metazoa > Arthropoda > Insecta > Odonata > Coenagrionidae > Ischnura > Ischnura elegans. Next base: position 110,183,416 of record NC_060254.1, on the reverse strand, counting down.
AAAGAACACATCATATACTATAATTTCTCCATCCCCTTTTCAAAGAAATTTTTGGTCATTATTTGCCTTTTCAAATGGTTATTTTACCCCTGAAGCACTCCACATCCTTCTCTACAGACTAATAATGGATTCTGCATTTGTGAAAGTATTATTTAAGCAATGTAGGTATTTATAACTTTCACGTTGTACTCAATGACAACTTCAAAATTAAATTTTCACATGGAACAATTAAGCCATTTCTTATATATTCCCAAAAATATCCAGATAAAATACACACGTTTGATAAACAGGATTATATGCATTTCAATATTTAACGCTATGTTTCCTAACTTCCACACACTCACTTACCTCTGAAACCACAGTAAAACTAATTTGAGGCCGATATATGGGGTTTTTGTGAACATCAGCGGAACATTTTCCAAAATCACAATTTAAACCCCAGTAACAAACTATCTCATTTGTGGGCATAAATCTGGTTGATGAACTCTTCTCGGGAAATCAGCCGAGTCAGGATGGGCATCGCTGCCAACACTTCAACACTCTCCCCTGCCGCATCCTCACAATATGGCGAATGATGGACCTGGAATGGTATACACCCAGCACTTACCAGGTCCTGGTGACGATTGCAGAGAAGGCTATCGAAACGTTGGCAGTTATGTCCATCCTGACCCACCTGATTTCCCGAGAAGGGTTCATCAACGAGATTCGCTGGGAAAGCACCAAATCCTTCGGCATAAATCTTCCTAATCACCAAATTTCCTATTTATCAAAGGGCCAAGCAATATCAACCAAGCCATAATGGAATACCATCCACTGGACTCCCTCTAATTCCAGGATAAAATTTAATATTTCTTATCTGCATTTTGTTTGACACTCGCTCATAAAAAAGAATGCAGCACATATATATTTTAACATAAAATATACCAAAAAAGTAAGATGGTGGAAACTTACTCAATTTCCTGCACAGGCTTGAACGAGTCCGCCATATCAAAATCCAAGGTGCGTGGCTGATTGATGAAAATTTTAATTGTCTTAGGCCCCTTGTCCTGCGGAGCTTTGATTTTAAGAGAATGGACCTTAACTGATTGAGTAAACGATATTGAAATGATGAGCTGGAATGAGACGAAAACAATGAAAATGAGAATTGTAAAAGTAACATGATTCAAAGGGAAAATTCCTCTAGGCACCCACTTCCCCAGCAAAATCTAACATTTGCCAACTCAGTTATCATTTCATTAGGTATCGTTATATTTTTAAAATGTTAATGAGAGTAAAAAAATTTAATGCAAATTATTCATGGTAAATTGTTTGCAACTAAATGCAATCATCCTTTCAACCCTAAACAGAATTTAAGCACTCGTGTGTCTATGCACATCTAAGTTCAGAGATAGTTACTTGATAACCTGATGATGGAACATTGAAGCCTGTTCAGGCATTTATTTCACTGCCTTCAAATGATTTCCATCACATTTCATTATTTCTGACAACAATTTACCTGTTCGTCAACATCTGACTCCAGGTATCCACCACCACTAGTTAGACAATGAACGAAGGGGTGTTCATCAGATTCATTGAGGCATTCGCACTGCTGCTTCACGATGAATGTGGTAAGATCCATCTGCATTTAGAGAAGGAAGAAGGGGGGAAACCAAACACAACATAAAATATATAGGGTAATCATGTCATGCAAAAGTCGTCGAAATTATAAAATTAAATGGTCAAATTGAAATAAAAGTGCAGATCGGCACAAAAATGCATTTTTTTGCTTTGAGAAGATTTCTATTCATGAACAGGACCAAATAATGTGCAAATTAATGCTCAGACATTGAGTAAGCATTGCTGAAATATTATATCTCTCCTTATGATAGTAATAAACGTATGCTGTCTTTTCTACACATTGAAATTATGCAAACATATACTCTTATTTTCATTCAAACGGAAATTAGCAAAAACGCAGGCAACATTATTTATCTCAGCCTAAAAATGCAAGGGAATAGCGAACATAAGGACAGTAGATAATTAAACCTTAGAAGCATTCATTCCAAGGAGAATTTTAGAGATCAACTCACATGCCCCTGCACTCCTGCATCGTCCTCGGCCTCCTCTCCAGTCCCATAGTGATGCGCTATTTTCAAATCAAGGGCTACTTCATCGGATCCTTGAATTCTGTCCACTTTCGTCTACGACAGAGATAAAAACCGATAACTAGGGACGCAATTGACTCAAAAAATACTACTGAAATATAAAATACGTGGAGATGTATAATCCTTAATAAATAACCTCGTAATCCCTTACCTTATTCCTAAATAAAATGAAAGTAGGCATAGCCGTGATAGAATTCGACCCAGCAGTTTCTGCACATTTGTCTACATCAACCTTCAGAAACACAGCCTTGGGATACTTCCGAGACATTTCTGCGAATTTCGGGGCTATTCTTTGGCATGGCCCACACCTATAGTATAAGGGAACATGAAATTACACAGGATTCAAAACAACGGTGACAAGCAAATTCACTTTCACTTACCATGACGCTGTAAAATCTACTACAACAAGCTTTGTGCCTGCATTTTGAAGTTCTGACTGAAAATGGCTTTCACTTTCTATTTCCTTCACTGAACCCATTGTTTACCACAGACGTATGAAATTATTTAATCCTATTACTCCCACAAGTCCTATGACTGGCAAACTTCAACGATTAACGCATTTCAATTGTTTTCCTGACAAATCAAAGATGAAATTTAAATTCAGCTTGAGCTCGACAGGTGGCAGTTAGATGGCCAGGGTGTTCTTTGGGCGCGAAGTTTCCTCTAGGAGGAATATGCGGTAATAAGCATTGTCAATTTTTTATATCCGTTTTTGTGTTATTGAAGAGTAAATTCTATTTCAAAACATTTATATACACTCAAGGAGAACTCCAAAGAGTGAAAATATTGTTTCTTCCGGGATTGTTCGAAGAGTTTGGAGTTGTGCAAAGTTGTGTGCGCTCAACTTATTTGCAAGTACAGAGTACCCGGATAGGCGGATTTAGTGTGGGTGGGCACGGGGCACGTGCCCCTCTTCCCAGTCGCTTTAAAATAGAAAAGGTTTTTAGCACGGCTATCATTACGTTTTTTTTTATTTTGTGTATTAAGGAGCCTCAATCATTTAATTTAATATTGATAACTTTCACGTCAAAATAAAGACAGTATTTTCTACAGTAATGGTTTTATTTTGTTTTTAATCACAAATATGAGAAGACCTGTCACACCCTCGTACCCCCCCCAGAAATAAATCCTGGATTCGCCCCTGAAGGTGAATGCATGAATCTTGGAAATACCTCAAACTTTTGAAGATTTTGCTGTAGGAAATAATTTCGGTTTTGGGAACACATTTTTGCAAGTACCTCATTTTAAATACACATTTTTTTATTAGCAGTATTAGATACCATCTTTTATGCCTATGTACAGTTATTGCCACGAAAATATTCTCTTTATTATGGAATTCGAGTCTTCGCTCTCATTGTTCTGCGAAATTTCAAATTTTTAAGTATAATAGGGTGGTTTCCTATTATTTTTTATTGCCTAAGTCGAAAGATTATTACTCCTGGAGTACGCATTTTACGCTTTTAGTTTTTTAAATAACAATATCTATTTTTAGCGATTAAATGAAAAGTGGAAATTGTCAAGCGCGCTAAAACGCGACGGCTAAGTATGAATGCTGGGAAAACTCCGTGTGACGTCATTCTGGTTCCCGCTGTCGGCGTGTGAGGTGACCTTGGGCCGAGGATATGTGTGCCGCTGCGATGCAGGCTGCTACCAGGTAGCAGAGTACCCTGCTAGCAGGTAGCGCTTGGCTTAAATAAAGATTATTAATACCTTATCAAACGAAGGACACTTTCTGACCTTAGGCAGTTTTAATAGGTGATTATTAAGAAATGTTTCCCTGAGCTCTGTGCCTCATGCATGCATTGGTAATCTCAGACGATGTAAAACTCCCATCTACTCGTATAGAAACTAGGTCCCTGCGACGTCACGTGGTGGCATCGTATGGGCGCCAATCTGGCCATTTTCAAATGCGGTTTAAATTGACCATTGCCATTCGTCTGAACTGGGATTTCTAAAACCAAATAATTTATATATTATGAATACACTAATGGTGGGTAACGAATCGCAATCAATGCCTTTCGTTTTCTTTGATGAAGGAAACTACCCTATTCTCTTTGAGTGTACATTCTCTTCGATTTTCCTAAGGAAAACATAAATAAATAAACATGTACAACATAAATAACTATGATTGCGCGTCCGTATTTTCATGGGTTTATCACTATCATTTACTTCACGTGGTATACCTGAGGTATATTAATCTAATGTATAGTATTTCCAAAATTATGATTTATATATTCTTACGTAATTTTTTCCAGATTATGGCACCTAAGACACCCGAAGTATACTCTCGTATTCCATTAGATCTCATTCTTCACTAAACCTTCTTCCCACAGGATGGCAGTTGTATATCTCCCGGGTTGGACGTTTTTGTTGAGTAGCCGCAAATGTTTGCGTCACAAGTATTTAGGCAGGAGTCAGAGAGATAGACATTCAAATTCTCTGATTGAAAATTCGTCAGACCAAGATTTAATAGGCAATATATACGGAGCCGTGTTGAAGGATACTTTTATAGTTATATTCGCACGCGTTTGCAGATATTTATTTTTACTATATTTACTATATGCATTTGATACCACTCTTGATCGATGTAATGTATCGTTGTGAAAATTATCGGAAGTATCTGTGCATCGTACAGAAATGAGCCTTTACGGAGGAATTATCGCTTCGTAAGGAAACATTTATCAGACATAGTAATATCTTATCAGTTTCTCAGCATTGCCAAAGGCGAAAAATATTCTTATCCCGCATAGAAGCTGATGGCTACATATGTTTGCACGTACATGCTCATGAGAAAGCGTTCCTAAAAAGTAGGAAATACTCTAAATCTTCATCACGAGTGTACTCGTTAAATTAATTGCATCCGAGTTCGTTTTCCTTATGAAGGAGCGGTTTACGCCCATGTGAGAAGGCTACGTTTCCTGCGTAGTTTCTCCGTTATTTCGCCGTTCGTGTTTCGCAAGGCCGAGTACCCTACGAGCTACCTTCTTTTCGCAATAAATTTCGAATGGTTGTATATGAACTGTGCTTTAAGGGTTCCTAGGTCAGCTCGCTTACTTAATTTCACCGGGAAAAATATTGCGAAGTTATTGCTCGAGATTTTATATGCGGTTTTGAATAAGGTAACAATATTCCTTTATTTAGCGTCGAATGTATAATTGGAATGGATAAATCAATGCTAAATACTACACAAAAAATACGGTAGGCTCTTCTTGCTAGGAGGAATGTTGGAAGGCTGTTGATTCCCGTTTATCTTCTTCGCCTTTCGCGACAAACCTAAAAAAAACATTGCTCCGCTAATATAGCTTGCAAATTTAGCGTAAGGGGCGGTCTGCGGTGACTGGGGACTGCTCGTGATGGGGCCCGCCTTACCGGGAGATGCGGGGGTCTTACCCCGGAAAATTTTAGGAAATGGTATGCCCGGAAATGGATTTTTATTTCTATTCTGGATCTTAAAAATCAGATAAAAGTAAATAAAAATAGCAATTTCATAAGAAAAATACAATGAAAAGTGAGTATTTCACATAGCTTATAAATTTTAGCAATGCATTACGGATCTATTTTCTATTTAATGAATTTTTTCCTTGAAATTGCACTGAAATCCAAAAGAAAAACCAAAAAATAACCTCTTCCAACAACCCTTTCAAAAAAGCTTTAGGTTCTCCTTTATCTTCCGACAGCTTTATTTTACTTATTTTTTGTATAATCTTTTTACTCAGGGTATGTCGTAAACCAAGCAACTAATGAAAACGTAGGATTAATAATAGCAAAAAAGTGTTGGTTCAAGTAACCTGAGTTTTTTGATTACATCTTTCTCTGCACGCTTCACGAATGACGTGAGAATAGGGTGGTTTCCTATTATTTTTTATTGCCTAAATCGAAAGATTATTACTCCTCGAGTACGCATTTCACGCTTTTAGATTTTTAAATGACGACATCTAGTTCCCTGTGACGTCACGTGGAGTGGCATCGCATGGTCGCCAATCTGGCCTTTTTCAAATGAGGTTAAAATTGACCATTGCCATTCGTCTAAACTGGGATTTCTAAAACCTAATAATTTTTATATTATGAATACACTAAGGTCGGTAAAGAATCGCAATAAATGCCTTTCGTTTTCTTTGATGAAGGAAACTACCCTATTGTGGAGGCCCCGCAAGATGGGGGCCCTCGGCGATCGTTGACCAGCCGACTGGCCAGACCACTACTGCAAATATCTTTAACTGCTTGCAAATAGTGAGAAATAACCGATTCAGATATGACTCTGCTATCAAATCTCCCTCCACAGTCATTATGGTCGAAGCACACACTAAATACAAAAATGCACACAAATGAATGCAGCTGCCCTCTCAGCGGTAATTCACGGTCACACCAGCAGATTAACAAGATAACGGTATATTTACCTTAGTTTCTTCGTAAAATGTTGTTGATGATGAAATTTTTTGGGTGATGGCAGCCATGATGAGGGAGAGGAGTTGGTTTCACTGTGTTAATTTATACTCTGAGAATCGCTGAAACTGTCTTATTTATAATTTTCGAGTAGTGTTCTTATTGCGTGTTCTTGCGAAGCGTTTGTTTTTCCATTGTCACTATGGAGATGGTGGTAATCGGAACGGGCTTCGCACCGAGCTTCGAACCTTATGAAAAGCATCACCTGATGCGAAACCAATGAAGAATTTTTACGTTCAATTCACCCGGAAAACATTAATCCCTGTGAAATGTAAGGGAAGAGAATATTCCATCCAAACAATAGCAGTAGGCGAGCCATTGCTCGAGAAGCTTCGATTGGTGCGCCATAGGTGTTCGCCAGTGTTCGCGATGGGTGTTAGCGAACCGCGCCTGGAGTGCTCTTCGTATGCGCATTCCTACTAACGTAGTGAGTGAGCGTAGATTGTAGCCCTCATAGCGAGAAGGGTTCTCTTGCCTATTCATATATTCGGCGAGGAGAGATACTTCATCAACCCATTCTTACTTTAAGGAGCGAGGACGTTACTTTACTCGTCAAAACTCCGGATGATGGCATAAGTGGTGTAACCAGTAGTATTTTTAAATTGTATTGAGGAAATTACTTAGGATGCCAGGGGCGGTCTAGCTAGGTCGGCGATCGCCGAGGGCCCTGAGCATAGAGGGCCCCAACCTCATATTCTAAGACCGTGGCCCCAACAATGCTCGCGTCTATTGTGGGGTGTATTTGAGAGGTGCAAAATGAAAATACTAAGATTAGTTGCACCAAAGTTTTTCTACAGTTATAAAATTCTGCCTTTTAATTAGTTTATTTATTTATTGCAAAGTTATTCTAAAAAGATTACATAACAATATGAATCAAATAAAGCTGTGCGATAAAATAAAAGAGACAATTATGCTTTTTTGAAAGGGTTATTCGAAAAGAATATTTTAGAGTTTTTTTTAGATTTCAGTGCAATTTCAAGGAAAAAATTCACTAAATAGATAATGGAAGCATGACGCATTATTACGTTTTATAAGCTTTGAAATTGTCATTTTTCATAGTATTTTTTTCACGAAAATGCTAACTTTTTAATTGAATTTTATGTTTTTGTGACTATAAAAGCATCAAAATCTATTTCTGGGCATGATATTTCCAAAAAATTCCAAGGGAGGGCCCCGAATGTGACCCCAAAGTGGTAAAGGAGGCCCCCATAATGAGCCCCACCCGCCCCTGACTGCAAGTTTAGGATGCATTTAACTAATATCGATTGATTTCCCATGCGAACGCCGAAATTTACACAAGACTGCAGAACTCTATGGAAAACGTCTTCAATCGTACGGACGAGAGGGAATTACAAATACAAGCCGTAGTTTACCCTGATAGCTCGTGTAATGAGTTATATATTAAATCACTACGATCTGCCATGTATATCTGATTTCTTTAGAATGAAGCCTATTATAAATAAAATGGTCATCAGATAAATGACCCAATTTGAATTATTCCACTAACATCACTATGAATTCCACTCAAGAGGAGAACCAGTCTAACTCATCAGCCCAGGTAGGAGCCATGTTTTTTTATCGTTAACACTATTTGTAGCCAGATTTGGCTGCTCTAACAATAATTTATATTTACTTCGTAAGTCACTGTCGTACTACTAGACCTGTACCTACTGGAATGTCAATTCCAAGGGAACTCAAACAATAGTCGATAACCATATGTCCAACTGTTCCTTTTTTCTCGCAGATTTCGCGAGTATGGCTTCTTCAAAGAAGGGTTTTGAGCAAGAACCACTCCACATTCGATAATTCAAAAGTTTTTATTCGACCCCTATTTTGAACTAGCTCAAATGTTACAAGGTTCGTACAAATATTTGATAGTATTAATTAGTCAACTAGAGATTCAAATTATGCCACAATATCAGTAATACATGGAACAATATTGTGGATAGTACCTACTTGAAATTGCTTCTTTATTCATCATTTGTCTAATATCGATTTTGAGGGGTAAGAAATAACCTATGATTCATACTTTGTTACTCTCCCACTCCAAGAAAAATCATAAACATTCTCCTATTAGTTTTCGTTTGAATTTATTTAATTTTGTTAATTATAACGAATGTACTCGACGTTAATGAGCTCGATTGAATCTTACGGCCCAAATATTAATCAGTCCTCGAAGGCTTTCTATTGTCTGTGTTGACGTTGAAGTGGTTATAATGACAGGAAAGTGACGATTTCTCTTATACCATCCAAATTAAGGGGTATAATATGGCTTTTCCTTCTTCTTCTCTATTTAAATTATTCATTGTGTATGGGGAGACTTCATTCGGATATCCGGAAGAAATAAGTTTTATCACTGAAGGATATATTAGCTTTTAAAAGCGCCGTTAATTAATAATAATTTAGAAGACAAATGTTAATTGCATTTCCAGAATTCTCTGGTCTGCAATTTTAATCGTTAGAAATTATTTTTTTTTTATTTTAAAGTTCCGAATGATTCAAATACTTTCATTTTTAACGAATACGCTAAATGAAGTAAAATATTAGATAGTACTATTTCTTCGGTATCAATTGGTAACTGTATTGATTTTGTATTTGTACAAGTTCCGTTTTTTATTTGGCAAAAAACATGTTTTCTAGTTACACTTTATCTAACCAGCAGATAAAACTAGCCATAATGGAGGATGAAGGTCACTTTTTCCGTGGGCAGTTTTCTGGGAGAATATGTTTGCTTCTTAATTATTCAAACACAGGGCTGAAAAGTCCTCGTCCAGATTTAATTTTTCTCTCATTTAGATGTAAATCTGTAATTAAAAAATGAGAAAAGTTTAAATATTCTGTTTGCCGTAAATGTATAAAATCATGCATAAATCTGTGATTGATTACTGTTGTTTCCGTTGCTATGCTGATAGTCGGGATTGCTCAAATGTTTTTGAAAATTTTCTGTTCTTTCCAATATTTTTGGTACAATCCATCAAAAATTTGTTCATGGTGAGCACCACCACTATTTTGCATTCGATTTAATTTTATTTTCCTCCAAACGAATAGGTAATAGACATGATGCAGTAAATTGGAAACTATTGTATTATCATCAAAAGATTAGATCAAACGAGGCCATGGTCGAAGTCAAGTCTAAAAAATTATGAATTATTATTTATGGATTTTTTTGAAAACTGCTTATGAATGAAAATATCAGTATTTAAAAATAGTAAATGAACAGGCGCACAGGTTACTGTCTAGCATCATGAAACATCCATTTCAAAGGTTCAAAAAAGTTTCCTGTGTGACTAACAGCCGAAACTAATGTAAAATACCAATCGAATAGAATTGATAGCTTTGATTTCGTGATCGTATTATGAAAATTTACGAAGAGGAAATGGGTTATTGTTTTATTAGGAGTACATTTGGGTAATTCTGTGTCCCTTCGTTCGGTGAATGTTTATTTCTGCCCTTCAGAATAATGAAGCTTGGTGATAATAAATCTATAAGAAATTAAAATGCGAAATTATTAGTTCGTTGAAGACTAATTGAGGAATTGAACGGGCAGTTTAGCTACAAAATTATCTTAATGGAAGAAGACGTCTTTAATAGCCGTCTTTGTTCTAATCCAGTTGGACAAAATACATACGTTTGATTAAGTCAAAGTTTTGAAGTTTCCTTTTTATTCGCGGATGTTTATTGATGTCATTGGTAATTAGAGAGGTCCATTTTAGAGTAATCGAGGAGTTGCCGGCATAGCTGATCTTTAATTGATTTCCATCGCATTTAAATCTCCTCATCAAAATAGACACGCGTAGAACCACAAGCAGTTTCCTTTTTTCGGTGTTTATTTAATTATGCCTCTAGGAAATTGGCAGGGGCGCAGCCAGGAATTAAGTCTAGGGGGGTGGGTTAAGGTGCAACTAATACCGGGGTGTGTGGGGGTATGAGAACCCCACTAGGATAAGCGGTAGGTGCGAGATTAATAAATTGCGGAAATTTAAGATAAACGGTTCAAAATGGTGATTTTTACGGCTTTCTGAGGGATATTTTACTAATCCTTACACTATTCTATTAGTAATATTAATCCAATTAAGGAAAATGGATTATACTTAAATATTTCTCAGAGCTCTGGGGGGGGGGGGGTTTAACCCCCAAACCCCCCCCCCCCCTCGCTGCGCCACTGGAAATTGGAATATTTTGGAATTCCACACGTTTCATCATTGTCTCCCCTGAGAATCGTACCTAATGGAATTGGAACTGCCTGTTAACATGTTCTGTTAAGATCGATTTTAATATCATTTAGTTCAGCTATCATATAGGAAAATATGAATTCACTGGCTGATCAGGAACAAAATGATCCCGGCGGAAGTTGATGTTTTTGGAATCCTTCGTCAAACTCAGTTGAACAATATATTTGACGAAGTCAGCATCCAAGGACTTGGCAGTTTCCGGTGCGAGAATGGCCGAAAGTCATGCGAGGGCCCCTATTGAATTGCCCTTTTCCTGATGCCATCAGTTCGAGGCGGAAACGAACACATTGACGCCCAGGACGTCAAGCTTCGCTTAGCTTTCGTGTTGCGCGCGCCGCCTCGCGGGCTCCTGGCACGTGACGTAGGCACAGCGGCCGGGGCGAAGTGAAGTGCTCCGAGGCGCTTTCCTCCTCGTCCGCAGTCAGCGAAGTCCGCCGCCGTGAACGGGCGCACAGCGTAGTCCTGTGCGGGATGTGTTCTTGTTTCTGAAATGTCGTGTGAATGAAAGATTGTTTGTTGTTTGGTAGTAGTAGCTGTAGGAAACGCAACCTCCGGAAGAAGCTGGACTTATCCCCATTCGGAATAAAACCCAATACACGGTGAGTCCAAGAATTTTTGTCTTTTTTTCTTAGCATATTAACTCTTTCTTCCAAATTCTGCGGAGTGAAACGGGACGGCTACGATTAGTGTTGCCTAGTGATAAGGACCACACACACGCGACAGAAAAACCTCCATCTGGATGATTCCGTTGATATGGAATCTCGAATCTTAAACATGTTGTGCAATGGATTTCATTCGCAGTTCCGTCGGCGCGAACGTCAAGGGAGAAAGTGATCGCGTTTTGTCGATTTCACGAGGAAATATTGAATATGAGGATATTCAGTGCATAAGAGTGTTTTGTTAATGCAATAGCAACCTTTCTGTGTACGTGTACGTTTCGCCAACTGCTGGGAGACTTCAACGCGCGCATGATACATATATGCGCCTTGGTGGTGTATTTCTGAGGTGATATTATTTTTGAAGCCCATTAACGATGTATTGTGCGTGCTGGTGTGATAAAAGCATTTGTAGCTCTTCGGCATCACTTCCATAACTATTGTTTGTGGATTGAAAATGTGTTTGTGACAGGTTTACTTCATAGGAATATTCTAGTTACACTCCCTTGATTCGCTCCGGTATGGACGCTGTGCTGTTGATCCGTGTCGCCTTTATTAATTCGTTCAATGAGTGAATTGTCCGCAAAATTCCTGAGTCCGCTGGTATTCCCTTCTTATGGTGTTGTTGTTCGAGAGTAGGTCACCGCCGGCCTGCAAACGAAAGGCCATGGGGAGGCGTGGAGGGGCCTCCCACGAAAGCGAAAAGCCTGCCTGCACCGCAAACATACAAGACGATTGGTGCAAACATTTTGAATTATCGATACAGACACCTGCTTCAAGCGATTATTCCGCCATTCTTTGAGTCGTAATTCTTAATCGTCTGCTATCGCAACATCTTTCTCTCCCACAAGGACGGCTGTGGTTTATGGTAGTCATTTATTTTTCTCCTGCGGCCTGATCATCTCGCGTTATTCCTCCCGATATCTGTGATTCCCCCATGAAACAACAACGTCTCAGAGTCCATTGTTTGTACAAATTTGTGAGGCTAGTAACTCATCCTCTTCGCAACTTGTTTTCACAATGGGAGGAAAATTTGTCTCATACACGTGTTTTGACTTCTGCCTTTTTCTTCGGCTGCGGTGTTTTTTCGATGATCTTAGGAAATATGCCTGCTTCATCGTGAAATTGCTAATTTAGCAAAAAGACAAATGTTTGAATTAGTATATTATAGCCTGTTCTACCACTGAATTTCATTAATAACTGCAGTGATTGTTGTGAACTTGGTTCCTTGCTTCTCCAAATTAGGCCCGCGGCCGACAGTAAAGAATAGTTATTTAGTTTGGTAAGATTTGTTTTTTTTTTAAAGAGAAATTTCGCTTACATATTTGCAGGTGATAGGTTCTAACACTCGTAAGAACTTATTTATTTTTGTTACGTAATAGATGGATATGTTATCTGAAAGATATTCAGCCGAATGTTGTGTTGGTGGAATTGAGGCAACTAAGGCTCTTTATGTTGCTAATTTTTTTGCGTTATCAGGGATTTCCGGTGTTTTTGAATGCATAGATTATTGGTGCCCAAGATCAAATTAGTGCGCTAACATTTTCATGTTCTTTTCTGCTCTGCTTTTATGATCCGAAAATGGACGCCCTCAAACCCATTTCATTTTTGGCGCTTCGGGGAGTTCATCCTCGCTGTCAGTCAGAGTCCTGCCCCCCCCCCCCCCCCCCTGGCCGCCGCCTGCAATTTTTCCTTTCGTTGGTTGAGCGTCTTGCCTTGCCTTTCCAACCGGACCTCAGAGTCACCTTCGCCTCGGCAATTCCTTTCCATTCGCGCCATTTATTATTGTGATATCCACTTTGGCTCGCTCGTAATCGATTCTCTCCATAATTATGATCGAAGGAAATATATGTTATTTCGAAACAAATATTGCTTGCATGTCACTCATATTTTTTATAAAGTGGTCGTCGTCAGCTCTTGGTATGAGATAGGGTAACTTACGTCAAAGGTAAAAAGGTAACCTATTGTCTTATACTAAAAGCTAGTGAACCCGTTTTGATGGATGGAATTTGAACCGACAATGTATTTTCGGAACGTGGTGTCGCCAACCTGATCCCAGGTCGGTTTATTGTATTCAATTTTTTGTCATTATTTTCGAGGTATTTTAAATGTTTTATTTTGCTCAAGTTTCTGGCACATACCGATGACTAGAAGTTGTGACTATGCTATTTTAAAATTTATTTTTCTTCCTCCATTTCGAAGGGCTAATTTTATTTTTTTCCGATTGATCATCCCACTTTCTTAGCATGATAGCCTTTGTTACGGAAAACATGTATGTACATACATACATACGCAGTGATTTTATGGGTTTGTATTCCATTCCTGTTGGGTTGACACTTATTCTTAATCAAATTAGCTCGGATTTTCTCGGGGTTTCCTTACCTTGAGTGTTCATATTTTAGCCTCATTTGTTGAGAGATAATTTTCACCATTTTATCACTACTTTAATGCAGTAGGCGGATGCCTAACTTCTATTACTAAGCTTTGTGCGACCCATTTAATTTAGATAAAATACCCGTGGACTTTGTGTGCTGTCATGCAGAGCTTGTATATTTGGGGGTTAGGTTTTTTAAAAGACCTTAGCCAGTACGAATAGGATTTTCCCTGAAAATCCGTATCCCATTTATCATTTATGAAAAGATGTCATAATCGAGTCTCAGAATGTTCTTTATTGAAATAATAACTTTGTAAATACATTCGCTAATAGGGAATTAAGTGTAGGAGTTAAGAATATAGAACCCCGCTGCAAGTCCCGATCGAAAGTGAAATTAAAAAAAATATATTTTCAGTCTTCAAGTTCTGGTCATAAGTTAATCGCATTAAAATGGAAGGTAGAAATATTTCGATCTGCTCTGACTAGTCCATATTTTCCAAACCTATAGTTGTCTTTAATGTACCTCATTCCAAGAAACGAAATCTCACATGAGCAAAAATTGAAGCAATTTTAATTATATTCCCTCTCTAATTAAAATTTGAGCTGCCTCATTAAGGTTGCATACAAACGATTCTTCTTTATAGTGACTGAAATGGCAGTAATTGTCATTGGCGTAGGAAGAGTATCAATTCTATACTTTCATTACTTCAATGCAGTGACTCGTTAGGAATGGGTCTCGGTAGCCTTGCTGTTCTGAAAAATAATCCAACGAAATGATAGATGGATTCTTCTCATTATAGATTCAATCATATTCTAATTTCGTTGGAAAATTAAGTCATAGTTTCGGTAGTAGTGGGCCCCGTTGTCCCCATACCAACGCGGGTTTTTCCTCATTCTCTTCCTCCCACCCCCTACCCACACCCCGGAGGCGTCGTCGAGCTCTCATCGCGGCGGCGCCTCCTATCCTTATTTCCTTCCCTCTCCTCCCCCCCCCCTTCCGAAGTATGCGGGTGAAAAGCAAAGGCTGATAGACCTGGCCCTCGCCAGAGTAACCCCGCTAGCTCGTCCTGGGTCCTGGGACGTTTAATCTGTTCATAAAAATACATAAATTGCCATGAGGAAAAATTCCACTGAGCCGGGGAACGAACCGCAGACCTTTGCCTTTCACAGCCACTGCGCAGGCCGCCACCTTACTTAATATCCATAGTAATTTACTATCATGGTTACGTTCACATCGCCAGATATTGAGCCCACGTCGGGGCTGTGGATGCGATAGACTGTAATCGAGAAATATATAAACCGTGCGGAGTGAATTACGATGAAATTTACATTGATAGCTTGAACGGGAAAAAGTATCCGTGGATCGGAATCGAACCAATAATGTTTGGATTTCCGAGCTGCTGTGCAGACTAACCTCGTCATGCAGGAATATAGACTTAGGGAACCGATTTTCCTGGCTTTATGAGTGAAGTGAAGGCCTCAAAGTGGGAAGAAAAGTCAGTAAGAAAGAGCGACTTTTTAATGACACTGCTTTATTTCGGCTGGAAAAATCCCGCGTGTAAAATGTCGTAAAACAGTCGAAGAATGGGATATCGGATACCGATGATTGTAGTCAATTTTTGCATAAAACTATCAGTGTAACTGATCTTAGTAAGTTGATGGAGTTATAAATGGAGAAATGTGTAAGTGAAGTATGGTGGTGGGTCCTAAAATATGTTTGCCATAGTGTCTAGGATAGGATCTAGTGGGAAGCTAAATGCTCAATGAGTCACAATTCATCCTCCCATGCCAAAAAATGTGTTATTGTGGGGGTATTGTATGGTCCCCGAACCTCCACTAAGATAATATGGTATCAGACATTGCCTTCTCTGTCCCCACTTTGGTTCTGGACTTCGATTACATAAACAGTAGATGATTTTGTTTAGTCAAAAGTAGTAGCCTCAAAAGTAAAGCTGATTCGCAATGATTCATGAGGAGCCTGACCTGCACCACTGACGTCACATCCCTCATGTGTGCTTCGCCTCACGTAGCTTCGTATTCTTGCAGTCCCGTAGCGAGTGACAAACCTTAAATGACTAGCTGGAAACCAAGTCATTGGTGATCCTAATCACTTTAATAATGTGAAAACTTTTAATTTCAAAGCAATTTCAGGAATATGATATTTCTATATGATATAAAACTCATGATATTTCGCTGGAAATTGCTTTCGGATGAACATAATGATTTAATCATTGTGCTCCGTTGGCGTTAAAATTTCTTTTGCATATCGCGATTTTACTTGTGTTTTAAGGTTAATATATAACTTCACGTGATTGAATTTCAATCTCCTTTAAATTCCTTGTCCGAATTAGTAAAATGAAACTGTTTGGTAAATTTTTAACGACGCGTCGTCTTATAGTTGGAAAATTCAGAGAATTCGAGTTTGATGTTTCAGAGTCCATCCTGTACATTCGTCTCAGGAGAGTACACAGGGCAGACAGTCTGCCCTGTTCACCCTCTTGCAGCTTAATATCCGTTCTTTCCACATTTTCAATCGCTTTATCGAGAATTTCCGCTGCGCGTCGATAAAGAGAGGCATCCATTTATTCTCAATATTTTTCAACGTCATATTTTACAATCATGAAGATTGTATTGAAAAGTCATTATTTGGATGTAGACATCACCTTCGATCATCAAGGATATGAATTTCGGTTACCAGCCCTTAGTATAACATTTCTGCGTGAAATTTTGATCGCTTTCTCCGTCAGCGACGCGGGTGACTACTTGGGTGAACCCATTTAATGGTGCGTAGATTGATAACACATCTGTAGATCGATTCTTCTGTCGTAATAGTAATCGCGCACTCATCGATTGAAACCAACAAACCTTCGGTTCGGAACGCAGAACTATTCTCTTCCATGTATATCGCACTAGGGGCGCAGGTAGGGATTAAGGCTAGGGGGGATTTTAGGCGCAACTAGTACTGGGGTGCCTAGGAGTGTGGTATACCCGCAGGGGTAAGCGGTAGGTGCGGGGGCCCTCCGCCAGAAAAAAAAGATAAATGGTTCAAAATGTTGAGTTTTACGGCCTTCTGTGGGGTATTTTGTTTTTATCCTCACACTATTGTATAAGCATTATTAATCCAATTAAGTGAAATAGATTTAACTTAAAAAAATTTCTGAGCAATTGGGGGGGGAGGGTTTATCCCCCAAACACCCCCCCCCCTCGCTTCGCCACTGCATCGCACAGTCTTCCGAGAGCAGGTGCGTCCTGACGTTGACAGAGGTGTGTTACAATGAGCATATTAGGTGGGCGTGGTCATTCTGTTAAGTATTCAGCATTCATGGGGACTCCGCGCACTCGTTTAGTGTGTCGTGCCGCGTTCTGTACACAAACACGCTCACGCGAGCACGCTTTTTTTGTTTCCCAAGTGAGGAGAGGCGCGGGAAAAGTTTTTCGTTTGGGCGCGACCCACTTTGAGCGGAGAAGAAGCGAAGGGGGTCGAGGAAAGGAAAACGTGTTGGGGGGGGGTCTTGCATCTCCTTAGAGGCTGTGCTGCCCGAAGAAGAAATCGTCAGCGGAAGAAAGTGTGGAGGAGAGTGGCGATCCATCCGTGGGAGAGTGTACTCGTGGTGTGGAGGTTGTTTTTTTGGCGCTATAGTAGGCAGGAGGGAGACAGATGCCCTTATCAGAGCTTCTGGTGAAAGAGGAGAAATGCTGAATGAATAGGTGCGTATGAAGAGCTGCTGTATCCAAGACTACGTTTTTTTTACCACTGGCAAAAATTTCAATGGGTGCGTTGGCAAAATAAAATCCCTCATCATATCAGCAGCGTATGTAGATGATATCTTAGGGGAACAAATTAAATGTAAAGTAAGGAAAAGTAATTTAATTAAGGACATCCCATGATATTTAATGTTAAAAATTGAAGTTAATAAAACATAGAAACACGATATTAGCAGAAGATATCTAGGAAGTATGACAGCCATAGGCGGATCCAGGGGGGCACGTGCCCCCCCCCCAGACCCTTAAAAATATGCTAGATTTTTAATACGGTCCCATTATCATTGCGCTTGCCCCCCGACCTTTTGATCCTGGGTACGCCCTTGTTCTGTTTAATATGGCTATCGCACAATTTTCATCAACGTTTTTATCTTAATATTCGTTCAACCTTTTTTGTTAAGATCAACCGGTTGGGATGCCTTCCTGTGTCATTATCAAGGTCTTCAGTGAATTTGTCATCAGCGAAATAAAATTCAATTTTTATCTTGATTCAAGTACGTTATGCACTTATTTCCCCCTTTCTCTGACTGTTTCGTGTTACAGAATCGCTTTTGACTCCGTGACCAGTCGTGGCACAGTGAGGGTTAACCAGCTCTGTCGTATCCACATGACCCATCACGTGATATTGAACTTGGCCATTTCAATCTTGGTCGCTTGCGCGGGCGTCGGAAATTGCGTTTACCTTGTGATGAGGTCGCCTGTCGGCAATGTGAGTCTGGTGACGTGAATCACTTCTGAATGGAGTTTTCATGGGAAATTTTTGTGATTTACATGATAATACATTTTTCTGTTGTATCTACTGATTATGATATTTCGCAAATGTTAATTATCTCGTCTCAAGTTGCCTAGATAATGAATTTTAAGTTATTGAAAATTTTTCGGTTCTCATCTTGACTATTGGTATGGTTGAAATTTCTTTTTTTATTTTTCGCTATTTTATGCATTAGTGGTGTCTTGAAACCCCTGCGAAGCGTATTTTCGATAGTAATGCGTGTATGCGGTGGCATTCCTTTGGTTTTTGCGCATGATGTGGCTGTAATGATGGCACTTCCCTTTATAAACATCGTCAAGGTCTCGTTAATCATTCGGAAATAACATTCGACGCATGCCTGTCGATAAGGAATGTGTAAAGCGATGGGTATTGTTTAGTAAACGAATTCTCCGTAAATTTACACGTTTAGAGATGGATCGGCACCCTTTCCGGCACGGTGGAAATACCGAGTGTTTGCTCAATCTGTCAATAAGAGACCAGACTCTACAAATTCGCGTCATGGGCAAATACGTCATTGGTGCTGTGCGAATGCAATATTTGAGGAGACTGCGGAGGCGAGGATGATGGTGGTCGAGGCGAGGCGAGCCTAAGAAGGCGTCGAGGAATCCAGCCCGACGCCTTCGCAGCAAGTATTTCGCCACAAATCGATGTTCCTTCGACCCTGGCCCCGTGCGAGTGGGCGAAACGAGGCAAGGCTTCTTGTTTCTCGACAGGATTTTCAACATAACATCGGGAATTACTTATTTGAAACGAGAAAAACCGAGCACAGGTTACCGTGTACGTTTATAAAAATTTATTGAAAGAGGAATAGTTATTCTAACTAAATTCAACGTTCATAACTGACAGAATGGAAATAGTACTATTATGCAAACTCATACACCACTTTCTTCAAGTATGCAAAAACGTTTCCCGGACTTCGCATTGAGTTATGCATTGTAATAACAGAGGTTTTTTTGAAAATAACCTGTTTTTTTCTGATCTGCCTAGATTCAGCGTTCTCTGTGATTATGAATTTAATTTATCGGATTACTCCACCCTATGGTTTTTTCTGCGTTGCTGACTTAATCCCGTTCGTGAGCTAGTATATAAACGTAATCATTGAGGAAGGAATTTACCTCGATACATCGGCGATTATATCGTAAACGAATGTGAAGATGCAATCATGTAAGGCTCTTTCTGGAGTGAAAACATTCCAAAAATAAATCTAAGGCAATCGTTGAACACATATTTAGCGGCAGAAATCTAATTTTAGTACTTTTTGAGTATTATTATATTCCCATTTCCTTTGGAAAATATTCGAATAAGTTATACCTACGTCTTATGTTCCCCGTCTCCATTGAGTCGTTATAAGATGGAGACGACCGTCTTTCATTCTGAGAAAGTTTCATTTTTGTTTCTTTTCGCGCTCCTTTTTGTCTTCGAGGGAAAACATTCTTGTTTTTCCGTACATCACCTGCGGCCCACCCCTGCCTTGAGGTCGTTTTCACCGAATGAGATTCGGCATTCTGATTTCTCTTTCTAACTTTATCTAGATTCATTGTTTTGCCAAAAACCGACAATGCGACCTCGGCGGGGTCTACGTTGAGGCGATAACAAGGGGGGAACGCATAATGGCCGAGAGAACGGAGAATCCGTTTGGACATTAAACCGTGAAGTGTTCTTGGAGGTCGACGGGCTGTCCTCGTGATGGGAGTGCCAAAAGCATAGCTGAAATTCGTACCGTCCTCGAACTAGCTCGAATATTACGTTATTTGAAAACAACTTGCTCTTTGTGAGTTGCTGATGGCAGTCAAAAATTTTGCTCAAGGCCGAAATGTTTTCCGAGGATCTAATTTGTCTCATTTCACTTTCCCTTACTTTCTTTTCTCCATTTTTGTCTAAAACCGCAAATATAGACTTCCCATTCAAATGACTCAAAGTCAGCATTGGTAATCTCTTAGGTATCAATATGGCACTAAAACCATTTTCCTTAGTCGTAGATCATACTCCACAGATTTCTAGTCGCAGTGCATCTACATCTGCATAGGCACCACATCCCTCCGCAGTTGGCTTGTGGCAGGAGGTGTAAGAGTTAGAGAATGAGAGAATACATAAAATAATTGGGCGCCCGTCGTGAAAGTTTTGACTGCCTGGGTTCAACAAATCGTTTCTTCAAGTCAATTATTGTTTTGCGGGAAACAAATTCCTATTCTAAAGCGTCCGGCAAAACATCACTGATATGTTTCCCTCATCCTTTGCTCCCTCCACCCGAGGGGCTGTCTCCCCTCATTAATTATCAAAGTGAGCATTTACGAGCGATCACCTTCTTCCAACAACTCACTCGTCCAAATTTAGTTCTGAGTTCCTCCCTCCTGATTCCTCGGCGTTTAATCTCATTTGTGATGTCTGAATTTTTGTACGGATTTCAGGTTTCATGTCAGTATTTCCTCCTTCATTCGTCGGTCCGTATAATATTCGTCGCATCCGCAGATGACGAAACTCGTTCTTGCTTGTTTGGCGTTTTCGTGGCGTCTGTTTTCATGATACAAGAATTGAAGAAATTGTGAGAAGAGCAACAAAGTAGGAAGGTCTCATTCAATTTTGTTGATCTAGCTTCAAAAAATCGACTGTACAAGGTTCAGAAAACATTTCACAGTTGATAAATATGTATTTATAATGTTAGTGGTTTCAAACGGTCGCCTAAATTCCTTGCTAGCAATGTGTCCCTCGAGAAAATGTATCTTAAAGTTCCTTGCCATCCTCACTGTAGTCCTTAACGATAGGTATCCTATTCCTTTGATTTTTACCGTTCAAATTTCTAAAGCTTTTCATACTTATTGTAATTGACGCACCAAAATTCCATTGGTTTCCAGGTTTTAAAGTTAAATATTTCAGGAATTTCAGTTTCTCCCGGTAATATTCGTAGATATTTATCTCCTAATTCAGCGGTTGCTCTACTTTGAGTCCATAAACCTGTTTTTCTATTATAAGCAGTCATTAATGATGAAGCTTAAGTGAGAATATTTGAGAGCCACATCCCATCGTTGCTCTCTCCGGATTTTATGGTGTCAGGAGATCATTAATGGTACGTAACTGACGAGCTGTAGTCATCTGGGAATTCAGCGTTTTCCGGGAATTCTAAGCGAATTGAGCGAAGTGAAAACTCGTGCAACCTTGAACAACAGGAAGATTGAGGCAAGGACAGAATATTGTCTTGGGACACGTTACATTTTCACATACTCGCGCGTGTGGTCTTCGATCATGCTTTTGTATTCGGGAAAACTGCGCACTTGGCATGGATTGTATTAGCATCGATTGACCGATTAAGAAAGGTAATTTTGCAATATCCTTGATAACTTTCAAAATTTCAATTTATTTACGCGGAAAAAAATGTGCATGGAAATTTTGAATTTTTAGAAATATTGTGCATCGTAAGCTTGCAAAATCGCTAATTCATGGCGGCATTGCAATGCTCATAAGGTTATTTGCCAGTGTAAGTATTTAAAATTATTACGAAGTTGAAACAGGATTAGTCTCGTCCCCCGAATTATTGTTAACGGTGTATATAGATGCGTCATTTTTAGACGAAGGATTATCTTTAGCTCGTTCATAGAAAACGGGTGGGTACGTGGAGGAAGCGACCGACTGCTTACATCCTACCGACTTACACCAGCGATACATATAAGTGAAATAATTTTCCAAATTGATAATTGCAAACAGTTATTGTTAACGTTACTTTAATCCGTACTGAAATGTGAGCCAAATGATAAGTAAGAAATCCCATTTTATGTTTCCTATTTTCATTCATGCAATTAAATATTTTTGAGGCTAACTCGGTATTTGAAATAGTCAGAGCTTGAGTGTTTATTCCGGATGCAACTGATATTTTATATGTAATTGCGAAAATTTTTTATCCACGTGCGGTGAAAATGACGGGGTGTATCGCATATGTTGTCAAAAGGGCGCACGCTGCAGTGAATGGAAGGAATGAGTCCGTTCTCTCGAAACGAAATTATTATTACAGTTGATTGCATATAGAGATAGGATCGGTGCTCAGCCTTGAAGAAGGTTTCAGCGAATTCGGTGCCGACGGAGTGAGAGAGAGAGAGAGAGAGAGAGAGAGGTTGGGCATCTCCGCTGCTGCGGCGGAATGAGTAATTTGAAAGTGATCTTTAGCCTACTTTGAGCCTTTTGAGGAGACCTTGGCGTGGACGCAACCTTGCAGGGAATGAGTCGATCTCCTCTTCTCTCCCCTTTCCATCTCTCTCTAGTTCACAATTACTCCGACTCGGGAATGAACCGTTGGAGCGGCAAAAGGCGATTCGGCAGACGAGCGATTATCAAACTTTGCGGAGGCCATGCCTTTCTCAATAGATCCTCAGCGTGTTTTATAAAATTTTATTCACCAAATTTCAACTGAAATCGAATTTCATTTTCTTCGTGGAGCATGATGTCATTTACATTGTAGCCGTTCCGATTTCTGTCTAATTACGGGAGGAAACGAGGGCTGTTCCATTTCTTCCGTGAAAACTTAAGTCTAGTGAAGTAGCACTCAAGAATACCAACAGAGACAGCTTCTGAAAGAAGTTTTTATTGTTTAGCCTAAATACCGTTAATTTCCAATACTAGGTCCTCTTTGGGAAGAACTATTTTCTTTTTAAATTTCAGGTGAATATATTTTAACTATCTATGGAAGTAAAGCGATGAATTCGTTCGCCTGAATCTCAAATTTGAAAGGGTACGGTCAATTTTTTCTCACGCGTAATTTAAAAAAAAATACATTTTAGATACTAGAAAATGCCGATTAATGTCTACCATACATGCGCCGACAATTTCAGGATGACAACATAAGGAGTGATTTTTGTGAGTAAAAATGACGATGAAACGACCAGCCCGAGAAGGAGTGACGCGTCCTCTTAACGGTGCTCGGAAGATTAACAGCGAAATCGTCCGTGGGGAAGTGGAATATCCTGCTTCCTCATTAAATAGTCATGTTGGGCCAGGGAATTTCAGTATCGGACGGGGTCAAATTGGAAACTAGTCCGTGGGAAGCATTGGCGATCGTTTTCGTTCATCAGAAACGTATTTTGGAGAGCAGAGAAGTTTGTGGATCCAGTGTCTGATCGAGCGACCTTGTTAGAGCGTGAGGAAAACAAGGGAGGAACGATTTCCGAAGAAGTGAAACGCGACCCGGTCTTCGCGCCGCCTTTGTATCGAGGAAAAGTGGTACGGGCACGACAGCGACATGAATCCGCAAACAATCGAAAAACTATCGATATATATCGATGTTGTGAGCGCTCTTTCCCGTGTTCCGATTCTAGTGAATCCTTAGCGTTTCTATTTTTATGTTTGGAGAAAGGGATAGGGACCACTATCGAGTTGCAGAAGAGAAGGAAATTTCCTGATCGAATATTCTGCTACCCATTTAAGTTACTTTTATGTATAAAAACTGCATTTTAATCAATGGTATGCCACATTAATTATCAAGAAAATACAAAATTTTTAGAAAATCCTATTTTTGCATGTATCCCAGTCCATTTTGAATCTAAAATTCCATCATATGATAAAACTTTAATTTTTACGGATGGAATGTGGAAGTATTTATCAAACGAAATCCAAAGGCATAGTAATATTATAATCATGTTATGCCGATTTTTTCATTTAATGTCTCATTCTTCATATTTCATAGGATAGAAAGTAGACATATTATTATTGAATTTATTGCTTTGAATTCCAATCATTGCAATCACTTTTAAAAGTTTCTCATTCGCAATTTTTCCCTTGGATCGTAACTTTTAAAAAAATGAGAAAAAATACAGGAGCATACCATATTTTTTTGGAAACTCTTCGAAGTACGTGTGTCGCATTGGCTTGTAGTTCATTACACCATCTGAAAGGTTGTGACTACACAATCTTACCTATTGTTGCCCTATGATCGATTCTCGAGATTGCGTAGATTTCATTATCTTGCCAAAGCATCTATCTTTTCGTGGGTAAATTGTTATATGATCATTAACAGAGTCAAACTATCCGACTTGGTATACACTCTCCTACTTCGAATATTTCATGAGCGTCTCATCGTTTTCAGGCGCAGCTTTATCAGGCTGAGGCAGGTGAAGAAAAATTGCGTCACGAAATTGTAGCCCTGGATAGCTGGTGCCAGCAAGAACCAAAATTAATGATGATGTTAGGCCGAAAATGCACTATTTTTAAACTACATACACTTTGAGTTAAGCACCCCGTTTGAACGCGAGTTTGCCATGCTGCCGCATGCACTGGGCAACGCAAGACTTGGAATGCTTTACCTGCCGTTTTTCGCAATTTATCCTAGGTATTCACAATGTACCGAGAAAGTTCGTCAATGCCTTGGGTATTTCTTTTCCGAATATTCATTCCATCCGTTTTTCCAAAGTGCTACTTAACTTTTTACGAGCTGAAACCAACCCTCACTCCACTTGGTTGCCAGGGTGGGAAAGAATTTTCCTAGGGCCTTCATTTTATTATTCTTTCTTTTCACGTCTCAGCGTCATGTTTGCGCGCACCAATGTTATCTCTTTTGGACGTCCGGCGTGGGATGAGCCGTCGGCAGATGAAGATGCATGACTCACTCAATCGCTCGTGCAATCGCTTCCTGAATGGGCTTTCCATTCAACTACCTCGTCGAATGTCTGCGATGAGTGAAAAACTCTATTTCCGTTCGAATTTAAAATGTTGATGACGTAATTCGTTGGGCAGACAAATTGAAAAATTGAAAGGAAGATCTCTTGAGTATTTTTTCCGTTTGAGGCTGTTATCTTGGCGTTCTAAAATATCATTTATGCTCCAATATTTATAATATTTTTCCCAAAGAGTCGAAGGGTTAATTTTTAATTCAACGGTATGATTTATATTGGTTTAGTCTGTATTTTTCTCTGTTCTGCTAGCCTGATATGAGTGGGAGCACACTGACACATGGGAGCATTAACTCCTGTATATAAAGACGTAGTGCGTCTAATAAAGTAGAATGTAATGAGGGGAATCAATGTTTCAAAACAATGCTCTCATCGGAGGAGCTCAATATTAAGTGCTGAATTAGCTTTTCCATGCAGATGGTAGAGGAAATTCTCGCAGAAGAGGAATGGTTTAACTTAGAGTTAATAGCATGGTATAATAATACATAATTTTTCCATAACTCAATATAGCCATACATGCTCGTAAAATAGCCTGTTTTGATATCGTCAATGGTATGTTTGAAGCAGAGCTGTAGTTGGGAAAAAAATTTATGTGGTACTCATCAAAAATTGCCAACAGCTGAACATGTAATATAAATCCGGCCGCGGTTGAAATGTCCAACTCCAGCTCTTATATTAGTTCCAAGTAGTGCCACGAGATAACTCTGAACAAGTAAATAATCATCTCCGATTTTTCTTTCTTAAATCCATTGTACAATTTACAGGAGGGCTAATTTTTACATATGTAAAAAGGTAGTTTAACCTGCACGCTTATAACGAGTTTAGATTGTAGGGGGTAGGCCGTGCCGGCCCGTACCGCACAAACTACAGCAGTGGTTTGAAGAGTAAATATTTCAATCTTCAATGAGCGTATCCTCGCAAGGTCTACCATTTTGACCTGTGCTCGTGTCTGACTCCTGCGGTCACTTGCCTTGCGGGATCACGTCGGGTCTTTTTTGTCCGCTCGCTGCCGTGGTTTCCCTGATAACTGCGTGATGGTGTGAAATTGGCCCATCCATCCCGATCCCAATTTGGTGATCTCCCTCGGTGTTTGCGGTTGAGCGATGGATTTGTCTGTCGCGGTGAGCGGGGGAGGATGCGAGTGCACGCACGTCTCTGCGTCCAGTGGATGGTCCTTCATTCCGACGCGTGCATCGGCAACGGGCCTCGTGTCAACAAGATTAAGAGTCGTTATCCACTGCCGATTCAGGTCATCTGTCCGTCGTGATCGAGTGCTGTGTTTTAATTCTTCCCTGCATTACTAAATGAGCGCATTCCCTCACTTTCAAGCAATTTAACTCTTTTTAAATGAGTGAAATTTTCATGTATTACTACACTCAGAAATAAGAATTTCATGCATGAAAAATGAAGATTAAAATATGAGAGTATTGTTTCAATAAGCTTGAAATATAAATTGTTCTCTCCTCTGAGTATGTTAATTTGTCCATAGTAGCGTAATGTCGAGATGCAAGATAATCTCAAGGTGGCCCATTCATCGCGCTCTCCTAAAAATTGTCTTAATTAAGTCGATGGTTATCTGTACTGTAAAATCAATGGCAATTGTAAATTTGATTTTCTCTTTCTTCGGAATAGACACATTCGTGTGTGGATCACACAATGAATGGCTCCGTTATTTTTATGTCCTTTTGAGCTCGTGGAATCGAGCGTGCGAACTTCAGATCTTTGAAATATTGACCGTCGAGGAAGAAAAAAATGGCGTGGAATAGGTTGGTTTCCTATCATTTTTTTATTACCTAAATCGAAAGATTATTACTCCTGGAGTACGCATTTCACGCTCTTAGATTTTCGAATTACGATATCTATTTTTCGCGATTAAATGAAAAGTGTAAATTTTTAAGCGACCGAAAACGCGACGGCTAAGTATGAATGCTGGGAAAAGCCCGTGTGACGTCATTCTGGTTCCTGCTGTCGCCGTGTGAGGTGACCTTGGTGCGAGGCTATGAGCGCCGCTGCGATGCAGGCTGCTAGCAGGTAGCAGAGTACCCAGCTAGCAGGTAGCGCTTGGCTTAAATAAGGACTATTATTACCCTTTCAAACGAAGGAGACTTTCCGACCTTAGGCAATTTTAATGGGCGATTATTAAGAGATGTTTCCCTGAGCTCTGTGCCTCATGCATGCATTGGTATCTCAGACGATGTAAAACTCCTATCTACTCGTTTAGAAGCTAGGTCCCTGTGACGTCACGTGGAGTGGCATTGCATGGTCGCCAATATGTCCTTTTTCAAATGCGGTTAAAATTGACCATTGCCACTCGTCTAAACTGGGATTTCTAAATCCAAATAATTTGTATATTATGAATACACTAATGGTGGGTAGCGAATCGCAATCAATGCCTTTCGTTTTCTTTGATGAAGGAAACTAACGAAAGTATTGCTTTTTGTTTCTCCTCCAAATCTTGGGTTTTAACGTTTTTCTTATTATTCGGTGAACT
Source organism: Ischnura elegans (assembly GCF_921293095.1). Lineage (NCBI taxonomy): Eukaryota > Metazoa > Arthropoda > Insecta > Odonata > Coenagrionidae > Ischnura > Ischnura elegans. The sequence continues at coordinate 110,155,892 of NC_060254.1, read as the reverse complement.
CATTGAGCAACTCTAGCGTGAAAAATTGCGTTTAAGCAATTATTTTTTTTTTAATTTCATATGATACATTCTGCTGTGGAGTCATAATTGCCTGTTGAAAAAAGGATTGCTTTATTTGCTTCGCAATCATATTTTTTTAGTAATTAATAAGTAATGGCGTATAAGATGGTTTCCTTTCTCTATGCCTACGGTGGCTGTGCTTGCCACATTGCTTTTGCGTTCCGCCCTCGTGGATCACACCTGCTCCTGACCTCTTCGTCCGCCCGCATAAGTTCACCAACGATGATAAAGGGCACGGTTCCATTGATATGGCAAATTTTTCGGCCCTAAACTTTCCCTGTAAAACCTCCCTGGTAACTGGTCATAATATATGGTGAACTACTAATATGGGAATTGTGCATCTTGAATGAGAGAAATTTTAATTCTCACAACGGAATATATTATTATATTCTTCAAGCCATCATCTCCAATGATTATAATTGAATTTCCTTAAATTTACTGAAATATGTCGTGTAAAGGAGTCCACCATACTCTGGCGTGCCTTGTCTGTAGAAACCATTTGGTCTGTATTTTTTATTAAAATTTATTTTTACGCTCATTCCTTAAAAACGCCAATTTAAAGGGAGAATCCTTAAGTAATGCTTCTTTTCTACCATCGATGACCATTCCTCAAATGTTACCAGTGAAAGGCTTCCTGTCTCAACGTTAGGTAGTAAACCCGGAAAGTTACGGTTGATTACTCAAGCTTCAAGGTCAGTCAATCTAGTGTAATTTTATTCTGAAGGTTCGATTGTACGATTTAATTTTTGTTACATTTGTGGTCATAAAAAAACGGCTTCAATCTTCATTATTTTTATGAGCTTTTCATTTTTCTGACTTGGCAACTATGATGACCATTGCTACGAATGCTGAGATGGAATCATGTATATACGGTGTGTTGACGTAAACGCTGCTGTAGCAAAATATGGACTTCGTATTTGCTGACGATTATTTATTTCCACAGACAAATTATTTTAAATATTTCGTGTATTAATGTAATTCGGTACGAGAACTTTGGATTAAGAGGATAATATTTCCCTAGAACGAAAATAAAATGTGTCACTCCGGAAACTTCATCCTGTCATTCATCGCTGCTCTATCATCAAAATATTGTTATTTTTCCATTATTTCCCTTATTCTTACGAATGTGATTCTTCTTTAGGAGTTGTCTCTGTAAAAAATAAACCACTAAGGTTAGGTCTCGTTATTTTTTGTCAAGATTTTCTAATTCTGATGATCTGGAATACTCATTAGGATAGTTTTAATTTTTCGACTCCTTTTCCAGGTTTTTAGGTTATTAGGGAACTGTTTTAAGGAACCATTTACATTGTTGTGAATGAAATTCAACGTTTTTCAATTTTAATTAATGGTGAACGATGAAATCATTGCTTCAAGATAGTAATTTTATCGCGGCCTGTTCATTTCCGCCGTTTCAAGAGTTCACGTGGTATCCCATGTTAATTTTTTCCCCCAAGAGCCGAGAGAGGGACAGTTTTCAATGAAGAGATCGGGGATTTTAGTCTGTGGTTACTTTATCTGGCGCTCCTCTGGTGAGAATTATATTACATTGCTATTTTTAATTTTTTTCTGTTTTTTATTTTACGGAATTAGTTGAAGGGGGAGTAACGACTCATTTCTTGAGTGTACGGTCGTAGCTGTGTACAATTGTCGTCGAGACTCTTCTCGCTGTTTCCACGTCGTGAAAGGGACTTTTAGCTGATTCAAAGCGAAAATAATGATTGCATAGCTTTAAAAACGTGACTAGTTGGTGCATTTTTTATTTACTTTGATTTTAACACAATTGGCGATCTTACTGTTGCTCGCGAAGTAGATACTTACTAGCATTTTGATGATAATTTTTTATCAAATGCCTAAAACTTATGTGTTTTTCTAGTGTACGTTTATATTTTGTAATTGAGAACTATGCCATTGAAATATTTTATATTTATCATTCTTCTGTCCTTTTTCAACTGTCGGTCGTCGGGTGAAAGTTTCTGTGGGAATTCCAACTGCAGTCGCATAGAATCTTTCGATACATATATCACCAGGCTTCCTAAATGGAGATAAATATACTTAAAAAAGATGTCAAGAGAGAAATTTGATCCTCATTATGGAGGGTAAGGGACTGAGACACTGTTGAGTGATTTGTTTATTATATCAGTCATTTCCCTTAGCTTGGAGTAGATTATCTCTGGCCGATAAAGCGCCTTCAGTCAGATAGAACACTCACGTCAACAGGCTGGGATGATTTGATAAATATCTTAGTTAGCCGAATGAGCTAATCTCGGAATTCACTTTCATGGTTGAGGCATCTTGAATGCTCGTAACTGTGGGGGTGGTTATGTTCATTCATTACCTTTCAGTTTTTGCCGATGTTGTAATATATAACATGTTCATGATTTTTCAGCTTCAATTACAAGACACTTTAATTCAAGCACAGGACATTAGCTAATCATGGACAATTACCGTTTGTTATGGGGCTAATATGCTGGAAACTCAGTATTATCGCCGTCATCCTAGCCGGTGTACTTTATTTCATTATTGATATGGTGCAGGTTAGACCCAGAAGTCGCCAACCAACTAAGTTTGGACAATCTATTGGCTCGTTATATTTCCGACTGTGTCCGTGGCTATTCAACATAGAGGCTTTTATATTTTAATATAACCTTTTAATATTATGACGCCCATAATGTCTCTACAATGTTTGGACGCAAATGAATAATTCATCTCTTGCACGGTAAATTTCAAGCAACTTATGACGTAACCGTGATAATAATGTTAACATAATCGTATATAATAATCGTAATAATAATGACGTAGGAAATAATCGAGAAAACGATGTTGACGTATCGTTATTTTTATTGTGTTTACCTGATGCCCGATGAGCAGTTTATCTTCTAGGGCGTGTAGAACACATTTTTGAACGCGAAGTTGCTAAGCCATGATTGAATTCGAAACAATGACAACATATCTAATTAAATAGTTAATATCTACACAACTTTCATTCGATAATTGAACTGACAATCTTAATATCGGACTGAATGAAAATGTATTACAAAATAAATAAAAAATACTCTAGGCTGGCCAGGGGCGTTGCCAGGAATTTCGTTCGAGGGGACCAAAACCAGGGGGGAAAACTTTTGAAAAACAAGATACGTATTAAGTAGAGGGTTTTAAACTAATGTTAACACTTTTCATAATCGAATTAACTTCATTTATCAAAGAAATATTTTATAAATTCATGGTTTTTCAATATTTCGTTTTCTTTTATGAAGGAAAATAATTGTGTTTTTATATTTCGGGGGGAGGGGGGAAAGAAGTCCAGACCCCCCCCCCCCCGGACCCTCCCCATGGCTACGCCACTGAGGCTGGCTTTGCATGTAAATACACGAGTTCTTTGCTCTCCCTAATTTTGAAAAATCTACCTCAGTTGCACTGGATACATTTCTGCTAATGCTTAAAGCTAAGCATTATTGGAGGCCTCTTCCATTTTTTACTGTAATTAGGGGGAAGTACACTTATTAATAAGATTAAGGGAAAAATAGGATTGTTTCAATTGATTTTTTGGGGTTATGTGATTCCGTTCTTGAGTCTCTCTCTGTTCGGTGAAATCTCGAAGTGGCGGCAACAGCAGCAGTTGGTATGGCGTCGGCCGTTGTCTGCTACTGCAGCAGCGCGGAATGTTTACGCTCCAAGGGTTGCCGCAAGCGATTTCTCTTCATTAACGACTCTTTCTCCCCTCTCTTCCTCCGCGCTGATTTTTGGGGAAACGGGCCCACAGAAATGATGCCGATTGTTTGAATATGAAATCACTCCTTCCTTCTACGACTCTCCTCTTGATTGTCTAGGTTTGGCCTCCATAATTTTTTTGGTTTTTGTATCATTTAAATCTTGCGTTAAAGGATTTCTCATGAAAATCGTTATTTGGAGTATCTCCTATATATTCCCAGCATAATTCCTGGATTCAGAAGAATTGAAGTTTTCGACATGACTTACGGTAGTTCTTCGTAGCAGCAAACCGAGGATCACATGTTGGCAATTAAAAAAATAATGGAATGTGGAAATACAGATATCGTCTGAAGACGTGCAATATGAAGAAAGAACATGTAAAGGTTCTTGAAAAAATGCAAGCTAAAAACAAAATCACGCTATTAATATAATGAAATTATTAATTTGACTGATGTCTAATGATTAAACATCTTAGAATATGCAGTAAAATACTTCTACTGAATGACATTGCAAATACATGTTTTAATCATAAGTTCATGAATCATGAAATGATGACAAAGAGATAAGATAACTTGTCTATGTCTAACTAAACATTTTATGCTTTGGTGCACAAGTAATTGTAAATGAGTGAAATAGATTAAGTCGCATCTTCCTGGTGCTTGATATTTGGTGATTTGTTTCTCCCTTATGCTTTGAGTAAATTGATAATTGTATATACAGTTTTCTTATTCCACGGTTTCCTCAAAGTACTGTCTTTAATTCCATTCATTTTTCTGGTTTGTATTAAAATTCCCAAAAAAATTTCAATTTTTGCGAAAAGAAGTAGTCATCCCGTGAAATTGAGATTCTCGTGGTAAGAAATTTCAACTTTGAGGCTCAGATGGTCATTGAAATAATGGGAAATGTTGATTGTGCGTTTGTCTTGATAACTTCCTATTCATCTCATGCGTGGATATATTTCGTATCGGAGAAAAAGGCGATTTACGATGTTGAAAATGTCGACTGCTTATAGCCAGTTAGCCAATGAGATGCGTCTACTTGAGGCGGAATTTGTTTGAAGGGGCGTTCACCCCTTCAAACAAATGACACTTTGCTCGAGTTGGACCCTATAAAATTCAAGGCTCGCGAAAAAAGATAACCTTTCCGTAATTAATGCTTCGGGTTGGGGATCGCGATTCTCTTCCATGCTAAGCGCCACCCTTGCGATGAGTGGTCTTTTGAAATTGAAGACCACGAAAACAGGAAGGGGAGGAGAGGACGGTGGAGTGGATTGCAGGCATCCTGCTCCACGCCTATTCACGACACACCACCTTCCTGTTCTTTGTGTGAACGCTGCTTCGCCTTTTCACTCAACCATCCATCCTCCTCCATCATTACATATCCCTTTACCTATTCCCTCCCACTACTTTCTTTCTTGTTTTCAGCCCCGAACACAAAATCCTTCTGGTATTCGGCGTATTACGTCGCCATACTTTTCTTAATAAAGCATTTCCTAAATACTCCTATTAAAACCTGGAACAAGAAAAATTATGACAAGTAGTCCTGTATAGCATTGAATGAGATAATAAGTGAAAAACATTCCTGCCCGGAAAGCGAGGGTTTACCCCACTACCATTGGAGCTGGCCATAAATAAATAAATATATACAATATAAGGAAATAAATGCAAGAATGCACTTGGTATGATCCTATCGTACTTCATTTAAAACTTCTGTTTGGTTTGACCCCTTCTGGTCACCTCCGAGAGAGAATTACGGGTGTTCGTCTTTTCCTGAAAATGATGACCTGAGGCGAAAGGCATTTGATAGGTCATTATCAATTACTATGGAGTGTAACTAATTGTATCGGTTAATTATTTTAAAAATTCCACCAACTGAACACACTTACTACGTGAAGACTTCGATTCTATTGAAACATTTGAAAAAGTAGTAGGCGTTTAAGAGTTTTTGGTGAAAATTTGCGAAATATAGCTAATTGTGGATGAAATTTTAAAACTTGTTAATATTAGAACAACTTGACAAAAGTGCCGGCCTCGATGGTGGTGGAGTAAAGTCATCGCCGACAAAACTAAAGGTCTTGGGTTCGAGTCCCGACTGGGAAGGTTTCCCCTATCCAGAGCATGGATGTTTGAGTTGCGCATTGTTAATTTTGGAATACCCGTTTAATTTACGCCGTTAAGTTTGCGCTGTTTTCGGAGATTTTGGAAAGATGTTTTTTTAATCACTTGGAACACTGTTTTTAGACGAGTTCATAGAATAAATTTCTTGTCCGTACGACATGTTTCGAACCTTAGAGGTCATTCTCAAGTACAAAAAATTTGAATGGTAAGCAAACATATGTACTCCTTAAAGGGGTTGGGGGAGAGGGTGGAAGGAATGGGAGGGGAAGGTGTTGGGTTGGAAACCTCAAGTTGTTTTCTCAATTCTCAATACAACCTCCACTTGGGGTTTCCAACCCAACACCTTCCCCTCCCCCTCCTGACACCCACTCCTTCCACCCTCTCCCCCATCCTCTTCATGGAGTATATATGTTTGCTTAACATTCAAATTTGTTGTGCTTGATAATGACCTCAATTGGTTCGAAACCTGTCGTATGGACGAAATAAATCAGTGGAAATCAACGAAGTCTGCTTTTCATTTTCGTGTTTTAACTTTCACATAGTTGAGTCTAATACAATTGAACGAAATTTCTTGTAATTTTCTCTCCTGCTCAGGATGGGTGTTCTTTCGATGGTCAGGATTTGAGGATGTCGACGGAGGAGGGGGTCGTTCATAGCTTCCGAGCCCTCCCTCCTCCAACCGCTCGCCTCTTCTCCCATGAAATCCGCCCCTAATGCGCCACTGCCCCCTCCCCACTTGCCCAACTCTTTCCGCTCTCGACTCACTCGCTTTCCTCACCTCTCGGTCCGTTCCTTCTCTCCTCTCGAGTGCGAAAGCCGGCGGTTTGTTTTTATTCTGGACGTGATAGTCCTCTTTTTGATTTAATGAATGCGAATTGTCCCTCTTGTTCTGGGTTTTTTTGGCCCTGTTTATATTCCGTGTTGCATCTCTGGAAGTTTTACGCTCGCCCTTCATCAAAACAGAGAAGGATTTGAAAAATGTTCTGGTTAATATGGGTAGGGTAATGAGTAGATATCAACTGAAAATAAGCACGAAGAAAACCAAGATCTTAGTGTGCAGCAGAAGAGAAGAAGTCAAGACCAACATTAAAATAGGGAGGCAAAAACTGATAGAGGTGGATGAATTCTGTTATTTGGGAAGCAAGATAACTAGTGACGGGAGAAGCAAGAAAGAAATTATCAGCAGAATAGCCCAGGCGAAGAGAGCATTCCACCAAAAGAGAGACCTGCTTACAGCAGGAAACACAATTTATAAGAACCTACATCTGGAGTATGCTCCTATACGGAAGTGAGGCATGGACAATGACCGCAGCGGAGAAAGCAAGGATAGAGGCCTTTGAAATGTGGTGCTACAGAAGAATGATGAAAATCAAATGGATCGACCGAGTTAGTAACGAGGAAGTCCTAAGAAGGGTAGGAGAGAAGAGAAGCCTCATGAAAACCTTAATAAGAAGACGGAACAACCTTATAGGCCACATCTTGAGACATGATGGCCTGATGAAGACAATCGTCGAAGGGCAAGTGAAAGGCAAGAATGGAAAAGGAAGACCTCGGACAAAATATATGGAACAAGTAAAGAGAGATGTGAAAGAGAAGAATTACGTAGGTGTGAAAAGATTAGCTGATAGGAGAATGGAGTGGAGAGCTGCGTCAAACCAATCCTAGGATTGTTGACCAATGATGATGATGATGATCCATTCCTCTCTCCTATCCGCTAGCCTTTTCATAGAGAAGTATTTATTCTCTTTTACGTCCTTTATAATCTGTTCTATGTAACTCATTCGTGGCCGTCCCTTGCCCTTCTTCCCTTACACCTGTCTTTCTACGATTGTTTTCATTGAGGCATCATGTCTCATTATGTGGCCAAGTCTTCTCCTTAGCGGTTTTCAGAAGACTTCTCCTTTCTCCCGCTCTTCTTAGCACTTGCTCATGACTTACTCAGTCGATCCATTTTATCTTCATCATTCTTCGGTAGCACCACATTTCGAGACGCTTGCCCAGCCGTCATATTTGACTCGTAGTTTGTCCTTTTTAAGCGATGGAAAAATAATTCACTAGAGTCATTAATGGTCGGTTTTACTTGTCAGAATAAGCCGAGGTATTCACATCATCTACCTCTACTTACTAACCCCGCAAGTTGCCTCAATAGGCGTGTAAGAGTGAGTGGGGTTTCAGGGCATTAGCCGTTTCCAAAAAAGCCGTTAATAAAAGGAGAAGCGCGCAGATTTATAGACATGTATGACGCTAGAGTTTTAATTTATCATTTATTTGGCGTTCCCAAGAATGTCTGAAGGTGGGAGAAGGTATTTCTCGAATGAAAACAATTTAGATTGTCCACATGATGGGCCAGCAATAACGTGATTGAAAAAAATGGATGGAAATGTAAAGAAAGAAGAACCTCGTAGAAACCAGAGACAATCACTTGCGTGAGGAAGTTAAGTTAAGGGGGTATGAGGGAAATTTAAGGATGTGCCAATGGAAATGGAGAACCAGAGAGGAACCAAAGCAAACCAATCGTAGGGTTTCAACTCTCTCCACTCATTCGCTGCTCTGAGTTTCAAACCCAAAGAAATAATTGAATTGATCTAAGATATTTATTGATCTTATTTATTTATTCTTGTACCTAGTTTCGACGATTTTCGGTTATCTTCATGCACAATGTAGGAAGAAATGATCGTTGAATTTACTGAAGATGACGCATCAGCGTCGAAACTAGTTGTGCAATATTCAGATAAGTGGAAATGTACGATAGCTTTCTATTAATATATTTGTGTAATTGTTACCTCAGGATGTACCAATACGTCTCGGCACACAGTTGAATTTAATGATATTAATAAATGAAAGACACTTTGTCTCTTCCACAAGTTTATAAAAAATTATATTTTATGACCGGTTTCGGCTATTACACCATTATCGAACTCAGAAAATATGTGGTGGGAGCAGGTTTATATATACCATGCTTGCTAATGTGGGGGTGGGGGTAATTCTGTATTTGATGATGGTGTAATAGCCGAAGCCTGTCATAAAATATAAATTTGTATAAACTTGTGGAAGAAACAAAGTGTCTTTCATTTTAATATGGAGCCCTTCCACCATGTACATGCTTCAAGTTTCGATTTGATTGAATTTAATGATCTTATTTGAATTGATTAAAATATCGGATGAAATCGAGTGCGCTTGATCGGCAACGTACCTTATGCTATCTCCACCACGCTCCCTCCAAGACGCCTATTCAGAGAGAGGAGCTCAACGCCCAATCGTGTGCATCCGTGATGCGTGAGGTCGCATCTTCCGCGTGAGTCACGCACCGACCCTCGAGCCCATGACAGCACCAGCGGCGGATCCGGAGATATTGTCATTCTGTGACAATGGGGAGTTTCCCCCCTCCCTCCCTCCCTTCCCCTCTTCGCCCCACCCCTCAACACACGTCTCCTCCTCACTTTCCATCAACCGACGACGACGCCACCTTCCCTCCTCTCGTCTGTCCAACCCACGGATGTCCTCCGACGAAAGCGGGCTGCCTCCGCGCAAGGTTACCTATCGTTAGGGATGAATCCGGAAAGTGCTTACGGCTGTCCACGTTGATCGCGGAACCTCGCGAATCGCGTCCCCAACGCGTTCGTGGGTAACCTTGCCCATGCCTCGGGATAAACAGCGACTTTTCGCGAATAACGTAGTGAGAGTTCAGCTCACTTTAGCAATGTTATTATCCATATAAGAGCGTATGAGGCTTAACTTGGTGGGAATAATTTATGTATTCATTAAAAAAAATGTCGCCGTAAGACCCCACGCAATTTATTTTTAGAAGTAGTATTTAAAATTCAACGAAACAAGGTTTCGGCTAGCAATGCAATAATCAAAGTGGTAAATGGCTACAAGGTGGGCCTTGATAATGGAATGCAGAAACCATGTTCGGATGCATTTTCCTTGGTTTTTAAAGCATATTGGGAAGGTATAACTCCTGTTAGCATCCATAATTGTGATACAGGCTAAAAACTATGTCAAGTGGGGTGTCAAATCCTCCAGAGATGAAGGATGTTCTTAGTTTTTGCTGAAAACTTTCATTGGAAAGTAATTTTGCATACAGTTAATTATGATTATTTATGTATTTTTCAAGACAGCGATGGCAGATGAGCTCTCTTTGAAGATTGATCAACTCCGACGAGACGAGTATGAGGACCCTTCGGGATATTTTTTTCTGACCCTCTTCCAACGGAGTCATTCCTTGGCTTCACTATTGTTGGTTAACATGTCATAATAAACATGAAAAAGACCCATTTTTATCTTTTTCGCATTTGACTAAGATCATTATGTATGACTGACTTATATCCGCCAAAGCATTGTTCGTCATGTAGCTCGTTTCGACAGGAAATTTTATTTCCATTAAATTTAGCGCTCAAAAAATAGGAGGAGTTTCGGAAATTTAATAATTTATACCAGTTACTTTTAACAGAGAGGAGAATCCTCGCTTTTACTTACATTTTTATATTTCCTATAATAATTCTGAATTTAGGGTGTCAACGCTGCCCTCGGCGTGTTTCTGCATATTTGCTCTAAGTGAAGATGAGAAGTACAGTCTACGTATGTCATGAATTTCGTTCCCTTCTCTCCCTCCTCACTCCCCCTTCTCCCCTCCTTCCCCTACCAATACGTCCCACGCCCCACCCCTCTTCCCCCTCCCCCCCTCCCCCTCCTCTCGTGAATGACTGTCGGAGCATTAATTCGCAGCCACACCCTCATGACCTCGGACCACACTCCTCGCTGCTTTTTGCCCCACACTTCTCTTGAGTTGATCTCTGTCGTTTGGTATCATGCACCTTTGTGGACTGCATTGAAGCACAGGCCACGTAGCCACCTAAGTGTACGCCCACAAAAGGTCTTAAAGTTACGGTGATTAAAATCATTTTGGGCTATTTCGCCGCGTTTCAATAAAACCCTAAGTTTCCCATAATCAAGGCAGGTAATGTGCTACTAGGCAGACCTTGTTAATGGCATTACACACCGCAACCGTGGCTAATTTCATTGCCTTGTTTTATAGTGCGGGAAGGTATAACTTCTGTTCTCATACACATTATTGCAATACAGGCTAAAATGTTTGACTAGTATCGGCCGGGAAACGCCGAGGCCACCTATGCATTGACCCGACGATACAGCCCAAAAAGTTTTTAATCACCATTACGACCACCCACAAATATGTTGATGAGGATGTAGAATTTAAGTTTAAAAAGGATCTTGCAGTCGACTAGTTAGAATTAAATACACTTAGAATTAAAAGTTACTCATAATTTGAGATGAAAGTAAGTTTTGCAATTCAATCTGTAATTATTCCGATATTTAATCGATTTAATGAAATATATGTATTTGAGGGAATACGGAAGAAACTAAAAGGTCTGGATGGAGCGAATATTAAGCGGAGAGATGATGCTTAAAACCGCGTTAGTGGGAATAGTGCTTGGTAGGCGGGGAGGGTTGGAATGGAAGCGACTAGGTATAACCGAATTTGGAGAGGGGAGTTCTATTTTGAATGGGGCGCAGGCGGGCTTGGAATGCGAAATTCTCCATGTTAACTCATTTAAACTGGTTGAATAATATTAAAAATGAAAATAGTATTGGTCATTATTTAATCTGTAAAGGGAAAATGCACGGTAAATTTGAAATAAAGGTCCATCGTGCATGATTTTCTCCCAAATTTTATGCGGATTATCAAGAAATTATGGAAATATCTACCTTACCATTCACATGCGTGACTGGAAGCAAACACCGTGGATACCGAGATCAATCACGACGTTTTGAAATCTGGTGAATCGAAAAGACAAGTTGACGCACTATTTTTAGATTTTAAGAAAGCCTTCGACACTGTACCTCACAACAAACTTTTATACAAATTACAGTCATGCGGATTAAACGAGACAGTTGTAAACTGGATACGCGACTTTATCAGAGATCGTAAACAAAAAGTAGTTCTTGACGGAATAAGCTCTGATGTTGTAAAAGTTACATCAGGTGTTCCACAAGAAAGCGTAATCGGCCCCCTGTTGTTCATTATATACATTAATGATCTCTGCCCCCGCATTAGCAGTAAAATACGCTTATTTGCTGACGACGCTGTCATCTATCGCGAAATTAGTGATCACTCTGACTATGAAATTCTATCATCTGACCGAAACAACGTTCATTTGTGGAGCCAAGAGTGGGGACTCGAACTTAATCTGAGCAAATGCATGGCGTTACATTTCTTGCGGAATTCGTCCAATTCTAACCATGTTTATGCAGTTGATGGTATTAACATAAAGGCAACAGACGAAGTGAAATACCTGGGAGTTACGATAACCTCGAACCTCACGTGGGGAACACATATAAAGAATATTTGCGGCATAGCCCTGAAGAAATTAGGATTCATCAAGCGTACTGTGGGAAGATTTTTGGATGAGAAAGTGAAAGAAAGGTGCTATTTCGTTCTCGTCCGACCGCACCTTGAATATACAGCGAGCGTATGGGATCCGGTGCAGAAAGACTTAATCCGCGAACTGAATAAAATACAAAAGAAGGCTGCGCGTTTCGTCAAAAACTGCTACGGGCGTACAGACAGCGTTACCCAGATGTTAAGCGAGTTAGGCTGCGGGAGCCGTTGGAGACTCGGAGGCTGCGCGCTAGGCTTAGATTGCTTGAACAATTGAGAATGGATATCTTTAAGAGCGACACAGAGAACATAATATGTATTAGAGCCACACTATATTTCCAGGTCCGATAGAAGCGATAAATTAAGAGAGATGTTTTACCGAACGGATAGATATGGGAATTCGTTTTCCCCCGAACCATAAAGGACTTTAATAAACGCTAGTTCCAACTTCGTTTGAGCACTTAACTTTTTAGCTGTAAACGGCTGGTACCCTAACACCCCCTGCCACACGCCTTTTAGGCGGCTTGCGGGGTATTATATAGATGTAGATGAATTATTGGACCGGATTTAGTCGCATGCTAATTGAATATGTACTTTAGAGTGACGGGGATTGGCGCGCTCGTAATCTGTCCTTGCACTTTCTAAAACTCCAACCCCTTTCATCCGTCCAAGGTGGCGCTGTAACGGGATCATTTGTAACGAAACGATGATGATGACCGCGCATCACGTTATTGAATGGGGAAGAATATTAGCGAATTGGCAACAGTCTTAGTGTAGGCTTTGGTGCTGCACGCGAGACTTCATTGAAATAATGGAAGGAGAGGTGTAGAACACGCCGATACAGCAGTCAAAGTGTTCACTTCTTCAATGCCAACTTTTTATTCACTTCATGCCTAAGAACGAATACTTGACACATTTGATCATAAGCATCCACGTCTTTATTTATTGAATCATCCCCCCACCCCTGCCTCAAAAGTATAAATGTGATTTTAGAAAAATCTTCTCGGGATACCGTGCGGGTTAGATTATTTAAGAGCGCCGACGTTTCGGGTACCGACTCGCTACCCATTACTCGGTAGGGTACCGAGTAATGGGTAGCGAGTCGGTACCAGAAACGTCGGCGCTCTTAAATAATCTAACCCGCGCGGTATCCCGAGAAGATTTTTCTAAAGTTATTCGCCGGGAAAGTGTAAAATCATATATATAAATGTGATGTTCTCATGTGCCAGATGATGACTCAGTGAGCCGAAAAAAATCTTACGAATTAAAATTATTGCGGAAAAGTTCAACTATCTTACATTGCAATATTTTTTGCTTTTGATGTATTGAGGCCGTAGATCGCAACTACCTTTACTTATCCTTCATTACGTCTTCTATAAATTACTTCATTACTTGCTCTATAAATTACTTTTTATCAATGGCGGATCCAGAGAGGGGGTAGGGGATCTAGCTCCTCTCTAGCCTAGCCTAGATAGTCTTTATCTAGATATCCAATATACACTAGATAAAATAATAATTTTGTTCGGACCCCCACTACTGCTGGGAAGTTATGCCTTGTCCCTATCCGGCATCCGCCTATACTCTTTGTTTATTAATGGCTATCACTTAAATTACAAACTTCGTGCGCACACCTAGGCTCACTTGTTTTATTTTCGTCTCCACTTCTGTCCTTCTCTTCACTCCCCTCATTCTCTCTCTCCTCCCCTCTCCTCCTACTTCCACTTCCCACTCATTTCTTCCTCGCCCACACTTTCTCCGTCTCCGTCTCCGCACTCTCCCTTTCGCCTTAGTCCCCGCCATGACTCCGACCTGATCTCCGCGGCGTCTCTCTCCTGTCCTCCGCCGCCACCGCGGTCCAAAAGCCTCCCGTCCCGACTTATCCCTCAGCGCTGCCCGCGAATCGCCACCTCGACCGTCACGCGCCCAAACGTAAGTGTTGAAACTCGGTGCTTTCCAGCCGTGTCCTTATCGTTTCACTTCTAATTTGTGCCGCGTGAGCTTGGAAACCAAATTCGTGCGATGGAATTTCAGTTTGTGTGCCTGGTGGTCAGCGATGGATTAAATGGTGCGGATCGTCTTCCAGCATTTCCTGAGATGACAGCGAAATAGCCGTCGTGAGCGATGTTTGTCGATGCGAGTTTTTATTGTGCCAGCTTCATATTCGATGTTCATGAGTTCTGCGAGGTTTCTAACATCCTCCATCGCATGGACCAAAATTCCGCTTCGGAAGTTTGATATTACGGTGTGCACTTCTAATGGAGAGATTGAGACATAGCCTTGAGTCTGCGGTTTGGTCATTTTATATGATCTATTACTATTTTTTTGAAATCTTAAGTTCCTTCTTCTACTCATCCTGTTCTTTGCCAGTGCATTCACTTCTCTGTGGCTGTTACTCTCCGGATACCTCTTAACGCAACTGATGGGTAGGACATCGGGGGAAATTGCGTTGTTGACGGAGCCACGGTTATGGCATCACATCGCAATGTAAGACCCTGAGCTCTAGAGAGGCACAGATATTTGGATGGATCTCACAGATCGGATTCTTACTTGGGAGTGTCAGCAATTCATAGTTAATCCTATGCGCCATATCGATGGCTAAGTTCTAACAACGAGTAACTCAAAATTTGATCGGTTTGGATCAGGTATCTTAAACAAAGGGTAATAACATTAAAAAATATAATTCAAGCTAAAAATAACTCTTTCTTGGCAAATGCATGCTTCTTTTTCAGGTTTGTGAATTTTTGGTTTTTTGATTTTAGCGTACAATTAGAAAAAAATTAATCGTTTTTTTTGCTCTCCTGAAAAGTTGCTATTTCTGAGATACGTGTTGTTAGAACTTAGCCATCGATATATTGAATGGGGGTATACGGATCGATAGCAATTTACGCCTGGCTCTCCTCCATCTATCGCACTATACACCCATCGTTCATTCCGAGTCCGTTGGGCAGTGAAAGTAGTTCTCCAGCATTTTAGCTCTGTCAGTTGAGTTGGTTTACTTTCGTTTTATCCCGCAGTACTGCGATTTTTCGTAGGTGGCAATAAGTACATCAAAATGATACTTGAGTAGCGGTGAAACAAATGGTTCAAGTTTGCAAGCATGGCGTCGGGGGTGCACAGAGAGCCAACCGAGTCATTTATACGTTTAATGCCATCGGTCATGATGCGTGTTGCACCTCCCTGCTCTGTTTCACTGTGGCCTCAAGATTTGCTTTTGACGTATCCATAATTCACCATATTAATACGTGCCAATTCGCTTGCAAGCTGTGGATAATTCTTCACTAACAACTTGTAAGTCTACGAAATTCGTACATCGAAGGGCGTTGGGCTAATTTTTAACCCAGCTCAACCTCAAATATTGAAGCTTTCATTTGTGATGAGTACGTCTACCCCACCGGCTACCAAGCTCATCCGAACCGACGTATAGATAATATAGAAATAATTTGATGAAATTATGCCCTAAAATATTCGATAGATAAATATTCACATTGATTAGATATTGAAGATTATAATTCACTATTTATTCACATAGATGGTAGATTGAAGTTCACGAATATGAGGTTGATTTTTTATTTTATTTGTTATATATATTTCCATAGCGTTGAAAATAGCACACATGAGCTTTCACATCGAAAGTAAACAATTATACGTACTCGAACAATCACGCCCTCGGTATGGACTTCCTACCCAGGCGGGACTCGAACCCGTGACCTTTTACTTTCCGTGTCCATCCGTAGTCCGTGGCAACACCGAGGTCGGCAAAGAAGTGGTGAAAGAAGAATCAGTATTTTTCGGCAGCATCAAATCGTGTTCGTGGTCGGTTCGTGCCCTTTTGGAAAACGTAAGCACCCTCTTTGCACGATTCTGGGAGCATTTCTGTCTCGGCGATTTCACATGCGTAATTTTTCACTATGCAACTTACGCCTCGGTTCACCCACCTCGTTTTCTAAAAAAATGCAAAATATAACGTGACCGAGCATTCTCTGACGCGCTCCAGGTTCAAGAGATCATCTCTAATAGGGTGGTTTCCTTTTATTTTTTAAATTGCCTAAATCGAAAGGTTATTACTCCTGGAGTACGCATTTCACACTTTTAGATTTTAAATGACGATATCTATTTTTCGCGATTAAATGAGAAGTGAAGAAGTGAAAGAAGCGCGCGAAAACGCGACGGCTAAGTATGAATGCTGGGAAAAGCCCGTGTGACGTAAATCTGGTTCCCGCTTTCGCCGGTGACCTTGGGACGAGAATGTGCGCGCCGCTGCGATGCAGACTGCTAGCAGGTAGCGCTTGGCTTAAATAAGGATTATTAATACCTTATCAAACGAAGGAAACTTTCCAACCTTAGGCAGTTTTAATAGGTGATTATTAAGCCATATTTCCCTGAGGTCTGTGCCTCATGCATGCATTGGTAATCTCAGACGATGTAAAACTCCTTTCTACTCGTATAGAAGCTAGGTCCCTGATACGCCTCGTGGAGTGGCATCGCATGGGCGCCAATCTGGCATTTTTCAAATGAGGTTAAAATTGACCATTAACATTGGTCTAAACTGGGATATCTAAAACCAAATAATTTGTATATTATGAATACACTAATGGTGGGTAAGGAATAGCAATCAATGCCTTTCGTTTTCTTTGACGAAGGAAACTACCCTATTTATCTTTCACCGGGTAAAAGCTGGAAATGTTATTCATGCATATACCAACTCTTTTTTCGTCGCAATACGAAATGATAATTTCGAGGAAATTACATCAGAGGGAAAATGTGCTCTTCGGACAAACACTCGCTCCGCTCTTTCCACTCGGGTGGGTATCAGTCGGCGGAACACCGCGGTAGCGTTCGGGGGTCGAGAGATTCAAGTGCTCTTTTTAGTATACGATCCGAAAATCAAAACTTTGAGTTGCTCTAACCAACAGCTTGTTATTCTGTGACGATAGCTGGAGCTGTATTCTGCTATATTCGGGTAAAAGTCTTGAGAAGTTTCCTCAATGAAAGCAAAAGTAAAATATTCCTATATAATAAAATAAAATTACTTTGTTCTATTCCACACTTTATTTTAAATAGCACGACCCGGGTTTCAGCATCTCATGCCATCATCAGGTACAATTCGACGGGTGGGTTGCTCTTACACAGGTAACCGTGGGCGGAGGGGAGGGGGGAACATGAAAAAGAGGGCGGGAAGGAACATTGATGACGGGTAAAGCTGTTTTTGTTCCTTCCCACCCCTCTTTTTTCATATCCCCCCCTCCACCCTCGGTTACCTATATAAGTGCAAGCCACCCAACGAATTGTACCTGATGATGGCATGAGATGCTGACACCCGGGTCGTGCTATTTAAAATAAAGAGTGGAATAGAACAAAGTAATTTTATTTCATTATATGATGAAGCAGTTCCACAAAGTAACGCCTGAGACCGTATCTTATATTAAAATTTTCCTAATAGGGTGGTTTCCTATTATTTTTTTATTGCCTAAATCGAAAGATTATTACTCCTGGAGTACGTATTTCGCACTTTTAGATTTTTAAATGACGATATCTATTTTTCGCGATTAAATGAAAAGTGAAAAATTTCAAGCGCGCAAAAACGCGACGCGTAAGTAGGAAAGTCCGTGCGACGCATTTCTGGTTCCCCCTCTCTCCTTGTGAAGTGACCTTGATCGAGGCTCTGAGCGCTGATAGGACGCAGGATGCTAGCGGATAGCTGAGTACCTTGCTGAATGGTAGCGCTTGGCTTAAAAAAGGTTTATTAATACCTTATCAAACGAAGAAAGCTTTCCGACCTTAGCCAGTTTTAATAGGTGATTATTAAGACATGTTTCCCTGAGCTCTGTGCCTCATGCATGCATTAGTAACCTCAGACGATGTATAACTCCTATCCTCTCGTGTAGAAACTAGGTCCCTGTGACGTCACGCGGAGTGGAATCGCATGGGCGCCAATCTGGCCTTTTTCAAGTGAGGATAAAATTTGACCCTTGCCATTCGTCTAAACCGGTATTTCAAAAACCAAATAATTTGTGTATTATGAATACACTAATGGTGGGTAACGAATCGCAATCAATGCCTATCGTTTTCTTTGATGAAGGAAACTACCCTATTTTATTATAATTTTCATTTTGAAAACTCGTACATTCCCTGTATTAAAAGAACGAAGATAAATTAACTCATCCACACTAAATATTATCGGGGCTAATTGAGATTCGTTCTACTATTATTTTGATAGTAAGATTTAAATAATGCTAAGCATTTTATATTTTTAGATAGTTCAATTTAAATAAATCTTTAAAAGGCTTTACGGAATAATTAAATCAATTTAATACTTTTAGATAGTTAAACGAGCGAATCTCTTTTATGATGGCACGGATGAGATATATAGATGATTTTTCCCAATAATTTATCGTTGTAAGTTGTATTAATATTGTTACTATTTTATTCGAAGAAACAATGCAGTTACTTCTTGTTATCGTACCAATGTGGTTAAGACCTTTTTGAATAAACAGAAATAAGTTTTGATTAGTGAATGCCTCGAACCTCCATAGTGCGAATATTTGCTCAAAAGAGTTGATTGATATTCATTGCATATAATGGATTTTGATGGTCGAAGTGATTTATTTACCTTTTATCTTTGATTTACCACACTAATGGTTAGAGTGAAGCTAATAAATAAATATTGAAATGGAAATATTAAGAAAAGACATAAAAATGATTGTGCCATTGGGGAAATGTTTGAAACGTGCTCTTCTCAAATTTATACTTTGATATTTTTTGTGGAGTTAAATTGTAATAATTTTTTTTTTTTTGAGTTTCCACATATATTGATAGCAGTACGCACCCTGTAAGCCATTACAATTGATGTGTAGTTTTAAATTCGCAATCCCGCAATAAATTTTTAACTGCCAATTTTTACCTTTATCTGAAAAAAGAATGAGAGCTGTTATATTTATCCTTTCATAATCATTATTCAAATCGATTAATTTTCAAGAAAGTCGGGAAATCATACTTTACAATTAAATATTTCACAGTAAAAATGTACTGGCTAAGTAAATATCACAAGTATCATAACTATGCAAAATATTACTATCCGTTGACCTGAAAGTAATGATGTAGCCTATAAATTGTTGTGTATAAATAAAGATGTTAGAGAGAAGGGTCCTGCGCATCTGCCGTGTCTTTGTTTATCGCCGACCATTTGTTTTGCCCATCGTCCAATGATTACGTACGCGTGGTCTTTCTTCCGTGGGTCTTGATTCTATGGATTAGTGCTTTGATGGGTATGCTCGCTATACATTCTGCCCGCACTTCCGGTCACAGAGCTCTGCTAATGCTCTCGCCATGGAGCCTGAGTTCGTTATACAAGGGTGGATGGGAAAATCGTCGGTCATCGCACCGCTGCAAATTGCATCGCTTTGTTGCATCTGCAAACATCTCACCTCTCGCACCGACCTGACACACAGCGGTGGCTTTGACAAAGTGTTTTACGGAGAACTGAGAAAGCTCTTTCGTTATGGCCCACGGCGGTGTTTTTGCGTCGCTTTGTTTTGACTGGTAAAAAGCCAGGGACGCAGACGACTCGTACAGCCTTTCACCAAGGGTAATAAAGGAGCTGAATGCAAAATAGAGTGGCAGGAACGGTATTGAGGAGAAATTCCATTTGAGCATATGGTACGTTTCTATCTTAATGAATCCTCTTTCCAAGCCCTATCGAGACGTTTGATGTTTTTCAGTTAACTTCCTCCCTCTACCTTTTGGGAAATTCACAATTTTACCACTGATTGAAACCTGTCCCTGTTATTTTTTGAAACGTGTTAATATCGTTCGTATTCTCTTCCTTATTATGTCTAACTTCCATTGTTATACCCAGAAAATTTAATATATTTGAGGTAAACTATCATATGCATTCAACACCTGACGACCGGAAAATGTCAATGGTATATTGTGTCTGTGAGCAGAGGAATCAATGAAAATTCTAATGTGTTTTTTGTGTGTACAAAATGGCTTTCCGCTCTCCTGGGTATGGCAATTTTCCATTTTGTTATATGCCTGCGACTTTTACCATGCTGTGATAGATTGGCAAGTTATCACAATGACTGGTTTGAAAATATTATCTACACATTCAGGCGAGTTATTTTTAAAGCTCCACATATTATTAAAGAAAGAAATGTTCCTTTCCACAAATAAGTAATAGATGCATGCAGCGCGCTTCAGTTATCCGAGAAAGTAATGGGTACGAAACACATTAATACAGGGTAAGATCATATTTATAACTTTTGAGGAGTAGGTGGGAAGGAATTGGTTTGAGGAGGTGATTGGAGAAATGAGAATAATAAACTTAAGTATTGTTGTAGGACCTTGTCCTATGGAACATATCACATTTTACAAATAAGTCTCAGCAGTGAATAACAAAGAAAAAGTGAAAATACAGTTTTACAGTATTAATGATATATAGTAAGTATCACAGTATTTTGATTACATTTATATTTTTCAAGTAAATAAGTAAACATTTTTATTCTGAATTGATTTATAGTTAACTATGCCGTCCGTTATATCATTCCGTATTCTTATGTTAGAGTTTAAGGTTGACAATTGGTACACCGTAGTTCGGCAATTTGGAATTTTAAATCGTCTTTTAGATCTTACTAATCTACAAGTGAGGAGTGAGCATTCAAATAGTGAGGAAATACAAGCTGATGGGACCTCAGGAACGATTTAGGATACGAGGGAGGGTATGAATAAATTATTTATTGATTACAAATGGCATTTCAACGAGTTTGATCGTATGTTTTTGTCTGCTCTTGTGGTAAATGCGAGGAGATAAACTTATTATGAAATTAGCAAAAAAGGACAAATTAAGACAAAAAAACGTCAAACGTTACGAGATTTGGTGGGGTACTTACTCAGCCACATTAGGCATCTGGAAAGAGAGGTTTTTTGTTCTCCCTTGAGCGAATAACGTCATGGGATGATCCTGACCTTGATGCATTTCTGGATCAAATTATTACTATGCACCACGCCTCGGGCACAATGTATTTCCGGGACATCGAAGATTTCCGATTTCTCGAAGGTTTTCCCCGTTTCAATTGACATTGATATTTGAAAGTTTCGGAGATTCGCCGAAAAGAGACAGCAGGTGACTTGGCATGGCTTAACGAGGACGCCGAATGGTGGAATTGTAATGCGGCGCGCCGTGGGAATGTCTTGCCTAGCCGTGAAACCTTCGACCCATTTAACAATTCGAGATCTCATCACGAGAAATCTCCCCGGTAGGTAACGCGGCATATGAAACCACTGAGGCAAATCACTGCGACGCAAATGGGCTTTGAATGAAAGCTGTTTGTACTTCCCGGCATTTTTACTGCGATCTTACCCGTCTCCGACATTGGTGGTGATTAATAAAAAATAAAAATAAAAAACAATTCAAGATAAGGCATCTGTCACCCTGCCCCTGGACTCTATTCTTGCTGCAAAGTTTATGTACAGTATATCCATGATATTTCGCTTGAATCCGTTTATAATATTTTCAATCCAGTCATTGGGATTACTAGTCCATTTATTACAGCAAGATAAAAATCGCAGGCATATCACGAAATGCAAAATTGCCATAGTGAGGAGATATGAAAGGAAAAGCGCTTTGTAGAGGCAAGAAACGTATCAGTCAAAACTTTTGTTGGATGCAATATAGTAAATTATGTGTATTTTAATTATGACGAGGTCTACTTTCAGAAGTAACTATAGCTATTCAAATATTGTAGGGGCCAGTGTTTATTAATTTAAGCGATAATCTCGGCTTTTTATCGAAATAATGGTAGCATTTTTTCATTCATAATTTTTGTGTCTCTCAGCCTTAAGTTTGTTTGGTCGTTTCTAAAAATTAAACTAAAACCTTCAAAAAGTTCGCAAAATAAATCTGAAATTTACTAAAGATTCTTCCGTTCAAAATTATTGCGTTTTAAATTTATAGCGTGGAAGCGATGAACGTATTTGTTATGCTGCCTGTACTCGAGATTCGCCACTGACCCCAAAATTATCAAAACACACTCCATATGCTCATTCCTATTCCCACCGCGGTTATCTCGAACATCAGGTGACAAAATGTGGAACTTGGAATTTTTCGGGCTCAAGGTTACGCTAGGATTTCAATGAGTTCAATGTCTCGCGTCGTCTCTGGGAGCCGCAATCTCGCTTTATCCTCGCCTATTGCATCTAGCAATAGCTTCATTCCTTCTATAGTTTTGAAAATATATTTTTCAATGTATGCTGTGAATTTTGTTCTTTAGGGGTTCCCCATCGCATTGTATTGTTTTCAGAGCCATGGGATTAGAATGTAAACATTTAACAAATAATTTTGGAAATGTGATTGATGCGATTTGTGAATATCGCTTATCTAAGTCTTATTTGTATCCTCTTTTCCGTCAGCCTGTCCTCTACGCAAACCATTAAAATATTTCCTTAAGAAGTATTAATGATTCTCCCTTGTCGCATTATTGTCCAATTATTTTCAAAGCTGAATTGGGGTAGTTCGTAAATATTTAACAATGAAATGCAAGGTAGGCATTGCAATATTTGAATTTCGCTATTGCCTAGCTTGTTTCCTGCTTCTTTCTGCCTTCTCCACCGTAAAAAAGATAAAAATTACTCCCGATTCCACCCTAAAGCAGTGATTTTTTTCAGAGGCTTTCCATCGGTACGTGAGCATTAAATTATGAAACGCAAGTTCTCAATTCCGAATGCTTATTTTGATATTTGAGTATCGCTCAGGTTTAAGCTGTTTCCTTTCTCCGAAAAAATATTCCCTTAAAAAATACTCTTAACTTAATTCCGCGCCGCCGCACTCAATTGTTTCGGGAAGCGTGGGATCGGAGAATAGCGTGCGATGCCATTCCTCCCGCGACAACATCCGAAAACTTCCTTTTCCTTCCTTATCTTCGGTTTCTCGTGGAGTGTGCGCCTGTGTGTGTGTTGGGCGTGTGTGTGTGTGCGATGTCGCTATTCTTCCCTTCGGAGCCTTTTTTTCCACTCCCGTCATTGTTGTCGTGGGTGGGACCTCTTTCCAGCAGTTTATTTTTTTCATTAGCTTTTTTTTCGGCTTTTACCCCTCTGCTTCTTCCGTCTGGCGGCTTCCCTTTCTTTGTGCAGTGGCCCGGGACTCAAGAGGGAAGAGACTGCTTGGATGAGTTTGTTGAAGAGAGGGTGTG
Organism: Ischnura elegans; assembly: GCF_921293095.1. Classification (NCBI taxonomy): domain Eukaryota; kingdom Metazoa; phylum Arthropoda; class Insecta; order Odonata; family Coenagrionidae; genus Ischnura; species Ischnura elegans. The sequence goes on along the minus strand of NC_060254.1, from coordinate 110,132,421 downwards.
AATGAGTAGAGATGTCAAGGTTATGGCTCCTCTTCAACAGGTCATTTCCCTTTTGCTTTCCTCTCCTATAATTCCCTTGTTTTGTTTGTTTGTTTTTTCACCTTAAAGTCAATAATATTCATTTCTCGTCAAGAATTGAGTGTGGCCGATGGATTTTATGGCGATAATCCGAAGAGTTTGTGTCTTATTACTTTTTTCATGACGTTTCAATTATTTATAACTGGTAGTATAATATTCATGTATTTTCAGGGTGTATAGAGTTGACCCGAGTCAACAATTTCCTGTACTTTAAATATGAAAATTTTCCTAACAATTTCCTCTAAGGATTTTTTTGTGTATTTAAGACGAAGATAAATGTTGGAAAAAGGTTTTTTTATACACCCTGAAAATTTCTCAATGGTAGGGTAAATGATAAACGATTGAATCGAAAAAAGATAATTGAGGTCGGTTAATTGAGCGGTTAAAATAAATTGTTTTATAGTGGTGCGAAGGGCGTGAAGGATGACGGAAGAATCTTGGAGACATCACGAGGGGGTTAAAGTTTATTTCAATAAATGAAGATCGTAGCACTTTTCCACAAAATTTTTTACTGCGTCCAACGCGTTTCGGCTCACTGAGCCATCATCTGGTACAAGACACTGCAAAACATTAGAAAATCACCTTTTATACCCTTGAGAAGGAGTTGGGGAGGATTTGACGTCTTTGAAGAAGGGGTGGGAACAGGTGTACAGAGTGGAGACCTTCCCACCCCCTTCTTCAAAAATGTCAAATCCTCCCCAACCCCCTTTCTCAAGGGTATAAAGGTGATTTTCAAATGTTTTGCAGTGTCTTGTACCAGATGATGGCTCATTGAGCCGAAACGCGTTGTACGCAGTACAAAATTTTGTGGAAAAGTGCTACGACCTTTCATTTATTAAAATTTGTCAAACTTCCACCCAATGAAGCCTGAATCTGTTGAACTTATTAAGGGGTCAAAGGTTGGGAAATCACGTATTCGCATGCTGTACCCTCATACGGGGAAAATCTAGCATTAATATTCGCGCCTGGAACCAAATCTCTCGGTCGAATGAGTATGAAAAAAAGGGATGCTAAAGAACAGTTTAGCGGAGGTAGTGTCAGCGGCTTCATTCAAAGTTCATGAGGCTACTGACTGACGGTATGCGTTTATTTTCTGGGAGAAAGTTGAAGCATCGCCCTCGCCGCGTTTTCTCGTTTCGCCCAGCACTCAATTCGAGCCGGTGAAGTGGTGATCTTTACTGCCCGGCCACTCCCAATCCCAAGGAGAGTGAGTGTCTGCTGCTAATCTTAGGTAGGCTGGGTAGTTGTGGAAATGAAACGCCTGAAGGTCCGCATATAACTCGAGAAAGCGTCGGCACTACAAGTACGTGCTGAGCGTTAATCTGGGAATAGAATCGTCTTCTGTGTTAATATGCATCTTAAATTATTGCTTCGGAGGGCATTTTGGGATTTTATATTAATTATTGAACTTTTTTCATTTTTTTATTCCATCTGTGATATTGTTTATATTGAAGGTTGTCTTTGACCAGTTAATTACCTAGAAAGTCTCAACTCAGAATTTTTTGGGGAGTGCTAGTAATGCTTTGTGTACGTATATTTCTGTCTATTAGGGCGGTTAACTGCAAAGACACTCGTAGTGCATTAATTACGGAATCATCAGCTGTACATCTGCCCCATAAATTTCTCGGGTTGGTTAGGGGCGTATTATTTCAGGGTAGCCTGTATGCTAGAATATGACTGGAAATTTTAGGAAAATTGTACTTTCTATTAATTTCAAATGGTTTTATTTCCACATCTTTTGACGCGTATTTATATATTTGCTATTTGTAAACACCTTCCCCAACATGTCATTCGCGTGATGTTTCTTAACTGATAACATAACCTTTTTTTAATATTGACTTTGTTGCTTTGTTCGAGGTTGATATTTACTACACATAATTAAAACATGTCATCTCATGTAGAGGCGAGTATTTGGTAAAATACATATAATCAAGCAGTACTGAAAATTTTCTGGAAACGTCAAAAAATTTCAGTGGGGTATTTAAGTGGCCAAACTATTAATGATATGCCCTCGAAATGAGTGTATTCGCCCGCATAGATTGGTCGAGAGGTTATTGGCTAAATCTCCTAAAGGCATCATACGAGGTGTTCCCATTGAGTGGGATGTTTTTTTGTCATCACCGAGACAAAATGGACGCATTCATTCTTTTTTAGTTGCTGTTCCACTTTTAATGTCTAGTGTAAGTCGGTTTGCGGAGAGCGTTCAAACCAATTGGTAGTCTAGATGAAGTTTCAGGAATGTTTTGAAATGGACGGAGAACCTCCCGTTTATTGGAGCCTTGTCTAATATGATTCACGCATTCAAGTCTCCGTTGTTTCACTTCGAATCGGGTCGAGTCCTAAATAATTCTTCTCAGACGAGGACATGAATCAGGCGATTCTTATGCCTTGGCTAGTGATCGCTTTTTGTGTCAAGGCATTCCTTAGTGATACACGCGATGATTTCATTTTTAATTGCATTTTAATGGAGCTTCATCTAATATTAAGTACTAGTTTACCTTATGTAAATCGTGTGCAACTTCTGTTGGTTTTCTTAGGCTTTTAACAGACAGCAGAAAATTAAGGATTATACCGTGCAGTTAAGCCTTCGATATTGGCTTCAGTTATATATATTTATCACTGTCCGTGATTCCCTATGTTCTCTATTATGTAGAATGTATAAATATGTATAGTACTTTAATAAAAGGGGAAAAATGTATAGAATAGTTCATTAAACCCCGTTTTGATGGGAAAACCTCAAAATTAAGGACTTAGCTTTTGTGTTATTACATAAAAATTGTTTGCGTTGTCTATTAAAAACTGACCGTATTTCTCTTCTCTCAGAATATCTGTATCAATCGTCGTAGAATGAATACTATTGAACGAAGTCAAACAGCACAGACTGTTGTGGTCATTAAAATTAGTCACTTATTTATTAAACAGCTACTGTCTTTGCATGGGTTGTACTAGGGGCTTTAAATCTCATTTATCTGAGTCGTTTTTATACGACACTTTACTTACCTTCCAATGATTACATTTTAACTTGCTGTTATTCTGTGTTGAATTAGGAATTGTCTTTCGTCATGAAATGGCCAGAGAAAGTTTGTTTTATCTAAACATATTTTGATTGAAAACACGAGTACACATTTAGGTTTCTAAAAGTCACAAATATTGATTTTAGCTGTATCAATTCCCTTTATAATGAAGTATCCTATCCCGGAAGAGATTGATCCATACCCATTTTCCAATATAAAACAACGTCTGGCCAGTGAAAACGAGTAGGTACCAGCCAGGACTCACTTTTGATGATGGAAGATGCCTCTATTTGGTGTCGGGATTTACTTCACAATACCAATGGGATTGCATATGCTGATTATCTTCGCTTCTATACCACGCTCTTCATTGTGATTGCCACTTCATTACTACTCTTGATTATGAGATAAGTCAACTCCAGCCAGACCTATAGTGCTATCGCCCGATCAACCGTCATTTTCGCAATGCGCCTTTTGAAAAGGGAGACATCGTGGATAGCTGTATCCACTCCCCTGCCCACTGAACGGGAAGGCTTACTACATTTGCTTTATTAATCCTCCTCCTCCCACCTTTATGCCTCTGCATTCAGTTTTCCAGGATATCTATCGATGCCCTGCTCTCCTGCTGATCACGTCCGTCGATGCTTCGAATGTAATTTCTCCCGAAATGGAAGAGAAATTGCTTTCGGCGCTACGCGCGCTAATTTCGATATGATCCCGGAAAATAATTCATTGCTGAATACACCCTCGCTGTTTCACAATCTGATAGTCCCGTAACCGCCAGAGCAGTTTGGTTTGCGCCGTGAATATTAACTCGCTTCTTTTGTCTGACATTGTCTTTCTCTTATCTCAATTGTTTTCCCACTTGGCTCTTTAGTATTCCATTCTCGTCTTAGATGGAACGCTATCATTATCCTGCAATTTATCTTTCGTCGCGATGTAAGCGAAAGTTTTAAAAATATCTTAATTGGACGAGAAAATTAAACGATAATGAAGGAATACCTATGAAGAAAATTTATAATCAGCTTATGTCTCTTCAATTTGGACAATAAAAGTGCTACTTCCTTTTTTTCTTTTCTATTTTCAAGCATGCTTGAATGGAAGTGATAATTTTTGTGGATGAAAATAATGTGTCGAATATGGAGATAACGCAGATATAATTTTTTTAAATTCTGTTGTTGAATATGAAACTTTCTCCTCCTGGTGTGTTTAATGAATTTATTGCTCAACAATAGTTGCCTCGAATTTTTCTTTGATTCAATCAATGGATAGAATTATAATATTTTTTATCAAGCAAATTACTTATTCCGAAACTGTGAATAGATGTGCACAGGCAAAGGAAATGTATCATTTTTGCGGAATAGTGAGTAACTATTGGGTTACCTGATGGATGTAGCTATTGATCATTTTTTACCTTTCATCGTGAGCGTATCTATCCTTCTGTAAGTCTTTTCATTGATTGCATGCGAAGGCGAGCCTTTGGAAGAATTGTAATTTTTTTGCATCATACAACGCATTTGAGTTATTCCTTTGGTTTGATCAAGCATAATTCGACAAGAAATTGGCGCATTGACAAATTAATTTGCATGCTTGATGCTACTTAGTTTCGAGCGGCTTAAAACGAAAGATCTTGTTGTCTCCGGAAATAACTCGGAAGACGTGTCATTTTTCCACGATCATTGACTCTCTGTCTGTGAAGACCCTTCGTTCGATGGAGAAGGATGTATAACGGGTATGTCGTGTGTTTCAGTTTTGTAAGAATACCGAGATCGCCAATTTTCCATTCGCTGCGCATGAGCCTTTCCCTTTTCAACCTCTCCCAGCTGTATCACGTCCTGGCTGCGAAGCGAGGAGTGTGTAACAAAGAAATGGCGGGGGAGAGAAATGGACGTCCTCATCTAGAACTCGACAGGGAAAGTGTCATCTGTGCTTCTTCAAATCGATTCTTTCCCTGGTCATTTATTTCTGGTGTAAACAATGCATTGATTGCTTATTCTTTATAACATTCTCTTTTGTATCTCCGCAATCGTTCCTTAATTTATTTCAGAGTTTCCTTTCGATATTGTGTCATAAAATAACTCACAAAAATTCTTTGTTGTTTGACTAAATACTTATAACTTCCACTTTTGAATTCCTTCTTTTACTGGATACTATTTATAGTGGTGTCTTAAGCTCTTGTGTCTTGCTTAATTCAAATCCTCAGCGTTGGTTGCTATCCCTGCATAGGATTTGTATGGAGAATTCCCGGTGCCTAATGAACCTGCACGAATTGAACTTGTAAGAGATGAACTTTAAATTTGGAATGTCGTATTTCTTTTTCGTTTTACTGTTTCCATTAATATAATCAACATGACGCATATATCTCGAATGTGGCCCTGGGAATAAAGACTTAAAACGGCTGAAATGATGAAATCATGGGCATTTTATTAAATAGCATTGAACGTCTTCATAAAAGTATGAATATATATGCAAAAAATACTTTAATGGTGTTTAGCAAGAGGTAAATTCACATCTCGACACACAACAGTATACGTAAGATTTCCTCCCACTCATTTAAAATTCTCAGTTTTATCTGCTATTTATTTATACTCGAAATAACGCATACGGCAATTCACTCCTTATGCAAGCAATGCAGGTTGACACGTTATCAACATGTCGTCGCCCGAGAAATGCGTTTTTGGCGCGGAATTTAAGTTGAAACTTCAAATGGCTCTAGGAGCGAAATTATTCAGCGCTCAATGGTAACATTTGGTGAGAGCCGTTCTTACACCCATTGCATTATTAATCAAACAAATATTTGGTATTGTAATCCCTTCTATTCCATTTAGGTGGAGGATAGGTGATTATTAGATTGTTCTGATGAGTAGTTGGGAATGAATACCCTTTTGGGAGCTGATGATTGAAGCTGCGGCAGGGGAGGAGAGGCAGATAGGAGGGGACGTTTGCATTCGAAGCGGGGATTGAGGGAGGGGGTTTTCCATTACGTCATTTCCCTTTCACCAGCCGCTCGCCGACACATTAAGTTTTTCTCGCTTCATTTCACCTTGCCTCGACTCTTGCTATCTTTCGATAGAAAGTTTTGCACACCACACCTCACGTTCTGCTTCCAATCGATGGAGACCGACATGTGTACGCTCTAAAAAAAACATAAGGTTGTATTATTGAACTGATATCTATTCAATCATGAATATATATGCAAAAAATACTTTAATAGTGTTTAGCAAGAGGTAAATTCACATCTCGACACACAACAGTATACGTAAGATTTCCTCCCACTCATTTAAAATTCTCAGTTTTATCTGCTATTTATTCATAGAGTTCAATACATTTTAAGTGTAAAATGCACTCTTCATATACCAGATGGCTCTGCTATACGGACGCGGAGAAGGTTATTTTTAAAGATACTCCACAATGATGAAAAAAATCTTTCTTGGTAAAACATCATATTTAAATATTTTATAGGTCTTAAAGAAGTCAGTTTTTTACGTTTAAGTAATGAAGCGCAATACCACTTTAATGTCGTTCATACTTTTCTGTATTCATCAGTGCCTGCAAACCCGATCATTTAGGCTATTATTGATTCAGGAAGTCAATACTTTTCCTCATTTTCTCAGAAAAAATAAAATATGAAAATTTTGGTGGCAAAATTTAATCGGTTAAAAATTAATGGAGTTAGTGTTGTCTTATCTCTCAAAAGTTTTGGCTGAAAAACACTGATGATCAGAAATATTTTTTAACATTGTAAGAACACGTGTGCCCTTTAAGGTTTTATTCATTTTTAGTTACTTATAGAACTCTATCTTCATGTAATTTGAAAGTAGAATGCCATTTAGTTTCCTTTATCGATGAACTTGAAATATTTGTTGCAAGGAAATAATTTCAGCTCTCCATATTATGACTGTCTATTCTTTGAATAAAGATACTCCGTGTTTTTCCGAAAATATAGATTCTCATGAATATGTACGTCTATAATTCTGCAGGAGATGTTATCATTCTTCAAGAAATTTGCCCAAGTTATTAGAATTTTCAAGAAAGTCATTATTTACGGTTAAAATTCTTTGAAATATTAATGTATTCAAATGTAAATGGCTCATATCGGTTATCAATTGAGAGCGTGGTAGTTGTGATGCATCGTTTTCTTTAAAAATAAATGCAGAAACGATGGTGCAGATGCTTAATATTTCATTTTTGTATTTATTTATTTCTTTTGAATGACACACACTACATTATGGTAGCGCTAAATTATACTGATAACCCATAAATTGCGTTTTCGCTGTTGAGAGACTTACTTGAAGCCCAACCAGAAGTTAAGCCAGCCCCAATCCACCACGAGAATCCATATTTTACATAAATGTGAGGAGTAGCATATTACGTTTTCGCATGAGAAGTGAATGGATTTACCCAAGCGAGACGGAGAGCCGCGGCTGCTGAAAGTCGTGTCGTTTGCAGGGACGAGTGTTGAATCACTTAGAGCATTCATTTTAAGTACAAAATCGACGATTTTTTTGTTGTACACTCTCAAACTGTGCATCATAATTTTGTTTCTCTTTATTAAAGCTCATTTTAGACATTTTATCTTGATCTCTTGTCATATTCTTCTGGAAGCTTATCGAACGCATTAACTTCGCAAATATCTATTAGCAATTTCCCCATCCATGAAAGCTATTAGGTGCTAAATAAGGATATAGAATGCAGCATAGGTTTAGTAAATGAAACTGTGCTTTATTGTGTTCAAATTACTGAAAAATGGGAAAATATCATCGTTTGATTATATGCAAACGGTAAAATATGAACTCAATGAGATACACTTTCCATTAATAATAGTCAATATTTGTAAAATTTTGTATTAATATTACGTTGTTAATAATACGCTATTGACGCCGTTTTTGTTTTTAAAGTTGAAGAGTTTCAATGAAGGAAATCAGTGTTTTTATGACATTCTTATTTTTGGAGTCGGCAATTTCTTTTGCATCGCATCGTCGTGATGGAGCACGTTAAGAAGTATTTGTTCCTGGAAACCGCTCGTATATCTATGTTCACTCTCAATAAAATATCGATAATAATAATTATATAGATTTTTAAGGGCTAATCACGCGGTACCACTACCCTTGCAACTTCATGTGTAAATGAATGAACGCTATAATAGACGCGAAAATTCACCATGTGGCCACCCGATTTGTAAGAATGCATAGAAATTATGCTCTTCTCATATGGTTCGTACATATTCTGTTCCGGTCTACCGTAACAGTTCGTGCATTCTCACTTCAATGTGTACGTATTCATGTATCGTGTGATCAGGCCTTAAAAACAAGTTATTTACTACTCATTTGCACAAGCTCAAGGATTAGGCTTAGCAGGTGCTACATTATTCACGTGTTGGCGGTAATCGGTAGAAATAAAACCAGGCGGTGCTTGCGGATGTTTATTTCAAGGCGTCGCTCGTTGAAATCCCCAGACTGTCGCCATTATTCTCATTGGCTCATATTTATCATCTCAGTTTCTTCTTCTCCCGTCATCCTGTTCGCCAATGTAGGTGAATCCAATTCCGCACGCATTGCTTTCCCTGAGATGATTTCCTCTCCTCCCGAAGACGATGTGACGTGCTCCAAGCGAGCCGGTTTCACCTCGTTTCATAGTGTTCCCGCGTCGCTCTCACTTCCAGCGCCACACAGACGAGGTCGCAGGTCAATTGTGCCCGCGCGCGATGCTTTAATTTTGTTTCCCCTCGACACGCGATCATCTTTTCCCCTTCATCGTATGCTGTCTACTCCTTCTGGAGCCTTCCGATGAACAAGACCAATCAGGCGATCACGTCTCTGCTTTCGCGGACGGACTTGGTATGAGAATGTTTTGCACGACGCCAGCATTTTTATTGGGATTTTTGATCGTTCGTGTTCGGACGGGGCGGTGTGTTAATCTCGCGTGTAGGGAGTATTACACAGGGGAGCAGCTAGGAATTAAGGGAGGGGTTTAGGTGCAACTGATACCGGGGTGTGTGGGGGTATGGAATACCCGCCAGGATAAGCGGTAGGTGCGTGATTAATATATTGCGGAATTTTAAGATAAACGGTTCAAAATGGTGAGTTTTACGGCTTTCTGAGGGATATTTTATGAATCCTTACACTATTCTATTAGTAATATCAATCTAATTAAGTAAAATGGATTAAACTTTTTAAAACTTCTCTGAGCTCTGGGAGGGGGGGGGGTTTATCCCCCAATCCCCCCCCTCTCTGCGCCACTGGTATTACAGGCAATGTAGGAATGGGAAAATCGTACGGCTTGAAGAGTTAAATATCAGTGAATTGCTTTGCATACCGATGGAGGTTAAATTTGATGCATCTTATTTACACCTAGGGTAGTGTGATTATGTGGAAATAATCGCAGAACTGCAGCTCTTCCAAATTTCCTCCTTTGGTAAGTTCCGGGGAGAAATTCGGGAAAAGCGCTTCAAACACTGGAAAGTTAGTTCGGCTGTAATTTCGTGAACTGTTAAAGACCTCGTTGCCGTTTGGAGGTTTCCCATCCAATTGACAGTCTCGACTGCTTGATTACAGAGTAGGCGCAAATTTTTGCGATTTTTAGCTGGTACATCGTGATGTTTCATTTAAAGTCCTTCTCTTTGGAAATGTTGCGTGTTTAACTTTTATTTTCGTCTGCCTCCTTTCGCAATCACCAATAAATGTCTGAAAGAACTATTAGTGCCTGATTGAGTGATACAATTAATGCGTTTTGATTCGAAAAGTGTGAATTTAAAGTCAGTGTTGTGCATATTGATACCATTTAAATTTGGAGATTTTTCAGGTTCAAACTACAGTCGTCCTAAAAGTTGACTTGGAGAAGTTTTTCTCAATTTAGTCACGCAAGTTTTGAATGGAAAATCCTATCATTTTGTTGATTTCGGCCTGAATCAAGAATTAAATACTACACCATTTTTCTGCATAAATTTGGTGCCATTATCTTACTTTGAGTTGTGGAAACAAATACACTTGGAATTGTATAACACAAAAATGTCTTATACTTTGTGTTTGAGGCGTTGAATAGCAAAAACGTAGTCGCACTTCATTGACTTCGTTTCATCTGGCATGGAATGCTGGCATGGATTGGCTGACACACTCTTTTAGCATTTGATGGAGCGTGGTTACCTCGATTGTTGACAATTATCTCCGTCTGGGCTTTCTAAAATCAGTGAAATGGAGTTGTATGATTTCCTGCGTTTCATAATTGCTTACCGAAGGTGAGGCTGTGGACAATTAGTACTAACCAGGAAAGAGAGGGGAAATAAAAATGTCCGAGGTAACTGAGAGCTCACATAATTTTCCAGAGAGACGAAAGATCTCATTGAAACATTTAATATCAATAATGATTTTGGGAAAGTGCTCATTATGAGATATAGTATTATTTCTATTTTATTACTGGTACGAGTTTACTGTTCGCCTCCAATTTCTCAACGTGGACTATCAAAGACTAATAATTAAACTAGTGTATGGATGGAAGATCAAGTGTTTAGAACATAACATAATGTTGATTAAAATACGTCTTTGTTACCGCTTTTCAACTTTTTTGTTTTCCTTCACTTGATAGCTGCAAATGATTTAATTCAGGAACACATTCACTAGAGTGACAGTGGAAAAAACAAAAATGTCTCATATTTTTTCGCATTGAGTAATACTTAAAAATAGCATTACATATTAAAGTAATAAAAATATGGATCACAACATATAATTGTCTAATGTGCAGATAATTTTATTTTTCTTTTCACTATGCAACATAATGGTTTCCTGTACCAGCTGTGGTTGCACAAACATTTGCCGTGTGGTGTCGAGAGCATTTGGAACCGGTTTCATGGCGATTATTGCTCGAGGCTGTAAACGTGAAATGGATGATTTAAAAGTCCTGTTTTAATCTCCGCGAGCGCTTCCGGCCGGATGGAGAGAAAGCATATAACGTATTTTCTTCACGTAACAAAAATGGAATTTGCTTTCTTCCTAAACCTATGGTATTATAAAAGGTTGGATGTCCTTTCAGTTTCCCTTTCTTTCTTGATGAAATATTGGGCCATTGGAATTTCAAAATTACTGTATGGTTTCCAATTAATGTCGATCTTTTGTAACAAAGTCCGCTGTGAGAATAAGTTCTCAGGCTAGGCTCAAATTTAAGGACATTACCTAAAGTCGAGTTGCTGTTTTATGTCACCCAAAGTAAGGATGGATCAAGAAATCTGAGTTTTCTTCATGCTCTTTTTTCATATTGACTTTTGCTTAGACGTGATATTTTCACTCTTATTTTCCGTGTGACTTACATGCGATTCAGACATATTCGCTTTCATTCAATCGTTTAGCCAGAATATTCACTAACGCCACTAGCTCCATGCCTTAATTGCCCAACAGTCAACATCCCAAACAAACGCTTCCAGTGAAACTGCAGCTGTATGCTTAATAAAGTTCATCGGTAGAAAAATACAAACTGCCATACAATTGATATTTTTTGTAAATACATGTAATAAGATGGTATTGATTGATCATGATAGTCTTCTCGTTCAGAAGAACAGGCAAGGTGCAATAAAAGGGTATTAAGTTCATAATTGTTTGAAGCATTTTCATATTTCACAATTTTAACTGTACATTTTTTTTATTATTTCAGAAGAAAAAATGGCGAGGACAATGCAGAGGCCGACTTCGAACCTCTTAACGGTAAGTACATAAATAATTAAGTTGATCGCTCAGTCTTATAGGTCTGAGTCAATGATCGTTTTTGCAGATACGAAATCACAGTATAAGGATGATCTCTTAAGTCAAATTAGGTTTTAGATTTTCCAAACAAGCTTCTAGGCAGAATTATTACGTGAAAAACAAATGGTAACATTGTGATGTTATTAAAATTATTCATATTTTATCTAAGCTGAGATGCCTTTTTTTAATATATGAGATACACATATGGATCCCTTTAAATTCATAGAACGACTTTGGATTAACTCTATAATCCATATCATAATGCTTAAAATTAATGCCATTTGCAGTGCTCATATCTTTTATCTATATTTGTCTTTTCAATGGATTAAAGTTGGAAAATTTATCCAATGGTTCCCTACGTTCTTGTATTAAAAATTATCTGTTTTTGAAATCGACTTATAACCCAGGAATTTGAAATAGAGGACGTAAAAGCATTTTTTCAAATCATGTGTGCTCTCGGTCATGAAAATTCAATATTCGCTTTTTATAACCTATCACTCTGCAATTTCCAACCTGTCTACATTCATTGATCTTTTTACGCAAGAGTCCAATAAAAAACATTGATTGCGAAATTTCGTTCTCATTCTTTCCACGTTGTATTTTACGATTGGTATTCATGATTTGATCTTATCCTCGAATACCTCACCCTCTCGTTGCCATGCATACGTGCTCGATCAGTAATCTTCGCCGAAAAATCCCTTCCTCTATTCATGTACCATTTTTTTGATTGACTCATATTTCGCATAGTTTTTCGCACCACGCATTGCCAGTACTAATGGGATTTTACGAGTGACCGGCCAAGGAATAATAATATTTTTACCTCTTATATTGTGTTGCAAGAGATTAAACAAACGATTTTGCTACCTTTGATATTCATTATTTTATGCCCAATAAATTATATAATTCATTCTGAAGAATGTGATTCATTTAAAACAATCTGGAGAACATAAAATCATTTTGCTATCATTCATACCTCTGCATTCATATCTCGTTCTAATTTTATTCTTTTCCAATTTTTTTTCTCGTTTAATGTATCATCATCATCAGATGGTAGTCTCTCTTCTGATTTCGTGTATTTTTTTCAATCCCAAATGAAATGTCTGATGTGGAAAGTCTCTGTATTGCCACCGGCGTTTCGTGATGATTTCGTCCTTGATTTCTGAGGCGGGCACTGCGGTCGGCACCACCCATGAGCCCCAGATCGCCATTCAATGCTCCCCCCCCCCCCCCTCCCCCTTCACTTTCTTTCGGAATGAGTCTGAGCGTTTGGTCTCTTATTCGCTCGGTATTAACCGTATCGACATTGATTTTTGCACGAAATTAGCATAAAACGTGGAGTCTTAGAGAACCATTCCCTATTTTCTCATATTTTGAAACATCTATTTTTTAGCTTTTAATCTACGAATTCAAAATTCAGGTAGACGAATAATATATTAAAAATCATTTCTCACCTCTTTATAGTGGGATAAATCAAGCTGTACCTTTTCGCCTCCTATCCCAAATCTTCGCTCATCTTTTACCGCTAAATTCTTTCGCCGTTTATGCTAAAGTCTAAATGGTAATTCTTTTTCTAGGGGTTACTGAATAGTAAAATGAAAATTAGAATAGAATTAAACCCATTTGAATATTTACAGTCATGATTTTAGTTTCATGATTTCATTACAACGGTTTGTATTTGATCGATTAAGTAGTATGAAGTCCTTAATTGCTGCGAAAGACTAGTTTATCGTAATTGGTATTCTTCCGAAGTGTACTTAATCTGAAATGAGTATGCTTTATATTCGAGTTAACACAACTCCGTCTTATCTTTGTCATTTGAAACCGGTGGGTTCAGCATTAGAAGTTTATTATTGTAATTTTATCCTTTTCATATATAATTACACCACCCTAAGTTACATGAAATGATAGAAAGTTGTCCTTTGACTCAATGCTCCGCGCCGTCGTTTCCCTCGTGACCCGCCACCTAGTATCTCAAGCAGCGGGATGGCTGTGCCGTGCGGTCATTTCCACTGGTTTCTCCCGTGAGCTAATAAAAAAAGGCTGCTTTCTTAGCAATATAGTGTATGCCTTTGAAGCTGTATAGAATGTGGATAGCCACCGTTAAGGATCACGTTGCTTGCGCTTTCAAAACCACCACCACTTGAACAATATTACCTTCGCTCCGACGACCCCGCTTGGAATAAACTTCGCCCACTGCTCACTGAGCCGCGCATTCTCTCAACACAGTTCATGTCCCTCTTGTCACCAGCCACAGCCAACCAGCATTTACTCCACCGCGATGCCGTATTTTACTCCCGTTCACCATTGAATCGCCGTCGGGAACTGTCCTCGGCAGAACCCTCGTCGTCTCGGAACATTGAGATTTTTCAAACTGCCCACTCTGATCGCGTCATACCGCTTGGGAATATTTGCCAGGCGTGCATTAAGGCACTGGCACGCATGACATTTTTGGTCTTGCCTCAGGTGTCTCTGTTGACGCTTATATTTCGTATGCATTGTCACTACTGAAATGAATGTACCAGCTTCGAATCCTGGCAGTGACGACATTTATAGTCTGAACCCGATTCCCTTTGGGTAATATGATTAGGATGCCTTATCCCCAATAAAGCGTTCTATTCATCAGATTTAACACTTCGTGAAGTACCACCCACGCCGAGCTTTTTTACTGTCCTCACTTCTCTACCATTCCTTGAGGTGGCGGATCCAGTCTACGGAAAGTGAAAGGATTGAAGAGAAAATGTTTTTGTTTAAGCTTTTTTATGAACAATACTGAACCCTATCGTCATACGCAGTTCTGTAGAGGAAGATTTTGACGGAATTAATTCTAAAGTAGTTAAATTATCGTTCTTTGTCCTATGAGGAAGCGAAATACGACCCACATCGTTCAACATTTACATAAACGACCTCTAATCCCGAATCAGTTGTAGAAAAACGTTTATCTGCTGACGACACAGTCATTTGTCATGGAATTATTGAAGACTCTTACTTTGAGATCCTCTTATCGGAACTACGGAGCGTTCATGCGTGGAGCCAAGAGTGGGGATTCGAGCAAAATATCAGCCAATGCCCGGCTGTACATTCATTGCTTAGATGGAGTTAACATGAAGGAGTCTGATGAATTCATGTATCTGCGAGTTGCGATTACTCCAAACCTATCGGAGGGTACGAAAGGAGAAGTATTTATATTTAGAGTATATTTATAAATAGATTAAGAAAGTAAGGAATACCTGTGGCAGAGCTCAATAGATTCTCGGATTCGTAAAGCGTGCAATGTGGAGTTTCGCGGATGATATCACGTGGTATCAATTTACAATATATTGATTTGAAAGAAAATTCAATGAGCCATGGTAAAAAATGAGACAATATAAAAATACAGGAAATAAATTATGAATTTAATAATAGCTGACATGAAAAATAATTTAAATTACATAAGGCATCAATAATATCTAGTATGAGGGTTTCACAGTCATCCATAAACAGAAAAGATCTATTTTTAATCTTGTAATCTTGCTTTTTATTGCTGTGAAGGTAAATTTTAAGGAGTCTTTGTCATTGCAAGCTTTGTCTACAAGTCAGCTAGGTATTCTCTTCAAAATACCATATCACCAATTTTTTCAAATTTGAATTTCGTTCGGCCAAGGCCTTCGAGCTCGACCGTAATGTATCTGCTTCCAAGTCAGGACCCCGTTTCTTTCCCGCATCCCCCCGTGCCCCCTCCTATCCCCCCCAAATACTCCTGACGCCCACGCCCTTTCTCTCTCCGCGCGTGGCCTACGCCTTTCCGAGTGACCAGCGAGACTTGCGACATCCCCGCCTTTAGCCGACCCCCTTCCTTACCGGATGGTAAATATCTTGCCTCCACAATCTCGCCTCTACACACTCTGGAATAGATTGGCAAACTTGTTTTCACTCGACTGAAATTGAGACCACCACGGTCTCTCCGCTCCTGTCATCGTGTTTTATTGCTCTGTTGCGATCACGAAAAAGTGTTTGTCAATTGTATGGATACAATGAAAGGGATATTAGCATTTATTTAGCGTTTAGTCGTCAAGTTCATTGAGAATGGTCCAAAGTAAGTGGTTCCCATTCTAGCTGAACATTTCATCGGGTGACGTGAAAGAGAAACCAATTTTTGCCGGCCTCGCTGCCGGCGGGCTCTTCGTCTGCCAAATCGAAGGTCACGAGTTCGAGTCCCGCCTGGGTAGGTATCCCCTATCTAGGGCATGGGTGCTTGTGATAAGCAATTGTTGTTGATTGTTAAATCCCCTGATTTAGAGGCCCATGGTATAAGCTGTTTTTGGGAAATAGGTTTAGAAAAATCAAATGGAGTCGATATTGCTTCTTTTTAATTGAAATAAATATTGGATTTCATAATTTAATTATTTGAGGAACATATCTGCGAAAATGTATCATTTGTATTCATAATGGTTCATAAGTATTTCATATTAACTAACCATGTCAGAGTTAAAATTTATAAAATTTTATCTAAAATGAAAATGTTAATAAGTGTGAATGTTGATAGGTAATATAGGTTTAGTTTAGGCAGCCGCCCAACTCAAAACGACAAGCTAAAGTATTGTATGACCGTGATATTATTATTATTCTGCCTGAATTTCATTAAAAAATTAAATTTACGTGAGAAGTCTGCCTCAAATACGAACATATTCTCTTATTCTTAGCTTTCCATCGCATTTTATTCTCCTTAAGTATAATATCCTAGTAGCATTGATATTATGATACCATTCTACGTTCATCTATGCTTGAAGATGTTTTTCTGTTGTAGCTACGAGGAAAAACTTCTTGAAAAATAGTGGAGACAGAATTCCATGTTGTTTCTGCGGTATAGTTTATCAGAACTGTCACTGTAAACAAAAATGTTGAGTGTGCAGTGAATGAATAATGATGCTTGAACTTCATCGATCGCGTACTGCTTTTGGAGCAAATATGCAGAAGTGATGATTTAATATAGTGATCCAATAATAAATACTGTAGTGAGCAGTTAATTTGAAAAATGGAGAGGTTTTAAAGTCTTTCTTTTTATGGCGAAGGGGAGCCGACTAGTGCCGCGAATTTGCGTTTCTCTATTACTATCACAGATATTTCTACGGAAGACAGGGAATAAAATAGATGGCGAACACTTACGTTCCGTTCACTGTGCTGGTGAACTCATGCCACTCCGGCCATTTCCTTCCGTAAGTCGCCTTTAATTACTTTTACTCTCTATCGCCGCTGCCTCTGTACTGTGGAAAAAAGCAGGCACTCGCCGTGATCATCGCTAGAAATTTCTCTTTTAGCTTCGCGTAGAAATGCGTCCGATTTTGATTTCATCGCGTCGCGCCGAGTTACGTAATTTCGAAATGCCACGGCAAATGTTACTTTTCAGCCTTTTCTCGGATTTTTGTGCGAACGAGGAAAACGTTTCACGTGCTCGGAAACATTGAAAGCGAAAAAGAAGGTGTCGTCGCGTGAGTGGCGATATCGCAATGGAGAAATGGTTTCAATCGATAAACTCAATTGTTTCAGGCGCAACTTTGTGAAAATCCATTGTAAACAATAAAAAGGTATGATACTTTTTCGCACAATTTTTTTACAACCCCAACGCAACCCTCCCCTACCAACTCGTAATAGCAACCAAATAAACAACAAAATAGCTATAAAAAATAACGATTTCTGTGCCTGAAGATGTCGCCTCTGCGACGAAACCGGTTGTCTTAAATAAATTGTGTGAAAAAGTACCATACCTTTTAATTGTTTCAATCGATGTTCACCCTGTGGAATAAATCGATGCTTCGGAACATCACTTGGAGCCACTATCCCCTTCATTCTTTGAAGTGATCATCATCATCGTCTTATATTTGTCCTAGAATTTCCGCAATGTCTCATTTTCTCACTCCTTTCTAGGTGTAGTCGGCCAACTTCTTTCACTAATTAAGAGGCAGTGTCTTTAATTACAAAATTTTTCTTAGGATACTATCAAAACTTGAAGCTGTCACATGATGAAAGAGCGGCATTATTGAATGAGGACTTTTTGACATTCTCCCTTCACTCAAAACAATACGACCATTTGGCTTTTGGGCCATTTTCAGGTCTACCAGATAGTCTAGCAGCTAAAACCGCTACCTTTATTTTAACAATAAGCTGTTAAAGCCAAATAATGTATCGCAAAATAGCTTCCTATTAATATTGGTTGTGCTATATTGTCCTTTAAATCGGAAGATAAAAGAAAGATTGGGACTCATTTTAAATGTCTCGGTCCTCTGTGCGTCGTTTGAGTGAAGACCGGATTTTGTGGAGACGTTGCTGTCCTCGGCCCCTCTTAAGTTTTGTCCTTGAAGACATTTTTCTGGTGTTATCCGGCGCGCAGTGGCTATTGACGCAGTTGGACCATGTCTCAGAAATATATGAATCCCCAACACTTCTCGCAATGTTATGGCTTTGCTTGTTAAATTAAGGGCGAACTATTCTTTTGACACTTTCTATCATCACGTTGATTCGGTAATTTTAATGCATGGCTCGAAACAAATTATTTTAAACTATATTGGGGGAACCCTTGTGATCGATAAAGAGAGAAGAAAACAGTCAATTTTATACTATCAAGTCAATAATTGTATATTTAATATTAATTCACGTGTGTAGAGCATTGTAAACGCGGGAAAATTTAGTAAATAATGTAGCTTCATAGGAGCTTACAGTGTCTGGTTTTTATTCTGCTCCTTAAGGAAGTTTATCTTGGATTCTCATACAATCGATAAGAGAATATCTCTTATGGTGAGATACCGCACAGATCGAGGAATTGTTGGCCGTGTGGAGCTTTAAATATCAAGAAACACGAACAGGAAGAGAAAAGTGAAATATATGTAATTATAATTAGAAAATGTATTTAATTTAATAAAACGAATTACAATTCTAGTCCACAAAAAGTGTGCATTTTGTGATTTGAAAGAATTGGGGTATTTTTTTCACGTGAGGAAGCAGATGTTTTATTTAAAAAGGATGGAAAATGTTAAATACAAAATTAGCAATTGTGTAACGCCATTGATCCGGAGTTCATGTTCGATACAATCAGCGCTACGGTGAATAATGCGCAGTGGCATTTCTTTTATCCAAATAATCAAAGGCATGTGTTCGCCAGATTGAAACCTCTTCGGCGTTAAAGTAAGTTATTTGGCTGCCATGGTAATGCGCAGCCGGAATTTTCCTCTCAGCCGATTCGTCGCGCAGCATCAAAGAGTGGGATTTGGCATCGCCGGGCGATGGACCAATCATTGACTCCACTGAGTCGTCGCTTCCGGCTGCGAAGGATTGTCAGTCAGTCACAAGGGAAACTTGGTTCGCTCGCCAACGCCCAGGAATTCCCTCCCGATCTCAAGGTCGCTCAGGTTAGGGAAGACAAGGCCAGAGACTTACACCCATCGGAACATTGAACGACAAAAAAAACTAACTGCTTTTTTCTTTTCGCATTCCATACCGTGTACAAACTGTCATCATGTATGCCATCTGAAGTATGTTACTTCCAACATCCGCGGACGATATAAATTCAATATCGCCCCACCACCATGTCATTTTCAATCATTTTAATAGCACAATTAACAATTTGCTCAAATTTCATTGTATTTTTACATTTGCACGTTAAACACAGCTGCCGTTTACAGTTGCGATGAATTTGGTTATTATTTTCAGCCGTCATGTGAGATTTTGAGTTTTTATAGTGTTCTTAATCATTACAAAGTGTATCGCTTAGAATTTTCCTTTTTATTGATCATTTGTAACGCTGTTGAGAATTTTTCAATATATTACAAATGATGATTTTTCAAAGTCTCAACGAAATTATTTTCATGCATTCCCTTTGCAAAAAGCACAGCACAGTGAATGTGCAATGTGAAAATACTCTCGCTGGTGATTAGTAGTACAATATTTTCATTGTCCACTGTCCACATTTCCAGGAATATTTCTTTTATCTTCATCTTAACTTACATACCACTGTCATTGGAATAGTTTCACTATATGGGATGTTATCTTTCTCTTTTCTTTGTAAATTACATACACTCGTGCATTCATGTGTCACGAAAATTTCATAGTACACCACCTGTTTTTACATTTCCAGCGATAAAAAAGGCCAAAATACCGCAGGTTTAAACCCTTTCTTCTGGATGATCATGGACAGAGTTTTTACGTTGTGAATACTTTTCAATTAAAAATTTTCCGAAACCAGGATTGTGTCGCGGGCAGCGTCGGATTCCCATCCGGGAGGTCCTAGAGTAAAAAAATCGGGGGATTTAGTGGAAACTTTACTTCAGCATGTCATGCATTAAGCGCGAAATATTATTTATTTTAAGGTAATGGTGCATTTTAAATTGACGGAGGTTTTACGGGGAGGGGGAAGTTTAGCGTTTGTAAGACTTGTAGTTCATTATGTAACGGCAATGCTTACGCATCAAGGATGAGTATTTTGAAGTTCAAAAGGGTGTTCCTTTGTTTAGTAATTTTATTATTATTAGTTTTCTTCTATCAATTTATCTTAAGAACGTCCTCGCCCTTAACACGCCCGAGTCAATGTCTGTTTGCATGAACGATTTTGAGGACTGGAACATGTACGAAAGCATGAACCAAATTAGAGCGGGTTCTATTTTCTGCACATGCATTCGCACAAGTTGGGTGGCTACACGGTGTATTTTCGAGTTCATTCACGCATTTTTACATTTAAACACGAACTCGTACGGATTAATTTATCATGCAAACAGGCCTTACGGTTGTTAGGGGAGGTGTTGTTGATATAACAGCCTTTTGTCTGCTGTAGAATAGTAAAAAATTAGATTGCGCGTTGTGAGAGATTTCACTTTTCTGAGGTAAAGAAATATTCACATACTGTATCTACTGCTATGCCCGTCACGACCTCACCCGCTACCTTGCCGAAAGGTAAAAGCTAAAATAAAAAAATAACTGATTGGGTATAAACGGTGAGTGTGTTCGTTCCGGGGTTGTTGTCTGGAGACGATCGCTAAGGCGTGGGCGTATAGTTGAAGGAGGGAGGGTTCGTGGATGGTGCATTCATTGTTCTCTGCTGTTGTGAGCCGTGGAAATGGAGAAAATTGGACGATTTGGCGAAAGGCGATTTACCCCCAATCCCATTGGGATGATGCCGTGTGAGGTTCACGGTAGATGTTACGGTATCCGCATCGCCTCGTCAAGTGCCCTCCAACGGTATGTCACGTGCGGTTTTGAAAAGGTTCACGCGAAGAATCGCAGGTATAAAGGTCCGCGTCATTACCTCCCCCCAAAGAACGAGAAAGTGTTAGGTTGGAAAATTTGCGGTCGCAAGGTTGTGTGTGCATGGGAGCGAAAGGTCGCTATTCTGAAATCGAGAACCAAATAAATGATTGGTCGTCATTGAGAGGATCACATAGTTTATTGTGTGTAAAAAAGACTGCGTTATTTATCCTGAAAAGGACATCTCACGTAGAATATCAGTAGCTTTTCTTTCTGTTAAACGAAATTTTAGTTTCAAAATTCATAATGTGCGATAGATATATAATAATTCAGGTAAGTTTAACTGCGCTGTGATTTGCCACATTTATTGCACTGAGTTCATGTCAAATTTTTAAAAATCAAAATAGATTAAAACTCAAAATTCTTACAGTTGCCTCGTGGTCATTGTATTGTGACATACGTGTTCACAATTTGCAGGATCTTTATTACATGAAAATAATATATAGGAAATGGTTCATTTTTTTATTTTTACTTTCCCTAAGCGCAACATTACTTCGCTCTGAAAACCACGCCTCACTTCGTTATTGCATCGTTTTCAATGTTGGAGGTTGTACGAAAGTTCAGCAGTAAGCATGCAACGTTTGCCCATTCTTAATACTATTGAAAGACGTTGTTGGTGTTAATTGATTGGATATTCTATAGCTTGCAATATATATAAGTTTATTGTGAAGCTGAAAGTTGCCAATTTCCAGTTCTTTGGATTCTTCCTTTTCCAAAAATATCCTCACGGTGATGGTGATGTGAAACTCGCTCTGTGGCTTTGGCATGGTCCATTCTCCGTCAAAGATTCACCCGAATGTAAGACTCCCTTCGCGTGTGGGGGGTGGGAGGGGAGACAGGGCCGCGGTGGATGACGGGATCGCTCGCGGAGCGAACAAAAAAAAGAACTCGCTCCGCAAAGTGCAAATGTTTTGCTCCGCGCACACTCGAGTGCTTCGAGACGCGCGCAAAAAATTTCACTCTCATCGAAGAGAGAGAGTGAGTATGTAAGCACTCTTAATTTGTCTGTTTACGATCGTGATTTGAAAGTTTCCCCTCATATCGCACGCTGTAATTAATCTTTGCTTTCGAAACGATTGTGCTATTAATGGTTTTTTTTCTGCCACTTTGATGCATCGGAAGTGACGTGATGGAACGAGAAAATGCCTTCATCCAGGGGGAAATTGTTTTTCGGGGAGAGGAGCTGCAAATGAGGTCATTTTTCCGTCAAAAGTTGATGACAATTTAATGTAATGATCTAATGAGTTGATGGTAATCTCTCTCGTGTAATTAATACGCATCCAATGCAATTTTCCGGCCAAATGTAATCATTATATTAATATGCAACAAAGACATCTTGGTGTCAAATTTCATTTTTCTAATGGCTTGTATCGATTGCCGATTATTAATCTTAAAGCTCTGAATCCAGTTATATTGGGGTTCTTCAGAAAAATGTTGCCTTTTATGCATGTCTCTTTCCCTCACTTCAAAAATCTAATTTTTTTAAATTGGCTTGCGGTTTTCCTATCATTTTTATCAATCTTATTTTCATATAAAATAGTACTTTTATGTGCACCGTGCCGCTAAAAGATAATTCATATTTATACTTCAAACTATTCTTTTAAGCATGTATTTTATTCTATCTCTTTCGCAATTAATAAGTATATGAAATTGATAATATTGTTACTAACGTAATTAATATTTCGTAGCATTGGTTTGACCAGGTATTAACAGGAATTGTAGTCGATGTTATGAGGAGAAACTCCTATTTGAGGTATTAATTTTAAGGAAAAACTGACTCTCCCTTTATTAAGGAGGAAAACCAAAGAACAACTAGTCTAATAGCAAATTATAGCAAACACCCTGTTCTCAATATTTGACTCGGATGTTGTTTCATAGCCGTTAAAACTCATTACTGTATAGTAAATTGTCTTATCTATATGATATGAGACTGACTTCAGACCACTCACTGACCGACTCAGCCATACAAATGTTTTGGGTGAACGAAACGAAATACGACAAAAGTCAATGAATCGATTCCTCTCAAATCGTCTGACACCCTAGAAAAAACTGCCGGAACACTAAATTTGACTTACTTTTGCTATAGTCGAACAAAATAAATGTTGCCCAACCAATCGAGGCTGCCATTAGAATCTTGTGAAACCATTTGGCAAAATATTATGGCAGAGATACTTCGGCCGTGTGTGACTGCTGGCACTCGGGGAATGAATCATTTCGCTAGAAATCATGGGCTTGATTGATTGGTGTTTATGAATAAAATGAGATATGACGCAATATTTTTTTAGAAAGTTATAGTAAGGCTCAAATCGTGGCATTCACTGTCAAATATTTTGACTCTTGGACACCACTATGCATGTGAAAATTAATCATTATAATTACTCAGGAATGGGAGGTCGTTGAAGCTGGAGGAAGTGATAATTTCCGTTGCCCTTGCCTATTTCTATGAGCACGCTCATACTAAAATCCTTGTAGTTCCGTCACTGCGCAGATGCATTAGCCTAGCTCATATAAATTTATGTGAATCCGTGCGATGACGCAATGCCATTGTGGTAAATTGAATGCGCTCTGAAAAACAAATGCGGCCTTCCTCCTACGCGCCCTACAACTCCCAAAGGGCGGCGGTTGACTGTCGCCTTATTGTGACGTTACGTCGTAAAATCTGGTTGATTTTTCACGTAAGTCCAGACAAGGGAAATACTCCAACCGTCGGTCACATGCTGGATCAGGGTAAGACTCCACAAACAGAAAAACAGCTCACAAGAAAAAGGTAGCCAAAAACAATTTACGAGTTATTACCGTACGATATCTATTCAAAGTAGAGTATTCAAAAAATCAGAAGTATTACAGAAAACAATGATAGTAAATTCATGATCCCAAAGGAAACATTACCAGCAGAAAATTGCTCTAAAAATCTCATGGCTCACAAGACATGTGACTCCCAGCAGGTCTCGACCAGAAAGAGGGCTTGCCTATGCAAGGCGAGACAGCATTTGAGGGGAGGGCTTCTTCCAGGGAGTGGAGGGGTAGCCAGGCGAATTCAACAACCGCCCACTAATGCGTCACTGCCCCTGCAGAAACGGCCGCTCCACAAAACACCATTCCCTGGTTTTGAGACAACAGCCAGCACCCAGAATTTTCCCCTCAACTTCTGGGTTGAGACATCAGAGGAATCGTTCATTGGAACACATGGAGGGGAAGGAGATACTGGGGTGAGGTGTTGGAGGGAGAGAGAGTTTGTGATAGGACAATGGTAAAACTTCTCACTCCAAGTGCAATACTAAGGCCTTAGCACCGATTTCCCCTTGCTTGCCAAGGAGAAGTATTTCTCCGCAGTAGTCCTATATAAGTCTTGCATTGCAGGTAGGTTGGTTCGGGGTTGGTTCGGGGTTGTTTCGGGGCTGTTTCAGAGGCTGATTCCAGAGGCTGAGTTTCCAGAGGCAGGGTTTTCAGAGACAGGATTTTCCAGAGACAGGATTTTGCAGAGACAGGATTTTGCTACAGGCCTTTTGCGCGAAAAATCCTTTGCGCGAAAAAACCTGTTCTGCGGATAAGTTCGGAGGAAGTTCGAGGAATTTCTGGGGGGGGGGGTACCAGAAATTTTTGGGGGGGGGGGGGACACTAAAAAATGCCACATTATAACTGGCTACACTTTCTCCGTTTTCCCAGTCGGTTTTCTTCGCCAGCTACATCTGACTCATAAGCTCAACTCTTTCCGTGCAGTCACTTAGAGTTTACCTTGATGATTTATAGTTACATCATTTTTGCTTTCAAATTCACTCAGAAATCAGTTATTGCCTCTTTATCATTGGTTGATTTTTTTTACATAATATGCAGCTTGGTTGAAAAAGGAGGAGTTGTTAGGATGCCGGATAGAGAGTGCAAAGTTTGCTAATGGGAATGCAAAACTTATCTCATCGGCAAATAGTTAACAGTTTTCCGCATTTTAGCGCTCCATTGAACGAACGCATCACATCAGTAGAAACGTCTTCTGCCTATCATCAAAGGGTCGTTAAAAAAGAGAATCATATAAAATCAAACTTTTAAAACCATGTATAAAAATTTATATCTGAACCCAGAGAGTTTCTTCAATTCAGATTGGTTATTATGGCAGCTAACGGAGACTATTTTTCGCTTACAATATCAGGAGTTGATTAAACTACTAGGAACTGATAAGAAATAGAAATATTTGAGAACATTATGTGGGGTTTCATGGATCAACGTCTCCTGCAGACGATTTTTCCTGAAAAATAATAATTGATATACATCCTAGGCTCCTACTACATTTTTGGGATTTGCTGAGTAATATCTCCACTTATTTCAGGATTCGAATTGGGGCATCCAAAAATGAATAATCTGGTTCTCGTCTACCCCTCGAGGCTGATCCAGTTACATGCTCCGCCTCGCCATTTGGTTCGGCGTTTCTCCTCCAATCAGCATAAATACGCAATTTCGTGCGATTGTTCCTAGCATGGGTTGATTTCGCTTGGGTGCGTCTAGGTGCGGCTGACATTTATTTTAAGGTGCCGCCGTAATTTTGTCAGAAGAGAATTAAAGAGAACCGTTTCTCGCATGCCGACGCCCTTTCCACGCATTGTTCGAGGCACGCGTGTTCCTCGGAATAGAAAATTGTGCGTTCGTGCGGCTCAAGGGTGTTTGCCCAATGTCACAATTTCATCTCGAGAGACGGCTGCTGCAAACTGGGACGCGTGCTGCCTTACGCAATGTCTCCACACACGGGCGGTACTTCACGTGCTCTTGATCATGATTCATTTGTTAGCCCACTCATAGAGCGTAGACTAGGACGCAATGGCTTCAGCCAATGATGGTAGAGAATAGCCGTGGTGATATCCCACGTGGTTCTGAAAATTATTGCGTGCCCCGGTCGAAAAGTTTGTCAGGCTAACAATTCTTGAATATTTATTTTTTCCTTAGAGATTGGACAGTACTTGAAATGAACTTTCAAGTATTCCTGTAAGAATTGGTCTCTAAGGAACGGAATGGGTGTACATTGCACACTCATCAGAATGTCTCTAAGTGAACCACCTTCATTACTCCATTCATTTAGATAATTCTTAAGTAATAATTACATTTCGAACTGTCAGTCCCTGGGTCTTGTTTTAAACATGTGCAAGGAAACAAAATCTTTGATTATGTGGGATACTGAAGGCTTGTCATGGATATGAGAGTGGATTATTTAGTAAGCAGTTTTTTGTACGTGCAGCAGAATCAAACCTGGTATTGAAATATGAAATCTCTTTAAATACAAGTACGCCTAAGTACCACGATTTTGCATTTCATGTGATTGTACGAATTCTTCGCTCAAAAATCGCTCATAAGAGTTTAGTTTCGAAAAGAATACCCTTTCTCAAATTCTATCCTTGTCTCAAAATATCTTCATGCTTTAAAATATGCGAAATAATAATTAAATGTGAGAATATCATAATTAATCGCAAATATTTTGGGATAAATCACTATATTTTTTCAGCAAACAGACTATAATTATTTTTCAAAGCTGCTTTGTAATTAATTTTTTCCGTGTGATATAAGATATAAAATATCTGCATTTTGTGGCATAACTGTACTAGCAGTGAAGGAATTTAATTCGCACTAATGCCCTGATCTTGGGGAAACCGTCGTAATTAATGCCTGTGCGTTCATTTTTAGGGAATGCGTGCAGTTGTATGCGACTCCAATGTTTCTCCTTCTCTTCTGATTGCGACATCTCGGGTGTTTCCTTTTTTCACCACGTTATTGTGCGTAGGATCTCATGAGATAAATATTTTCGAACGAACGGAACATTTCCCTTCGGTAGAGACACATAAGGACCGTGGAGATGTCAATGAACTTGAGTGTTCATTTGCGTATGTTAAAAGTGACAGGCGAATGTCGCAAGGGATTCGAAAATGTTGAGCATTCGTTGCATTTGAGTGGGCGTTGTCATTTTGGACTGAATAGATTGGTTGCTGTGGAGAAGTAAAATCAAGTGTGGGGGGAGAGTCAATGGTTTTCCCAAATTATCGCTCTCAGTTTCTAAATTCCTTCTTTCTCGGTCAACGACTGCATCGCTCTTATTCAGACAATCGCGTTCGTTCATGTTCTGTGCTCATTAAAAATTATCACTTTACGCGGAGTTTCTGCGATTTATCGGAATATTAAGTAATTTTGACTGTTTTTGCCTCCAGTCTAATTGTTATGCGATACTGAACGCTTGATTCCAAGGCATGTTATTCCCAGAGGCCATCTTCGTAAGCTTATCCATTATACCAAAATATTTGATTCTTCGGGCGTAGAAATAATGGTGGCAAGTATAAGTGGCGTTCATCCCATACGCATAAGAATAATTCTCAGGATAATTGTTTCTCTCTCTCCACCCACCCAAGAGTGAAATTAATTTATCATCCTGTGAAAGGTTGTTTTCGCCAAGTGGTGTCAAATTTTTTTCACGTTCACATCGGCTTTTATGTCTCTATTTCATCGTCATAATATTTCATCAAGGACTTGAAAGTTAATTAAATATTCGTGAAATATTAAAATGGGAATCATATTACTCAAGTTAGGTATGCTTGATGGATATATCGTTTAGCTGGATTAATATGAGAATATAATGATATACTCCTAATTTAGTTAGTGAAGCCATTTTATTCGTATTTCTCTATTCTCAGAATATCTTCCGCACCCTTGAGCAGAAATAATTCAATAGGAAGTAAGTAGGTACAATGAGTTTAGGCCATTTAGAACTCGGCAAAATGTTGGGAATCCAATTACTGTTTCGTTAACAGTGAATATTAGTAGGGGACGGATGGCGTCACTACTTTGGTCCCGACATACCTCGAACGTCTCAATGGTGACATGGGTATTGCGTCTTAGCGACTTAAACGATTAGCGAATGGTACGCTATTGCTGTGTATGAAGGAAAATTATTCTAGGGAAGTTCAGTAAAGTTTCTCACCTGAATATTGTTTTTTTTTTAAGTAGAGGTGGCGGGTGCTGGCCCCACTTTTATCCTCACCTACTCGTGAGTAAGACTCTTTCGCTCAGGATTAGTGCCAAGAGCGTCTAATGCCATCGGCTGGTGTGTGTGTATTCAAGGTTTCGGACGCGTCGTCTGCAGATGTGAAGACGTTTTGATGCCTTAGGTGAATCTGGCGGAGGAGAGAGAGGTCGCCGTCGTTGAAAAGAGGAACGTTTTTCCCTTCTCGCTTGATTGTGAATGCTTGGTGACACTCATTGATGCACGAAGTGCCCAAGACTCTTTCAAGGCCTTCTATTCGCTCCTATTCTTCTCTAGATGGAAAGAAGAAAGGTATTGGGACACGAAGATATAACACAATTGATTTTCTCTCCCGTAATGTGTCGCGTCTCAAGCAATAAATTCTCCACGCTTATAAATATTCATAGTTCAACCTCGGACGCTGATTTGTTTTCTGAGGATACGTTGAATGCGGTTGGTCTAGTTAGCCCTACGGTTGGTAACTTTCTGTGAACGAATAATGACTTGAAAATATTCAGTCATGTATCTGTATATCCAGAAAACATATATTCTTAGCTTCTCTGATAAGTTGTCTTATAAAAATATTGGAAATATATTTTTCTTGAGTCAGGTTGTGGAGTGGATACAGATACTATACTTCTTTTCTTCCTGTTGTTCATCGCTCAAAAATGTTGTTTAATTAATGCATTTTTGTTCATTTATAGAACCGTTATCTTGATAAAATTCGTCATTTGCTTTCAAATTTTACGTTATAGGACGTCAACGTTGATTTTTTTAAATGAAATATGTAATTGAATGCGTCCTCTCATTTGTTGGCCTCTGTGTCGTTCCAGCCCTCTTTTTCAAGAGGCTGCCATCTCACAAAAATCATCGCTTAAGCCCTCCGGCGATTCACTTAGCTCTTACCGTTGAAGCAATAATCCCGGTATTTAGCCGTGCGTTGGATCATAAACAGATAAGAAACTAAGAACAGTAATAGAGTCATATTATAATGATTTCACCCTTGTAGTTGCATTCATAGCACTTTATATAAAACGCATATTTTCACCGTTTTAGTCTTTTCGAAAGCTTTCTCTGTCTGATCTTTTTCTTCAGTTTGCAAAGGGAGCATTGGGCGCTTCGTAAGAATGGCTGGCTCATCAATCATTTCCCTTCAGAGGACTGGCCCAAACTCCTCCCTATTCGCCCGGAAAGACGGCGCACAGCATTGAATGTCAGGCCCGCTTCAGACCTCTTGGCAGTCGACACTAATGAACGGCTCCTTTTGTAGCGTCTGTCCTTTTCAATTCCCCGAAAAACATCCCTTTTCGAACTTTTTGAAAAGGTAACTAACACCTTAGAGAGTGGTCAAGTGAATTTCTCATTTCGCTCAGCACGCGCCCCACAGAAACACATCCCTCTCCTAAACACCTGTGGTTCAGCAGATTCAGAAACATATGACCTCCCAACGCCTTTGTTTCGCTGAGAATGGTTTCCAGGGTTTTAGGGGCATATGGGGATGCTATCGAACCTTATTGCCATGGTTACCCTGGAACATATGGCTACCTCTCAGCTTACATCGCCATCCTTCGTGTGGCAAAAGTTACTCTCCATTTTAATAGTATATATACATAGTAATATAGATATCGTTCCGAATACGGAGTTAAAATGGCAGTATTACATAAGAATTTGAAATCTCCAAGTAAATATTTTTGAAATGGATATTAAATAAAATATCCGTCAGCGATTTAATTTTTAAAACAGATTTTCGTCCGGAGTCTAATTGCGGAGTACATTGCCATTCGCTTTTCGCGCGCGTTACTGTCGCTGTCGTATTGTTAATCATAAAAATGAAAATACGATATATTTGCCATTTTTATGCGCTCAAATTGAAATAAGGGACTCTGTCTTGGACTCCAGGACGGCAGCCACGAATTTGAAGAGACGCAACCATTTAGTATTTCATTTTATTAAGAGTCCTTTCAAAAAATGGAATTTTTATTTCAGCATATGCAATTTAAAATTTTCGATGAAAAATGATTAATCTTGTTTTCGTTCACCCGCTTCTGGGTTCATAACTTCAATTTCTAGTCCCTTTAAATTTGAAGCAGACAGTCACTAACTTGATTTTCTGAAAAAAACCATCGAGTGAAAAGCCGCGTTAAATCATTCCCATCAGAATTGATGATGGTGATGACGATACACTTAGTGGAGCGAGATAGTTTCTGATAGCTATGGTGTCTGTGCATTTGCGCACAATAATTCTTCGTCCGAAAAATAATTTAATACTAATATTTATGAGCTGTAATGGGTTGTTGACCTCAGGATCTAGGGTTCAAATCCCGTGAGAAACCGACGGACACCCCCAGAAAAAAAATCCTCGTGGTGAGATTTGACCGAGGGAACTTGCCCTTTCACCACCATTGTGTGACATATGTACCTGTGGCTTACTCTGTGGTGAGCTCTGACCTCTGCTATGCTATGTCGAATCTTACTGAAAGACAAGACTTGAACGTTGAACATAAAAAAAACTCTCTGATGAAATATGATTTAATGCTTTCCCGGCGAATAATTAGGGTAAAGTTTTCTCGGGATTCCCACCGGGATGAATTATCCGTTTTAGCCGACGTTTCAATCTCCTACTCGGAGGTCATTGAGCAGCCCTGAGGATGAGCCCCGAGTCGGAGCTTGAAATGTTGGCTAAAATGGAGAATTTAACGCGGTGGGAATCCAGAGAAGATTTTACCCTCAAAGCTGTATGACGTCGCGAGTATTTTTTCGTATAAATATGCACCTAACTCGTGTCTGTATAGTTGTGACGTGGACCCCTGTGATTTGAAGGGGTGGGTTTTGTGAGGGTGTCATGACCTCCCCCGCCCGAGACCCCTCTTCCAGGGGTATATCACGTCATTTCGCCCACCGCACGGGACATTTCTCCCCCCTCCCCATCCCGCCCATCCCACCTCCTCCGCTGACCTCATTCCGACCGCGCTACTTTCGATTTTCGTCTCACGTACTACCTACTGCGTCTCCTCCATGTGGATGGACTCTTCGGCTCCTTTCCCTCGCTCCTCGAAAAAAATATATGAATAAAAAATGTATCCTCGCATCCGAATTCACTGTGGGACGTAATATTCGTCGCAGAAGCAGATACTAGTCCACCTGAGAATGGAAATATCGTGACGGTTTTCCTAAATGGTTAACTTGGTGGATTTTCTGAATCTGGTGAAAACAATCTTTCTACAGGTAATTATAATACCTAATATCTATAATTATCTTCTTATACCTATAATTGTGAATGATTATGCTATACACGAGATGAATTATTGTACGAAGGCATTGGTAGCGCCTGTTTCTGTTTGGGAATGTTTGTTAAATCTTCTGGACGCCTCGTTACTCTAACCGTCAGTTTAATATTTTCTAAATGCTATCAACTCCAGACTCTGGTCTGCCAGGCTTCCATTAATTTCTAATAATAATTCCTGAATATTATACGCTAATTGTTGGAACAAAAAGTATGACGAAGATGCTCCTTAAGTACCAAAAATTTAGTAGAAGAAAAGGCTCTTATGTTAGTTTAAAAGCTGCATGTGCTACTATCTAGCCACATCTGCATGAATAATTTTTACCCAATACGGAGACCATATGGCTGAACGACCTCCATCTCTCATCATGAGTTTTCAGTATTCATAATTTTCTAGCCTGTGCTACTTTCTCGTCGCCTCTTGTTTACAGCTGGAATCGTTTTTACCAAATAATAGCCGTCTAGCCTTGAACCGTGTTAACTTGTTAAGCCCGTGTTAAGCCTGGATGACGTACCCAACTGTAGTTTATTTACGCCAGCGAGTCGTTTTCCTCTCATTCCTCGGCCAAGACTGTTGGCTTTTCCAATCGCTGCGCCTTTCCTTCCAGAGTATTTCCTTCGCGTGTCTTTCTTTCGTGTTATTTCCCTTTTCTACGTGCATCTCTGCCCGTGTCTTTATTCTGTGGCCGCGAGAGAGGCTCTAGTATGGTATCGTCACATCGCATTGGAAATATATTTCGGAGACGTAACAGTTTCCAATATCCTAAACACTAAGCGGGATTTCCATCTTGACCTTAAATTTCGTCCGTAAAAAAACACAACACTCTTCCTCGGCGAAAAAAATCATTGAGTCCCTGAACCCTGCAACCAATTAAGTTAACTCTGAATTCCTCCAACCACCAAAAGCATTTCATGTTATACTCACATGGTCCCTGATAACCTAAGTCTGATAGTTAGAAGTTTATCTAGGCTTCTTCATTTTCTCTCGCGGGTGACTCCTCTCCTCTTGAGAGAGTGAAGCCCCCCCTTTTGACTTCCCACCAAGTGGGGAATGAATGCCTCCCCTCGCTCGCCCCGAGGGGCAAGAGCGTCTCTCTTCCCTCCTTGCCCCGTCCCTCCCTCTCTCTCACCAGCGAGCGCACTGCCGCCGCCGTCTCGAGGTCACACGTCATCCAACGCATGACTCGGCTTCTCTCACTCTCTCCGCCACGGTGCCATCTTCCACGCATTCCTCCGCATTATCTCCACCCCTTTCATCCCCTACCCACAACCCTTTCCATCTTCTAGAATAGTCTCCAGTCCGAAGGCTAGGGTCCTAGTCCCTCACGTCCATCTTCTAGGCTGAATCGAAGGATGTAATGAATATAGTTGATGAATTCGTTTTAATTTAGGGGTAGGTCGTATTGAAATTGAATATGAATTCGTTTTAATTTAGGGGTAGGTCGTATTGAAATTGAATATGAAGATTTTTTAGACAGATAACATACTATGTGGTCAATGAATGGTGTATCTTTGACCTGGGAAATTAAACGGTGAAATATGCATTTTATATTTATTTTAATAATAATAGCAATAGGTTATTAGAAAAAACAAAGTAAACAAATGGATAAAATTTACGTACGATTTTTTTAAAATATGAAGGAATCCTAATCAATTTTGCAGCACTTTTCGGCTCTCATACATATATTTTTACTCTCAGCACGAATACAAGGATCAAGAACTTTGCTATT
This sequence comes from Ischnura elegans, assembly GCF_921293095.1. Taxonomy (NCBI): domain Eukaryota; kingdom Metazoa; phylum Arthropoda; class Insecta; order Odonata; family Coenagrionidae; genus Ischnura; species Ischnura elegans. The sequence continues at coordinate 110,099,332 of NC_060254.1, read as the reverse complement.
TCCACATAATATTTTATTAGCACCGACCATGGTTTCGTTACAGAGTGTACCTCTGTAACGAAACCATGGTCGGTGCTAATAAAATATTATGTGGAAATAGCAAAGTTCTTGATCCTTGTATTCGTGCTATTATGGATTTCCACCAAGTTACGCCCTCTACGATTAATTGATTAATTATATTTTTACTCTGATTCAATTGATTTTAGTCCCTGAAAGCCGAACATGAGTAATTTTCATATCTGTGAGACCTTTGAAATATATTCGTTACACATTCTTTAATGGATTTTGTTGCCTTTTTATGGAAGCGTATTAATTAGATAGCTATCGTAAGTGTACATTTAACAAATTTGAAGGCTTCTGGATCAGAGTCATCTACTTGAACTGGTGCGAGGGGTTTTTACTTCGTGAAAATTTAACTTACTTCGCACACATAAGCATGTTGGACTGTTTTTTTGTATTACGCCGACGAATTTTTTCTCAACACCTTTTATTCTGAAAGGAATCAAAAGTAAGCTTGAGGAAACTTTTCCAGAAAACTCAAGGTAACTTGTCCTCGGCTTCAAAGATATATTCCGCAAGTGTCACCTGGGAAACAGCCGTTGCGCCAACGCGAATTGGATGGAGACTCCGTCTCAATTTTTATATCCTGTTTGGCAATCTCCTTTCTTTTCTTGTGGCATTTACTTTATATGCGCTCTTCTCATGTGTGTTTCATTGTATTGGCCAGGACCACGCCAACGCATAAAAATCTCTCTTTCTGATCGAATTTCTTACCTTCGAATCACATGTTTGAGTCGTACCTTATACTTAAACATAATTTAAAATTGTCTCATTTACTTAAATATTAATCAGAAATATTGGTGGTTGGCTTTATGGCAATCTGAACCACCAGCCATAATTTATGCATCCCCACAAAAGTCATGCCATTGATGGAAAGGGTGGCTTTTTGGGGATTGGAGATAAAGTTTTAAAAAATGATGTCAAACACTTTACTGCGTGATTGAAGCTATTATATGTCACTGAATGCTTTTAAATATTGAAAAACGAGTGAGGCTTGAGAAAAAGTTAGAATCTTAGGCTTGATATGGACCTGGTAGGACAATTATTCAATTCTATTTTGTGTTTGATATTAATGTTATTCAAAATATAGGTACTTTGGTATTGTAACAGTTACTTCATTGAGGTTAGATTTCTCTTTGTGGCATTAAAGAGTATTTACTGGATTGTGTTTCCCAATCGATTCTATAAGAATACCCAGTGGTTAAAACCTATGGTTTGCCTTTGAAAGTTGGTGTGTTGGATTTGCGGGCATAAAAATATGGAATAAATTGATTTCTGCTGCATGGGCGTCAGAAGCGAGAAATGGCTGCACACCTACACTGGGTGTGGTTCGAAGAGTAAGAGTTGTTTGTGAATCATCGAGTGCGTCAAAATGCTGCCCACAGTCTATGAAATCCCTTTCAGTATTGAGTGCTCTTTTGAGAGCCAAATGCTTTTCTCGAACAATCACCCCCCCGGGTCGATTTCTTCACATATCCCAGTCTGTAGCAATACAGAGTCACGGAATATCTTGTTTGGAGCAGAGCCCAACAAAAAGGAAGATCACATTTTGGCTGAAATGTTTGCCTTTACCCGTTTCGCTGATTTTGACGTTACTATTTTGTACTTTGCTTGAGTAGATGTAAATTTTTCTCGTGAAAAATCCTCCTTTGGCTCAGCGGGAGTGAAATTATCGACTATATTCGTTGGAGAGAAATGCATTCCGTGAATCCGGAAATCAATTTTTATTCGCTGCAATTTAATATTTTATTTTAAAATGTTGCTATATTATTTTGCCTTAATATTTGATTTACAGTAAAATCTCTAATGTAAACATATCGATATGAACGCGAATACCAGGAAATAACCAATCTATGAAAAAAAACTATCGAGGAATATAGCTTTTCATTATTGTTTCTTCTTAAACCATTTACGCTTGCCTACCCTATAATACATTTTTTCCGAAAAAGTTTGCGCTAAAATTTGATCTTTTTTCGCTGCCATATAAAAATTTTATTTTTATCCATCATTTTCAATAGTCGAGTATTTATCGAATTTTAAAGTCGTCTTTATTCGAAGACTTTGAAAGACTCCTCTACATAATGAAACAAGGGTGTACTTTTAACTTGATTCATTTGCCCTCCTCATTGGCTGTACAAAATTTTTTGTGCTTACTTGTAAAGGTACGAGATGTGCGATGTTAAACTTTAAAAGAATGATTGTGAGATATCTGGGTGCACAGCTTGGCATTTGTCATTTCTCTGGACATAGCTAAATTCGATACTTCGAACTGAGCCTCATATAAAAACCTGAGTGAACTCTCAGGTTTCTTGGTCAACTGGCCTTTTTGGTATTGAGTTCGCAGATTTTCCTGTAACTTGTGGAGGCTAAGGTTACAGCGATTCGGCAAGCGTTCATCTTCGGGCTGGCGCATGAGGGCACTGCTGGTATTGGGCAATGGTTTTTCCTGAATTCGCCTCCGCCCGCATCGTACTCCTTATTTCGAAACTTCCTACACATACTCCCTCACAACGTTTCACTCCAAATAATCGTACGTTCCTCTCATACAAATACTGCAAATGAATAGGTCCATCAATATTAATACATATCTGAAGTGGATTGAATACTAATCGAGTGGAATTTTTTTCAATATTTTCCTAACTGAAATCATTCTCTTATAAATATGCTGTAATGTGGGAACGTGTTCCAAATAGATGTTATTCTCAGGACTGTAAAAGCATGATCGTTTCATTTCAGGATATGTGAAGCTATTTATGCACACTCCCTGCCCAGTTGTTAATCGCAAGAAAAATATATCCAACGTAGTGAATTTTTTAGTATCGATCTCAAGAGTTAATAATTTTTCAGGTGTCGATTTTTCAGGCTACGACCGACTTTAAAGGTTAATTAAGTGTCATTAGCAAGCAGTTGAAATGGCTCATGATTGTTAGAAAATAAGAGTTAATAGATTTCTTCACTGTACATACCCTAAACACTTTCGTTTTTACCGCATCATGTTACTTGTTTGATTATGATGTGCAAAGTTGTGTTGCCACTTTTAATTTAAGTATGTTTTTTTACCGCAACCTTGTTCATTTTCAATACAGGTTTTTCCAACTTTATCTCAAGAATATTGACTCACAGCTAAAGAGTAATTCATGAGTTGCCATTAGCACGCATTTTCCTGTTTATTGTTGTTATATGGGAAGGGGTTAATGCAGCGAGGAGGTCCCTTTTACGGCTGTTATTGCCTCTTGTAATCTTTTTCCTCTGTGCACTCGACACCTGCATGCTGGCAATAATCGAGAGGGACAGTGTTAAGGGTTTTGTCGGCTAACTCTTTGCCGCTGTTCATTCCTTTTTCCTTCCGGTGTCTCTCCGCACACAAAACAACCCTTCTCTTCCTTCCTGGGCCCCTTGATGACGGTCCACTTGTGGTCGCACTCCAGACGCTAACGCCTCGCCTTCCACGAGTCTACGGCCCAGCCGACTTAACACCTGCCGCCTCACCCTCTGATCTCACTTGGGAAGGTTCCAAGGAGTTTTTTCTCTGCGGGTAAAAGTATGAGTGTTTCTTCTCCAACAGAAGTTCGTCGCTTATTTCCATAGTTAGCTCAACATAATTAGCTCCAGTGTCATATGAACTGTTTATTTTGAATTACATATGTACCATATACCAGGGTTTTTTTTCGGCAAGAAAATAGTTTAGTTGTTAGTGAAAAAATTAATGAAAAAAATTATATTTTGAATGGAATATGAAGATTACATTGAGAATGGAAGTACTTATTGTCATATATGCTCTTGCTTTGTATTCCTCAAGTCACTACAGTGCTCCGTTGAAAACTGAACTCATCCCCATTATTTAACGATCTCTTCTATCACCTTCGGCTTTAATGCCAGTGTATTCAGGATTTAAAAAAATGCCTTCATGCTGAGAAATTTTTATACTCCACTGTAACAGAACCCGACCGGGTTTCCTGTAACTCACGATTGTCAGTGCGCTTTTTCTTGACACACCGAACACGGCAATGAATTGCTGAAATCCGTGTCGGATTCAATTAAATTAGGGTGAAGACTTAACAGTTCTTTTTTTAGTATGAATGTTAAACCCTACGGCAAAGTTAGAGTGAAAACGATTTCAACTACTCCTGGAAATAGCCTTGTCTGCTATTAACTCTTGCAATAGCAATTTCGCTGTAATTTTCTGAGAGATTTGGCTGGAAGGTTTGGCCATATATTAAATACGTATTATTTTATTTAAAAAGCATTATATTCTTGCCTATATTTTCGTTCCCCTTTCTCAGTTTCAAATGTGTTTACTAGGTGTTTCGTTTTATGCTCCGTTTATTCCCGTACTGATTATGCGGTACTCTTGGTTACTCACGCCCTTCTTCAAATCTGAGCAATCTCTTTTCAATTCCTCCGGGGGCCTTACCGCTCATTCCCAAGATTATAAAAGATTTCCAAGCATGCTTAATCACTTATTCATTGGAAAGTTCTCGTGAATATTAAGCTCTCGGTCGTGTCGCGTCTGATGTCAAGCAGTAAGATAAGGACGTCTTTCTTTTGATGTTTTTTTCTAGCCGGATTTCGTTTGCTTGTTGGAATGGCAGTGGGAGAAGCCGGTGTTTGGGTCCCGTCTGGCGGGACTCAGCAGTGAGGGTTTCTACGAAAAAAAATAGACTCGGGAAAACAAGTGGAGGAGACGAAGGGATGAGGTTTCGTGTTTAACTGGGAAGGAACAAAAAAAGCCTTTACGCATGCTAGACTTGTGGTCTGACTTTGGATGGATGGTTGATGGACAGAGGGCGGGCAACTCTCTAGGGTGGGCATCTCACTAGGGCAGCCATCTCGCTAGGGCGGGCGGCAAAGTATTGTGGAATTGTAGGGTAGCTTTTGGAGGAGTTGGGTAAATGGTTGGGGGTGGTGTGTAATTTTTTCTGCTCCCGGGAAGCTCCAATCCACCTCCCTGCGTGGGGAACGTCGCAGATTGGAGGACAAACTTGAGGCCGTGACAGGAGGGACTCTGATGGAGCTCACTGTCGTAAGTTAAGACCCTAAATGAGGACCTAGGCGGCTATTCTCTCGATCTCATTTCCTCCGGGCGCCTAGTCAATCCCCACCCGCGCCGACTTCTTTTGAGCTCCTCCCTTCCTACCCTTGGGTATATTGACGGGGTGTGCACCAGGGATACGCACTTGGCCCCCTTTTCCTTAAAAAAATGGGAAAGTTTGGGACGAGAAGGTTTAAAAGAGTCATAAAAATATTTCACTTTCGATTTTTCATAAATTTTATGCCCCATAAATATAGTTCCACGCGAATCCGAGATCCTATCATGCCTATCTCTTCTCATGAGATTGGACTTTGTATTTGGATGAGGAAGATGAAGACATCTCCATCAAATAGGTTAAGAAACGCTTCCGACGGGGATAGTAACAAATTTATGATGAAAAATTACGGGGCTGTTCTTAGTCAGGTTTTAATGGGATTTTGTTGCTGTAATTGGTGAGGGCATCACTAATTTTTGTAGGGAAAACAGCCTTGTGAACTTTCTACCGCAGCAGATGGTCTAAAAAGTCGTGAAAAAAGGCAAGGCCGTTTATCGTAAGTCACTTAGTTCGGATTTTTTAGAGTTGTACTAAAAATTTACGATGTTTTCTGAGTTCTTCCCAAAGTTGGACAGAAAAAAATACTGCTATCGTAACTGTAAAAAAAACACGTGAGAATTATCAGCTCCTTACATGCATCCCGGTACAACTTCACAGGAGGGAGGGTCAGAGGATTTTTATAAAGGCTTCGCATTTTAAGGGTTCCTTCAGGTAGCGGAGGTAATAAACATGGCTTAAAAAGTTTTTCACGGACGGGTGTCTCTATGAC